>NW_023416324.1:203898180-205138578 GCF_014108235.1 Myotis myotis | reverse complement strand
GTGATGCAGCAGCAAAAGTCCCACTGATAATATCAAATGGAGTCATAAAATTTTCTGTCGGACTATCAGTGTACATGTATACATTAAAAAATAAATGTATTTTTCATCATTATATACTGTGTCGCTCAAATGAATTTTATTATTTCTTCAAGGTTCTTCACATATGTATACCTTAAGAGATATTAAGTAGGCATAACATGTTCTCAAAAAATTAGGGTTGGCACGCAGAAGAATTTTGAGGCAGAGATTTTGCTGGTTTGGGCACGCACTCCCAAAAAGGTTGCCCACCCCTGTTCTAGCTATTATGTGCTCGTGTCTTTGCATGCTTGGAAATTCCTATCTCCTACATTCCAGCAATCTGAATATAATATTTTATTTTATTTCACTATTTTTATTAAAGTATAATAAATGAATGAGTGTTTTGGGGGAGCAGGTAGGTATTGAAAGGCTTTCCTAAGGCAATACTAAAATTGTGTGAGTGTCCAGGTCATACTTCTCAAACATTAATGTGAAGATGAATTTTGAGGGAACCCTGTTAAAATGCAAATTCTCCTTCAGTAGGTGGGTGGCACCTGAGATTCTGCATTTCTAATAATTCTCATGTGATGTTTTGAATAGGATCTAGCGCACCATTACCAAGTCAATTGCACCAACAAGGGGTATTACTGTCCTAGTTACATATTTGCACTAATTTCTCAGCTACTTGAAATGTAGTGGCAGTACCGGCCCTGTTTACAGCATCATTCTAACACATTTAATCACAACATCACAAAGCAAAGAGAGCTGGAGGAGTAGGTCTATCTACTAAAGTAAGGGGATATTGAAAACTAACTGCAAATCAGTATGGGTCAATTTCAAAGCATAAGGATAAACAACTTGAAGACCCACATTAATGAAAAGGATGCTTAAGTGCCTCTTTGCAATATAGGTCTCTGCACAGTCTCATTGGGAGGGTCCTCTTGGGGCATTAATAGAATCCTTGGATGTAGCATTTTCACTGCTCTTCTACCTTGGGAATAGTGCTAGTTATTTGAGTATTCCTGCTGTTCTTCTAGAAATAGTGGGCATTTAGAGAGAGAAAGTAGAGGCCAATAACTGTCAGAAAAACTAGACAATTAGGAAGAAAGTGGTGCCCAAGGAATTCCAGTGTTCTTCCTAATTCTCATTCAGGTCCTCTGATAGCTCCCTCCTTTGCCCCATGTGAAAGTTACATCCTAGGTTGTCTTAGCTGCTTGCCATTCTCCAAACAGGAATGATCCATCTGCCCTTGGCACCATATCTCACACTATTTCCTTGGTGTCTTAGTCTATTTGAGTTGCTATAACAAAATAGGACTAGGGGGCTTAAGTGACAGAAATCTATTTCTCACAGTTCTGGAGGCTAGGAAGTCCAAGGTCAAGGGGCCGTGAGATTCAGTGTCTGGTGAGGACCTGCTTCATGGCTTGCAGACATCCCCCATCTAGCTGTGTGGTCACATGGACTTTATTTGGTGCCGGCTAGTGGGGGGGAAGGGCAAGAGGGAGAAGAGGAGACAGAGAGGGAGGAGAGAAAGAGAGCCCTGGTATTTCTTCTTATTAGAAGGGCATTAAACCTTATCATGAGATACCACCTTGATGATCTCATCTAAACCTACTTACTTCCCAAGAGCCCCACTTCCAAATACCATTATGTTGGGCTGTAAGGTCTTAACCTGTGAATTTTGGAGGGGACACAAACATTCAGTCCATAAAACCTGGCATACCCTCACCCACTAGCTTTTTCCCTAGTAGTAATCATTGCTATCCAGTGCAGGGCACTAATGTCAGGCTCCTGATTTTTATGCATCATTCAATTTAATTCTCAAAACAGGCTTACAAGATGGGTATTGGCATTACCTACGTCATCACCTTACAAATAGGAAAACCAAGTGTTGAGATGATAGACTTTTCTGAAGATCAGCTAGGATGTGGCAAAGCAGGGTTCCGTTCTAAGCATGTAAGCACCAAAGCAGGGGCTTAAATCAGAGGCTCAAATTGTGTCGTAGGATCAGCAGTTTCAGTATCACCTAACAGGGGTGGGCAAACTTTTTGACTCGAGGGCCACAATGGGTTCTTAAACTGGACCGGAGGGCCGGAACAAAAGCATGGATGGAGTGTTTGTGTGAACTAATATAAATTCAAAGTAAACATCATTACATAAAAGGGTACGGTCTTTTTTTTTTTTTAGTTTTATTCATTTAAAATGGGCCGGATCCGGCCCGCAGGCCGTAGTTTGCCCACGGCTGATTGAAGTCAAAAGCTTGAGTCGTACTGGAGACCTACTAAATCAGAGGCATTGGGTGCGGCTGAGCAATTTGTGTTCCAACAAGCTTTCCAGGAGATTCTGATGCATGCGCAAGTAGAGAATCACTGCTCTAAATAAGTGTGAGAAAGGAAATCTCAGGTAAGTGGCTACTTATTAGTGGGGAAGTTTGTTTCCATGTTAATATTGGGTATATGTTGATGTGAACAATATTCATCAGATGTGCTATAGGTTAAAACAGGCACTGGTGGTGCAGATACTCTCTATGGAAAACCTTCCCATCCTTAAGGTCAAGTTCAAATCCCACCTGCTTCATAAAGATTTTTTTGCTTAATCACTGCCATTTCCCTTGTATCACTCATGTGGTTGATGTAAAGTATCATTTATTAATCTCCATCAGGGTTGGGATTATCTTCCATCATTTTGATTCAGCACAGCAACAGTGTCTCATGTGTACTATGTGCTTAATAAACATTTGTTGGATTCATGAGTAGGTTTCTATTTACAGAAAAAATTTACTTCTGTACTTATGCTTGAAATTCTGCACCAGAATAATTTCTGATTCTGAAAAGAGACCAACACTTTGCCCCCTTTCATTTTGGTATATATGTATTTATTTTGAACAATTGCTAGCTCCCAATGGAGAGGAGCATATAATTTATAATAAAATCCATAGGTAATGTCTAAATTTGATATTTGATTGGAGGATAATACCAGTTTAAAATGCAAACCATTAGGGGAGGGATAAAGAAGGAAATCAGGAAATCTAAGAAATGGGAAATCATTTTTGGAATCATTAGCTACATGCTGAATTAGCTTAAGAGCAACTAAACAAGACATCTCTGACAATGCAACTTATTACTTTTTTTAATGCTCATAAGAGATTTTTAATTTAATTTTATTGAATTTATTGGGTGACATTCTATATAATAAAGAAGTAATATGCAAATTGACCTTTACACCCTCGCACGAGATGGCTGTCCCCATGAGGTCACAAGATGGCCACCACAAGATGGCCGGCAGGGGAGGGCAGTTGTGGGCAATCAGGTCAGCAGGGGAGGGCAGTTAGGGGCAACTAGGCCAGCAGGGGAGTGAAGGCAGTTGGAGGTGACCAGGCCTGCAGGGGAGGTCAATTGAGGGTGACCAGGTCAGCAGGGGAGGGCAGTTGGGGGAGACCAGGCCTGCAGAGGAGGGCAGTTGGGGGAGACCAGGCCTGCAGAGGAGGGCAGTTGGGGGTGACTGGACCAGCAGGGGAGGGCAGTTGGGGTCAACCAGGCCTACAGGGGAGAGAAGGCAGTTGGGGGTGACTGGGCCAGCAGGGGAGGGCAGTTGGGGTCAACCAGGCCTGCAGGGGAGAGAGGGCAGTTGGGGGTGACCGGGTTGGCAGGGGAAGGCAGTTGAGGGTGATCAGGCCAGCAGGGGAGAAGTTAGGCGTCAATCAGGCTGGCAGGGGTGTGGTTAGGGGGTGATCAGTCTGGCAGGCAGAAGCAGTTAAGGGCAATCAGGTAGGCAGGCAGGCGAGTGGTTGGGAGCCAGCAGTCCTGGATTGTGAGGGATGTCCCACAGGGATTGGGCCTAAACCGGCAGTCAGACATCCCCCAAGGGGTCCCAGATTGGAGAGTGTGCAGGCTGGGCTGAGGGACACCCCTCCAGTGCATGAATTTCATGCATCAGGCCTCTAGTTGGTTAATAAAATTATATAGGTTTCAGGTGTACAATTCTATAATACATCATCTGTATATTATATTGTGTGTTCACCACCAATGCTATTACTTTTTAAAAATTTTTATTTATTTGAGGGAGAAACCAAGATGGCGGCATAGGTTAACGCTGGAGATTGCTGCCTCGAACAACCACTTCAAAAAACAACTAAAAGACGGAACGGATATCATCCAGAACCACAGGAAGGCTGGCTGACTGGAAATTCTACAACTAGGAGGAAAGAGAATATCATACCCAGACTCAGAGGAGGCGCAGTGCTGAAGTGAAATACTAAGGTGCGGAGTGCACGCGGAGCGGGCTGGAGGCGGAGGGCGCGGTTGTTGTTTTCAATCGGGAGGGAGTTTCAGACTCTGAGCTCCAGATCCAGGCTAGTCTCTAGGGACCCAGACTCAAACGGGAGAAGCGGGACTGTCTGGCTTCGGTTGGAACTCAAAGGCAGCTTTCTCTCCGAGGTTTGCAGCGGTTGCTGGGACTCTGTGAGGCAGAGCCCCTAGGGACGGAACTGAGAGCAGCCATAACTGCTTGCTCCAGCCCACCCTGTAGATCCCCGGGGACCCGCCCCGCCCAAGCCCTGCGCAGAGCCATTTGCCAGATAGCCTCAGGCAAACGCTAGATTAGCACCGCCCTAGAGATCCAGCTCAGAAGCTCTCCCACTGCAGACACAGCAGACTCTCATAGCCAGTTAGCCTGGAGGTCAAATCACCCCCGGTATTGCCGACAACAATCAAGGCTTAACTACAACAAGACTGCGCACAAAGACCACTAGGGGGTGCACCAAGAAAGCATAAAAAATGTGGAGACAAAGAAACAGGACAAAACTGTCAATGGAGGATATTCAGTTCAGAATCACACTTTTAAGGTCTCTTAAGAACTGTCTAGAAGCCGCCGATAAATGTATAAATGTAGTGAGATCCTCAAGAATACTAATGAGACCCTCGATGTTATGATAAAGAACCAACTAGAAATTAAGCATACATGGACTGAAATAACGAATACTATACAGACTCCCAATAGCAGACCAGAGGAGTGCAAGAATCAAGGCAAAGATTTGAAATGCGAAGAAGCAAAAAACACCCAACCAGAAAAGCAAAATGAAAAAAGAATCCGAAAATACGAAGATAGTGTAAGGAGCCTCTGGGACAGCTTCAAGCGTACCAACATCAGAATTATAGGGGTCCCAGAAGATGAGAGAGAGCAAGATATTGAAAACCTATTTGAAGAAATAATGACAGAAAACTTCCCCCACCTGGTGAAAGAAATAGACTTACAGGTCCAGGAAGCGCGGAGAACCCCAAACAAAAGGAATCCAAAGAGGACCACACCAAGACACATCATAATTAAAATGCCAAGAGCAAAAGACAAAGAGAGAATCTTAAAAGCAGCAAAAGAAAGAAACTCAGTTACCTACAAGGGAATACCCATAGGACTGTCAGCTGATTTCTCAACAGAAACTTTGCAGGCCAGAAGGGAATGGCAAGAAATATTCAAAGTGATGAATACCAAGAACCTACAACCAAGATTACTTTATCCAGCAAAGCTATCATTCAGAACTGAAGGTCAGATAAAGAGCTTCACAGATAAGGAAAAGCTAAAGGAGTTCATCACCACCAAACCAGGATTATATGAAATGCTGAAAGGAATCCTTTAAGAAGAGGAAGAAGAAGAAAAAGGTAAAGATACAAATTATGAACAACAAACATGCATCTATCAACAAGTGAATCTAAGAATCAAGTGAATAAATAATCTGGTGATCATAATAGAATCAGGGACATAGAAAGGGAATGGACTGACTATTCTTGGGGGGGAACGGGGTGTGGGAGATGCGGGAAGAGACTGTACAAAAATCGTGCACCTATGGATGAGGACAGTGGGTGGGGAGTGAGGGCGGAGGGTGGGGCGGGAACTGGGAGGAGGGGAGTTATGGGGGGAAAAAAGAGGAACAAATGTAATAATCTGTACAATAAAGATTTAATTTAAAAAAAATTTTATTTATTTGAGAGAGATTTGGCATCAAGAGAAAAGGAGAAAATAAGTAGAAATATTGTGCAATTGAGTTTCATTTTTTAAATTCTCCGAGAAAAGCTGACTACTACTTTCATTCACTTTTCCCTTACACATCAGCACAAGACTGAAGTAAGAGAGTACTATATTGTGAGACAATTCATACCAAATATCAGTGAATCATCACAGCAATTATGTAAGTTGGGCAAGATTTTAATATTCCAAATCCTATTTCCTACCCAGTAAATGAGAGGAAAGCACTAGTATTATTTTTGCTTTGTAAATTATTACCCCTTTGTTCTTTAATTTGTATTATACAAAACAATTACAATTCCCAGTAAAATACGAAGCTAAATTAGTTTTCACAAATAGAGATATTTTCATCCATGTAAACACACATCCAAATGAAAAAGCAGAGTGTGAACAAACAGATGTCTCAAGACTGGTGAAATATTAAGACTTGTTGAGCTTGGGTCATGTGTACATGGACTGCTTTGTACTGTTCACTCTACTTTTGAGTATATTTGAATATCCTCATTTATAAATAAGTAGTAAATAATATTTTTACAGATGTTTGTGAACACTTTCACTCAGTTCTGAGAGTCTAAACCCTCATATTCCTGCTCTGGAACTGAGGAATTTGGTAGGCAAACCAAACAGTGGAGAACTTGTATGGTGTGGTAGCCAGAACGGTCCCCCAAAGTTATCTACATTATAAACCTTGGAACCAATAAATATATTACCTTATGAGATAGTTATTAATTTCATTTTTTATTATTTTTAATATATTTTTATTGATTTCAGAGATGAAGGGAGAGGGAGAGAGAGATACAGAAACATCAATGATGAGAAAGAATCACTGATCACCTGCCTCCTGCACGCCCCCTACTGGGGATCGAGCCCACAACTCGGGCATGTGCTCTTGACTGGAATCGAACCTGGGACCCTTCAGCCTGCAGGCCAATGCTCTATCCACTGAGCCAAATCAGCTAAGGCAGTTATTAATTTTATATGTCACCTTGGCTGGCCCTGGGTGCCAGATTGAACATTAATTCTGGGTGCGTCTGTGAGGGTTATTTCTGGATGAGAAGAGCATTTGAGTGGATTAACTCAATAGATTACTCTGCCCAAGGTGAGTGGGAGTCATCTACTGAGGTCATGAATAGAACTTAATAGAACAAAAGACTCTTTCTTTTCGGTCTCAATGTTGAGATGGAACATCTCATGTGACCTACTCCTGCTACATGACTGGGATTTATACCCTCAGCTCCCTTGGTTCTTGGACTTTGGGGCTTGGACTGGAATTACACCACCAGTTCTGAGTACACAAAACAGAGTTTGTTGTTGTATTATTATTTATTATATTTTTTCCACACAAATAATTGTAAACCTACTTTTCCCCAACCCTGGATTTTCAAAGAAGTATTTACTCAACGAGGACAAAAAAGATTGTACATATTTCAGGACAAATGACAAAATATTTGTTCTTTCCTTGGAGCAAAAAATTATGACAAAGAATCTCCTCCTACTCCTCAGATGTTTGCGGCTGTTGTATAAAAAAAGTTGTCTTTAGTTTCCTCACATCAAATATCTATCTACTGTCTCTCTACCATCACTACACCCTTTCATTCTGTTTAAAGTAGGCACCAGATTTCATTGATCTGACTCATTTGTCTGAACCTAAATAATACATAAGAGCTTTCATAATACTTAAAATAAAACAAGAAATGGTCCCATGCAATCCATCCCAACCTTTCTGCACGATTACAGAAACTACCTGCAAGTTTTGTGTCCAAACAATGACTGGAGAACAAAACGTGATTCTATTGATTCTGAATGTTTCAATGAGCATGGCCTCATCTAACTTCTAGGGAGAAAGGAAATAAAAAATTAATTTTTGGAAATAAGTACCTATCTGAGACAAATCTGAAACACACATTTAAAGAAGTTTTTCTCAATTTCAACCCCCCAGTTCTTGTATTGAGTGGCATAGGATGACATTTTAATTAAAATAAAAGATTACATTTGAAATGTGGTGTGTCTAGTTGCTATTAAAGCATAGGAAACAATAATTAGGGTTGGTTCTTTAAAAAAAATTATTTTTATATAGCCCAGTAGTTTGCTGGAGAGGTGATAGTACACATTTTGAAGATGACGGCTTGAAATTAGCCAATGAGACAAAATCTGGACTTTTGCCCCGCTGGCATGGCTCAGTGATTGAGCATTGACCTATGAATCAGGATGTCACAGTTCAATTCCCAGTTCGGGCACATGCCTGGGTTGTGGGCTTAATCCCCAGTATGGGGCATGCAAGAGGCAGCTGATCAATGATTCTCTCTCATCATTAATATTTCTCTCTCTCCTCCCTTCCTCTCTGAAAAAACAACAAAACAAACAAAATAAGGACTTTTTTTTCTTGGAGATTCTGTTTAAGGCACTACACTACTTCAACCCCTCCCAATCCATTAGGAAGACTTGAAGTAGTTCTACAAGCATCACAGTTTATGCATCACGTGGTCAGTTGGATTTTAGTCTCTGTCACAGCCTTGGCCAGCCGAGAATCATTGATGGCAGCAGCATCTATGGACCCCATTGAATTTGCAGTGCCAAGCACTCGTTGGCTAGCGCTTCTTTTATCCTACATAGGCCCTGCTTAGGATGCAAAGATGAATCAGGTGGAAGGAGTAGCCCTTAACCACAAAAACTAGTGGTGCAGAACATGTACACAGGTTTGTACTTGAGGACTGATACAAAAAGACAAGATGTTATTTGGATACACCAGGGTCTATTTTTATTGCTAAAGAGACCAAATTCTTAATATTATCTTATTAAATACCACCAGAAGCAGTGTATGAATGAACTGGAAAGTGGGAAAATAGAAGGCAAATAACAAGTAATAGTGCCCTGGATGGGTAGCTCAGTTGGTTGGAGCATCGTCTCAATGCAGCCACGGTTGTGGGTTCCGTCCCTGGTCAGGGCACATCTATGAGAGTCAACCAATATGTGCATGAATGGGTGAGACAATGAATCCATGTCTCTCTCTCTCTCCTCTCTCTCTCTCTCTCCCCCCTCTCTTTAAAATAAAAAAATTAAAAAGTAATAGCTGGTGATGAATACATAATACAGTATAGGTCCATATTATAGAACTGTACACCTGAAATCTATGTAATTTTATTAACCAATGTCACCCCAATAAATTCAATAAAAATAAAATAAAAAAATACTTATGGGATTGTTTTAGTAGAATCTCCATTTCTGCACTTTGGAGAATATGTTGAAGCTGGCCAGACATTTGAATCAGGGAAGACACTTAGGTGGTAATTGTGATGCTATAGGGAAGATAATTGTGTCTTGCACTGGGTTGATGTGTGATAAACAGCCAAATTTTGGACAGATTCTGAAGCTAGAGGAATTAGAATTTGCTGACAATTTTTTTGGTAGAGTGCAAAAGAAGGAGACACATTGAAGATGGCACTCAGAGTTGTGATTGATAACTCAAAGTAGAAAGGTGTTATTATTTGGTGGGGAAGACTGGAGAAGGACTGATAGGTATTTATCAAGAGTTCAATTTCAGTCATCTGTTTGAAATGCCTTCCAAGTGGATTTGTTGGGCAGCTGTTTGAAATTCTGAGGAGAGGTTCCAATTGGAGATGTAAATGTAGGGGTCATTAGTGTGTGGATAGCACTTAGAGCCCCGAGACAGGATGAGATAAACTAGAACAAGGGTGTAGGTAGAAGAGAAGAGCAGCACAGGGACTGAGATCGGGAGCACTCCAGAACCCAGAGGTTAGGAGATAAGGAAGAACCAGCAAAGGAGGCATAAAAGGAGAAAAGGCAGGTGAGTAGGGGGTCTGTTTGCTCATTAGACTGTAAGCTGTGTGAGGACAGGAATCATGTGGTTGTTCAATGCTGTGTTCTTCTCTAATATCTCATTCGCAAGAAGCAATAATGGGTATTAACTGGCTGAATGAAACAATATAGGACGCTGTATCAGTAGCTGGTAGAGGAAGCAGCGAGTTCCTCTTTTCCATGCCAACAAATTCATGATCTTTATGAAAGTTCCTTTTCTCTGGCACAATGGCTGAAGATGCACAAGTTCTTCCTTTCCAGATCCAGGTGTCTCTTCCAAATGCCCTGTCATTCTCACACTGCTGGCTCTGTTCTGTCGAGCAGCACTTGGTTGTTTATTTTACCCTTTGGGTCATGTGGGCCAGCCTCCTTTTCTGCCTAAGACTCATGGATGACCATTAGCCTGCATTCTCAGAGAGGAGGAGGGCTTTAGTCTGTTCCTTTATGCTTTCCTTATTTTCTTTTCTCTTTGTCAAACACGTTCTCCTTTGCGATGCTTTTGTGTTTTGGAAGAGAGTCCCTTATGACCACTCAAAGAGACTTTCACAACTGCATCTGTCTTCTGAGCCCTCAATGTAGTACCACTGGGAGCACTGAGCACGGCAACCACGCTCCCAATGAATCATTCAGTCCCGTTACTTTGGTAATATTCTAATGTGGGTATAACACAATTGTTTCCTTGGCAGTGCCTAGAAACAGTGCATGCTGACCTAATTACAAACTTTCTCTATATGATGCAGTACTACACAGTATGGAACATCTATTCAAACCTATTTTAGGGTGAAGTAAGATAATAAAGAATGCAACTGAGAATTTTATTTTCAAAGTTTTTGCCATAGGAAAAAGCAACAAGTTCAATGCATGAGACTCATAATTATCAATAAGAAGGCTCAGATAATATAAAACAGTTTAGAGTTGTAGTGTTTAAAAGGTCACGTAATACTGTGACCGTTATTGAAGTTGTTGGAAAGATGATGATGACAAATATGTCAGGATGCCCTAGAAATGACTGGTATGTTCAGGCCAGCAACTGAATGGGATAAATCCAAAGTTTGAAGAACAATAGAAAAGAAAAAGTCGTTGCCTTCAGAGGAACAAAAACCACTATCCTACTGAAGTCGCTCCCATTGTTATAAAAATGTCAAGCGTCCTTGTGCGCAGAACATCCTCTGGTCACTGCTTTAAAAGCTTGTAATTGTGAGAAAGTAACTTAGGTCTGGATTTCTAAATCTGCACCAGCACGTTCATTGTGGGCATCATAATGGTACAGGTGCCACCTTTGTCAGTTAATCCCTTTGCTTCATATAGTCAACTATCATTCAGAGAATCTATAGTGAGGATGAAGTTGCAAACTGTTAGCATGCTAATTTTGGTTTGCAAATTTCTGATGACCAATGCCACATAAAATAGGTTGTTTTATGAGACATATAGGAAATAAATGACATTTCTTTTTCTGTTGGATCCTATGCTTCATAAAGAACACTTGAAGGGGTTCTTTTCTCCAGTTTAGAAATTGCACTGGGGCATTATCAGATAATTGATCTGATAATGGAGATAATACCCTAAGTGACTAATGGTCAGGGAGTGTATACATCCACCTTATCCTTGGGATGCATTCCAAAACCACCAGTGGGTGCCTGAAACTGTGGATAGTACTGAACCCTATACACACTGTTTCTTCCCGTACATTCAGACCTCTGATAAACTTTAATCTATAAATTAGGCACAATAAGAGATTAGTAACAATAACTAATAATGCAGTAGAACAATTATAACAATATACTGTAATAATAAAGAGTACTGTGTATGTCTCTCTTCCTTTCCCTCAAAATAGCTGATAATTGATCTGATAATGGAGATAATACCCTAAGTGACTAGTGGTCAGGGAGTGTATACAGAATGGATACACTGGACAAAGTGATGATTGACGTCCTGGGTGGGACAAAACGGGATGGCTTGAAGCTTCACCATGCTATTCAGAACAGTTCAAAATGGATGGTTATTTCTGGCATTTTCTACTTAGTATTTTTGAACAGCAGTTGACCATGGGTAACTGAAACGGAGGAAAACAAAACTGTGCATAAGGGGGGACTACTATACAGTAAACCCTCACTTAAGGTCCTCGATCAGTTCTTTGACTTTAAGAGAAATGATGTATAACAAAACCAATTTTACCACAGGCCAATTGATATAAACAGCAGCAGGTTCCTATAGCATCTCATAATGTTAAAATGAAACGATGCTTTAACATTATGAGATTATAAGACCTGCTATAGTTTAAAAGTTAACACTTACGCAATTTGTTACAAATCTTTGATGAAATCTAAAAAGAGAATGGGGCATTTGCATTAGGTCAATATGGTTTCAAGCTTTATCAAAGATAAAAAAATGTAGTCGAAGAGTCCTTTGTCAAAGGAGATGCAAGCTATTGAATAAAATATTTTTTTTGTGTTAAAAGTAATTTATGACTTATATTTTAATTTTCTCCCTCTTTTAACTGTATACCTTACCATCCTCAAGCTTTCGGTTACTGTTAAATTCATACATGTCAAATATTTTTCTAACATTCATTCTTGGATGATCATTATGACTTGAGAAAAGCCATTTTTCTTTGGTTTTGTTCATTGTTATGAAACCAGTGAAGAGCACCAGAAATTGTACTGGGTTATTGATTGCCTTAGTCTGTTTGGGTTCTCTTAACAAAAAACAATAGACTGTGGCTTCAACAACAGAAATTTATTTCCTCACAGTTTGGAGACTGGAAGTCCAAGATCAAAGTGCCAACCAGTTCTGTTCCTGGCTCATGGATGGCCGCAGCTCCCTGTATGCTGGTATAAGTTTCCTTGGTGTGTTTGTGTGGATAGATCTCTCTCTTCCTCTTCTTACAAGGGCATCAATCTTATTGAATCAGGACTTCACTCCTATGACCTCATTTAACCATAATTACCGCCTCAAATCCCCATCTCCAAATAAAATCACATGCGGGGGTGGGGAGCGTGTTAAGGCTCCAACACATGAATTTGGGAGGGGAGAACTCACACAATTCAATTCTTAGCCCTGATGTATCAACAGAATTAACGACATCAGTGTTTCCAGTGGTTTAGCATCCCACATAATGCTTGAGTTTCTATAGTTAACATTTACGGAGCATGTACTCTGCACCTGACACTGTGCTAGATTTTGGGCATTATAAAGAGGAATAAAAGAGTCTCCTGTCTGTAATCTTATATTGTTTAATAGCCGTGGGCAAACTATGGCCCGCGGGCCGGATCCGGCCCGTTTGAAATGAATAAAACTAAAAATAAAAAGACCGTACCCTTTTATGTAATGATGTTTACTTTGAATTTATATTAGTTCACACAAACACTCCATCCATGCTTTTGTTCCGGCCCTCCGGTCCAGTTTAAGAACCCATTGTGGCCCTCGAGTCAAAAAGTTTGCCCACCCCTGGAACAGGTGACGTTGACGTGTATACTCACAAACTTCACAATACCACGTGAGAAGCTAATAGAAAGGTGCACATGCTATTCCAGAAAAAAGGTTTCT
The DNA here is from genome assembly GCF_014108235.1 of Myotis myotis. Taxonomy (NCBI): domain Eukaryota; kingdom Metazoa; phylum Chordata; class Mammalia; order Chiroptera; family Vespertilionidae; genus Myotis; species Myotis myotis. The sequence goes on along the minus strand of NW_023416324.1, from coordinate 205,125,180 downwards.
CTACACTGTACTTTCCATCAATATATCCTAATTAGTGTTTTTTCCTATTTTACACAGTAGGAGACCATTGTTTTCTGCTCTGGTCTCTGAGAGCAGGTCCTATCTAGTGAGCCACCAAAAACAGTTGTGTTTTAGGTAGAACATTTTATTCCTGAGCTGCCTTCAGTGACTGTGGCAAATGCTGTCCGTGTGGCATCATTTTATTCAGTCTTTTCTCTCCCTCAATATATGATTGATAAGATTTGGGACATTTCGATGGCTTTAAAATCCTCTAAAAGTGAATTTATTGCTCTTATCAACTAATAGGACTGTTTTCAATGGGATGAATCACTTGCCACTTACGAAGAAAAATTTCTCACAGACTTTGACTTAACACTAAGAGCATTGAAGTTTTACCATTGCCTCAATTTTTATTTTGTTGTAAAATGAAATCAGGTATGCCTATACATTCGTGTGTTGTCTAATTTTTGCTTGGTCACACTTTCATTAGTCATGAATACTTCTGAAATTATTGGTATCAGGCGGGACCAAAGGAAGGGCCACAATGTACACATTTTTGAAAACCTCTCTAATATCATCGCCACGTTCGGACCTCTTCAGGGCAGTCCTATGTTGACGTTCCAAAATTAAGTTGAACAAGTTCAGGAGACACCCTGAGTTTATAAGCATCGCGCTTGGCTTTGCCCTCCCAGCTTCCTCAGCACTATTGTAACTGTTAGGTTTTAAAACTGTTTCTATGTGCTTTGCCCTTTCATTTATTTTAGCTGGTGGACACACCTTTTCCTTTTTAAGCTGGTGTGTCAATGGCCCTTCCTTATAATAACAGTTGACATAATGCTGTTGAGCTTGAAGAAAACAGTATTAAGGAAACACGGGCTGTTTCTCACTTTTTCAGGCCTCTGCAAGGAGGAATGCAGGTCTCACACCAGGGTCAGGTGGAGGGAGAGCTATACCAGTGCATGCAACTAAGAATTTTAGATTCGCAGGCATGCTTCTGTTTGTTTGGGGTTTACATTTTTGCTCCTACCCCAGGATACTGAGTTAGAGCCATAGTGAGAGGCGATGTTTTTCACCTGTTAGATTGGTAAATGTTCTGAACAAGCAATAACAACCCCTGCTGACGAAGACTCTGGGATGGAAACATTTTCTTACTTTGGTGGTAGGAGTGTGAATTCTTCAACTGTTTTTGCAAATAAATGTGGCAGCAGTTATTCAAATTAAAACTATACATTATCTGACAATTTCAGGTCTAGAATTTTAACTTACATTAAAAAAATCATATTTGATAAAGAACATGTATACACATAATGCTATTTGTAGCATTGTTTTTCATGCCAATGAACCATAAGCAATCTGAATGCCCAAGAATAGGGAATTGAATAAATTTTGGTACATACACACACACACACACACACACACACACACACACACACACACAATGATATATAGGTTATTTAAATGTCCCAAATGTGAAGGATGTTCATAATATACTGTGAGATGAATAAAAGCAAATTCAAAGTAAAGTGAACAAATACAACTTGTTAAAAAAAATAGCCAAACCTAAAAACAGGTTATGTGGTCTTTCCAGTTGAAACCATGAGGGTGCAGAGAAGAAAAAAAGTGAATTTTGCAGAGCTGAAGATCAAGCTCCTGAAAAAGAAGTTTATTCAAAGGATGTTTAGAAAGAAGCTTATCTATGAGGAAGGTAAGCACTATCACAGGAATAGAGGCGATATACTGAACTGGGACAAGAATGGCTAGGATGGAAAAAATAAAAAGCTGGCAACTTCTAAGTACCTACAGAATCCAAATTGGCATTTGTCATCCGGATCACTATTAATGATGCTGATGCGAACCCTAAGTTCCGAAAGGTGTTGTAGTTTCTTCACCTCCGCCAGATGTTTAATGGTACCTTCATTAAGCACAACAAGGCTTTAGTTAACATGCTGAGGATTGTGAAACCATTTATTTCATGGAGACACCAAACTTGAAGTTATTCATTGATCTACAAGCATGGTTATGGTAAAATCAATAGGAAGCTAATTGCGCTGACAGATAACACAATGATGGCTCTTGGTAAACATGGCGTATCTGCATAGAGGATCTCACTCATGAGATCTATGCTGTTGGGAATTGCTTCACAGAAACAAGCAACATCAACTGGCCCTTCAAATTATCTTCTCGAGGTGGACTGGAAACAGTGACCAGGCATTTTGTAGAAGACGGAGATGCTGGCAATAGGACAATCTAAGTAAACAGGCTCACTGGAAAGATGAAAAAAAGTGCCTACCATAATTATTTTTTGTCATCTGGTATGTTAATGAATAGTGACTTCTCTCAAATTGAAATGTAAAACAAAAGGCAAGCGCCCCCCGCCCCCCCCGACCCCTTCCTCCCGCCCCCGAAAAAACAGGCTAAGTGATGGACCAAAGAGAAAATGGGACCAGTACACACCCAATTCTTCACATTTATTAACTAAAAGAGGCATGGGGGGGGGGTTATTTACTTTTCATTCATTTATTTATTCTTTTGTTATATCATAAAAGGGAAGCCACAAAGATGGATACTGGGTGAGGGGAGGGCTGAACACCAATATGGCAGCCAACCTCATTATCATCTCTCTAAATGTGAGCAGGGGGCTGCCTCTGACTTTTTGAGCACAGAGATTTGAAGAAAGATATTGACTGGGGAGGAAGAGAATGGCTGGACCACCCAAGTTACCTGCAGTTACTGACAGCCACTCTTCCCTGAACAGGGGTCTTAAGGTTGCCAGGGTAACCAGTTATGCAACCTTGCAGTAACAATCTGCTTCAGAAGAAGTATTGCCCTTACCTATGCCAAGGTCAGCTTCCGAGGGTGGGAAAGATAAAGGCAGCAGAAGGTTATTGATGGATGAAGATGTACCTTCAATGGGTAGGAGTCCAAACTTCCAGATGAGTCAAGAAATTCACCAGATATTCATGCACCCTCCTCACCCCACCCACAACCTAGGCACCAATTTGCATGTGGGTATCACTGTCCAAATATTTGTTAGAAGAACGTGGTAGGAGAATATTTGAAGTTATTAATCTATGCTTTTTTCTCCCTGTATGTATTTTCCTTTCTCTGTTCCTCCTCATTTTAAGCAGGTACTGGGCTATGAGGAAGTGTGAGGCAGGATAATGTTTCTGGCTATTGATTACCAGTCACCCAAGTCTGAAGGAGAAGTCAAGCAAGATTTCTAGAAAAGGCAAAATGAAGGAGGAGTTGTGGGCATTGACCAGGTATCTTGGCCAGAGATAAGCTAAAAAGAGATGTTCAAGGGAATGGGAGGTGTAGGGAGGGAGGGAAGGGAAGAGTTGGTGGGAGCAATAAGGCAGGCTTAGTGCCTGATTGTCAACTTCATAAAGAAGGGAGTTACCCGCCCTTCCCCCCCTCCGTTGTCTTGCCTCTGTTGGTTGTGCTTATATGCATGCAGACAAGTCCTTCAGTTGATCTCTTACCGCCCCCCCCCCCAAGTGTGGGGAGGGGGGGTAGGAGAGGCTGAGGGGATGTCAATGGGGGGGGGGGAAGGAGACATATATGTACTACTATTTGTAATACCTTAAACAATAAAATAAAATAAAAAAGAAGGGAGTTGTAAGACCCTGCCGAGGAAAGGCATGCTTGGTATGGACACAAATGAAACTAAGAGGATCCATTTTCCCAACGGAAGACATTTTGGAATTATACAAATATGTGGCAATAAATAACCTTGTATCCCTGAGCAAGAGTTTTTGTGGGATTTATACTTTAGAAGTTGGCTTGCTGTAGGTCATAAGCTTCAAATTTTGCTGGATATTGCCAAAATGCTTTCCAAAATATACTAATTTTCTCTTTCAACCTCTTATACTTTTCTTCTCAAATGTAAACTACATTCCTTATAGTAACACTTCAATGTTCATCAAGCATCATTAACATTAAAGTAATTAACAGTAAGAATTTGAAAGTTCCTGTTCCCCCTAGTTCCCCGCCACACTCGTCATTGTCAGGCTTTTGAATTTTTTCCAGTCGGACAGACATAAAAGGGTATCTTGTTTTAATTTGCATGTTTCTATTACTAGCAAGTTATAGCTTCCCCTATATTTTTATTGGTTATACAGAACTTCTCTTCTGCGAACTGAAAGTTTATATTTATTTCTTTACTGGAATTTTTGTCTTTTTCTTACTTATTGGAACTTTTTTTACTTCTTCTAGATTGCAACTATTTCTCAAATGTCTGTCTTGTAAATAATTTATCTGTCTCTAGCTTGCCTTTTAACTTTGTGTATGATTTCCAATGTATGGGAACCTAAAATGTTAATGTCATGATATGTATTCATCTTTTAGTTTGTATTTAATGGTTCTTTTTTCTTAATACACTTTATTTTTTTGCAGCAATTTCAGGTTCATAGCAAAATCAGCAGAGGCACACATATTTTCCATATACCCTCTACTTCTACACAGGCATAGCCTCTTCCATTATAGTCATCTCCACCAGAGTGGTACATTTGTTACAATGGATGAACCATTTTATATTTTTAAGAGATCTTTTTTTTAAAGATCTTTAATGTTATAAAGTAATCTCCTATATTTTTTTGTTTTCTGAAACTTTCAAGGGTTGCTTCGAGTCTTAGGTCTTTAATCCATGTGGACATCTTATTTGTGTATAGTATGGGGGGAAATTTAATCTGATACATTTAAAGTTTGTTCCTCAATCACATGGGATAAGACCACCCTATTGGCAGAATTCACCTGCAGCCCCATTGAAAGATTCAGGATAGTAAAGTGGTTCATAGCAGGCATCAGGATTAAACATTGTGGGTAAACCGCTGGGCTCATGATAAGACTTAGAGCCAAAGAGAAAACTAGTGGTGTTACCTGGAACAGTGAGTGGAGTGACTATTATGGAGTCACCCATATTGAGGACATTGGCTAAGGGGGAACCAGGGACACTCACTGATTGGAAAAGGAGGCAACTGGACTTATCTCCTAACTAGATATCAGGATCTGGGTCAAACAACCATCCAGAAAATGCAGCAGCAGATATGGCAGAACTAAGATGGCCAAGGTATTTTACAAGCAAGTGTAGACAATCAGGAAGAAAGTATCTTCTAGATAATGTTTAATCTGTGTAATATCAGTCATTTATTCAATATATTTAATATATATAGTATATGTTAAACATATAATATTTAACATATACTATAAGCTTCTTTAAGTTCTTAAAAAAAACTGAACCTAGTGAAGAGAAGAGAAAGATCCACTTTTAATGTTTAGCTGGAAAAAATAAGGTTTATATTTATTTCTCTTCCCCCAAAAGAATAAAATAGAATCAATTTTAATAATTTGAGCAGATATTTATTATGATTTTTTCTTATACAGTTTATTTTCTATAAGTAAAATGACTACACAGAATTTCATGGTAATTTTTGTATTTATATAGCTTTTTAAAGAAAATAAAAAGCCTTGAGTTATATAAACCACTTATATAGGTATGCTTTCTAATGTAAAATCTCAGTGAACACCATCTCAGTTATCAGAATTAAAAAGTATAACCCAGAATCCAGGGTATAATTTCTAAGATGTGTATCAAATTAAACATTTGAAATACAGATTAATCTGCATGATAATTTTTTTAAATAAAAATAATTAGCTGGGAATATCCCACATGAGTTCTGAATCCCCCAGTTGACCCGCGTAATTTTTCTTATTCCTCTACAGCACATGGGATTCTTTCTATGAATGACATCAGTTTGGAAATACCCCGTGGTTTTCTGAGTTATAAATGGATATAGCACTATGTATGCCTGATTATATTATGATTCATACTTTCACTTCTGTTTTTTACACTATCATTTTGAAAAAGTGAAAATGAAACTGTTTCATTGGCCAACAGGTCAGAAGGGAGAGGAAAAAGTAACGTGGAGTATAATGATTCACGAACTATTGCAGGATTATATTTACAATATTTCAGAATTATATTTCAAATATTTGAAAAACAGTTTCTTAAGGAAAAAAGTGCTCTCAGAGTTACTCTGGAATTGAGAGTGGCTACTGTCAGAGTTCTGCTTTACATAGGAACATTTCTTCCATCATCCCTCTCTGTCCAAAACCTGTTTTTTTGTTTTGTTTTTTGTAGAATCCAGCCTTATATCTCTGAAATTTGTTCCTTTAAATATTAACTATAGCAGAAAGATGGTGATAGCTAAAGAGTTAAGAAGGAAAGAAGAAAGGAAGGAAAGAAGGAAGGAAGGAAGGAAGGAAGGAAGGAGAGAGAGAGAGAGAGAGAGAGAGAGAAAGGAAGGAAGGAAGAAAGAAAGACAATTGGGGAAAAGGAGACATATATAAAACTTTAGACAATAAAAAAATAAAAGAAAGAAAGAAAGAAAGAAAGAAAAAGAAAGAAGAAAGGAAAATGTGGAAAGTTCCCACATGATTTCACTGTTGAATCACTTGCACCTTTGTCAGTTTCTGGCATATAGCAACGTTCAACAAAGATTTGTTGAGTAAATGTACATAATAGCTCAAAAACAATTTCTGTACCCGTGGTTTTCTGTGGAAAACCACAAGAAAAAAATGTTTTCTGAGGTCTCAACATTTAGTAATCATGAAGTATCAGGAATCTAATGGATTTCACTTATGGGATTCTTAAAGTAATGCTTCGCGTCACGAGGCTTGAGGTCTAAGGCTAGATGCCTCAATGCCTTGTGGTTCTTTATTTCACATTACTTGTTAGAATGGGAATTTTGCCAGAGATTATAAACCCTTAATAAAGATTAATGTGACTTAAAAATCTATTTATTAAGTTTATATTTACCTTCTTGGTCTGCCTGTCACCAAATGAATTGCCTTGTGGGTTGGTATATATTTGCCTATAAATGAGTTAATTCCTCACAATTAATTCCTCACCTTCAAATCTTCCCTTCCCAGACTAGATTTTTTTTTTTCACTATTTACACTGCTTGATGTTTGAATTTCAAAGCTATCAACACCTTTACCTTAAGGTATTGAAGAATGATCTTACCTAAGAAAACATATCACCTTTTGTTTTTAACTATCACTAACATCTTAAGATGGGATAGTCTAACAGATGAGTTAGCCAATCACTTTTTGGAAAAACAGGAGGGATCTGATTGTATAAGTGGTAAGGAGTAAAAATGTCTAAGGGGCAGTACATTTGTGAAGACTGTTTAGTCAGAAATATAAAAGTTACTCCTTCCAAAAATTCTCAGAGAGTCTCAAAACACCATTTAAAAATATTAGAACATCCAATGTTAGTTATACCAAAAATTTAATCTGAAAATAACATTGAGAATGTACATTAATAAAATTGTTCTTGTTTTAAGCCACTACATTTTTTTTTTATTCTCACCTGAGGATATTTTCCCATTGGTTTTTATTTTATTTTATTTTATTTTTTTAATTAAATCTTTATTGTTCAGATTATTACATTTGTTCCTCTTTTTCCCCCCCATAACTCCCCTCCTCCCAGTTCCCGCCCCACCCTCCGCCCTCACTCCCCACCCACTGTCCTCATCCATAGGTGCACGATTTTTGTCCAGTCTCTTCCCGCATCTCCCACACCCCTTTCCCCCCCAAGAATAGTCAGTCCATTCCCTTTCTATGTCCCTGATTCTATTATGATCACCAGATTATTTATTCACTTGATTCTTAGATTCACTTGTTGATAGATGCATGTTTGTTGTTCATAATTTGTATCTTTACCTTTTTCTTCTTCTTCCTCTTCTTAAAGGATTCCTTTCAGCATTTCATATAATCCTGGTTTGGTGGTGATGAACTCCTTTAGCTTTTCCTTATCTGTGAAGCTCTTTATCTGACCTTCAGTTCTGAATGATAGCTTTGCTGGATAAAGTAATCTTGGTTGTAGGTTCTTGGTATTCATCACTTTGAATATTTCTTGCCATTCCCTTCTGGCCTGCAAAGTTTCTGTTGAGAAATCAGCTGACAGTCGTATGGGTATTCCCTTGTAGGTAACTGAGTTTCTTTCTCTTGCTGCTTTTAAGATTCTCTCTTTGTCTTTTGCTCTTGGCATTTTAATTATGATGTGTCTTGGTGTGGTCCTCTTTGGATTCCTTTTGTTTGGGGTTCTCCGCGCTTCCTGGACCTGTAAGTCTATTTCTTTCACCAGGTGGGGGAAGTTTTCTGTCATTATTTCTTCAAATAGGTTTTCAATATCTTGGTCTCTCTCATCTTCTGGCACCCCTATAATTCTGATGTTGGTACGCTTGAAGCTGTCCCAGAGGCTCCTTACACTATCTTCGTATTTTCGGATTCTTTTTTCATTTTGCTTTTCTGGTTGGGTGTTTTTTGCTTCTTCGCATTTCAAATCTTTGCCTTGATTCTTGCGCTCCTCTGGTCTGCTGTTGGGAGTCTGTATACTATTCGTTATTTCAGTCCATGTATGCTTAATTTCTAGTTGGTTCTTTATCATAACATCGAGGGTCTCATTAGTTTTCTTGAGGATCTCACTACATTTATCAGCGGCTTCTAGACAGTTCTTGAGAGACCTTAAAAGTGTGGTTCTGAACTCAATATCCTCCATTGACAGTTTTGTCCTGTTTCTTTGTCTCCGCATTTTTTATGCTTTCTTGGTGCACCCCCTAGTGGTCTTTGTGCGCAGTCTTGTTGTAGTTAAGCCTTGATTGTTGTCGGCAATACCGGGGGTGATTTGACCTCCAGGCTAACTGGCTAGGAGTGTCTGCTCCCCCATTGGTTTTTAGAGAGAGTGGAAGAGAGAAAGACAGAGATAAACATCAATGTGAGATAAACACATTGATTGGTTGCCTCCCACAGGCATCTCACCAGGCCAGGCCAGGGAGCAGCCTACAACCGAGGTACATGCCCTTGATTGGAATCGAATCTGGGACCCTTTGGTCTGCAGTCTGATGCTCTATCCACTGAGCCAAACCGGCCAAGGCTAAGCCACTATATTTTGTGATAAGCAGCAATAGATTACCAGAACAGAATTGCTATAAAGATTAAATGGCCCAGCCTGTGTGGCCCAGTGGTTGAGCACTGACCTATGAACTAGGAGGTCACAGTTTGATTTCTAGTCAGGGCACATGCCCAGATTGCAGGCTCGATCCCCAGTAGGAGGCAGGCAGGAGGCAGCCAATTGATGATTCTCTCTTATCATTGATGTTTTTTATCTCTCCCTCTCCTTTCCTCTCTGAAACAAATAAAAATATATTTAAAAATTATAAGGATTAAATGGATATTAATGAAAAGAAAGTCAAATAGCGAGATTCTTTTTAAAAACTGAAAGCAGTTAACAACAGAAGTATGGATATCATCTTATTAAAACAGAATAGCTTATAAACCAATAAGACTGTAACCTGCTAAATATTTTTAAAAGAAATAATGTGTTAAACAGACAGGGAGTTGGTCACCCTGGCATATGAAAGAAGAAACAAGGAATCCATGAAGTGCACTTTGGCAGAGAATTCTAAAGAAATTTGTTCCCAAGATTTGTCCTTTTTGGTGCTGATGGTTGAAATTGTAGCATTAGTTACTCATTACTTGATGCCATTGAACATCTTGTTTAAATCAACCCCTACTTACTCTGAATTCATATTCACTAAACGATATTTGGATTATAATTTGATTTCTGATATAACTTTACAAGGAAGGAATGCATTGGCTAGAGGATCCCTTGGCTGTTGTACCTCTCATTATGATTAATGAGGTTTTTTTTTTTCCTGGTTTGTACAGAAATCTGTAAGTTTTCTGTAAGTTACAGTTCCCAAATCTGACCAAATCTGGGGCACTGACCAGATTGAGTTTTGGACAAGGCAGAGCAATGGAGTTGGGGCTTCAGTGGCTTTCCCAAGGCTGTTGCCACTTGGACGAGTCTTCCTGGCCTTCCTACTTCTTGTAGGGACAGTGTGAAAGAATATGTGGTTAAATGCACGGCAAATGTTAGTTTCCATCCCCAAGTGTTTCCTCCAACAGTTTGTATAAAGAAGAGGGGAAAAAAAAATCATGTACTGAGAAGAAGCAGAGCAGGGAGGAAAAAGAGAGCAAAAGAGTTGGGTGAAAAAATGCTTTCTTGACATATTAAGTTCTGACAGAAATCTCCCTGGTGATGGAATATTGTACTTTGTCAGGTGTGATAGTTAATTTTATGTGTCAAATTGATGGGGCCATGGAGTGCCCAGACATTTGGTCAAGCATTAATCTGGACATGCCGGTTAACATTTGAATTGGTAGACTGAGTAGAGCAGATTGCCCTCTCCTAGGTGAGTGGGCCTCATCCAGTCAGTTGAAGGCCTGGATAGAACAAAAGGCTGATCCTCCAGCAGAAGAGGGAACTCTTTCTGTCTGACCGCTTTGGAGCTGAGGCATCAGTTTTTTTCTTGCTTCCAGGCTCTAACGGAAACATCAGCTCTTCCTGGGCATCAAGACTGCCAGTATTCTCACTGGGTCTCCTGTTTGCCAACTGAAGATCTTGAATCTTGCCAGCCTTCATAATCCTGTGAGCCATTTCATTATAAAAAATCTCTTTATCTATATACATCCTATTGGTTTTATTTTTCTGAAGATCCCTGATTAATACATCAGGTGTTTTCGAGAAATGGCATGTTGCCAGACAATTTTACTTTTGCAAACAAATTAGGTATTGAATGTATTCATTGGCAGGGGAAAATATTTTCATATAAACTAGATTTTCTGAGATTCAGTGTGAATGAGTTTTTTTTTTTTCATTAATGAGGATATATCCCATCCCATAAACACTTGTCAAATTTACCCCCAGTAATGGAAAATTATACACAGTAATAAACTTAAAACTATGGTGTACTTTTATGTTAGGATATCTGTGGTACATTTTTCCTGGTTGGTCTTATTTGTAATGTCGTCACATTTCCTTCAGCTTAACAGGCTATTCCTTCAAATCCCCAAACTCAAATCTGACTCTTCACTAAACCACCCACTACAAAGTGAACAGCTCTACAGCTTGCAAGTCCTGCCAAAATTCTTTCAATAATAATTTATTAGAGGGAAATATAAATGAATAAGTGGTTGTACTCCATCCCAGTAACATAAGACCATTCACTAATTCCACAAGCATTTATTGAGCACCTACCAATGTACCAGACTAGAGAAACAAGGATGAAATGAGCACAGACCTTTTCCTTAAAGAGGGAACATAGAAAAACACATGTGAAGGCTAAAAGGAAAAGTGCCTGCTGTTTATTGAGTATCTGTGTTTTACCAGGCACACCACTGGGGGCTTTGCAGTGGATCTTCACAACAACTTTCCAAGGTAGATACCATAATCCCTCATTCATGAGGACACCCTGGCAAAGGGAGGTCCTCTAGGTAGAAGAATAGAAAGTATGAAGTTATGAGAGGCTTGGTGCACAATCGGGGCTGAGGAGGGACACAGGAGATTGGCCAGCCGGGGAGGGATCGCGAGAGGGCTCCAGGGCGAGTCTGGCCTGTCTCGCTCAGTCCCCATCGACGGGACCCCAACAGCAAACTCACCTACTGGTCAGAGCGTCTTCCCCCTGGTGGTCAGTGCACACCATAGTGAGTGGTTGAGTGTCCTTAGCATATCATTAGCATTTTATGCTTTGATTGGTTGAATGGCTGACTGGACGACCAGACACTCAGCATATTAGGCTTTTATAATATAGGATAGCTAGAATTCACTGAGTCACAGTGACAGAGTTCAAACTTGTCTCTTACAAAGCCAGAAACATATGAGTTATCTTTTATCCCCCTCCTTTATTCTTTAATCCATCCCACCATTAAGACTTATCAGGTCTACTCCAATTAATCCAAGACTGCCATCATTTCCCACCTAGGTCTTTGGATTAGATCCCTGCATCCTTTTTGACTGCCTTCTAATTTCTTTTCCACACAGTAGCCAGGCTGAATTCTTGAATTTAAGATCTCATTGTATTATTACTCTTCTCAAAATATTCAATAGTTTCTCATGTTCATTGGAGAAAGTTAAAAAAACATTATTTTAGAAAATTGAAGACAAGGCTCTAATTTCTGGACCCTAACTACTGCTTTAGTATGAAATGCATGCTATTAGGTGGGTTTTATCTTAGTCAACACAAATGCATAAGCAAACATTATTCATTTGCAATCCAGAGCCTTTTAGAAGTTATTCACTTGTATTTTCATTTTTCCATTCAGAAAGGATTAATCTGAGCTCCTGTTTATGGACAACCAAAGAGATGACCTCTGGCCACACTTCAAAACTTCCTGGTAGAGCTATAAAGTCAATTGGCCTAGACCTTAAGTATCATTCCTTATGAAAAAGTTAATTCCCTATGAGCAAGTTGTTTTTTTTTTTTTTTTTTTTTTTTTTTTTTTTTGCTAAGGCATAGAAAACACATTGGAGAATATCACAAGTGCATTTATTTTATTATTCTACAAACCTTTTCATTGGCCTTCAGAGGGAGTTATTCAACCAAAGATTGAGCTGAACTTAAAGGGTAAAGATCTGAAATCAAAAGAATCACCTTTCTTTCCTTTATTTCTGAACAGCATTTTCAAAGCTCTCTAATATCTTGCTTTTCCCTGTCTATGGATAAGAAAACCTGGGGTTGACCTACATTTCCTTTAGTAATGTTTGCTCACTTATACTGCAGATGTCATCTTTGTCATGTGTAACTCTCATTCCAGATGTCGATAGGATACAGAGCCTAAGGTAAATGATGAATGCAGAGATCATATCAAGAGTCTATAAGAAGACTATGTCTCTGGTTTGGAACCTCAAGAACAATAGCTCATAAATGGAGCAAAGATTGCTTTTGAAGGATCATATTTCTTATCCCTGACAAGTAACATGTTGCATACAATAGAATGTAGGTTATCTTCTGGTGATTAGAGAGAGACTCAGTTAGAAGGGAACTGATTATTATGGGATAAAAGCATAAACCTTCATAAACATATTGTGGGAAACTGATAATAGGGTTAAGCCTTGGACTGACCTGCTGGCAAAGTCACAAACAATTCCCAGCTTAGAGGGCACAGTCCTCTTAGCATAATTAGGCTTGACCTTATAACACTCCCTAGATCTTATCTGGGAAGCTAAGGGGCTGAGGAAGTGCAGGAAGTATAACCATGGTGTAAACAAGTGAAACTCACAAGAAAAGTGTAACTTTGGTAACCACTACCTTGTTTACTGCTCACTATAAAAAGTTTGGTGAGGCCTGAGCACAGTGGAAGTCCTTCCTCTTGAGTTGGACTCTCTCGCCTGGTCCCCCAATATTCCCAAATTATCTCCTGTCTTTTCTTTTTCATTTGTTGTGCGGCTCCTCTTCCAGACCCGAACCCTGAACCACGCAGGACGTGGAGGGAAACACTTACGACACATATATTCACCAAAGCCTGCAGTTATTCAGACATTCTAGAATCAATAAAGTGTATTCATATTCCGAAGGTTCCACTGGTTCTCTGACGGCTCACCATTTCTTCAAGTCTTCCTTAAGCAGTACTATCAATAAGGGGCACTCATAGCAAATGTCTATACCCTATGAAATCTCTTAGTGCTAGTGTGAAGGAAGCGGAAGAAGAGGATGAGTAGAGTAAACTCCAACATTTGCAGGATGGGTATATGAGGAGGAGCCAATAAAAAGTAAAAAGAAGAAAAAAACAGGTAGATAGAAAGTAATTCAGGGCTGATTATATAGTCAATTAATCCAGTCTGCATTCCCACCAGCAGTTCAAGAGATGAGCACTCCTAAAAGTGAAATGGTGGGAAACAGCTTTAAGTTCTACAGAGAAGTGAGAAAAGATTGAAAAACATCCTTTAAATCTAGCCTCAGGGTGATGATGGACATGTATCTTCAGTTTAATAACAACTTTTTAAAAATTTTCTCTATTAATTAAAGTATTAAATAAGTCTCCCCCCCCCCCCATTGACCTCTCCCTGTCTGTGTACACTGGTTATGCTCATATGCATGCATACAAGTCCTTTGGTTAATCTCTTACCTCCTCTCCCCCTCCGCCCCGCCCTCCACCTTCTCTCATAGGTTGGGCAGTCTGTTTAATGCTTCTATGACTCTGGTTCTATTTTTGTTCATCAGTTTATGTTGTTCATTATATTCCACAAATGAGTGAGATCATGTGATATTTATCTTTCTCTTACTGGCTTATTTCTCAGCAAAATGCTCTCCAGTTACATCCATGCTGCTGCAAATGGTAAGAATTCCTTCTTTTTTTACAGCAGTGTAGTATTCCATAGCGTAGATGTACCACAGTTTTCTAATCCACTCATCTGCTGATGGGCACTTAGGCTGTTTCCAAATCTTAGCTATTGTAAATTGTGCTGCACAGTTGGTATTTCTGGTTTATTGGGATATGTTCCTAGAAGTGGGATTACTGGGTCAAATGGCAGTTTCATTTTTAATTTTTTGAGGAAATGCATACTGTCTTCCATAGTGGCTGCACCAGTCTGCATTCCCACCAGCAGTGCAAAAGGGTTCCTTTTTCTCTGCATCCTCGCCAGCACTTGTCGTTTGTTGATTTGTTGATGATAGCCATTCTGACAGATGTGAGATGGTACCTCATTGTTGTTTTGATTTGTATCTCTCAGATGATTAGTGACTTTGAGCATGTTTTCATATGTCTCTTGGCCTTCTGTATGTCCTCTTTCAAAAATGTCTATTTAGGTCCGTTGCCCATTTTTTTGATTGGATTGTTTATCTTCCTTTTGTTAAGTTGTATGAGTTCCTTATAAATTTTGGCGATTAGGCCCTTATCAGAGATAACATTGGCAAATATGTTCTCCCATGCAGTGGGCTTTCTTGTTGTTTTGTTGATGGTTTCTTTTGCTGTGCAGAAGCTTTTATTTTGATGTAGTCCCATTTGTTTATTTTCTCCTTAGTTTCCATTGTCCTAGGAGCTGTATCGGTAAAGATATTGCTAAGACAAATGTCTGCTATCTTGCTGCCTATGGCTTCTTCTAAGATTTTTATGGTTTTCCCTCTTACATGGAAAGGAAGGAGATAAATTCAAGGTTCATTAACCAGACATCAGGATCCATAGAAAAAAAGTTGATTTGTTTAAAGTAATTGAACTCTAGGCATGACTAATGGCAATAAAGATGAAGGAAGGAAGGAAGGAAGGAAGGAAGGAAGGAAGGAAGGAAGGAAGGAAGGAAGGAAGGAAGGAAGGAAGGATTCCTTAAGTTGTATTTACAACTTAAAAAAAATTCTTTATTGTTGAAATTATTACATATGTCCTCTTTTTCCCCCATTGTCCTCTCCCAGCCTGTCCCCACCCACCCCCAGCCTTGGCCTTTACCACCCCCCCCCCTTGTCTGTGTCCGTTGGTTAAGCTTATATGCATACAAGTTCTTTGATCTCTTACCTCCGCCACCCCCCCTCCCCCCCCACCTGCCTTCCCTCTGAGGTTTGACGGTTTGTTTGATGATTCTGTGTCTCTGGATCTATTTTTGTTCATCAGTTTATGTTAACAACAACTTCTGTTCCTCACTCTCCTAACTAGGCAAGTCTTAGTTAGTGTGGTCAGATAGCCAGGGCGGGAGGGGTTAGCTAGGGGTTTGCCCACCATTCCTAATGTCCACAAAGAGGTAGCATGGTAGAAAAGGATTTCTTTCCACTTCTTGAAGTAAAATTACTGAAACTTATAATTAACTAATTTCTAAATAATTTATCTGTTTGCACACCCTACTCATGGAAATCAAATGACTGCTTCTTAGAAAGAGACTGTGGCAGGAATAAGGGTTTATCCTTTCCCACTTCATTCTTTCTGAATATCTCTATACAACAAACATTATATGAAGGATCTATATTTTTAGTATCAGAAGTTGTGAGTTTATTATGTGGGTCTGTAGATCAGTTTTAAGAATATAACTCTACCAATCACATTGAGTGAGAATTATACTTTCATGCTTTGTGACACTGGGCAATTAATCAGAAATAAAGACTTTCAATGGTCGAGCTGGAAGTCAGATAAATCTGTTTGAACACTGCCGCATACTTCCTGGGTGATCTTGAACAAGTTATTAAATTTTTTTACTTTTAATTTCCTCATAGGTCAAGTGGGAACGATGCCATTTACCTTTTAAGGTTTTTTACAAGTATCTACGAAGATAATGCACGTTAAGCATTTTGAACAGTTCTTTGCACATAACCATGGCTCAATAAATGTTCATCACTATTATTTCTTTTCTAATTTCTAAAGTTAACCATTTCTCCTCTCTTTGGGGCCCATCCTTGATTGAAGCTTTTCAGGCATTGCTCCCACACTTCACCACAACCAGCACTTCTAAGGATACTCTCCCTTCCTTCTTTCCTTCCCTTCCTTCCTTCCTTCCTTCCTTCCTTCCTTCCTTCCTTCCTTCCTTCCTTCCTTCCTTCCTTCCTTCCTTCCTTCCTTCATCTTTATTGCCATTAGTCATGCCTAGAGTTCAATTACTTTAAACAAATCAACTTTTTTTCTATGGATCCTGATGTCTGGTTAATGAACCTTGAATTTATCTCCTTCCTTTCCATGCCAACTCTTTCAATAAATACTCTATGCTTATTACACGATCTGTTTTGTTTGTAACCTTTGAAATGGAATCTTAAGTCTCCTGAAACTGCTTGTTGTTGACCCATTTCTAGTGAAAATCAATAGCCTTTTGCAATTCTCAGCCTTCTGAGTTAGTCAGCTGCATGAGTCTGCTGAGAACCTTCCTTGAAAAAGCTCTTTTTGTGTCACCACAATATCCTCAGTCTTTTTCCCCTCTGGTTCTTATTTCCTGCCATGTCCCAATCATTGGAGGTAGTCAAGTACTAGTCTTTAGTTTTCTTTCTTCTTTTATACACTCATTTCTTCATAGAATTTTATCTACCTAGGGCTTTTATCATAACATTGATGATGAAAAGTATTACATCTACATCTGTGCTCTGAGTTTTCAGTATTACATCCACAGCTGAGCTCTGAGAAAAAACAAATACAACTAATAAATTCTTGCAGGAATTTTGCAACCTTCATATTTCCAAATAGCTAGAATCCTGCTGTGTTCTCATTCTTCAGCAGGTAAGCTCAACTTTCATTCCTTTCTTGGGCTTTACTGTTTCTGAACCAATAAAGACCTCTTCTCTTCCTGTTTCTCTTAGATGATGCCATTCAGATTAGTATCTGTCTTAAACTGTGTGAAAACACTATTCTCTAGTAGCTTATATGTACTTTGAGGACAGCACTCAGATTGGTATTTCTTGTGTGAAACTTAAATACTTGATAATGCATTACTGTGTGTCCACTTTTTTTTAAATGTCAGTATTGTAGCTGAAAAATAAAACTTAGGTAAATACCAGAGTAGAAATAGTTTTATACCCTAAAGGAATGTAATACTTATGTGGGGATTTGTGTTTATGGTCAAGTTAAGTTTATTTAATAATATTGAGAAATAATTAGAATATGAGATTTAAGTCTATTAAATATTAAGGGTCATATAAAACAAACATACTAAACAAATATTTTTTCCTCTGTTTTTTTTTTTTTTTTTTGTTAATTATTTGACACTGGAACTTAATAACATTAAGATGTTTCCTCATAACCCCGGTTAAGAAATGTGTAGAAATTTTTTTCTGGAACATTAAAATGGGATATTTAACAAACATTTTATGACTCATAATTTGGAGAATGCAATTAATTTTGAATATAATTACTTTCATTAAAATCCACTGCAATCTGATTTGTGCAATTAATTAGAAAAAATATATGGGTGGAAAATTCTATGTTGAAGAAATATTTTGTTTTGTGTGGTATTGAGCAAAGCTTCCCAAAATTTTCATGTTTTTTATTTGAAAAGACTTGAACAAAATCTCAGATAAATTGTAGATACAGTAAAAAAATTAATAAACCAAACTTTTTGATACAAAGTCTCACAAAAGGAAAGCAATTTTGCATTGATTGGAACAAAGGGGCCATTTCCTTTATTCTTACTTAGTGTACCACGTTAATCTTAGAAAGTACATAGACTTTTCATATATTGTCTGGTTGAGAAATGACTAACATTCTATTCTTGACAGGGTCACTTGGAAGGCCTCTGGGTGGTGCCAAATAATAATTATGATACTATTTGGGGCTATATGTCGGAATATTGAAAGCTCAATTTGAATTCTTTTCAGTAGCTGAGTCACTGCAGTGCCCTTGCAAATGACTTTTATTTTTGCACCTCAGTTTTTTTAATTACAATTCTAAGGGGAATTTTGATTAGAACATACAAGACATTATTTAATAATAAGAAAAATTTGAATTCAGGAAAAGGAAAAAAACCTGATCAAGTCTTGCAGGAATTTTGCCAGCTGAGAGATGAGGGTCATATATGGGTGAATTATAACTGAGACAATTGGATAGCACCAGTATTTTATTTTAGTTTACCTCAAAGAATTATGTCTCTAAGATTGTATATTTCTGGCCCAGGGATCAACCTTATTTGATTTTTTGCTACTGTGGTTTCATTTATTCACTTCCGTATTCTATCAAACAGATATGTGTTGACTGCAACTACGTGGTAAAGTTCTAATGATTGGTGACACAGGTAAAGCCTGTGATGAAGTTACAGACCTTACTCTTGCTAAGTTCTTCTCATTTATCCTTGCCTAGGCTTTACTCCAAAATGAGAGCCATTTGCAAGAATTATAGGATGTGAGTTTTATACTTTGGGGAATGCAGAATTGGGAAAATATGTTTCTGGCCCTTGAACCCATCATATTTCTTTTGTCACCTCTACTCGAAATAGCAAGAAATTTAATACTTAGAGGTAGAACTTGGAAAGCCTGACACCTATTTGTAAATAGTCCAAGTTCTGGACAAGGGGAAGATGACCACTGTGAGTTCCAGTTGTGTGGGTGTGGGGCCTCCTGTGCAGGCTATGCTTCATGGTTTTGTGATATATATGTAGGTGGTAGCTGAGATTTAGAAGATGAGAAAGAGAGATAAAAAAATGTAGGTATAACCCTGTTTTAATATTTTTCCCTACTTTAATGAATCACTTGGACTTGTTCCTTTTAATTCATGGAATAATCTCTCTATATAAAAGGCAGAGTGACCTTCTGACCATCAGACCGGCCGGTGGGTATGACACGCACTGACCACCAGGGGGCAGACCCTCAATGCAGGAGCTGCCGAGCTGCGGTGACTTGGCAGTGGTGGTTCTTGGGTAACGCACCCTGGAACCAGAGAAGAGGGAGCCGGATTCCTCATGGGGCCGCTCGATTCCACCTTTGGCTGTGGGTTATGTTGTTGCTGGGGCACTGTCAGCCCGAATCTGGTTTATTGCTGAGCTGTGGTGACCGTAGACGGTGCCGCCCCAGGTGAGGCCGGCTAGGGAGGGACCACGGGAGGTTGGCTCCAGGGCATGTTTGGCCCATCTAGCCCAGTCCCACCCTGCTGGCTGCCTTCTAATTAATTTCCTTTCAATGTGCATGAATCTGTGCACCGGGCCACTAGTTTTTAAATAATTACAAAGGAAGTGGATTCATAGACAGGTCCATTCTTTTCCAGAAGAGAATTTTATTCCAGTTGTGCTTTTCTCTGTGTTCTATCTTCTCTCTCTTTTTTATTGTTATATTGCATGGTATTTTCATCTGACACATACAGTCCAAGTTATTTCCATAAGGACTTGTCAGTTTTCTACATAGGAAGGAAATTGGCTACTACTGTAAATGGGAATCTCCTAGGGTGTGTCTCCAGGCCATGCCTTCTATGCTTCTCTAACCCCATAAGAGTTATGATCAGAAGGGAATTTCCTTGTTTGAAGTCTTGTCATTTCAGTGACTTTCTAAGTGGAAACGAAAGAACCCAGTAAAGTTTTGAAAAAAAAAATTGTCCTTCCTGGCAATTACATGTTTTTCCTCTTTCTTTTCTCCCCTGGACATCATTTGAACGTGAGGAACTCTTATTGCTTTAGAAACAAATATGAGAGAATTCTCTGGAAAAAGAAATTTGATTTTGGGTCAACAACTGGAAAACACTAATTTTCTTCTCCTGGAGCTCCACAATAAAATGTATCTTCAATATAACTGAGAAGAAAGACTACAAGTATTGCTTGTTATTCATGTGTGGCCCTTTGAATAATGAACATAAAGTTTGAGTAAGGGTACAAAATTGATACGCCCTTCAACTTTCTTAATACTTAAAAAAAGTGTATGTGATAGATAGCCATCTAAAAATTTACTTCAAATTTCCATGGACTCTCTTATGTAGAAACAGATACTATCTTATTTCTTATCTAAAAAGTGAAAAAGGGAAGTGACAAAGAATAAATATTTCATGGGTCATTGACTAGGATTCTAGAAGATTGTAGTGTATGGGTGTGTAACAATGAATGAGGGAGGGAAGGAGAGTTGGAGAGAGAGAGGGAGAAGAGAAAAAGAGAGGTGGTTAAGGGAAGAGAAAGTAAAGTGCTTGTTAAATGCAAAGTACATATCTATACTTAAAACATAAATTCTAGCTTAAAATAATGCAAAGTAAAAAAGTGGCTATAAGAGAATACTAAGCAGAAAAGGATTGGCGGGATAGGATATTTCCCACCAATTAAAAAAGTCTATGGCTATGCTTTTATTTCCTAAGGTACAGGAATAGGCTCTGTACTTCCAAAAATATAATCTTTTCCTTATAAAAATTAAAAAGAAAACTATAGAGGTTTACAAATAAGCAACTTATGACTTTTCACTCAATTTATTATTTAGGTTTGACTTTGGTGTTTTCCCTCATCTAGTTTTCAAGATGATCATGCTGTTGCTAAAAAGGATTCAGTAAGATTAATATAATTATTTGTAATAATATTTAATCAAAAAAGTCTTGAAGTAGTGTAAATTACATATAGTCAAACATTTTGCTATATAAAAGTGATAAACAGAGTCCAAAGGGAAGGTGCCAAGATAAACATATTTAAAATTTGAAACCATTCTCATCATAGTGAAAATATCTATTAATACTTTTGTTTTCATACATGAAAATCAATTTCCTCCCCCCAAAAATCTTTTTCTAATTTTTAAAATGTTAGCTATAAGAGTGTGAGAATGAGCACCAAAAGGGATAAATGTAATCTCAATTATGCTCTAATTTGACATGCTGTAATATTTGTTCAAGTCAAAATTACCATGTGATGATTTCATTTTAAATGAGTTTATTTGAATTTTACAAAATAACTATTTTCGGAAGAGAAAAAGTCTTGATTCTCTTTGTAAAAGAAACACTATTGGGTATGTGTTATATTACCGAATTGTAGAAAAAGACTAAAAAGTGTTGGAGATAATAGAATAAATGAAAAAAAATCTCAATTTAAATACTATATTTTGTTAGAAAACTACTTGTGTAATTACTTTCATTCCAAATGTTTCAATATTCACCATCATTACTGTTTCTTTCCTGGCACTGAGAATCAAGAAAGGCCAGACAGAAAGAATATGAAATGGAATGGTCACTAAATGAAGAAAGTGTGTTTAACCCTAATACCATAATACCAATTAAACTAATATTATGGCTTCCTGGTTTTCTTTCAAAAATAATTTCCCTCCTCTAAACTGTTTGACAGGCTACTACTTGCTACCAGCCATGTCTCAAGAGATGGGTACTGACTGGAAATTTTGAGCATCTATAGAAGTGTTTATTGAATTTTTGAAAAATTAGATTAAACACCAACAATAAGCAATCCTTATTTTCCTGTTTGTTGAGCAATTGCTCCTAGTTGGACCACAAACTTGGGCTACAAATTCAGAAGAAAGAGCAAAAGTGCAGTAAGTTGTTTGCATGGAAAACACATTTGTAGATCCTGAAAAACAAATCAACCAACCAAACAATCCACCAAACAAGCCTCAATAAAAAACAAACTGAGCATGAAAATAACATTAGAACAAGTCCAATATACCTGGGGAGGGAAAAGTCATAATAATAGTGTGTGGTAAACACAGTTCTTTTCTAAAAGTTTATGTCTACCTTCTCTCTCCCTTATATAACCTTTCCTCTTTAAATTTGGATGGCTCAGAGGGAAGTGGGATGATATACAGTATTAATTTTTCTTCACTTAGAAAGGAAACCTGACAGTGTGGAAAGATCCTGTCCACTAAAAACTTTCCTTCCAAGATCATATCTGTCTAAGCTAGAGCAGGGGCAGAGAGCTGCTCCCACTTTGGTATATGCCACTTTTTTTTTTTCTAGTTCCAGTTGCTGGAAAGTCTTTCCTCATTACTGCCCTGAATTTTCCCTCCACATTCCAGCTTATTCCTAGGGAGCGAGCCTGGATCTCTACCATAGGATGGGCTTTCGACGCTTTCTTCTTCTGTAAGTTCAATATTGCCAGGCTCTTTCCAAGGCCCATTTTGGCAGCTCTTCTAGACATTTTATCTTCATAATAACCCCCTTCCTTCAATGCTCCCTGTGTTACAAATGCCCCTCTACTATGTGATGGGAAACCTGATCTAAGAAAATTTCAGTTCAGGGAATAGTTATCAAGCAACTTATAATGTGCCAGGCATGTGAGCCCTGGGGCTATGCCAGTGAACCGGGTCATCTGCCCGCCTGAATATCACAGTTTAGGAAAGACAGACACTCAGTGAGTAATGACCACTGTGAGGAGGGTTATGGAAGAGGCAGTAAATTTTCTAGAGCAACAGGAATAGAATGAATCCTGGAGAATCATGAAAGGCCTCCCTGATGAAGAGATGTTTAAGCAAAGACTGAAGCATGAGTAGAAATTAGCCATGACAAGAGGTCCAGACAATGGAAGTGGAACATGGGGAGGACTTGGGGTTGAGAGGTGTCCTGAACTCCGAGGGAAGAGCATGTTTAAGAAGAGGGTTCCAAGGGGAGAGCATCCTGGTTGCTGCCATCATTGATAATGGGGAACTCAGCTGGTTAGGAAGGAGCAAACTCTCTACTCTTCTTTCTGTGACTTGCCACCTAGCTGTCCACACTGGTTCCTCCACTTTTTTTACACTGTAGTTTTAACTGTCCTGGTTATGGGAATGTATTATCTCAAAAATAAATGCTGTTAAGGTGATATACATATAAGATGATAGATATATTTTTTTGTGCCACAGTGGACAATTAGATAAAGAACAGAAAATGTTTAATATATTTAGCAATAATTTATTCATTGGTGACATTGCAAAGAGTCCTTCATGGCTTAGAGGGAGAGCAAGCCACATTGCAGGAGGTTGGGGAGCAAATAGTGGGAGAGATAGTGAAGACCGAGAATGCAGACACTCTAAAGAATCTTAGCTATAAAGGGAAGACAAGTGATAGGGCAAGTGCCTATAGGAAAAGAGGAATGAAGGAATATCAATTTTTTTTTTTTTTTGCTAGTTCCAGTTGTTTGCATGGAAACACATTTGTAGATCCTGAAAAACAAATCAACCAACCAAACAATCCACCAAACAAGCCTCAATAAAAAACAAACTGAGCATGAAAATAACATTAGAACAAGTCCAATATACCGGGAGGAAAAAAAAGTCATAACAATAGTGTGTGGTAAACACAGTTCTTTCTAAAAGTTTATGTTTACCTTCTCTCTTCCTTATATAACCTTTCACGCTTCCTCCTTCCCTCCCTCCTCCCCAGCAGCGCTCCCTCCTGCTTCCCTCGCCTCTGGGGAGGAGGGAGGGAGGAAAAGAGGCAGTGCCACTGAGCCAAACCAATCTTCACTCTTCTGCTCCCTTTTTCTTTAGGGCCTAAAGTATAGGGTTTCAATCACCTTCCTTTTTCTGAGAGATTCAACTAAGACCACTTGTTGAGGTGAGAGAGCTGAAGCACTCACATTTGTCTCTTGTTGATCACTGACAGAGAAAGAATTCTACAGGGCCCTTGTAGTTTAATTGTGAAATCCCTACATGAGGAGAGAGTAAAGGAGACTATGTCTTTTTTTTTCCATGTCTCTAATATTCAGAAATATTCCCCTGAGAAAATTGGGGAGAAGAGACAGGGAATAAGGTGATGTGTGCCGAGCTCCTGAGAAGCCTTCTCAAACTCTGAAAGAATAACAGGATAACTCCCTGTGAACTAAAAGGCATCTCTGGTCAGCCTCAGTCTTGAAGAATGTCTTGGCTTAATAGTCCTTTTCCAGAGAGCAGGTTGCCTAACTTAGTGAAGAAGTTGCACCATGTGTATGTTTTCCATCCCATACCTCTGACCTCATCTTCTTGGATTTCTCTGCAAAGCCAATTGAACAGTTGTATCTCAGACTCAGGCTCAAAAACATCTCGGATGAGTTGTCACACCTGTATACTACTCTCACCTCACCCTAGCATAACCATGTGTACATGTTTATCTAGATTAAAAGATGATGAGAACATCAAAAGAGAATATTGGGAGAGCTATGGGTATATTGACTACTTATTATCTCATCCTAATCGCTAATTTATTATTGCAGTTCTTCCAGAACACTAGTATTTTGCTGTGCTTTTCTCTGAAGTTTTCCCTGCCCCTTTACTTCACCATGGACTGCACCCACTCTACAGGGACTGTAATGTGTTAAAAGCACAGTGTAACTAATAGAAATAAGGAGTGCAATGCCCCCTCCCCTAAGGTACTCCTTCTAGATGGAGTCTCTCACTGATGGTCAAAGACAAACAACAAGGTAGATGGATGGTAGAGGGTTCAGTGGGAATGGGTAGCATTTGGAGAAACAAAACCTTAAAAGAATGGTTCTTTCTCTTGTTCTTTTCCCTTTCTCTTTTTGGAATGACCCACCTGTTGCAACTCCAGTGTGACTGGTTGAATTAGAAGGGACTGGGATCTTCTCTCATCTGTAAGAATGAGCTTCCCTTCTGAAATGCTAATCTACTAAGATTTTATGAAACACTGATGGTGGGGTGGGAGGGAGAAGACTGCTTAGACCTGCCGGTAGGGAAGGGAAATAAAGAAAAAAAAAGAGGAGAGACTAAGGCAAGATTAAATATTGCTGGAAGAGCACTACTATTTAGGGAAAAGTAGGAATATAGGAAAAATAGGTTCCTCAAAAGGATGCCTTTGTTTGATGACCCACCTTGTCCTTGAGTCATCTTCCACACAGATATTTGCTGACCAGTCCATGGTTCCGTGTGGTCCTTGCTCACTGATCCATACAGTAAACAGTCTAGACAACTCTCATTCTTGTCCACCTCAGCTTCCGGCCCAGTGGGTCTCTCTGCTATTTGCATGCCAGGCTTGAGAACTGGGGCATCTTTTTATTGCTTCCATGCTATTCTTTGCCAAAGACTTCCCCCAGTGCAAATCTATGACTTTATGTGACTTCATCACATCTTTAAGTTTATGATCCAAGAAGAGGATCACATATCCACATTTATTCTCTGTGTCCTAAACTATGTCAGGGTCTTGCCCCCTCATTGAAGTTCTAATATAGAAAGCAGAATCAATACTGTTTTTCTCTAAACCACCAGGCTTTGTCTTTCTTCTGCTGTTCCCCAGCCTAGCAGATTATTTCCCTAGTCTGTAGGGGAAATCCCTCCCTGTATAAATCTTGATGGTTTTCCCCAGATTCATGTTTGCCCTTAAAACAGCCCTTTCATGGGTTTAGGATTTTGGAACATATAAACCAGAGACCTATAGGAAGCTTCTGTCTTCCACCCTACCCCGTCACACCCACATCCTCAGGAAATAACTCAGAATACATTATTTGCCTAAATTGGGTGAGCAGGTGGGAAAAGGAAAGTGGGAACTTTAGGGAAAGATTCATTGATATTTCAACATCCTGTAATAATGACAATTCATTGCCTTATCTTATAGTTTACTATACAATTTGGAAATTGATAAAGACCGTACACTGGTTACTTCAACTAGGCCAGTGTCCTTCAGCAACACACGTCAGCACATTTTTTTTCATCTGTATTCTTCATCCACATTATTTGGAAAAAATATTCTGTGCCAATTCCTTTAGCGCAACTGATGAAAATTCAGATTAGTTGGCTGAAATGTTAGTGTCTGGCAATCACAATTCTGAGATCGTAGTGGCGACATTTTAAGACAGTCATATGGATCTTAAGCTCATTTTATAAAGGAGATTACGACACTCCAGACTTTCTTCTCTTGGAAGAGTTCTGCAAAATTAATACTGATTTTTTTTTTTTTTTTTTTTTTGTCCAAGGTCTCTTGGTCACTTCCCAAGGGCATAAAATTACTCTTTGCAGTTTTGTGGCAAGTAGTAGAACATATACTATTTCTACTTAAATTTTTATTTAATATAAAAATCAATGAACAGGTTGGTGGATTTTCACTTTTAGTCTGTGCCTTCTGGGAATAAATCTCTGACCTGTGCTATGCAGAATCAACAAAATAGAAGGATGAGTTCCATTTAAGAGCAGGTTTTCTAACCTAAGGCATGTCATATGGGTTTGTGATTGCTCTTATTCTCTAGTTAGTTTCTCTACTAGGTATCCTCTCCACCCCGAGATTCAGCTAGTTTAGCTTCCCCAAGAGATATCCATGGGATTTGATGTTCTAGCATCAACATTAGCAATGACACAGTGCAATGTAATTGGGGACTGGCAAGATGATGACTTTTGGCATAAGTACTCAATATTGCTTTTCTAAATGTCTAAGTAAATATTTGGTCCTAGGCTTTGGGCATAAATATCCATTGCTATGGAGAGGATTTCATCGTTAAGAGTAGCACAAGCCGTTGGGAGACTTTCTCAAAGAAGCTGTGATCTGTACTAGTCATAAGAGCACCGATGTGAAGGCAGCTGAAGGGCTTCTTGGCACCCAGGATAGCAGCAGTAATGTGATTAAAATATGCTTGTACTCAAACTGTGCCTGATATTATTCTTGAACAATTGATGTGTTGTGGCCATCTGGCATTTCGTTGCACCAGCACCATATGGTGAAGTGCGAGGGGCAGGAAACTGTGGTTTATTCATTGTGCTTTGCTAACAAAGACTCAGAAGTCACTAACTGTTTGACATTCCTGAAAGTGTCCTCAAGTTGGAGAGCCCACCCTTAGACAATGAAATAATGAAAAAATTGGGCAATGAATGCATGTGTGTGTGTGTGTGTGTGTGTGTGTGTGTGTGTGTGTGTGTGTACACGCACACACAACACATGTCACCCCAGGGACATGTGAAGGTCTGGTTTTGCTGCTGGAGGGGAGAAGTTATAGAGCGGTGTGACTGCCAGCACACCACCTTTTGAACGGAGTGGATTGATTCAAGCAGACAAACATTTTCAAAGGTTAGCATTTCATTTTTTTTTTTTTTTTGTTTTGTTTTGTCTTCTTCCTGACTCAGACACAGGCTATATAAAAATGAAGGCGGCCGCTTCAACTCTGCCTCTGAGTGTGCCCTCTATTAGTCCTGCAATTAGGACTCACCTAGGATAGCACACAGGGATGCCAGATGTCAGTGCTTTCATCAGAAGTATCAGAAAATTCCAGGAGGCACAGACTTTCCAAATGGCTAAACCTAGAATGTCTGTCAACAGGTGTTAGTTGATTAAATATCTGCAGTAACATCTGTAATGACTAAAAGTACTTCTACATGTGGGCCAGGACTTCACAAAATGGCTAACTATGGGTCTTACCAGACAATTATGTTTAGAGCCAGAATGTTAGAGTTGACATTTCGGGGGTCAAAGAGACCGGAATGAATTTGGACCCTGACACCCAATAAGTGTGAATGGGGGCAAATTACTAAATCCACTTGAATATCAGTTTCATTATGAAGATAATAACTGCCTTAAAGACTGGTTGAGGAAAGAAGTATGAAATCACCTGTTTTCATATTTAAGATTTAGCTCTTAATAACTTTTAGGTGAATTACTTAAAAATACCCATTTCTAATATCCTTTAACCTACCTAGACTCTTCTTCTTTTTTTTTTTTTAAAGAGCCATTATCTTCAAAAAAATATTTTTATTGATTTCAAAGAGGAAGGGAGAGGGAGAGTTAGAAACATCAATGATGAGAGAGTATCACTGATAGGCTGCCTCCTGCACCCCCACCCCCCCACCCCCACTGAGGATTGATCCCACAACCTGTGCATGTGCCTTGACTGGGAATGAAACCCTGACCTCCAGGTTCATAGGTTGATGCTCAACCACTGAGAACACTGTTCAGGCTATCTAGACTCTTAATAGAGTTTAAAATAAAAGGGGCATGTCTTGCTACCTGATTTAAAATTTTATTTTTCAAACAATCGATCTCATTTTTTCCCCCAGGTTTCTAGTATGATGGAGAGGAAAAGTTTTCAGATTGTGCCCGTGGTTCCCATTTTTTGTTTCTCCACTTAGATTTTAAGAGATGGTGTCTGTTATAGAGGAGGAGAGTTTGCAAGACAACTGCAGTGAGTCAGCTCTGTTCTCAGCAAAGTAGAGAGAATGTGAATTGCCTACCGAGGCTTTGAATGATGTTGCCCTTGAGACTCATTGATTTGGGGGAACAGACTGGCCACTCTTACCTGGCACAGCCAACCTGGAGGATATTCTACACTGGTCAGTTTTCAACTGGATATTTAGTCCACATGGGCACAGTCAGCCTTCTGTGTCCAGAAACCTCTCTGGGTCAATTGGCAATGCTTTATTTTGTGCATGAAAGAAGCTAGCCAGCTGTGAATTTGCTTTGGAAAAACCCTCCGTTTTGATGGAAGGATCACACATTTTTATTCTGGGAAACCACTTTATCAGTTTAGCATTCAATCATTTGCTTATGCATGCATTCAAATGTTTGTTTATTCATTCATCCCTATTTCCATGCATTCAAGAAATAGGTTAAATGCTGGCAGAGGTAAGGCACTGGGCTACATCACCCGGGCTGGGCAATTCACCTGGGCAAATGCTCAATATGCCCATCAAAGTGGTGGGAGTACTAGTGTGTATGAGGGTCCGCCAGAGAAACAGAACCAATCTGTTGCTTGCTTGTTTATTGTAAAGAATTGGCTCATGCAACTGTGGAGACTGAGAAGTCCCAAGGTCAGCAGTTGGCAGGCTCAAGACCCACAAAGGGCTGATGTTTCAGTTGGAGTCTGAAGGCAGGAAAAGACCAATGTCCTCGCTCAAGGCAGAGAGGGAGGAGTTCTCTCTCATTCCCTCCAGAGCCAGCCTTTCTGTTCTATTCAGACCTTCAACTGATAGGATGAGGCCTATCTACCTTATCCTAGGTAGAGGGTCATTTTCTTTCCTTAGTTTACTGAATCCAGTGTTAATCTCATTGAGATACACCCTCACAGACACACCCAGAATAATGTGTGACCAAATATCTGGCCACCCGGCTGGCTCAGTCAAGTTGAGACATAAAACTAACCACCATCCCATTTTTATTGTTGAAATAATAAAACACTGAACTCTGTGAAAAATCATATTATAAATCAAAACGTGTCTTTGGAACTTTTATTTTCTGGAACTCTTTGGAGAGCCTGTCACTCCCTCACAGCTCTGGGATTTAGTTTAAGTTTTCCTCAAAATTCTAAGTACTCATAAAAGTTATTGACTGGCATCATGCCTTAGAATATTTAATGGACATTAAAATATTCAAATATCAAAACAGTCCTAGGGAAGAACAAATATGTCAATTTTCTTAAATTTATCAACATTTTTGAGGACTATGCTATATAAGAGAACATTTATTGGAGATCACATATGCCCCCAATGGACAGTTCCCACTTGCTTGTGTACAGAATTTCCACTGGTGATCATCTCTATTCAATGGCCATAAAGTAATTCTCAAACCAAGAAAGCTGCCTTTGGATTTTTATATATTTTTAAGCAGGTTCATAAAAGAAAGGTCCCTTGCTCTTTTTTAGAGAGAAAGAGCAAGAAATATAGTTACTATCATACATAGAAGGGTGAACACAAAGTAAACTCCATGCATCCTGATTCTAATCACCTATCATTTTCACATGCAATCAGGTTTCACCAGAGGTTACCTTTACAAGCAAATGTGGGCCAAACCTGCTTGTTCTCTCCAACCCTCTGGCCCCTTGTCTTCTGTTCTTACTTCTAAATTCAAGGTTCCCACATGGGCCTCTTCTTTCAAGCCAGGGGTCTGTGGCTTTGGGGTTTGGCACTATTCATCCTTAGGCTACACCTCAGCATTAGATAACATAACTGTGACTTCAACTGAATCATGCCTTGCATGAGACTTTGTGATAACTCATATGCTCTTTCACTTATGCTCTGAATGGCCTTCACTCAACAGGGACACATTGAAATTAGTGGACAAAAGATTGTTAAAAATTAAATTTGTTTTTTTGTTTATTAATTACTAGGGCCTCAGTGCACGAATTCGTGCACCTTGAAAGGAACTGTGGGCCATGAGGCTGTGGTGGGCACAGGGGTGGGTCTCAGCCCATCCTCTGCAACCCCGCCCAGCCCCTCCCACCGCGGCCCCTGGTCCCCTGTCTGTCAGCAGTCCCGCTCCCACTGCCACCGCTCCCATGCACTGATGGCGCTGGCCCCACTGATGACGTGGAGCGATTGAGGCTGGTGCCAACAGTGGGTGTGAGTAGAGCCAGTGCTATCAGCAGGTGTGAGCGGCGGCTGTTGCCCCGATCACCCCGCAGGAGCAGGGGGAGGTGGAGAAGCCCTGAGGGGCGATTGGGGCTGGCAGCCACCTCTCGCACCCACTGATGGTGCCGAGTGATCGGGCCCAGCGTTGGGTGCCAGCAGTGGGTGCGAGTGGGTCCGGTGCCAGCAGCAGGTGTGAATACCGGCGGGACCATGGCATGTGGGAACAAAGAATTTTCAGTAACCACCATAGGCTTGCCCTGATGACAGCGACTGGTACCCCACTTTGGTCTGGCGCCCTCGCTCACCTGCTCCACCATCCTGCCGCAGCCGATGCCCTCCATGTTCCACTCTCTGCTGCCTGCTGCCAATTCTCCCCATGTTCTGGACGCGTTCCCTGGTGGTCAGCGCACATCATAGTGACCGGTTGTTCAGTTGTTCTGCCTTTTGGTCTATTTGCATATATTAGGGTGTTATATATATAGATTATTATTTTTTAAATATATTTTTATTGATTTCAAGAGGAAAGGAAAGATAGAAACATCAATGATGAGAATCATTGATCAGCTGCCTCCTGCATGCCACACTGGGGATTGAGCCTGCAACCCGGGCATGTGCCCTGACCTAGAATTGAACTGTGACCTCCTGGTTCATAGGTTGACACTCAACCATTGAGCCACGTTGGCTGGGCTGAATTTTATTTTGAAGGCAGAATTATAGATAGATCATTCCTCCTGAAATTAGTTAAGATTCAGACGAGATCGGGCGCGTTCAGGGTGGTATGGCCGTAGACTTAGTTAAGATTCAACTGGTATATAATAAAAAATTATTATATGACATCAGATATCACAGTAAAATGCATTTTTATATAATTATAAGATGATTAAGCTTAAATTCAGAAACTGAAAGTTTTTTGTTAAAATGGAACACATTCTAAGTAGTACTATGAAAATATTACATTGCATAAACAATCAGATATTTCAAATATAAGTAACAACATAGATCAGAAGATCTTCCAATGGAGAATTTTAGGTATAATCATTTTCTAAAAGAGGTGCATATTATAGAGGTATAGTTGCAGGTTTCTAAAGTCCTAAAAAGAAGCCATTTAATCTCTGCCTCTTGTGTATTATAATGTAGAATGTATTCATATCCAGATTATTTCTTTAGGGGGACTACTTGGTTCAAATGAAATAGACTAAGACCAAGTGATTGCATTGACTGTAAAGGTTTAATATTCTTGGCATTTGAAATGGCACCAGGCTTGCACTTGCTACAACATTTATAACTTCCCTTTTGATTTCACAGCAATACTTGTGTAGGCTTAGTTTATTTCTCATATTACCTCTCTGGAATTGAGAGATAAGATGTGGCCTGGAAAACTCCCCCAACACAGTCAAGTTCCTGTTGATTAATTCTGCGATCACCAAGAACTGGCTCCCAGTCCTTGAGGCCACATGCAGTAGTACAGGCTCTGCTTGGATTTGAGAGTGTGGTTTATGAGACACCTCATCTCAGTGGAAGAGGAGAGAATCCAGAAGACCTGTAGTCACACGTCCACAAACCATTTGGTGATGGGGGATGATGGTGTGAGTGGAGATCTGTGGGTGTGATGAATCCCTGAATGACTCAGGTGGAGGGGGGGCGTTAATAGGACTCTCCATCAGAGGCCACTTGCTGTAATTTTCATATGAAAGACTTGGAAAGCCCCCCAACATGTAAGAAAGATAGGTCCATGTTGTCTCTTTCAAAAGTGCTCCTGTAGAGAAAGGCATTTCTATGTTAAAAAACCCTGAGATTCCCTGAAAGAATATCTAACTAATCCCTGTCCTGGAGCCTTCCCCCCCCCACCTCCCCATTGTTCTTTACTCTCCATCTTGGAAGACTGACTGTACTGCCTCCTACTCTCACTTGAAACACAGGGAGGTCTAAGCACAGGTCAACTGTTTATTTCCTTCTTTCAGCTCAGAGAAGTATGTGTCTCAGCTACCCAAGGTTTACTTTTCCACTCAGCTTCTTTATTTTATATTTTAAGTATTATTTTGAAAATTAAATTGTTTGGAGGACTTGCTGCCCCCACCTCCATAATCAAGGTAATGACTTCTCATTATGGGGAAGTTGGAAAAGTAAAAAGAAAGCAACATTCTTCATAGTTTTGCTCAATCAAAGTAAACCATTTTTAATTGTTCATTGTTTTTTTTTTCTTTATTATTCCAAACTCCCTCCTATCATCCTCCTTGCCCATAAACTTGCCCCACCCCTTTTAGTGCTGGATTTTATCATATATTTATAACCTTGTAAGATTGCAGCATTATTTACAATAGCCAAGATATAGAAACGACCTTTATTACTAGTAATAGGAAAAGAGCAAACGAGAGGCCAGACATTATAAGCATGGCCATCTGGGTAGCTTCACCAGGAAGTTGCTACTTTACACTCCCCAAGGGATCACTGGGGAAGGGGAAATGGATGGACACATGCGAAGTGAAGCTGGAGTGACATAGGGAAGGTGCCAGTTAGTCCAACCTGGGAAAAACATAATTGGCTAGAGCAATCCTAGGGGAGGTTTCAGGGGAGGGCCTTAGCAGAATATTCATTCAATTTTCAGACATATTCAGTGTCCTTCAATATGTCGATTCATCAAAATGTGTGTATAGTGGGGCCAGGGTTATTTTCTGGTTAGTTTTATTTTTAAAAAACGTTATCAAAGCGGGACTGGGACCAAGGCCGGCCTGCCCTGGGCAGGCGGGAATGTATAAACCATTTGCTCCTAAGTGTCCTTGGTTAGGGAAGATAAAACCTTGTGATTCATTAGCTGCCTTAAATTGCTCAAATTATCTGGCCTTGTCTAACTATTTTGTTTCTGTTTCTCTTAATCCGCTTGTCCAGGAATTTCCCTAGCTTCTTACTAGCCTGCCTCACTGGAAAAGGGCTCATTGACAAAGCCCAACTTAGGCAGCTTTGGATCTTTCTTTCTGAGAAGGTGTGGAGAGTAAGCATTGTTTCTCCCAGCTCTGGCATTTTGATGTATAACATGGGCAACTGTACACCTTGAGTATCCTCTCAGATTTGATTCTGGCTACACGGGTGAGTAGAGATGAAGACAAAACCAGAGCAAGTTGACTGGTTAGTGAGCAGTTCAGGAAGCAGTAAACCTAATGGTTTTAGTTAAGGTATGGAAGAGAGGAGGGTTTACAGGGAGTGGCTGAAGGGTGTGGTCCCTTGCTTGAGTGGCATACAGTACAGGACCCTACCATCCCTTTCCCAGGTGAAACACCAACACTTTTCAAGCAGCTCAGATCTTTGTAGAAATGAAGATGGCAGGATGCAGATATCAGAATTTGCATCAGCGCCAAAATAGTGTCAAGAGGGTGATTGGGTCTCGTTTGCAGCAAGTTGGGGCATTTTTCAGCTTCAGTGTCTGACATGAGCAGTGGTGACTGGCTACCTGCCTGCTTGGGTTTGCATGGAGGGGGGGTACGGGCTCTGAGGAAGGCAGTCATGAATGAACATATGAATGTGAGTCAGGAATCCTATGGTCTGGGAAGTTCTGACAACTTAACATCTTTAAATTATTCATGGCCAGTCTATTACCTTCATTACTGCCTATTGATCTGCTGACATAAGGTATCAGGGTGCAGTGTCTCTTACCTAAGGCCATAGATGGCATGCAGCTTTGAAACTGTCCTTTTGGAACTATGAGGCCAATTACTAGCATAAGGACGAAAAGCTCTGATACCCCTCTTTGGGAGTCTGATTATGGGTAGAGAAATATGAAAGATAGGATCCAAAGGTGTTTTTGAGGGCAGACTCCAGAGAAATCTTTAATGCATGCAGCAATATAAATTTCACTTTAAAAACATGGATCCCATGTCGAAATCATAATATTTTGGATATATTGGGGTTAGTATTATATTATTCATATTAACTTCATCTGATTCTTCATTTTAAATATGGCGACTAGAAAATTTAACATTACATACATGGCTTATATTTGTGGCTTTCATTATATTTCTACTGGAAAGTGTTGCTCTAAATCAGGTTGTGGGTAGTTATTGGTGACAACTTGGGAAAAGTTGAAGTCTCTGTGGGGATCATATAGAAAAGAATGTGTAGAGGGTTGAGGACATAAATGTGCAGAATGTCCACATTTATGTTCTAAAAGGTGAAGGAGAATGGGAAGGAGGTAGAGAGTAGACAGGATGAGTGGAGAAGAAATGCCAACACAAGGCAAGAGGAAGGGGGGTCTTTAGGGAAGACAGTTAGTGAGCAGGATCACATGAAATAATTTGCCTTTATTCTACTGTGGTTGGAGATCATATGGAAGTTTTGTTACAGAATTTACCAGGCGACTGAAAAATACACAGAAGTACTCGGAGATACAGGAAAAACCCATTTATTTCCAGATTTACTAGTACCGTGACTCAGGGGAGCCTGTTTCCAAATCCTGAGCAAGCCAATATGGAGGAAGCTTTCTCTTTATATGCCGGGAGCCGGTCCATCCTTGCTGTTTCAAAGGACCTGGCATATATGGCATACTGTTCTTAATATGTTTGCTCACCTTCTTGGCACTATGTGTTTTAACCAAGGTCTCTGAGAAAGGTTGTTTCCCCAGGTAGGGATTTCCCCCTGAAGTTAGGGAGGGAATAAAACCTCTTAACTAGTGCCAGGTGGGTAATTAATCACTTTAACTATGAACAATCATGCTTAAGCTACATAATCTTTACTCCCTGGAATGGAGATAAGAAACGCCCTAACCTTTGTAATAGAGATTGATAGGATTGAATCAACTGGTATAAATACAGATGTAATAAGACAGCAAGACAGAGAACTAAGAATACAGAATGAAGAGAGACAGAACCTAGGCACAGAACCTACACAGAACGTTCTCTAGAGACAGAAGAACTTCGCTGGAGAGAACATGGCAAAAGATCCTGGACAGAAACTGGCCTCAGAACCTAGAGACAGAACCTAGTGAGAGAACATGGCAAAAGATCCTGGACTGAACCTGACTACAGAAATTGGCAAGAGAACCTGACTAGAACCTGGTGACTGAACCTGGCTGGAGAACCCTGACAGAACCTGGCTGGAGAACCTAGCGAGGGAACATAGCTACAGAACCTGGCTGGAGAACCTGGAGAACCTAGCAAGAGAACATGGACACAGAACCTGGCTGGAGATCCTAAGCAGAACTTCGCTGGAGATCCAGACCAGAACTTGGCTGGAGATCCTGGCTAGAGATCCTGGCTAGGCTGCTGATCAACTGAACACTATCTCCATGTCATTCCT
The DNA here is from genome assembly GCF_014108235.1 of Myotis myotis. Classification (NCBI taxonomy): domain Eukaryota; kingdom Metazoa; phylum Chordata; class Mammalia; order Chiroptera; family Vespertilionidae; genus Myotis; species Myotis myotis. The sequence goes on along the minus strand of NW_023416324.1, from coordinate 205,089,463 downwards.
TCTTCGCCAACTCCGTCCACACCTTTGGGGACCCCTGGACCTGCTGGGGTTGGACCCCGGCATTTATACCCTTTGGTTTCTTTGTCCCCCAAATATGGATCAGACTTCCGGACCTTTCTCAGGCTTTGCAAAAAGTCCCGTATGTTGGGATGGGGGCCTGGCCTGGTGCCAGAGCTGATAACCCCCTCTGGGTGTTGTGTGTGGTTCATGGTTTATGACCTCTGTAAAATGGGAGTATTTAGGTAAACAGGTCTTGCAAGACCAGATAATTAAGGAAGGGGCAGTGACTAGACTACAGGCTAACAGGAATGTGCATTAGGGATACTGATTAACTAGGTACAGAGTCAGGTTGCTAGCCTCCTACATTCTTTCACAAATGGAGTTAATTATCCGCTAGCAAGAGTGTGCGTTGGAAGGCAGGTTACTGGCACAGATTCAGATTGCTAGCCCCCCATAAATGTCTTATGTTTCCCATCAGTTTTACTCCATGACGTGAAGTGACCAAATTTAAATTTTTAGAAGATGATTTGGGCAGCAAAATAAAGAAAATATTGGATTGGGGAAGAAACTGAAGTCCAAGGGGCTAGTTAGAAAATAAAGGAATAAGAACAACCCAAAAGCTCTTCAGCATCTATAAAGCCGAAGAGAAAAGAACCGTTTCCACTTTGAGGAAAAACTTCCTATTTATTTTCTTGCAGTGAAAAATGAGGTGAGATTTTGGTAATTTAAAGCATGTGTCTTCTGTTTACAGAATCCAGGAAAATGGGTTGCAATGAAAGTCGCTGTCACAGATGATTAAAGATGCTTTGTGTGGGAAAACCAGAAAGATGTAAAGTAGTTAAAGCCATACACAAAGTCAAGGATTTCTAAGAAACAAAGGTTGTTTCTTTCTTTTCATGTAATTGTTCCATGCAGGAGACATAGAAAAGAACATGATTCCCATCCTTGAAAACATGACAGTAGAGAAGAATGGTTTCTAAAAAAGTTTTCCTTGAGGCTCTGGCTCCATAACGTACGGCCATTTCAGGTATTTCTAAGTGTTTACAAATCGAACATATACGTCCTAGAATGTCCTGTACCGCAGAGATGGTGGTACATAAAATGATTTATTTGGAGTAGTGTAGAGGGCAAAGAACAGATTGAAAACTCTGAAAGGACAAAATTCAGGTAAGAAGCAAAGAGGAACTGAATGTTTTGAAGGTATTTGGATTATATTTACATTATGTTATAAATCTTTGTCAGTTTAAAGGAAAAGAGAAACCAGTTTGGCTTAGTGGATAGAGCATCGGCCTGTGGACTGAAAGGTCCCAGGTTTGATTCCAGTCAAGGGCAAGTATCTTGGTTGCAGGCACATCTCCAGTAGGGGTTGTGCAGGAGGCAGCTGATTGATGTTTCCCTCTCATCGATGTTTCTAACTCTCTATCCCTCTCCGTAAAAAATCAATAACATGTATTTTAAAGAAAAAGAGGGGGGAAAAAACTGATGGTGAAAGAAAATTAATTGAATTGTTCAAGATGGAACTAAACAAAATGGAAATGACTGATCAATGAAAGACATTTAGAAAATAGGTCCTGATAGAGCACCCTATGAATCAGGCACTGCTGGAGGCGAGAAATACTGACTTAGGATAAAACCCATGTATATTGCAATAACAATAATAATGATAATAATAATAGTAACAATGTTATGTGTTAGCCAAGATTTATTAAGCATGTATTATGTACCAGCGTTTTTGTGTTTCTAAGTTCTTACTCACTTATGTATCACAATAACCTTACAAAATAGGTATTCTTTCAGCGTTATAGATGAAGCACAGTGAGATTACGTAATTTGCTTAAAGTCACACAGCTAGCCCACTATATCATACTGGCTCCTCAAATGTTAGGAAGATGCAAGGTGTATCAGGCAGCATTGGCTGGGTTATGCTGTGGTAACAAATGATCCCCAAAATCTTAGTGGTATCTAACAGAGAGGGTTTTTTTGCTTTGTTTGTTTTTTTAAGAGTCCATTGCAGGATACCTGATCTGCTTCATTCCTGGACTGAGGCTGAAGAAGCAGTCCTTGTCTAGGACATTGGTAGTCTTCAGGCAGAGGAAATAATGAAGCAATGGAAGAACCATGTGATGGCTCTTATGGCTTCTATTGGAAGGAAAACCTATCACTTTCTCTCATATTTCTATGGCCAAAGTAAGTCCTATGGCAAGCCTGTCAATGGTGTGAGAAGTGTAATGCTCCTTAAGGGGGGTGGGGGTGGGGGGCTGGAGTCAGAGGTCCCATGGGGAAACATTTTTGTTTTTCGTTTTTGATATTTTGGTCCTATGAATCTTTAGCTTTATAAGGATGAGAATCAAAGAATGGTTGGTTTGACTTTGTTTCCCACCAAGGAGTTAATGCTATGGACCCCCGCCTCCCCACCGAACTAATGCTTGAGCTGTCAGGATTGAATGGAGTGACAGGGTAGCAGATGGTTGTGCGAATGGAAGACTATGAAATGGAGAGCAGCCACCTCTTCCCCGGGACCAGTAAGGGCAGCCAGGCTGCAGCCAAAATGCTTGCTGAGACACCTGGGAGGAAGACTGAATTTCAAGAGTATGTCAGGTCACAGGAAGCAGAAGGTAAGGACTGACCTGGGTTGAAAGCTAGTAGATCAAAGTGATAGCAATCCCAGGATCTGGTGAAGGCTGATGGTTTAGTTCAGGTATCAAGGAAGAAAAAAAACATTTTTTGAGGGGTGGCCTCATGCCCTGAATTCCTTTATCTGAAAAACCCCTCCCCTCCATGAATTCCCCGGGTGTGTACTCTGAAGTGATGGGCACTAATGTGTGTAAAAGAGGAGCAATTGTAAACAGTTTTATTTATTAAAATGGGGCAAGATGACCGACGCAAGGATATCTGTACAAACCAAGCGATTAGAACACAAGTCCATGCAGGCAGTGAGGTGGAACAGACATATTAGAAGATGGAAAGAACGCTTGAATTCTCAAATCACTGTTACATTCACTCTGCATTTACTGGAAAAATTGCTCATTTTCATGCACGTAAATCTGGTTTAAAGACTCTCACTACAGATGTTTCCACAGAGATGTAAATTGTTCTTGATGAATACAATAAAAGCAAGCAATGATCACTTTTTGGAATTCAGAATAAATTCACATCAGGTGAGGGGAAAACATTTAGACATGTGTAAGACAATTTATTTTCTTTTTCAATCCTAAAGATCTGTAAAAACCAGAGCAACAGCATAGGAACATTTGGAAAATGAAGACCAAAAAAAATATTTAATCTCATTACCCGTATATGCAACAATTTTCTAGTTTTTGTGCATTCCTTGTGGTATTTTTCTACATATAAAACCTGTGTAATTAGAGATTTTAAATTTTTATTGTAATACAGCGTTTTCCATAAACAATTTTCCAGGTGGTAGTAGTCTTTATGATTATAATGGCCACTAAATAGTCCACTGCATAGAATTAACATAATTTAATTTATTATTTTCTGATTATTAAGCTTTTTGTTTCTTTGAGTTCTTCATCATTATCAACAATGCTACAGCAGATGGCTATGTAGAACCTGTATCTTAAAATACATTTTTGGGTGCAGCACAATTTCACAACCGGTATTACTAGGTCAAAGGTTATCAATGCTTCATAATTACCTGTAAATTGATTTAAAAATAATTGCATCAATGTAATTAAAAGGTGTATGCATTGACCAATTAATAGAAAAATATTCTACTTTGTGTGATTAAATACTTGGGAGGCTGAACATTGTCCCGGTGTATATGTACCAGTCACACGAGCCAGCGTTCATCCACGCACTCATTCCATCACTATACAAATATTTTTTTGAGCACCTACAATGTGACAGGCATGGGTTTTGTTTCTGAGCACACTGCGGTAGAGAAAACAAAAATCCCTGCTCTAATAAGTTTTGTATTTTAGGGTAAAGAAGATAATAAAAATAATAAGAAATAAAATTGTGCAGTATGTTGAATGTTATAGCTATTATTTCTACTAATAAAAGGGTAATATGCTAATTAGACTGGGAGACTTTCCAGGAGACTGGACGTCCTTCTGGACAAAGCCATGGTGGTGAGGACAAGGCAGAGGTGGTTAGGGGCAAGCAGGCCAGCAGGGGGGGCAGTTGGGGGCAATCAGGCTGGCGGGGGGGGGCAGTTAGGGGCAAGCAGGTAGTGGGCAGGCAGTTGGGGGTGAGCAGGATGGCAGGGAGGGGCAGCTGGGGGCGATCAGGCTAGCAGGGGGGCAGTTAGGGGTGATCAGGCAGGCAGGCAGGTGAGCAGTTAGGAGCCAGCAGTCTTGGATCGGGCCTAAACTGGCAGTTCGACATCCCCCGATGGGTCCCAGATTGGAGAGGGTGCAGGCTGGGCTGAGGGACACCCCCCCACCCCCCGTGCACAAATTTCATGCACCAGGCCACTAGTCTCTATAATAAAAGTGCTGTGATGCGCACTGGCCACTAGGGGGCAGACGCTCAACGCAGGAGCTGCCCCCTGGTAGTCAGTGCACTCCCACAGGGGGAGTGCCACTCAGCCAGAAGCCCAGCTCATGGCTGGTGAGCGCAGTGGTGGTGGCAGAAGCCTTTCCCGCCTCCATGGCAGTGCTAAGGAGTGGTGAGCAGCCGGTTTGTAAGGAGTGAGGGAGTCCCGGACTGTGAGAGGGATGTCTGACTGCTGGCTTAGGCCTGCTCCCCGCAGGGACCCCAGACTGTGAGAGGGCAAAGGCCAGGCTGAGGGACCTCCCTCTCCCCCCCAGTGCATAAATTTCGTGCACTGGGCCTCTAGTAAGTAAAACAGGATAAGAATGAGGAGTTTGCTGGGAGGAAGTTGCATTTGTAAATAGGAGTGCCAATGAGAAACAAATACTTGAACAGACTTGAATGAGGTGGGGCAGGTCCCTGTGGATCTGAGGAAGAGGTTGCTCTCCAGTCAAAAACACTAGATTGGCCAAGGCCCTAATGTGCACAAGTCTGATCTGCTGGAGGAGAGGCAGGGAGGTCAGTTCAGTCAGAGTGAAGTGAGATCTTTTGAGTTTTGCTTTGATGATGTTTGTTTAGTAGGAGCAGAACAAAGAGAGAAAATATAACTAAACTCAACAAAGAAAATGTTTTAAGAAAGAGGTTGTCTCCACCAATGCCAAAATTAGCCAAGGTATCCAGGTAGGAGACAATGGAAGCAAGACACCTACATTTAATAAAGACAAGGGCAGTCAGGTTCCATTGGGCAGAGCTCAGTCACGTGGCCACACCCAGCTAAAGTGAGGCCCTACAAAAAGTTGGGCTTGAGCCCAGAAAGAAGAAGATACCAATTGTTTATGAAAAGCTTGCAGACCAACACGTCCAGTTTATAATCAACTGCATCATTATCACCTGGGATTATTGGGAAATGATCCTAGGTCAGTGGTTGCCAAACTGAGGCCCCTTGAGTGTGGCTCTTCCACAAAATACCACGTGCGGGAGTGCACGTACAGTGCGATTGAAACTTTGTGGCCACACTCAAGGGGCCAAAGAGCCGCATGTGGCTCGCGAGCCACAGTTTGCCGACCACTGTCCTAGGCCCTTCCCTGAAATACAAGATCAAAACGTCAAGGGCTGGGTCTCCCGATTATATTTTCTGGGTGACTGTGTTGAGCATCAAGATCTGGAAACCACTTACTGAGTAATATGTCTTTTGGAAATAAAAACATATCAAAACATTTCTTAAAAAAAAAATTTCTTAAAATAATTTCAAGTAGTTCTGGCTATGACACACAAAAGCCACCAGGTGGCAGAAGAACTCCATTCTTCTAAGCCTTTCTGGGTTGCTTCCTTAGCTTACTTCCCTTTCCTCCATCTAGTTATCCTTATTTCTTTTCTGGTTTGTTGGCTTGAAATACAAAAAGGTTAAGTCCTTTAAAAGGATTGATGCCAATAGTCTACCCAGATTGCAATATTAAAAAAAATGTATGTAGAAATAATACCTATTGTATAATGTTAGTGGACTATTCAGAATTAGTCATTAAAGAACCTTTTTCGTTTTATGTTGAAGTAAAATGTCTTAACTGAGTAAGTCTAAATAGTAGGAAGTCAAATAAGTAACTATAAGATGCTTTTTTAAGTGTTTAGTAAACAGGCTTGGAGGCACAGATTTTATAGACATAATATATGTGCTAAATTTATTCTTAAGGAAAAAATTTTGTTTTCATAATATTACAAACCCTAGTGATAATTTTACACACTGAATTCCACTGAGAACTGCATTCGGGGCTTTGAAGAAACCAAGGCTACTGGATTGAAACAGGTAGTATATGAATCCAAGTCCCGTTGACCTTGGTGAAATTTCTTAGCACCTCTCAGCGTCTGCTATAAAACGGGGTGATAATGCCTATTCCCTACGGTTACTTTGAAGAGTCAATGATGTTATAGGCAGGTGCTTCATACATACACAATTAGGAAAATAAAGCAAATGAAAAATTCCTCCCTTTATTCCAAAATTTTCTCAGTAGAAATTGCTACTTATGTTTTAATGTAAGACAGAAGGCTGAAACACAGAGGAATCTGGCAGAATCATAATCCAGTTCAGATGTTCAAAAACAGCATGTTGTTAAAAGGTTTGAGTGGAAAACCTGTGTTCCGTATTCTGAAACTTCTCTCCACTCCCTGTTAGGAAACATGATATTCTTTACTTGCTGTAATTATATAATTGTTACATAAAGTATATAAAGATTTAGGCTATATCATATCATTTAATATGATAGGGGCAGAAATAGAATATAGGGGACCAGCTATAATCGTAAGAAGTATTAATCATGCTCTATTAACCGTGATTGTTTTATCCTGATGAAAGGCGGCACATTCTAACCTGGCTGGGAGTTGCAAGAAAGGCCTGGGGGCTCACCTGGAAATGCAGCCCATCTTCCCCATCAGGGAGCTGTCTATTATCATGGAAAGATTAACAACCTTGTTGCAGAAACCAGAGCTGCCAGCCCTTTGAAGACCCCCCAGCCTTTGCATATCCACAGGCCATTGCAAATCTCCAGCCTGCATTACATGTAAACTGCCCATTTGGCATACCCTTTTGCCTACTTCCCCATGTAATCTTTGTCCTTCTACCCAATATAAGCAGCTGGCTTATGGTGGGGGCAGAGCAGATTTTTTTGGATGGCCTGCTGCTCTCCCATACTGCCGGCAGTTATTCCACTTAATTGGTTCAAAGAGTGACAGGCAGCACGGACCCATTGATTGTCAGGTTATAAATACTTTGTAGGAAAAGGAGACTAAATAAATGTGTTTTACTGGTAGGCAAGGATCCTCCTCTCTATCCTTGCATGTAATTCACTACAGAGCTGACAAAGCTGAGGAATAGGCCAGGTGTCACCATATTACTCCCCAGAGAGCAAAATGACTAACTCTGAGACTGTACTTTCCACTTGGGTCCGTGTAAGAGAAGATTTGACTTTGGGTGGTAGGCACATGGTGCAGTATACAGAGCTTGGAACATAGAAACCTACACCTGAAACCTATATGTTCATGTTGACCAATGTCACCCTGAGCAATTTAAAAAATAAATATTTTTTAAAAGATACCTAGATTTTTTATTTCTATGCTATGAAAGAATGAGGTTCCTTATAAGTAGGAGGCATAAATTCATGTGCTCTCCACCAGGCTACCGGCAAAGATGCTTGGCAACCCAACATTCGAGCACTGAAAGGGCTTTGGACATATTTTTCCTTTGGCTGCAAGGAAGAAAGATTGAAGCACAGGTTAAGGAAAAGGTCTGAAAAAGATGGGGCACAGGGGGGGAAAGCAGAAGGAGGTTGTGTCGCGGATGAAAAGGCTGTCTGCACAAAATCCATGCTAGTAATATTTAGATCCACATCATTTAATGAGAACTATATTTTGTAATAAACATATTTAATTCTAAGGATTGAAAATGGGCAGTTAATTTTGTTGTAACGGCCCCGTGACTTGGTAGTGATAGGTTTGTTAAGACAATTGATAAACTTGAGGAGCACAGGGAAATACCTTCAGGACTTGAATGGGAGCAGGTGAGACCCTGGATTTTTTTGGCTACCACCTTCTTCCTACATGTCAACTGTTTCCTGGAGTAGCTGGCTTCTGTTAACTGTCATAAAAATGGGAATTTCCTTAGCAGCCTGTTCAGAGTAGGTCTACAATGTTTATGCTCTCTTTCACCTTGCCAAGGTCCACACGCTTGTTGTCCAACCACAGCCTTGGCAGTGCAGATGAAAAGCGGAATCGCTGGTGTTGGGTCCAGCATTTGCCATGGACGAGATGCCAGGACCCGCATGCTTCATCTTCAAATTTCTCCCCATCGATGGACTTGCCGCCTGTGCCTTTATGGCATGTGAGGTCACCACCCTGGCACATAAGTTCCGGAATCATTCCGTGAAAGCAGGAACCTTTATAACCAAATCCGTTCTCCTCAGTTCTCAGAGCACAAAAGTTTCCTGCTGTCATTGGAACTTTGTCTGCAAACAGCTCGAAGGAGACGCGGCCCAAGGGCTCATGGTCAAAGGCGATGTTGAAGACCATGGCTGTGTGTGTGTGTGTGTGTGTGTGTGTGTGTGTGTGTGTGTGTGTGTGATTGTCCACGGATATTGGCATCTGCAAGGCCTAGAATTGGCTCTTTCTAACCATTACTCTTAGCAACTCACCTGGGGAGCAGATTTGTCCTCACAATCTTCAGCTCTTCCAGAAAAGAAAGTCTCTTTCTTGTGCAGGTAATCCATCAGTGTGGGACACAGTGAGGGTTCCACTGAATGAAGTTACACTGTCTCTTTCCAGCCTTGGATCCTCATGTCAAAGCGCCAGCAGGCAATGACCGGAGTCACCATACTGGTGGGGAATTTGAGTCTGACCACCACTAGAAAGACTGGGGCTAAGTAATAAAAGCAGGGAAGAAAGAGTAGTCTGGATTGGGGATTCACTGAGTTGTCTCTTCTTATTCTCATATTCAATGACAGTTATGAATGGCCCATTGAGCAATCTTGGCTCAATCAATCTGAACCTTGGCTCAGGTTTCTAAAGAATGAAGATCTAGGTCTTGCAACCAGAAAACAACTGAGAGCTGCCAAAATTCTGCCCACAGCAGAGAGAGATTGAAAACCCACGATGAAGGAGATGGATGGTGGGTATCAGTTACTACATCAGGCTGACTACTGCAACAGGCATTGCTCCATGAAGCCACTGTGTTAGGTCCTGGCAGATGCTGTGGCTGCTCATAGCTTGAAGGGGACTCTAGCATTTTGGACTTAAGGGGAGACATACCAGGAACTGCGTCATGCCAGAGGAGGACTGTTTTGGACACAGAACCATCTTTTATTCCATTTACATCTGTGGCCACCAGTTCTATGCAGAACTTGACTAGCTCTGCACAGATGCCACCTGACAGAGTTTCCAACTTGTGCCTTCACTACATTCCTCTAACTTCCTGCCCAGGGCTTTCCTGGTGCCTTCATCATCCCAGAGAACCTGCTAGCTCTCACGAGTGTTCAACGTGGTCTTGGGTAATGTCCTAGAAGATGCTCTTGCCCAACCAGGGATGAAAGCCAATTGATAAATGCATTCTGCTTTCTTTCCTCAGGCAGAGGGTTCTAAGACCTATTTTATAGAAGTCTTCAGAAGGTCCTGCGAGGTCAAGCACCAAGCACCTACTTGATAACGGATCCTTTTATTGAATTTCCCTTCTCCTTTGTTTTACTTCCATCCCCTTCCTTCCAGCTCCTTAGGAAAATCACTTATCAAATAAAGTCCTGTACCCAAGACGCTGTCTGCAGAACTCCTTTCAGGGAGACACATGCTAAGATATAGCTAAGACATCCTATGAGATAGGTTTGATGGGGAATAGCTTCACTACTGGGGATGGGAGGCAGAGGGAATATTCATCATGGTAGGTTTAATTTTATTAACCAAAATATTGAAATTAAAATGCTGTTCTCAGGACCTAGGCAAATTGACTTTCAATATTCCCCCAAAACTCCCATCATACATTTAGTTTCCTTCATTTTGAGATTTCGTCATCAGTAGTTGGCTCAGTGATGTACTAGTTGAGTAGAATTGAATGTAATAATGTTGAAGATTAGAGGTGTGGTGTGTATTTTGAAGGTGTTCATTGGGGTCCCAACAATGAGTGAATAAGACTCTGCCATCTAGAACTTTTCCCGGCGGGATGCCTGAGGAGGGGAATGGCAAACTTGAGGATTAATAGCCAAAGGAGTAGAGTAGCATTTTATAAACAGTGAAGTGTCAATGTATTAATCTTTCTCAGGACAAGCTTATTAGTTAAACCAAAGGAAGGATTCCTTTTTTACTCTGAATCCAATACTATTCAATTGCATGCCCAGAGTGACAGAAGAGGAGAAAGATAACGTTCTGGAGAGTCAGGCCTTGCCTGGATCTGCTTATTACACAAATCCATTAAGTGGGAGGAAAAGGCAGAGAGCCTCTCAGATACTCTTCAAGGACACTTTAATATTTAAGGAACTTAGTACAATGTGCCCATAAACATCTCCATTTCTGAGGACTAGCTACTCCTCTCATGAGGAGGAATTAATAAAGGGTGGGTTGAGGAGCAGGAGTGGATGGGAAGAGAGACCAGAAGTGAGAGGACCAAAAACTTATCCTCCATCTGTGCACAGGTGGTGTGCGAGAACAGGAGCAGGAGGTGTTCCCCTCGACCCAGATATTAGCAATAGCTGCTTTCCTTAGATGTTTGGGAGAGTTTTACCTTGATATCCTGCTGAAGCTCAACATCCCTGGAGTGTTTAGCAATTCTCTGAGCTCAGAAAATATATTTAAGGCATTTAATCAAATGCTCAATAAAGGAGTCTCAGCTGAGGGCAGAGAAGTCTGCCATTCATTTCTGTGGAGACCTTGCTAGACCACAATAAAGCAAGGTAAACGAGACCCTCTGAGATTTATTTGAGAATGCAGAGCAGGGAGTCCCTACATGGGTGCATATACAATGAAATATGACTCAGCCATAAAAAAGAATGAGATATTGCCATTTACAACAACATGGATGGACCTAGAGGGTATTATACTAAGTGAAATAAGTCAGATAGAGAAAGGCAAATACCATATGATTTCATTTATATGTGGAATCAAAAAGCAAAAAACAGACAATAGAATAGGAACAAATCCATAGATACAGAGAACAAATTGATGGTCACCAGATGGAAGGGGGTTGAGGAGAGGGGTAAAACGGTTAAAGGGATGTAAAGTATGGCACAGGGAATACAGTCAATAATATTGTAATAATGTGTGGTGTCAAATGGGTAGTAGACTTACCAGGGTGATCACTTCGTAAGGTACATAAATATCTAATCGCTATGCTGTACACCTGCAATTAATATAATATTGTATGTCAATTGTAATTGAAAATAAAATAATCTATGTTAGCCTTTTCGGGGAGAGGGAAAAGGTTATGTTTGTGGGCATTTTATGGGGAGAATTCTTTGAATTGGAGAGTCTTCAAAATTTACTTAGAACAAATGCCATTATGTACTATGTAAAAATCTCAATTGTGTGCAGGAAGTCTTCTGTGAAAATGATTGCTGCAATGGAATCAAGTTAAGAACGTTCAAGTCCAAGGGAATTCAACCGAGAGGGCTAAAGGATGTTTAGCTCAGCCCCTGGGCCCACAAAACTGTTGGCCTTGGCAGCTGTCAGATGTCTGTGGCTAAACTCAAGCAAGCAGGCAATGGTGACCATCTGAAAAAGCGAAGCTCCTGTGGTTAGTGACTGACAATAAATTAATAATGTTACACTCACAGAATGCCTTTGAGCAGAACAAGATGAGAGGGGTTTATTTGAATCATATTATTAAAATTGACTCTAGAAAAAAAATGAGTTTTCCTTGGGTGTCTCCCTGTCTCTCCTTTTAAGGATGCTGCTAACCCTCAAGCCAGTTATGAATATGCAGAAATATTCTCATATTGGAAGGAACCTGGGATTTGGAGTTAGAAAAATGCTATGGTATGAATGTTTGTGTCACCCCTCAAATTCATGTGTTGAAATCCTAATGTCTAATGGGATGGGATTAGAAGTTGGGGCCTTTGGGAAGTGCTCCGGTTATGAGTGGAGCCCTCAGCAATGAGATGAATGCCCTCATGAAAGGGCTGGGGAAGCTAGCTCGTCTCTTCCACCACTTGAGGAAACAGTAAGGAGGTGCCAGCCATGCCCCAAAGACAGAGCCTTCGCCAGAAAGCAGCCACACTGGCGCCTTAATCTTCGATTTCTCAGCCTTCAGTACTATGGAAAATTTCTATTGTTTATAAGCTACCGATCTGTGGGATCTTGTTATAGCTGCCCAAATGGACTAAGACAAATGAGTGACCTGTAGTCGGCCAACTTGTGACTTTGGGCGACTTACATAATCCTGTTGTGTTTCCATTTCCTCGTCTTTATTATTTTTTTAAAATGTATTTTTATTGATTTCAAAGAGGAAGGGAGAGGGAGAGAGAAATAGAAACATCAATGATGAGAGAGAATCATCGGATCAGCTGTCTCCTGCACACCCTCCTACTGGGGATCGAGCCTCTAACTCGGGATGTGCTCTGACTGGGAATCCAACCGTGACCTCCTGGTTCATAGGTTGATGCTCAACCACTGAGCTACATTGGCTGGGCCATTTCCTTGTCCTTAGAATAAGGATTATAATGCTACCTGTGCCATTGTATAGAATATCAAACGACATGTGTGAAGTTATATATAATAATAAAAGCATAATATACTAATTAGATCAGACGTCCTTCTGGACGAAGCCAGGGCTGCGACGGCCAAAGCAGAGGTAGCCACCACAGCAGCGGGGTCCGAGCCTCTCACACAAATTTCATGCATCGGGCCTCTAGTTTATAAATAAAAAAGTGTTCTCCACTTCCAAGTCACACCTTTTCTTCTTTTCCCCGGGGAAAGCGTGGGGATCCTCACAGCACGACATGGATGTCACCGATTGGAAGATTTACCTTTTGCTGTGCCCATCCTTTGGCCTGCATTATTTTTCTTCTCCTATTTGGAGGGTGCAATGTCATCCAGCTGTGTGTGGTTCTACACCTCCAGACCAACTCACAGAAATGGAACTTAATGCATGCTGCAACACGTGTCTCAGAGTAAATGGGCTGTGCGGAGGGAATCCAGTCCTGCCTCATTCCCTGTGAGAGCCAGATGAGCCCACTGTGCCTCTAAAATTCAGTGGTTCTCAACCTTCCTAATGCCGCGACCCTTTAATACAGTTCCTCATGTTGTGGTGACCCCCAATTTCATTGTTACAAATTGAACATAATTAAAGCATAGTGAATAATCACAAAAACAATATGTAATTATATATGAGTTTTCCGATGGTCTTAGGTGACCTCAGTGAAAGGGTCGTTCAACCCCCAAAGGGGTTGCGACCCACAGGTTGAGAACCGCTGCTCTAAATGAAGCCATTTGTAGAGTTAATATGAAAGTCAGCCCCCCATAATTGTGAATTTCTGTGGAGCTACTCACAGACCACGCATGCTCTAGAAATTAGTAAAAGCACCAAAAAAGATGGGAAGGGTTTACAAAAATGAAAGCCAAATGAGTGGATTTGTTTTCTTGTAAGGTTCAATGGCACAGAATCCAAAGATGGCTTAGGCTCTGCTGGTCTGTGGTTTAAAGGGTATTTTAAATGATTTACACCAAGGCTATGTAGGAAATCAAAGCGAAGCAGGATAAAAATAAAGAATGATCGTTCTGTGTTCCTAGTGGGGAAAAACACATTGGAAAAAGGAAATAAATTGGTAATTAAAAAGAAAGAATTCCTTATGGTTGTCACCAGCTTGAAAGCTAACATTTCCTGTTTGTCAACATTGTCAACATTCATTTGACTTCAAAAGAGCTTCTCATCTACCCAAATGTTCATTCATTCATTCATTCATTCATAACAATTGCAGAGTTTCTTCTATGTACCAGATACCAGGCTCAGAGCTGCATATGCTCCTCATTTAATTCTCGTAACAGTCGTTCTCTACAGATGTTATTGTTAGTCCAAATTTTTAGTCAAAACAATTGAGATGCTAAGCTATCATTAAAGTGTGATATGATAAATTCAACCAGAAATGAAACTGGGATTTGAATCCAGTTTTTCCCCCAGTATCCTTTCCACCTCAATACTTGTCTTATGCGCTCAAATGTTATGTGAAATAATTTTTTTTTTTTAATTAAAAAAAGGCGATTGCTTAATGGCCTCTGAAAACTGGAGGCAAAGTAATTGGGCACAACATCAGGGTGAGAGAGGCTGGTGACATTCTTTCTTTCTGTTTGTACCATTAAGCCATATTTTATACAGGATGGGGCAAAAATAGGTTTATAGTTATGAGATGCAAAAACACAAAGTTTATTCTTATATTATTATTTATTACTTCTTGTATTATTCTTCAAACAAACAACGGTAAACCCACTTTTGCTCCACCCTGTGTTATGTTTCATCCTACCAGGTAGAAGATCATTTCTTTGTTTTATTTATTTCACAATTAACCTCTCAACCATAGTTTCTCATCAGCAACCTAAATCGGAATCAACTGGCAAGTTTTAAAAAATGCATATTTATGGGTTCTATTCCTGCCTATTGAATCAGAATTTCTTAGTTTGGTCCAGGGAGGCTGCGTTTTTCAAATGGATGGTCTATGCCTGGTTGTGGGAGAGGAAAAAGAGCAGGCAGTGCGCCCTCAGCAGAGCTCTGTCCAGAGTAACAGGTAATGTTCTGCTTGTGTTTCCTTTTCCATTTTTAAAAATTGGTTTTAGAGAGAGGGGGAAGGAGAGGGAGTGAAAGAGAGAAAGATTGAAGTGAGAAACATCCATCAATTGCCTCCTGCTCTCCTCCTCCTGGGGATCAAGTCTGTGACCTAGGCATGTGCCTTGACCAGGAATCAAACTGGCAACCTTTTGGTGACTAGGATGATGCTCAACCAATTGAGCCACACCATCCAGGGCATGAAGCTAAATTTTTAACAAGCAGACCAGCTCATTCCGACACATGCTCAAGTTTGAGAACCGCTATCCTAGATGCTGCTCTGCACAGTCCTACCCACAGGGGTAGGTGGCAGCACAGCTGAGTCTCACAGAGTCTGATTTACCTTATAACTTCCGGTCCACCATTCCTGGGCCCACTACTGAGCCAGACCATTCTACCTATCCTAATCACATGTCTGCATCATGTCAAAGCCCGCCTGTGCTTTGGATGTCCATCGTGTGGAAGCCCGCATTCCACGATGACTCCTAGTTCACCAAGTCCCTACCTTGGGTTCCACGTCAGCCTCCATGGACACTGGGAGTTCTGGCACATTTCCCAGCATTGCTTCAGTCAAGGCTGTGGTCTCTGCTGCTTACCTTCAATATCCAGTCCTGTGCTATGATCCTGATATGATATCTGAATTCTTTCCTGGTCAACATAGACCTTTAGTTCTACAGAAGAAATCGCTCATCACCGAGAAAATAAAATACATTTTCTTCCTGGTTGATTTGAGTATTGAAATTAAAGATGTAAAAATATTTATTTCCTCAGTTAATGAGGAATTAGTGCCTTGCAGGAGTCATGATTAAGCATGCTGCACCTGGGAGCCAGTGCCAAAATGCCTCTTCTCTGCTTATAGAATCCATCAGCTCTGAAATAAGTGATTGCACTGAAGGGCACCTCATTGTCGGCTCCTTAATTTTATGTCCTAGTTGCATATTGATATCCTCTAATAATAATAATTGTTTGGATTTCTCTCTGAAACATTTGGGGCGAGTCTCGAGGAGATCATTTGCATTAGCGAATCCTAAAGCTGTTTCCAGTAGTCTGGCAGGGCAAAGCATCTTTTATTCTATGAAATCTAAGCAATCACTTAAAATGAGCATTTCAGAACAACAAAAGTAATATATTTTTTTTAAAAGTATGAGGGCTATAACGTTGTATTAAGAGAGTGTAATTATTAACTAAAATATTTCTTTGCTCCCCCCCATACCTGGGTAGTCAACATTTAATGTGAGCAAATAACATAGCTGAGGTTAGGTGTAACCTTCTAAAGCAGCCGTGGGCAAACTACGGCCCGCGGGCCGGATCCGGCCCATTTGAAATGAATAAAACTAAAAAAAAAAAAAAAAACCGTACCCTTTTATGTAATGATGTTTACTTTGAATTTATATTAGTTCACACAAACACTCCATCCATGCTTTTGTTCCAGCCCTCCGGTCCAGTTTAAGAACCCATTGTGGCCCTCGAGTCAAAAAATTTGCCCACCCCTGTTCTAAAGTCTTTGTTACCAGTAATTTTCTAACTCAAAGTATTTTTGCTACCAATTTAACTTGCCATTAGGGGAGCTTGGGCAGTTGAAAAAGTCCTTCACAACTCTCACTGTTACTGTTGTCAGTTGTTGGCTTAAACATTATTTATCTCCTGATGGGAACTACAAGACAAAAGGGCCATGCCTTGGATAATCAAAGTGCTGAGGATTGGCTCTAGGCACACCTGTGAAGGATGGAGAGGCAATTTTATGTCCATTTTTAGTCCTGAACGTTGATGGATGTGGACTAAATACGATCTTTGGGGTCAAGGCTGAGTCTGAATCTTGGCTGCACCTTTTACAAGGCACCTAGGAGTTAAGCTTGGGTTCTCCTCTCATTTGTAAATGGGGTGCTTTGGCTCAAATGACCCTGGTCACATTTTTTCACCTGGCTAATCCCAGGTGAAATGGGTCCTTAGGCTTCATGACTCAGCTCAGGTGTTAATTCCTCTTGGAAACCTACTTTAAAGTCTCAGGCAGACAAGTGCCTCATTCCATCCCCTCCCCCCGCCCCACCACACACTCACTTCATATCACTTATCAAGATCTACTTCAATGACCTATGCACATATCTGCACCTTTGAAGGCAGATAACTTCATGGTACAGTACATGCTACACAGGAAAGAGTGAGTAAATATTTGAGGAAAATTTGATCTATAAAATATGGATAGCAATACTTGTTTAAAGAAGTAGTTCTAAGACTGAATGATGATGAAATTTGTAAAGTTTCTGGCACGTAGTAGGTGTCCAATAAATTCTAGTTTGCATTCTCTTCTCATTCCTGGCAATGAAAGTGACACTACGGCCTATCTTTTCTTCCCTGCCTCCACCAAAAGTTTTATGAGCCAGTCCTGCACAGTCTTTCCTCAGCTTTACATTGTTTACGTCAGTGTCTGTAGTAGGCTGGCTTCTTCCAGAAGCAGAAGATGAGGTAGAGTTTGGAGCACAAAGGTTTATTGAGAGAAATGCCCGTGAGAGAAATGCCCGTGAAAGAAAAGGCAGGAAGTAGGGTTGAGCTGACCTGACAAATCCCTACAGCCAGATAGGGAGTCCCAGAGCAAAAATTTCCCTGTAGAGGAGTCCTGCCTTGGGTGGCAATGATGAGCCCTCTATAGCCCTGCCCTGCTCAATCATTGGCTGGAAAGCGTGACCCTGGCTACCATCATCTTGATGAGTGGCTGCCACCACCACACACTGAGAAGAGTGTGTGACCTGGTGTTAAATGCTGAGGTAGGTTGTGAAACAACCAATAGCTGGACATAATCAACCACACACTTCCTACACCAATGGGGGATTTGAGTGGCACATCTCTGTGTCTGTCCCAGTGACAATTAAGAATTTAGAGCTTAGTGTAATGTTCTCTTAGGAATGCTGTGTATATATAGAATTCTCTTTAAGAGAAAGAAAATTTATGAGCCACTAGAATGGCCTTTGTGGCACCGAGACACAGACAAGTATTTGAACTTGGAGCACCTTTCCAAAGCTCACCTAACCTATCTGTTGCCAAGGTACAAAAACAGGTGTGGTTGTCCTGACTCTGTGCTATTCTTTCTTTGCTTTACTGTCCTCAGGCATGCCTCCTTGGACAACAGAATGTGGGGGCCTATTGACTTATGTGGTCTAAATCTTTCCTGTGTGAGAACGAGGGTCATTCAGTTAAGTAGGTTTGTGGTTGAACTCTTGTTCCTTTCATGGAGGGAAATCAGCTACTGTCAATATAGAAAGTGAGGAGTATATTTTAATATACACAAAGGATTTATCAAAATGGATGGATATGAGTAGATGCCACTCTCAGTCTTATTCTTACATTCAACCAGAGATTAAAAGTGCATTTTTTTATTAAAAAATCAGAAGATCTGTATCTAAAAACATCTCCCTCTATAAAACGACAAGACATATGATAAGAAGTGGAGATACTAGAGTCAGACCACAGGATTGGGGTTATCCCCAGGCCTAGGTCGAGTGCAGGCAGAGCAACAAGAAGGGAACTTGGGAAGCATTGGGGTTGGTCTGGCTGCATAGGGTCTATCCTAACTCTTGCTTACTAGTCAGTCACTAATCAGACGTCATAAATGTGTGCAATGTTTTGCTAAAATAATTGGGTTACGAGAGAATTTAACTACGTGGTTTAAAATGCAACAAATTTTCAGAGGATAAGAATACAGTAAAATATACACAACACATGAATTGCACAGAATAGATATGCTGTTTAAGATTTGGACACTGGTTAAGAATTTTGTAGTATTCCATAATTGTGCAGTTGAGGCTGATAGGGCTTAGTATGAAGACACTGATGAAGCAGACAACAGAAGTTGGGGACTCACAGCTCTATCTAGACTCAGGGTTAACTATGGAATGGAAGGCAGCCTTTAGAGGGAAGACATACAGATCCCTATGAAAGGATGGTATAGCATCTAAACCAAGATGTGTGTGGGGAAAAAAAAGAAATTAGTTGTTTTCTAAGTGAGAAGCTCTTTAATCAGGGCAGCCTTCCTAAGCATACTCATGATATAAAAGGCCTGGAAATAAACACCTGCTCAGACTCAAGTTTTGACCTCTTATTTTTCTTTAAATATATTTTTATTGATTTCAGAGAGGAAGGGAGAGGGAGAGAGAGATGGAAACATCAATGATGACAGAATCATTGATCGGCTGCCTCCTGCATGCCCCACACTGGGGATCAAGCCCACAACCCGGCCATGTACCCTGACCATGAATCGGACCATGACCTCCTGGTTCATAGGTTGATGCTCAACCACTGAGCTACACCGGCTGGGCTTGACCTCTTATTTTGAGAGAGCAGCGACCTCCACTCATATTAGCTGCTGACAGGGGCAGTGAGTTGCACGACATCCTCAGTTTCAACTTGGATCCTCCTGGGGGAGGAGAGAGGGGCAGGCTCGCTGGTTTCTGTTTTACTGGAAAACACATTTGGTTTTGACTCATAGAGGTTGAATGGCAGGGATTTCATGTCTAATGGACAACCTCAATTGGAATTTTAAGAGCAAGAAAAGAAAGGTAGAAATAACTATTATAAGAAAACACATTTCTAAGTTTCACATTTTGTCAAATTAGTTATTGTGCAGTCATGAAAAATACTAAAAGCATCCTTGAGTAGATGTATCATTCATTTGTATAGTTTACAAAACACATATTTCTTTTGGCTTCTAAGACTCAATAAATGGTTCTTAAAAATAAAAGTATAAAATGAAATGCAAGGGTGTTTGAGAATAAGACGATTGTTAAAAGATATTTTAAATTTTTGATGGACATGAATTTCATCTTAATTTTCCATTTTTTTTTAAAGTTACATGTTTTAAGTTATTAATATAAATATATCTGAAGTGACCTTAAACCCACATTCCTAATTTATTCTCCTTTCCTCCTTTAAAGGAAATCTTTATTATAAATCCAATGTATGTTCTTCTAGTCTATTTTTCATTGTTTTAAACAAATATAGTATTCATAAGCAGTATAAAATATTATTTTGGTATGATTTAAAAAATTACACAAATTTATAGCATATTTAAATGTATTTTGAATATGGTTTCTCCAAATATTATATTTTGGGCTGCATCCATGTTAATATAGATCTTTTAATTTTTAAATTGCCCTCAGTAAGTCTATCATATGATATACCACTTTTTATTTCCCTATTTCCCCACTAATAGCACATTTAAAAAACATGTCAATTACAATCATCAATCTAACATTTAGTTAAAAATAATTTTCTAAGCTAGTACTATGTTCAAGGTGTTACCATAAAATTTTGGGGATAATGAAGAACTTCTACCTCTGCTATATAAAGGAATTGCCCATTTTTAGGTAATTTAACTACAGCAAGAGGCATAACTTGAAATATGTCCTGAATGTATTTCTATTTTATGATGATTCAAATGTCAAGTTTTATGTACACAGGCCTTTGTATTTGAAGAGAATGGCTTTGGATTTAAGGGGATGCTGATTTCTAGTAATCGGTTAACATTTCCACTTTCCTATGATTCTAGACTTCCAGAGCAGTAGACACAGGAGTGTCTTCCAAGAATGACATGGTGAGGAAGCACAGTATTAACTTTTTAAAAAAAACCCCTAAAGTACTAGGTCTTTTGCAAACATGTTGGAGAATGTGGCTTGGTCCTCAGGTCAAAATGAAGGTTTCTGTTACTCTCCCATGAGCTCTTCACACTCACATGTTCCAAATAATTAGAGTTCTAGAGACATTGCATTTTTTTTCTTAATCTAGTACTGAATTTTCACTTACAGAAGCTATTAGAAGTTGGATTTCAAGAGCCATGGCTTAGGAAAATGGCTCAACAGAGTGCATGCTGGAGTTAGTCCAGATGTGTAGGCAACTACAGGCTAGTTTTTTTTTTTTTAACTTAACCATATGTCTATGGTTAAGTTAAAAAATTTCAGGTATAAATATTTTATGTAATGGACTAGATATTTAATTCAATGATACATTTTATCATCGTGCCCTTCTGATCTCCAAATCATAGGTATACATACCATGTATTCATAAACTTGATGAATATGGAAAGGGAATCAGAATGCCTAATATCTTCACAATGCAAAATACAATACATAGTGATATTTCCCCAAATCTTTAATTTTTATAAAATTTGTTGCAATTATGAGTAGAGAGCCATTCTGAGTAATTATTTCAGTGCTTGAGAAGTGTTCCCATTAGGAACTTACATATAATAAAATGTTAATATTCTTTCAGAACATAATGCATTTGCAAAGTATGGAGGCACTTTCCATTATCCTTATTCACAGGGGACCTAGGTAATGACATGTAGATAATTTTACCTCATCAGAAATAATAGAACCACAGTCGATAAGAAAGGCTCAAGAGGTATTTTAGTTCATTAGCATGAAAAATGACTGCATATCTTAAACTTCTTGTGTCGATTCTAATTTGTATGACTCTAATGATACCACTTTTAACAATTTCTGAGGAAAGGTTTTTGAATTTTTTTTAATTGAGATATTTCTCTTTTTCCCTGAGGTAAGAACCAGAAGCTACGTGATAGAAATTAGAGGCAATACAATCATTAGATAGGTGTTAGGTGGCTGGCTTCAAGCTTTTTGTGTTCTTTGTTAAACACGAGTCCTGATCTTATGTTATCAATCACAAAAATGTAACATCAACAAATTGGCTGGCGGATACTTTGTGGATGCAATTACAGTTCCCTAGTCAGCGTTGAAGAGATAGGAATATACTGCTCATGTGTGCAAAACTCGAAGAGCCACCTCTGGTCGCAATTGAAAGCAGATTTGGTTTCTATACAAATATTTTAACTGATAGTTTCATGGAAAGTCCCTAGTGCTTGCTCCCTTTCTTTTTCTTTTAAACTCTTACTTTTGAAATAATTATCAATTCACAGGAAGTTGCAATGAGAGTATAGAGAGGTCCCATGTACGCTTTAGCTGGTTTCCCCAATGGCTACATCTTATGTAACTACAGTACAAGATCCAAATTAGGAATCCGACATCGGTACAGTACATGCATATGGCGTGATACCATTTTAGCACATATGTAGATTCATGCCAAAACCACTGCAATCAAGAGACAGGACTATTCCGTCACCACAAAGATCTCTTTCATGTGACCAATTTATAGTACTCATTCCCTCCTTCCCATCTCTGACCCCCAAGAACCACTAATTTGTTTTCCATCTCTATAATTTTGTCATTTCGAGAATGTAATAATATAAGTGGAATCACATGCTATGTGACCACCTTCCTCTGACAGTTTCATGGAAAGTTCCTGCTCCCCTTTTTTAAACTCTGATTGTCTTCTACATTTCACCCATGTGCTGCTATTTTTAGCTCTGACATTTTATAATTTTAGTCAAAGAATCAAGTGCAAAAATGTAAAGTGACCTAGTCACTTTGCTAATTGCTCGGGAAATTTGGAGTTGTTTTTTTTTTTTTTTACAAAGAGCTCACTTTAAATGTATACATTACTATTGAATTTCATTTGTCTGAAGAGGTGAAATATATCTTACTAGAGGCCTGATGCATGAAAATTTGTGCACTGGTGGGGGTCCCTCAGCCCGCCTGCCCCCTCTCACAGTCCGGGAGCCCTGAGGGGATGTCCTATTGACGGCTTAAGTCTGCTCCTGCTGGGGCTCGCAGCTGCCTGAGCCCACAGCTGCCGTGAGCCCCGGGCCTTGCAGCCGCTGTGGCTTTGTCCGGATAAACATCCAGAAGCCAGAAGACTTCTGGCCTAATTAGCATATTACCCTTTTATTAGTTTAGATTTTCAAGAGCATGCTTCACTTATGACCATATCTTCAGCACCTACTATAGTGTTTGGCATGTAGCAGGCCTTTAATACATTTTGCAGGGAGGATGAGTGAGTGAAGACCTTCTTATTTCTAGGTGGGGAAAGGTCGATGCCTTGTGAGGTCCTGTATCTCTGTGAGTGGACAGCTTGTGCTGACTGACCACCAGAAGGAAATCAAGTTGATGAAAATGCTACTGATGACTACCACCTGTTTACTCTGTGATTGCTTCCTCCCTGTGCTTCAGGTGCATGCAGTGTCTCCCCATCTAGGGAGAGGCAGAGGCTCTCTCATTTGTGGCTCAGGGCCCCCTCCCTGGTGAAGCACGGGGACCTGAAGTGAGGGACCTGAAGTTTCACTCATTTGTCATGGAGCATCATTGAAAGCTTTCCATTGGTGAATGATATGACTAGGATAGTGCTCTACTGAAAGCCAATCAACTGGAGAGAAACAGCTAGGAGGAAAGACTACAGGTGGACAGGCAAGTGTCAACAAGAGCTTGAAAATAGCTCGACGCAGCGGTTCTCAACCTGTGGGTCGCGACCCCTTTGGCGGTCGAACGACCCTTTCACAGGGGTCGCCTAAGACCATCCTGCATATCAGATATTTACATTACGATTCATAACAGTAGCAACATTACAGTTATGAAGTACCAACGAAAATAATTTTATGGTTGGGTCACAACATGAGGAACTGTATTTAAAGGGCCAGAAGGTTGAAAACCACTGAGCTAGAGGATAAAAATGGAAATTGTTCTCAATACAAGTGAATTTTGTATTTGTATCATGCCCTTCCTTTATAAAATGCTATTGCATTAATATATTAAATATTCATAAAGACTAAGTGAATCAGACTAGATTTTAAAGTTGGGAAAACAAAGGATGAGGGCATGTGACTTATTCAAGGGCTTTTGCAGGCTGGGGCTAGAGTACAGGTGGATGAGTTTTATTTCTGTGATTAAAGCTTGGCCAGTAAAGGTATTCTGTGTTGGCCACTGCAGGAGTGGGGCCAAGTGCCTTGGGCAGAGGCTAAAGCATATAGAATTAGAATGTTCCTGAAACGAAGAATAAAGGCCTTTTATTCAGTGATATCTTTGACCACTAAAGCATAGAGAACATTAAAGATATACAAGTAAAATAATCAGATAGCATTTCTCAAGTTACCGAAAGCTTGATCCTATGCCTTATTATACATGGAGCCAGATGAACAGGCACGATCCTTAATACTATGCAAATTGGCAAATGGCTCTATGGAAATATGATAAGATATATTTTGAAAGCTCAGCTATACAGATTTGTCAATTGAAAATATGCTCAGAGTATGTAATGCATAATAACTCCTCATTTCAATTTGTGCCCTATCTCTGTTAATAACAGTGTCTACTAAGACCCTCTTACAAAAGGCTAAGATGTTAATTTAACAAAATGATTCCAATTGACCCATATGAGACATTTTTCTGTCTGTTACATGAATGCTGGCACCATAATAGGTGTCTTAATTTAATGAACATATCATTCTAATTGAAATAAAGACCTAGGGGTGTAGAAGTAGCAGATTAAGACTTGCTAGTCATCACCTTGACTATTATAGAATTAAGGGCAAGCCAGTAATTAAAAAAGGGAAAAATAGCAATTTATGAGAGACCAATGACAAACAAGTGGAATTGATCAGAAAATAATTTTATGCAGAAATGAAAAACTTTAAACAATTAAACACCATTGAAATAAAAAGTTCAATAACAGTGGTTAAATATATTAATACTAGAAAGACTAATGTAGACCTGAAAGCCTAAAACACTGGATAAATATAACAAACAATCTTTAATAATAAAAGGGTAATATGCTAATTAGATCAGACGTCATTCCGGACATCATTCTGGACATCCTTCTGGACTAAGCTGGGGCTAGAGGGAAGCCTGGGTTCTGAGTGCCAGAGGGAAGCCAGTGCCAGCAGCTGGGGGAAGGAAGGCCTACTCCTGCATGAATTTTGTGCATTGGGCCTCTAGTATAATAATAAATATAAATATGAAAATTCAAAATACAGAAAGGAATGCATGTGATGAAGAGAGCTGATCTGGTTTAGGTCAGAGAAGGACTCCCAAAGAAGGAACAATATTTAGGCAGGGATCTGAAGGGTGTTGAGGGTGAACTATGTAAGGCTAGTGGAGAATGTTGAGAACATTACAGGCACAGAGAACTGGATCCATGGCAAGAAGGAGCTTGCTGTTCTTAGAGATCTGAAAGAAATTCACTGTATTGAAACCTAGGGAATGAAGAGGCAGAATGTGCACGTGAACTTGAGCAATAGGAAGGGACCAAAAAATGTGGAACCTCCAAGGAGACAGCCTAGGAGGATACCCGGAAATGCAGCAATGAATACATACCAAAGGGTATTAAACATGGATGCGGCATTGCCAGACTTGCTTTGAAAAGACTGTGCTATGAGATGAAGAATAGATGGGAAAGAGGCAAGAATGGATGTCCTCAGAGCAGTTAGAAGACTCTTTGGAGTCTAGGGAAGGTGATGGATCAGGGAGGTACTGGAGGAAGTACAAAGTAGTGGACAGATATGAAAAATCAACTTGATAACTGGATGCTATGGAATGTGGGAGAGGGAAATAGAATTTGGTATTTAATGCTCTGGCTTATGCAAAGTAGGTAGACAATGGTAAGGAATATTGAGATGGGCCAAAGGAAGAGAGTAGATTTCAGGGCAGCTGGGAGATTGGGGAGAGAGTGAGATTTGAGTTCAGTTTTGAATGTAGTTTTGACAAGGCTACCACCTTGTCTAATTCCAGGTGTCATTCACATAGAATTCAATATAGACGTTGCCCCCTGGAATGGTCATTGCAGTGCTGCTGTTTCAAGCATTCAAGTGGAAATGGTGAATAGACATATGGGTCTGGTTTTTCAAGGAAGGATCAGGGCTGAAATGCTTTATTTTATTGGATCTAAGATGTCACTAATTAAAAATGCAGCATTATTTTATATGCCACCAAGAAGGAGGAAATTATAGCCACCAACTACTATGACATGCCATCAACTGCATTCAAAGATGTTAAGATGTGGAAAAGTGAGCATCTTGTAATTGATAACAAAAAGTAAGCATCTTATAATTGACACAGGCCTATGATGAGTGGTTTTAATTGTATGCATGGATGAAGTGCCCAGGGAGAGAGTGTTGAGGGAGAGGAAAAGATAGCCTAATAAGCAGTGTGAAGGAAATACATTTATGGCCAGAATGGGGGAGGATGATTCTAGAGAGTCTAAGAAGAAAGATTACTGGGAAGATATAGATGTCAGAAAAGAAGACACCAGAAAGAGAAAGAGATGTTAAGAAGGAGATAAACTGTATTAACTGCTACCAAAATACCCATGGAATTTATCAAAATGGAAACATTGGTGACCTGGGAGAGTGCTATTTGGTTGAGTGGTGGGGACAGAATTCATATTGGAGTGGGTGAAGAGTGAGAGGGAGGTTGGAAAATAAAATCAGTGGGTGAAGATAATGTTTTCAAGAAGTTTGGCTGTGAAGGGTAGCAAGGAGAGAGACATAGGAGTCGTTGGGGAAAGAGAGCTTGAATGAAACTTCTTTGTAAAATGAAAGAGATGTGGGCATGTTTCAAAGTCAATGGGAAAGGTTGAATATGCTAGGGGGGAAAATATAGCTAATAGTATAAATGAATAAGAAGATGGGGAAAGGCAGAATCCAGCACAGGTGGATGGATTGGTCTTTGATACCTGTAGCTACCATAGACACAAAGAAAGGAGGAAAGTAGAGAAGATCCACCAGAACTGGGTTTTGCTAACTGTGTATAAGAAAAGATGAAGAGAGAAATAATTTTATGGTTCAGGGAAGAATGTTACTAAAATTATGGCTCATGGAGTCTAAGATGAAGGTCAAAGTGATAAAAAGGCCGGTCAGATGGGCTGAGAGATGTTAGAGGTGTTTATGGGCAAGACTCGTACTGTATCAATTTATCTTTCTTCTCTTGTACATGCAGCCTGCTTCAAGCAAATGGGTTTTCTCACTGGCTTTGAAACATACATCTGTCCAGCCTTAAAAGGATCTCATAAATGCAGTGAAGCTATGAGTCTAGAATAATACATCATTGTGAAAGGCTAGGAGCCATGGTTTGCTGATTTCATAGGAAGAGCAGCTCTGAGTGGATAGAGTATGTCCATCGTTCTAGGTGAGTTACGTGAAAGAAAAAGAAAGTCTTAGAGGAAGGAGAAAGTCTCCAGAGATGATAGGGTTGGGGAGAAACAAATCCCTTTATGTAACTGTTGATGCCACAGAGATCAAGTAACGTGGCAGGACTGGGAGGGCTGCGAACAGGAACTTGGGGGCTAGGGACAGTGGGCATAGCTAAATAGCAGGAGCTGCAAAGGGGTGAGTTTCATTTTTATTTTAAGAAAATCATTTTGGTTTCAGTGTTTACCAATGTAGAGGATATGGTGTGTGTGAAATAAATGACCTAGGAAGGAAAAGACCGGGGAGGAAAGACAGAGAGAAAATGTAGGGGAATCTAGGCCTGACAAATTTTACTCAGAAAGGGACATTATCTCTTCCCTTCTCGCCTCATTTAATACCGGAGCTTCTCCTGCAGCCACAGGATGGAACCAGTCCCCTGAAGATTTGTCTTGTCACTCGAAAACAGTCAGGTTAAGAATGCTGGATCGTTACCTGTGCTCCAAGGGGCCTTTGGAGTCATGCTTCCTTCGGCGCTGGAGCCCTGGTTGAGCGGCCTGCTCCTGTGTGAGCCTGGAGGACCCCTCTGCTCGCCTCTGCTAAGGCTTCTTGTGAACTCGAAGGAAAGTAGCACTGATTTTGAACCCTCCTGGGTCCTGCTCAGCCTTCCAGCTACACTGAGCGGAAGCAGAAACAAGTGGAGGAAGTGAATTTTGCTTCTTATGTGGTCTTCCCAGCTTTCTATACCAGACTCATTGTGAGCCCTTGAGAGCTGTAATTGACCTCTGATACAGAGTTAGTGTTTTGTGCTGTTGAAGGATGGAAAAAATGGTAGAGACCTGAATGGATGGGGACCACCTTGAACTTCCCTGAAGAGGTACAGGGTCACCAAAAAAAAGAAATTTTCAGTCAATTATATTTATGGTTATTAATGGGAGAAACAGATTTTACAAGAATCCTTACTGTTTATTCCTTAACATAAGATATAAAGTTTGGCTTAGATTTAAGTTGGATGAATTATTCAGTTAATTCTAGCTTCAGCAGTAGCCCCCACATATCATTGGGGCACCTTGAAATGGATAGGCCGCATTTAATGGGAAAGTCATAGGTCTCTCCCTGAGATAATGTTTGTAGTTCATTTTGGCCACATTTCCCATTAAGATGAAAACAATTTAATGTTTATGCCACCACAGCAGAAAGTCAAGTGCGACTGTCATTTCATAATACTAGGCAAGTTCGTGCTTTATTGTCTTGTCTCATTTCAAGTTTTATTTTTGTTCTTTTCACTGTCAGGTCTTTGGAGGCAGGGCGTGCATATGTGTGTGGATGGTGGGGAGCGGGGTTGGAATGTGCAGTCATGTGCCCATACTTCTGTAACGCAGATGGGACAGAACGGCAGGGGTGTGGTCACTAAAGGGGGTGCATCCTGATGCTGTTTTTCCCACGGACCACCGACATCCAGTATTGCTTTACAAGTGGAAGAGCATGGGTGCTCCTTCAACTTACTAGCTTTCTGACAGTGACATGGTGATTTAATTGTTCCTCTTCATAAAATGGAAACAATTCTGCCCTCATGCAAGGCTTTTTGAAAGCATTACATGAGATTCAGTGCCTTAGATATTTGCCCAGCATCCAACACGTATTAGATGCACAATAGATGTTCTTTCTTTTTTTCCAGATTGGAATAATACATTTAAACAGCTACCACAGATTACTTTTCACTTTTATGATACACTGGAAAGAGAATGCTTATAAATCTTTATCGATATTATAATAGAGAGAGGACTGGCTTAGTATTAATCCAATCATTCTATTCCCTTTTATTCTTGAAATCCTATGTGATTTGTATCAGCAGGGATTTAATTTTTTTTAGCATACTTTATTATGATCTAACCATGAGGGATCTTTGGTGCTGCTAACATTTATTCAGAAAATAAAGCCAAGCATTTCTTTAGTAACATCAGAAAGGAAGCATTTGGGGAAATAGTTTTATTTTTTAAATATTTTTTTTTTTGTGCAAGAAAAAAAGGCCATGTATATGTGCATGTGCTTGTGTACACTCCACAACATTTAAACAGACCTCAGGGATGAATATGTTTCCAAAAGTTCTTTCAGAAATGGCACGCATATTTAGTTATTTTAGAAGGTTTTTTTTTTTTTTATGGTAGGGGGTGTGTGCTGGTTTTCTCTCCCATAATAAAAGCTAAAATAATTCATTTGGAACTTTATTAAACTATCCTTATCTTATACTTTCTTAATACAAATATCTTAAAATATTTTGTCATTAAGAAATATGGACTTGCAGAGGTGTAAAAGTGGTCAGTTGATTACATGCTTAGATTTTAACTATTTATGCATCACATAATCTTGAATTATAATTTTTTTGCGGGAATGGAAAAGATCAGAAGTTACTATTGTGTTTCAAGACAAGGTTGGCTGCTTTTTAGCGAGCACACTAAATTCAAGGTGAATGGCATGTACTTTGAAAATGCATATAAAAGCAGGCTGACTGAATTTCTGTTTTGTTTTTACCATTCCATACAATATTTGGAAATTAATGTTTCCCTTCTTCATCACGATGTCTGGTCCCAATGTATTTAAAAATATTTTAGGGTGCTTCTGAGGCAGTTAAGACATTAGGCAGCTAGACCTTAGGAGGAAGGAGTGACAAGTTCTCTAAATACATGGGCACATAGAGGATCGCTGGGGACAGTTAACATTCCGTATTACTGACCCCATTTTCTTGTATAATCCTTTCAGCACCACTGTCAGAATCAGAATTATGATTATCAGCGCATTGATAAAAACAAGGAAGCAAATACTTTATGGCCAAGGAGGCCACAGATTTTTCTACAGTCCTAGCTGTGCGTCCTCCACTGCTAAACAAGTCACCTACCATCCATCTTAAGCAAATCTAGACAGTGCATTGTCAACATAAGAAATGTCCAAACCTGTAAGAATTTTTATGAGTTTATTTGAACCAAACTGATGACAGTTGTCGGGAAGCATAATCTCAGTGGATTGAGAAAATGCTCCAGAGAATGGCAGTTTTGCACCTTATTTTAAATATTAAAATCAAAGGAGGAGGTGTGAGGAGGGTTACATGAAATTCATTGGTGATAGATGAAGGAGGCAGGAGAAAGCAAAGCAGGGGAATCTGTGGGATCGGATAAAGAGTAAACTGAATAGAAAAACACTTCTTTCTCACTGGTGGGTACAGCATAGTGAACAGTTAACATTTACAGCACATAGAGCTGGTATGTGGGTGAACAAGATAACAACGGGGGTTTTGTGGTCTTGTGCTCTGATGGGAGATTGTGTCCTGAGGGGCATGGAAAAAGGGATTACTCAGACATTCCAAAGGTAGGCAATAGACGGGATCAGTTAAGGTAAAGGTTGACCTTTGTCAAGGAAGATACCAGTCTAGGACATGACTACCCACTATGACTCGCTTTTACTTAAGGAGTTTTAATTTCAGACCATCCTATGTGGTGACCTTCGGTCTCTGAGTTTGCAATCCCACCATGCAGGCCTCCCCTGAGCTTGTCAGATTTAACATGTGGTCCCTTTTCCGTCCACAATGTGCAATCTTGCCCCTGATCAGAACATTGTATAAAACATGTCCCAGGTTCTAGGAAGTAGTAGAATGAAGCTACATTTCAAGAAAATATTAGTTAAGGTAAAATTATTATTTCTTTTCCTATTCTTGGTGATCTTTTATTCCCAGGTGTACGCAATCAGGTCTCAGACTATGGATTTGTTTGCTATAGGCCTGACCAATATATTCATCATCTGTTGCTAGCCCTGTAAAGCAATTATATTCTAAGTTCTGGGAACTTAACATGAGGTCTATGGACCAATAGCATGGGCAGCACCTGGGAACTTGTTACATAGTCAGTCTTGCCCCAGACCCAGACCTCTTCAATCAGAAATTGCATTTTTAAAAAGATCCCCAAGGAATTGGAATGCACTGTCCTCAGCCAGTGTCTCAAAGTGACGGTGAACATACCGAAGGCGGTGGTATAAATTTATTTAAAGTATGTAAGAAAGGAAGTGAGCTTATGAGTGTATCCTCTGTGGGCTGACTCTGGCGCCCCCACGTGGTTCGGTAGGAGCTAAGCCATTCAAGGGACCTGAGTGAACTTGACAGCTCAGGGGCTTCCGCGGAATTGCTTTCACTTTGTCATTTGCTTTCAGTGGATGGCAGCAAAGTGTAATTTTTCTGCGCCCCTTTAAGTGGGAAAGCTTTAAGAGACTCTCCCAAACAAACTGTAGACCAAAGGTCATGCGACAGGGCAGGCAGAGTGAACAATAACATTTCAGTGCCTGTGAGTGTCACTTAGTCCAAGTAGAAACCTTCTAAGCCCAATTATGACATTAAGAAAGCAATAAAAACAAGCAAACCCCCATGAACCCGCCCCAAGTACATCTTTGCATACTGGAGCTTTAACAAGCACCTTTTGCAATTTTGACTTACATTTCGGCTACTATACAGATAAACTTAATTTAGAATATCTTTAAATAGCTGAATCTCCAAGAGTTAAAGCAAGCAAAATCAATCGCATTGCTCTCACTAAAATATTATTGAATCATTATGTTATTTTCTTATATAATACATTAGTAAATATTTTAAACAATTTTTAGTACCAAAAAGTTTTCTATTCCATTAAAAATAAAATTTATTTAAAATATATTTTTTAATTTTTCTGTTCTCTACATTTATAGAATTTAAGATGCATAATTACCCAATATATTAATTCAACAACAAAGTATGTAAATTTTTAATAATATATATTAACACACATGTAATACAAACATGTAAGGTTAAAAACTTTTTACTGATAGAGGTGAAGTGCAAAAGAAAAGAAAGTTTCTGCTTTAACACCGGGAATAAAATATAATATGTAATTTCTCTTCAAAGAAGCCTCAAAATAGTAAAATAACCAAGACAGTTTGCAAGATACTTGTTTTTTTGTTAGTAACCCTGAGAAAAAAATATAAATAAAGACATTTCATTATGAGGCAAATTATTGTAAAAAATTTTTAGTTAAGTAAAAAAAATAATTTAAATATTGAATAAGCCATACAATTTATTCTTAGAATTAAAAAACTGATATAAGAAAAAATTGGTATTTTAAAAATGCCTTCATGAATGGTATATAGTCCTATAATTGCTCAAAGTATTTTATTTTATCTCATTTTAAGTGTGTTTATCACAGAAATCTAAATAGTAACTGTTAGGTGGGAATCTGGTCAGTACTTCTTTAAAGAGGAAAATTGGAACATGAGGAGATTACCACTTAATCTCACATTTTTTAAAAAATTTTGTTTTATTGCTTAGAGTATTACAAAGAGTATTACATATCTCCTTTTTTTTTCCTCCCCTTGACCTTTCCTGGCCTCCCCTACCCCCCAGTGTCTTGTGTCCATTGGTTATGCTTATATGCATGCATACAAGTCCTTTGGTTGATCTCTTACCACCACCGCCCCCACCCCCAAACCCTCCCCAGCCTTCCCGCTGTAGTTTGACAGTCTGTTCAATGCTGCTCTGCCTCTGTATCTATTTTTGTTCATCAGTCTATAATGGTCTTAATTATCCATAAATGAGTGAGATCATGTGGTATTTTTCTTTGATTGACTGGCTTATTACACTTAGCATAATGCTCTCCAGTTCTATCCATGCTGTTGCAAATGGTAAGAATTCCTTCTTTTTTTTTTTTTTTTTTTTTTTTTTTTTACAGCAGCATAGTATTCCATTGTGTAGATGTACCACAGTTTTCTAATCCATTCATTTGCTGATGGGCACTTAGGCTGTTTCCAGATCTTAGCTATGGTGAATTGTGCTGCTATGAACATAGGGGTGTGTATATCCTTTCTGATTGGTGTTTCTGTTTTCTTGGGATATATTCCTAGAAGTGGGATCACTGGGTCAAATAATCTCACATTTTTAATAAAGGGATTTGTATCCAGGTCTGAAAAAAATTCACTTTATCTTCTTTTCTTCCATTAAATCTCTGGGTTATTTTAATTCTCATTGATACTATATTTGGGTAATGATGCCTGGAGGTCACAAAATTAGTATCCTGAAATTTGTTACCACCCTGTTCTCCAACTAATGGCATATTTTCATGAGACAGTGCATGCTTAGTAATAGTTGTTTAGTGAATCATAATTAATCTAACTTCCTTTTGATGTGTTAAAATATTTTCCCAACAGTTAAATTTGTTAGAATGGTAGCACCGACCTGAGTTTTTAGGTGTGCGATGAATATTGTATACATTCTCTTATTTCTGTAATTGTTGGGCAACAGACTTCCTTCGCCCCTTTCTCCTGGCTCTTGGCAACACTGCGGCTTTCAGCTTCCCTGGAAGTCAGGAGGATCCTTTGAGTTTTTAATAGAACGAGAGTGGAAAGACAGTCCTTGCAGGTTGGGGCTTTTAGCCAAGTGGATGGGCCTCCTTCTTACGTTTTCCTCTCTTCTGGCCATGACAGAGCAGCCTATCGGATGTGGGCAATGATGCCAGGGAGCTGGATTCAAGGAGCCAGAGCTCGGCATCCCCACCTGCGGAAACGCTGCCTGTCAGCCAGGAATGCCTGCCTGGACTTTCATGGGAGCAAGAAGTATAGACCGTATTTGGGTTTATTTGTGGTAGAAGTTTATCCTCTATTAACAATAGGTTTTAGCCTGGACAGCATGGCTCAGTGGTTAAGCTCTGACCTATGAACCAGGAGGTCATGGTTGGATTCCCAGTCAGGCCACATGCCCTGGTTGTGGGCTCCATCCCCAGTAGGGGGAGTGCAGAAAGCAGCCAATCAATGATTCTCTCTCATCATTGATGTTTCTATCTCTCTCTCCCTCTCCCTTCCTCTCTGAATCAATAAAAATATATAAACAAACAAACAAAAAAACATTGAGTTTTAGTACTGTATGCTTAATATGGTATGTTTAATGCAGTGTTTTAGTTTGAGTTATTTTAAGTGAGTTTTTTTTTCAAATTTCACGAACCAGTATGTGTTTCTATTGACCTTGCTTGGTGACTCCTTTTCCCTCCGCCCTCCCACAAAGCCCCCTTGTCTCTCGGCCATGATTTCTGGTTCATACACTGGTGGGCAAACCAAGATAGAAATCTTACTTCTCATCACATTTGATAGGAAAGCCTCTTGCAGCTTTTCTGGCTGCCTGCTTAAGGCTTTCTGCTAGGTTTGCTTAATGTACTGATTTGCACAGTGGGGTAAGCTCGATCCATATTTTACATCTGAAAGCCTGTATTCTGCTGAGCATAGCAAACATTGTGAGAAAGCACTAAGATGGGCTAAATCTGCCAATCCTCCACACCCCCACTGTAAAGGCTCCTCTTGACACCTCAAAAGCTGGCGGAATCAGTCTGCGTCTGTGAAAAGTGGTCTCCCTACGTACCACGCGTTGTCATACATGTGTTGCTTCTGCCTGAAGAATTACGTGCTGAACCTGAGCCATTGGAGGACGTGGTCATACACACTCGGCCGCATTCATAACTATTTTGAACTGCGCTTTGTGAGTCCCTGGTTATTAGTAAG
This sequence comes from Myotis myotis, assembly GCF_014108235.1. NCBI lineage: Eukaryota > Metazoa > Chordata > Mammalia > Chiroptera > Vespertilionidae > Myotis > Myotis myotis. The sequence goes on along the minus strand of NW_023416324.1, from coordinate 205,055,117 downwards.
CCTTGAGAGCGACTGTGACAGTTTGGAAACTATAGGAGAGTGGATTGGGCCAGCGCTGCCGACTTCCTCAGCTCCCGGGGAAACAATTCAGAGCCCATTTCCAAGGTTCACAGACTTTTCCCTTCATGAATCATAAAATTATTAGGCTCGGAAATCCGCAAGAGATGATCTAATACTAATTGCTGCATTTACATACACCACAGTCTACGGAGCAAAGTAAATTATTCAAAATCCCTGGGTGAGCCATTTCCCTACTTGAACTCATCCTTACACACATTACTGGAGGATGTAGGCGACCGAGTCGCAGAAAAATAATGAGACTGGGAGAGAGGAAAAAATTAGCCCGGAATCAAAGATTTGAAACATGAGGACGTTGCGAATAGAAGGCACTTCCCTGGAGTCGGAATAAATCTGACGCTGAGACTTCTCTCGTGCTGTTGCCTTTAACTCTTACAGCGAAGTCTGGAGAGGAGAGGGGCTTGACGTTTGGGGGAATTTTGTAGCTTGCTTTGGGGGAAGGAAGTAGGGATACCTGGGGTTTTCTTTATTCAGCGCCAGTGGCATTTCCTCCTTGTGATGCATGACCCATATTATGTCTTCCTCAAAATATGGTCTCCTGTTCCAGTTCTCATTAATTAAGCAGGGCACAGCAGGGCAATTTCTGTCCTGGATGCTTATTATTTTTAAAAAATATATTTTTGTTGATTTCAGAGGAAGGGAGAGGGAGAGAGATAGAAACATCAATGATGAGAGAGAATCATTGATTGGCTGCCTCCTGCACGCCTCCCTCACTGGGGATGGAGCCCACAACCCCGGAATGTGCCCTGACTGGGAATCGAACCGTGACCTCCTGGGTGAGAGGTCGACAGTCAACCACTGAGCCATGCCAGCCGGGCTCCAGGGCATGTATGTAGTTGGGCATTTTAGAGATTTTGCAAAACCAACTATCTTGGGAGAAATGATGAGGTGGATGGGAGGTCTCCGATTCCCGATGGGTAGGATAGAGAAACACAGTCTGGTAAACTAGCTTTCTTTGTCATTTAAAGACCACGGATGAATGTGCCACCTACTGAGCCTGCTTTAGGGAAAGTAATATGATAAACCATTTCTAGAAGGATTTTCTTTTTTAATATATTTTATTGATTTTTTACAGAGAGGAAGGGAGAGAGACAGAGAGTTAGAAACATTGATGAGAGAGAAGCATCGATCAGCTGCCTCTTGCACATCCCCGTTCGGGGATGTGCCCGCAACCCAGGTACATGCCCTTGACCGGAATCGAACCTGGGACCTCTCAGTCCGCAGGCTGACACTCTATCCACTGAGCCAAACCGGTTTCGGCTAGAAGGATTTTCTTGATACTGAGGAGTGTGGTTTTGATCCAGTGAAAACCAAAAGCAGCATCATACTTAACACAAGCAAACACATACCTTAATTTTGATGACTACAATTTTTTGCATAGAGAAGCCCACAAAAAACACTTTCTTTGTCTTCCCCCTTCAATTTATAAGTTATATTAAGCCTTTTATTTTTACTCTTGTCTTTTAAAGATGGACTTTAGCTGTGTTTATTCCTATTTAAATTTGTTAATTAAAGGTCTCACACCGTAAAGAAAAGTGGATTATGTCCCAGGATTTGCCATCCATGAAGAGCATGCTCCGATGTGTGTACTGCTGAGGGTCTTGGGAGTTGTAAAGGCTTGACGGCATTCCCAGATTATCCAGCTAGGACACTGGTCATCTCTCCAAAACCTGAAGCCCTGCAAACTTTAAACCATTTCCTATGTATGTCAGTCCACAAATTGGGTGCTACTTTCCCCGTCGGGTCACCCGACTGATGGAAAACAGTGCTGATTGGATCTGACCTACTCAAAAGTTTCTTAACACCTTCAGCAGGGCAGCAAAAGGAGTTTGTAACAATTAGGATGCTGACAGGAACAATTAAGAAAGAGTCATTTCGAAGCGGCTCAAAGGTTGAGAGGGTTTATTGGCTTATATGACTGGAAGTCTAGCCCGTTAGCAATCAATTGTCTCTGACTTCCTTTTCTCATCATTTCTTGGCTCTGTTTATCGACTGCTCCCCTTACTGAAAAGGGTTTTGCGGTTTGGGGACATGGCAAGACAGTATTCAGAGGGAGGTACCGAGCATTCTATTCCATCATTCCAAGCAAGAGCCCTCCAACCCACTCTGGATCTGATATATGTTAGCAATATTAACTGTGGCTGGGGGAATGGACGGAACTGTTCAGCTTAAACTGAAAAGGATCCATTCTGGAGCTGGGTTGGGAATGGTGGTGGTCAGTTTTGTGTTTTTTTTTTTGAGTGGGAATAAAGGAATGAATGTTGAATGGACATCCAGCATTGAGCCTGGGAGCCTGGGAGCCATGGGAGATTTATTGAGAATTACAAACCAACACTGCGGAATAAAATATATTTATTGTAGTAGACTGCACACTTAAACAAGGCAAGAGTTACAAATAACTACAGGGTTTATGATAATGTGGGGTGATTCTACCAACCTTTGCTTCCCCTCATATTCATTTCTGAAGATTTTGCCTACACATTTCTAGAAAAGCATTTTTCTTTTATCTCCAGTGACCATACCTCCTCCATAACCTGATATTAATATATTGTTTATTTTTTTTGCTATTTTTACAATGACTTAAATATTCTATTTTATACTGTTACCATAAAACTAAATAAAAATCTACTGGAACCTATTTTTTAAACTAATTACATAGACTGAAGAAAGCTTTCCTGTTTAATATGATAGAATAAGTATTCTTTTCTTTTAACTTTCTTTTCTTCATTCTGTGTTTTTTTCCTTTCTCTTTCTCTCTTTATTCTGTCCCTTCTCTCTATATTTCCACACTCTCTGTCAATGGTGAATCATACATAGTTAGATAATTATATGCTGCTGCTGTTATGTGACTACATTAATGATTATTCAGCCAATAATTCTAATAATTACAGATGTTTGCTTACCAAAAATCCTTCTAATTTATTTCAAAGTTTGCTCTAATAGCTCCTAAAAAATATAATGCACATGGGTGATGGTTTCTAAGTTCTTGAATATGAGAATGTCTTTGTTGTCTCCAAACATGAGTGATTGCTTGGCTGGATATACATTTGAGTACAAATCAATAGTCATCTTAACTTTATAGAAGTTGAACAGCTTGCTTTTGAAATATAGAATAGTAAAAGAGAATTATGGAATTGAAATGGCTTTCTTTTCTTTCTGTGTTGCCTGGTTTTCTGCCAAGATGGTGTTTGCTTGTTTCTATTTTTTTTTATTTTATTCTTGTAATTGTCAAGACCTGTTTTCATCTGTTATTTTTCACTAAATTTGCCTATGTCCAGGTGGCCTTTTTTGATTTAAAGCCTCAGCTCTCTTTGATTTAGTAAACTTATCTTCATTTTTATTTTTTTTGTTTCTTTTTCCAGCTTCTGCAGAGAGCTTTTCTCCATCAAATGCTTTTGGAATCCTTACTATGAATGTAGGGGAACTCCTTCAATCTCCCATCTCCCTATTATCTTTTCACTTACCATATTGATCCCTTTGCTACTTTCTTCTGTGTTCTGGGGAGGCGAGGCTATATTTCTACACTCCGTAGCAACCAATCTGCTGTTCACTGCCTCCAATGAGTAATATTTGGAAACTTAATTTCCACGTGGAAGCCCAAATTCTCCTTAACTGTTCTATTTTATAGAGGTCGCACCCTTTCAAATGTCGTGGACATTAAAACCAAGAGGCTTTCAAAGTTTTCTTCTGTTTTTATCAGGAAGGCTTTGTCACAGATGAAAATCGGCCCTGATCCTTCAGATAGACCTGCATGCTCATGAACAAATTTAAACATGTTGTATTTTTCTGCCTGTTTATCCTTACAGAAGATACAGGTTTTTCCAGTATTGAGAAGTAAAATAGTTGTAGCTAAGATGCTATGGAACCCCATTTAAAACTTTGGATTCACAGTTTAATTTTTTTCTGTATCAGGATTGAAGTTGTCCGCGAGGAGAGGAAGGATGCCCCCACCCGAGGCACTTGCAAAGTACAGTTTCATTTCTGTGAGGTTTTCAAGTGTTGGCAGAGATTGTCCGGGATGAACTATAGCATCAAACTCTTCTCACCACCACGCTGTGACATTTTTATGTCCTGTGTGCTGGGCCATCTCTCTACACCAATTACAAGTTTGGCAAGATTGCTGGTAGCACACTGCTCTCCGTGGCAACATTTACTATACAAGGTGGGGCAAACGTAGGTTTGCAGCTGTTTGCATGGAAAACAATATGGTGATTAATCAATAATACAAGAATACACTCTGTGTTTTGTGTTCTCACGTCTATAAGCCCACCTTCGCCCTACCCTCTATTTGCCAAAGCCCCTTCTGAGGTTGTTTGCTCAATGCCGGACCCATCACTCTGAATTAGGGTTCTAGTTGGGGGTCCCACCCAGTTACTCCCCAGCCTGGCTTCTCCTTTGCATTTGTGACCCTTCAGGTTGGTCCTTCTTTTCATATGGCCCTGACAGAAGTCTGTGCAGTGCAGATTCCTGAAGCTTCCGGCCTGTGAATACCACCTTTCTTTCTCCTTCTTTTTTAATGATTTGTGGTGAGATTGATTTGTTCCCATTTCCTTTTATTTCTTTGTTTATTCCACTGAAAACCTGAGAGGTGGAAGACATAGGAAATAGGTGAGCTTGTTTTGTCCTCAGCCTCTTTTTGGATTATGCTGGGGTCTGAGTCTTCCTGTTCCTGTTGCACAATATTCACTTCTGAGCCCCATCCTGGATGGGTCATTCACTGAGACCCAAACCAGAATTGATTCTCAGGTGTGTTTTTTTGGTCTGCTATTGTTTGAAGCGATCATTAAAGCAGGTTCTTTTTTCTTTACTTGGAATCCATCAATTGTCTATCCAGCACCTCTGATCTTATGATTTCTGTGCCTATTTCTATTGCACAGATTTGTACAGAGCAGATGTGATAGAATTTCTCCATGTCATTCTCTTTGGGTTCCCTGAAGTAATTTCTGTCTTTAGTGATGGCTGGATTGTATAACTCTTCTTGCTCCCAGCAAAGGAAAGAAAAACCATCTTCTGGATGAATATTGTCTGTAAAACTCTCACTCCTTCATTTTTTCCTCTTCTGCTCATGACACAAAGCTCCTCTCCAAAGAAGCGTCTGCTTTTGGTGGGGAGGTCAGCCCAGCAGGCAGTAGAATCGTAGCATTGCTCTTTGATTGTTTTAAGCCCATTAGATAAGAGGAGGGTGAAGGTAGTAAGGAAAAAAGCTTCAAATAATTTTAATTGAAAACAATTCAACAATATTGTCTACAAAACAAACTTTCTCCAGGAGAATAATAGGTTCCTAAAGTACTGTTTCCCACAAAGGAGTGTTTTCATTTATTCTCACACGTTTGCTTAATCCTTTTACTTATCTTATGTCTGGCACTAACTAAAATCTACTTCAGGGGACCAAGTATTTTATACCTTTAGATCATTCTCCTGGGATATTTTTTTATTCTTCCTAGGATAAGGCTGCTGATGGTGATGAGATGATAATATTAATATTTATAATCAGTTTTTTTTTATTGCAGGTCAAATCGCACTGTTAACTAGATTGCATTATTTTGTAAAAGTACATTTTTCCTTTACTCAAGAACCAAAACAAGTCAAAGTTAAAATTTTGTCTCTTAAATACTTACTCCTTTATTTATACAGGGGATGTAATGTCATCAGTGTTTGCAGTGAAAATAGAGATGGAACAACTTCTTGGTCTGCTGCTCCTTCAGTGCCATGAAATCAACCACAGCAAAGCGTTAGCACATCTGGGGCAGAGTAGGTGATGGTGATGATAATGACGACAGTGCTGATGGTGATCATGATGTCATACTAGAGCCACATCTTCTCCCAGGTGTTCAGGCTTCTATGTGAGAAGCATCTCAACATAGTAGACATATTTTAGGAAAATACTTCTAGTGTTTTAGGATGGTCTTAGCTCTGCACTTATTTATGAAGGCGCATTGCAAAAATATCTTTTACCTCAATATCCCCCCTTCTTCCAAATTCAACTTTGTTCTAGTTGTTTTTCACTTATATGCCTCATGAGTAAGGTAGTTTACCTGAGTGCATTCAATGTAGTAGAGTTTTGTGTAGGAAAGTTTTGCAAACCATCAGAGATTGCTGCACTTCCCTCAGAATGGGAGCTGTAGATAGATGCTGTCACAGCACCATTATTTGGGTGGCTTTCCAAAAGAAATTTGGAGATCTAAGAGAGATAACTGGGAGAGATTTCCCCACATATATATATATTTTCATTGTAATTTAGGTCTCTGGAAAGTATCAATATATTATATATATATATACATGTATATTTTAAGCAATAGAGTTTCTAGCTTAAATACTATAGTTTGAGGTTTTGTTCTTTGTAAATGGTGATCTGCTGCCTGTGAGTAACTCTCCTTTACTCTGAAGCTCTGCAGGATCCTAGCATTCCTGTCAATCGTAATTGTGGGCGTTTCTGACAAATGAGACCTTTGATTTTTTTTTTTTTTTAATCCTCACCAAAGGATATTTTTTCTATTGATTTTCAGAGGGAGTGAAAGACAGGGAGGAAGAAGAAGGAGGAAGAGGAAGAGGAAGAGGAAGAGGAAGAGGAGGAGGAGGAGGAGGAAGAAGAAGAAGAAGAGGAGAAGGAGGAGGAGGAAGAAGAAGAAGAAGAGGAGAAGGAGGAAGAAGAAGAAGAGGAGAAGGAAGAGGAGAGAGAGAGAGAGAGAGAGAGAGAGAGAGAGAGAGAAGCATTGATGTGAGAGAGACATACCTGACTGGAGGTGGGAGTGAACCCAAAATCAAGGTACATGCCCTTGACCAGGAATTGAACTCAATTCTTTGATCCAGGGACTGACACTCTAACCACTAAGCAACCAGCCAGGGTGAGACCTTTGATTTTTTCCTTTTCCTGTCTCCTCATTTCTTGCTCAGAGAACTGGTCTATTTTCAGAGATTGAGCGCTCACCATGATGCATTCTGTGCTTCTTTCATATTGTCTGTACTCGCTTATGATGATCACACTGGTGATAATCATCGCAAGGTTTGGCCTCTGCCTGTAAAACTGGTTTCAAAATATCCTCTTGCAAGTCAATAGTCACGTCTAAATTCTTTATTGTGTCAATGCTTAATATGTTTAAATCTTAACCCTTTTCCAAAATGGTATCTTTGCTGAGGTCAAAAACCTATTCTCACATTATTTTCATTTCCTCTAGATCAGTGGTTCTCAACCTTCTGGCCCTTTAAATAAAGTTCCTCATGTTATGACCCAACCATAAAATTATTTTCATTGCTACTTCATAACTGTAATGTTGCTACTGTTATGAATCGTAATGTAACTATCTGATATGCAGGATGGTCTTAGGAGACCCCTGTGAAAGGGTCGTTCGACCGCCAAAGGGGTCACAACCCACAGGTTGAGAACCACTGCTCTAGATCCTTGATACTCAATGTGTGGTCCATGGAGCAGTAACATTGATGTCATCTGCTCTCTTGTTAGAAATGCAGAATCCTGGGTCCTCTTCCAGACCTTCTGAGTCAGAATCTGCATTTCAACAAGGCCCTCAGATAGAAGCATCATGTCTGAAACTTTAACGTGAAGAAAAATGGCCTCATTTCTTGTTTTCACAATTTTAACAAGATTTTAGCACACACTCAGGTTAGGCTCATGTTACTGAGCCTTGAAGCACATTTTTAGTAGCAAGACTGCAGAGCAGTCCTGTCCAATAGAACAGCGTATGATGATGGCCGCGTTCTATATCTGCTGTTCAGTAAAGTAGCCACTTTAAGTTTAAATGGCCACATGTGGCTGGAAGCTACCCTTTTGGACATTACAGGAAAATCCAGGACACTTATTGGAAATTTAATGTATACTAGAAAAGAGAAATCAAATACGTAATGCTATTACAATAGAAATTCATTTCAGAGTCTCTGTTACATATATTTAAAAAAGGAAAAGTAGATAGAAATATGTGTAGAGCTTCTAATAACCACTTTTGTCTGACAACAAACTGTCTTCATTTGTAATCAGGAGAGTGTGCTACATTAAAGCACCCGTGCTGTTTGTCTATTCATTTGCACCAAGAAACTGACATGATTTTTCAAAGCCCTGATTTTCACAGCCTTGGGAATTACTGGAAACAGCATAATGTTCCTATAGAAGGGATTTTGTGCCTTCTGTTTCAGCACTCAATTTCTATAGCTTTTTTTCTATGGCTTTTTCCTATTTCACTATACCTACTTACCTAGTTCCAATTTAAATTTATTTCAGTTGTCCCAGAAAACTGCAAGTTTTATAAAAAAACCCACTAAAGCTTATTTCTTTTGAATTGTTTTTTTTTTTTTTAAGTTTGGGATGATGCCCACACAGAAAAATAAGAAATTTCACAAAACAAATTTTAGAGCATTATGATGTTTTGGTTTTAATGTGACTCAATTATTTTAAATATAACAATTTAGTATGATTGTCAAACTAAAATATCATTTTTAAGATAAAACAATGATTTGTTAAAAAGTTAATTAAATTTATTTAAAACATGCACTCCTATCTATACTTATAATAGGGTAATATGCAAATTGGCTGGGACGCCGTCACATAACAACCGATTAGCAGGAGGGCGGGGCAGTGAGCTATGAGTGGCAGTGGGCAGGGCGGCCAGCTGAGGCAAGCGGCAGCTACTCGTGCATGGATTCGTGCACAGGGCCACTAGTTTATAATAAGTCTCATGAATCCTTTAATGTAAATAGTGTGATTTTGTCTGCTGATGGGAATATTTTCCAATGCATAAAACATATTCACTCAACAGATATTAATCTGATTGGAAACACTATGAGAATAAAGAAGGCATGGAGCAAAGGCAGGAGGACTAACCCTCACAAAAGTGAGCGCTAATGTGAGGGTAAATGGGTCTAAGGGCAGAGGCTGTCCCCCAGGGTGCCCTCTGCTGGCTGGATCTATATCCAGGCCAAAGGGGTAGCTGCTTTTTCCATTCTCCCCACCCTCCCCCTCCTGGGGTCTATACTAGTGTCTGGAATGGAAAGTTGAATATTTTTATTTCTCTTTCCTGATAATCTCTGACAATATCACATCTCTTCTTTATCTCCTTTTGATTAGTAACTCAATTTACGGTCGCAGGGACAGCACCATCCCCAGAAGCTTATTTTGTTTTATCAAAAGGAATTGTGGGAGATAGGAGTACCAGCCCTTAAACAGATTAAAGCCCAGTGAAGTCCACAGCCTGAGAGATCTGTGAGTTTTAAGAATACCACGGAGCTGGATGGGAGCTTACTTCAGAAGTACAATTGCCTTTGTACTTGGAGAATTTTTTTTATGAGTTTTCCTCTTTCTTTCCATTTAGAAAGTGGGTCATTAAGGACTGTCATTTGCTGAAAGATTAGCCCTAAAGTGCTCTAAGTGCAATGGAAATGAAGTCGATCTTTAAAAGTGAAGGAATGCAAGCACTACTTCAGAAAGTGTTTAGAGAAGACTGAAAAGTGTGCGCATTTAGTACAGTTTCGAAGAGACATGATGTGTCTTCTCTGCTGCAAGCAATGCGTGCGTACCACTGCCCTTGCTCAGAAAAATGCCCTTGTCAAATTCCTCTGGTATGAATGAAGGCCCTCTCCCTGCAGTGTGCTGCGATTGATTTAACCTTCCAGGTAAGATGAATTTCACAACAGGTCACACCTGATATTAATATCATGGCATCCTCTGGTCTTTTTTGTTTATTATAGCCTTCTTTACACTGAATATAAATACCAGCTTAAGTAAAAAGTATGGCAAATGTGATGCTCAATTTTTTTCATCTTTTCTATAGACTCTTGATGTAAACTATAAAATAGATGTTTTGTTGTTTTGTTTTTGAATATTAAATTAATACCTTATAGTTAGAGATTATTAATACTCTTCATGGCAGGAATTATGTCGTGTAATAAACTATCATGTCCCTTTGTTTATAATTATTTCTAGTGCTTGTAGACACTCTATTTTTTTATGTTGGATAAATGAATGCATAAATGCATAAGGTTGAGAGTGAAGATCAGTGCGTTATTAGCCTAAAGAAGGAAGTTTTATAAATAGGGGTTATTTGAAGAGTTTCTGGTAGAAATGAGAAGAAATTATTTTTAATCCCCCATAACTTCAATCAACCTTCATTACAGTGCAATAAAAGCAAAGTGATTTATTAGGCAGATTGTGTCTTCATGCCCTTGAACCTCTGGATGGACTATATTATTTAAAGCTTGTCTCTTCTCTCAACAGGACTTAAAACAGCTGCACTTCTTCCCCTGGAAGGTCTTTTCTGATGCTTAGCATTTGATAAGATCCCAATGACCTTGCCCACTGGCTTCACTGAATTCATTGCCCAAGGGAACTTTTATTTTACAAACAAAAATATTCTTCCCTTAAGATAAGTAGAAAGAATGACCAGCCTTGACTTTGGGGTATTTGTAAAAAATTATATGCAGTTCAATTCCACCACATACTTTTAAACTTTATACTTTGCGCCATATTTATTTCAGACTAAATAATCCAATCTGGTGAACATTATTAAAGTTTTTCTACTTATGGCCAATTCCATGGAAAATTATTAAATTTCCATTTCATTAGCTGACAATTTTGCTGTAATCATCAGCAAAATAACTAAAATTTAGTGACTAAAACTCATATAAAATGAAGAGTGAGTCTCAAAATAAGTACCTGTGTACTGATGGTTGCTATTGATCAAAATCACCAGATTCCTTCTCAAACCTTTGGTGCATTTTGCCTGTGTAAACATAGAACTCAGAATCTTGGAGGCAATTTTATGAGAAGGAATTGCTAGAGCCTTAGAGAGGAGTGTACACATATAATGTATATTTATACAAAACCTAAACTTTGATTAAATACCTTCTTCTTTATATCTTATAATGAAGGAACCAGAAATGGCATCTAAGTAGTCTTGGGAGAAACATCATGTATTTATCAAACAAACAGTGTATACTCAGATTTGATGTTTTGTCTGACAAATTTCAATGTATTGCTTTTTAGAAGAAACAAGAATTTAATGCTGTAGTGCAAGCAATGCTTCAGGTGCAATAAATTCAACCATTTTACTCGTCTTTTTGTGTGAAAGCCATCCACTTATTCAGTTAATTGGTGCCTTTTTTCTGTTAATATAGTTTATCAAGGGGTGATTTATGAGACCAAGACTAATTTCACCCTGTTATGTTCCCGTAATCATCTTACATTTTTACGGAATTACACCTTTTCTTAACATATTCAGAGTGCCTTGATTAATGTCACTCATATTATTTGCGATCCATCATTCTGCAACTTCATGTGGAGAGGATGAAGCAGAGAGTCAAACATTTCATTTGAATATACAGGGGTTGGCAAAAGTAGGTTTACAGTTGTAAATATGGGAAAAAGTTTATTCTTTCTTTCTTTCTTTCTTTCTTTCTTTCTTTCTTTCTTTCTTTCTTTCTTTCTTATCTTTATTGTTGAGAATATTATAGATGTCCTTCTTTTTTCCCCCATTGCTTCCCTTCACCCGGTTCCCATCCAGGCTTCCACCACCCTACTGTCTGTGTCCAAAGGTAAGATCTTTGGTTAATCTCCTCCCGCCTCCCACCCCGCTTTCCTCTAAGATTCCTCAGGCTGTCCTATGCTTCCAGGCCTCTGATTCTGTTTTATTCACCAGTTTATTTTGTTCATTAGATTTCTTGTTCATTTTGATTTTTAGATTCAATTGCTGATTGATATGTATTTGTTGCCATTATATTGTTCATATTTTTAATTTCCTCTCCTTCTTCTTCTTCTTCTTCTTCTTCTTCTTCTTCTTCTTCTTCTTCTTCTTCTTCTTCTTCTTCTTCTTCTTCTCCTCCTCCTCCTCCTCCTCCTCCTCCTCCTCCTCCTCCTCCTCCTCCTCCTCCTCCTCCTCCTCCTCCTCCTCCTCCTCCTCTTTGCTATTCATCTTTCTCCTCCTCTTCTTTTAAGGAATACCCTTCAACCTTTCATGTAGTACTGTTTTGGTGGTGATGAACTCCTTTAGCTTTTTCTTGTATGTGAAGCTCTTTATCTGACCCTTAATTCTAAAAGAGAGCTTTCCTGGGTAGAGTAATCTTGGTTGTAGGTCCTTACTATTCATCACTTTGAATATTTCTTGCTATTCCCTTCTGGCTTGCAAAGTGTGTTGAGAAATCAGCTGACAGTCATATGGGCGTTCCCTTGTATGTAACTAACTGCTTTTCTCTTGCTGCTTTAAAAATTCTTTTTTTATCTTTAATCTTTGGCATTTTAATTATGTGTCTTGGTGTGGGCCTCTTTGGGTTCCTCTTGTTTGAGACTCTGTGCTTCCTGGACTTGTAAGTCTATTACTTTCATGAGGTAGGGGAAATTTTCTGTCATTATTTCTTCAAATAGGTTTTCAATATCTTGTTCTCTCTCTTCTCCTTCTGGCACCACCATGATACAAATGTTGGTATGCTTGAAGTTGTCCCAGATGCTCCTTACACTATCTTCATATTTTTGGATTCTTTTTACTTTTTGCTCTTCTACTTGGTTGTGTTTTGCTTCCTCATATTCCAAATAATTGATTTGATTTTTGGAATCTTATACTCTACTGTTGAGTCCCTATAAATCTTTATTTCAGTTAGTGTATGCTTAATTTCTGACTGGTCCTTTTTCATTCTCACTAAGGTCCTTGAAAGTCTCATCACGATCCTTGAGTAACCTTATAACCATGGTTTTGAACTCTGTATCTAATAATTTGTTTGCTTCCATTTCTTTCATTTGTGATGTGTTTCTTTGTCTTCACATTTTGGCTGCTTCCCTGTGTTTGTTTTTATGTATTAGGTAGAGCTGCTATGTCTCCTGGCATTGGTAGAGTGGCCTTGTGTAGTAGGTGTCCTGTAGGGCCCAGTGGCTCAGCCTCCCTAGTCACCTGAACTGGGCACTGTAGGTGTGGCCTTGTGTGGGCTGTGTGCACAGTCTTGTAGTTGAGCCTTGATTGCTGTTGGCATCTCCGAGAGGAATTGACTTCCAAGTCAATTGGCTGTGAGGACCAGCTGCAGCGACAGTGGGAGAGCTGCTGTGCAGAAAACATCCCTATGGAGCAGGACTTGCTTCAGTGGGGCTTGGGTGCTCACTGAGTCTGCTTCTTGAGTGTGTTGCTCATGGATGTGTAGAGTTGTAATCTGCTATGGTCTGAAGCTGTCCACTGGGTGCACTGGCTTTAGGGCAGTGGTTCTCAACCTTGGCTGCACATTAGAATCACCTAGGAATCTTTTTATTTATTTATTTATTTATTTATTTAATGAAAATTTATTTATTTTCTTTTTTTTTTATTGCTTAAAGTATTACAAAGGGTATTACAGATGTGTCCTTTTTTTTCCCCCAACCCTTGACAATCCCCTGGCCTCCCTTACCCCCCAGTGTCTTATGTCCATTGGTTATGCTTATATGCATGCATACAAGTCCTTTGGTTGATCTCTTACCCGCCTCCCTCCTGCCCCCAACCCTCCCCGGCCTTCCCGCTGCAGTTTGACAATCTGTTTGAGGCAGCTCTGCCTCTGTATCTATTATTGTCCAAAAGTTTATAATGGCCTCTATTATCCATGAATGAGTGAGATCATGTGGTATTTTTCCTTCATTGACTGGCTTATTTCACTTAACATAATGCTCTCCAGTCTTAGGAATCTTTTTAAAATCTTGATTTCTGGGCCTCATCCTCCGGAAATGCTGTTTCTTTGTTATGGGGTGGGGCCACAACATTAGTAACAAAGAAACAGAATTTCCGGAGGATAAGGCCCAGAAATCAGGATTTTAAAAAGATTCCCAGGTGATTCTAATGTGCAGCCAAGGTTGAGAACCACTGCTCTAGGGCCTCCTGGGAAGTGCAAAGTCAGTCACTGCCTGGGCCACCCAGCAGGAGTTCTTTTGTATTGGGCTTGGAGGTGCCCCGATGAGGCCCAGCTGTGAAGCAAGGCAGGCTGGTGCTAGTACTGGCTCTTGGGCCTTTTATTGATGTTTGGGGCACACTGCCCCAGCTGCAGCTTATCTGAGGCTGCAAATTGGATGGGGTGGGTCTCAGGGAATCACCAGGGCGGAGCAAACAGTATGGGCTCTGCTGATGGAAACAGACATGGCTTCCAGTCAGCTCTGCAACAGGGGAGGTCCCAGCCCAGGAACAATGACCCCAGAGAGCACCCCTGTCTGGAAGAAAGCCACCCCCAAGTTCCTGCCCCAGTGCCAGACAGTCCAGTTTCTTCCTGTATGTGTCTGGGTCCCACAGAGCCACTTCCCAGCACTGGAGCTTAGAAGAAGCAGGACCAAGTAAGTTCGTGCGTGGGCCCTTTATATAAAAGGAACAGCTGGGTCTCCAGCAGCCTCTGTGTTTCTCAGCCACAATTCCCGCTGGTTTTTACAGCCTGTTGTTATGGGGACTTCTCTTCCCAGCTCTGGGACCCTGGGCTAGGTGTCTGGTGTGGGGCTGGGACCTCTTGCTCCTCTGAGCGGCCTCCACAGAGACGATCTCCCTCCCGATTACAAAAGTGGCCCACGTGGGTGCCGGCCCAGCCTGTTCGGCGCCTCTGCCCCTCTTCAGTGTGCTTTCTCCTTTACTTCTCTGTTTGTAGGACTTCCATTCAGCCAGCTTTCAGGTGGTTCTGAATGATGGTTGTTCTGTATTTTAGTTGTAATTTTGATGTGGTTATGGGAGGTGGTGAGTACAGACGTTTACCTACGCCCCCATCTTGTTTCTCTATTTATTTATTTATTTATTATTTTTTCTTTATTGATTGAGGTATTACATATGTGTCCTTATGGCCCCATTGCCCCCCCCCCCCCATTTATGCCCTCACCCCCCTGTTGTCTGTTGTCATTTGTTAGGCTTATATGCATGCATACAAGTTCTTTGGTTGATCTCTCCCTCTTACCCCCACCCTCCCCTACCTTTCCTTTGAGGTTTGACGGTCTGATCAATGCTTCTCTGTCTCTGGATCTGTTTTTGTTCAACAGTTTATGTTGTTCATTGCATTCCATAAATGAGTGAGATCATGTGATATTTATTTTTCTCTGACTGGCTTGTTTTGCTTAGCATAATGCTCTCCAGTTCCATCCACGCTGTTGCAAATGGCAAGAATTCCTTCTTTTTTACTACAGTGTAGTATTCCATTGTGTAGATGTACCACAGTCTTTTAATCCACTCATCTGCTGATGGGCACTTAGGCTGTTTCCAAAACTTAGCTATGTTAAATTGTGCCGCTATGAACATAAGGGTGCATATATCCTTTCTGATTGGTGTTTCTAGTTTCTTGAGGTATATTCCTAGAAGTTTTCCATTGCTTTTTAGAGAGTGAAGGGAAGGGGAGAGACACAGAGAGAGCATCATTGATGTGTGAGAGACACATCGATTGGTTGCCAGGGATTGAGCCTGCAACCTAGGTATGTGCCCTATACCTGAATCAAACCCAGGACCCTTTAGCCCTCGGGAAGATGCTTTGTCCACTGAGCCAAACTGGCTAAGGCTCTTCTTGTATTATTTATTATTATGATTAACCTACTTTTGCCCACTCCTGTATTAAGGTTGTACGGTCTCATTGTCACAAATCCATCTCTTGACCTGAACATGGCTGGCCACTGGCTAAAAGTGAGGGTGATTTAGTGCATCTGTGATCCTCTTCACACAGTATTCAAATGTCCCGAGGAGGCAGTAGTCAGTCATTTTCCTCAAACGGGATGATCATAATGAGGATTAGCATATACAAAGTGCTTATTGTGTACACTGTGAGTCATTTTAGATTTTTATTATATTCTTTAGAATTAAACTCCAAATCCTTAATTCATTCTGCTCATCATAGAGGGCCGTGGCAAGAAAGACATGGCCTGTTCAGTTTGGGCCATTTGAGGAAACTTTAGTAAAGGCACTATCTACACATCTGCAGGCAGATTTAGTTGAAAACAATTGGTACCATACCTCAGAGTACAAACCCGGGGCCTAGCAAAGGAGGGAGGCTGTTCCCACCCCAAGGCCTGAAGGTACACGAAGAGAGAGCAGTTTATAGGAATCTGGAGAGAGTGGCAACTAAAGGAAGCTGTGGCTTTCATAGAAGAGCTCAGCTAACCATCAAGGAAGAGTGGGGAGGATAGATATTCCTACCTCACTCCCCCAGCCTTCTGAGCTCCTGCTGGTACCCTACACTGGCCAAACCCAAATGAAAAGGATTCTTTTGTTGTAGTAGAAGTTAGCTCCCTGAAGTGAGCAGGATGGAGAAGGGTGAAGAGGGAATTTAGAGGTAAATTGAAGGCATCCCAGGTAGTCTCTAGTCCCCATGCTTCCAGCCCAGTCTACACTGCCATGTGTACTTCACTTCTGGCTCAGTCTACAGTGCCCATGTCCAGTTCACTTCCAGCCCAGTCTATACTGCCCATACTTAGTTGTTGAATGACCTCACCTACTATTTGTTTTATCACTTATTTTACTCTCGCCTGTATATTTTTTTCCTAAAATTCAAGCTCCCACAAGCCTTAGGGCCTTTGTACCTTCTGACCTGCATGCTTAGAAAACCCTCTTCTAGAGTCTAACCCAGCGGATCTCAACCTGTGGGTCGCGATCCCTTTGGTGGTCCAACGACCCTTTCACAGGGGTCGCCTAAGAACATCCTGCATATCAGATATTTACACAATTCATAACAGTAGCAACACTACAGTTATGAAGTAGCAACGAAAATGATTTTATGGTTGGGTCACAGCATGAGGAACTGTATTTAAAGGGCCAGAAGGTTGAGAACCACTGGTCTAACCTGACTGACTTCTTCAGTCCATTTCTGTCAGGTCTCAGTTGTCACCCCCTTTGAGAGTCCATCTTTGATCATGCCATCTGCATTTTCCCCCTCATTAATTGCTCTTTTACTCATCATTCCCTGTTTTATTTTATTTTATTTATAACACATATTATATCATGATAATTCTCTTGGTTACTACTTTATTAGAATTTGAATGTATAGGGCAAAGACTGTGTCTTATCGATCACTCTATTTTCCAGCGGTGAGAATAATTTTTGCCATGTAGAAGCAATTCAGTAATTTTTAAACAAATCTATATATAATTAGGTTCTTATAACAATATTCCTAATTTACAGATGAAGACCTGAGGGATAGATGTGCCTAAGACTATATAGCCAGTAAATGATAGGACTAAAGTGCAAACACAGATACCCTTAAAATAAATATTTATTTATTTTCAATTACACAATATGAGACATCTGAACCATAAAGACACATGGGCTCTACAGAGGTTGACAGAAACAACACTATATCTTTGTTCATGGCCTGGCAGAGTTAATGAAGCCTTAAAGGATGACTAACTTGTAAACAAAGGAATAGGCAAGTGATGTAGATTCGGAGTCAATACCGACAGCAGAGGAGAGAGGAGAATTTAGAATTCTTAACTGCTGGTTAAGTAAATCTATATAATGGCAGTTCCAGAATACGCCTTTGGACTGTAAACATTTCTCAATGTACCATATTTCATATGGAAAGCAACTTCTGTTCTGCATTGTTTTTCATGATGGTCGGGCAAAACCAGCAACAGCTTGTTTGCTGAAATGCTAGCTCGTTGGATTAAAAATAAATTAAAAACACACACTTTCAGCTCTTGTTGAAAAGAAAAGGTACATTTTATATCCTCTCTTCATTTTATATTTCAATTAAGCTTCTTTCTTCGCCTTTTGAATCAGATCCAGTTGGAATGTGGGAAGTAATGTCACCTTTGGTCAAAAATGGACATTTTTTGCATTTACATAGTCAGTTCCATTATTCTTCCCTGGCCTTTGTTACACAATATGAAAACAAAAGCTGAAAAAGATGTTGGCATGAGAGGTGGGAGTGGGAGGCAGTAAGAATGGGGAGAAGAGAATGGGAAAAATATGTTTTCAGCATTCACAACGATATTGTTTCCACAATTCCTTTCTATGTGTAACTCCTCTGGGAGCACCCTTTCTGCTGGGTGCTCTTTCTTCCTATATTGTGCACACTTCTCACTCATATCCACTGCTCAATTTCTTTCACAAAGAGCTATGTGCGGAGGGGAAGATACAGGCTACCTTTAAGAAATTCTCACATTGACACTCTCTCTCCCAAGTTATAAATTTGTTTTTGCTTGGCAGTGGGAGATAAAGCATTTTATCTCTACATAATTATTCAATTTTATTCACTTTTTAAAAAAATATATTTTTATTGACTTCAGAAAGGAAGGGAGAGGGAGAAAGGGACAGAAACATCAACGATGAGAGAGAATCCTTGATTGGCTGCCTCCTGCATGCCCCCTACTGGGGATCGAACCGTCAACCTGGCCATTGAGCCATGACCACCCAGTTCATAGGTTGATATGCAACTACTGAGCCACACTGGCCAGACTGTTTTTATTCATTTTTGCTCCCTAAGCTCTGGAACCTATCCTACTTATCAGAGTTGTGTTTTTGTGCAAAGTATTTCCCAGTTACGTTTCCAATCAATAGATGTTTGCATAGTCAATGGTAGATATGAAGTTGTTTAAGACCTGTCTTAACCACTCATCGTGTTGAGGGCTCTACGCTCCTGCCTGGAGCACACCACTCTTCACCCAGGAGCTGACCATGTTTGTAGTGAGCATGATCTTCATCCAAGATGTCAGCACCTCTTTATCTGTTTCTTAGTGCCATGACACACAGGATAGCTATCAAAACGTATTTATTGTTTTCAAACGTCACAGTGCTGTTAAAAAGAGGATTGAACCAAAATGTAGGACAGCTTGAAAGAAGTCCTTGGAGTTTTTAGATGCAAACCAATATAATCTTGGAACATGCAGACAAGATCCTCTTTGTGCCTCTCGGGCAGCGGTTCTCAACCTGTGGGTCGCGACCCCTTTGGGGGTCGAACGACCCTTTCACAGGGGTGGCCTAAGACCATCTGAAAACACACATATAATTACATATTGTTTTTGTGATTAATCACTATGCTTTAATTATGTTCAATTTGTAACAATGAAAATACATCCTGCATATCAGATATTTACATTACGATTCATAACAGTAGCAAAATTACAGTTATGAAGTAGCAACAAAAATAATTTTATGGTTGGGAGTCACCACAACATGAGGAACTGTATTAAAGGGTCGTGGCATTAGGAAGGTTGAGAATCACTGCTCTAGGGCAGTGGTTGGCAAACTGTGGCCCCTTGAGTGTGGCTCTTCCAAAAAATACCATGTGCGGGCATACATGTACAGTGCGATTGAAACTTCATGGCCACACTCAAGGGGCCAAAGAACCGCATGTGGCTCGCGAGCCGCAGTTTGCCGACCACTGCTCTAGGGGATCACTGATTAGCATAACCATAATTTCCAAAAGGTCATATGAACTTAAATGTTTCTGCTTATATAATAAATATATCTGCTTGTCTTCCTGCTTTATTGAAGTGAAATTTGGCGTGATGTAAATTATTGCCAATCTTGCCTTCAGAACAGGCTAATGCCAACTAACTACCTTGAATTGAGATGATCATCAGTGGTCCATTTCTTTGGTTGTTACATTTTTAAAAATTTCAAGTTGGATTGGAATTTGATAAAGGGTATTCCAAAATGTGCCTGAATGTAGAGTCTATATTAGCTTTTAAAATATTTATTTATTTTCAGTTACACAATGCAGCGTTATCAGCTATAGTCTCCATGTTATCCATTAGATCCTCAGACCTTTTTCATCTAACTGAAAGTTTGTACCCTTTACCAGCCTCTCTCTATCCCTCAGCCCCTGGGAATCTCTCTTCTGCTCTCAGAGTCTATATTCATGACATGGTATTATCAGGCCCTCTCCTGAAGGATTTATGTACTACCATAGTCTGGTCACCAGCCCAAGCCTAGGAGAAAGTAAGTGAAAAGAATAAACTTCTTATTTCTCTTTTTATTTTGTTATATTTTTATATGATGAATAAAAAACATGTTCTGGTAGAGATGAGCTCAGATAATGGGAGACAAGAATGCTCACACAGGGCTCCAGCCTCACCAAGGTGGGCCTGGGAAGAGACTGGGCAGGAACCAAGCGCCAGGGAATCACCTGTACCGCCATGTCTGTGGGAATGGGAGTGAGTCAGAGTCACCACTGGGACTCATAACCTGGCTGTTTGCTCTGAAGTCTGGTCAGAAAAATCAATCAGATAGAGTATATGATTCACCCATAGTTCTTAAAATTCTGAGAAGTCATTTCTGAACAATTATCATGTTATTATATGCCGGGGTCCAACCCCAGCAGGTCCAGGGGTCCCCAAAGGTGTGGATGGAGTCGGCGAAGAAGGAATGACACAGAGACAGCGTTCAGTTGATCAGCAGCCTAGCCAGGATCTCTAGCCAGGATCTCCAGCCAAGTTCTGGTCTGGATCTCCAGCGAAGTTCTGGTTAGGATCTCCAGCCAGGTTCTGTGTCCATGTTCTCCAGCCAGGTTCAGTTGCCAAGTTCTAGTCAGGATCTCTTGCCAATTTCTGCAGTCAGGTTCAGTCCAGGATCTTTTGCCATGTTCTCTCACTAGGTTCTGTCTCTAGGTTCTGAGGCCAGTTTCTGTCCAGGATCTTTTGCCATGTTCTCTCCAGCGAAGTTCTTCTGTCTCTAGAGAACGTTCTGTGTAGGTTCTGTGCCTAGGTTCTGTCTCTCTTGGTTCTGTATTCTAAGTTCTGTATCTTGCTGTCTTATTACATCTGTATTTATACCAGTTGATTCAATCCTATCAATCTCTATTACAAAGGTTAGGGCGTTTCTTATCTCCATTCCAGGGAGTAAAGATTATGTAGCTTAAGCATGATTGTTTGTAGTGATTAACTACCCGCCTGGCACTTAGTTAAGGAGTTTCATCCCCTCCCTGACTTCAGGGAAAAATTCCTACCTGGGGAAACAACCTTTCTAGGAGAGGTGACCTTGGTTAAAACACACAGCGCTAAGGGGAGCAAACATATTAAGAACAGTATGCTATATACGCCAGGTCCCTTGAAACATATGCTGTGCAGATGTTTCTTTCCTGCAGCGACTGTGTCAAGCAGCAAGGATGGACCGGCTTCCGGCAATTATACAGTGAGAAAAAGAAACTATTCAGTGACCAGGATATTATGGGATTATGGTTGTAGGAAAGTTAAATATGTCAGTGGCTTTGGTGTGTGGTTTGGTCATATTTCTACCAGTTGTCTTTCAACTCTACATTAATTATAGCCAGTGATATTTTTGGGGAGAAGATAACCGCTGTGATTTTTTTTTTCTTCAGTTCTTTGATTTCTCCTTAGCTTTGATGCATTCTTGAAACAATTCGAATAAAGTAATGCATTTTATTTCCTGTTTAATAATATAAAACCAGCAGGGTGTCCTACTTTCAGAAATTTTTGATAAAGTATCTCTCTCACTGAGCTGAGAGAAAAGGCAATGTGTTTTTTTTCTTTCATTTTATGAGTTTTAAGTTGCAAAGTCCTTAAGTATAGAACACTGGTGTTTATGTGACTTTCTCATGACATCTTGTTTTCTCTTTTCTAGTTCTTTTGAATAATTCTCACAGTTCTTGGTGAGCTGCTAATCAGTTTAGCCTATGAAATCTTGGATGAAACCAAGTATAATACTGGTGTAGGGAGATGAGCTTTTTGTAAGTAATACAGCATGACTATGTGACAGCCTTTTTCATATAGTAAGAACTGAGATTTAATAAAAATTATTCATAAATTATAGGTCTTCTTTGCTTCCTTAAATTAATATACTATATTAATACTAATGAACATAAATGAATATATCCTCTATACAGAAATTAAATATACATGCTTCTCAGTTTACAAGAGCAGATTTTACTTTTAGGCCTTTTATTAACATGTGTGAGTCACTATTAGAAATAGCTTAGTCTTAACTTGGCAAACATCCATTACAATACCTGGGCAATAACGTGTAGGATTTTATAATAGCAAATCATGAGTGCATGGCCGCCAGAAGGAACCCATCTTCACTTACGTGGTTTCTGTAATTACTTATAGCAGTTTGAGGCTATGCTTACGTCCATCTACATCTCATAATTTACTTCCATTATATTGATTGTGGTTTAGCTGTTATGAGTTTAGAAGGTATAGCAAATCACATAGTAAATGGTTTTGAAATTATTTATGGTTTAAAAAATCCCCAGGGAGCTTTTACACAGACTTCAAACTCTGCCAGTGAAAGTGAAGCTGAGTCTCTGTCTTCAACACCACCATTTCCTGCATGGCTAATGAATGACATGTTGGGTGTTGGAATATAAGCAGTGTTTCTACAGTAATATAAACAAAAATTGTTTTACATTTTTACATAGCATAGGAAGCTCTCTGATGCTTTACTTACCTTAATGATACCTGATTTCCAGACCATAGTTCCTTCATTTTTCCTTTATTTTGGGAGTTCACAAATTATTCTATATAATAAAGAGGTAATATGCAAATTAACCCTCACGCCCTCACAAGATGGCTGCCTACGACTAGGCCGGCAGGGGGGTTAGTGAGGGACGACCAAATGACTGAGCAAGCAGGCTGAGTGGGGTGACCAGGCCGGCAGGGGGGTTAGTGAGGGATGACCAAATGACTGAACAGCAGGCTGCCTGGGGTGACTAGGCCGGCGGGGGGGCCGTGAGGGGCAACCAGGACGGCAGGTGGGGGCATTTGGGGCCAACCAGGCCAGCAGGGGGTGGCAGTTGGGGGCAACCAGGCTGGAAGGGGGGGCAGTTAGGGAAAACCAGGCCAGTGGGGGGTGGTGCAGTTGGGGGTGACCAGGCTGGCACGCAGAGGCAGTAAGGGGCAATCAGACCGGCAGGGGGAGGACAGTTAGGGGCGACCAGGCAGACAGGCAGATGAGTGATTAGGAGCCAGCAGTCCATGATTGTAAGAGGGATGTCTGACTGCTGGTTTAGATCCGATCAGGCCTAAACCAGCAGTCGGACATCCCCCAAGGGGTCCCGGATTAAAGATAGTGCAGGCTGGGCTGAGGGAACCCCCCCTCCATGCATGAATTTTGTGCACCAGACCTCTAGTTTTTTTAATAATTTGCACTCTAATTTTATTGAAGATGTAGGAAAATAATTAACTAAAGGTATTGGGTATATATATATATATTTAGCCTAGGTGGTGATGGTTGAAAATTGGGGCATCTGCCTATTGAACACACTATAAAATATTTTTCTTTTGTGTTTCACTATGTAGGTGAGGGCTTTGTGTTTCCAAGCTCTCTTGTCATTCCTCAAATCTCTTTGAACAGAAGGCCTCAATTGTGGTTTGCATAGGCATTATCTGAGGATATTAGTAAAAATACAGATTTCTGGTACCCGTTCCTAAAGATTCTGATTTAGAGAACTGGGACAGGTCCCATGACTCTGTACCTTTAATAGGTCCCCCAAATAATTCTGATACCATTATTCCATACACATATTTTGGGAAACACTGGTCTATGCCAGGGTCATTAACAAAATATGAAAAATTTATGGTTTACAAGGAGCTTTGTGTAGTTCACAAATTACAAGGGGCAATGCTCCTTATCGTTGATGAACATTTTTCTTTTTAATATGAATATTTATATTTTATAAAATGAAAAAATTATTACTGGATATTGCAATTGTGTTAAACAAGTTTATTTGAAATGAGAAACAAGTATTTGTAGAGTTCATCTTTCATCTGCTTTGAAATAAATCTTAAAAGGCTTTATTGACAAAAATTTTACACAGTTTAATTATTCTTTTGAGCCCTGAAGTTGAAACTGAATATTTTTCTTTGGAGGGTTCATTATAATAAGAAACCATTAGAAAAGAAATACATTCTTAAATTTTATTGTATTCAAGAATATCTAAACTGTTATCAATGAGAATAATTATACCTTAAAATAAAGGCATTCTTACTCTAAATACTGTCAGTTTGAAAAAACTTAGTGAAAACATTCAAAAATTCTGGGTAAGTAGTTTAAAAACTGGACTACACTTGACTGAAAGGTCAACCCAAAGAAAAAACACATGTTAAAACTTCATTTCCATCAGGAGGCAGGTGGTCTTATCTTCTGTCATCTTTTTAGGCCCTCTTGCTGGCTATAGATAATTTTTTTTTTATTTGTTGTCTAAAAAAGCCAACAGCTTAAATGACATTTTAAAACAGACAGTATCAAGAAGAAGAAAAAAAAGGTATAAACCCCTTTGACCTCTCTAGAGAGAACTCTCTCAAGACCAAAATCAATATCCTTTGTCAACCTGGTGAAGGAAAAAAACATTTGGGTGCCATGGAGGGGAAACTGCACAAGTTTCAAAAAAGAAACAAATTGAAAACTCTGCTTGGGCATATGGATTTCCAGGCAAAGACTCCTGAACTGTAGGGGGTTTGACTTTGGTGTAAAGGTTTGAACTTTTCAGATCTAATCTCTGTAGCTTTGCAGGAAAAAGTTTCAGTGACTTCAATGGTTTCAAAAGGATCCTTGTGATTGTCACAAGTTGGATTCATCTATACTTTCCAAATTTAAGTTCACTTACTGAAATGCAAAGTAAGTTTGGCTCTTATTTTTGCTAGTTACAGTTGCCGGGGTCCAGCCCCAGCAGGTCCAGGGGTCCCCAAAGGTGTGGACGGAGTCGGCGAAGAAGGAAGGAAAAGGAGACAGTGTTCAGTTGATCAGCAGCCTAGCCAGGATCTCTAGCCAGGATCTCCAGCCAAGTTCTGGTCTGGATCTCCAGCAAAGTTCTGGTTCGGATCTCCAGCCAGGTTCTGTGTCCATGTTCTCTTGCTAGGTTCAGTCACCAAGTTCTAGTCAGGTTCTCTTGCCATGTTCTATAGTCAGGTTCAGTCCAGGATCTTTTGCCATGTTCTCTCCAGCGAAGTTCTTCTGTCTCTAGAGAACGTTCTGTGTAGGTTCTGTGCCTAAGTTCCATCTCTCCTCATTCTGTCTTCTTACATCTGTATTTATACCAGTTGATTCCAATCCTATCAATCTCTATTTCAAAGGTTAGGGCATTTCTTATCTCCATTCCAGGGAGTAAAGATTATGTAGCTTAAGCATGATTGTTTGTAGTGATTAACTACCCGCCTGGCACTTAGTTAAGGAGTTTCATCCCCTCCCTGACTTCAGGGAAAAATTCCTACCTGGGGAAACAACCTTTCTAGGAGAGGCATCCCCTCCCTGACTTCAGGGAAAAATTCCTACCTGGGGAAACAACCTTTCTCGGAGAGGTGACCTTGGTTAAAACACACAGCGCTAAGGGGAGCAAACATATTAAGAACAGTATGCTATATACGCCAGGTCCCTTGAAACATATGCTGTGCAGATGTTTCTTTCCTGCAGCGACTGTGTCAAGCAGCAAGGATGGACCGGCTTCCGGCATACAGTGACAGCTATAATATTTTGATGCTGTTTTGCTTAACTCTGAGACGTGTATTATCATCTCCATTTTCAGAAGAGAAAGTGAAGGGTCATAGGAGATGATGTAATACACCCAAGGCCATGTAACTAGAAAGAGGCAGAGTTAGGTTTTTATATAAATTCACTTGACAGAGCCCACATTCTTTTTAAAAATATATATATTTTATTTATTTCAGAGAGGAAGTGAGAGGGAGAGAGAGCAATAGAAACATCAATGATGAGAGAGAATAATTGATTGGCTGTCTCCTGCATGCCCCACACTGGGGATTGAGCCTGCAATCCGGGCACATATCCTGACTGGGAATCCAACTGAGACTTCTTGGTTCATAGGTTGATGCTCAACCACTGAGCCACACTGGCCAGGCCAAAGCCCACATTCTTAAGTGCTCTGTAATATATAGAATGATGCTGTTATACATATTATCTATCTATCTATCATCTATCTATCTATCTATCTATCTATCTATCTATCTATCTATCTATCTATCATCTATATCTATCTATCTAAAATAGTTCTTTATTGTTGAAAGTATTACATATGCCCCCCCGCCAGGTCCTCACTACCCCATTGTCTGTGGTCATGGGCCATGCATATATGCATACAAATATTACCTATATTTATTTTTTTTAGTGGACAATCTCTAATTCTTGAATATGTCTTAAATGCTTTTGAAATACTTGAATAGAAATATGTACTCTCTCTCTCTCTCTCTCTCTCTCTATATATATATATATATATATGTTAGAAAAAAGCAATTGCAAATTAACATGAATATCATTAAGACTTGACTCTGATATGTCATCTTTCATGCTAAAAATGTCAATTTAACTACAAATATCCTGGTCAATGAGCTAGTGTTATATCTTCTCTCTCTTGCTGATTTATTGTGTAGTTGATCTATCAATGGCTAAAAGAGGAGTTTAAAAAATTTTCAACTTTGTGGATTTGCCTATTCTTTTTATTCTGTTAATTTTTGTTTCTGTATGTTGATGCTCTCATATAAATACATAAATATTTTTATTAATATGATTTTGATGACTTCACTTTTTTATCATTATGAAATAGCTTCTTTATCACTATAATAATTTTAGACTTGAAATCTCTGTTACATGGCATTAATGTAGCTATGCATTCTTCTTACAATTACAGTTTCATGGAATATCTTCTTCCATCCATATATTTTAAATCTAGCTACATATTTAACTGTCATTTCTTATAGACTGACTATAGTTGTGTCACTTTTCCCCATTCTGGCAATCTTTCCTTTTTAATTGAATTGTTATTCCATTCATGTCTAACTTAATTATGATTGAGTTTGGGCCTATCACTTTATTGTTTTTTATTCATCTCTGTTTTTGTTTTTCACCCTCTATGATTTCTTTCCTGCCTTTTTTTGGATTATTTAAAAATGTTAGAAATCCATTTTAATTTTTCTACTGATATTTTAGTTATATGTCTTGTGTCATTTTCTTAGTGATTTAACTAGGGATTATAATCTATGTCCTTAACTTTAAAAAATATTTTTTATTGATTTCAGAGAGAGTAAGGAAAAGGGTGAGAGAAACATTAATGATGAGAGAGAATCATCCATCAGCTGCCTCCTGCATGCCCCCTACTGGGGATCAAACCCACAACCCTAGGTATGTGTTCTGACTGGGAATGGGGAATCAAACTGTGACCTCCCCGTTCATAGACTGACACTCAACCACTGAACCACACCAGCGGGGCTATATTCTTAACTTTTAACAGTTCATTTACAGGAAATGATATTTTATGTAGTGAATCAATATAGGTCCACATCCTCCCAGCTTTTATGCCATTATATATATATGTATATATGTATATATATAAAATATTCATATATTATAAATGCCAGAAGACACTATTGTAATAGTTGATTTAAACAACTGTATATATTATAAGTAAATTAAGAAAAATAAAGCAAAACAATTTTTAGTAATCCAGCTATTTACCATTTAATCTATCACATAAATATCTAAAAGCACTTCAATTAAAGGTTAAGACTTTATATATATTTTTTAATTAAATTTTTTATTGTGTCATTAACAATGTTCTGAAACTGACTTTAAAAAACTTTAATTATTATTATTATTTTTACTTTAACACATACAATGACCACTACTATACGCAGCACCACTACCTGGATTCATGTTAAGGCACCAGCAGTTTTATCATCATTGTAAATGTCAATCAATTAAGAAAGGCAAAGAACATCTTGGCATTCATGTGAAAATAGTTTTAATTTCACTCACCCTCTGAAAGGGGCCCAGGACCCCCCAGGGGTTCATGGAGCATGTTTGAAAACTGCTACTCTAAATGATATAAACAACTACCAAAATAAAGTTGAAGTTTTATTTTGCATATTCGAATGGATAAGCTAGCTATTTAATGGAATTCCCAGACCTATGTGTCCACATGAAAAGAAGAGGAATCAGGGTTTTTTTCTTTTTTAAAAATATATTTTTATTTCAGAGAGGAAGAGAGGAATAGAAATATCAATGATGAGAGAGAATCATTGATTGGCTGCCTCCTGCACGCCCCTACTGGGGGGATTGAGCCCAAAACCCAGGCATGTCCCCTTGACCAGAATCGGACCTGAAACCCTTCAATCTGCAGGCCAATGCTCTATCCACTGAGCCAAAACAGCTAGGGCCAGGTTTTTTTTGTGTGTTTTTTTTTAAATGATTAATTTCCCAACAATGTAATTTGTATCCAGTGAAATAGGATCATAAAACCTGGAAAATAATGTATGTAAATTAAATAATTATGATAACATAGCCTGATATTAACTGTAATTCTTGTAAAATTTCATCAGTAAGACCTGAACCTTAAATAATCTGAAACAAAATATTGGGATAAAATACATATAAGGATAATACAATACAAATAATGACAAATGATTTTAAAAGATAGATAAGTTATTAAAACCTTTCCTTATGATAATTTCCTTCTCATCTGCTGAAATTATCCTGAAATACATATTGAATGCATGCTGAAATGTATAAGAGTTTCTGATAATCAGAGAAGCATGGAAGCTTAAGGGTAGTAGTAGTTTTCAGGATTATTTTGTGCAAACAATGCTAAGTTGCTTGAGGTCCAGTCCCTAAAGCCCTCCCAAATGGTATTTCCTGTTCCTCTTTAGATACTATTTGTGATGATAACCTCACTGTCAACCTTAAGGTGTTTGGCTAAATCTCTGGGATCTATTTTCTGGTTTCAGACATTTTTATTTCATTGATCGTTTCCACAGTGAATGTGTCATGATACTGTCTTCACTATACTTGTCTTATAAATGGAAAGACCTTGAACTTTGAGCTTCTGGGGGCAGGGTGCTTTCACTCAGATTTTTAAGTCAATTAAAAGAGGCATTCGCCTTCTAACCTCTCTTTAAGTGTTTCCATTGGCTCAACTATTTTGGAGTCTTCAGACATTCTGAGTACACGATTGGCCCAGAAAAACCTGGATTTGATTTAAATTTCTTTAATAGTAACAGTTCTTGCACAAAAGAGAGTATGCAATATTGTTCTTCCATTAAGTCAAAGGCAATTTCACAGCCAGCATTGATGATATTTTTGGAGGCCAGCTTTAAATTTATGACATTTTGGCAAGTGGAACAATATGATGTTCACTGTTCTAGAAATATATACGAAGATGGATGTCACCAAACCACCAATATCCCCTCAAGTCAGAACCCCTTTTAATACTCTCTGTGAGATGGCAGCTGTCATTTTCATCTTTCAGTTAAAAGGTTTTGCCTTCACTGAGCCAAGTTCCGAGTTTTCAAAGTTAAAAAGAAAAGACCTCATAAAATATTTGCAGGTAATGTGAAGAAATAGCAGTCTGGATTCCAATAAATAAATTATATTTTTCTTTAAAAATGAATTATTCTCAGAGGAACAACATCAGCAAAAAGAATGTTTCCCTATCTAGTGGGTCCAGGATAACCTAATATGCCAAGAGGCTAAAATCCCCACAAGGAGAATTCAGAAATATTATAGTGGATTAAACATAAGCCTCTTCCAAACAGTGCAATAGAAATGGTGCTTTCTCCAAAATAATGAGTTCAATGTCATATTCTTGAACTGGTTGTTGGTGGGAAATGTGATTTAAATTTGAGCCATATACACAATAAAAATTATTTTGATATATTAAAATGGCATTATATGAAACTGATCGGCTTCTGGGTTTACTTAATGACAATTACCCTTCTCTTCTATCTTCTATGATGCCTTTCTTATATCCCCATAGCCATCTATTATGAAGACATCAAGTGCCAAGTCTGAGACTCAGGAGAACTGAGATTGCAAAGCAAATAGAATGTCATCTTGCCTTTTCTGTCTGGGAAGCTCATTTGGGTCTAGGTTGTCTCAGCAATTTTCTATTCCACCCATGATAGGCCATGGGATTGCAAATGCCCACAGACATGGTCTAGAGCAGTGGTTCTCAACCTTCTGGCCCTTTAAATACAGTTCCTCATGTTGTGACCCAACCATAAAATTATTTTTGTTGTTATTTCATAACTGTAATGTTGCTACTCTTATGAATTGTAATGTAAATATCTGATATGCAGAATGGTCTTAGGTGACCCCTGTGAAAGGGTTGTTCAACCGCCAAAGGGGTCGTGACCCACAAGTTGAGAACCGCTGGCTCTAGAGCCTCATATCATTTTTATTTATCCAATTTACTTTTAATATTAATTAAGTTATTATTATTAATTATTTATTTCTGAAAATGTGTGGAGACCAGGGTTCTGGGTTTTGCCTTCTTCTTCTTTAGTACAAAGCAATGTCCTGAGGAGGTCACAGAATGAATTCAGGTTCTTCGGAAGATTTGGAGCTAGGGTTTCCAGATAAAATAAAGGCCAATTTATTATAGTTAAATGAGAGGCCCAGTGCACAAAAATTTGTGCATTCTGGGGGCCGGGTGGGGGAGGGGCGGGGAAAGATCCCTCAGCCCGGCCTGTGCCCTCTCACAGTCTGGGACCCCTTGGGGGATGACCGTCTGCTGGCTTAGGCCCGCTCCCCGGGGGATTGGGCCTAAGCTGGCAATCAGACATCCCTCTGGCAGCCCTGCATCCCTCGGGGGGATGTCCACTTGCCAGTGGGGAGCAGGCCTAAGCTGCAGTCAGACATCCTTAGCGCTGCTGAGGAGGCAGGAGAGGCTCCCACCATCACTGCTGTACTGGCAGCCATCAGCCTGGCTTGTGGCTGAGCAGAGCTCCTCCATGTGGGAGCTCATTGACCACCAGAGGGCAGCTCCTGCATTGAGCGTCTGCCCCCTGGTGGTCAGTGTGTGTCATAGTGACCAGTCATTCCCAGTCTTTCTGCTGTTAGGGTCAGTTTGCATATTACCCTTTTGCTATATAGGATAGAGGCCTGGTGCACGGGTGGGGGCCGGCTGGTTTGCCCTGAATGGTGTGCCGGATCAGGGTGGGGGTCCCCATTGGGGTGCCTGGCCAGCCTGGATGAGGGGCTGAGGGCTGTTTTCAGGCGGGCCAAGCCTGCAACTGAAGCTCCCAGTCTCTCCTTTTTTTTTTTTTTTTTTTTATTCTGGGATTTATTTACCTTCTGTAATTGAAACTTTGTTGTGGCTCCAGCTCTGAGGTGGACTGGCTGAAAACAGTTATCTGGGGTTTGTTTAGCTTCTATAATTGCAAAATTGTTGCTTAGCATGCAGCTCAGAGCTGGACCGTGGCAGGCGGGGAACCTTGGCTTCCTCCATCACTGGAGCAAGCAAACCTCATGTTCACTTCAGCTGCGTGGCTGCCGGCCACCATCTTGGTTGGCAGTTAATTTGCATATTGCCCTGATTAGCCAATGGGAAGCGTAGCTGAGGTATGGTTAATTACCATGTTTGTCTATTATTACATAGGATTTGTATTTCAGATAAATATAGTTTCAGGATGAAAGGTAGTTAATTTTGCATTTCAGATAAATAGTGAGCACTTTTTCTTTGGTATAATATGTCCTAAATATTACATAGGACATCTTTATGGTAAACATTCTTTGCTATTTACTGAAATTCAAATTTCACTCAGTGTTCTTCCCCTTAACAACCCCCCCCCCCGCCCCCTACACACACACACACACACACACACACACACACACACACACACTCCTTAAATATGGCTAAGTCATTCTGGGCTGAGAATGTCCTTGCACTGGACTGGATCTTGGCACTAGAATAGACTAACTGGACAGAGGCATATGACTTAGCGAGTGTAGACACTGTGTAGATATGGAAAGAATATGACATTGAAACACTGGAGGATGACTATTGTCTACTGGCATTAAGCATGATCTTTGCTGAACATTACATTTGCGTTTTGTATAGGAAACCAGCTGTAACATCATTCAACTTTGTTATTAAAAATAGAATGACATACCACAGCAAGCATTTATTTGAAATATAGGAATTATTTTTCCCTATGTAACAACCTTGGTTGAAGTGCTGGAGGTTTTTGTGGCTATGTTGGGGCTTAGTAGGGGGAACATGATGTGTGTCGTCGGGACAGGTTTTGAAACGTGGCAGGCAACCTCCTGACCATTTTTGAGTCTTGACGTCCCCATCTGTAAAACGAGGGTGATGTAAGCCTAATGGATAGCAAAATGGTAAATATTAAATGAGATAATGCAGATGGGAAACTTGTATGGTGACCTCTTCCCCCTAGTAATGGGAACAGCGATGTTAGGTACCAAAACCCTATTGAAGCAAATCAGTTTCTCAGTCAGATGGAAAATTGGAGCTTTAAGTTACTCTTTTCTCATATCTTTTCCTGCAACATTTCAGCCTGACTGATTTCATGGTATCTTTTATCTTCAAAACCTTTGTAATATTATTAAAGTCTGACCTCTTTATTGGTGGGGACTTCTTGGGTGACAGCCTGGCTCAGGAGTTGTGTGGGAGTTGATGGTTTGCGGAAATGACTCTCTGACACCCAGGAATGTCAATGAACCTATTTAATGATGTGAAATAACTGGCACTTCTTCTTCTTCTTTTTTTTTTTTACTTAATGAGAAAGGCTTATCTTACTTATAAAAAATGCTTTGTGCTTGAATGACCCCAGAACTCAGTATTTCTATGATTAAGACACACTTATTTTACACCAATTTTATCTTCTTATTGAAGTCTGATGGAAAGAGATTGCAGTTGCTGTGGGGTGGTGAAATATTTGAATAGGTTTTATTATTATTTGGCGGGGGGGGGATGACAAGGGAGGGCAAGCAGGTTTAGGATTGACTAGTTTAAATAATTTTATAGTCTCTGGGGCACAGGGCTGTCTCTATTTGTCTGTTACCTGGCCCTGGGGTGATTAGGGCAGATGGATAATGGACCAGAGTGTGTCATCTCCTAAAGGAAGTGGTTGAAGGCATAGACCCTGGATTGGTTGGTTTGCATTTGGAAAGTATGCTCTCTGTTGAGTTGTTTACCATCTCTAGGAATAGTCATCAAGACCCCACATGCTCAAGTATCAGAATAAAGAAAATATAAGATATGATTGATACACAGAGAGAACCTGAGTGTGGACACCATAGTTAAATATCTTGGTTCTGCTAAATTTCAAAATGCTTTTTTTTAAAAAAAGAGATCTTATTCATAAAGAGAAATAATGAAATATTGATTGTGATTTGTTAAATATTTACTGTGAGTTGCTTTGAAATAATCTGGAGTAGATAGAGTGAGGAGGAAATGTAGAAAATATATTTATATTTTATTTTGTTCTAAAATTAATCTAAGATGATTCTCTGCCATTAAATGGTTGTCCAACTTTTTTAGTAATTTACATTAGCTTTATGAGTCTCATTTTCTTCACCTTTCAGATGGGAATAGTAATATTTCTCTCACACATAATGTACAAGAGAAGACTAAAATATGGGAAAATAATGTTATTAATAACAGGTGGTCTCTGGCAATGTGCTGTGTCTTAATGTCTCATGTGCCTGTGCCTGGTTATGAACTAAGAACATGAACAATCTGTTTCAACAAGCATCCGACTCAGCAGCACTATTGCGGTTTTGGTCACCGATGATTTCTTTGGGTATTTTCACTTTTGTCAAGGTCTTCTTCCCTAAGTGACTTTATGTTTCTTTTTAACTAACAAGTTCAACTGGTTCCATTAAAATATCAGGTAGTAACTTTAAATTCCTTTCCCTTTATCTTTTAACACTTGTGAATATGCATTTTTTGATTAATCACTTTTTTTCAATAAGCCACAGATACTAACATGATAGTACTGCTGAGATAGAGTCTTACATACAAAAGAGTCTCTATTCTCTGAAAAAGAAATACCTTAATAGAAAAATCCCTATCTAGAAGAAAAACAGGAACTATTGCGAATGAAAAACATTTTCTCAAGATCAGCAGGGGGCACTAAGATTCCACAGGAAAAATAAATCCCTGAAGCATTCATAAATTATTTTTCTTTTGCTTCAACTCCAAACTGATAACACCCTAAAATCTGCTATTTTTTTAATCTTCACTATAGCTGATAGTGTATCTTTTCTTTTTAACCCTCAAAGTGTACGTGCACTTAACATATTTCTTTACCTGCCCATTAAACAATACAAACTTCTGATTTTTTTCATCTGCATTCTGGTTTGCCCATCATTCGGCATGCAAGTGCAATGCTATTTTCCTCCCGTTGACAAATATTGAGTAATTAGAATTTTTCACAGACAAGTGATTGCCTAATAAATGACCTTCTGCAGGCAGCTCTATTAAAATGGAGCAAAAAGGATGTTTACTACAAGCAGTGGCCAAGAAGGGACAGGCAGAGACAAGAAAGGCTCTGCATAACCAAACAGCTTCTTCAGCTCCAATGATAATGAAGGCTTTCACTGGGCTAGCAGATCTGCACTGAAATAATTATAAGCCTGATAGGACTCCAAACTATAAACACAAATTTATGATTGGCTATTGCAACAGTTCATTAATTCCATGGAAGTTTAAGGGTAAGGTAGTAATGATTCTATTCACATGGGACATCATCTACTAAAGAAAAAAATCAAAATATATAACGGAGGGAAAGATGAAAAGAATACTGGTCGATTCTCATATGTCTTCTCTGATTCTAATACCTATAAAGGATGAGAAAAAGCCTGAATTCTTAAGTGCAATATTTTTGAAGCAGACTTTTGTGAGGATGAAAATTCTTATAAAACAAATTGCTGCAGGGTTCTTGAATGGGATATTGGATATGGTCATATATTTTTGTCTGTAGCCTTATTTTTGTTTACAAACTACTTTTAAAAAATGTAATAAAAATGTAGCTTTTGCTTAGGGTTATATTGGCCAGGGTGTTAGGTAACTGGCAGATTCCTGGTTAATGACCTTAAACTATAGAAATTTCCAGCTGAGAGGAGCTTTGTCAATGATCTCAGCTAATCCTTTAATTTTATAAGTGAGAAATCTGTAGATGGAGAAAGGCCTCTCAGAAAGCTTTATAGAAGGGTACAAACTATCTGCCGTGGTAGTTCAGTGGACAGAAAGCTTTCAGGTCTCCTGACTCTAATCTGGTCGTTGGCATTCTTCCTTTCTGTTCGAAGGATAACCTACTAATCACTCATATACACACACACAGACACCCACACATTTACATATGTTATATATATAACAGTTATGCAACCATGTTTATTATATTACATATATATGTTATATGTTACATATTATATATGTACATATACACATATTATGTGTATAATATATCTAGATTGATATAATGTTATTTTTAACAAGTTTGTTAATGCAATTCCCTAAGGAAAACAGGAACCCTTGCTCCATGTGCAATTTGGTACATATCCCTTTAGCTTTTAAAAAAATATGTATTTTTATTGATTTCAGAGAGGAAGGGAGAGGGAGAGAGAGATAGAAACATCAATGATGAGAGAGAATCCCTGATTGGCTGCCTCCTGCGCGCCCCACAGTGGAGATCGAGCCTGCAACCCAGGCATGTGTCCTGATCGGAATCGAACTGTGACCTCCTGGTTCACTGGTCAACGCTCAACCACTGATCCATTCTGGCCAGGCTCCCTTTAGCTTTTAAGCGGAGGATGCTTTAGATTAATTCATAAGAATAAATATCCAGAACCATTAAGGAGTAGCCTAAAGGAGTGAGCCTGCCACTTACTGCTTTTCCTACAATCAAGGCTCTGTTCCAGGGAAATCTTTGGGAAAATGCATAAGAAACCCAGCAGGCGAGAGCTGTTTTTCAGTAAAACTGGCATTGCCCGGTCAGGGGACCTGAGAGTGGCAGAGTTAACGATGAATGTCTCAGCTTGACACTTGAAAGGTGGCCCTTCTCTACCAGTGGCACGATTTGGAGCGGGGCACCTTCTTTGCATTTGGCTGGCTCAGTCCACTGCTTTCCCCTTCTCTTCAATATAATTAAATCAGTTTTATTATGCGATGACTCAGTGTGGCTGTGCTAGCTGCCAGTGGAAATGGTTTGTGAACTACATTTCATGCTGGTTCTCTTTCTATTAACAAAAATGGAATTTTCAGGCTTCATTACAAGATTAAATTCTTGATAGAATTAAAGATTGCTGATCCTTTCTAGGCAGTGTTCCTTCTGGGACCACCACCTGAAAACTAGAGAGAGCGCCAAACCTCAGTTTCCCCAGGGATGCCCTTTTCTCTGCCCACAGCAAAAAAGCATCACAGTGAACCGCTCACCTTGGCAAAGGAGGTGGACAAGATACAAATGGATTCTTTGAAATAAATGGAAGAATCTTACAGAATAGAAGTATACAACCACCTCAAAATACCCATGAGCAACACAATATTAACTTTGACTCTGTGGACATGGATGGTTGAGATTTCTATGAAATCGTAAAAGATGCCTCACAACCTTGTAAAACAGTGACTTGTTTTTGCCTTTTGGGTAGTGAAGAAGCAAGCCAACAAACTTTCTTTTTTAAGTGGCCTAAGGATTGGTTTCCTTCTGCCTTGTAGCCAATAAACTTTCAGAAACACTAAAGCGTTGTTTCTTTGTTTGTTTATTTTTGCCACATGTGTTATCAGCAACCTGTTTTTGTAATGGCTTATCAAGGGACTCAGGAGTCTATGGCTAGCAGATATAGATCATAAAGAGAGCAAAAGTGCAAACTATTCATTTATCACGCAGGTTGGATTGAAGTACTATATTTCTGTTGACGTTATTCTTCTTTATAGTGGATTAAAGAAAGTAATTTTGATTCTAAGAAAATGTTTCAAGAGTTCATACATGAAAACATGTTTGGAGAAGGAGTAGTATTTAAATGAAACTTGATATATGTGAAGTTGATAATCTCAATGAAGAATGTGAATTTTCAAAATTTTACTTTTAATGAATCGAGTTATTTTTTCTCTAGGAACTCAAATGTGGGCCTACGAATCTATTAGATTGAAGAGCTTTGGACTAAAGATCCCCCTGGGTTTCTCCCTGCCCGCTTCATCTTATTTCTGTCAAAGTGTGAATACTACACTAGAAAAAGGGAAATTTGATTGACACCTGGTATGTGTATTCACTTTGCAACAACACAGCACGAAGCTCTCACAATGAGTCGGTAATGTTGGTGAGAAGGTTGGAGTGGCCAAGCAACTCAGTCAAAGGACACAAGGTAGTAAATTGCAGAAGTGAAATTTGAATTCAGGCTTACCTGATGTCAAAATCCCCTCTACATTACACTTCCTTTTTATGTTCAATCCAATGGGCTAATGAATCCTTAAAAATGAAAGGATTTTACAAAGTAAAAATTGCCCCCAATTAAAAAATATTTATGTATTATTTTTATAAAATCATCCTATGACCCAGTTCATGTCTCAACAATCACTAATATATGGACTCACTTCAAAGCTAGTAGCGTGGAGAGGGTTCACTTTGACTTCTATTGATACTGAAGATACCCACATAACAAATTGATAGTGTGATAACCTTTCTCTTGCCTTTTGGCTTTATTCCTTGATTTTAGCTTCTACTCTGACTTCCTCTGTCTGTTATAAGTTAGTCAACAAGGCCCCTTTGGTTTTATAGGGATAAGAGCATTGTAAAAATGTTGTCAAGTAAATGCATTTGGAATAAAGAGAGATGTGATTGGGTGATTGCAACCATATACCTAGTTCTTTTCTTCTTCTTATAGCGTATGCTTTGCAATGTGGCTGCAGCTCCTTCCATCAAGCAGTAGAGTCTGGTTGGCTTTTCCTTGGAGATAGGGCAGCCTTGTGACTTGCTTTGGTCAACAATATGTGTCAGAGCTGGGCCAGTTCTAGACTTAAGCATCAGGAAATCTTGCAGGCTTCTGCTTGCTCCTGCCCAGCTGCTGGGCGTGAAAGCCCAGACCAGCCTGCTGGCTATGAAAGACACATGCCCCGTAGGGGTGCAGAAGGGAGTGGGTCATCCTTTGGGAAGTCTAATGGGGGAGCAGGGAGAAGAGGCAGAGAATTTAGGATTGGAAATGAAGGATCAGGTGAACTGGAAATAGAGCGTACTTAGAATGTGTGAAGACCAGGATGTTAAAAAATAAATAAGCATACCTAAAGTGGTAAACAAAAAGTGACACCTAAGTTTGAGTAAACAGTGTCAACAGATATTCGTATTAGACAAAAATGTTTGGCTTTCCCTCTGATCAAAAAAAGAAATCACTCCTTGCCTGTTATTGAAATTTAAGTGGCCTGGCCTTAAGTTTCCTGCTATTTCCTGCCCTCAGTTGTTTGAAATGGCTGAATAAAGCAAATCATTTCGTTTTGGTATATGAGTTTTATGTTACTATCCTCTTTGTAGCTGAAATGAGCAGTGGAAAATAGCCTTTTTGCAAAGTTGGTCTTTTAAAATATGCACCACTGTTCCAAACAGAAAGCTAATTTTCAAGTTCATCAGATGTGTATTTATATGGCGAATGTATCTGTCACATAAACATTTCATCAATCACTGCCTTCCTTCTGTTCTGGCACAGTGTGCGAGAGCACCATCCAAATATGATGAACGCTGTGCTCGTGCCAAGAGAGAATTCATTATGGCGACGGCAAGTATGCTACCAAAGCCACCCATACTCCATGACAATACTTCATTAATTGGAGCAATTACTTACACTTTCAAGAAAAAAAAATAAGTCCACGAATAATTTAGCAAACCCTTTAGTTTGGCTCTCAAATTAGTTTATCC
Source organism: Myotis myotis (assembly GCF_014108235.1). NCBI lineage: Eukaryota > Metazoa > Chordata > Mammalia > Chiroptera > Vespertilionidae > Myotis > Myotis myotis. The sequence goes on along the minus strand of NW_023416324.1, from coordinate 205,016,536 downwards.
TTTGAATTAAATTTTTGCCTAAATCAATTCTTAACATAAATACTTGTCATAAGTCTAAGGTCAGAAACTGATCAAGTAAGAGTGTAAGAAAATAATTTATCTGTTGCTCTGTATCCTTTGAGACTGGTTTAAAATATTATAATGATATAAAAACAGGTTAAGAATATGGGGGAAGGGTAGTAATTCAAAGGAATTTGAAAAAGAGTTTGCCTATGGATTTGATCCATGAAAATCTGAAGAGAAATAATGGTAAACTAGAGTATTTGATATATTTTCAGAAGGATATTTTAGAATACCTGGTATATCTATATCTATACATTATGTTTGGACTTATTTCCTCAAGAACTTAGATGCTCCGGGGGGATGTTATTATAAAGAGGATAACATTAGTTTGTGAACATTACTGGATATAAATATAATAGAACAAGAAGCCTGAAGATGGCAATTTAAAAATAAGTTTCGAATGAATGAAGAATGTTAAATGATATCCCCAGAGGTCTCACTATAAAGTGGCTCTTCAAGCATTGCACACACACACACTTGAGAATATCTGGGCTACTACATCATACTCTCCTTATAGACAGCACTGAATTGATTTAAGTGCTAGTAATGATGATGAATAATAATAGCATGTAAAAATCCTTTATGTGTCAAGCATTTGGCCTACACTTGTCTCACAAAATTATTCAATTTTGTGAGACAAATGTAGATTTATAGATGATCCATCTTAAATTGACAACATTTTACCTAAAAAATGGCAATTTCATGTAGTTCAATGTAATAGAACTATTGGCCAGTAAATATAAAGGTGAACAAGAATTCTCTGCTTTTCCCAGAGAAAAAGTAATTGGATGCCTGAAAAATGTCTACTATGAAAGAGAGAGAGAGAGAGAGAGAGAGAGAGAGAGAGAGAGAGAGAGAGAGAGAGAGAAGGAAATCAAATAAAAGAAGGGTAGTAGGCCAGCCCCAGTGAAAGTGTGCAATGGGACCTTCTGGAAAAGAGTGGTTACAGAATTAACAGCCAAACAGATGACACTGGTGAGACACACATACAAGTGACTAAATACACTCAAGTGTGAATCCATAACCTACAAATCAGATAGTGTGGTAGACAATATGGAGGCAGAGAAATCCAGCATGATGGATTTCTAAAAAGCATGAATAAGTTGCAAATCAGCCTCATTACCATATACAGCATGCTAGTTACCAAAGCTTTTTTTTTGTTTTGTTATTGTGAATTTTAAATTTATTTTAGGAAAAGAGAAATATATATTTTATTATTGAGTCTTTGAATAATATGAAAAGTTCATTTAACCATTTGGAATTTTGGCACTGTTTAAAAAATTAATTTGGCCACATATCACTGATATTTTTTAATAAAAGAAAAATGAAGGGATATAAAAGAACAACAATAATTATTCTCCAAACTTGCCATTATGTTTCTGTGTGAGATGAAGAGAAACCATTGGATACTGCATGAATATTAACTTCATATTGGGACCTTTATTTTTTATAATAGCCTGGAACATTGACACAATTACTCCACAAATAAATGTTGAGTTTTTACTATGTGCTGTGGTGCATAGCTTGAATTACAAACTTCCGGAATGCAGAGACTAAGGAAATCCTCCCAAGACAATACTTATGACATCAATCCATGAAGCTTTTTGTTTAAAAATGATAACAATGATGATGATTCAAAATTTTTTACAGGTTTTTTTTTTTAAAAAATACTGTTGAAAAATGATAAAGAAAAGAAAGTGACATATAAAGCCATACATTTAATTTTATATTATTTTGCAGGAAAGAATAATTGCCACTGAAGTAAGATCATAAAGAAGTATAAACATACTTTGTATCACCTTTTAAGAATTTTCCAGGATAATTTTAAATGTTGCATAATAAGTCATCATATAACTGTGCCATAATACCTAGTCATTTTCTTAGTGATCATTATACAACATATATTTTGTGATATGAATATTTACTACTTTAAGCTTTAACTCAGCACAGATTCTCAGAATTAGAATTTTGATATAAAGGGCATGGTTAGTTTTATGGCCTTTTGGGTATAGCATCAAACTGATTTCTAGAAATTTGCACCAAACCAGCAGTGTATGGTGAGCAGTAATACAGATGTGAGTGACTAAGAAAGGAAAAGAAAAGTTACACCTAGTGTATGCCTAGGGCTTCAGGCACAATGCTTTTCACACATGCTGCATTATTTAAATATCACAGCTACTCTGGAAAGTTTTGTGGTTGAAGTGAAGTCTTGAAAAAGAGCTTAGCCAAAACTGGTTTGGCTCAGTGGATAGAGCGTCAGCCCGCGGACTGAAAGGTCCTAGGTTCGATTCCGGTCAAGGGCATGTACCTGGGTTGCGGGCACATCCCCAGTAGGAGATGTGCAGGAGGCAGCTGATCGATGTTTCTCTCTCATCGATGTTTCTAACTCTCTATCTCTCTCCCTTCCTCTCTGTAAAAAATCAATCAAATATATTAAAAAAAAAGAAAAAAAAGAAAAAGAGCTTGAACGATGCATAGATTTGGAAAAGGTGAAAAGAATGAGGAAATGCCTTCCAGATGGCAGAAACTCCTGGAACATGAAGTTGTGAACAAATGTAGTTCTGCGGTCTCTGCCATGACCCTGAAATGGCACCTTTGCTCCCTTTGTTCCAAATCAATTGAAAAAGATGACAGTGGTGAGGCAGAGGGGAACAAAAAGTGCCCCTTCTGTGGTCAAGGGTTTTTTAAAACAAAACCTCCCAATTAGTCAGCAAAGATAAGCTTTCCTATCTCACCCCACCTCACTCCATGACGCCTCCACTTTGGGGCAGGACCCTTTAAAAGATAAGGCCTGGAATAAAAGAGGAACAAGTGTGTTTCCTGCAGGTAGGTTCATTCACCAAGGAGGAGAAAGGGGCCAGATTGGGGTGCCTAATTTCTCCTCCAATCTCAGCCATGGGCAAGTTACTCCTCCGTGGGGGAAAAGAACAAGAGCAGGAAGGAGAGGAAAGGCTACTAGGATCCCCAAAGCTAGAAGAGACGCGTGGAAGACAAAGTCAGAAGTCCAGAATGAAGAGTTCATTTCCCACCACAGGCAGCTTGAGGAATAGTGCCAAGACCGGTCCCGGTCTGGTTTATGTTGGGAATTCCTAGAAACAGAACGGTGGGCCATCTGACATACCACACGGAGGAACCAGTTTCGGTCTTTGGGGACCTCTGGTGATTCCTGCGTGGTAGAGACATAGCATGACCTTTCTGTTTCTTTCAGATGGTAATTGTCTCTTTTGATTGCTCAGCCTGTTGAATTCCATGCCAATGGGGAAGATGCCAGGTTTTCAGTAACAATTCTAGTTGCTCTTGGCCTGGGCTCTGCCTCCAGGTGGCATTTTGTCTTCCACTGTGTTTTTCCGCTGTGGGCCCAAATCAACAAAACCAAACCTGGCAGTGAAATCATTCCACTGCAGACATAGTTCTAAAAGATGGCTCAGCCAGACCGGTTTGGCTCAGTGGATAGAGCGTCGGCCTGCGGACTGAAGGGCCCAGGGTTCGATTCTGGTCAAGGGCATGTACCTTGGTTGCGGGCACATACCCAGTGGGAGGTGTGCAGGAGGCGGCTGGTCGATGTTTCTCTCTCATCGATGTTTCTGACTCTGTTCCTCTCCCTTCCACTCTGTAAAAATCCAATAAAATATATTTAAAAAAAAAAATAAAAGATGGCTCAGCGTTGTGACCAGTCCGTGGCCACACCCAAGGAAACAAAATGACTAATTTAATATTTAGTGTGAGGTGGCAAGTTGCTTGTTGTGCCAAATTATGACTAGTTGCTCACCACCAACCTTCTGCTCTGAAAAGAGAGAACTCGGTGGACAATTAAATGTGTCTGTCACGTCCAATTCATAGGTTAGGAGCACAGATAAGAACATCGAGTAGGGGAATGATGGTGCCTCCAGAAATGAAAGAGAAGTGACACACGCTATGAGTTTTTGGTCAAAGCCTATAGCTACCATCAGCAGCAGACAATGACTTCACACGTGACCATTACAAAGTCAGTTGTAGGTTCTCTTCCACGTTATGACTGAAATAGCTGTAAAATGTCAAGATGTAGCCTTTCTTGCCATAGACGGTTTCCTGTGTAACCCAACCATCACCCCAGGCCTTGAACTCTGTGTTCTTGTAAATAATCAGGGCAGTGCATTGTTTAGCACCTCATCAGGTCAGATCAGGGAACAGGGAATTTTTTCCTCATAGAATTTAAAATACCCTGTTGAGTATATTTGAGCATGGTCTTTCCCCCAAGAAATTAAAAGGTTGTTGTTAATTCTCGGGCATTTCTTGAAGTGGGCAATGTCGTCCCTCATGGTGCCTGTTACCCTGTGGGGTAGGTGCAGAGGGCCCTGTGGCACTGGGCCTGGAGACCCCTCGGCAAGGCCAGCAGGAAGGAGAATCAGCTGTGGCTGTGCCTCACTGTGCTCAAGCGATGTCCCCATCTTCTCCCCGCATGAATGGTCTGCAGTAGCAGATAGGCTTGTCCGCATTTGGCACTTCCAGAGTGTCACTGTGTTCACACAATGGTAATGCTCGCTCTGCTGCTTCCCAGTACTTCCCAGAGCCCACTCTTGGGCTTCAGCCCGTTTTTCCAGAGATCCCCGAGCGACAACTGCTCTCTATCACAGAGCAGAAAATGGTCTGTGGTTTGCAACTCTAATGTTCATACTTTGCTTTAGAATGCAACATTTTCCTCCTCCTCCTTCACCTGGTGAAAGAAACAACAACATCCCATTTCTTTCAATCTCAGCAGATTGCTGGAGATACTTTTTGCAGACTAACTGGGAAAGGGGCAGAATTTGGGTGCATAATTTTAAAATGTGAAGGGGAAGATATTACTTAGACAATATAAACTTTGTCAATAAGAGCTCTTAATATATTTTCTGTATTTGTGAAAAGACATGTACACAGTTACAGAAATGATTGCATGATAAAGAAACCCAACATATACCCTTGAGCTGGTTTAGGACAGCCAAAAGTCCCAAATGTTTTCAGTTGTTTCACATAATGAGAGGGAGGCGATACTGATCGTCACACCCCATCACGTAAGAGAGTTTGAAGGCCATTGAGCACCGCATTTTCCCGTTGTGCTGCGATTACAGGAACACCTGTGCTACCTCGCTGTGCACCAAGCCCATGAAGTGCAGTGTCTCAGAGCTATTAATGTGGCTCATTCTTGCCTTTAATTCAGGGCCCTAATTGTGGTCGACTTGGCTATTATGGTATACTATACTTCATTTGTAAGCATACAGTAGAAAGGCCAATAATTGTAGATTAAATCCAGAGGGCTCTTGTAAAATTTCACAAAGGTCTGTGTACCTTTCTTTAAATAAGACTTATTTGCAAGAGCACATTGGGGTTTTTTTGTAATATAAAAATAACCCTTAAATCATGAGCGTGCTTGAGCAGAACATGTTAATCTGGACTCAAATGCATGTTCCTTGACATATGTCAGCCCTGTGGTCTGAGTTATAGTTGAAGCTCTGTCCACGCACAAGTAGCATGGGAGGTTGACTCCATTCATTGGCTTATATGGTGTAGTTGCAACATCTGAAGCAGTGTACAGTGACTTCAAAAAAATCTCAAATCAGATCAAGTGCTCTGGAAAGGATACTGTCTGATGGATGAAATTACTTATATGGCCATTTTAGAAGGTATAGAAATTTTAGTTGCTTAAATAAATTGCTTTTATTGAAATGAATACAAGTCTTAAGAATCAACACTCCAGTGGAAACTCCCTTAGAAACAGGATGTGTCATTTCCAAATCTAATAGCTCTCAAGAAGATGGTTAGGAAGAAAATGATATCAAATGGCAATAAAGTCAGATTTAAAAAGACAAATGTCCTATGATACTGGTGGGTACCAGGCAAAAGACTGAGCTCTTGCTTGTAATTTTTTTCTAACACAGACTATGCTATTCCACATACTCTTTTGTTTAATATAAATTTCTACTGGGCTAGGAGCTCTTTGAGGTTTGGGGGCTTGGTCTCTAATCTCAGCACTCAGAAGATCATATGGCACCCAGTAGGCTCTCAAATATGGGTAACATTTGTTGAACTGAAATAATACTCACCTTTGGTTATTGACTATTTCTAGTTAATTTTTATATCTCAAAATGTCTTGGACATGTGACTTTTAGCATTTCATGGGTATCCAACTGAATTCTCAGGTTTGTACTTGGTGGAAATTGAAGTTGTGGTACATAAGCTACCCTTGCTGTGTGCACCCACATTGCCTCACATTTATCTCTGAGTGTGAGGCCACGTTGTTCTATAACTGTGTTTATGTGTCTGTGTTTCAACCACCTGAAGGTCAGATGCTGGCTTTCCCCCCACCCCCACTTTTAAAATTTCCTGCCTGGGGGCATTTGAGCTTAATTAATTAATGTTTAACAATTTTGTAATGGTAGGTATAGTTGCTGGAACAAAAATCTTTATTCTGTTCACTGATATAGACGTAAGAGAAATTTTATGCTTAGAAGATTAATCATAGCAGTGCATTTTGAAGATTTTAATATATTTCAAGCCTTCTTTTGGTATGGTTTGTCAATATTCTGGAAATGGGATTAAAGGCTTTTATGTTCTAATGAAAGAGGTACTCCAAATATCCTCTAATTAAAGGATATGATTTGGCCAGAAACCAAATAAAGTCCAAAGAATGGAGAGATGATAGCAGTGTTTATACAAAAAATGTATATAATTAAATGAAATCTTTACCAAATAGTTCTAAGTACAAATGAAAAGTCCCTTATACATCTATGGAATTAATATGTTATGATGGATCAACCTTTCCCATTAAACTTGCCATCATCCTGGTCCTCGTAAAGCAAATGCCATTTATGCCACTTTTGATTTTCACACCCCAAGATGCTTCTAGACTAGAGTCATTCCTGAAGCCATGTGTTAACATGAAGAGCTATCTGCTTTGCGAAGTGGTTCTTTCAAAGGCAAATGAAACTGTCACTGTCATTTAAACCTCCAGGAAGGTCTGCCCTGCCCTCTAGATGAGTGTCAATCATTGTGGTGAATTCCCTCTTGCCTCTAAATTCTATCCAGCTCTTCTGCTTCTTTGGGTTTCAGCCAGACTGACCTGGTTTCCAGTTACCCAAATGCCCCCCACTCTCTTTTGTCCATAGGCATTTAATGTACATGTTTGCCTTGCCTGGAGTGCTTCTGTCCTGTTTCCACTGGTTTGATGCCTCATCTTTGAGGTCTCAGCCTAGAAAACACTTGTTCCAAAAGTCTCTTCTCATCCCCCAAATTGTGGCGGGAGTTCCTATTGTGGACCCTTCCAGGTGCACAAAGCTTCCGCTGCCCCAATGCTCGAGGGAACATGGGCTGCCTCTTCACCTCTCTGACTTCACTCTCCAGGGCAGCAGGGACTCCATCTTCCTTAATTCTGTTGCATCCCCAGAAGCAAGCACACTCAGTGCTTGGAAGCTGGAAGGCTCTCTGTGTTTCTGGAATGAATGGATGATGGCATGCATCATACCTGCTTTTGGTGTCTAAGTTTTCTTCTGAAAAGGTTTCTAGTACAGTTGCCAGTGCAATACATTTAGTTTGATAAGATACTTAATAATTGTTTTAATTATGCTTATTTTTAAAGGGTTGAAATCAAGGTTACCGATCTCCTTTGTAGACTTTAATTTTCTTTGAATGGCTTACTAATGTTGTTTTTTGAAGTTGCAAAGAGAAAAAGCTTAATCGAACGCTGCCGCTTGCCTGAGATTAGTACAAAATTAAATGAGTATGACGTTGCCGCACCTCAGCACAATTTGCTCACTTTTGTAGTTTGACATCAAGGGTCTAGTTTCTAAATATACCTAAAAGCTCTCATTACACAAAGCAGTCCTTCACAGAGGTGACCTTCAAGCATTAGCTCCCCAAGCACTGTGATGCAGCAAAGCCTCACCACAGTTAATTGTGGAGCTTAGAATAGATGAATGAATTACATTGGAGAAAATACTTTTATTATAATTTTCATTGTACAAATTTCCTTTGTGATAAAGAGAATGGACATTTCTATGTAGATTTTTTCAGAGACAGCTGAGAAGCCTTCTATTGTCCCCTGGCAGAGTAGAAGAGGGTGTTAAAGGGGTGAAAGACCACTTGGGTCCTCATAATAAAATTTTGCATTTAATAGAGTTCTTTTGACATGACCTAATTCATATTAATTTCTTACTTCTAGTATATAGAAAAATATTAGCTTCTCAAGTACTTTGACTTTATGGAAAAGAGCCTTACACTGAAAATCCCTCATCCTCACTTGTCCTTATCTTTTGGGGAAAAGCAGGGACAAACGGTATAAAAATGAATTACTCAGTAAAAATTACTTTGAATTTCTTTATTTTTGCTGATTGAAACCTGGCCCTTGGAAGCAACATTAGCTTCATACCCAAGGCTTCTGTCCATTTTCACATGCTCCACTAGACCGTATAGCATTCTTGGCTTGTACTGGGATGGCGTTGTCTCCCATGTATACTTTGTCTCAATGGGACACCCAGTACCTAGCCAAGGCATTTGGTCTCACATGGGAAGGTCAAGCTGGATTGCTGCATTCCTTGCAAGTTTATTTTAAAATCTGTCATCTTTATCTTTCATGATGATACGTTACGGTAGAGCATAGCTAATGGGATTCAGTAGTATAAGTTAAATGAGTTTTTTTTTATAGCTACTGTTTGTTACAATAATAACAAAATTATGTTATAAAACTACAATGACTATGAGATTTTAATTCTGCTGACCTTCATTTTGTATTCTCCTATTAAAGTATAGACTCAAGTTCTTATTGAAAAAGATTATTCTATTTAAATGATCAAGAAAGCAATAGGTAGTGCCAAGAAACCAATAATTGAAATTTTATGTTTGACTGAAGGCAAGAACTACCTAATGAAAACTGGAATATTCTCGGCTTAAATAACACTCCTTATTGGCAAGCACAAAGTATTTAAAATTGTCCTGTTTATTAAGCTGTTGTTAGTATTAGATAATCGGCATTTTGATATAATATATAGTAGTTCTCCTTATCTATGCTCTCACTTTCCATGGTTTCAGATACCTGCAGTTAACCGTGGTCCTAAAATAGTAAATGGAAAATTCCAGAAAGAAACAATTCTTCAGTTTTAAATAGTGAGGTTTTCTGAGGAGCCTGATGAAATCTCATGCCATGCTTCTCCGTCTTGCACAGGTTGTGAGTCATTAAACGTATCTGTGCTGTATACACTACCCACTTGTTAGTCACTGAGTAATAGCTTGGGATGACAGGTCCACTGTCACAGCTTCACCGTGCTATGTTGAAGGGACCCTTAAAATAGCGTAAACTATGCTACACTGCCCACGTCATTCACCTCAATTTATCTCACCGTGTAGGCATGCTATCATTTCACATCATCACAAGAAACGTGAATAGAGCACAATAGATGTTTTGAGAGAGACCATATTCACATAACTTTTATTACAGTTTATTGCTACTAGTATAATTATTTTACCTTATTATTAGTTACTAGAGGTCTGGTACACGAGATTTGTGCACAGGTAGGGTCGCTAGGCCTGGCTGGTGATCAGGGCTGATCGGGGCCTTCCTTCATTCCGTGCCACCCGCTGGTGGTCAGCATACATCATAGCGAGCAATTGGTCTCCTGGTCAAACTCCTGCGGGGACAATTTGCATATTAGGCTTTTATATGTATAGATTGTTGTTAATCTCTTCCTGTGCCTCATTTATAAATTGTTATCATTGGTATGTATGTAGAGAGAAAAACATAGTATGTATAGGGTTTGGTACTATTCAAAGTTTCAGGAATCTCCTGGGAGTCTTGGAACATATACCCCCTGGATAAGGGGGTTTGACTGTATATTTTTTAAAGGACCCAGGATAACAGTTTTTTTACAGTGCTGTATTAAATAAATGAGCATTTCTTGAGCTATGCTTCAGGGAACACTAGTGTCCTGAGAACTATTAATAGGTATTTTGGGAAAAAGGATTCCTTGGCCAAATTAGATTGTTAAATGTTGCAAGCTAAATCACCATCCTAAGTATTCACAATATGCACTAGCATTTTAAAGGCACTCAGAGTTTAAGAGCTCCCAAAGCAAAGAAACCTACTTAAACATGTTCAATTAATATTTGTAAAGAATCTTTAATAATTTTTAAACTTAATGATCAAATATTTTATAAGTTCAAAAAAAAAATCACACAAATGTACAGCTTCATGAATTCTAAGATGTACAGCTTTGTAACCACCATCAGGTCAGGAGATAGAACTTTACCTATCATCTCACATACTTTCCATGTGCTCCCCCCACACTCAGTCAAGTCTCACCACTGCTACCCCATCTAAAGGAACCACCATCCTGTCTTCTTTCCCACGCTAATGCCGCTGCAATCTAATTTTGTCTTTTGGTGTATGCCTTTAAGCACTTAAAAATATCTCTAGCTATAAAAATATATGTAATATGTTTAATATTTATAGATATAAATTAAAATAACATATATTGATTTTCCCCCTTGTTACAGTTTCACATACTGCTCCGTTTTGCACAGGATGTGAATCATCCCTTTGTTTAACGCAGTGGTTCTCAACCTTTAGGTCGCGACCCCTTTGGGGGGTCAAACAACTCTTTCACAGGGGTCACCTAAGACCATCGGAAAACACTTATATAATTACATATTGTTTTTTTGTGATTAATCACTATGCTTTAATTATGTTCAATTTGTAACAATGAAAATACATTCTGCATATCAGATATTTGCATTACGATTCATAACAATAGCAAAATTACAGTTATGAAGTAGCAATGAAAATAATTTTATGGTTGGGGGTCACCACAACATGAGGAACTGTATTAAAGGGTCGCGGCATTAGGAAGGTTGAGAACCACTGGTCTAACGTATCCATGCTGTCTGTATACACTACGCACTTGTTAGTCACTCTGTCCTCTGGTTTTCTTACTTATTGACAGATTGATCTAGAAGTTTAATGAGATTTAGGTTCAGTTATTGGAAGGACCACTTCATAAGTGGCAATATTTTCTTCCATCAGGACAAGCATAATGATTGGTTGTCTCTCTTTTTTTGATGTTAACAGTCATGACTGGATCCATTAATTAATTCAATAGGGGTTACAAGATGATTCTCAAATTTTTAAATTTCTCTATTTATCAGGTAGCATACGTCTATAAAGAAAAAATTCACTTTATTGGTTCTTTGATTAGCCAAAGTTGTGCAGTTAAAATAGAAAATGCAGAATAAATGATAATTTTCCCTTTTTAGCTTTTAAAATAAAGAACAGATACCTTAGCATTTTCCACAGGTGACTTTTTAAACACATTTGGTGTGTTTTGATCTATTGAAAGCAAAATCCTCATTGATGTTCTAATTGTCCCATTTGGCCCTGAGAAGCTTTTCAAGTCGGTCCCTTTGTTTTATTGATTCAACACCAACAGCCTTTTACAGTTTCCTTGCTATCTGCTATGACAAGATATTTCAAGTTTATCTTTCACAGGCTTAGAATCAGTCTTTTCTCTAACAAGCCCTGGAGTGTTTTTTTGGAAAATAGTGTTTCAGACCACGATCTGGGGACTAGGGATTCTCATTGCTATTGAGTTAGTCATTGTTCCTGATCGTTTTCAGTTTTAAATATAAAGTATCTTATGAATTCATAATGATGCCTCAAATTCTTTTATTTATGAATATTTTCTGGATTTAACATTTTTAGTATTTCTTCTGTTTTAGTGCTTATTCTCCTCTCCCCTATTAGTTACTCCTGCTATATCCTGTGATATGGTTGGTGTTTTTTTATCTCATTGGTCTCTTTCTTTCATCTCATTTGTTTTTGACTTTAAATATTTTTCCACTTTATATTTTATTTTTCTTAAGAAGTTATCTTATGCTTATTTGCTGTTGTGTTTCTGTCTTTTGTATTGTTTTTATGAAATATTTTTTTCTTTTATTTCACTTTCTTTCTAGAGATTTATCACATAACTTCTGAGTTTTTCTATTCTGATGTATGTTGTTTTTTTGTATCTGGTGTTATTTCCTTTTTTAAGAAAATATGTTTTTATTGATATCAGAGAGGAAGGAAGAGGGAGAGAGAGAGATAGAAACATCAATGATGAGAGAGAATCATTGATCAGTTGCCTTCTGTACACCCCCTACTGGGGATTGAGCCCGCAACCCAGGCATAGGCCCTTGACCTGAATCAAACCTGAGACCCTTCAGTCCACAGGCTGACGCTCTATCCATTGAGCCAAACCAGCTAGGACTGGTGTTATTTCTTAATGTTCCTATTGTCTCATTAAAAATACCTGTTAACATTTACTGCTTTTGTGGGCTTTCCTTTTTGTGTGCTTTCATTTTGTATAGAAATGTTATTCTGCTCATTATGCTGTTTTCTTATAAGAATTTGATACAGGATTTCATCTTGATCCTTTTCTATTACTCATTTTTATATGAAATGAGTTTGTTGAAGTTTTAAAATGGGCATGTGACAGAGAAACTTTGCTAATTTAACTGCACTAAAGCTCCCCCTGCTGATGTTTCTATAAAATGTTCAAAATAATCATGTGCTTCATGAGATTGCTTGAGTCTATCTCTTCTAATTTCAGCTGGACATTCTTTGTCTTTTGTGTCTGTAATTCTTATCCTACTCAATTTATATTTCATTGACAGGGTTGGTCTTTGGAATAGGATTTGTCTTAATCACTTTGGCTGGTTAGTTTTAAGAGTTTATAAGGCTCAGGCTGCTTCCATTCATTCATATTTTCCCTTGGATTCTTAGTTCCTACCTACTACAAGTATTTTGTCAGCTGGACACAACTAAACAAATGTAATGAAGTGCTTATTATTGTTGTCTTTCTCTGCTTCCATCTAAATTACTAGCTGTTGGAGGACAAGAGGTAAACTTGTTTTAAATTTTGAACATCAATGATGTAAGGGAGGAACACATTTTTACCTCTACCTGTCTAGGTTTTTATTTGGCTGAGATTCTCTGTAATACTGTAAAAGACAGGTTAACAGGAGAAAAACAAACATACATTTTAATAATATGTACACCTCCTGAATACATGGGAGATAGCCAGGAAACAACAACAGTCTAATATGGCCCTGGTCACCACCGTAAATAAGATTTCTAGCTAACGACAAAAGATCTTGGGGTTGGGGTTGGGGGAAGGCCTGCTAATGGGAGGTTACTAGGGAAAGCACAGCAATAGCAATAAGGGCAAAGACCTAAGTTCTTTCTGTCTCCATTGTTAAGAGTTTCTTGTAATTTAGAGCCATTCTTCTCTTCTTGGTCCAGAGAGGGAGACATCCTTACAAATAAAGATTTCTCTTATTTATTCTTAATAATGCTTATGCTCATTTAAAGGTGACTTCTACTCTGTTTTTAGAGATTCTCCTTTGTCTGCAGCCTCTCAAAAATAATCAGCTAAAAATAGTTAATCACTAAAGAGGCATATCTTGAGGTGGCAAATTCTGTTCCCCTTCAATTGCATTCCCCCAGCTTGACTAAGCTTTAGACAGACTTCTTCACTCTACGCCCCCTGACCTCTCTTTTCTTGGAGCATTTACTTTAGTGAACTTGTAACTGCAAAATTTTCCTATGCTCCTTTACAACCTAGGACTGTCTTTCAAAGGGTATCATGCCTTTGCAATGTAATCATCAAGGAAGATAGCGTCCTCCTACCCCCACCTTGGTCTCTGTGGGAAGGTAGTTGCTTAATTTAGGTAGACACCTTACTCCAAGTTATAAAACGACCTTTTGACATGAAGGTAGGAGAAGGTTTACTTTTACTTTGAATATAGAAAATTAGCAAACACAGATGGCCTTTGCTCCCTCCATCCCACTTCTTAAAAGCTCTCCAACTCTCTGTTTCAGCAGAGCTCAGAGTTAAGGACTGGATCTGTGCTCTCTCCCTGTTGCTAGCAATAGTATTAAGATGTCGACATAAGAAACATTCAAATCTATAGAGAATTTTTATGAGTTTATTTGAGCCAAACTGACAACTGCCAGGAAGAAAAATCTCAACAGATTGAGAAAATGATCCTGAGAATGACAGTTTTGCAGTTTAGTTTATACATTAGAATCAAAGGAGGAGGCATAAAGAGGGTTACATAAAATTCATGGGTGGTAGATTAGGGAGGCTGTGGAAAGCAAAGCAAGGAATTCTCTGAGATTGAATAAAGAGTAAAATGAGATAAATGCTTCTTTTACATTGGTGGGAATAGGGTAGTTAACAATTAACATTTATAGCACATAGATATGGTATGTGGGGGACAAGATATTAATGAAGTGTTGTGTGCTCTGGTGGGAGATTATGCTCTGAGATGTCTGGAAAAGGGGGAACACTGTGACATTCCACTGGTTTGTTATCATAGGTGCAAAAAGAAAATAGATAGGCTCACTTAAGGTAAAGAATGACCTTTGTCAAGGAAGACAGCAGCCTAGGACATAACTACCCACCATGACTCATTTTTAGTTAAAAGCTTTTAATTCCAGACCATCCTATGTGGTTATTTTAGGTCTCTGAGTTTATAAGGCCTGTCATGCAGACCTTCCCTGAGCTTGTCAGGTTTAGTATGTGGTCCTTTTTTTTGTCTACAGAAATAAAAACCAATTTCTGTTTGCTCATCTTGTCCAGCATGATTTTTCTTTAACAATAATATTTGATAATTATAGTGAGCAATACTAATGCAGTTGGCAACATTAAAAATTAACATTGAAAAATCCAGTTGAACGTGTCTAAAATTAGAAATTTAGAATCTATTTCTTTGCTGTTAGTAAGTGTGGTGGGATTCTATTCACACATATAATGGAATATGAATATGGAAAGAAGAGCAATAAGTAGAATGAAAAAGGGAAAACCCTGTTGATCCTCATTTCTTAGGAAAGGGACTCACTGTTCAGAAATAGTAAAAGAAGACATTGTAAGGGTCAGCAGGAACTGTCTCAGGAAGGCTGATGTATGTATGCTTTTCCAGCAAGAAATTTGTTATCAATGGGGGAGAGGTTATCATTCCACCAGTTGCTGGTGGAAGTGGGGTTCTTGGGGTGCTGCTGGAATAAGAATTTCTGGAGGCACCAGCAGGCATGTCATGAACAAGACACAGACCTCTAAGACACCAGGAAGATAAGAGCCCCTGTCCTGGTGATCTACTTGTAGAAAGTGTTATTTCTGTGGAATTACACCCCTGAGTTTCCAAGGTCCCATTTCCCTTCATCTTACCATGGAAGTAGCATAGCTGTGACTTCAATAGAATTAAAGTCATTGCCAGAGTTCCTGTTCCATATCTGCACAGACCAGTTTAATTTGTGTTTCCAGTTGCAGTCCATCAGTACATTGTGTGTGGGGTCTGCATGGCCACATGGTTAGGGAGGGAACAGGGGAGAGTGCAAGAGAGCCACAAGAGCACCAAGAGCCAACAGAGAGCCAAGAGAGCAATCTCCTTTGTTTGGGGGATTATGTAGTCTCAAATTTTCGAAGGCTTGCAGTGGCCTTGTCTCCCCCTGCTCCCTGCCCCCAGTCAATTATCTTTGTTCCCAGGTTTGATTGTCAGCAAGCACCTTCTATATGCCACCCCAACTTCACTGCACATACCCATCTCCCTTTGTCCAGTCCTTTTCCCTAGTAATCTGCAGGGAATGGGCTAGTGGTTCCCTGGGGAGTATAAAACTGCAGCTTTCTGGTGAAACTTCCCAAACGACCATGCTCTTTTTCTATTTATATATATAAAAGCCCAATGACCAAATGGCGGAATGACTAGAACAATTGTTCGACTAGTCGCTATGATGCACACTGACTACCAGGAGGCAGATGCTCAATGCAGGAGCTGCCTCCTGGTGGTTAGTGCGCTCCCACAATGGGAGTGCCGCTCAGCTGACTGGGATGAGCGGCACGCCCACAGTAGGCCGATCCCTGCAGACCATGCCCCACCAGTGCACGAATCTGTGCACCTGGCCTCTAGTTATTAATAACTAGCTAATTACAGTGGGTATCAGATACAATGTCCATGCCTGCTTTCTGTAGCTCTATAAATGGATTTTGTGGCTTGCTAGTTTTATCCATAAGGAAGGATCTATATAGTAACATCAACATTTTTTTCTGTAGATGCACTAACCTGGCTAACATTTATTAAACACGCTATGCCAAACATGTTTTTCATCATCTTACTCATATTTTTATTTAGCTCTCAAACAATGCTTTGAATTAGGTACCTTCATTATCCTCATTTTAAAGGCAGGAATAAATAAGATATAAAAATTAATTACCATAACAAAGCAACAATTACATTTGGGAATATTTAGTCTTGAATCTCTAATAAATTATTTTGTGAACTTGAGAAAGTCCTTCAATCTCTCTGAGGCTCAATCTGCCTATGTAAAATAATATATGTGGTCTATTAGATCTATAAGATCTTTTATACTTTTAAACATCAGAGAAGCATGCCACCTCTATTTTTGTAACCACACAGAACTTCATTTCTTTAATCTGACATTTTCTCCTTCTTTCCTTTTGATTTAAAGTGGACTCATCCATCACCCTGACTCACCCGTCTTCTGCTCCCTTGCACATCCACTCCCTTAATCACTGAGCCCGCAGGACAATGAGGTTCTGATCAGCATCAAGTAATCTTAGGAACAAAGCCTGGGGCCTGTTGACCAAAGAGACAAAGTTTCAGTCAAACTAGAGATAACATCTAGGCCTCGATTGTGTTTCAGCTCCAGACCCAGAAAAGTAAAGCAACCCCACCAAACGTACCTTTGTGAAACAAGACAGAGAGTGATATTATGTCTGACTTCATTACCAGCTACACTAGTGTTGACAATCAGTGGAGACCAGGACCCTAACTCCACCATGATTAATGATTTCCCCCTATATAACCCATCCCCTAGGGGCCATCAGGAGCCATGTCTTGGAGCAGAGGTTTTCAACCTGTGGGCTGTTGTAGGCACACTGGTATGCTGCAAGAATTTCTAAAACATGAAATACCTGAGTACTTAGTCAGCGGCACTGACCTCTTTCCCCTTAGATTGTCAAATAAAAAACAATGACAAAGGCAATACAACATAGCTGTCCAATATGAATGAGTCAAAATTATACCCATTTTTTTTGTCAAATCCACAAAAATACATTTCATGCTGTGCCACAATTTTAGTAACTAGTTTATACTGTGCCATGAGAAGAAAAAGGTTAAAAATTGCTGTCTTAGAGCAATAGCTCACCTGTGACTCAGTTTGGCACCATTTCCTTAACCAATAAAACTTTACTTTTTTTTTGCTTCAAACTCCTGTTCTTGTTTGATTTGACTTTGATGTGCACATGGGCACAAACCTCTTGGGTTCTATAACATTTTCTCAGGAGACATTTTCTATCTGCTGACATATTTCAGTGGAGTTCTTCTATTTTGTTATAGCATATTGGTTGCCCAGAAAGGTATAATTATACTAGTAGCCCATTGCGTGATATTGCACTCAGTGGGCCATCCGCTGCTTCTGCAGGAGCCAGTGGGAACCACAGCGCACCACCGGAAGCTATGCTGCTTCCATGGGAGCTGTGCGGCTTCCACAGGAGGCGGGAGGGAACCATGCTTCTTCCACGGGAGGTGGGCCCACTGTCTCCTCTCTGGGTCTGAGCTCAGTTGCAGAAGCTGCAGGCCAGCCCCCCTGTCCCTGTCCATGTTTGCTCCAGCTCCAGGGGGGCTGGCCCAAGCCAGGCGCAGCAACAAAGCAAGCATTCTGCCAGGCTGCTCATGCTGCCCGCTCTCAGTGGCTGCTCCCCCGGGACTGGGGGACTCCGGTGGGGCTGAAAGGACTGGGTGCCATCATCTTGTGGCTATGGGCGCCACCATCTTTGTGATGGAGTGATGGTTAATTTGCATATTACCCTTTTATTAGATAGGATATGGTGCCCTTCTTTCTCTTGGCCATTTGGTTTCCTAGAGATTTTCATCTTATTCAGTAACCTGGGAAATACAAATTCCAAAAGTTATAGACCCAACATCATTTGTAAACGGTGTCACATGTCTTTGAAATGAAAATGAGACAGGGCTCTCTCCAAGGGAAAGGTCTTGTCACATATGTCTGGGAGTCTTAAAAGCACTAGCTAGTATAATAGCAAAAGTGTAGCGCACAAAAACTTCTAAGATGAAGGTAAATTAATGCTCAGGGGTAAATGCATAACCTTAGTGTGTATTTTTGACTATAAGAAAAATGGCAAATTAATGACTTGATCATTAAACTCAAAGATTCTAAAGAAAAGCAGACTAAATCCTCCCTCCAAGTGTATAGAAGTTACTAATAACACAAGATCAGAAAATAAGAAAATGGAAAATAAGAACATTTAAAATATTGCTCCTGGCCTGTCATCAAATCAATTCTAAAAAAGAAAAAAAAAAAAGAAAGAAAGAAAAAAAAGGGGAAAACAACAACAAAAGTATCAGTGGGGAAAGTACCCACATCAGAGCTCATTTTTTGGTATATTTTCACATAAATGAAATCAAGAAATATTTTTGATATTAGGTTTGAAAAAAATGAAAGGCACTCAATTCAAACTCATGGGCAAACAACACTGGTCTAAAAAACAACAGTAAATAACTTTATTACTACTTGTAGGAATGTATTTGACCTGAATTCTCCAGAAAGGTCAAGCAACTGTATGTGGTTTTCACATAACACCTTTCTTCTGGGAATTTCATAGTCCTCTGAACTAGCAAGGATTTTTACTGCTGTTAAAAAAAAACAAACAAAAACTTTCATGAATGAAGGCTTTTCTGAAAGAAAAGATTCACTGAGCCATTTGCTAGCCAGAAGTGGACCAGATCCCAGGACATTGTCTAAACTATTAATGTCAGGGCTAGCTGGCAAAGGCAGCCTGTTTGCTGTTTTGAAACTGACAGGCTTTGTTATACAAACAGTTGGAAAAAGAAAGATGTCATTTGTTTTGAAAGAATTTCCATTGGCTGTAGGGAAAGGGGGTGGAAGAAGGTGAAGCAATGCTAGTTTCAGAAGGAAGTGTTTGCCCCTTTTGATTATTTATGTGGGCAGCAGTCTGGAAAGGTCATGCAATAGCAAGAAATGGAGGTCTCTGGAGCCTGGTTATTCTCTTTAGAGAATCATGGAAATATTCAATTTTAACGTACATTCAGGAATGTAAGCATTTTTGTTTGTTTTCTTTTCTGACCTGCAGTTGTCAACTGATGAACCTCTCTTGTCTCTTCCTTGCACACTGTGGCCTGCTGTAATTTAGTTTATGACATCTCAAATTCTTTTTCTTGTCACTGCCATCTGGCAGGTGAGGAAATAAAACACTTAAGCAAACCTTCCAAGTTTGCATTTGGATGAATGGCGGCCTTGTGCTATTTTCCCTCATTTGTAAGCTTAATGATGACGCTCGTTTTGAAAACAGTACTTCAATGTGATGGCTTGGGGAAAATAATTTGAACAATGAAGGAAATAAGTTATTAATCAAAAGTGTAGAAACAATAAGCAAGAAAGACTTCAAATAGGTACGCAAAAAAAACCAAAACAAAACAAAACAAAAAACCAACCCCAAACCGGAAGTGCCTGCCCTTGAGGTTTAGAAGTCAGTTTTCTAGCTTGTCATTCCTTCCCATTTTTAATTGCTTTTCTTGATTATTGTTGTTTTGTTTTTACTCCCTTGAAGCACCTCTCTGAAATGCTGATTACTCCATGGATGTTTACCTTTGTGTGCACAACTTGAGAATGTTTGTATTGTTGAAAGGTGCTTAGGTAATTTTGCTTTTAATTGAGCCACAGATGTAACACTTATGAAAGTAATAATAATCTCATTGAATTCCATACATTCATTTGCAATGTAAAAACCTCAGAATTGAGGATATAAAGTTTGTTTTTATAGTAAGTGAGATATTATTGGTAGAAACAAACAGATATTCCGGCATTCTATAATAACTATAACATTTTGTGACAGTCAGTGTGACTCAGAAGTTAAATTTGAAGTTTCTTCACAACTTTATTTAATTTCAAGTTCTAGGAAGATGCATTCTCGTTGACCCAGGGCTATATTGTTTCAGAATGTGAATCCTTTACCTTTTATGGTTTATACACATTTTGAATTACTTGAAACAATTTTAAAATTCTGAAAAAGTGGGAATATGGGTTACACTGCTTTTATTCCCGATAATTTAACAAGACTTCTTTTATTTTTAAGAACATTATAAGCTTTGCAATATATTTTGTTACTTCTTCAACTTACATGATAGTTGAGATAACTATTCTTTATACTTTAGGTAGCTTAGATTTGTTATTTTCCAAGTAGCTCAAAAGGATGATCTTTGAAAAAAGAAGTCCAGCATTTTTGCTGGGCCAGCATGGTTCAGTGGTTGAGCGTCGACCTATGAACCAGGAGGTCATGGTTCAGTTCCAGGTCAGGGCACATGCCTGGGTTGTGGGGTCGATTCCCAGTGTGTGTGTGTGTTGTGGGGGCAGGAGGCAGCTGGTCAATTATTCTCTCTCATCATTGATGTTTCTCTCTCTCATCATTGATGTTTCTCTCTCTCTCCCTCTCCTTTCTTCTCTGTAATCAATAAAAGTATATTTAACAAAAAGAAGTCCAGCATTTTCTCAGAAACCTCTGACCACTGCAAATCCTCCCAACTCCAACTTTCTCACAGAAGCTGCTGCAGTTAGGAGTTTCGAGAAGGCTCTGAATACGGTAGGGCAGGTGTAACTAGACAAAGCCCATCCTCAATCCTGCTCACGTATCTCTTCCTTCATCCTCTGTCCTCCTTGACACTGCAGAGTGACTGTTGGAGCCAACTCTCTCTACTCACACTTGCAAATTCTGGAAACATGGGAGAGTTGATACCTGTGAGGCCAGCCTAGACCAATGCATTCTTCAGTCAAGTCTGGAAGACAAGGGACTGCCCCGGAAATCTCCCAGGTGTGGAGTTTTAGACTCTCTTCATAAACCATCTCAGAAGATGACACATAACAATGACAAGTTTGGAATGGAACATTTTATTATTGTTGTTGTTTTTTCTCTTCTGGTCTCAAATGCTCTGCTTTTGGGCAGGGTGCAGGATAAAATGTACGTATAGATACTTCTGCACCATTTTGCATTCCAACCAGCATTTTGCAAGGGTTCCAATTTCTCCACATCCTTACCAACAACACTTGTTATCTTTTGTTTTCTTTTGATACTAGCCATCCTTACAGGTGTGAGGCGATATCTCACCATGGTTTCCAGTGGCATTTCCCTGATGATTAGTGCTGAGCATTTTTTCACATACCTGTTGGCCATTTGTATGTCTTCTTTAGAGAAATGTTTAGAAAGTGACTGCTGTTTTATTCTTTCTCCAACTCCACATTGGCTGATGAGAAATACAGTCATTTAACTAACACTGAGTAAAGATCAATAGTTGTAACTGAGAACAACCATCTGGAAGTTCATGGATTCAAGTTTTGTTTATGCTCTATATAATGGCTTTGTAATAACTTAGAGATGGTTCTATAACATTTTCTTAAGTATAAAAACAAACAAGACATAGAAATCCTACTATTGTGAATCATTTTCAGTGCCTTGGAATATAACACTAACAAACCTCTCATGCTCTGACAGTCATTTAGACTTAAGATATTATCCTCGTCTGGACTCCATCATTTCCATCATTCCACATGTATGACTTCTCAAAGTATTTGTCAAATCCTCCTTCTCTTTTTCATCCCAATACCTCAAGTTCAGGGCCTAATAAATTCTTTCAGCAACTATTATAATGTTTCCAAATTAGCTTACTGGCCCTAAATAAGATTTGGCTCATACTCTTAGATGTTCATTGGAAAGTCTTTTGAGAGTCGAAGTTCAAATATTTTATATTTACACGAATGATGCACAGCAAATATGCCATAAAGTTTCCTCCTCTGTGTAAGTGGCAACACATTTTAAAGTTAGTGTAACCACCTACCTTAAAATGAAAAATTAAAGAATGCACTGTACAGCATTATATTCTTTACAGAGGTGTTATAGTTCAATTCACGGTAACCCCAGCGGGGCAGGCTCTGTACCCTGTGATATGTGGGCTTCCTACCTCTAAAGCCAGAAATACTTATTCAGCTGCTGCACCAGAGGTGGCATCAAAATTATACTTTCAGATAACACATCTGCTGGCGATGAATAAGAAGCTAGATCCTGCAGACTTATAATTATTTGATACTTTCTTGTGCCCACTCATTACAGCCCTTTCCCAGCAGGAGAGAGAGGCAGCACAAGAGACTATATTGAACAGACTTTGCACCGAGGCTTGCTTTTGCAGGATGCTTAGAAGTGGCATGACTCAGAAACTTATTCATATAGTCACTTATATTAGCCCATTGAGGCAAACACTTGCACACCTCCTTTAAAACTTAAAAAAAAATCACACATGGAGAGTTTTTGATTTTCTGTTTTTTTTTGCTACAACATTTTCAGTGTTGATATTGAAAAGAGTAAAGACTTGCCTGAATTTTTTTCTCTAGTAGGAGCCTATTATGACATCTGAATATAAACCTTGCTTGCCTTTTTCTTCCTTCCAGTTCATAACCAGTAATTATAACTGTAGTCATGATTTGAGGAATAGTAGAGCTACCATTTACTGATCATTTCCTATGTGGCAGGCACTGGTTACTGCTTCATACACATTTTCTCACTTAAACCTCACAGCTATTCTATGCTGAAGGTTCTATATTTTATAGAAGAGAAAATCAAGGCTCAGAAAAGTTAAGCATCATGATACACAATGGAATACTACACAGCCACAAGAAAGGATGAAATGGGGCTATTTGCAACAACATGGATGGACGTTGAGGACATTATGCCAAGTGAAATAAGTCAGAAAAAGCTAAGAACTATAGGTTTCACTCATATGTGGGATATAAAACGGAAACTTGTGAATACAAACAGCAGTGTAGTGGTTGCCAGAGGGAAGGGGATGGGGGGAGAAAGAGGCCCTAATATATGGTAAAGATTAGACTGGGTAGTGGGCACATGATGCAATATACAGATCTTGTAACATAGCAACCCACACCTAGGACCTATATATTCATGTTGGCCAATGTCACCCCAATAAATTTAATAAAAAGCATGTACTTAAAAAAAAGAATACAGATTTATGGAGTTACAGTTCTATAGATACCACACAGGTTTCACCAGGCCAAAATCAAAAGGACTGACTTCCTTTTGAAAGCTCTAGGCAAGAATCTCTTTGCTTCCTGATTCTAGTTGCTTGAGGCCGCCTGCATTCTTTGCCTGGGGGACCTCTTTCAGTAAGGGGAGGAGTTGTGGGGTAAGGAAAAAGGAGAAAGGGATGAGAGGTACACACTTCCAGCTATAAAATAAATGAGCCACGGGACATAGGGTACAGCACAGGGAATATAGTCAATAATGTTGTGATAACTTAGCACGGTGACAGATGGATACTATTGTGGTGATCACATCATAAGGTATATAAATGTTGAAGCACCAGGTTGCACACCTGGAGAGAATATACTATTGTATGTCAACTTTACATTATTTAAAAAAAAAAGAAAAGTTAAGCACATACTTGAGGATGTAGAGCCCGTACGTAGAGGAGACGAAATTTAAAGCCAAGTTTATTATGTCAAAGGTCATGCTTTTAAACCCTTCTGCCTTTGTAACAGACATTTTTAAAGTAGATGAAAGTTATAAAAGTTAATGAAATGATATTTATAAAAACATATAGAAGTTGAAAGTAGGAAAGAATGGGATGCTAGTTGTCCACAGACCTGACTTCAGGTACAATGTTGAAAAGAGAATTAGTCACAGGGAGGACGAGACTAAACATTTACTGACACCTTGGATGCAGTGGGGAAAAAGCTGCATCGGTAGAGGTACCGACTCAGTGCTTCCCATTTTGAAGCAGCACGAGGTTACAGACTACGGAGCCATTGAAAGATGATACAGAATTCTATTTTGCAAAATATAGGAATAAACACATGCAATTAAAACCATTATGTTATGTGGTTTTGTGGTTGTTTAGAAAAGATGAAAGGCACTACAAATGTCTTTTCTTTTGTGTCGAAGCCTCGCTTTTTGTTATTCCTAAGCTCATTTTATTTTCCTATCAGAATTTAGAAGTAATTCCTACCGGAAGAATAGACACTATATATTTTTTCCCCATTATCATTGAATCAAAAATTAAAAGTTGTACTTTTCATGAGTGGATAACACTATTGCAGTTTCTTGTAAAAAAAAAAAAGTTGAAAGAAGCACAGATTGTGAAAAGAAATGCCAAGATGTCATGAGACTGATAATAAAAATAGAGTGACGGGCTGAGTGGCATCTAGGGTTCTGCTGGCAGGTGCAGTTACCTCAAACTGCCAGACAAACAGGCTGACTTCCCCTGCAGGCTGCACACATATTACTTGTCTTAGAAACCCCACAGTAGTTCTGTATTTATTTGGTATTAGAAAAGGGGCACCACCTAACCTTATATAATAAAGAGTTAATATGCTAATTAGACCTAACAACAGAACGACCATCTGGACGACCTTCTGGACGAAGCAGGGGCTGCAAGGGCTGGCCAAGGCAGCCGGGGCTGAGCCCCTTGCACGAATTTCGTGCATTGGGCCTCTAGTTTGTTATAATGTGGGGAATATCTTTTTCTTCTTTCTCTCCCTCACACACACTTCACAATATAGATGTAGGTTCATGTATCATGTTAAAAATCAGAGGAGGAAACTTGAGCTCAATGAAAACTAAATTTTCCTTAAGGGAAAAACTGTATGTCCCTGGTACCTCATGTTTTGAGTCAAAGCATATAAGGATCAGTGTTTGCCTGAGGGTGGGAGCAGGGAGTGGAGAGATTACAAAAGGACATGAGCTTTCAGAGGATGATGTATATGTTCACTGTCAGTGATGGTTTCGTGGATGCATACATATGTCCAATTTCCACAAATTGTACATGGTAAGTATCTGCAGTTCACTGTCAATGTCACTTTAAGAAAGCTTAAAAACACACACATAAGAACTATTGCAGATAAACTGACTGCATTACTGAGTCTAACCTAATCTGCCTTTGTGTAAATAAGACATGGTTCCTATATCCACAGCTCCTGCCTATCTTTTCAATAGCATTATAATTTGTTCTTTTTATGGATGAGTGGGCATTAGGCAGTCTTAAACCTCTAGCACGTGGCTAAGTGAAGTACATCAGGAATAATCTTATGTGTATATAGTCTGATAACACTAACAGTAATTCAAAAATTCTCAAGTGCTTTTACATATGTGAATTCATTTAGCACCTTCACAACATCACTGCCAGAAAGTTTATCATATCCATTTCTCAGGTAAAGCAACAGGAAGTCATAGTTGTAATGCTAGGTATACACATAGTTTGACCCATAATTATGTCCGCACAGATGAGTTTCCTCTCTCTTATATCCTCAACCCAACATTGAGCTCTGGTCTAGTCAATGAAGATTTTTATTCATATTATGGCCTTTTTTGTATCTGTGTCCTCAAATAACTATTTTCCGTAATCTTTCATCATAGCTGAATGATGACAGCCAATGAACAAATGGATCAAGTTCTGCTACCCCACTTGAATAGCTTGTTGTTGTAACAGGATGCTATAACAGCGCTCTTGCTGCCTTTTTCCTCTGCAGTTAAAGTGAATTCTTTGGCTGGTAAACCTGGGAATCCAGGAGAGCGCACCTGGCTCCAATAATTTTAGCAGATTTTATCTGCCTCTTTCTTTTTCTTTGATCTGCTTCCTTTTATAGCCACAGATGGGCATTTGCACTTGAAGACTATAGCAGTGATGGGGAGCCTATGACACGCGTGTCAGAGGTGACACGTGAACTCATTTTTTTGGTTGATTTTTTTTTGTTAAATGGCATTTAAATATATAAAATAAATATCAAAAATATAAGTCTTTGTTTTACTATGGCTGCAAATATAAAAATATTTCTATATGTGACATGGCACCAGAGTTAAGTTAGGGTTTTACAAAATGCTGATAAGCCGAGCTCAAAAGGTTTGCCATCACTGGACTATAGCATCTCTATGCCTATAATCCCCCATTAGGTCATGATTCCACAAAGTAGACACTTTTTTGCTTGCTCCTTAACTAGCCTTAAGCTTGTGCTCCATAAGCCATGTACCTTCCGTTTGAAAACTTTTTTCGTTTTGAAATAATTTTAGCTTATAGAAGAGTTGCACCCATAAAACACAGAGTCCCCAAATACCCTTGACTCAGCTTCCCCTAATGTTACTATCACACATCATAGCAAGATTAAGAAATTAATATTGTTACAATATTGAGTAATTTTAAAAAATATTTTAAACTAAATTATCATTATTATTTTTGCTCAGAGTTTACAGCCTTTCCCATCCTGTTCCAGAATCCATTCCATCGCATTTAAGATTTCTTGATCTCCTCCAACCTGTGAGATTCTCCACATATCCTTGTCTTTCATGGCCTTGACACTTTAATGACTACTGGTTATGGAGTTTTGGGAAGAATAGCAGAGAGGTAGTATGCACTGCTCTTTGTATCATATCAGCTCATTCACTGTATCAGCCTGAATTACCATTTAGGATTGCCAACCTTGCTCACTTGGGTAAGGTGGGTTCTGCCAGTAATATCCATTGTAAAGCTGCTCTTTTCCTCTTCCAATACTCTCAGAGGTCTGCAAACTTTTTCTGCCCAAAATAACCCCAAATAGTAAATATTTCAGGCTTTGTGAGCCATATCGTCTCTGTCAAACGCCTTAACTCTGCTATGTAGCAAGAAAGCCGAGGTAGACGATCCATAAACATGTTCCAATGTGTGTTCCAGTAAAAGTAGCCAACTGCTTCTCCTTATGTTAGAAGGTGGTAACTCAGGCAAGCCACACTATTGGGAGGGGAATTTTCACTCTACCTCCTGGAGGGAGAAATATCACCGAATTTGTGGACATAGTTAAATCCATCACTATAATTAAATATTTGGGGGGAGGTACTTTGAGGCTATATAAATATCCTCTTCTTGTTAAGTTTCTCCCACTAATTTGAGCACTCAGCAGTGGATCTTTCCTGAAGCAATTATTGCATTTTAATGATTTTCTATTGATCTCATTTCTTCCACATTTATGAATTGGATTTTTTTGGTAAGGAAAAGTTGTCCCTTCTTTTCTAGCTGCTTATTATTTCAGTCATTCATTTCATATATTAATGTAGCATCTTGGATATTTATTTTATTCCTCGATAAATAATTCAATATTTATTTTTTTTGGTTACTTGGTTACAGCTTTTGCCATTGGCGGCGCCTCTAGGTCAGCTCCTGTGTCCCTTTGATTTGTGTTTATCCATTTGTGTTTTGAGCACTTCCTCAGTTTCTGAGACTACAAACTCTCCCAGGGCATCTTGTCTTTTGCTTGCTCCAGAGCTAGTCAACCATTCCCCTTTTGATGAAGAATGACATTTAAAAACCAGTACCTGGAGCAGTTGGTATGTCTCAGTGGTTGAGTGTCAACCTATAAACCAGGAGGCCATGGCTTAATTCTCAGCCGGGGCACATGCCTGGGCTGGGTGCTCAGTTCTCAATGAGGGGAGTGCAGGAGGCGGCCAATAGGTGATTTGCTCTCATGATTGATGTTTCTGTCTCTCTCTCCCTCTCCCTGCCTCTCTGAAATCAATAAAAATATATTAAAAAATACACATAAATACCAATACCTGGAGCCAGGTGTGCTCATTGCTACTGGAGTGTCACTGTTTCTGGGTCTTTTCAGTGGATAAAATGAAGAAATGTTATAAGTTTGCTAACCCATGTATAAGCCAATATCTATACTTATTTCTATTTATGTATATCCATCTGTTTATTAAAATAAACATGAATTCATATTAATTCATACAACTTCAATCCAGCAGCACCATTTTATTCTAGCATTTTTTTCTTATTTGTAACTTCCTCCTACAGTGAGAAAAATAGCTCTCATTTATCAACAACATGAAGTTGTTTCAGAATTTTTAATGTGTACTTCTGTAAGAGGTAATAGGGAGTACAATGGTTATTCGCAGTTCTTTTTGTTCTCAGACATACACTACCAAGTCGAAACACTATTTTTAAAGTAACTTAGGACATTTTATTCTTTACTCCTTCCGTGAGGTTATATAATACAAGCAGTTATATTCATCTATCAGAGCTTTCTCTCTCGTGTTCCCTTGACATCCTGATTAACTATATTTTAAAAATTTGTGACAGTGAAATCCACTATTTGTGATGTATAGTTCTGTAGATTTCATAGAGTCATGTATCCACCGTTCCAGCACCATACAGAACTGTTCGTCACCTTAAGAAAGCCCTCAGTGGTCCCTTAACCACAATCTCCAACCCCTGGCAACCACCAATCTCTTTTCTGTTCATATAATTTTGCATTTTCTGGAATGTCACATAAACAGAGTCATGCTCTAGGTAAGCATTTTTCATCTGGCCTATTTTACTTTGCAAAGCACATTAAAATTCACCCATATATTTGTGCAAACTTAGTTGTTCCTTTTTATTTTTGAATAGTATTACATTGTGGGAACAGACCAAAATGTATTTATTTATTCACCTGTTGAAGGACATGTAGGTTGTTTCCAGTTTTTAGTGATTATGAATAACGTTGCTATAAACATTTGTGTACAAAGTTTACATGAACATCAGTTTTTAATTCTCTTGGGTGAATACTTAGGAGTGGGGTTGCTGAGTTGTATGAGGAAGTGTAAAACTACTAGCAAGCTTGGCATGAGGATGGGGAGGAGAGAAAATTATAATAAAGATGAACAGGGGAAAAAAACTTACTGTGGCTTCCGGCATGAAGCAAGCCTGAAATTGGTGAGGAGAGAAAACATTAACTCAAGATCAGATTTTCAATTACTCTCTTGGGCTGGGCATAACGGAATTGAGAATGCTTTTGTGGCTCTTTAGATTGAATCAGCAGGGAAAGCACGGGACATATCAAGCTTTTACCCTAGAGGTGAATAGCTTTTAGAGGGGCAGAGGGAAATACAAAATATGTACTTAAAATCATTATAAATAATGCCTTTCAGCATGTTCCTTGTATTTTTCAAGATCACCCAACAACCAAAGTATGTCCACTTTTTGGTGATTTATTTTACTATTCAGCCATCATATAGGAGAAAACGGAGTCAATGTCTCATTATGTCACTATTATGAAGCAATAGACATGATTTTAGGTGAGGCAATGCTAAGATTAGTTCTGAGGCAGAAATTATGTTAAACTTTGTTTTGAAATTAGTGAAATGAGCACTAATTTTTCAGGTCCTACAAGTGAGAAATTTACAGGACAACCACTAGCTTATGTTTATCGAGTGAATGAATAAATGAAAACATTATATGAAAGTGGTGCTCAGTAAACACTAGCAATATTTTATATATATAAAGTACTTACAGTAATATCATCCTACGCTATTTCCTTATGTATTATTTATTTTGACAAAAAAGTATACAGTCTAACATTTCATCCTATTTAAAACATGACATGTTAATCATTGATGATTGGCAATTGCCAATGCTTAAGAGAGTGGACTTTGGATAGAGAGATCTGAGTTTTGATTTCTGGATTCACTTCTCACAGAGAGCTTTGGGGTACATAACTTCTCTGAGCTTCCTTTCCTGCTTTACAATGTAAGAATTCAATAATACTGCGGTTATTCAGAAAATTAAAAATGATGATATAAATAAGATCTGGGTTGTGGCAAGCCCTCTATAAATGCTAGTTAGCTCTTATAGCTCTTGTTATATGACTAGGTCAACCCATAGTATTCCTATCTTTTTTTAGTAAATTAGGCATGTGAGTGAAAGATCACTTATCCAAGGAATTCTCATTTTGACCAAATGGGTTCAAGACTCTTGTTTGCAATCTACATACTTGTTATTTGAATGAGGCCTCATGCATTGCACCAATCATACAGAGAGACACAGGGAGGCTGAACATACTGATTCTTTAATAATTACAAATTTTGACTAGAATGGTCTATTCCATATGGTAGAAAAGATCTTTCTGAAGCAAATGCTTGATTGAAACATTTCCTTAGGCAGATCTGGTTTCCTTGTGAAGAAAACAATTGTCCATATGTAAATAACCTAGAAAGGAACATTTGTGAATAGAGAAATCCTCCTTAAAAGACATTTCTTCATAGAGCTTAGAGTTAAGTGTTTGATCAGGATAAATTATAACATTTGAGTTTTAAAAAAATCATGTATTGTTATAGGACAAAATATCATCCAAACAGCAATCATTCCATAGAGTTAGGATTTAAGGGAGCAAAAACTTATTTTGAAAGGCATAGAGTTTTACTTTGCTGGAATATGATAGAGTGACTACACACATAATGAACTAGTCAATTTAAAGCACATATTTCAATAAATATTAAATAATCTTTCAAGAAATATCAAATCATCTTTCCTAAATACTCAGTAGTCAATAAGATTTTAAAAAGCAAAAGCTCCACATTTGAATTAGCATTTATATTCATCCGTTTTATAACTGATTTCTCATTTTTTTGGAGAAAAATATTTCCATACATATTTCCAAGTCTAAAGTTTCTTAGAGATGTAAAAACTTATTTTTTTAAAGATCTCAAGTAAAGCCTTAGTGCAGAAACATATTCTAACTTTACTGTAAGCCCTTGATAGTTTTTTTTCCATGTGTAATTTTGACTCAGTAAGTAAAGAATACAGTTTGATTTTGATAGTAAAGAGAAAAGGAAAAGCCCGACCAGTGTGGCTCATAGTGGTTGAGTGTTGACCTATGGATCCAGGAGGTCAAGGTTCAATTACTGGTCAGGGCACACTCCCGGGTTACGGACTTGACCCCTAGGAGGGGATGTGCAGGAGGCAGCCTATCAGTGATTCATCATTGATATTTCTATCTCTTTCTCCCTCTTCCTTCCACTCTGAAATAAATTATATATATATATATATATATATATATATATATATATATAGAGAGAGAGAGAGAGAGAGAGAGAGAGAGAGAGAGAGAGAGAAGGAAAATGATTATTTTTAAATTGGAGTAAGAAAATAAAAGCATTTTCCAGTTTATCCACATTATTTTTGAATCTGTTTTTAAGAAGTTTGCATTTGTTAAAACAGAAAGATAGTAAATTTAAATGTCTTTTTAGATTGACTTTTTAAATTAATTTTGGGATCACTATACTAAACTATTACCAAATTCCTATCTGCTGTTAAAAATAACACTTTTATAAATTATATTGGCTAGATAAAACCATTTGAGTTAATGAACTAAACATTTGAAACATCTGCAAATGAGAAATTGCCCAATTAAAGCTTGTTCATGTTGATCATTGGAAATGAAGGGAGAATTAGAGTTTCATTTTGTGATTCCATGTGTTTATTTGGGTAAGTTAAGAAATGAAACATCAGATTTTCAGTACCATTTATGTAAATTTGCCTTTAGATAATTACATAAATAAAACTTCATTGTGTTTGTATTATGTCCAACTGATTGCAGTACTGTCTTCAGAAATTATAATATTCCAACTTATTGCTCACTTTCTAAGAACTTGTACTGCACCAAACATAAAACATCCGAAATCAACAATCTTTACTGTGGCCCTTTTACAGACTGGTTATTTACCACATTTCCTCTGGACATGTTTATTCAGTTAATATTCACTAAATTGTATATGGATGATCTTCGTGGTATAGTGTCTGTCATATGCAGCGTTTTCATTCGGTTTCATAGGTAAGTCCCAGGGATGAAGTTGGATCAGGGGAAAAGTGCCAGAGGAGGGGACAGGCATGTTGCAAGAAACAGAATCCTGAATCAGGAAGTCCAAGTCTGTCTTGATGGCTCAGGCATGAGCTCAGAGCAAGAAATGTAAAATGAACCTAAAAGGTGAGAGGCTGGCTGGACACACGCAGAATGCAATTAGAGAGAACTGTGTTGTGTGGGGGCAGAGGGCCCAGGCTCATGTCAGGTGCGTGCCTTCTCCCAACAGCTCTTTTCTGTTTGTTAGAAACCATTTATTTCCTAAGTAGTCAGCTGTCTCTTAAAATTAAGAACAAGTAACAATATTTCCAAGTAATTCGCCGTGGGTCACCCCCTCTCTGCCCCATTGGGTCACCCCCTCTCTGCCCTGTTTATTCCTAAGTTGGTCTCATCTCCTAGAACAGCACTCCAAATTCCAACTTTGTAACGCACTTCTGAGCCCTCTGACTTTGGGACACAACCAGACCTTCCCTCCGTCTCCAGGTCTGCGTCAGAGCTGCACTGTCCCTGGCTTGGTTCTCTGGTGTTTGCCGCTTGCAGTTGCTGTGAGGACTGCCAGCTTCAGTCCCACCAAATCCTGGGTCCAGCCAGTGCCTGCCACTATCATCGTCATCCAAGGAGAAGTGGGCAGCAGTCAGGGGGAGAAAAAGGGATAATGGAGAAGTGGGCTGAGTTTGAACCTTCCCATAAAAGGTAGTGTTAGTTTTAAAGACGTTTAGCTTTAAAAGTAGCTTTGGGCAAAAGGATATATGCTGATTATGTGTGTATGTGTGTGTTTTATTAACATTAATCAAACTGAGATGTTAAGAGGTGTGATTTTTTTTTATTACTTGTGCTTTATACATCAATAAAAAATAAAAGTAGGTCTGCAAAAGCATATGTATTATAAACCCATTTAGGCAGGCAAAATGATTTTATCCTATATAATAAAAGCCTAAGATGCTAAGTGTGTGGTCATCTGTAAAACCAATCAAAGTGTAATATGCTAATGATATGCTAAGGCCACTCAACTGCTTCACTATGACATGCACTGACCACCAAGGGGCAGACAGACGACCAGTCAACCAGTCACTATGATGTGCACTGACCACCTGGGGGCAGACGTTCTGACCAGTAGGTTAGCCTGCTGCTGGTGTCTGGCTGATTGGGACTGAGCGAGATGGGTTGGACACACTCTGGAGCCCTCCTGTGATACCTCCCTGGCTGGCCAACCTCCTGCATCCCTCCCCGGACTCTATTGTGCACTGGTGGGGTCCCTCAGCCTGGCCTGCACCCTCTCGCAATCCAGGACCCCTTGGGGGATGTTGGAGAGCTAGCTGGTTTCGGCCCAATCCCGCAGGCCAGGCCAAGGGACCCACTGGTGCACGAATTTGTGCACCAGGCTTCTAGTTATAAAAATAAAACAACTTTTTGAAATAAAACTATGCTTTCATAAAATATTTTGGGAAGAAAGTAGCAGATAGTAGTGAACAAGAAAATTAGAAATGGTGAGATAGTCTGCTTATCCACACATCTGGAGTATTACAAAAATTGCTTTGATGGGGTTTGAGCATCATTCCTCCTGATGAAGTATTAAAAGCTAAGTAAAATCAGAGATCCACATAAATTTAAAAATGCCATTAAATCAGAAGGCAATTTGGGGAGGGAGTTCTTTCTTTACTACTGTTGGTCATACATTTGTTGAGCCATCTAATAAAACTGAATTCTTTTAGTGGTGAAAACAGGAAAAATGAGCTCAGATTATTTGCTTTGAAAAGTATTTACTTAGAACTAGCCATGCTTTAAAGTGGCTCAAGCTTTTAAATGTCACTTCTGGAGCAAATATTTGATCTAATATAGAGTCAAATGCATTAACAAAAATGGGAACTATGAGGGGACTATAATGAGGTGGTTTCAAGGGCAGGCTCTTCAGTCTGGCCATCTGGGTTTGATTTTAAAATCCACCACTGATCAGCTCTGGAGCTTTGGTATTTTGCCTTACAATTTTCTCAAGAGTGACGTGGAAATTAGACTTAGGTTTGGTGAGTTTTAAATGATAAAATGCTATAAAGTACTTAGAAAATGCCCAGTGTCTAGGAACCACAGAAAAATACTAGTTTTAATTAAAATACAACAGACTTTTGATAGAAAAAATGTTTACTTTATAAGAGGGGCTGTATGTGTTTCAAGTTGGGAATAAGAAGATTGAGGCCAGCATCAGTTATGTGGTTATTGAACTATAATTAACTTTCCCAATCCTTCAAAGTTCTTAAGTGCCAGCGATAAGAATCAAACCAAGTCCTTGGGCATACACTGCATGAGGCTGGCTTCCTGGGCTCCTGTGCTGTCTGTACACATCCTCACCACCCCACACCTCCTGCCCTCAACTTGGCTAAAAAACTGAGAAGGAAACCCCTCCTCAATCAGCCTAGACATTTCAGATTTAAATATATGATAAATGATATTTTATAATAGCAATATTATAGAAGTCTGCTTTTTTCCTCCCTTTTCTGACCACTATTTTTCTGTCACCTTTGGTCTGTGGTAGTATAATGATTCTCTTCTTTCTTAGACTATGAACTCCATAAAGGTAGGATCTGCCATTTGGTCATCTTAGTGTCCAGGGCTCCCAGCATAATGAAATATAAAGATAATTTTGAAAGAATAATATCCTGAGATTGATGTGAAGCTTGAAGTGTGGACCAACTTGAATTATAGATCTATCTATTTATCTATCTATCTATCATCTATCTATCTACCTACCTATCTATCATCATCTATCTTCTATCTATTATATCTATCTATCTATTATCTATCTATCTATCTATCTATCTATCTATCTATCTATCTATCTATCTATCTATCATCTATCTAGTGTATCTGTCCATCATTTATCATCTGCCTATCTACCAATTATTTATCTATCCATCCATCCATCCATCCACCTATCTGCCTACCTACAAATCTGAAATGGTCTGCCTCTTTTTTTGGTCTCTTACTGCCCTCCATGAACGGGGACAGTTTCAGATTTCACCCAGGAAGTTCCCAAGGTTTTGAACCAACACCTGTTAAATTCTGCTACCATATTAAAAAAATGTGACACTAATTTAGAACTAAATATGGAACATTTCTAAACTTACATATCTAAAACCTATATTGAGCAAATAAAAATAGTATTCCAAATATATTTTTAACTGGGCAGAAAAACAACAGCAGTATTTTTACTTAACATGCTTTCAAGACAGTTTGAGAGAGCAGTGTATGACAATTACAGAAGCAAGTACAAAGGAAGCCTGAGAAAGACCAGACACTCCCTGTAGGTTGCTCTTCGTTTGCAGCTCACCTCTACTCTGCATCTGCTGCAGAAGAAGGCCGGCAGCATGTGAGCACATGTCCTGCACTTGGGACTCAATGTGGGGATTTGGAAAGTAGTGAAAGAGAAGCTCATTGTATTGTAAACTGGCCCCTTAGCTCCACAGAACAAAGGATAAAAAGTAAAAATTGGTTTAAGGTCAGACAAATGTATTCCAAATCCAGGAAGGGATAAGCAGTGGGTGTTTGAGAAAGTAAAGAGAGACGTCTGTAGAGTGCTTCAGCTTTTGGTATAATGGATAACTAGTTGAATTTACTGTAAGAAGGTAGCCGTTGATGACATAGTATCTGACCACATCAATGAATAAAAGTTTCTATGAAGGAGACAATCAAAAAACTGAAAAAATAAAGGAAGTGAAACCATTGCGCACATGTGGGTATTTGTGAGTTATGATTAGTTGCATTTGTTAACACTCCACTGTCTGCAGAGGGGACATTGAGTTCTTTGAGTTCTGTTTCTTCATAGGCCAGAAGAAACCCATTTCTTCGTGGCTTTTTATAATGCTAAGCAAATCATTCTCTTCCTATTAGAAATGAACAAAAAATTATTTTTACCTGGAAAAATTAATTGTTAAAATGTCAAGTTCCATCATAGGGCCCAACAATGCAACTGGAAGAAAAATCAGTTTCACCTTGCCTCTGAGCATCAACCTATGAACCAGGAGGTCACGGTTCAATTCCTGGTCAGGGCACATCGCCTGGGTTGCAGGCTCATTCTCCAGTAGGGGGCGTGCAGTAGGCAGCTGATCAATGATTCTCTCTCATCATAGATGTTTCTATCTCTCTCTCCCTTTCTCTCTAAAATAAATAAAAATATATTTTAAAAAATATGAAAATACATAAATTGGCTGCTGGAAGCTAATATTACTCCTGTTAGGGGGTAATCTTATTTCCCCTTTTAGGAAAAAAAAAAGAGCCACAATAAGTTGTGCCTCCTGAAATATTTAAAATACAGATTTTCACTTTCATTCTTTAAATCTTTACAATTCTTTATAGTGACTGGACAAAAACTGACTAGAGTATTAAAATGAGATATTATTGATTTCTGAGCTTATTAGGCAGAAGGTGTTATTTCAGAGGAAAGGGTAAACTTTTAACACATATATTTAATGAAAACAATGCTTTTGGTCAAAGTTATCCATCATTAACAATATGCATAGAAAGTGTAAAACTTCACTGGATGTTTAAAACTGCCTAGATATTGTTAGGTTTTTTTTTGTTTTGTTTTGTTTTTTTTTGTTGTTTTTTTTTTACCTTGATGTGTTTAGTTTCTAAAAAAAATCTCTTGTGGATATAAGAAGGAATCATTTAAGTTAATTTTCATAAACATGTGGTTTCCCTGTGCCTTTGTGGAAATAGGCTGGATCTCAGGCTTCTATACATTGGATCTAAGTCTTCTTCCTCATTGTTTCACTCAGATTGCATGGATTTTTAGCATCCAGGTAGCAAATGCTCAGTCCTGCCTTCTGCATATAATAACTCACAATAGGTATTCTGAGGTGTGGATTTTTTATGACAGGGACTTTTGCACAAATCTCTTGTACACTGAATGTTGAACAGCGTTACCATTATTTTGACAAATTTTCTAAGGTATTTGGCACTGGTTTTGACAAATGGTCACGATGAAGCTGATTCAGATGGATGACAGGCAGCTGTAGTGCAGTTCTACCAATTGATTTTTAGTCATGGAGTGATTCAAAAAGGCTAAGGAAAGCCTTAATCCGATGTGACAGCAGGAGATCCGTTTGCACTGTGAACTGGAGGTGATTGTTAATGGGCTGGGGATGCTAGCAGAGGCTAGCTTCGCTGGGACAAATGGAATGATTACCACTGTCAACTCCCTACATAATAAAAAGGTATCTACAATCCCTGGCCTAAGTGTGCATATGTATGTGTATAGATGAGTGCATATGTATATGTGTGCATGGGTGCATGCATGTCTATGTGTATACCCATGTGCACATGTATATGTGTATAGTTGTGCACATGTGTGCATGTGTGTATGAGCTCACAATATACAGAAAGGTTCGTAAATTTTGAGTGATGTTTTTAAATAGTGAAATGAAATAAAAATAAGGTACACAGAAATATAGATCTATATAAAACCCTAACATGCAAATCAACTGAACGGCAGAATGACCTGCGGAACAACCAGTCGCTATGATGTGCACTGACCACCAGGGGGCAGATGCTTGATGCAGGAGCTGCCCCCAACCCGCAGCCCCAGACCGGTGGTGGTGGGAAGCAGGGCTGGCAAGTGGGTGGCACCAGGCCAGCCAAAGTGGATGTAGGTGGGGGCCCTGATCACCCCTTCAGTCACCCCACAGATCAGCCCTGATCGCGGCCAGGTGTAGGGACCCTACCCATACATAAATTTGTTCACCAGGCCTCTAGTCCTATTTAAGTATAGCTTATGTATTATCTTGGTTTTCAGAGAAGTTATGTTGGTTAACTTTCTCTCTTTTTTCTATTAACTGTTGGAGTGTCTGTGGCATTACAAAAATAACATTGAACTCAAGAAAAAACTCTGCCTCCAAGTCCTGCTTCTGGGACTCTGCACAACTCATTTAATACAATGTTTTTCAACCTTTTTCATTTTGCCTTCCCAAGAAGACTTTATTTTTTTAAATATATTTTTATTGATTTCAGAAAGGAAGAGAGAGGGAGAGAGAGACAGAAACATCAATGATGAGAGAGAATCATTGATCAGCTGCCTCCTGCATGCCCCCTACTGGGAATCGAGCCCACAACTTGAGCATGTGCCCTGGACTGGAATTAAACTCGGCACCCTCCAGTCTGCAGGCCGATGGTCTATCCACTGAGCAAAACCAGCCAGGGCTCAAGAAGACTTTTTAAATACTTTTTTTCTAATTAGCTCATCCTCATTGAAATTTAATTTCACAGACATACTCTGTACCTGCTGTGTACTATAGTAAATTGATAATCATATATTGTGTATGTAATTATTATTATGTTTTTTAAAAATTATGCTCATTTATTTTTTTTTAATTGCTTAAAGTATTACAAAGGGTATTACATATGTGTCTTTTTTTTTCCCCGCCCTTGACTATCCCCTGGCCTCCCCCACCCCCCAGCGTCCCATGTCCATTGGTTATGCATATATGCATGCATACAAGTCCTTCGATTGATCTCTTATACCCCTCCCTCCTGCCCCCCAACTTTCCCCGGCCTTCCCGCTGCAGTTTGACAATCTGTTTGAGGCAGCTCTGCCTCTGTATCTATTACTGTTCAAAAGTTTATAATGGTCTCTATTATCCATGAATGAGTGAGATCATGTGGTATTTTTCC
The DNA here is from genome assembly GCF_014108235.1 of Myotis myotis. NCBI lineage: Eukaryota > Metazoa > Chordata > Mammalia > Chiroptera > Vespertilionidae > Myotis > Myotis myotis. The sequence goes on along the minus strand of NW_023416324.1, from coordinate 204,978,075 downwards.
TTCATTGACTGGCTTATTTCACTTAGCATAATGCTCTCCAGTTTCATCCATGCCGTTGCAAATGGTAGGAGTTCCTTCTTTTTTACAGCAGCATAGTGTTCCATTGTGTAGATGTACGTAATTATTTAAGATTTTTTTTTAACCCTCTCCCCAAGAGCCAGTTTTTTTGCCCTGTTGGCAGTGATTTCACTGCCATTGAGAGTGCATAATTGAATACATTTTTCAATAATGTGAAAATCATTTATTAAGCACCTACTCTATATCAGATATTATAATAGGTGTTAAGGATCTGAAAAAAAATCACTTCTGCTTAATGGAAACTTACAGTCAATGAGAATGAATCCACTGTGGAAAAGCGATTATGATCCTGTGAAAGCTCTAGCAGGAATATGTCTGTGCAGATGATGGGATAAATTAATTCTGTGAGGGTTAGGGACCAAACCAAGAGGCAGATAAAGGGAAACTGGGTTTGTTGGATAAAGGTGGGGTGCAGAGCTTTCCAAGTAAACAAACAGTATGAGTCATGTAAGCATGAGATCACAAACTTCGAGCTTTGTTCTTGCCTGTAATTAAACTTAATAAAATATCTACATTACAGAACTATTAAGAGATTAGAGAAATACTATATGTAAAAACCTTTGGAGGTTATAGAAAGCTAGATGCTTTTAAGGAATTAATCTGATTAATTCTTTGATGATGAAACAATCTATTTACTCAAAATATTCATTTAATTCTGTGCTATGTTTATAGCAAATTTCTGGTAGACTCAACACTAAATATAAAATCCCTTTGGTTTTTGTACTTCTTAAAAATAACAATCTTAATACATTAGAAAAAAATGTGTAAGCTTTACTCTCTAAGCAAAATGCATGGATTGCAATTTATTTACATATTTATGTATAAATGTTTGTTTTGTTTTTTTGTTGCTGCATAGAAAATTACCCCAATATTGCCACTTAAAATAATATTGTCTCCCATTTCCTGTGAGTCAGAAATCTGGGTGTGGCTTGGCTGGGCACCTGTCACTCAAAGTCTCTCATGGGGTTGCACTAAAGGTGTGGTCCCCTCCGAAGACTCCACTGGTGGGAGGGAGTGGGGCAGCCGAATGTATTTCTGAGTTCACTCATTTGGTCGTTGGCGGCATTTACTTACTCACAGGCTTTGGGCAGGTGGCCTCAGTTCCTTGCTGACTCTTAGCCAGGGGACACCCTTCATTCCCTGATATGTGTCTTCCCTTAGAGTGAGCAAGCAAGAGAGAGACAGAGAGAACCCAAGATGAATTTCCCATTCTTTTTATAACCTAACTCAGCATTGACATCCCATCAGTTTTGTCATATCCTATTCTTTGGAAGAAGATCATTAGGTTCGCCTACATTTCATAAGGAAAAGCAGGAATAGCAGGAAGCAGCAATCATCGAAGGCCATTTTTGAGGCCGCCTTTCGTATCATGCCTTAATTCACTTCTCAATCCAATTGAGATGTCTATTGAAAATAAGTAATATTTTTATTGTCTTATGGCATTACTGAGCTCTAAAGTATAGTCAACTTAAAAAATTTTAAAGTATGTTTTTATTTATTTCAGAGAAATTAAGGGAGAGGGAGAGATAGAAACATCAATGATGAGAGATAATCATCAATCGGCTGCCTCCTATTTGGGATCGAGACCACAACCCCGGCATTTGTCTTGATCTGGAATCAAATCTTGACCTCCTGGATCATAGGTCGATGCTCCACTACTGAGCTACACCAGCTGGGCAAGTGTAGCCAACTTCTGATTATTCAGTCCTACTTGAAGATGTCTAATAACAGACAGCTCATTGGGAGGCATAATTTCCATTTCTGGACAGCTGTGATTTTATAGAAATCTCTTTCTCCATAATTTCTCAAAGTGACATTAGAAGGCTGAGCCTATTAATGCATTTTAATATTTGCAAGCATATGTTTGAGACATTAATCAGGATTCAGAAGAGGAGCTCAAGGTTAAAAGGAGATTGACTAAGGGGAAATTGAGTTGAGTCCCTTTGTTTCTGGAGGGAGTCATTCTTTTATTTCAACATCTACTGAGGATGTAATAAGTACTGGTTCAGGTACTGAGAATACATTTAAAAAATCCCACCTTTGTGCTGTCAATTCCAAGTGAGAGGATCAGTGTAAGATCACAAATGTCAGGACCTAGGGTCATAGAGCAAACTGGTACTGGACAGGAGAGAGTTTCTGGAAAGAAATAGGTTGTTTATGCATTAAATTATTAAAATATAATTCTTGGTATCTCAATGCCCCTAGCCCCACATAGGTGGAGAGCAGTCATTTATCATAAAGAGGGGCCAGTGTTAGGGGTTACAAACCACTAGCATCAAAAGGAGTCTGGAGCAATAGAATTATTTGAAATATTGTTGAAATGCTGTGTGCCCCCTCCCTATTGCTGTCCCTCTCCTTCCACCACAGCCTGGGTAAGAAGAAAGAGATATTTCCCCTTTATTTTAGGGAAGGGAGAGGTAATGAAGAAAATTACTAGGAGAGCTGAGGAGTTTGTATGTGTCTTCTGGTTTTAGGGAGCCCAAGGGTTGCAATGGGAGGTGTGTCTCCATCTGCCAAAGAGAGAGAGGGAAGAGAAAAAGACAGGCTGTGTTGCGCTGAAGATGGCTTCTACTGATGGTAAAGCGAATGTGTGTGTTTTCTGTGCCCACAGCCCACAGTGAGAGATCCTCCCAGAGCTGTTTGTAGAAAGACCTGCCAGCAGCTCAGGGGCTGAGGCGGAAGCAGAAAGTCGCCAATAGAGGGCATTCTACTGCACCCCTCTAAAATAGTATTCAATTGCCTGTAATCCTCACTTTCGATGCCTAATCCTAGATGGGTCAGAATCCAAGCTGGTGAGTGGAGGAGGAGGCCTAGTAGACTAGTGCACTAGGGAAAGAGAAGAGCTCTTATGTCTCTCCCCAAATAGAATCTTTCAAGCTAGGTGTGACCTCAAGCTTTATGAAGGGAAGACCTTTCACTTTAAATTAAATTAAGATGCTCAGGAATGATTTGTCAGAGGAGTGAATGGGTGCTATCTTGAGGGTATATTATAGGCACCATAGTTACTGAATGAGAGATTTTTTTTTATCCTCACCTGAGGATATTTTTCCATTGATTTTTAGAGAGAGTGAAAGAGAATGGGAAATACAGAGAGAAATATTGATGTGTCTCACATTGATTGGTTTCCTCCTGTGTGAGCCCTGACAAGGGCTGGGGCCAGGGAGGAGTCTGCAATTGAGGTACGTGCCCTTGACTGGAATCGAACCCGGGACTCTTTGGTCCGCAGGCTGAGGCTCTATCCACTGAACCAAATCGGCTAGGGCTGAATGAGAGATTCAGTGAAGCACGTGGTACACAGGCCAACAGAAGTGACACAGAAACTTAAGGAGAGGAAGGGAATCTCAGGTCAAAGCTCCAGCTCCAAGGTCAGGATGACTTGGATTGGACCCCCATGTCCTCAGCTCACCTCCTGCAGATTCCTGGACGCCTTGGAGACCACGTTTCTTCATGTATGAGATGGAATTGATCATAGACTCTCCTCATAGGGCTGCAGGAGGATTAAATGCGAGAATGGCTGCTGGATGCCAGGCATAGAGAAGGCTCAATGTTTCTTGTTGCTGCTGTTGCTGTCAAGTAACTCAAGTGTTTGGAATTGTGGTGTAATGAAGGTTACACAAAACCAGCAGCTAACATCCAGTGTAGGCTCTGTTTTGCCTTGAATATTCGTAAATCAACATTTTTGAATTCAGTCTTTCTGCACTACCTTTTGCTCTCTGTAAAACATTATAACTTTTTCTATAAACCTTTGGGTTCCCCCCCCCAAATGGGCCATTTAAATAGAAAAATCTTAGCCAGAAAAATTTCATGTTGCACATTTCAGAAGTTGAAAGCATACAGAATAATGGAAGCTATACAATAAAAAAAAAAGTTCTTTAAAAAAAGCAAGTAGCTCCAGCATACAGAAGCTACACCTATGACAGGGTTTGGATGAATCTACTGAAAATCATATTCATTTGTCAACAAGTCTAGCATCTTAGAAATATATATTTATGAATGTAATTTCTTGTTCAAAAGATGTTACAACAAAAATAAAGTCCATTAAAAATAAAAAAACAATCCAATCAAAAAATGGGCAATGGACCAAATAGATACTTTTTGAAAGAGGACATACAGAAGGCCAAAAGACATATGAAAACATGCTCAAAGTCACTGATCATTCAAGAGATGCAAATCAAAATGACAATGAGGTACCATCTCATACCTGTCAGAATGGCTATCATCAACAAATCAACAAATGACATGTGCTGGCAAGGATGCGGAGAAAAAGGAACCCTTGTGCACTGCTGGTGGGAATGCAGACTGGTGCAGGCACTATGGAGAACAGTATGGAGTTTCCTGAAAAAACTAAAAGCGGAACTCCCATTTGACCCAATAATCCCACTTCTAGGAGTATGTCCCAAGAAACTAGAAACACCAATCAGAAAGAATATACACACCCCTATGTTCATAGCAGCACAATTTACAATAGATAAGATTTGGAAACAGCCTAAGTGCCCATCAGCAGATGAGTGGATTAGAAAATTGTAGTCCATCTACACAATGGAAAACTATGTTGCTGTAAAAAGGAAGGAACTCCTACCATTTGCAATAGCATGGATGGACCTTATGCTAAGCAAAATAAGTCAGAGAAAGATAAATATCACATGATTTCACTCATTTGTGGAATATAATGAACAACATAAACTGATGAACAAAAACAGATCCAGAGACAGAGAAGCACTGATCAGACTGTCAAACCTCAAAAGGGAAGGCAGGGAAGGGTCGGGGGAAAGGGGAGAGATCAACCAAAGGACTTGTATGCATGCATATAAGCATAACCAATGGATACAGACACTAGCGTGGTGAGGGCACGAGCGGGGAGTTGCGGGACAATGGGAGGATAAGGACACATATTGATTAATATCTTAATCAATAAAGAAAAAAATAAAATAAAAAACACAGCTTGTTTCTAAAATTCTAATAGAACTTTTTTCATTCTTTATAATGTCCTACCTCCCTTGTCCATATTTTTACAAACTTCAAATTATATTTTTTTAGTTTTACAAAACAAATGTAGTAATTTTCCAGAAAAATTCCAGGTGTAGTAGTTTTCTTATTCTCATTAGCATTTGACTTTGGGATGAGAGTTTTGACTTTCTAATTATGTAAGCAAACTATAACAGCATAATTGTTCTCATTACCATTTATATAACTCTTAGTTATACTAAATATACCCTACTCATTTGTTTAATCTATATTTCTTACTTTGCACTGATATTTTAGCCCATCTATATATGGGGATCTTAGATATTTATTGTCAATTTTTGTGAAATTTTTATAAGATAAAATGTTAGCCTACAGGTAATGCTTTAAATATAAATATATCTTTATATTTATAGTTAACTTTTTGGTTGTTCTTTCAATAATAACAATTTTATAAATATTTATAATAGCAACATTTTTGAACTAATATATATACTACTGGAGGCCTGGTGCATGGATTCGTGCACTGGTGGGGTCCCTGGGCCTGGCCTGTGCCCTCTTGCAATCTGGGATCCCTTGGCAGATATTGAAGAGCTGGTTTTCGCCCAATCCCCACAGGCCAGGCCGAGGGACCCCACTGGTGCACGAATCCATGCCCTGAGCCTCTACTATACATATAAAATCTTTGGTTAATCACTTCCTGCCCTCCTGCCTCCTCCCTCCCCTCTGAGATTCATCAGTCTGCTCCATGTTTCCATGCCTGTGGTTTCAGCTCCTGCATTGAGCATCTGCCCCCTGGTGGTCAGTGTGTGTCATAGCTACTGGCTGGTTGGCCGCTTGCTTAGTCTTTATATATATAGATAATAGATATTTTTAATTCTCTTCTGTTATTATCCTTCATCTTCCCAAAATGAAGATTGTTGAAATTAGTATCTACAAATGAGTGGCAACAATTTTATGATTTGGTTAAATATTAATTTTTATTATTTTAAAGTGTGCTATTTTAAATCACAGATTTATAAAGATCATTTGTGAGAAATCTCCAGATGAGTCTTACATAGGACATAGTGGCTCTATAGGTGCTGGGCTAGACAGTTTCTATTGAGGGTTGAAATTTTTATGACATTTCAAGTCCATTTTTAACTTAAAGAGAATGAGAAATTGCAAAGACTTCAAATTCACAATATGCCTGAGGCAGAGATGGAACTGAATTCTGCTGGTACTATTATTCATGGTAGACAAAGCTAAAAATTGAAGCTGTATTCTTTAAATAGTATATTAAGTGTGTCTTGAGAAAAACTTCATTTAATGAGGGAAGAAGTTTTCCAATTTTAATCTTCCTACTTGACTAAAGTCATTACGAAATGCCAATAATCTGAATTGAAGATAGTTTGTTTTATTTCAGGTTTGAGGGAAAACTTTATATGGTTGCTTTATTTTTAAGAAATAGCTGTGGGTCTAGATAGCAAAACCCAGTCAGTAAATTTCCGTAGGTTCATTTCAAAAGAATACATCAGTATTTTAAAACTTGGATTTTTTAAAATGTAGATTTAAATAACTAATATGATCAAATGAAAAAAATTCAATATTTCATTATAAAACCCAAGACTTAGAACATTTGGGTCATCAAGCAAATGACATATTACAGGTTCTGATGGTTAATTTATGTCAGTTTGGCTGTGCTAAGGGATGCCTAAAGAGCTGGTGACACATTATTTCTGGATGTGTCTGTGAGGGTGTTTCCAGAGATTAGCACTTGAATCTGTAGAGGAAGTGAAGATTACCCTAACCAGTGTGGGCGGGCATCATCCAATCTGTTGAGGGCCTGAGTAGAGCAAAAAGGCAGAGGAAGGGAGGATTTGCTTGTTTGAGCTGAGACATCTATCTTCTCCTGCCCTTGATATCTGTGTTCCTGGATCTCTGGCTTTTGGATTTAGACCGAGATTTATGCCATTGGCTTTTCAGGTCTTTGGGTTTGGACTGAAACTACACTACCAGCTTTCTTGGTTCTTGCTTGCAGATGGCAGATTGTGAGACTTCTCAGCCTTAACAATCATGTAAGTCTATTCCTATAATAAATATTAATATATCGATATTCATCTCTCTCTATATCTCTATCTCTATCTATCTCTATCTCTATCTATCTCTATCTCTATCTCTATCTCTATCTCTATCTCTTTCTCTATCTCTAGCATCTCTATCTATCTATTACCTATATCTATACGTATATCTTCTACTGGTTCTGTTTCTCTAGAGCAGTGGTTCTCAACCTTCCTAATGCCACGACCCTTTAATATAGTTCCTCATGTTGTAGTGACCCCCAATTTCATTGTTACAAATTGAACATAATTAAAGCATAGTGATTAATCACAAAAACAATATGTAATTATATAAGTGTTTTCTGATGGTCTTAGGCAACCCCTGTGAAAGGGTTGTTCGACCCCCAAAGGGGTCGTGACCCACAGGTTGAGAACCTCTGCTCTAGAGAAAACTTACTAATATACAAGTTAAGGGATGGTTAAGTGTCTAAAGAACCATTTACAGGAGATTGGAACATGTCAATAAATTTAGTCACTTGAATTCCCAGTTTCTTCATTGCTTAACATAAAAGCAGAAATACAGTGCACTTTAGAAGTAATTAGTCTATGTCTTTCTTATGGTGGTCAATTCCCTGTTAATCCCAGAGCCTGGAGTTCTAGAGTCTTATATGCTCTTCAGCCTTTGCATTCAGCTCATCTGTTCTTGCTCCCACATACGGTCCTCTGTACAGTCTGCAAATAAAACAATCGGTTTTCAGGTTCACTTTGAGCCCTTACCTTATCTGTTAAGCTCAGTGCATGGTTTATCAGTGAATTTTGAGGCATTGTCACCATTAAACCTCCCCACAGGCTTCTTATTGATAGCATTTCACTTCTCAAGAAGCCCAGTTTAATTGAACACAGCCGGCCCGAAGGTACGAGACCTTGAATCCCATCAGCAATTTTTCTCTGCCATGTAATCCACATGCAGTAGGATTTAAGCCACTTTGTAAGTTTGGTCTATTTAAGCCCATTATCCCCCAGAGATTTCATTTTCCTCTAAGAAAAAAGCCTTTCTTTTGCTCTCAGTTACATGCATAGATAAGATGTGGTTTAGCTTCCTGGGGTGGTATTATATCTCCTTTGGAGAGATGACTTCCACAATTCACCCACTGTGTACCTGAAGCTGTGAACTATTATGGCATTACACATAAAAAGGAATATAACAGGCGGAAAAGCCTCCAAAGTTACCTCTGGGACTTGCATCTTTCAAAAGGAGGAAATATTTTTATTGCAATATTGAAATCTCTTTTATGAATTTTCACATTTGTCAAACTATATTGAGTTTGGATCAAGCAACATGCAAGACAGTGGGAATACAAAAAATGATGGATGTATACCTGTCTTTGGGAAACTCTAAATCTATGGATCTTATTGGGCAGCCCTCAAGAGTTGGACATACCCATTTCTGCCCATCACAGTACTCCTTCAGCAGCCCATCTTTGCTCTGGAGGCCTTAGCTGGGCTGATGGAAAACTGCTCAAAATTTCACATTAATCTGAAGCTCTTAGTCAGTCTTCTCTCTTTCTTCCTCTCCTTCCACAACTGTCAGACATCCATGCAATCCATCTACTCCTGCTCCCTCTCTTCTTTATTTTTCACAGGCAATAAATTTCTTGTGCTTCTAACTCTGTCTTGTTGTCTGCTTCTAGAAAGACCTGAACTGACACAGATGATAATAACTCTAATGGGGGAAAAAAGAGGCAGCATTGGGGGTGTTTGCAATGTGGAAATGGAGGTTAGCAATTTTAAAGCTTAGTAAGAGAAGTGTCTCTGAGAAGTTGAGTTTTGAATAAATCCTTAAAAAAAAAAAAGGAATGACCTATGTGGATAACAAGACAGAGGGAATTGCCAGTGAGAAGTCCCTGAGGTGAGAATGAATTGTTATTAATCTTCTTTCACAAAGAGTTGTCATCCTGCCCCCAAAAGGTGTGCGACACACATATGCAGGGTGGCAGATTGGGCAGCAACTCTTCACTTATCACTGAAAAGAGCTTGCTAGATGAGTCCCTGCATGGTATAGAAGCCACAGTCCTCAAGCTGTGGAACCGAGGGCGATGTTCCCATCCACAGTGTGGCCCTTGACGAAGGAACACACCAGTGAAAAGGATTTTGCATATCTATATTATAAAAGGCCAGTGGTCATAATGCCGTAATGCCGGAATGACCAAACGACTGGTCACCAGGAGGTGCATTGATGGGTCTCGCGGTGTGGCGGGAGGGAGTCTGGGTCCTGCCGGTGTGGCGGATCTGGGTCTCATGTGATTTCATGCGCTGGGCCTCTAGTATGTTCATAAGATGAGCAATTGTCCTAGGAGGAGTCAAAGTTGGTACGACATTCTCTAGGGGTTTTTAAGCACTTCTGAGGATAAAAGCTAAAAAAACCAACAACATAATAGTTGTAAAAAAAGTAGACTGAAATGACAATAAAATGTATACACATTTACTCTGAAATTTTGTTAATCTTATCGATATTGTACATTTCTTTAGGAATCATGTTTTGAAGTTTGTCTGCTTCATCCCATTACTAGTATAATAATAATAAAAAAATCCCAAACCAAACCACTGGATTACTTTGTGGCTCAGGATGAATACCCTCTGTCTTAAATTATTCTCAAATCTCTGGGAAATCACTTAAAATGCCCTCTTGAGAAGGAGCTAAAAAATAAAAGTGTCATGTTTTCCTCTAGTTTGAAATAGAAAACCAAGTGATGTGGGGTAAACACACAGGGAGGAAATGGGAAGTTGGACAAGATAAATGATGTTAAATAATCCCCAAAGGCTAGGTTTGCCATCTATCTACACACTAGTGGGGAAAGGCCGGCCTGGGAGTGATAAGTCAGTAAATGAAATGTGCTAACAGCATGAAGGAGACCAGCGTAGACACCAGAGACTGCGGGCATGGGAAGCCGATTTGAAATGAGGTGGGTGTGTAATGAAGAGTTGGTTACTTTATCATAAGCCCTGTACATGCTAAGATGAAATCCAAGACTGAGGCGGAAGGAGGAAGCATCATAAATCTTAAATCTCAAAGTACTTAAAGATGAACCGGAGTGCCCAGATCCCCAGCAAACTTCCCAATTCCGAAACTTGGCTCTTGATGGGGGAACCTGTCAAAACAGGCTCCAGAGGTCAAATGATACATCTTCATCCCCAACACAGAGGCCCGCTCTCCGGTTTGATGAGAAAACATTAATTTTACCCTCTGGATAGCCAGTCCAAGTCCGCGCGTCGCTCTTTAACACACCGTTTCCCAGGGCGGCAGTAATAAAACATGGTAAGAGCATTGGATTTGTAGCAGATAGAGGCATTGCCAAATCCCCAAAGCTTTGCTTGCCTCTGTGTTAACAGAGGGAGGCGCAGGAACAGATGCCAGAAACAATCCAACAGTTCTCAGGGCAGGGAAAATAAACACTGAAGGCAAACTGTAGCTTGCCGGAGCAGATGATCAAGAAATTAAAACATCTGATAATAAAAGGCAATGTCCAGATGGCATTTATCACTAATTTCCCTAAGAAAAGAAATTATGGACAGAAAAAAAATACAGTTCCAGGAGGTAACTTAATTCCCTCTGGAACCTTGGAATATTTAGAAGATAGGGAAAGTAAACAAGTATTTTTTTTGTTGTTTGTTTTTTTTTAAATTTAGAAAGGAATTTGGCATAGTAGTTATTATAGATCCTATTTGACTAAATATTGAAAATGATATTGCTTTTACTTACTAATTATTGCTATCAGATTAGGGTACTGATGAAAATGCTAATGATCAGTTTTTTAATTTGGAGAAATCAATAATTAATATAACATTATGACTATTTATCAGTTCTTTTTACAAAAAGTTTCTCCTCCTGACAGTTTGTGAAGTTCAGTGTGGCCATGTAACTTATTATTATTATTTTTAAATTAAAACTTTATTTTTTAAAAGCTGTTTAAGGTTCACAGTAAACTTAAGGGAGCAGTTATGGACATTTCCAACATACACTCTACCCCCACACATCTGTGGTTCAACATTATGGTTCACTTATGGTGTTGTACATTCTGTGAATTTGAACAGATGTATAATAATGTGTATCTATCATTATGGTATCATACAGAATATTTTTACTGCCCTAAAAATCCTTTATGCTCCTTCTATTCATCACATTCCTTCCCAATCCTTGATCTTTATCCTGTGTCCATAGTTTTGCTTTTCCAGGATGTCATATAGTTGGAATTATACAGTATGTAGCTTTTGCAAATTTACTTCTTTCACTTAGTAATATGCACTTAAGGTTGCTCTATTATTTTCCGGGTTAGATAGCTCATTTCATTTTAGTGCTGAATGATATTCCTTTGTCTGGATGTAACATAGTTTATCTATTCACCTTCTGAAGGATATCTTGGTTGGTTCCAAGTTTTGGCGGTTATGAACACATTTCCTGTAAACATCCATGTGCAGGTTTTTCTGTGGACATACGTTTTCAAGTCCTTTGGGTAAATCAATGCCAAGGAGTGTGAATGTTGGGTCATGTGGTATGAGTATGCTTAGTTTTGTAAGAAACTGCCAAACTGTCTTCCAAAGAATCTGAACTATTTTGCATTCTCACCAGCAATGAATGAGAGTATTGGTCATCTCACATTCTCCCAAACACTTAGTGTTGTCAATGTTGTGGATTTTGTCCATTCTAGTAGGTGTGTGGTAGTATCTTGTTGTAATTTGCATTTCCCTGATGACATGTGATGTGCAACATTTTAAAATATGCATTTGCCATCTGTACATATTCTTCGGTGAGGTGTCAGTGAATGTCTCTGGCCCATTTTTTTAAAAAATATATTTTATTGATTTTTTTAGAGAGAGGAAGGGAGAGGGACAGAGAGTTAGAAACATCGATGGGAGAGGAACATCGATCAGCTGCCTCCTGCACACCTGCTACTGGGGATGTGCCCGCAACCCAGGTACATGCCCTTGACCGGAATAGAACCTGGGACCTTTCAGTCTGCAGGCTGATGCTCTATCCACCTAGCCAAACTGGTTAGGGCTCTGGCCCATTTTTAAGTAAGGTTGTTTGTTTTCTCATTGTTGAGGTTTAAAAGGTCTTCACATATTTGGATTATAGTCTTTTGTCTTATGTGTCTTTTGCCAATATTCTCTTCCAGTCTGTATGTAGTTTGCCTTCTTATTCTCCAGACATTGTCTTTCACAGAGCAGACGTTTTTAATTTTAATGAAGTCAAGCTTATCAAATGTTTTTAAAATAGTTGTGCCCTTGGCATTGGATTTTAAAAGTTCTTGCCATACTGAAGTTCACCTAGGTTTTCTCCAATGTTATCTTCTAGGAGTTTTGTAGTTTTGCATGTTACATTTGGGTCTGTGATTCGGTGTAAGGTCTGTGTCCAGGTTTACATTTTTTTTGTTTGCATAAGAATTTCCAGTTTTTCCATTTGTTGAGAAGATTATCTTTGCTCTGTTGTATTGCTTTTGCTCCTTTGTCAAAGATCAGTTGAATATATTTATGTGGATAGAGTTCTGGGCTCTCTATTCCATTCCTTTCTTAAAATAGTGCTTACTTCCTTGTCACAGCTATGTAATTTATTCACTTATTTTAATGTTTTTTTTGTGTGTGTTTATTTTACCATGTGAAATCCATAAGGTTTTTTAAATTACTGTTTTAGCATATATAGACACTGTATTAATATTTGTTGAGTGTCTAAATGAAGGAATCACTGAATTAGAAAGTTGTGGAATAGGAACCAACTCCTTGAATTTTAACAGCCCTGTTCTCTGGTGAATATAGATGTGGAAGAGAGATTTACATTACTCTTTAAAACAAAATAAAGTGTTAGGTCCCTTAAATCATTAATTTGGAGATTTTATGCCTAGGGATGGTAAGATTCTAATTCTTGTTTTTAAGAACAAGTTAAAACAATAAAAGAAGTTCGACAGAGAGAGATCAGTGCTATAGTGAGGCAATAGGAACTATACTACATCTTTTATTTTTTTTCTTTTATGTTATTGGTTTATCAAGGAAAAAGACATTGCTTTTCTTAAGAGTTGTGATTTGTCTTCCTCCTTTTTGGGAAATCCCTGTGGGAGATAGAGGGCTTTCAGAATCAGGCACCGGAGAAAGCTCTGTGGTGACTAAACTGACTACAGTTTAAGCATTGTCTTTTCCTTATGGGTTTCTCCCTTTGATTGACGTTGACACCTGGTTTTCTGAAAGAACTTGGAGGATTGTGTGCTTTTCAACTACAGGTCTTTGCTTACCACAAGCTTTTTGGCTTACATTGTACTTCAGTGGACATCCCTCTGTGCCTATAGCTGAGAGTTCTGGTTTTCACAATGACATCAGATATTGCATAAAGAGCAGCTGGTGTAATAATTCAGACACAGCTAGGTCGACTTCCTTCAGCTTATTATTTTTCCATAACATGTATTCATGTTTTCTTTTGTTCTTGGTGATGGTGTTTAAAATTGTAGAAGTAATGAATAAATTCAGCAGTCTTTTGTGCTCTTGAAAGAAAGGTATTGCAATGAGAAAAATGTTATTTAAAAAAATATTCCTGAAAAAAAACCAAGATGGCGGCATAGGTTAACGCCGGAGATCGCTGCCTCAAACAACCACTTCAGAGATATAACTAAAGGACAGAACGGACATCACCCAGAACCACGGGAAGGCTGGCTGAGTGGAAATTCTACAACTAGGAGGAAAGAGAATATCATACCCAGACTCAGAGGAGGCGCAGTGCTGAAATGAAATACTCAGGTGCGGAGTGTGCGCGCGGAGCGGGCTGGCGGCGGAGGGCGCGGTTGTTGTTTTCAATCGGGAGGGAGTTTCAGACTCTGAGCTCCAGATCCGGGCGAGTCTCTGGGGACCGAGACTCAAACGGGAGAAACGGGACTGTCTGGCTTCGGTCGGAACTCGAAGGCAGCTTTCTCTCCGAGGTTTGCAGCCATTGCTGGGGCTCTGAGAGGCAGAGCCCCTGGGGAAGGAACTGAGAGTCGCCATAACTGCTTGTTCCGCCCGCCCTATAGATCCCCGGGGACCCGCCCCGCCCAAGCCCTGCGCAGCGCCATTTGCCGGATAGCCTCAGGCAAACGCCAGATTAGCACCGCCCTAGAGATCCAGCACAGAAGCCCTCCCACTACAGACACAGCAGACTCTCATAGCCAGTTAGCCTGGAGGTCAAATCACCCCGGTATTGCCGACATCAATCAAGGCTTAACTACAACAAGACTTCGCACAAAGACCACTAGGGGGTGCACCAAGAAAGCATAAAAAATGCGGAGACAAAGAAACAGGACAAAACTGTCAATGGAGGATATTGAGTTCAGAACCACACTTTTAAGGTCTCTTAAGAACTGTCTAGAAGCTGCCAATAAACTTAGTAAGGCCCTCGAAAAGACTGGTGAGACCGCCGATAAATGTAGTGAGATCCTCAAGAAATCTAATGAGACCCTCGATGTTGTGATGAAGAACCAACTAGAAATTAAGCATACACTGACTGAAATAAAGAATATTATACAGACACCCAACAGCAGACCAGAGGAGCGCAAGAATCAAGTCAAAGATTCGAAATGCGAAGAAGCAAAAAACACCCAACTGGAAAAGCAAAATGAAAAAAGAATCCGAAAATATGAAGATAGTGTAAGGAGCCTCTGGGACAGCTTCAAGCGCACCAACATCAGAATTATAGGGGTGCCAGAGGATGAGAGAGAGCAAGATATTGAAAACCTATTTAAAGAAATAATGACAGAAAACTTCCCCCACCTGGTGAAAGAAATAGACCTACAGGTCCAGGAAGTGCAGAGAACCCCAAACAAAAGGAATCCAAAGAGGACCACACCAAGACACATCATAATTAAAATGCCAAGAGCAAAAGACAAAGAGAGAATCTTAAAAGCAGCAAGAGAAAGAAACCCAGTTACCTACAAGGGAATACCCATACGACTGTCAGCTGATTTCTCAACAGAAACTTTGCAGGCAAGAAGGGAATGGCAAGAAATATTCAAAGTGATGAATACCAAGAACCTACAACCAAGATTACTTTATCCAGCAAAGCTATCATTCAGAACGGAAGGTCAGATAAAGAGCTTCACAGATAAGGAAAAGCTAAAGGAGTTCATCACCACCAAACCAGTATTATATGAAATGCTGAAAGGTATCCTTTAAGAAGAGGAAGAAGAAAAAAAAAGGTAAAGATACAAATTATGAACAACAAATATGCATCTATCAACAAGTGAATCTAAGAATCAAGTGAATAAATAATCTGGTGATCATAATAGAATCAGGGACATAGAAAGGGAATGGACTGACTATTCCTGGGGGGGAAAAGGGTGTGGGAGATGCGGGAAGAGACTGGACAAAAATCGTGCACCTATGGAAGAGGACAGTGGGTGGGGAGTGAGGGCGGAGGGTGGGGCGGGAGCTGGGAGGAGGGGAGTTATGGGGGGAAAAAAAAGAGGAACAAATGTAATAATCTGAACAATAAAGATTTAATTAAAAAAAAAATAAAAAAAAATATTTCTTGCCCTAGCCGGTTTGGCTCAGTGGATAGAGCATTGGCCTGCGGATTGAAGGGTCACAGGTTTGATTCCGGTCAAGGGCACATGCCTGGGGAGCATGCAGGAGGCAGTCTATCAATGATTCTCTCTCATCATTGATGTTTCTATCTCTCTATCCTTCTCCCTTCCTCTCTAAAATCAATAAAAATATATTAAAAAATATTCCTTGAAGGGAAATCATTAGAGCACAAGTTAATTCTGCTAAACATGTACTTGGTAGTTTAGTAACATTATATTGCTTGTTATTTCACTGGAATAATAATGCCCATTTCTATTTTTCTTCCAAATCACTAAGGAAAGGTTGTGTGTGTTTGTGGGGTGGTGATGGTGGTGGTGGTGGTGGTGGTGTGCGTGTGCTTTAAGAAGGCTTATTTCAGTACATGATGTTGGTTTTAGTAGAATTTATTACTGTTATATTTAGAGGTAGATGGCCCTGGGACAGAGTTTTCAAATTACTATCTAAGGTCATACAAAAATGAACAGACTATGACAGTTATTTTTAGCAAGGGCAGATGAAGAAACAAACCCATAATGGTAAATTCAATATAGTCAAATGTTTTAGTTTGTACTTGACTGAATTATACTTTTTTGACAAGATAGCATTTCTGAAATGAAATTAGACCCAGATGAAGTACATTTCTTTTTTATTTTGGAAGGATAAATACTTAAATAAGTAGGGTTGAAAGGCCATACTGTTTTTGTTTCCCCCCCTAGAAAGAAAGGGTGATTTGTGAAAATGTTGCCCCTTTGTCACAAATAAAGCTAATTGCTGGAATCCTGCACAATTCTAGGAGGGGAGAACTGAAAGTCCCATTGAATCCCGCATTGATCAATAGATTATGTTCATTTAAATGCCAGTTATTTAACTTTTTCTATGGGTTGGGCAGTGTGTTAGTGCTTAGAATGCAAATATAAACAAAATAAAAATCCTTGCTCTTATGGAGTATATTCTTCAAAAATGAAATAATATGTATGCTTTCAGATGGTATATTTCTTACACAATTTGGTTCACACTGTAGAACAATCTATGTATATAAAAGCCTAGGTGACCTTTACGACCGGTTGACCGAATGACCAGTCGACTGGTTGCTAGGATGTGCACTGACCACCAGGGGGCAGATGTTCAATGTAGGAGCTGCCCCCTGGTGGTCAGTGCGCTCTCACAACCAACCTCCCATGACTGGCCAAGCTTCTGCGGTCCCTCCCACTGGCCGGCTAGGCGATCAGTGAGCTCCCACAGCCAACCTCCTGCAGCCAGCCAACCTCCCGTGGTCTCTCCCCCGAGACTGGGCGAGACAGCCATGAGGGCCCTGATCCCTGGCAAGGCCAAGGGACCCCACCCATGAACGAATTCATGCACCAGGCCTCTAGTGTTTTTATAATATTTTTTCTGATTATAAACACAGTATATAAAATTTTCCACAATTTTACCACCTAAACCACTGCAAATAGTATTTATCTTTCTAACCATATAAATATATACTAAAATATTGTGTTTCACTTAGTATATATTTGTAGCATTTTAAAACCTGATTGTAATGGTCATGTGATTCTAAAGAAAAAAGCAATCTCCTATTAATGAGCTCTTAGGTTGCTTTTGATTTCCTGATGTTGGGAAGGAGATCTTTGTAAATGTCCTTGGGTGAAACACTGTATTTTAAGGATAAATTCCTATAAGTGATGTTACTCAGTAAAATCATAGGGCTATTTTTCAAACTTTTGGTAATATTTTCATGTTGACCTCCAGAAGGATTGTACACCTTGCAAGAGCCATCTATTTTAAAATCTATTTAAAGCTGCTCAGGATTTTCGATTGGTGACCATTTTTATTTTCACTTTCATTCTGATATATGTTATTGTGTTGGCTATTCCTTAGTCCTTACTCTCTCAAACATTATTCACTTATCTTGTACCTTCAGCTAAGAGGATTACGATGATAGATAAGTAGCGTAGAGAGCAGATAATTTTTTGGAATGACAAATTCTCTGCATGTATCCAATCTGGCTTCTCTGTTCTTGGGTTATTGCATTTTTCAGAGTCAGTTTTTATAGGGGAAAATTTCAACAGTGCTCATGAAAAGCAGCAACGCAATGTTTAGCATCTCTCCGAGGAAAGTCTATACACCACTTATGACCCCGGTTTGAGTGCTCTAAATATCATTTTTAGTGCAGTAAGTCATCAGAGGGGAGAAAAAAGTAACCCTGAATTACTTCAGCTCCATTCAACAAATGCTTATCATCTGACTCCATATGAGAGACAGGCACGGTAACTGTGTGAAATGAGATCTGCTCACCTTGGAGCATTACATCACCTATGGAATTTCCTCAGGGCTAGTAGAAAATTCCCAATAATTGAAATTATGTCCCATATGTTGCCCAGTGCTACTCATTCTATAATTATGGATTTATGGTTTTTCACAAAAGCTATCTTGTGGCATTCATTTCTGAAAAGCAAGGAAAATAAAATATTTCATATTGTCTAGATACACATCAACTGAGCAATGACTAATTCCCCTAAGAAGGCTTCACTGTTGGTTGAACAGAGTCAATATATATGAATTTTTTGCTACAGTCTCTTTGGATTGCCATAAAGGGCTATGGCGGAAGCTCTATGAGAAAATGATGAATGCTTGATACAGAGTAAATTTAAAAAGAAAGCTCAAAATTGATTTAAGAGATAAAAATGGATGTAATTTCAAGAACATAAATCAAAGTTTGTCTCCCGACATGCATGTTTTAAGTGGGCCAGTATATTCTGCCACGTATTCAACATAAGTACAAGTATAAAGAGATTAATTGTGAGATATTTTGTAGTCATCAGATATTGGGGTTCCTGAATCTCATTTATTGTATGGATATTGGGCAATAATGAAATAGTCTTATTTATACACATTTTTAAATAGTAGAAAGGAAGCCTCATCACATGAGAATTCTCTTCTGGCAACTCCTAGCCTGGTCCATGCTGCCAAATCAGGAGTCAGTGCTTCTGCTAGACTGAAATCTCCATGTGATTTTTGCCATGTAGTGTAATGAGCTGGCAACTAAAATGGCACATAAGCTGATGGATTGCCTTTCTTTCCTTCTATGTGCAATTTTTCCTTACGACAATATTCTTTACCAGTGGACAATGCTGAATTCCAAATATTTTGCTCCTTTTTCAAATACAATTTTGAAAAAATTCCATTTGTCCTATCAGATAGACAACCCTGTGATTTATCAGCTCTGGCTTCAAATTACACTCTACCATGAAAAAAAATACATGTAATAGCATGGCCATAAATGCACTGAGTTAAAATTATACTTTTAATAGGAAAAATTCATTTCCCCTCCAAAATAATTTTCAGCACTGTCTTCTGTCCAGAAGTACTGTATTGGAATGCAAGAAGACCATTGTCAAATAACTAAATGGTTCTTTAGATATGACATCATAAGCACAAACAATGAAAGATAAAAGGAATTAATTGGATTTCATCAACATTTAAAATTTTGCACTTCAAACCAGAATGGGAGGAAATATTTGCAAGTCGCGTATTTGGTAGAGGACTTGTATCTAGAATATACAAAGAACTCTTGCAAAGCAACAATAAAAAGACAAATAACCCATTAAAATGGATGAAGGGTATGAATTGATATTGCTCCCAAAATATATACAGATGGCCAATAAACACATGAAAAAATACTCAACATCTTTATCCATTGGGAAAGGCAAATAAAACACACAATAAGATACTACTTTACACCACCTAGGACGGCTGTAATAAAAAAAGATAACTATTGATAAGGTTGTGGAGAAGTCACAACTTTTAGACACTGCTGGTAGGAATGCAAAATGGTGCAGCCTCTCTGGCAAACACTCGGGAAGTTCTTCAGAATGTCAACGATACAGTTACCACATGAACCAGCAATTCTACTCTTAGTATAAACCAAGGGAAATAAAAACATATGCACATGCCAAAACTTGTATATGAACGTTCACAACAGCATTATTCACAGTAGCCCCAAAGCGGAAAGAACCCAAATGCCTGTGATGAAGACATTAAGAAAATGTGGTATGTTCATATGGAGGATTGTTTGATAATGAAGAGAAAGGAAATACAGGTACCGGAGACAACACGGATGCACCTTGAACACATTTTGCCAATGGAAAGAAACTCACAAAAGACCACCTATTGTGTGATTTTATTTAAAGGAAAACGTTCAGATGAGGCAAATGTATAGGGACTGAAAATACATTGCCTAGGACTAAGGGGTGGGGTGGGGACAATGGGAAGTAACTGGATTGTGATTGTGGTGATAGTTGTACAACTATGTTAATATGCTAAATAACATAGAAATATACACTTTACATGGGTGAATTTATGGAATGTGAAATATATCTCAATAAAGCTGTTAAATTAGAATAGCTTGTGTGGCAGGAAAACATTTTTAATCCAAACATACTGCCTATAAGAAGCAAGCATATTTAGATATGACACATCTTGTTGGAGTAAATGGCGAGACACTTGTGGGCACCAAGAGTACTTTAGTTTGGAGAATTTTCTGTTTGGCTAGAAACAGCCATTTGATCTAAAACAAATAAAAGTGAAGCAGAAGTCAAGCTAAACCATAATTGATTCAGTAGAAACCTTATCTATTGCCACACACATAACAGAAAATAAATTTATCTGTAATAATAAAAGCCTAAGCAACCGTCACAACCAAACAGATGACCGAACAGGCTCCATGGGGCAATTAGGCCAGCAGGGGGGTTAGTGAGGGGCAACCAAATGACTTAGAAGCAGGGTGCATGGGGTGACCAGGCCCACAGGGGGGGCAGTTGGGGGTGACCAGGCTGGCGGGGGGGTTAGTGAGGGGCAACCAAACGACTGAGCAGCAGGCTATGTGGGGTGACCAGGCCCGCAGGGGAGTTAGTGAGGGGTGACCAAATGACTGAGCAGCAGGCTGTGTGGGGTGACCAGGCCAGCGGGCGGGGAGGTCACTTGGGGGCGACCAGGCTGGCAGAGGGTTAGTGAGGGACGACCAAATGACCGAACAGCAGGCTGTGTGAGGCAACCAGGCCAGCAAGGGGGGGGCAGTTGGGGGTGAGTAGGCTGGCAGAGGGGCAGTTGGGTTGACCAGGCCAGCGGGGGTGGGGGGGCAGTTAGGGATGATCAGGCAGGCAGGCAGGTGAGCAGTTAGGAGCCAGCAGTCTTGGATTGTGAGAGGATCAGGCCCAAACTGGCAGTCGAACATCCCCCGAGGGGGCCCGGATTGGAGAGGGTGCAGGCTGGGATGAAGGGACCCCCCCCCCCCAGGCGTGAATTTTGTGCACCGGGCCTCTAGTATGTATATAAAGTATAGAGTTATTTGTATATGTTTACATTATTTTTAATCTGAAGAATATTAATATTTTGGGGTTGGATATTTTCAGTTGCTTTAAAAATATTTTTGGCTGTTTCTATATACTGTAGTGATCATGGAGAAAAAGTGAAATTCAATGAGCGTATTGTGTGTGCCTGTACACATCTATACATCTCTATCTATCTGAATAAAGTTTATTTCACATAGTAAATGAGTTAATGATGTTCAATTTCTTGTCTTTTTCAACTCTGTCATTTCCTTTTATATTTTAAAGCTCTGAACAGAGCATCTAAATAAAGCAGTAGAGTGAACGCAGGGACTTCTGGGCATATCCAGTAATGAATGCTCCTAAAATGATCCAATTTCATCTTATCCTTCAATATTTCTTCTCCTCAGGGTAAGTTAGGCTTGTGCTATTGGAAAAATGTTAAATTATTGTTTGCATCCTCTGAGGAATATAACATCTGAGAGGAGACAAGGCCATTTGTATTCAGAGGCACGTGCAAGTCAGAATTTCCTTTCTGGTTTTATAGTCCAGGAATATAACCCAAGAACAAAACAGGTTAATAAACAGAGAAAGAGTATAGGACTTATTGATTGGTGATATAAAAATTAGCAAGTGTCCAAGGTAAATAGCCGGCTTGAACATTACCCTAAACTCGAGTCATTGGAGCTTAATTGCAGACGTGCTGAAGCATCTGACTCAGTCCTAATGACACGGGCGCTGTGATGGCAATGCAGGCCAGAGTTTTTATATACCTGCACTACCAACCCAGGTTCAGTTTCAGATGCTCAGTTATGCCATGCTGGCTTATTTCTTCCTGATTTTCTTCACCGTGTCTAAATACAAAATACGGGCGTGAAAGTACATTAGCACGTAGCTGATAAAAAAGATGGAAGTGCCAGCATTAACCGCATTCCCCATTGATCCCTGCGTTAAATGTACAAGGCAAAAATAGCAAGGAGTAGGTAAATCTTGGTGTATCTTTTTTTTAAAGTCACAATCTGATACTTCAAGTATTTTGAAAACCATTTTGAAGCAAAATAAAAATATTTGTTTTAGTTTATAGTGGGGTTATCTTTGATTCATTAACATAAAGGGGTAAGATAAGATTATTTAAAATGTTGGTATAGTGGGGCCTTGACTTACGAGTGTCCCGACTAACGAGTTTTTTGAGATATGAGCCGTCTCTCGGCCGATTTTTTGCTTTGAGTTGCGAGCTAAAATTCGGGTTATGAGCCAGCTTCAGATACCCCACTGCTAGTTGGCGCAGCGAACGTCACAGTGAATGCCACAACATCAGCCCAACATCACGTGTCTCACTCGTTCATTTTTTGATTTGACATACGAGTAATTTGAGTTACGAGCTCTGTCACAGAACGAATTAAACTTGTAATTCAAGGCCCCACTGTATTTTTACGTTATTAGAACGAAATGTTTTTTACTAAATTAAGTGGGGTGACATTGGTAAACAACATTACATAGGTCTCAAGTGTACAATTCTATGATACATCATCTGTATATTGTGTTGAGTGTTTGCCACCTAAAGTCAAATCTCCTTCTGTCATGATGTATTTGACTCCCTTTATCCGGTTCTCCTATTGACTTTCCCGAACTTACAAATAGTTGTTGCTGTTTCCTACCTCCTCCCTTTCTCTAATTAAGTGGTGATATAGTTTGGTAAGACAGCCAACAATTTAAAGTGGTAGATGATGCATTTCCACATTATTTCTCTTCTGGAAGAGCTATAACACAAACATGGGAAGACAAGGATAAAGGGCAGAAATGGTGATAAGTAGGGTCATTTGGGTCCTAAAGAAGTGATGAAGGGCAGAAAGATATGTGATATGAGTCAGAAATGAAACCAAACAGATAAAAAATCGGGGATGTGCATTAGGGCATTCGACAGGCTTAGGGACTGAGCCCCTGAGTGGAAAAACATTGCTAAGAAAGGCATTGGAAGAGTCTGATGCCTGCCTCCCTCTCCTTCTCTCTGTCTTTATTTTTCTTTTAGCCTATTGCTTAAAAGAGAAATGCTTTTATTGCTCTTACCTCTGCATATACTATTTTATTATACTCTTAAGATGTTTGAATCAACTTACAAGAAGATCAACTTTAAAGTCTCTAAGTAATTAAGCACAAATGTGTAGGAAATGTTAAAGTTATGGCAACCTAGAAATATATTTTTCAAATGTATCCCCAGATATAAGCAGGTTGTGCATTAAGCTCTCCAAATGAGAAGGACAATAGATTTAGGTAAAAATGAATTATTTTGCAATAACTTTTGTTGGGCTGACTTCAAGTTTTTAAAAAATGAAAAATGATTTTTATCTTTTGACTGGGACAGAATGAATGCAAATGAATGGAAACGATCACAAGATAAGAAAGTGTTATTCATTAATTGTGACAGGAAAGCTATACTCATTTGTTTGCTTGGGATTTTACAGTCACTTTTCATATGAAGAATTAGTTGAATGCATTAAACATTTTAATTTGAAATCAAAATGAGCACTTCTTTGCTCACTTTGAATAGGAACACCCTCAATGACATGACTAGAAATTGTGTTTCATATGAAGGAGTGAATTGGCTTATTTCCCTACAAATCGGTTAAGCAATTGAAAAAAAAATTCACTGCTTATTTTGTGCATTAAGGCATAGGTGAGGCAAAAGTTCACTAAAGCCCATGATTCATCTGCATATAAAACGCTGTGCGCTATCCAGGAGAGAGTGCTAAATGTTCCATAGCATTGCAAATTTGCCTAATAGAGAAGAGCGTGCATTAATTTACCCTTAACTTGTTAAGCGCCATCACAATATTTTTACTTTTTATAACTTTACAAGCCAATTGAAATAAAAACTGCAAGAACTTTGTGTAGTCAGAGGAAACATAAAACTAGATTTTGCCTTCTGAATATTATCATAGAATACCAGGAGGTGATAGTCTGCAAGCAGTAGAGGTCATTCGTTGAAGACAGATATGAAGTTCCAGGTGGCAAGTAAAACACTTTCTAATCAATTTTTATTTCTTCCTACTGTAAATATGGTACCTTAGTAAGCAAAGAACATAATGCAATGTTGGGCGACATCTAACATTTTGTGTGGTACCTATAATAGTGAAAAGTTCTGAAAAGAAACTGGGTAAAGTCAGCAAACTGGAAATGAGCATGTTGCTATCTGCTCGCCCTCCTGAGAAGTTTAGTCAGGCTGTGGTTGAAAATATTAAGAAAGGATTCTTGTGATGAGTATAAAAATGGCTTAAAAATATTAGAATGGTAAGAATCTACCTAAGGGAAACATTTCCCCATATTTCTTACAAGCATAATTTTTATCTAATCCATGATCGTGCATGGGCATAGATTTGTAGTTTCTTTACATTCTGTACCTGATGTTAACTATTTTCTTTAAAACAACAAAAACAACAACAAAAACCCTGTTCCTTCCAGAAAATATGTTAAAACAAATAACTAACCATTGAAAATACCTTTATTCTTTGTATTGGAGAATGAATGGCAGGGGCACATAGGGACTTTTGGGTGGGATGAAAATGTCCTGTATCTTGACAATGGTGGTTAGTTACATGGATGTATTCATTTTTCAAAATTCATCAAGCTGTACCCCTGTAAGAATAGGTGCTGTTTAGAGTAGCTAAATTATCTATATATATAAAAGCCTAAGTGACCTAATGACTGGTCAACTGGTCGACTGGTCACTGTGACATGCACCGACCACCAGGGGGCAGACACTCAATGCAGGAGCTGCCCCCTGGTGGTCAGTGCACTTCCATAGCCAACCTCCTGCGGCCCCAATTGCCGGCCACCCCACTCATGCACATATTCGTGCACTGGGCCTCTAGTATCTCAAAGGTGATTTTAAAAAAGGATCGTACAGAATAAATATTCATATATTGACTGCAGCTCATGGCACGCTAACATATCAATACCATACACAAAAGAAACATATTATTTCAAATGATAACAAAAGCATCCTTAATAAACCTTACAACATTTATTGTGTTTAATAGTGAAAACAAGAAACTGAATCATATGAAATTGGTAAGTTTCAGAAAATTAAGAATAGGACCTTGGGAAATGTCTCCTTTCTCATTACAACTGTAAAATAATTGTATGTGTCTGCAAGAATCCTACAGTCAATGCAGAGTACATATACACTTATATATGCATTTTTCTACTGAATTAGCAAAAGGTTAAATGAACAGCTTACATAATCTCACAATACTTTTACAAGTCCACACAGATTAAAATGCAATATCAATAATTCTGTGAGATATAGAATATTCTAGCAGACATACCAGGCATGCTGGTTCTCCAGGTGTGTTACCAAAACCTGTAAGATGCATTCTTTGGGGTTTAGGATTAGGGCCCAGAGTCTGGGGTTCTGAATGTGAGGTGTCAGAATTTGGTATTGTTTTTACAATGCATACATACGTTAAATCATTACGTTGTACACTTTAGATATATACAATTTTAGTTTTCCATTTTACCTCAATAAAGTTGGGAAAGAAAGACTTCAGAATGGCAGCTGTAACGGTTCTGGGTCCTGTCTCCCACAGGACCCTTAGACCAAGTCAAGAACAAGGTGATTCATTAACCACATGTGGGTCATCCATCATCGGGAGCAGGCTGAAGAGACTGATAAATGTGGTGAACAAAATGTATCTCACAATCAAATTAAACACTTTAAAAAATGATTAGGCACAAAGGCTATAAATAAATCAGCCAGTTACAAATGATAACCTAAAATGATAATGGAGATAGCAACAAAACAATAAATAATTTAAGTAAGAAATGAGCCAACAGAGGCAATTCACTTTGAGCAGCTGTTCTCAACCTGTGGGTCGCGACCCCTTTGGCGGTCGAACAACCCTTTCACAGGGGTCGCCTAAGACCATCCTGCATATCAGATATTTACATTACAATTCAGAACAGTAGCAACATTACAGTTATGAAGTAGCAACGAAAATAATTTTATGGTTGGGTCACAACATGAGGAACTGTATTGAAAGGGCCAGAAGGTTGAGAACCACTGACTTTGAGTAAGAGAGGCAGAGAAAGATACAGTATCACAGAACACAATGAGTGACTCAACACCAAAGCTGCAGCCACATCAAATGTTACAGAGACCTAGGAGAATGAGACATACGAGAACATACACATAGGTTGAACACACACACACACACACACACACACACACACACACACACACACACCCATACCCCGCCACCAACACCAAGAGTCTCATACTTTGTCTGTTGAAAGAGAGCATCCAAAATGTTATTGAAACAGAGTCATATGTCAAGGTATTTGTAGATGAAGAGGTGGAGCCATTTGAGAAATGTCTAGTATTAACTAGGGAGAGTAACAGACTTAAGAGGATATTTTTAGGGTGTGCAGACTTGAGCAGTTTTGTAATCTATTGAAGAAAACAGCAGTCGAGAAAATTAAGAATAAGGAAGGTGTGAAGGTATTATTTGGAGAAGTAAGAACATAAATGAACATTTAAAAGATGGAGGGTAAAGGTTGATGTATTCATTGCTATGTGGCAGTCTGGAGGACATTGTCAACAGAGCACTTACTGGGATTGGACATTGGCTCCGGAAAGTGTGGAACATGTTTGTAATGAGTAGAAAGGAGACATACAGAGATTAGAATTTGGAAGGAAAGAATGGAGGGAGGGATATGTGTGTGTATATATATATTTGTTTAGTATGTTTGGAAGCCAGGAATAAAGGAGGCATGCGGATGGGAGATAAATGAGGATGTGCTAAATGTGAGGCACTGGTGAGGGGACTGAGTTAGGTAGCTAAAGGATTGCCAGTCTTTAACACGGCCCGAGTTCTAGTGGGACTGTTGGTGTGATGCTGTCAGGGTTGAGCCAAGTTGCAAAATGGTAAAGCAGGCGGAGCAATGGAATGGTTGCTGGAAAACCACATTAATATTCACAGCCAACACTTCCTGAGCATTACTAACTGGCAGGATCTCTTCTACTGAATTGCATGGTTTAACTTATTTATTATTCCTATGAGACAGGAGCTATTAATATCCCCATTTGTTTCAGATGCACAGAGCATTGAAGTCACTTGGCCAAGACTTCACAGCTTGTAAATGGGGAGGCCAGGCAGAGAACCCCGGCTTTGACTCTAGAGATCATGTTGTCAAACTGTATCATTTTACTGCTTCCCATTTTAATGAAGTCAATGAATGATTAAGGGGCAGAGAGTTGTACTTCTCCTCAGGCAGCTCTTTAAGGACAGCTTCAGATGCCTCTCAGGGGTCTGGAAAAAGTCGGCCATTCCCTTTTGATCGTCCAGGCAGCCCCTATGTTTACTGGTCCTGTCCAGAAGACACTCCCAGTCCTGTCCGCCTCTAGGTACCCATTTTCACATTTCCTTCCTCCTGTTAGCCTGGGCTGGGGTCAGGCCCATTCATTTCTTATAAACATCTGATTACTTCCCATAGTGTTTTAAGAGTAGACAGTTCATTGAAGATAATGGGGGTGTTTCTGTTATATATTGCTGTGTGGAAGACCACTTCAAAACTTAGTGTCATGAAAGGACAACCATTTATTATTTTTTGTGTTTCTGCAATCTTGGAAATAATTGGCTTTTCTTTAATGATAAATAATAATAGTTAGTGATATTCACCACCACCATCATAATCAACACCATAATATAATTACCCAACCAGGTTTTAAAGAACCCATATCCCTTCTCTTACTGGTACCCCAACACTCTAGAGCAGTGGTCGGCAAACTGCGGCTGATGAGCCACATGTGGCTCTTTGGCCCCTTGAGTGTGGCCACGAAGTTTCAATCTCACTGTACGTGTGCGCCCACACGTGGTATTTTGTGGAAGAGCCACACTCAAGGGGCCGCAGTTTGCCTACCACTGCTCTAGAGTCAGGAATATGAAATGTGGGAGATCTCACAGACTGATCTTGCTAGGTAACTCCAGGAGTGTTTCCGTGAACTCAGCGTTGCATTGTAGAAAGAGCTTCGGATCACATATAAAAAGACTTGGGACCTAGTCTTGGTTTACTATTTGGTAGCTATGCCAACCTGGGCAAATCATTGAGCATTAAATTCTCTGAGTCAATTTTTAAAATGTGACCAGTGGAGTGGATACGCACCTAACTAGCTTGTTACAATGTGGCTGTGATCATCAGAATATATATATATATCTTTGAAAAGAGTAAAGCCAACGATACCTAATACATGTTGGAACTTTTCATACTATGGCCCTGTTTGCAGAGCTTTGCATACATTATTTCATCTGTGTGTTTGGTGGCATTATTATTTTGCAGTTGGGGACCCTGAGGCATAGAGAGAGGGTCAGTAACTTGCCCAAAGCCAGGCAGCTCATAAGTGGCAGAATGAGGAACCAATGAGAGAAGTGCTCACTCCTGATAGGGCAGGTCCCAGGAAATTCTGTGCAACTCCGCTAAGAGCACAGAATGCCTAAGTGGAGTTGAGGGAGGTTGCTGGGAGTGTGAGGTTCTGTGCTTGTATTTAGTCTCTTCTTCCCTCTGAAACATTGGATGTGGCAATAAAGCTATAAGAATTAAGTTATTCAAACAGTTTTGAAAAAGTGGAATTGAACTGTTTAGTGATGAATACATTTTGTTTTCCAAATTAATTACCTTAAAAATTTTATATGATCTCTACCTCTAATTTCTAAATATACACTAGCTTTGGAACACTTACTCAGTTGATGTTAGTAATGTAAATTGTCCCTAATGGGAGTGATGTGCAATGGAAGTTAGAGCTTACTTAGATAGGTATTTATAAATGTCTACGGTCTTATTGACTAATTGAAAACAAAGCGTTTATTATCCCAAAATAAGATTTGTAATGTGATGTGAGCCTATAGAGGTGATGAGGTTGAAGATGGGTTTTCTTCCCCATGCTGTAGAGGTTGTAGTTAGGCTTGAGTAATTACTTCAAGAAAGAGACACATGAAAGTTTGAGACTTCATATAAAAGTGCACATTTTCCTGCCTGAATATGTAATTATGCCAAGATGAGAAGTCATGTTGGTTGGTACAATTTTAGCTCATCTTATTTCTTCCTCGATGTATAATTGCTTTGTAGTAATTTAGAGTCATTTAAAATTCTCATCTTTCTGAATGTAACACATTTCTGTAGAAATTTTAAAAGAACAAAATAAACATTGTTATTACATTGTTACCTCTCCTTTAAGCTTGTTTTTTTTGTAAACATTTAGAATGACTTGCTTTTCAAAAAGTTGATTGATTGGCTGACCCCACTTTGAATAACACAGGGCAATGTATTTCATATAAAAGATAGTTCCATCTTCTATTGAGAAGCAACTCTACTCTTAGAACCCAGGCATCTTTAATGTTTAAATAATTGAAGTTAAAATCCTTTCAGAACCCTGACTTGATAGAACTTTCAGTGTGTGTTTTGATTAACTGTCTGATTGATTGATGGGCCTCTCCTCAGAGGCCTGAAGTGATTGTGAAGGTGTCTGCAATAAAAGGACCATGCTGTGTATTTTGTGAGTAAATTCAGTTGTTAGTCTTTATATGGAGTTTATAACACACTATAGAACAGTAGGCATTGAGACTTCAAGGGTGTGCTTCAGCCTCTTCAATTCTTGTAAGGATATATATTTTTTATATATTTAATTATAATATAAGGTTTAAGTTTATTAACGGCATTAATATTTTAAAAGACATGACATTATTTAATGATATCATCAATATTTTATTAATGAAGAGTTAATATTCAGTGGCTTAACTATTTATGCAACTATATTATAACAACAGTTCTCCTGTTCTGACTTACCCAAAAACACTTCGGGAGGAATAGAGGGAGAAACTCTCTATTGATGACCCCTATTTGTTTGGGAAAGTTATTCTCAATTTCCCAATTAAACTTTCCTTGGATTCTTAAACTAGACTGCTTAGTTCAAATTTTGATTTCACATTTTTCTTCTTCTCTATAACCTCCTATACCATTTTGAAGATTACAGGAGCTAGCACATGATAAGTTATTATTAAGACTTTTTAAAAATTTCAGATAACCCCTAGCTGAGAGAATTGTGATTCACATCCATATATTTGTAGTTGAGAGGGGTTGTTGGCAATGTATTAAAATTCCAGAAGGCCTGATTTTCATTCTGAATTTCTATAAGGGCCACTATGATTAAATCACAAAATTTGAGATATTTCATGAATTTCTCCTAAACAGAAAGCACTTGAGTATCTACCAAGTGTCATACTTTGAATTACCTTTAGGGATACAAAGAAAAATAATATGAAATATCTCTTTAAATCCCAGTCAGATAGGAAGGTTCCCAAGCATTTGAGTATCTGTGATTTGCTTGCACTTAGAAGTACATAATCAGGTAATTGTCAGTGTAGGACACAGTCAGGATAATCGATGTGAAAGGAAGCTGCATAATCTCATCTTTCAAAGGCGCCATTGGGCATCATTAAAGACAGAAATTTCATAATTGAAATTTAGTGATATTGAAGGTGGAGGTAAAAGTTACAGTGCCCTCTGGCCCAACATTCTTCAAGCTGGGGGCTCAGGATGATCTACTGGAGGGTCGTGGGTTGCCCCAGATCTACACAGGCCTGTTCGTGAATGACATGAATTCACCGATTGACTTAAAGATGAAAGTACTTAACTCCACCAGGGAATGAGAAGTTGTGGAATAAGTTGTCTTGATAGAATTATAGAGAATTAAAGTCAGAGGAAGATATTTCTAATCTAGAGATTAATTATAATACACCTCATTTGAAATGAATGCTCTTTGTTTTACAGATTTTACCTGCATTGAGTGTTTGAGTATCCGTGATGACCAGAAGATAACTAGAGAAGGGCATTAATATAAAAGAATAGCAGTTGTCCTAAAAAAGACAGAGTTAACCTAAACACTTAGGAAGGTAGTTAAACAAATATTTAATCTAAGTTAGATATTTTCCCATTGCTTTTGTTGGTTGAAAAAAATTGAATCAGCAATGAAGGATTCTGTGCTTTGGGGGCGAGAGGGTGACTTTTAAGCTAGGCAGACAGTGATGGGGAGGTGGGGTGCTATTGTGATGGATTTGAATCCTAACCTTGTAATTCTATATGTGTAACTTTCGGCAAGATATTAGATTTTTTATTCCTCTAGAATCTCATATGCATAAGCCAACAGCTGGCTTGAGGATTAGTACTAATGTGTGCAGAGCACTTGGCAAGGTGTTTTATGTGCCTGGCATTTTAATAGCCTCAATAAAGAACTGTCATTTCTGTTTACTTGAGACATAGGGATGCATGTATCTAATACTGAACTGGGGAGATTCTGCTCCAAATCTTCCTTACTTGGGAAGTATTGTGTGACCTTCCATTTTGAGTGAGGTGGTCCAGATTGCTTGCATGTTTTCCCAATTAGAATGTAAGTTCTTTCAGTGAAGAACAGAGCCTTTGTCTCTTATTACTCAACTAGAGGCCTGGTGCATGAATTTGTGCACTAGTGGGATCCCTCAACCTGGCCTGCGGGATCGGGCCAACACTGGCTCTCTGACATCCCCCAAGGGGTCCTGGATTGCTAGAGGGTCCAAGCCAGGCCGAGGGACCCGACTGGTGCATGATTGAGGCTGTGGATAGGCATTGGAGGTTGGCCAGCTGGGGAGGGAGTGTGGGAGGGCTCCAGGGCATGTCTATCCCATCTTGCTCAGTCCCAATCAGCCGAACCCCAGCAGCAAGTTAACCTACTGGTCAGAGTATCTGCCTCTGGTGGTCAGTGCATGTCATAGTGAGTGGTTGAGCAGCCTTAGCATATCATTAGCATATTATGCTTTGATTGGTTGAACAGCCAACCAGTCGACCAGACACTTATCATATTAGGCTTTTATTATATAGGACACCTAGTATGGAATCCACCTCATAGAAATAATTCAATCAATTTTAAATCTGAGTTCCACTCTATTTACCAATTTTGGTGATCGCAGAAGGTTCTAGAT
Source organism: Myotis myotis (assembly GCF_014108235.1). Classification (NCBI taxonomy): domain Eukaryota; kingdom Metazoa; phylum Chordata; class Mammalia; order Chiroptera; family Vespertilionidae; genus Myotis; species Myotis myotis. The sequence continues at coordinate 204,946,086 of NW_023416324.1, read as the reverse complement.
AATATCAAAGGCAGTTCTATAGAAAACAGAAATCTCCAACCAATATAATTTCTATTCTGTAACGGACAGAAACAATAGATGGAATTAATTTTGACTTAAGCAATGCTTTTATATTTTACTTAATAACTGTATACCTTTATCTTTTCTGGAAAGTCACTTATTTAATGGCTATTTTGCAAAAGATTGTTTTTAACTAATTTAATATTTACCTGGTAAAATTTTGTGATTGATAGGTAGTGAGTGAAACACTTTGAGAGATGTTTTATTCAGGCATTATTTTTAGCACAGTGTACCATTAAAAATTACATAGTCCATTCTCTCTGCTGTAGTAAAACAACCATGAAAGCAGCTGTCTTTCCTCTTTTAAATATTTATAAATGATAAAGACTATTTAATGCAGTTAAAATGCCAATTGACATGGAAAGTCTCACAAAAGTTATGATTAGTAATTTAAATAATCTTGAAAACTGAATACATTTTCAGAGGTAAATGGGAAAAAGCCCCACAAATCAATGTGGTTTTCCCCCATAAAAATCCATCAAAATTACAATTTAAAAAATTTCATTTTTTTAACTCAGCTACACAACTTCCATAAGATCAAGGATCATTTATTTTACTGTCCTTTTGTTCCTCTGTGATAGCAGAACATTTCCCAGGACCCGTTAGGAGAGATAGTGACCCACACTGAGGATTTTTACTACTGGAGGCTGGAAGTAGAGGGGCCATTGTACAGGAGCTTACACATTTCACATCTTTCTTTAGTTAATTATTTATTTTTCACACTCTTGCCAAAGTACTAGCAAAAGTGTGCTGGACATGTAATGGGCATGTGTGTTGGATACCACGCTTACATGGCAAATTGAGTCTTTTTTTTTTTTACTATATTTTCTAAATAATGGCATTTAATTAAGAGGACTTGATTATTGAGTGGAACATAGACATTCTTTAATTTTTTGTGTCTATGTGAAAGCAGTTAAAAATCAAATTTCTGAATCTCCTGCACTAATAGAATGATATTTTTATGCCTAGTAAAATGTAATAATTTTAAAAAGTTGTTTTAGGGTCTTTCTTGTTAGAAAGAAGAAAAATACTAATTAACAAGAAGACTCTTAAAATTTAAGAGCTATCATATTCCCTATTTTTCAAGAAGTATTTAACACTTTTCCCCAAATAGATGATTATGTACTCAGAGCCACTGCTTTTGCCTAAAAGCATGAAATTTATGGTAAAATGGACTAGGGTTAAAGTTTTAATGCAAGCGATTTGTTAACCAGATGAATCTGTCTGGGTTATCTAAGCATTGCAAGCATTGTCCCCCTACCCTTCATTTATAACATATGGTTAATAATAGCATGAATGCCCTAATTTGGCTCAGTGGATAGAGCATCAGCCTGCATACCTAAGGGTCCCAGGTTGGATTCTGGTCAAGGGCACATACCTCGGTTGCAGGCTCCTCCCCAGCCCGGGCCCTGGTCGGGGTATGTGCAGGAGGCATCCAATCAATGTTTTTCTCTCACATCAATCTCTCTCTCTCTTTCTCTCTCTCTTCCACTCTCTCTAAAATCAATAGAAAAATATTCTCGGGTGAGGATTAAAAAAAATAACATGAAGTTTGGTTGAAAAGATAAAGCAGGAAAATATGCGTAAAGAGCCGAGACCAGTGAATCTTATAAACAGTAATAGACTTTACATGAGTGTGAATTCTTGTAACTTTTGCTGGACTCTCACTTTGAGGGCAGAGATTTTATATATATATATATATATATATATATATATATATCTATATATATATATAACTATATATATATAACTATATATAACTATATATAACTATATATATATATATATATATATATATATATATATATAGTTATTTATCTACTGGTGTATTCTTGCTTCTGGCACAGGAAAAGGTCAAGAAATATTATTGATTTAATGAGTAAGTGAATGAGTGAATGATACAGAAAGTCAAACAATGCGAGTGTGGTAGGCCTTTAGATATGCAGTGGTAGTATTGATCAAAGCAAATATGTCATATTTAGTCAGACAATCATAGGACTTCCATTGATTGCCTAACACGATTGTATTCTAGTCATTGGGCTCTTGATGGCCAACGTTTAGTTGACCCTTAAACACTATGTGAAACCTGATGTCTGGGAACTTCAGTAGCAAAAATATTTGGTTCCACGGGAAATGAGTAGACAAATAAGACATTTATTAATCTACAAAAGTGGGACAGTCTGGTATACATGATGCATCTGATCTTCTCAGGTTCTTGGAGGAGACTTGATTTAGTCTCTTCACCAAAAGCAAGGATTGGCAGAGCTGCAGTTTATGGAAGTGATCTTCCAAAGAGTGTTCATTTGGGTCAGGCCCCATCTATAAGTGCAATGGCTCCTCCATTGCATGCCAAGCATGCTACATCTGAGAGTCCTCCCTGGGAATTCTGTATTTCTAGACGTAGACAAACTTTTATTGTTTTTAGATCATTCTGAACTTGTCTTTTATTACCAGTGGCTTTTCTGGTCTGCAACTCATCTGATTTTCATTTTAGTCTAAAAGCACCTCATTTTCTGTCTCCTATAATTTTCCCAGGAAAAAATTAAAAAGATGATGATAAGCTATTAAAGGTACTTGAGTCATTAAAAGTATAGCTTTAGGAAACTTTTGAATTAGGTGAGTTTTTATTTCCTACGCTTAATTTTCAGCAGATATATGAAACTGCACTAGATATACTCCAGAAGTAAGATAATTTAGAAATATGTTGTTCTTAAGAAAAATAACTACTACAGTAAGTACAGAAACAAAAGTACAGAACTTCAGCTGTCCAACCTGAAGTTCAATGTGGTCTGAAGAATATCCCAGTTCACTAAAAGGGATTTTTGTCCACAAAATCATATATTTTTTAATAAACTTTAATTTAGAAACTACATTTATCTATACTTTGGAGTTTGATACCTTTGCTTCAAATATTGCTAAATTGCTCTAATCACAGTTTTAAGTGGGGCGATACAATTCATAATCAGATATGTTTTCTTTGAAATCATGGTAAATATACATAACATATATGCCAATTTTGCGTGTGCATAAGTAAATACTATGTATTTTTATTTATTTACATTTATATGTGCCTGTGCATATACACATGCATATGCATATGTTTCCATAGGTATGTGTTCATTTCAAATAACCCTGAAGTAGGATAACTGGAATTTTTATCTTATAGAATATGAAGTCTGGAAGAGAAAAATTTCATGGCTGGTTAGTTCAACCGCTTCGCAATATTGTCAAAGGGTCAGCTGTTCTCAGAACTTTGGCTTTAACCTCAAGCTTGTTTCCACATGGTTGCATTTTGCCTTCCACAGCTCCAGCCATTACTGCTCCTCAGACCCTTATTCAGGGGCAGGAAAAAGGTTTTTTTGTTTTTTTGTTTTTCTAAACATCTTTAAAAAAAACCCAATAGGCTTCCCAGAATGACTCCTTTCAATAGGAAAAATAAAACATGTCAGTTTTTAGATAAATGATTATCAAGGGCAATGGTATGATTAGGCTGAGGATGAGTAACCTCTTCTGGGGTGGCCAAGTAGAGGGTAGGCGTGGTCATTGGCTCTACACTGCAGCTCCACCAGCCAGGAAGTTATAGGGAGAAAGATTTACAGAGCTAGCAAATGACACTGGGCACAAATACTAACTTTGTGCTATTCACATGTACTCACATCTTTAGTTCTTTCATATTTGCTGTGAATTTTTAAATCAATGTTAAGCAAACAAGGTATAGAGTCTCTGATGTAAAATTATATCTTTCCTGATCCTGAAAGAAATAAAATGTAAACATTTTGAAGCAAAAGGAAACCAAAGCAAATTCCAAATTCTTAAAGATATAGATATTTTAAATGGATTTATTCAGGTTATGTACCTGCAGTGTAAGGACAGGTGTTATTTCCTTACTACATGAAGAAGATAAGAAGGAATGGAAGAGTGGTACAAAATAATTTTCAAATTTCACCTTGGTCAGGCTATAAGCATTACATATTCCAAAATATTCAATGAAACCATATTAAAATGCACTGTGATATGAAATATCTGTACATATATGTGTAGTTCATGATGATTGTACTCTTGATTAACAAGTTATAGTGGAAGTTTTTAAACATTTTATTAGCATCTAATCAAAGATTTATTGGAGGAAGAAATTTGTAAATAAAATAGAGCAAAAGCATTGTCTGTGTTTTTTTTTTAATATAATTTTATTGATTACATAGAGGGAGAGATAGAAGCATCAGTGATGAGAGAGAATCATTGATTGACTGTCTTCTGCATGCCCCACACTGGGGGTCCATCCCACAACCAGGCATGTGCCCTGACTGGCAATCAAACTGTGACCTCCTGGTTCATAGGTCAATGCTCAACCACTGAGCCACACTAGCCGGGCTGTGTGCTTCCGCCCTCCCTCAACCCCCCCCCCCGCGCCCCCCCCCCCCCACCACCACCCAATCCATGAAAGATACATTCCTCTCTCAGGTGATTTAACACTCTTTGAAACTGAATAGAAGTAACAATGTTTCTTTCTTGGAAACATATCTCTTTATTGTTGCATTGACCTATAAGAACACAAGTTCATTCCCAGGTTTCTATTGTTCCCGCGTGCTCAGGTGTATCCATGATCCTTGCCAGCTACAAGGAAGCCTGAACCACTGAACATGCGAAGAGAAAAGGGATTTGGTACCTGAAGCTGAACTGCCAGGCAGGAATCCAGAGTAAAACAAGAAATTAAATACACACAAAAATAAAACTCCCCAAACAATAAAAAAGCATAAATGCATACAGTTATGTGCTCTGTATAAAGCAGAGGACATTTCTTATTTCTAGCTGAGGATGTCTTCCGAACTTCCAGTCACTTTGAAATCAAGTAATTTGCTGACTGTGATACTGTCTCACAGGAAATAAAAGGAGAACAGAAAAGAATGAAAAGTGCACAAATGACGGAATCTCAAAAACAAGCACAATCCCAAAGCTTCGAATTGACAGTTTGCTTTAAGAGTTTTTCTCCATTTATAATCTTTCTAATCCAAATAAAAAGTAGTATTCCAGATTATCACGTTGGTCAGGAATTAAGGTGAACTGATATGTTAACTGAACGGTCTTTCTATGTCTTCGGTAAAGTAATCTCAGCAAGAACGGGGACTCTAGGATGCTTATATTTCTGGGAAATACTGGCAAGTGGTGGAGCTCTGGAGACAAACGGCTGCCCGAGTTCCCTCTTCTGTCTAATCTTAACCTCTCTCTGCAGGGGAGCCTGAAAGCCTAATACTACCTTGATAGTAAGCATTGCCATTTCCATTTCCATTTGTCATTATGAGAAGCAGTTTTCCACTACGATTCGGGATCTTTTATTGGGCAGGATGCCAGGGTAATTTCTTTCCCGGGTTCTTGTCCAGATGGATTCGAAAAATGAAGCCACGGACAAAAGGTGGTAGGTGAGAAGTACAGAAACTATACTGCAAGCAGAAGAAACTATTGCAAGCAGATGCTATCCCTAAAACCCTAATCCTAAGTTTCTACTTGTTCTCGCCTGGCTAAGGAAGGACAGAGGGGTCCCCTAAAGAGGGCTGGCTGCTGCTTTCTTTGTCTTGTGGCATTACAAAGGCGGTCGCTCTTTGTCTGAACATGACCCTTTCTAATTGGACTCTTCCCCAACTTGGGACCCCCGTGCTTTCCTCATTGGTCACTCCGCTAAGGCCAAAGCCCACGCGGCGCCTCCCCTCCTTCTTTCCCTATATTCGGTGTCTTTTCTTTGTCCTTCAGATATTCATCTGATCTGCTCACGCTGGAGGTACTTTTGATCTACCTTCTGGTACCTAGCAACCTTGTCCTGCCAAGCCCTAAGACTGAAACCGCTGGCTTCTCTGCTCAAAAAAGTAAAGTGGCCTCTTTTTTTATTCTTTTTCCTCTTGGCCAGAGATTTATTACCCCAGCTGCTCAAGGCCAGAGATATCTCTGTCCTTGGTTTATGACTGTTTTAATTGCTCAGGCCAAGATGCCTGTATCCTCTCTGGACCCCCTCCCTTCCTGTCTTAAGCGAGCTAGTTAACCCTTTCCAACTGCATCAGCATCATTTTGGGGTACAGGTCTGACTGTTTTCTTAAAATAAATCTCAGAAGTGGAATTGTTCGTTTTCGATATAATATCAAATTGTTTTCTAGAAATATTGTGCTTTTTGCATAGTTTTTCTAGTAATTTTATGGGCCTTTTTTTCTGTACGCCTTTGTACAAAAAATGTACCATCACAGCTTTTCTTGTATGGAAGAGATATTTACTTACATTCTTTAATTCACAAATCTTATTTTGTGCATTAAGCATCTTTTAAAAAAACACATAAAACACATATTCAACTTTGTTTTTGTCTTAATATTGCTTCTAAAATGTCTCCTTTCACATTAAGCCATTTTGGAAATGTAACACTTCTCTGTCTGGTGAATTGATTAGCTCAAGACTTCTGAAAATATGTAACTTTTTTGGACTGCACGTTCCCTCTCATTAATACCTACAAACACACCCAACATGAATGTGAGGCCTGAAAGGATCAATAAAGACACAGCAGGGGAAAAGGTTCTGCCAGAGAAACTTTGATGGGTGTTTTTACAAAGAAGCATGTCTATCTCATCTGAACGCTCCATTTTATAAAGGGCAGACAGACATTCCCCCCAGGGCAATATTGATTCTGAATCTTAACCACAACCTCATTCCTAATCAGAGTGTTGTTCTAGAAGAGTAATTTTCAGCCTTTTTCATCTCATGGCACACATGAACTAATTACTAAAATTCTGCAGCATCCAAAAAATATATATATATTTTTTGCCAATCTGACCAAAAAAAGTAGGTATAATTTTGATTCATTTACACCAAATAGCTATTGTTGTGTTGCTGTTGTCATTTTTTTTAAAAATGACAATCTAAGGGAAAAGGGATCAGTGTCCCTGACTAAATAGTCAGGTATTGCATATTTTTTAAAATTGTTTTATTGATTAAGTTATTACATATGTGTCCTTATCCCCATGTGGTATTGCATATTTTAAAAATTCTTGCGGCACACCAGTGTGTCTGCTGTGGTAGACTGGTTAAAAATTGCTGTTCTAGAATTTTATTATGAATCTCCTTGAAAGAGAAATATGTTAGCCTCTTACCAGGCAAAGCAAGGTAAGTTTAGTAGAAAATAAAACACATTAAATAAATCAAGGTAAAATACATTTTTCTTTCCTTTATCTCCCAAATATAATTTTTCACCTTTTTTCACCATTATTATTATTATTATTATTATTATTTTTAATCCTCACCCGAGGATATTTTTTTATTGACTTTTAGAGAGAGCAGAAGAGAGAGGGAAAGACAGAGGGAAATATCAATGTGAGAGAAGCACATGCATTGGTTGCCTCCTGCACGTACCCTGACCAGGGTCCGGGCTGAGAAGGAGCCTGCAACCAAGGTACATGGCCTTGATCAGAATCAAACCCGGGACTCTTCAGTCCACAGGCCGATGCTCTATCCACTGAGCAAAACCAGCTAGGGCCCAAATATAAATTTAATTAAAGCACAGATGAGGCAGAGTCCTGTGTTTATTTTTTGAAATAATTTAAACATTTATAAAAGATATTTTTCAATTTTTAAAATGTGGTTGAGGACAGAATAGGGGATCCTAACTGAAGATTCAATAGTTGAAACAAGTAACCTCTGATATTAGAGTAGTAATAAGGGTCATTCCAGCAGCTAAATGTAATTTTAAATCTTTCCCCAGTGGATAAAGTGTTAAAGAGTTAGTAAAAAGCAACAGAAGAAAAACTTCTATCTGAATAATATGTTCTTGTGCTTCAGGGAAGCAAATCTACATGGTGATCACTTATCTAAAAAAAACCCCAGGTATTTGCCATTCCCCAAAGAGAAGCAAGAGACGGAGTGTTTGATATTGAAGGGGGCCAAAGTTTTCCCACCTTGAAGCTGCCTTTTGGGATATTGACTTTAAGCTGGCTACTAAACAAGAGAGTTCGAAAGAACCTTTGATCCCCTCCCCTCTTTCTGCCTGAAATTCAGAGAGAAAACCCTGCCTCAGGAGGAAATCTTAGGATATTCACCTTCGTCTAATTTGAATTAAGTATGGTAGCTAGGAAGGGTGACATAGCCACTGTGTCCCATTGTTTCCGAGTCACCAGCAAGAATATGCTTGCCATATGTGTTCTGCTCTTCCTGGACTTCTGAAATCTAATACCCGTCTCCACTTCTCTCCATCCAAAATGTCACATGTACCAAATGTTGCCTTCCTGTCTTTGGAATATTCGTGCATTTGTAAACTCCCCATGAGCATGGATTGAATTTGATTGTGTCTCGTTAATCTGTTTCTGGTAATTTAATTATTAGCCCAGCTAGAAGAATTTAGAAAGTGGGAGGAAGAGTACCATTTTTTTTTTTTAGCTTCTACAGAATCTAAATCAAACTATTGTACCTCAGAGAGAAAAAGAGAGGTCAGTGTTTAGAAATATAGAAAAACAAATATCTGCTAATGTACTTAGAAACCCAAGTTTCTTCTTAGATAAGCAAGAAAAGCTCAAAACCCTCTAAAATGATTATGGCCCCTTAAAAGAACATGTGGCCATTCCCTTCTGCTGGATGAGCTGGGAATATCTTATGGGCCACACAGGCTGTTGTGACCACATGGCAGCCTTCTGCCAGGTCTTTACTACCACGACCTTCCCTCAGGTTATAGAGTCAGGGATTACTCAGTTTCAGAAGCTGAATAATCAAAATTAGTGAGAGTACAACCTTTGAATTCCTCTTGACATTTATCTGAAGCTCCTTTAGAGTACAGCAATTGTCTATTTCTATCAATTTGCATGAGCAGCTGTAACTTAATATTCAAATAATTAAACTATCTGAGCCAGGAATCTCTATTGCTTTAGTTTATTTTTTTCTCACACTATAACTGCATGATATACAGGCAAAAGCTAACAAAATAGGTTGTAATGAACCACTTAAAATAGTAAATTTGGGGGACAGCAGACAGGCTCCTACAACTAAATACTTAACAACATGGTAAACAATAAAATTCTAGGCCAATAGGTGGAATGGCGTAGGGACATGAATATCATTGTTATAACATTTTTGTTGCCTGTAGTATATATAGAAAAGTAATTTTAGAGAATTCAGTTAAAGCAAAAGTTTATTATATTATTGGTATAAACATTTATAATTGTATTTGCTTAGAATCCGTACTCTCTTTTGGTAATTTGCAATGGACATTATGGTGCTATAAAAACTTGAAATGGCTTAGACAATTGCAGTGGCTTCAAAGGAAATCAATACACAGTGTTGAATTTTACCCAATAGAAAAATAGTCTTTTGATACTTAATTGTACACAAAGCCCAAGCCGGGCAGAAAAAAAGAGCGTGAATTACTTTGGCTGATTTTTTTTAACAGGACAAGAAAATAACTTCACTTAGGTCTCCCATCTGTCTGAATGGTGAAAAACCACCACCTGCTTCCTTGTAAGATTATTGCTCTCAATAAATGTCACCGTTTTCATTTGGAAACCCCCATTCAGCTGTCCTTTTTCCAGCCACAAAATAATAAACCACGGATCCCACGGTCAAAATAAATTCCTTATTGAGGGGACACTGACTAGAGACAGTTGTCAAGAGACAGTCATGGCGGGCTGCTTGCTCTTCACTGCCTTGTATCTTTGTGACACAAATGAGCTGAAGGGTTTTCTAAAATAGAGCATTAATAGCACTTGCTTTATCGTCACGTTTCTGATAAATTGATAACAAGGCTGCTTAACAACCAAGGCTAATACCGCTGTTAACGCGATCATTCTTTGAAATACCGCTGGGAGGTGCTGTCCTCCACTAAAAGGTGCTGTCCTCCCTCACCACAATGGATGGATGTGTTTGCAGAGGACTGCATTCTTTTAAGAACTTCACATACTTAAATCATTACAACCACAGGCTGCGAAGTTAAAAAAAAAAACACCACATCACAATGATAATTTTAAAAACGATTATTTCCAAGTCAGATGTCTTTTGATTATAAATAGTTTCTTTTAGGGCATAATGCTAAATGACAATTTTGTGCGCACACACACACACACACACACTTTTACATTGAAGAGTCTCACCTCTGTCCCCCAATGGGCAGAGCCCATTTTGAATGTGGGAGTGTCAATAAATGGAACTGCAAAGGTTCTTAGAAATGTACACCTGTTTTAAGCTTTCAGCTCTTTCCTCAGGCATTTTGTTTTTTTTAATAAAGTGGGAGTTTATGTGGATATTCATATTATAGATCTAGACCTTTCATCCAAGAATGAGTGGCTCATGCCCCCATGGAATGTGGTAGCTTGTACCTTACAGGCATTCTTTAAAGATAGACTATTGCAACTGGGGAAGATTTCGATGCATTTTTTTTTTGAGACAGTTGGTTTTAAATATTAAAAAAAAAAGAACACATAGGGAAAATGAACTCTTTAGTTCAATACAATTCAGAGAAAGAGGAAAAAGTGGCGTGTCAGAGCAAAGGGATGATGCATCCTTGTTTAGGTTATCATGTTCCCACACACCCTGTTCTCATAAAGAAAGAATTCCACTCCATGACACAGGAACCTTGAACGGTAGCTCAGAAATGGTGATAGCGGATACTGGAACTAACAAAAAATGTTTCTTGTCCTTCATTATTCTGTGCTGGAATGAATAGAATCCACTTGAAGGACAAGTAAAGGAACTTTAGAGGAAAGGAACTAAATGTACTAAACAGAGCAGTCAAAATCACTCCTTATTTTTAAGCGAATAACCTTTATTGTCAGACTTTCTTTGAGCCAACCAATAAGGATTTTGCATCTGTCCTTAAAGAATAAGGCGATTTTTTTTTCTTTGTAGGTAAATTTAGTTGGCTTAAGTCTTTGCAACCTTTTAAATATAAAAGTAAAAGTCCTAGAAAATGTAACATTTTAAACTGTCTTTGTCCCCAAATGTAGTGTCAATAGGATGCACCCAGCTGTTAAAAGTTATCATCCTTGCTTACCTGCTTTCATAACTTTATTATTTTTTTCTGGTTACACATGCTGATTTATTTATAGTTACCTTGTTTACACTACCATTTTAAACTTGGAATAAAACAATGTGTGTTTTATTAAAGCCCCAGCATTCAATGTCAGGGCCCTTTAAAGATTTGTTCAGGTGTTAGGCCTTTCCGGTAAGGCAACATCTTTCCCCATATTCTACATGGTTTCATTGCAATCAATCCAGAGTGGTACAAGCTAACCTTCAAAGAAACAGTTTTAACTTAAATCTTTTAAAAAGTACAGATTTCAAAAATGCCTTTATATTACTCTAACAACAGCCTTGGGGTCAGCTTTCTAAGGGTGGTTTATAAATTCGGTTATTTGCAGGCTGTGTATCTGTTTATAATACGGCAGACACAGAATGCAGACTTTGCAGCAGGTGAAACAAAACTGAGGCAAAATATGGTTTTTGAAATATACAAAGACAGGACAATCCTGTCTAAGAAAGATAATCCAGAAATGAAATATAAAGTTAAATTTACCATTGATTTTATACTATGCACCAATATCCAGATCCCTGAATTTACAGAAAACATGTTAACTGGAATGAGAAAAGAGGGAGGGGGTGGCTGACAAAAATGAAGAAAGTGAAGAAATGGAAATTTGACTCACTGAAAACCAGGTGAAGTACTTGGAATGCTGTACCTTTAAATTTAGGTTTATATGATTTGTGTTCACATGAAAGACTTGTTCTAAGCTTAATAGAGACGATTAAGTCAATACATGACACATTTATCCATTATTGTAGTTCTATCTACACACAAAAATATGCTACTGTGACAAAGCACAAAATGGAGTCTACTTTTATTTCCATTTTAAAGACCAAGGATTTAAAAGAATGCTGTTTGCGAAGTTTCTGAACTATTTTTATTCATAGGAGACTATCTCCTGTTTTTCTGATCAATATCTCTCAATAGACATGATTTCAAAACCCGTTGAAAGAGAATATTTTAAACTGTTAAAATACCTTGTTGTCAATCAACTCACATAATACCAGAAGATGGTTTTTAAGTTGTATACAGAAAGCTCATGCAAGCTTCAGTTCATAGTATAAGTTCACGTTGGCTAAAAAAGTATTTTTAAATTTAGTTTCATTGTTTCTGAAAAATCATTAGCTCACTAATGATTTGGTAATAATCTAAAGAATGTTATCTATAATAATAACAGCATAATATGCTAATTAGACCGGATGTCCTTCCGGACAATCTTCCGGATGAAGCTGGGGGGGTGGGGGGGGGAGGCAGAGGCGGCTGCGGCAGCGGCAGGGGCCGAGCCCCTTGCTCGAATTTTATGCATCAGGCCTCTAGTATTTAAATGATTCAGAGTTCTCTGTGTAACATGTAGAGACATTTGAAATATAGATGAAATCTTTTTCTATTGGACCTTATTAGTATTTTTTTTTTAATAATTTTTATTTCTTGAAGTATTACAAAGAGTATTACATATGTCTCCTTTTTCCACCCCTTGACATTCCCCTGGCCTCCCCTACCCCCTAGTGTCTTGTGTCCATTGGTTATTCTTATATGCATGCATACAAGTTCTTCGGTTGATCTCTTACCCCCCGCCCCCCCCAAACCCTCCCCAGGCTTCCCGCTGTAGTTTGACAGTCTGTTCAATGCTTCTCTGCCTCTGCATCTACCCCTGTTCATCAGTCTATACTGGTCCCCATTATCTGTCCCAACCTCATTGGAGCCGTCCCAACCTCACTGGGGCCGTTTTGTCCTCACCAGGGCTGTCTTGACCTCACCGGGGACCTTATTAGTATTAAAATAAATTTATGACAACATAATTAAAAGGTTAGAAATCTAGTTATTGTGTAAAAGTGACTTTATTTAATCATTTTAATTTTAAACATAATAAAGGAAATAAATATTTTAAATACATTCACTTCAAACTAAGATAATTTTATTAATCATAGCCGTGAAGATTCTTTGTTAAAAATGAAGTCAATTTATCAAAGATTTGTAATTTTATCAGCTTCAGTGCTAACTACTATTGTAATTTTGTTTTTGTGGTATTTCTGTCACAGACTCATATCAAAAGATTCAGAGACAGAGATGCATTGAGTGGACTGTCGGGCCTTAGAGGGAAGGTAGGGGAGGGTGGGGGAAAGGGGGAGAGATCAACCAAAGGACTTATATGCAAGCATATAGGCCTAACCAATGGACATGGACAACAGGGGGGTGGGGGCATGAGCAGGGGGATTGGGGGTAACGTGGGGATAAAGACACATATGTAATATCTTAAACAATAAAAAAATATATATTTATAATAAAAAGATAATTGGATCAAGTTGGGTGTTAAAAAATTTAACTTTCACTGAAATGCTTAAGCTATTTTTAGGGATTATATAGGAAGTTAGCAATATTAACTATATTAAAAATCAAAAGATTTTAGGAAAAGTTAGCTTCTCCATACAGATACAGTCACCAATTTTTAATTTATGATATGGGAATTAGTTTACCTGGGAAACCCACTGAATAAAAATTATCCTTTATTTGCAATATTGAGGAAAAGGATGACTGACAATAAATATGCCTCTAGGCTGTCAAAATATTTGATAAAAGAGTGACAATCCCAGCCCATTTTCTGGCAATTTTTTAAAAAAATATATTTTATTGGTTTTTTACAGAGAAGAAGGGAGAGGAATAGAGAGTTAGCAACATCGATGAGAGAGAAACATCAATCAGCTGCCTCCTGCACACCCTCTACTGGGGATGTGCCCAAGGTACATGCCCTTGACTGGAATCGAACCCAGGACCCTTCAGTCCACAGGCCAATGCTCTGTCCACTGAGCCAAACCAGTAAGGACCATTTTCTGGCAATCTTATCAGTTCTAACAACCCTGATGCCCTTAGAGTGGCTCATTGGAAGCTCCATGTTCTGATGTACATTATTTTAAACTAGAGGCCCAGTGCATGAAAATTCGTGCCCTCCGGGAGCGGGGGTGGGGAGGGTGGGTCCCTCAGCCTGGCTTGTGCCCTCTCGCAGTCTAGGACCCCTCAGGGGTTGTCCACCTGCCAGCTTAGGCCTGCTCCCCAGGGGATCGGGCCTAAGCTGGGAGTCAGACATCCCCGTGGCAGCCTGGGAGCCCTCAGGGGATGCCCGCTCCCCACCATTAGTCGGACATCCCTAGTGCTGCTGTGGAGGCAGGAGAGGCTCCCACCACCGCTGCTGCACTGGGCAGCCATAAGCCGGCTTCTGGCTGAGTGGTGCTCTCCTGCTTCCTAGCAACCGGTCGTCCCTTGTTGTTCCACTGTTAGGGTCAATTTGCATATTACCCTTTTATTATATAGGATTCCCTAAAGAGCCCCCAATGCATGCTGCACTGCCAACAGAGCCTCGTTAGCAGTCGTTGGGTGATCACAAGGTGCAGTCTGGGTTGATCAACCCACCTTCCCCTCCCCCATTTTCCCCAGTGGCCCACGCACACAGGGTCTCTAGATTTGGGAGGTGCCTGGGCTGTTTCATCAGCAGTCATTTCTCCTGATGACCTACCGTTGACCTTGCACCTGCTGGGGTGACTGCCCGTGAACTTCAGATTAAGTCCATCTCTCTCTTTTAATCCTTTCCTCTCAGGTAGTTTTCAGCTCTGTCTTCCAGTCATTGTCTCCCAGAAGAAGTTGGAGGCACTTTGTGGGTCCTTCCTGCTCTGGAGGTAACACCAGGGCAGAACCAGGTAGGAACGTTTCTCCTCTGGCAGCCAGTTAGCTCTGCTGATCCACAAAGGGGCTTATTTATGTTCCCTCTCCTGGAACTAGCAGGAGCCCCAACAAACGGGCTGGCCACTCAGTTTCTGGTGGGGAGGGAACATTGACGAGGCATGATAAAGGTTACTTTTAGAATGTCATTTTTTAGGATGAACCTAAATAATGATATTTCACATTTATTAACCACAAAGAGAGGTCCAGCTATTTTTGTTATGCAGTATATTTTAGCAACACTGTTCCTACTAAAGGAGAAAGAGTATTTTCTTTTTTTGAAGGAATTCAGGTTCTAATGCAGATGCCATGAACAAAGGTTTTTAGTTGCAAGTGGAATAGTACATTATTAGGTTAGATCTGGGGGATTTTTGTGTTCCCAGCTTCCTCCCTGGTCTATTCACAAGGGACAGGAGATCAGTGTTCTGAGCAGAGAAGCCAGGTGTGTGATGAGAACATAAAATTTCCTTTTTAACTCCATGAAATTGATTTAAGAGGATATAGTTGTTTTTCTGAAATTCAGAGAAATGACTCAGAGAAACTAAAAATATCAACTCCCTTCGGTGATGCTTTACTTTCTTTTGTGGCAGGTCTGCTTCCCCCATGAGAAGCTTTTTATGCTAAGAAAGCCTCAAGAATGTGCTCTATTAATATCTACTTGAAAGAAGTCTATCATGATAAAAAGTGTAATAAATAAGCAAAGGCATGTTAATAATGGGCTTTTTAAAAGTAGAAATTGAAAGTAAGAGATCAACCAAAGGACTTGTATGCATGCATATAAGCATAACCAATGGACATAAGACACTGGGGGGTAGGGGAGGCTAGGGGACTGTCAAGGGCGGGGGGAAAAAAAGGACACATATGTAATACCCTTTGTAATACTTTAAGCAATAAAAAACAAAACAAAACAAAAACAAAAAAAGAAAATAAAGTATATTGATTAACCAAGACTTCCCAAACAAAAATCTAATGTAACTTTTTCAATATTTTATAATTTAATTATTCATATACTAGAGGCCTGTTGCATGGATTTGTGCACCAGTGGGGTCCCTCAGCCTGGCCTGCACCCTTTTGCAATCAGGACCCCTCGGGGGATGTCAGACTGCCAGTTTTGGCCCAAGGCCTGGCCTGTGGGGATCAGGCTGAAACCAGCAGTCTGACATCCCCCAAGGGATGTAGTAGTGTGTGAAGCGGCCAGGGAGGAGTGGGAACCCGGGCCAGGCACCACACCACTCCCGCTCATTCTGGCTCTGCTGTGCCCACTGCCGAGGCCACCACTTGGTAGGAGGCGGGAGAGACTCATGCTGCCACAGCTGTGCTTGCCAACCATGAGCCCAGTGTCTGGCACCCTTTGGTCAGCTAAGTTGTACTCCTGTTGTGGGAGCGCACTGACCCCCAAGGGGCAGCTCCTGTATTGAGCATCTGCCCCCTGGTGGTAAATGCACATCATAGTGACTGGTCAACCAGTTGTTCAGTCGTTCGGTCATTTGGTTGTTTGGTCACTTAGGCATATATATATATATATATATACATATATATATATACTAGGGGCCCAGTGCATGAATTCGTGCACCTTGAAAGGAACTATGGGCCACGAGGCTGTGGTAGGCACAGGGGCGGGTCTTGGCCCATCCTCTGTGTCCCCGCCTAGCCCCTCCAAACATGGCCCCTGGTCCCCTGTCTGCCGGCAGTCCTGCTCCCATTGCTGCCACTCACATGCGCTGATGGCGCTGGCCCTGCTCGCACCCACCGATGGCATGGAGTGATTGGGGCCAGCGCTCTCAGCAGGTGTGAGCATCAGCAGCTGCCCTGATTGCACCTCAGGAGCAGGGGGAGGTGGAGAATCCCTCAGGAATGATCAGGGCCAGTCGCTGCTGATCTCACCTGCTGATGGCGCCAAGTGATTGGGACCGGCGCCGGGCACTGACAGCAGGTGTGAGTGGAGCCAGCACTGAGAGTGGGCTGAGCGGCTGCTCCAGTGCTCACAGCGGAGCCAATCCCGGCAGCAGGTGCGAGTGCTGGGTGGGACTGCGGTGCTCAGAAGCAAAGAATTTTCAGTAACCACCAGAGGCTCGCCCCAATGACAGCGACTGGTGACCCACCTTGGTCTGGAGACCCTGCTCATCTGCTTCACTATCCCGCTGCAGCCAATGCCTGCCACGTTCCGCAATGCCCCCTGGTGGACAGCACATGTCATAGCAACTGGTTGTTTAGTTGTTCGGTTGTTCCAATTGTTCTGCTGTTCGGTCTATTTGCATATTAGCTCTTTATTATATAGGCAATATAGGCGTTCTGTTAACTCTATTTACCAGGCTTTCCTAAGGAAAAAATATCTCTTTTTCAGTTTACTTTTATGTTTAATGTCTTCCTAGACTTTATTATCAAAAGATGACATGCCCACTGCTCACAGCAGCTGCAATTCATTAGCCTAATGGATTGGAATTGCAGGTTGCCTTAGGAATTGTCTATTGTGCACTGAAATCAAATGTAAACCCTACTGTGAAGTCTTGACACTATTAAATGTGAAAAATACAATGTGTTCAAGAAGATGTTAAGAAAAGAGATGGAGGGCGTTTGACTAACCAACCAAAAAGTCATAGGAAGTTTGTACCAAAATAGAAAATGCTGTGTTTTCTTGTTGTTTAACAGAGCAGTCAGTGACTCCCTGTCATTTAACACCCAGCAGTGCTGGATGAATAGTGGGTGCTAACAATAATTACCCCCTTTTTACCAAACAGTGGCCATAGACTGCATAGTTGTATATACATCATATTCTTATTCGAAATTCCACTCATGAATGCATTCATTCACTCAACAGAAGCATGTGAGCGCCTGCCCGGTACCACACACTGAGCGGGCACAAGGTTTATAGACATGTCAGAGCTGGCGAATGACTAAGAAGGAGAACTCTCACCGCTTGTCACATGGTCGTTTGTTCTCAACTCTTTTCCTCATCCCAGGGCACCATTATTCCCCAGGCAGCACATGCAGTCCTGAGCGTTCTCTGGTTGGGTCAGGTCTGCGAGGAGCAGTCTGGGCTTTGTCATTCCTGAGTGTAGTGTTGACACAGAAAATTAGGATGGAAAACTCCAGCGGGGACACCTGATGTTGGCACGGGTAGTGGCTGCCCAGTAAAGTGAGCTGCCTATTGACAGGCAGTACAGTAGGGGGACTCACAAGGGGCTCGGGTGCTGTCTAACTTGGAGAGGGGTAGTCACCACTGCCACTGCTTCGATGATCAGTGTTGAGGTTCCCGACTCATGTCTCTAAACCCGCAGAGATAATGTCGCCCTGAGAGATCATTTGTGATTTGTCCTGTCTCTGTATCTTCCTTTGTGTTTCACGGATTTATCTGAGGATAGCTTTCTCCTACAGAAATATCTAAGTCATCCTATATAATAAAAGTGTAGTATGCAAATTGTCCCCTCGATGGGAGTTCTTCGGGAGTTCGATCAGAGGATGGGCCAGCTCGGGGAAGGGAGGGTGGCCCTGGCACTAGCAGGTGACTAGGGGAAGGGAGGGAGTACCTGGCCAGCAGCCAGCAGCTGCTAGGGACCCTACGGTGCCTAAATTTCATGCACTGGGCCTCTAGTTTATATGTAAAATAAAACATATTTAAATACAATGGTCAATTACATAAGTATTACATTTTCAGAAAATAAAAACAAGATCAAAACTCTGAGTTTATGGGAGATGTTATTCTGAAATACATATCTCAGAAAGCGACCAGGAAGTAGCAAACAAATTAGACACAAAGGCCACCAATATTCAAAAGTTAAATATAAATCTTAACTTTTATAAGTGAAATACTTTTTAACCTACATATCTTAGAAAACAAAGTGTTGAATCATAGTACGCTAACATTTAATCTTCATCTAGGAGAAAGCTTCTCTGAATTAAGTTTTCCACGGGTGAACAGATAGCTCTTCTGGTCTTATCTGTCTTTGTTTTTCTGTCTTTCACATGCTCTGTCTCACGTAGACATTTTTATTCACCCGCATAAAGAGAATTCATATATTTATTTAGTCTAATTATGTGTACTAATATTCCTTCTAAACTTAGTGCTGTGCTAGGTGTAGAGAAAAATACACAGAATTCTTGTTCCTGACCTCCAGCCTGTTTATTTGGAAGATGGAGCATCCACTTCAACAGACAATTATTGAGTGCTTATGCTGAGCCAACGATGCATGCGTGTGTTAGTTAAATTAAGAGGAAGTGAAATACTCAAGTAGGATGGACTGGGGTCAGGGAACTGGAGAAATGGTGATGAGGGGAGAAGATAGATGAAGCAGGAGAAAGACGAGGGTGCTGAAGGACTGAGACACTGCAGAACGTAGAGTCCAGGTACAGGCCAGGAAGGCAGAAACCAAGCAGAGAAGAAGCAATCAGCAGTTTCACCTGGAGAGGATGTGATGTGTCAGTGACAGCCTGGAACGGGGCTGGGAAAGAGCTGTGTCAGTCCCGGACTCGGGCTGAACATGGGATATGGCCGAGGTCTTTGCAGGAAAGGGGTGACCTGTGAAGCCACAGCTTGGATGGAGGGATCGGGTTTAGATAAACGGGGGAGGGAGCAGCAGCTCTGCTTGTGAGGTGACGTCACAACTTGTGCACAGACTGTTGATCTGCAGGGCCTGCTTTCTGTGCCAGTTTTGTCTGATTTATCCAAATCCATTTTGTCAATTCACCATTTTTATCTTCAGGCGTGTCTGCTGTTGAGTTCACTCACAGTATTTTAAATTTCAATAACTATCATTTCCGTTTCAAGAAGTTCTTTTATATTTGTGAATTTGTTTATTTGAATTTGCCTGGCCCAAATTGATAATCCTTTCTTACTTGATCAGTTTTTAAATTTCATCATTCTTCCCACTGAATATTTAAAGAAAATTCTTAAATTGATTTCAGAGAGGAAGGGAGAGGGAGAGAGAGATAGAAACAACCATGATGAGAGAGAATCATTGATTGGCTGCCTCTTGCACACCCTGGACCAGGGACCGAGCCCATAGCCCACAGCCTGGGAGTGTGCCCTGACTGGAAACAAAACCATGACCTCCTGTTTCATAGGTCAGTGCTCAACCACTGAGCAACACCGGCCAGGCTTCCCACTGAATATTTGATATATAGTTATTCTGTTGCTGATATTTTCAATACCTAAAGCATAGGAGTATAAGATTATTTTTTCTCGATTCTCACTTATTGTGTTGTATTTCCTTGAGTGTTTTGTGCGTCTATATACATGGGTGGGCAAACATAGGCTTACAATTGTAATACAAATAAATAATACATTAATTAATTCATAATAATACAAGAATAAACTGTGTTTCATGTGTGCACAACTGTAAACCTACGTTTTCCCACCCCTGTTTATACACACAAATATAAATATATATCACATATATAACACAGCACACATAAAATTTAACTTAATTTTGGATAATTTTGAGGGCTGAAATTACAGTTTGTCTCTTCCAGGGAGCATTAGAGTTTTGTGTCTGCCATAGTTAGAGGCCCACTACTCTCCTGGGATATGTTTAGCTACTTTCAGTAGTCTTGGTTTAATGCAGTGGTTCTCAACCTTCTGGCCCTTTAAATACACTTCCTCATGTTGTGTCCCAACCATAAAATTATTTTCGTTGCTACTTCATAACTGTAATGTTGCTACTGTTATGAATTGTAATGTAAATATCTGATATGCAGGATGGTCTTAGGCGACCCCTGTGAAAGGGTCGTTCGACCACCAAAGGGGTTGTGACCCACAGGTTGAGAACTGCTGGTTCAATGCATATATCTCAGATTCAGCTTGCAAACATTTACAGGTCTATGGTTTAGTGGTCCCTTAGTCATGCCTGCCCACTTCCTCTGGTCCTTCCGCCTCAAACTTCCTGTTCTGTTTTCTGCCAAGTGGTTTGTGGTTGTGTTCTTTGAAGAGTTCTGTTACTTTTATTAAGACCAGAAATTTATTGAAATTTGCATTTGCTGTGATTATTCCAATGGCATTAAACTGCATTTAATTGGTACACAAGTGCCAAATTAGATCAGTCACATAAATGTTGCACAGAATACTTACATTCATTGCACTTTATAATGTATGTACAGTGCATCGACTAGAAAATGCAATGGTAATTGTGACATTCTCACTGGAAAAAAAGTGATGAAATGCAAATATCTTTACTAAAGGTTTGTATGTCTTATAATTCCTCATCTAAGAAAATAATTTGCTTTTAGAAATAGAATATGGCTCACTACTCTATTGCTTTTCATTAATTCCATATTCATTTTTTTTTGTGCAACAAACTCACCCAGTGAGTTTCCTTTGGAAAATTCCTAATCTATAAACTATTACTTATTCTGCATTTTATATCACAAGACAAACTTTTAAATGGCTCATGAAACTAATAAACCTAACTGATTAAATATTCACTCAGATTTATGAGTCTGATTAGGCAATGAGCATGCTACACACAAATCACTTTGTGCTGCTAGGGTTCATTTAAGGCATCTCTGTGATATTCATAAACGAATATTGGTTTTTTATTATTGCAGTACTTTGCTAAAAAATACCCAAAGAGCACATAAACAGAGAACCATTTAATTTCTCACAAAACACCTCCCAGCCCCCATGTACTGGGTGCACTTTGAAGCAGCCAATCTTGGCCAATACCTCATGGTTTTTAGGGAGTGGAGAGTGTCATGAAACAGCTGAGCTATCTATAGTCATTATTTACAAATTCCTTTAGCTTAGAGCAGTGGTTCTCAACCTGTGGATCGCGACCCCTTTGGGGGTCGAACGACCCTTTCACAGGGGTCGCCTAAGACCATCGGAAAAGACATATATAATTACATATTGTTTTTGTGATTAATCACTATGCTTTAATTATGTTCAATTTGTAACAATGAAAATACATCCTGCATATCAGATATTTACATGACGATTCATAACAGTAGCAAAATTACAGTTATGAAGTAGCAACGAAAATAATTTTATGGTTGGGGGTCACCACAACATGAGGAACTGCATTAAAGGGTTGTGGCATTAGGAATGTTGAGAACCACTGCCTTAGAGTATTTAAAGTGGCTGAATATGAGAACCAGATTTTATATAAGAAAATAATCAGACAAAATAAATCAATTCCAAAGATGTACTGGATAAGCAAGAATGAGATTACAGAGCAGGCAAACCAAGTATCTGCTCTCTCCTCTGGGCACTGTCCTTCACAGCCACTCTGGAACCACTCTGTCTTCCTGAGAGGTGGCTGTATGTCACTGGACAAGCCTCCAAGGCCTCATTCTATCAGTTCATCGGTCCCAAGCACAGTCCTAAGTTGTCTTCTTGCTGTTCTCAGCTTTGCCTGCAACCCTATCTTTTAGCTGATGATCGCCGATGGCTCTCAGACTGTTCACTTGACAAGATGCTGCCACCAGGACACTTGTTTCAAAACTCCCTTTCACATCCTTACCATTTACTTGTCCAGAATTCCATTAACACAGGATTTCGGTGTCATGGTGCACTCAGGACTGAAGGCTTAGGGATAACAAAGGGAATTTCAATAGGGGAAGAGACGACTTGAAACTGGATGAATATAGAAACATAGCTTTCGATAGTTCGAAGGAAAAGTGTACATCTAGGTGCACGCACACACACACACACACACACACACACACACACACACACACACACACACACGTCTTGCTTGTTTGCTGCAGCATCAATCCTCCCTCTCCGAGAGGGTCATTCTTCCATCCTTCCAAGGCAAATCTCCAAACCCCTTTCGAAAAACCCCATCTATTACCGAAAGGAAGTGATTTCACTTTAGGAGTCCTTGCTTCTTGATATTGTGGCAATCCAAACAGAAAATAGCCCACAAAATTAACCTTTCGGGGACTAGTCAGTTGACAATGAAACCGTGGGGGGTGGTCTATTTTAAGCATATTTAAATTGAAGATTAATCAGCTTTGGGTTATTTTGCCAGGGTTGACATGCCTTGTCTTTCTGTTGAAAAATATCCAGTAAATAAATCTTAGAACACATACACACACACACACACACACACACACACACACACACACACACACACACTTAAAGAAACACCACTAATATGAGTCAGTATGATTTAATTGCAGGTTAAGGAAGATAGCTTTTTGTTAACTATAACATCAAATTCCAAGATACTCCTAGATTGAAGGTCATAGCATTTTCTCCTTTCCTTTCTCTTTTTATCCAGAGTAGCTCTAAAAACAACCCACTTCTAAAAAATGTTTACTAGTTACTCTCATTAATGGTCATCTTTAATTATACAAAGATTTAGCAGGAGATTTATCTTAACTTCCCTCACCAATTCAGGAAATATAAAGGAGACATAATATAGACTTTATACCCCCTCCCCCCCACTACCACCCCTGAGAAAATCTTCAGGGTAGGAAACTGTGATTTCAGTTACATGTGGATTACAGATAGTACTTTCAAATGTTTATAATCTTGTGGGATTGAAAGCATGTAACTGTCTGCTTGTTACCAGGGATATTGGTTCAGAATTAATTCAAACTTGTTCCTAAAGTAAGAGTAAATTTTAGAAGATAGTCAGTGGTTGAGGTAGGTAAAGTGCTTAGGCACAAAGAACCACACTTTCAAAAAGATTTATGACAACAAATGCCCAATTATAAAGAAAATACATTATGACTCTTCATGTCTAATGCTCATACCCTTTCCCAATGTGCTCTGCTAATTTAATTATGTCGATAATGAAAGACAAGTTCAATGTTTACATGGTTTATTCACATAAGGGTTGTGAATACACCCTTAGTTTGCAGTAGTTTTTTTGTTTGTTTGTTTGTTTCCAAATAAAAGTGGTCTGGAATGGTCTGAATGGCATTTAGGACACCGGATGGCCATGACCACTGCTTCTTAATTAATTTCTCTGTCAACCAAGCATTAAGCTACTGTGAGTAATTTAGCCTTGGTAAACACAAATCAAAGAGAGTGAGGACATTGGAAATTATCCAAATTATATGAATTAATTTTCTAAATTAGAAAACTTAACCTCCAAATAGCTCTTTCATTGTTTTGTCTATAGAAACAATGAACTTGATGATTCAACACTAATGATTTTGTCAGTGGTTGAGAAAAGCAGTTGGCAAACTCTCCAGCTACTCTGATCCAGTTAATACTGTACTTTAAACCAAATACTTATGGCCAAAATTAGAATCTTTTCATCCTGAGTTACCCAAATTTGCTATCCACATGGATTGAATTTCCACGATCATTGCTGTTCTTAGGATTATTCTCTTTACATGGCAACTGCTGAATGGAGCCAGCAAAGATTTCTTGATTGAAGATTAGAAAGTTTCATTTCATTAAGGCTTCCCACACATTGCTAGATTTATCTGCCCCCGTTAAACAAATTGGTACTTTGAATGAAGCCTGATCTGTAATCTGTGTCACCTGAATGTTGACCTCAGTACATCTGTCACACAATTTTTATTAAAGGAAAGAAAATGTATTGAAACGGTTTGGAAAATGTATCTAATCTTCATTATAGTAAATGTATTCTCAGGCCAGCAATGGAGCTTGATTTAACAGAGAAATTTTATGGCCCATTCTGGTGTTTAGTTTAGAGCCTCTGTATCTTGTTTGCCAAAATAATAAAAAATCTGCTTTATGTAATCAACAAAAATAACAAGCATTTACATGGCTGGGCAAACTGGGAGATGGTTAATTGTAATCTGCTTTCTAGTTACAACTCAGATATTATAAAATAATGGTGAAATACACATCTCAGACTGTTTGGATCATGAAATTTGCCAATGTGTATGGTCTTCCTTTAGAAAATCATAAATTCATCATATGGCTAGAAGACAAAGCAAGGAGTCAAAGTGAATAACAGTGAAAGTAAAACCTAATAAAACCAAAGTAAATCTTGTATTTTGAACATTAAAAATTAGATTTGGTTCTATTAGGAAGAAAATATATGTTTGACAGAAATGTCCAATTAAACCTCACAGGTTAATGATAAACGTTTAATTTCTTATAATCTTCTAGTGCAAAAAATTAAGTAAGAACTTGATGAATCTCCATGCTTGGCATTATAATGCAGCCATAGTGAAAATATTCACAACTTCTTAAAGGTGGATACAGAAATATTGAACTCTAGAAAACAAAGTTTAAACACGCCAAGGGGCTCAATTTTATACACGATGATTTACTCCATAGCCCTGTTCTACATATCAACAGTGTGTCTCACAATCATACATTTAGCACTTCTTGAATTGCTCCTTGTTCTACATTTGTTTTCTTGGTAAAGTAATAAAATGACAATGTGTAATCAGTTCTTCCTTCACAAAAGGAATGCATTTTCATAAACCCATGCAGACGTTGATGCTAATGATAAGAAAAGACCCTTACATTTCTGTTTAGACTTTAAAATAAAAATAAATGCAAATGATGGCCATGAAGTAATAGAGTTGTGAGGTAAATATATTAGATTTAAATAAAAGCAACTATAGACTTACATTTCCTCTTCTATTTCCCAAGCTAAATATTTGGGTATCAATAGTTGTCTGTGATTAGAACATTGGAAATCTTTTGTTAGCCTCCAAGTCTATATCACTCTGTTTAGAATGAAGATAACATTAAACTTTCATTTTTTAGTGAAGCATCTGAAAGCTTCTGGAAGCACTGTTCTGTCCCTGTTGCATAATTTATGGCAGCGATGGTCTCCCTGATGTGTGACTGGCTTATGGGGAAATTGCTATTTAATTTTGAGTCTCATAACATAGACTCTAACTGCTAAGAAATCCGTTTCTCTTAGAACTTGATCTTTTATTTAACAAGTAAATATATTAAAGCAATGGTGCGATTATTTGTGCACTGTACTTATAGCACAAAGAGAGATACTAAGAGTGTCTGTGTGGCGATCATTCAGGGATTTCAGTGGTTCTCTGCTGTTTTCCCTGTTGCCTATTACAGATGGAAGAAACAAAGTTACAAAGGCAGTATTTTATCCAGGTTGGCTTTCCTGTTCCTCCATTATTTAAGAGCGTCAGTACCTTTCCAAGTATTTTGTATGTTTGTCTGGGGGAAAGTCCACATGAGAACATATACTTTATTATCAAGGAATAAAATTAGGAATTAAAATGTTTGGTTCTCAAAGGGCATCACTTTCACTTTAAAAGTAGCTCATAAAAAGTGAATAATTACTTAACCTTGGTAAAAATAATTAACACTGGTTTATCTACACGATGCCAGTTATTTAATGTGTTATTTCTGTTTTACATAGCAATGCAGGTTTGATATTATTATTATTGTTGTTGTTTCTATTTAATAGTTGAGGGAGATGCGAGTGAGAGACATTCAGTAAACCTGCATATAGTCACACAGTTTAGGAAGCAAATAATCAAACCTTTACTTACTTCCTCCCAAGCCCAAGCTCTCTCCTTGCAATGTGTGACTCCCAATGCTAATGAAGTTTAAAATCGCAGATCCAGTTCTGAAAGGTGCCCCCTTTCTGTTGCTGCCTAGGAGAGGGAAGGAACTGGAGGGTTTTATATTTATGTTTTATAGGGACCATGAACATCTTTTATCAGTCACACTCATTTTGTCAGCAGGGAGTGGAAAGTCCTAATAGTTCAGACGAGTAGTTATGGTTTTCACATTAGGTCGTACAGCTTAGTGCTTTAGACCAACACCAGACACTACAAATATAAAATCAGCCAAATGCATAGTGAAAATTTTTCTAGTGGTTAAGTAATAAGTAAAAATAAAAGAAGTTAATTTTAATATCCAATTTTATTGGACACAAAATCTCCAAAATATTAGCATTTCAACATGAAAGAAGTTATTTTAAAAATATATTTTCATTGATTTCAGAGAGGAAGGGAGAGGGAGAGAGAGATATAAAAACATCAATGATGAGAATCATTGATCTGTTGCCTCTTGCATGCTCCCTACTGGGGACCGAGCTCACAACCTGGGCATGTGCCCTTGACTAGAATTGAACCTGGGACCCTTCAGTCTGCTCTATCCACTGAGCTAAACTAGCCAGGGCAAAAAAAATTCTTAATGATATATTTTACATTCTTTTCTCATATAAAGTCTTTGGATCTGGTATGTTAACCACAAATATCAGGACCTGAAATTTTTTTCAGAAATATTACATTTGTATTTAGATTTCATAAAACTTATAGTTGTAAAAAGATTCACTTGTCCAAGGATTCATCATTGAGTATATGTACACTATTTATATTCACATCAATGTTATACTATTAATACAAACATATTGGCACAAACATTTTAAAAAACTGATATTCGAACATTTTAGTGTACTTGGAACAACTTGGATGCTGATGACTGGGCCCACAGCACAGGTGCCACTCAAAGGAGGAGATTGCTCTGTGTTGTTGGAGCCCGGGCCTTAGCATTAAATTTTTTTCTAAATAAAAAA
Source organism: Myotis myotis (assembly GCF_014108235.1). Lineage (NCBI taxonomy): Eukaryota > Metazoa > Chordata > Mammalia > Chiroptera > Vespertilionidae > Myotis > Myotis myotis. The sequence goes on along the minus strand of NW_023416324.1, from coordinate 204,918,849 downwards.
TTTTTCCTTTTGAATAGATTTAGATATACGGAGAAGTTGCACAATGAGTTCCCATAGCTTCACACCCACTTTTCCCTATTACTAATATCTTACTCTAAAATGGTACATATTTCATTATTAATGAACCAGTGACTGATACATTATTATTAACTAAAGCCCATAAATTATTCAGACTTCCTTAATTTTTATCTAGTGCCCTTGCACTATTCCAGAATCCTATCCAGGGTATTCCACTACATTTAATCACTAGATTCCTCTTGGCTGTGACATTTTCTCAGATTGTCATTGTTTTTGATCCTCTTCATACTTTTGGATAGTGTTGGCCAGGTGTTTTGAAGAATATCCTTAAATTGGTATTTGTCTGATGTTTTTCTCATGATTGGATTGGGATCATGGGCTCTTTTGGGAGGGAGACCACAGAGGCAAAATGTCATTCTCCTCACTTCATATCAAGGGTACCAAGTGTATACTATCATCATGGCAACTCTGATCAACCATCATAGTTGATGCACTATCAACATGTCTTAGCACGGTTGGTGTTGACCTTGACCACCTGGCTGAGGTGGTGTTTGTCAGATTTCTCCACTGTAAGGGTATTATTTTTTCTGATTTCCACACTGCACTCTGTGGAAGGAAGTCACTATTCAGAGCCCGCAATTAAGATCTGGGAAGTTACGCTGCCCCATCTTCAGGATGGAATATCTACCTAAATTACTTGGAATTCTTCTTTGAGGAAAATTTGTATCTTAACCCTTATTTATTTGTTGAAGTAATTGTTTATATCAGTATGGACTTATGAACATTTTTTTTCTGCTTTGGGTCATAATACAGTTCTCTTTACTTTGTTTCTCAAATTGTTCCAATCTTGGACAAATAACTAAAACAACATTAAAAACAATAATAACTAAAAACCAAATCTATGGGGGAATTATATCAAGTGGCATTTGGTGAGTTAAAATGAAAAATTAAAAACATTTTATTATAATTCATATTCTCAGTCTTTTATTTTAGTAATCAGTTGATTTCCCTTTTTTAAAAAAATAAAATAAGCACTGTAATTATAAATAAAACAATTTTATGACATTTTCTTAACTTTTGTTCATGGGTATGCTAAGCTGTGCAAAGAGTAGGATAAATATATCTAGTTTACATATAGACTATAAACACTATCAAACAAATTTTAAAACCCCTGGTAAATAAAGCAAGGGTAAAACACTATAGCAGCCTTTAAATAGTTTCTAAAAGAAATTCCACACATCTTTTTTATTCTTCTTTGTCCCTTTTTTTTTTTAACAAGAAAAAGAAATCTCTTCATAGATGTTAGACACTCTCATTCTCAGCCATAGGAACACTGTATTGAATATTAATATTGCCAAGAGCTCCTTTTAAAAGAGCAACCTGAAGTTCTTGGTTCATTGATATTGCATTTTTTTTCTCTCTAGTACACATGATGAAATAAGCAACAGTAGAAATAGTCTGACTCCAATGATGGTGAGATGTAAATTGCATCCAGCTCGATGCCATGATTGCAGTCCAGAGTTAAAGGGTGTTTGCACACCCCATGAATTATCTTTCTCTGCAACCAAATGTGTATCTTAATTCCGAATATAGACCTTGGGCAATTATTAATCTTCAGTAGCAGGACAACTCCAGCCCAATCTTTCTATGCTGCCTCATTATTCTTGTTCATAAATAAAAATTTAATTTCTGTAATGGCGCTTAGTGCAGTCAACTGTTATGTTATTAATTATAGAACTGCTGCTAATGCCTAGAAATGATATTTTAATAAGGTTTAATCTCTTTTCCATATTCTTGTGTCTGTCATAATTATGTCTCTGTTTTTCTCCTTGCTTTTATTTTATCTGCAAACAAACTCAGCCGTGCAGGTTCTAATTTCAAGTGGGCTGGTGTTCCTCCTCATAATTCAGGAAAAAAAGAGGGGAAATAAAGGCAACTTTATTTCAAATACCAATGGCAGTTTTGAACCACATCTCAGACTCAGGTTTTAAGATGTAGTCCCTTCACAATTGCTGAGGGACCTTTTATATATTTGGCAATTGTTCTTGAAAGTTTTTCAGCGGGAAATTGTTTTGTGTATCTCAAGAGCATATTTTTATTTTCAGTTATGCTTTAAGGCAGTAGGGAGCTCTCCAGAGAGAAAGTATAAAGGCCTGTGGCCATGTATATAATGGCGTAATGAGGGTGAAAATTGAGCTATTTTGTTCCTACGTATTTGATAGTCTGTTTCTACTATCCAAGGGGGTGCCAGTTACTATTAAGAGGGCTGTGTTATTTTCTTTTATTAAGGATAGGGGCTGAGATCTAAGTTGTTTTGGTTAGGGTTTCTTCTTCTTTATTATTCAGAATGCATGGTACTTAGTTCTATCACGTTACCCCCGTGATGGTCTCCCTGTTTATCTCTCTTTTGTTCTCAGAGCACTTAAACTTTAGTATGATGTATTTGTGCAATTGCTGTGCTTATCGAATCAACTCTTGAGAGAGAACCTTAGCACTACTCTTGTTCCAGTGTGTTGGAGGGACAGCTCTTGGGGGACATTTTTATTTGTCTTATGGTGCATGACACTGATGAGAACTTACAAAAGAAAGGAGTCTAATTTACAGGTTAATTTCAAGGGGGAGAATGAGAGTGGAAATAGAAATCCATTCTATTTGCTCCACAAACATTTACTGAGCATTCTATATGTTTTAGTTGCTGATCATTACTAAGGACATAGCTGCCTGGGAAAATATTAAAAATGTCACAATAATTTTTTGTAATGTATTGAGTTAAGTATGATGAGAGGAAGAGCGGGACAGAATATCCTAGCAAAGATTTTTCTGGTCTTGAGGGATGAAGGAGATTATGTAAAATGTGGAATTGAAAACTAGGAGCCCTAAGATTAAGGAATAGAGGAAAAGAATAAAAAGGAACTATTAAGAGAGATGAGGTGTACTGGAGAAAGTGGAATCTAAGTACCCAAGGTAAAGAAAGCTGCAGAGGGAGGTAAAAATCAGTAGCATAGCATGCTAGCAGAAGGTCAGATTCTGTAAGGAGATATGTATTCTCCTTTGATTTGGCAACTTCTAGAGCAGAGTTCAGCAAACTTTTTCTTTAAAGTACCAGATAGTACATATTATTTATTTATTAAATATATATGTTTTATTGATTTCAGAGAGGAAGGAAGAGGGAGAGAGAGATAGAAACATCAATAATGAGAGAGAGACATTGATTGGCTGCCTTCTGTATGCTCCCAACCAGGGATCGATTCCTCAACTGGGCATGTGCCCTGACCATGAATCAAACCATGACCTCCTGGTTCATAGGTCAGTGCTCAACCTCTCAGCGACATGGCTGAGCTGATAGCAAATACTTTAGGTTTTGAAGATTATATGGTCTCTTTTGTAACTACTCAACTCTGTCGTCATAGGGCATCAGCAGTCCAAGAGAATACAAAGGTGAATGAATGTGGCTGTGCTCCAGTAACACATTTTACACACTAACTATTGGCCCTGTGCATGACATTCGTTCACTGGAGGGGGGCTTCCCTCAGCCCAGCCTGTACTCTCTTGCAGTCCGGGACCCCTTGGGATGTCTGCCTGTTGGCTTAGGCCCTCTCCTGGCTGATAAGCCAGCAGGTGGGCATCTCCCGAGGGGTCCTTAGTGCTGCCACAGAGGCAGGAGAGGTTCCCACCACCACCGCTGTGCTCCCCAGCTGTGAGCCCAGCTTCTGGCTGAGCAGTGCATCCTCTGTGGGAGCGCACTGCTACTAGGGGGCAGCTCCTGCGTTGAACATCTGACCCCTGGTGGTCAGTGCACATCATAGCGACTGGTCGTTCTGCTGTTCTGTCGATTTGCATATTAGGGTTTTATTATATAGGACAAGTGGCTTCAATTAGGACTGTGGGACAACTCCATAAGGAAACTGGGGCAAGAGAGTTTTCGTTGTTTGAGACTAGATAGCCAGTAAGTGACAGAGGCTAAATTACACATACTCTAAGGCTCAAAAATGAAAACTGATAATTACATATACTCTAAGGACAAAAATACAATATAATGATCTCTATCACATCATGTTGCTTTTAAACCATAAAAATAATTTTGGGCCAAGTTAATTTATTTTTAGTTCTGTTATTGAGTAAAATACATGCATTCAGTTACTTTGTGGGGTCATTTTGCTTTTATGCAAAGCCTTACTTACATTAGTCTCACAATTAGCCTCGATATGGATGGGAGCAGCAGTTTCATATGGCTTATTTTGCAAGTTGTCCATGCTCTGAAATGTTGTCCCTCAAAAGATGTCATGGGGTTTGATAATCTTCCATTAGGAATCTCTTTTGAAAATGCAAACACTCCTGCAACCCAAATACATTGGCATTGATAACTAAATTTGAATCAGCATATTGAATTTATTTATTTGAAATATAATTGACATATAACATTGTTGTAGTGTAAGGTGTACAACATAATGATTTTATATATGTATAAATTGTGAAATGATCCCATAGTTTTCAAACAATGTTGGAAGTATTGGTGATAAGTGGAGTCTGAAATAACTAGAAATCAAAGGAAGAGGAAATGGAGAAAAATGTCTTCACTTTATTACCCACTTGCTGAAATCATTAGAAATTAAACGTAAATATCTCAGCACTTTTAAATACATATAGTGACATGTAATTCTTATATTATAGTTTTTTAATTAATTATATTGTTACTAGAGGCCTAGGTGCACGAATTTCTGCACATTGAAAGGAAATTAATTAGAAGATGGACAGTGGGGCAGGACTGGGCAAGACGGGCCAGACAAGCCCTGGAGCCAACCTCCTGTTTTGGCTGTGCTCCAATAACACATTTTATACACTGCTGGCCACACCTGCTGGCCACACCTGGGGTGGCACCAGGGCTTGAAGGGCATCTACAGAGTGAACGGGGTACCTCCAGCAGGTGAGGTTCCTTGGCCTGGCTTGTAGGGATCAGGCCAAAACCGGCAGACTGACATCCCCCAAGGGTTTCTGGAGTGCAAGAGGGCACTCTGCAAAGTTGCTGTTGCTTGGTAGCTTCTGCATTGAACGTCTGCCCCCTGGTGGTCAGTGTGAGTCATACCTAACACCTGGTTGGCTGGTTGCTTAGCCTTTTATATATATAGACTAGAGGACCAGTGCACAAAAGTGCCCCCCAGCCTGGCCTGTGCCCTCGCAGTCTGGGACCCTCGGGGGATGTCCACTTGCCAGCGGGGAGCAGGCCTAGCTGCAGTTGGACATCCTTAGCGCTGCTGAGGAGGCAGGAGAGCCTCCCACCACAACTGCTGTGCTGGCAGCCGTCAGCCTAGCTTGTGGCTGAGCAGAGCTCCCCCTGTGGGAGCTCACTGACCACCAGGGGGCAGCTCCTGCATTGAGCGTCTGCCCCCTGGTGGTCAGTGTGTGTCATAGTGACCAGTCATTCCCAGTCGTTCTGCTGTTAGGGTCAATTTGCATATTACCCTTTTATTATAAAGGATAGAGGCCTGGTGCACGGATGGGGACTGGCTGGTTTGCCCTGAAGGGTGTCCTGGATCAGGGTGGGGGGTCCCACTTGGGTGCCTGGCCAGCCTGGGTGAGGGGGTGATGGCTGTTTGCAGGCTGACCAAGCCCCCCAGTGGGGTCCCTCACCCGATGGGGGTGTGGCCAGCCTGGGTGAGGGGCTGATGGCTATTTTCAGGCTGGCCGTGCCCCCCGGTGACCCAAGGTCTCAGCCTCTCCTTTTTTTCTTTTTTTCTTTTTTCCAGGGCAGCCTGGAAGCAGGTATCTGGGATTATTTATCTTCTATAATTGAAACTTTGTAGCCTTGAGTGGAGCCCAGGGCCTGCCAGGGCAGGCGGGAAGCTTGGCTTCCTCCATCAGTGGGGGCAACACAAGCCTCTTGCTTGCTCCAGCTCTGTGGCTGTGACCATCTTAGTTGGGTTAATTTGCATACTGGCTCCTGATTGGCTGGTTGGCATTGTGCATGGGTGTAGCGGAGTGATGGTTAATTTGCATCTTTCTCTTTTATTAGTGTAGACGTGCTACTGATTAAAAGAGCCAGAGATGTTCTAAAGGTTGCATTATTCTCAGGTTTTAAAAATAAGATTTTTGAAATGTAAGTTGAGGGTGATCAGTTTCATGTGGGTCTTTGATATACATGTTGTATCCATCTCCATTCCAGTTTTTTTTAAAATATATTTTTTATTGATTAAGATATTACATATGTGTCCTTATCCCCACGTTGCCCCCTACCCCCCCCCCCCACTCATGCCCTCAGCCCCCCGTTGTCCGTGTCCATTGGTTAGGCCTATATGCTTGCATATAAGTCCTTTGGTTGATCTTTCCCCCTTACCCCCACCCTCCCCAACCTTCCCTCCAAGGCCCGACAGTCAAATCAATGCCTCTCCGTCTCTGGATCAGTCCTTGTTCATCAGTTTATGTTGTTCATTATATTCCACAAATGAGTGAGATCATGTGGTATTTATCCGCTCTCCAGTTCCATCCATGCTGTGGCAAATGGTAAGAGTTCCTTTTTCTTCTTCCTCTTCTTATAAAATACCTTTCAGCATTTCATATAATGCTGGTTTGGTGGTGATGAACTCCTTTAGCGTTTTCTTATCTGTGAAGCTCTTTATCTGACCTTCTATTCTGAATTATAGCTTTGCTGGATAAAGTAATCTTGGATGTAGGTTCTTGCTATTCATCACTTTGAATATTTCTTGCCACTCTCTTCTGGCCTGCATGGTTTCTGTTGAGAAATCAGCTGACAGTCGTATGGGTACTCCCTTGTAGGTAACTGAGTTTCTTTCTCTTGCTGCTTTAAGATTCTCTCTTTGTCTTTTGCTCTTGGCATTTTAATTATGATGTGTCTTGGTGTGGTCCTCTTTGGGTTCCTTTTGTTTGGGGTTCTCTGCACTTCCTGGACTTGTAAGTCTATTTCTTTCACCAGGTGGGGGAAGTTTTCTGCCATTATTTCTTCAAATAGGTTTTCAATATCTTGCCCTCTCTCTTCTTCTGGTACCCCTATAATTCTGATGTTGGTACACTTGAAGTTGTCCCAGAGGCTCCTTACACTATCTTCATATTTTTGGAATCTTTTTTCTTTTTTATTTTTCGGTTGGGTATTTTTTGTTTCTTCATATTTCAAATCTTTGTCTTGATTCTTGGGATCCTCTTGTCTGCTGTTGGATCTCTGTATATTATTCTTTATTTCAGTCAGTATATGCTTAATTTCTAGTTGGTCTTTTTTCATATCCTCCAGGGTCTCACTAAATTTATGGCGGTTTCCATAAAATTCTTGAAAAAACTTATAAACGTGGTTTTGAACTCTATATCCAGTCGTTTGCTTTCCTCCATTTCTGTCATTTGTGACCTGTTTCTTTGTCTCCGCATTTTTTATGCTTCCCTGTGTTGGTAGAGCGGTTTTGTGTGCTAGGTGTCCTGTAGGGCCCAAGTGGCTCAGCCTCCCCAGTTACCTGAGGTGGACACTCTTGGTGAACCCCCTTGTGGGCTTTGTGCACAGTCTTGTTGTAGTTATGCCTTGATTGTTGTAGGATCACTGGGAAGAATGACCTTCAGGCCAATTGGCAGTGAGAATCAGCTGTGTCTGCAGTGGGAGAACTTCTGTGCTGAAGACCTTTCTGGGGCAAGACTTGCTTCAGTGGGGCTTTGGTGCTCACTGAGTCTGCGCCCTGAGTGTGTCCCTTATGGATCTGAGGAGTTGTAATCTGGATGGTCCCCCTCTGACCACTGGGTACACTGGCTCTTGGATCTAAGGAGGTGCTAATTTAGCCTCTGCCTGAGGTTACCCAGCAGGAGCTACAAAGAGAACTACAGATTTCCCTTCCTTTTTTGGAGTTTGGAGGTGCCCTTATGAGGCCCAGATGTGAAGCAATGCAAGCTGCTGTGGGGCCTTGGGCCTTCTCTTGGAAGTTCTGGGTCTGTCTGGCCCAGCTTCAGTTTCTTAGGTAATTTTCAGGTTGCAAAGGGCCAGGGCATTCATATGCAAAAGCCTCTGCCACAGCCTGGGTGGGGCAGGGTCTCAGGGAATCAAAGGGCGGAGCAAGAAGCTATGTCTGGTCCTCAGCCCTTCCCTAAGGGGCCCCATGTCTCAGTGTCCCGGTAATTGCTGCAAGCACCTCTGAGGGAAAGACGCCCTCAAGTTCAGAGTTCTGCCTGCTGCCAGACAGTCCAGTTTCTCCCCGTATGAGTCCTGGGTCTCCAGAGACTTCCCGGAACCGGAGTTCAGAGCAGTCGGGAGCTTGTGACTCCCTCCGGATTCAAAAAGACAGCCGCGTCCTCAGGTACCAGCCCCTTTCCGCGCACGCGCTCGAGCCTCCGTACCTTTGTACTTTACTTCCACAGCTCCTCTGAGTCTCAGTGTGCTTTTCTCTTTTCTTCTAGTTGTAGAATTTGCACTCAGCTAGCCTTCCTGTAGTTCTGGGTGATGTCCGTTTTGTCTTTTTGTTGTATTTTTGAAGTTGTTGTGGGAGGCAGCAATTTCCCGGTGTTTACCTATGCCACCATCTTAGTTTCTCTCCATTCCAGTTTTAATATGACTTATCCTAAAATCACATTTTCTCTGTGTAATGAAAGTAGCCAGTATAAAAAAGTGTCAACATATTAATATAAGTCTTAGCAGAGAAAAAGCATGATAAATGTATTTATACCTGTACATATATGTAAATATAATAATTAATGAGTGACTGAGTGAATGAATTTCTTATTCATGATCATCAGAAGGTCTTAGAGTGTAGTTTTATTATTCTGTGAAAATCTCACCCAGAGACAATAATTGCATTTCCTACATGGGGAAAGAAATAGATAAAACTGCTGGTTAGGGTGACTCTTTGGCAATGCTGATGGAACATTAAGGATCAGCAGGGACCCCCCAGGCGGGTTCCACCCCATAGCATCTTCTGGATTGAAAGCAGCAGGGGAATGCTATTCCACATCATTTCCCAAATCATTTCTCTTCTTGAGAAGAGTGACTAACAACTGTGAAGGAAAATTGAAGTCATAGTAGACTTTTGAAAAGAGGAGGAGATTATGACCATGAAAGCTTATGCAAATAAATAGACCAAAGTAATTTCAAAATAATGAAAGTATCTTGTAAAGTTTATTAAACCTCTATGTACATTTATAGTGGATCTTTTAATTATGTAGAATTCTAGGCTCAATATTATGGGTCAAAATTTTAGGTTTTAACAAAATGTATTTTATGTGTTGTAGTAAAGGAAAAAGCAATGCCATAATTTTAGAAAAAAAATATTAAGCAAACCTCTGGCTGGATTTTAAAAGCTATGTTTGGTGAGTCATTATTTTTATTTTAGGTATAATAGAAAATATTCTGATTCCTTGGAAGTTTGAACAAATCCAAGGGTTCAGCTTGCCTCTGAGAAGTTCTCATTGAATTATGAGCTATTATTTGCATAAGATACACAAACAAATATTTCCTTTGCATGTATCTAGTCTGCTGATGTGCTCCCCTCTTCCTTCTGTTGTCCTCTGCCTGACTGAGAATAGGGATGAAAAATGGAATTGGCTTAAGGTGTTAACAAAACCTTAACTGCTGGAAGCAGAGATGAGAGAGTTTGCTGGGTATGTAAACCTGTTCCGTGTCATTCAGGACAAACCCCTGTACCCTAAGCCTGCTTTAAATGTGTACTATTTTGTGCACAGAATAAATGGTTAAAATCCACAGCAGCAGAGAAGTCACATTTTGTTCAGTTTATTTAAAATTATTGAGGATCCTACAATGATATGTTAGGGGTATGATTGAAAATAATACTGAAACATTGATCTGGAAAACAAATACTTGTAAGTGGAAGAAATAGTATGCTGCCTCCTGACCTCTGATGAATACTTGGGTTGGTATTATAAGCAGCTCAATCTTTCTTTAACGTGATATTTTTTTCCCTACGTATAAAAAATTACTGCCAGATTATCAATCTTATCTTGTTTTTTTTAATGCCAATATTTAACCAAGTTAGATGAATCTCCAATCCTATTCATTGCCAGATTATTAATAATTAATTAATAAATGTAAAGGGTTTAGAACAGAGACTGACCTATAGTAAGCACTCAACACATGTAAATAATAAACATTATTGTTATTATTATTATTATTATTATTATTATTATTATTAATAGGTAACTTCTTAGGTGAGGCTCTGTATATAAACTCTGATCCAAAGGTTGAAGAAACCATGTGAAGTCTGTTTTCCCATGCCTCATTTACAGATGGAATGAAAGCTTCCTTATACAAGTAATTTTCACAAAAATTAAAAGATAGCTCCATCCTGCTTTTACTGAAAAAAAAGCACAACTAGAAAATATGTAAAAATGACATTTGAGAAGATATTTCAAAAGTTCTTTGTAAGTTAATTAGAAATTTAAAGATGCTGTCAAAATGCATTTTGCATGATTTAAGATGAAACCTTTAAAAAGGGGATAATATTAGACAAATTATCCTATCAACTACTGTACATAATCCTGTTATTTCAGGCAAGATAATTGCAGGGTAAACAGTATTAGATATTCACTAGATGTAACTCTTCTGGCTGATTCTTTCTCAGCTGTGCAGATTTAATTTAGTGACAAGAAAAATACTGCAAATCAACTCTGTTGTGTGAACTAAATAAATACAAGAATAAATAAGTAGAAGATAATTCATACACAAATGAAACCAGTCTATCTTTAAAGAATAAAATTTCTCACATCTGGAAATTTTAGCGTATAACATCTGAAGGACATGGATACAAATGTTGATGAATAAATTCCAAGTTTCTGGCATTGATATATAAATAGATGGTGTTGCCAATTCTTGAGGTTGGAAACAGTGGATGAGAAGATGTTGAATTATTTTAAAGGCTTGTTGTCTCTTTAAATTTTTGAAACATGCTATAAAAAAGCTAAATTCTAGCCTATCAAAAGTCTGATTTTTTTTAAAAAAGTAATATAAAGTTCCTACCTGATCTAAATGTAAGTAAATTTTATACTTAATTAAATTTTGTTCACAATTGTTTAGATGTGTAATTGGCTTTGTATGTGTATATAAGATATTGTATGGAGATATTAAGGTGGCTGACCCTTGAAAACTGCCTTAAAAGGCATCTGTTTTGTTTTGTTTTGTTTCATTTTACATTTTTCATAATCAATACCCTAGATTTCTTATGTCAGGGTAAAAAAGGCTGATGAGTGAACAAACTAGTATCTTGAGGGGAAAAAACACTCTAGTAAAATGGAAAAATAATCTTTGTAGAAAGTAATGACCTGACTCATTTGGAAAACATACAATATTGTTTGTGTCATGCATTCAGGAAACCGACATAGAGGGCCCCCTGCTGTCCTAGTGCGCATTGGATCGAATTTAAATTCATAATGCCACCTGCTATTACTGCTTTTCTTTCTATAAATTGTAATGGCTAGATAGAGCATTTAGCAGAGCTTGATCAACTCCAGGGAAAAACAGAGTTATGTTGGTATTAAATTTTTAAAACTTTTAGTGTTTTATTATCATAAAGAGAAATATTTTTAATGTCTATGGCATAGCCAAATTGAAGTATGGCTATAGGCATATATGTAGTTTTTTTATACCTAATAAGCTAAATTTTGTGATGAGGGAAAATACATTTTAATTCTTCCTTATGACTCCTTATATCAAGAGTAGTGCGAGACAAAAAATTAATTTCTAAAATATCATTAAAGATTTTAAAAATACCCCCATAAACTGTTGCTGCTAAAATTGAATTACAAAAACTATATGCTCATTAAAATTGAATTAGAACAATGAGAATTAGGCAATTGGATTTTCATATTTAGGTTGTGTTTTGGTATAAAATGTAGTGCTACAAATCTACAGGAATTCCAAGTAGACAGTGTTGATTAAATAGATTACTTTAGTTGATTAGTGTGCACAATAAAATGGTGCCTCATGATTTTGTTGTCACTTAGCAATGATATAAAATATTTCTCCAGATGTTTTCAGGTGAACAATGTGATAAGATGACAACTCTTTAATTAACTTGGGACTTGACTACTTCATACATCTAATGCTTCCAGTAGCTTCTACACTAATGTTGTGGCTTATATGTTAATACTTGTTAACTTGGCATTTCCCAGATATGTTGACAGGAGGAAATTAAAAATGAATTTTATAAAGTTTAGTTAATTACAGATAATAAATTTTTTTATGCAAATGTGGAAATGATTTCAGTTTCTGACAACTCATATTGAGCCAGTAAATTAAATCTTACCTTTTATTTGTAATATTAAATTGCCAGTCAGATTGAAGGTTACTCAATTATAATAAAATTTAAGTTTCTAGGTGTTTTTGATCTTTTCCCTTGGAAGGAATCTAGAGATCCAGCTTTGATTCTTTGAGGCACCCTTTAGGACTCTGAGTCAATGATACACATATTTCTACCTTGAAATTAATCACCCAGTGCTTAAGCCAGAGTTTAGAGTACTATAGTATAATAGAAGAATCTATGTTTCTTTTTTACTGAAATATTCAGCCCACAAAATTTATTCTTCCTATATGAAAAATATGGTTGAATGTGGTGAGTTTTCCTTTATCTCACAGTAACAAGAACAGGAAGGACATTTGATGCCCCCACCTGGACTGATCTTTGCCTCCTATCCCTCAATATAACACTCCTGTTTACCTGAAGACACCCACTCAGCCTTCAGCCCAGCTCAAATGTCAATCATGTTTTCATTATATATTCTCTTTTATTAGTATAGATTTTTATTCTGTTTTTCAATAGCTATTCCTCCATAAACCTTTTTTTGTTGTTGTTTCACTGCAATGTTTGATTTCTCATAGCTTATTGTGGACAGGTCTCTACTATAGAAATTAGAAGTGTGTGTGTTTGATATATATAAATCCATCTACTGGTATATATACAAAAGGTTAAGCGACCGTTCAACCATTCAACCGTTTGACCAGTAGCTATGACATGCACTGACCACCAGGGGGTAGACAATGCACAGGCATGCAAACATGGAACAGACTGATGAATCTCAGAGGGAAGGGGGTATGGGGTAGGGTGGGAAGAGATTAATTAAAGATCTTATATGGAAACTAGAGGCCTGGTGCACGGATTCATGCACCAGTGGGGTCCCTTGGCCTGGCCTGTGGGGATCAGGCTGAAACCTGCAGTACGACATCCCCCGAGGGGTTCCGGATTGCAAGAGGGTGCAGGCCATGCCGAGGGACCACACCGGGCCTCTAGTCTACACTAATAAAAGAGAAACATGCAAATTGGTGTCACTCCACTACGCCCACCAGCCAATCAGGATGAGTATGCAAATTAGCCAAACAAAGATGACGGTTAATTTGCATATGCAGGCACCAAGCGAAGACTGAAGAAGACTGAAGACGACTGAAGACTGAAGAGGCTTGGCTTCTCTGCTGCCTCAGGAGTGAAGGCCTGGATCCCAGGTGCCGAAGGAAAACCGATGCCGGCAGCCAGGGGAGGGAAAGCCTATTGCATGAATCTCTTTGTGCAACAGGACTCTAGTATTTATATAAATATCCACACATGATGAAATATACCTCAACATTGTATTTCTGATTCAGATTCAGAAAAACTGATCTTCTCAATGAGTTGCTCCTGGATTATTCAAATGTCAATATGTCAGAATTTGAAGATCCCACACTGGTCTATTTTATTATATTCTCTATAATTCATTACAAATTTGTGAGAATTAAATAATATCAAATGATTATATGTACAGCTTGAACTGCCTTCATGTTTATATTGATTCAATATTCATTGCATATACAGCTTGAACTGCCTTTCATATTTATATTAATTCAGTATTCATTCCATCTCTCTGAGTAGGAACTATTTTGTCCCCTTTTGACAGATGAGGAAATGTACACACAGCAGGATTAGAATCTTGTCCTAAAAAAGGATTGGGATTAAATTCTAGATAATCTAACTCTCATCAAATAAAGTCATAGTTGTAAAATTTATTTTGCATATTTTACACTAAGGCTTTTACAACAAGTACTGTTTTTTCCCTCTGCACTTGTCCTCAATTTATCTTTCCTTCCTTTTCACTCAAAATATTCATGTTTTTTTCTTCTTTAATGTAGGCAAAGAAAAATCTTTAATGGCACACACTTTAATATGCACATTATATAGCCTTCATGTTAATATTATGATTACCAATGGGGAAGTCACAAATTTGACTTTATATTCTCCTTGGTATTACAAAAAGAACTTTGGAATTTTATACTATATTTTGGTTCTTTCTATGCATAATTTTGGCTCATTTATAGTTAATTCAATTAACTACAAATCCAATTACATATAAATGAGCCAAAATAATGCATAGAAAATTTACCCAGTTAAACTTTAAAAATTAATCAAGTTCTTCATGATAGAATGTCTGAAAAATTCTCATTGACTATGTTGTTAAATGTTTCATCATGCCTTCTAGCAGCATAAATTGTATAGACCTAAAATTAGTGTAAAATTTGTTTTCCCATATTAGAATAAAAACTAAAATGAAGGTTTAAAAATTTATACTAAACATCCAAGTATGACTTTTGGTCACTCTTGTGTTCTTATGACAAGAAAAAAATTGAAATCCCATGTAGAAAATTTGATTATACCTGTCTACCTATTACTATAATTTATAATTATCATAAAAATGCCTTCTGGAGTGAAATGGCAATTTAATAGTTGCATATCGTCAGTCAGCTGCAGTATACAAAATGAAATGTCTTTCATAAGGCGACAGGGCCTTAAATAAATAGAACTGTTAAAATAATAAAATGTTGGCACAATAAAATTATCCACTCAACAGATTTCTAGTGTGTTTCGCTAAATTGCCTTGAAATCATTGGGTTTGGAGTTTTCTAAGAGTTAATGATTTGCATTATCATCTGGGATATTTAAATATTTTTATTGTTCAGTATAAACTCTACAGTGTAAATCTTTGTAAAGATGGTTTATGCTTTGAAGTTAAAATGACTGTTTGACTCTCAGAGTCTGATTCAAAGAATTAAAACTTTGTGTTCCAAATGGTCACATATTCATAAATTTGCTTGGTTAAATAAAGAATTCTTGATTAACCAGAAAGTTCTGGGTTAGAAATGGAAAAATAAAATAATTTTCAGGTCTTGTGCTTTTATTTCTAAGAAATTCAATGTTCTGCACATTTGAATTATCTCTCAGCCGATAGGATTTGGGGATATTTTTTACACCATATCTTGAGAACAATATATACCTGCTATTACTAGAAAGTTTGTAAGGGCTGTATTACTATTTCTTTCTTACAGTGTCATAATGAGTGGACAATGTTCTTGGATTATCACTTATCTTTAGGTAAGAAACTGAGAAGTGCTTCGTTATCTTTACCAGCACTTTTAGGAGACTAGCATAGAAGAATTCATACTAAGAACTTTGGATCCTGTAGTTAATTTGTCTCCCTTATGCTGATCTACAGCATTGGGTCATTTGCTGTTTTATTACAGCCTCTGAAATTCCTGTTGGACTATTGTTCTGGCTTGTTTTCTCAACTTAATTTGGAATTAAGCAGGATAAAATCTGTATTTGAAATGAGATCAACATGAGAAGAAAGAGCTAAAAAGTTAAATCCTAGAGAATGGAGGGGGGAAGTAAGATAGACTTTTAATATCCATGTTTATTGATATTATAAAATGCACACATAAAGGTTCCAGGGTAAAGAAGATTATTATTTACACACAGCATATACATGTGACATTTTGGTGCCCCAATCTGTTAACCTTGGGGTGAAGCAGCGAGATCCAGATCTTATCCTCCATATACTGTTTTATGTTCTGGGTGAGGGAGCCAGCAAAAAGAACCTGGCTGCTTTGATCCTTGGGAAGGCTGTCTGCACTAACCCTTTAGAATGCATATCAATCTCTCCAGGGAAAAGATAAGAACATTGTCTCAGCTTTTATAATGTCTTTACAGTATGGCTTCCCTGATACATTTCTCCGGAATTTTCTCACTATCTAAATCAGTCAGAAATTATCTTCCCAAACTTGCCTATGTCTTCAATTTATGTTAGAAATTTACTCAGAAAGTTTTAATGGTGCATAAGTATAAAATGTTTTCTCTCCACCTCACAGGGGATTATTGTGTTTTAGAAGAATTATGAATCATGTAATTGTTACTATACTGAGTATGTGTATTGTTTACTAATTTTCCAAAGATTAGGTCTAAAGCATTGCACCTGGATAAGACTGTGTTTGTGGTTAAGCAGTTACAGCCATAGCAAGGGCAGAAGTGCAGTGGCAAGAGCCAAATAGATGTTTACCTGATTATGTAGAATATTTGCATTCCGAGGAAACAAGAGGTCTTTATGATTCACATATTTTTTTTAAGGGTCCATATGTCCCTTGTGTGAGATAATTCAATTATCACAGCACCAAAGTCTGCCTAAGAAGACTATATCTAAGTGTTAATCTTCATAAGACGACTGGTTGTATAATTTGCTTTAATGATTATGGCCATGTTTTTCTTTTCTAGAAGGAACTGTTTCTATTAAGTGCATTGATGATATTTCCCCTCCAGGACTGTAGGTATTAACTCAGCTATTTTATACTGAAGCTGGTAGACAGAATGTGCTTCAGCTTCTAGGAGATTAAAAAAAACAAAAAACCTCAACAAGTTAAAACAAAAGCATCAGTAATACAAATAGAGAAGACAGGCCCTTTGAACTTGTGGGGTTATTTGCATACAGCTTATGTTGTAATTCCCAGGAATGTATTTGATTTTTCTGTAGTCTTCAGTGGCAGTATATTTTATTCTCACTGACAGCAAAAGTAATTGCTTTGAACATAACAAAAGTAATTGTGTGAGAAGTTCAACATGACTTTATTGGAGCACCTCTGTAGTCTCTTCTGTTTTTGCATATCTAAATGTGAAAAAGCAAATACGTTCCTGGTACTTGAGAAATGAGATTTTGGTAAGAGCAGCATGACATATTCAGGTACATCATGAACCTTCATTATTTCCTATTTTTTTTTCAGCTTGAGATACTTTAGTAGAGTATTTTCTTTTTCCTTGATAATTTGTGTCTTTTTAGAAGAATGGCCTGAAGCATCAATAGTTATGTTATAAAATCACTAATGACCAGTTTTTTTTTTAAAAAAAAATACTGATAAAATCAGTTAAAAAACCCTGCCTGTTTCCAGCATTTGCATCCTGCTTTCCTTACAGCTCTGCCGTCTGCCTTCCTCTTGCAGCTTATCTACATTTCAGTTTCTAAAATGAACCTTATCCAAGTAAGAGAAAATTAACTGAACTGAACACAATACTCCAAACTTCTGTAATAAGCTAATCATCTCATGCCTATGTGACCTTGCCAATTCTTATTGATAGAGCTTCCTTCCCCAGTGCCTCATGGGTATCTACTTTCAGGCTCAGTTCATAGCTCTCCCCCCAGGAGCCATTCTTCTGTTCATTCCTCTGCTGAAGGGAGCGTCAAATCACATACGCCCCTTCCCATGTGTGGAAACCTCACTCAGGTCAACCTCACTTACTCTTTCATGCCTTTCAGCACTTTATTTATGTAATTATTTTTAAAATTTTGTTTCATTGTGGTAAGATCACCTAACATAGGATATATAGTCTTCACACCCTTTTTAAGTGTATAATACACTATTGTTGATTTTTGGTACATGTTGCACAGCTTTAGAGCTTCTTTATCTTGTATAACTGAAACCTTATGCTCACGGATGAGTAACTATCCATTTTCCTTTCTCTCCAGCCCCTGGCAACCATTTCACTCTCACTCTATGAATTTGACCATTTTAGATATTTCATATATGTGGAATCAGACCGCATTTGTTTTTCTGTGACTGGCTAATTCCACTCAGCATACTGTGTTTTGGGTTCATCTGTGTTGGTACATATTGTGGACGTACTTTTTTAAGGCTGTAGAGTATTTTATTATATGTACATACCACATTTCCTTTATCCATTTTGCTTTGCTGGGTACTTTGGTTGTTTTCACGTCTTAATTATTATGAATAATGCTGCAATGATCATGGGAATTCTAATATCTCTTCAAGACCCTGATTTCATTTCTTTTGTATATATATACACAGAAATGGGATTGCTGGAACATAGTAGTTCTATTTCTATTTTTTTGAGAAACCTCCATGGTGTTTTCCATAGTGACTGCACCATAAGGCATTTCCACAAACAGTGTGCTAGAGATGCAATTTCTCCACATCCTTACCAGCACTTATCTTTTTTTATTGATAATAGCCATCCTGACAGGTGTGAGGTGATGTATCATTGTGGTTTTGATTTGCATTTTCTTGATTACTGGTGCTATTGAACAGCTTTCATGTACCTGTTGCCCATTGATATGTCTTCCTCAGAAAAAGAGTTGCCCCACTTTTTAACCACAGTAAAAACCCTGAGCCGATTTTTTTCCTCACTCTCCCAAGCCATTTATAACTTGCTTTGGAAGCTTACCCTGCTCCCCCCAGAAACCACAATTCAGGTAATGAATCTTAATTCTCTTGGTGTATGTGTGGTGTCATCAGTTCCTATATCCACCCCCAGAATTGGGTGAGGTCTATTCTGTACTTACAGAATAAGCACAAAAAAAGCATTAATATATTCTCTAGCTTCATCTGGAAAGTGACCACAAGTAGTTACTAAGACAACCTGTGTCAACACAACTATTTGCTTTGGAAATTTTACTGGTACTCAGGGAGATAAGATTGCTAACCGATCAAAAAATTGTTTCAGAAAATCTTTGCAAAGCAACTTATCTATGTTTGCTCATCTGGGCAAATAGCTGTGTAATCAGGACAACAGCCTGCTCACCTGGACACAAAGCTTCCTTCTCATGACAATGGTCATCTCATCAAGATTGATTTCAAGGTCCTGGCCTTGTTATGTCCACTCATCTTAAACTATTATGTCATGGACTCTAACATGAACTTCGAATCACTTTTCTTGCCTTCAAAGTAATACATCAAACAACTGGAGTTTAAGGAATAAATCCTATAAATGCCCCTTTATTCCCTTCCTCTGATACTGTTAAGAGTTTTTAAGGGTTAGAAATTTAGTAAGCTCAGCTTTGACTGATCAACAGGTTTTTGTGTTGTTGTTTTTTAAGAGTGGGCTGACCTTGGTGGCTAGTCTAACACTGACACATATTCATTCTTTCTTAAAACCTTAATTGCTTTCTGATTGCTCTTTACATGACTTAACATAGTTTCAGTCACTGCTGTTTCTTCAAATTGCAGCCATTCTCAATGGTGACCCCAGTATTTCATGGATAGTTTTCTGTTCTTTTGCCTCTCTCAGGCCATCATCAACTAAATTTTGTATGTATTCAGGAATATGAACTTTTTAAAATCAAGAGATTGTCTTTGCTATCTGTGGCACAGTGATTTATACGGTAAGTACTCGTGAAGTATTTATTATGTTAATGAACTCCTACTGAGTATGTTATTGACAAATTTCTGACTTCTCTCCTTTTTCCCAACAGATGATGCTTCAGATCTGGTGCTAGTTGTATTCATATAGTTGATATTTCTCTCTGTCTTTCCTTCTCCCACTCTCGCTAAAAAATCAATGGAAAAATATCCTTGGGTGAGGATTAAAAAGAACAAAAAAAGAAAAAAGAATTTGTCTGGCTTTTGTCCCCAGTTCTGGAAAGTAGCTTCTAAATCTTTGGAAATTCCTCAGGTGTTAAGAGTATCTTTGCCTTTTATGGTGGATCATTGTTTATACTAATGAGGTGATTCATGGTGGGACTCTGTGCAATTTATGTTAATGAGCGATGACTCTGGATAGGGGTTGCCCAGGCTGGAAAGACCAACCATATAATGAATGGGTTCCAGCTTTGAGCCATGTGGTATCAGCTCAACCTCTGAGGAAGGAAAGGCGGCTGGAGATTGAATTTAATCACATGGCCAATGATTCAATCAGCTATGCCTACACAGTGAAACCCCAGTAAAAACTCTGGACACGGAACTCGAAAGAGCATTCTTGGTTGGCAATAGTCTGTGCATATTATTATACATTTATGTGCTGGGAGGGTGACATATACTGACTCTATAAAGAGCAAACCTTGAAAGCATTGCATTTGGGATCCTCTGAGACTTTGACCTATGTGTCTTTTCTTTCGCTGGTTCTGATTTTAATTCTCTCTGCTGCAACAAAACTGTAATAATAAGCATAACATTTCCCTGAGTTCTTGGTTACTAGACCATTAGGATTAAGCCCCCAAATAACTTAGCTGTAGGAAATGTGTGGTTGGCTAAGGAATTAAAGGGACTACTTACTATCCAAAGAGATGCAGTAAAAGTCTTCCTTTTCCTGGGGAGAAAAAATAAGACTCATCTTTTAAGGAAGGTTATAAGAGAAAATGAGAATGCATGGCACAAAAATACCACCCATAAAACATGTTTTTAAATGAATGAATGAATAGCTCAGCTCATGTCAGCTTCTCTAACAATATTCCAGGTCCTTTCAAGGCCAAAGTACTTCCTATTGTGCATGCCAATAACCTCTTCTTTATATTTCTGTCGTAGGAGTTATTCCATTGCTGTTATTCTTCACAGACCCATCTCCTCTACCGCTGGAGGAAATTCTGTAGAACAGTGAGTATGCTTGATTCATCCTTGAATACATAGCAGATAACTGGCACAGTGTCTGCCTTTAAAATGAAACACTGAAAACTCCATGGTAGTTTGCAATTCTTAGGCCATTCTGACAGAAGAAATATAAACTCACCTTCCAGGTCTCCTTAGAACTCACCTTTTCTTAATATGCTCAATATTTTTTCAAATTAGTGAATGGATAGGTGAATAGAGACAATTTAAAAAAATTAGTTGAGATGAATGCAACCTTGTCTCTCAAAGGTACCTGGCCAGTCAAATGGCTTGATAGCAGCAGACATCTGGGTATGTTTGAATTTGAGTTGGCATCATGATTCTAAAATGCTAATACTAAGTGGAGCTTTCTTTTCTAAACATCAGTCAGAGCCAATTTTTCCTTGGCCCACCAAAAATACATAACATTTGAGAAAGCTGTTTACCCTAACCAATTCCATTTTGCATACACCTAGCTGTAAGGTGGAATATTGTCCAAATTCAACCCCAGCGGCCAGTGTCATCACCTCCTACAAACACATGTGCTCAGTCTGCTAATTTGAAGCTTAAGATAGCTGATAGCAAAACCTCTAGGTAACCTGAAGCCAGCAGCCACTTAAAGCCACTTAAAGCCACTGTATTGACATCTACGTCAGGAGATGCAGCAACGTAACCAAGTTCCAGTTGCTCAGAATGGTGGTGAAGCTTCAGGACGCTCAGCTCCAAGTGACAGCTGCCAATGCTGGGAAGTTGTGCTAAAAGGGAGTTACAGTAACCTGGCTGCCTGAGAAAGAAAACACGCAGAGCCGTGGCAGGACATTCCCGAGAAATATGGGTTCAGCTGGTGCTGTTTACAGATCAGAAAAATGTATTTTTGAGATAAAAATCCAATCTGTGAGATGGCAATGAGAACATGTGGCATGCAGTAATCCGCTAGCAAAGCTGATCTCCCCACTCCCGGGGAAGAGTGATATGAAAGAGAGAGGAATCGGAGACCGTGATTTATTTCATTCTTCCTCGTGCTATCTTTGGGGGATTAAGGATGGCTGATGCCGATACAATGAAACAACAAGTTGAGACCAAGCGATTCTTGAGAAATGACAGATATATCTGGCTGTGCACTTGAACATTGGGAAAAAAAACTGATAAAACTGTGCTTTGAGTTTGGAAATGTCCCTTCTGATTTATCCTATGTATACATTTGATGAATGCAGGGAAGAGGAGAGCTATGTGAAGTCTGAAGTAAATGGCACATTTGGAATGTCAAATTGGCATTTCATGAATATACGTCATACTTGGAAATGAAATGAAAATAACTAGAAACAGACATGGCAGCATGGTTTATTAGAAGCTGTCTATAATTTTCTCTGCAAAAGGAGAGACTCTTTAAAATTTCCACCCTGCTAGATGCTGCCACAGTGAGTTTAGTACAGAAACTAATTCGGCAGAGACACTGGCAGTGTGATCGCATAGGGCAGTGATGGCGAACCTATGACACCATTTTTTTTTGGTTGATTTTCTTTGTTAAATGGCATTTAAATATATAAAATAAATATCAAAAATATAAGTCTTTGTTTTACTATGGTTGCAAATATCAAAAAATTTCTATATGTGACACGGCACCAGAGTTAAGTTAGGGTTTTTCAAAATGCTGACACGCTGAGCTTAAAAGGTTCACCATCACTGGCCTAGGGTAACCCCAAACTAGCTTCATAACTGAGAAAAGTGAACAGTTTCTGGTCTCTTAGAGCCTCAGACCCTAGCAGAGAATTTGGAAGAGGTAGATGTTGCTTCATAAATGGCAAATTGAATAATGTATAAGTAAGGAAGGTCAAGCAGCTTAAAGATTGTAAATTTCCCCAGAAAGCAAAAAATAGCACATCAAAGTGGGGATGCCATTGTAAATATTTTTGACTGAATGCTTGCAGAAGCTAATTTATTTATCGTGTCCAGTTTTATTTCTATAACTGAATGCATTCACTTATATTTAAATAGCTACTTGCAACAAGAGTCTTAGACTAAAGGGCCACTTTTTTACCCCATGGTGGGGTAACTCATTAGCAACAAATTCACTTTGATGAGACCTCAATTTCATCAGGTTCCCTCCATAAACTATCAGGATATGACTTCAGAGATCTACCTAATATTATATTGTCCATTAAAGTGATGCATTGGATGGATGATTTAGTATCAGGAAAAAATGATCTCATTTGAGGAATTGGTATATTGTTTTTATCAGATCATGACAATTAGATAATCTATCTTGTTTTCATTTTTATCTGAGCAGGAGGCCCAAAACAAAATTTAATGTAACTACTTAGGCATATGTCAATACATTTTCTTTGACATGTTTTTCTTTTCTGTCTATCCTAATATTTGCATAGTAAAGCTGAGTGAACCAATGCACATATAAGAGGTATATAGGTAGTTAGCCAACCTGCAGACCAGGTGTTTGTTATCATAAAAATGCTAAATCAAACAACCTGGAAAAATATTCTGGTGATAAGACAAAGACCTGAGGGCACTCAAAGTTGAATGAGAAGGAACAACCTTCAAACTAGACACTTAACTGTGTGTGTCACTGCAAAACACATTTAAAACATTAATTAAAGTCACCAGAATATTGTCTTTTATTTCTTCAATTTCAAAAAGAAGGATTTAATAAGTATTTGTATCTGTTTAAGAAAACTTTGTGTCCTAGATATATAACAGTGATGGCAAACCTTTTGAGCTTGGTGTGTCAGCATTTTGAAAAACCCTAACTTAACTCTGGTGCCGTGTCACATATAGAAATTTTTTGATATTTGCAACCATAGTAAAACAAAGACTTATATTTTTGATATTTATTTTATATATTTAAATGCCATTTAACAAAGAAAAATCAACCAAAAAAATGAGTTCACGTATCACCTCTGACACATGTGTCATAGGTTCACCATCACTGATATATAAGGTAATTAATGTTAGTATCCCCCACTATTTGATCTAAAGTCAGAGTTAAAATACCATCTGGAATTATATTTTTCCTTAAATATATGTCTATAATCATATGTAAATACCCAAATTTATTTGTATGAATTTGTTTTTATAGTATATGCTCTAGTAAATATTATGGTTATTATTGCATATAATGCCCAGTATATGTACTATATATTTTTACATAAGTACATATTTATATAGTATGTTAAAAATAAAGAATATTGGATATTATTTTGATTATTTCTGAAGATTCAATAGAAAATCAAATTTGTTAGGCTAAGAGTCTATGATAGTATTTTCTCAGATTTTTAATATTGAAACTTTCCTGAGTGACATTTGAAAAAAAAATTTTTCAACAGGAAAAGGTCACACTACACAGAGATGCAACAAATACCTTCTTTAAAAAGGAAATTAATTTAAACCACCATTATTGTAATATTGAAGATTATATTACATAGGGAAGTTAAATGTGTACCACGTTAAACATTTTTCTATTAATGGAATTGACAAAACAGAGCACTAAAGTGAAGCTTCTGTAACAGAAAAGTCACTTTAGATGAAGTCATATTATGTTATTTGTTTTTCTGGATAGATAATGTGCAATCAAGTCTTGTGCTAAGTTTATAAAACCATTTACTCTGACATCTTATATGTAAGGTTAAAAATTGAAATATATAATATACATAGAACACTGGAGAGGCAAAAAACACTGAATTACATTTTAGCTGAGAGGGAGCTGCTTTTTTGTGAGGCTCTATCACCATCAAGAATTCTGAAAGAGCCCTAACCGGTTTGGCTCAGTGGATAGAGCGTCAGCCTGCGGACTGAAGGGTTCCAGGTTCAGTTCCGGTCAAGGGCATGCACGTTGGTTGTGGGCACATTTCTAACTCTCTATTCCTCTCCCTTCCTCTCTGTAAAAAAATCAATAAAATATATTCAGAAAAAAAAAGAATTCTGAAAGATATAACCCATATGAGCTCTTTACTGGGGTCTTATAATATGTGAAACAATAAAACATATCCTGGAACTTTTAGATTTGATGCAGGTACCATTTTACAAGGGACTGCTGTGCTCAGATGCTGAATTCTGCTTCACTAGAAATCAAATAATGCCCCTAGCACCACCTATGTATGGCAATTCAGAGAAAAAACAGTAGCACAAATATCTTATATTCCCATTAATGCATTGGATTCCACTATTTCGTGAAGATAGCTGTAAGTTCTGCCCCATGCATGAGATAATTTAAAAATAAAACCATTTTTTTAAAATCAGTAAATGCCTGCATCTCTTAATAACTTTATCACTGAAAAACTCTACACCTAAGTGAAAAATCATTAAGTAAAAAACTATTTCCTTTAATTTTAAAGATAAAAATAATACATACCATCCTAACCCCAAATACCCAAATTTAATTTTCACAGATAAAAGCATAAGTCAGCTGAATATCCATAAGTTTAATAGGTTACAAGTCATTTAAGCCAAAGAAATAATGTTTGTTCGCAAAATGAAACATAGCTAAATTTAATGTACTCATTCCTTTTCTTTCTGTCTGTGCTTTGTTCTTCGAAGATTTTTCAGTCTTTTCAGAGCTTGCAGTTATTTTGTATTCAAATGCATTTTAAAATAGGGGGGTGGGTGGAAAGAGATCAAGCAAAGAACTTGTATGCATATATTCATGACCCATGGACACAGACAATAGGCTGGTGAAGGCCCCAGGTGGGGCAGTCTAGAAGGGGTCAATGGGGGAGGAAGGGGAACATATGTAATACTATCAACAATAAAGATTAAAACAAACAAACACGCAAACAAACAAGTGTGTGAACTGTTCTAAAGTCAAGATTTACCTCTAAAAAAATAAATAAAATGGAACTCTACCACAGGAAAACATCTCTAGGGCAAAATAAAGTCCATAGGGGAGGGTGGGGGTAAGGGGGAGAGACCAACCAAAGGACTTGTATGCTTTCATATAAGCTTAACCAATGGACACAGACACCAGGGGGCGTGAGGGCATGAGGTGGGGAGTGGGGGTTGGGGGGTGGGCAATGGGTGAGTAAGGACACATATGTAATACCTTAATCAATAAAGAAAAAAAAAAAAAGTCCAAATACAGAAGTCTTAGAAAATTGAGAAAAAGAAAATATACACAATAGGCCGAAGTCATAGTACATGCTACTCTTTCATCTCTCCCATTTTATATAGGTACACAAAGCAAAAGGGGTTTTAAACTTATCTAAACAAGGGAAACAGTTTACATTTGTTTTATAAATATTCTCTGAATGAAAACCTTTGTGCTGAGTAAACTAGTGAATGTGCTTTCTTCCTGACATAATATCAATGTATCACTACTTTATAGTGTTTCTTTCGTGTGGTTTTGGGGTGAAAACTTATTAAACAAATAAAAAAATGTGATTTTTAAAATAAGCTGATATGTCTAGAAGTCTATTACCTCACTTAGCAACTGTTCAGTTGTCAATAGTAAATTAAGTAGCACACTTCATTTCAACTACTTCTGCGTTTCAATAGCTCTTAATTTTAAATTGATAACTAATTAATTTTACACTTTAAATCCTTTTTAAAATATTCATTTAATCCAAAATGACTTTTAAAAAGTATCTTGATGTTAGGTATGTCTTCAGAGGTCTTGGAATACTCTGTTTCCCATAAATAGGTTATTTTTTAAAAAAATGTATATTTTTTATTGATTTCAGAGAGGAAAGGAAAGGGAGAGATAGAAACATCAATGATGAGAGAGAATCATTGATCGGCTCCCTCCTGCACACCCCATACTGGGAATCAAGCCTGCAACCTGGGTACCTGCCCTGACTGGGAATAAAACAGTGACCGCCTGGTTCATAGGTTGATGCTCAACCACTGAACCATGCTGGCCAGGCAAGGGATTTTATATTAGAATTGAATATACATACCATTTACTAGTTAAGGCAATATTCAATAACTAAGTGCCCAAGAGGAGTTAAACTGGAACGGCGATTGGGAATAAGGAGTTTGTGAGAAGATAACTTTATTTAATTTTTTTCTTGATAGAACAACATTCACTCTTGTAAAAAATGTGCAACACACACATTCTTATAAGACACATATGCCACACACATAAGGTAAATATGCACACACATCCAAATATTCTCGGAATTTTCTTAGAAGTCATTTTATTATGATTTTGCTAAAGTTTCAATAATGAAATAGAAAGTCTTTATTCTTGTGCTGTAGGTTAGTTAATAAAAAAATAAATCATCAATCCCTGTCATCTATAAAAGTCTCTGATGACTTGTGTAACTAATGTAATTTATACTTTAATCACTGTTCTTAGTAAGAGAGAAGTGACTGACTGTATTACATAGTTCCTTGGGCACATGTAGAAATTATAAAAGAAGGAACTAAACTATAAGCTCAATTCTGGACCCAGCTTTTCCTTTCTGGGAAGCATGTTCTCATTGAGAAAGGGATAAAGCCTCTTCCACTGTCCTGCTAATATTCACAAAAGGTTCTGAAGTTATAGGATTAAACATTTGAGCATAACGTTGGGGAGAAAAATTATATCTTTTGGTGCAGTCATCAGAGAGAATGATAGGCATGTTCAATCAGGTATTTAAACCAGCGTAACTGTTGTGTTTTTCTTTCCACTTCATATGGGTTTAATTACAATTGAGTGAATCAAGCTTTTGCTGAGAAACTTAGATTAGAATGAATGAATGGATGAGTAAATTAAATATATCAAGCCATAAAATGGTATATTTAGTAATCTTCACATATCATGTTATTTTGTGGACTACTAAATAACAAGAAAAAAAATTGTATGCGATAAAATAAATGGTAGAAAAATTTCAAAAATCAGCAGCAGAATCAACAACAGCAATAATAGGTAACATTTATAGAGTGCTAATTCAGTGTCTGATATGATCCTAAATAACTTTACATATACATCAATCATTTAATACACATTATAAATAAGTACTAACATTTTCTTTCTGTGATAGTTGAGGTCCACTGTGGTTAATTCACCTGACTGAGATCACACAGATAAAAGAGCCAGATCTGGGGCTCAAATCCACGTTGTCAGGCATCAGTCTGTCCTCTGTGCTGTGTGATTACGCATGCACACACATGCACACACACGCACACACACATATTTACAATACTCAGTTCGAGAAAGAGAAAGATGAGAACCACCTGTAAGTAGAAACAAATTTCTTTCCACCTAGAGGACAATCATGGATTTGAGAATTTATGAGTAAGAACCTTCCATTATCTTGGATATCTTCTTTTATTTATGACTAGAGGCCCAGTGCACAAAAATTTGTGTACAAGGGTGGGGGTGTCCCTCAGCCCGGCCTGTGCCCTCTCGCAGTCTGGGACCCCTCGAGGGATGACCACCTGCTGGTTTAGGCCCACTCCCCGCGGGATTAGGTCTAAGCTGGCAATCAGACATCCCTCTGGCAGCCTGGGAGCCCTCAGGGGATGTCCATTTGCCAGTGGAGAGCAGGCCTAAGCTGCAGTCTGACATCCTTAGTGCTGCTGAGGAGGCAGGAGAGGCTCCCACCACCACTGCTGTACTGGCAGCCATCAGCCTGGCTTGTGGCTGAGCAGAGCTCCTCCCATGTGAGAGCACCCTGACCACCAGAAGGCAGCTCCTGCATTGAGCATCTGCCCCCTGGTGGTCAGTGTGTGTCATAGTGACCAGTCATTTCCAGTCTTTCTGCTGTTAGGGTCAGTTTGCATATTACCCATTTACTATATAGGATAGAGGCCTGGTGTCTGGGTGGGGGCCAGCTGGTTTGCCCTTCAGGGTGGGGGTCCCCAGTGGGGTGCCACTGGGGTGCCTGGCCAGCCTGGGTGAGGGGCTGAGGGCCGTTTTCAGGCTGGCCAAGCCTCCCTAGCGACAGAAGCTCCCAGCCTCTCCTTTTTTTCTTTTTTTTCCCTGGGATTTATTTACCTTCTGTAATTGAAACTTTGTAGCCTGGAGTGGAGCTCAGAGCTGGCCAGGGCTTGGCTTCCTCCATCGCCAGGGGCAACCCAAGGCTCTAGCTCTGTGGCCACGGCTGGCTGAAAGCAGGTATCTGGGGTTTATTTACTGCCGGGGTCCAACCCCAGCAGGTCCAGGGGTTCCCAAAGGCGTAGACGGAGTTGGCGAAGAAGGAAGGACACGGAGACAGTGTTCAGTTGATCAGCAGCCTAGCCAGGATCTCCAGCCAGGATCTCCAGCCAAGTTCTGGTCTGGATCTCCAGAGAGGTTCTGCTGTTTATTGTCTTGTTACATCTGTATTTATACCAGTTGATTTTAATCCTGTCAATTTCTATTACAAAGGTTAGGGCGTTTCTTATCTCCATTCCAGGGAGTAAAGATTATGTAGCTTAAGCATGATTGTTTGTAGTTAAAGTGATTAACTACCCGCCTGGCACTTAGTTAAGGAGTTTCATCCCCTCCCTAACTTCAGGGAAAAATCCCTACCTGGGGAAACAACCTTTCTTGGAGAGGTGACCTTGGTTAAAACACACAGCGCTAAGAGGAGCAAACATATTAAGAACAGTATGCTATATACGCCAGGTCCCTTGAAACATATGCCGTGCAGAGGTTTCTATCCTGCAGCGACTGTGTCAAGCAGCAAGGATGGACCGGCTTCAGACAAATTCCCCCTTTTTTATTTTTTTAAATGATAGCGCATGCAAATCAGTGGCCACCTCTCAGATTGGGCTGTTTAAAACTCGGAAGAAGACTGGCAAGCAATGACAGTGTAGAAGGTTGCTGGCCTCTTCAGTCAAGGGATTACAGCTGTCCTCAAGTTGTTGGTTTGATTGTCTTTGTTGGTCTGGCTAGCGGGAGGCATCACTGGCGACGGGCTTCCCGAAGCGTCAGCGAGTGGAAGGTCTGCATCAAAGGGTCCATCAGGGCCGTGGTTGATGGTGGTGTCGGTGTCTGAGGAGGAGTAAGCTGTGCCCTCTGGGTCAGCTGATATGGAAGATGGAGGGTAGTAGAGAGAAAAAGAAGAGAAAGCAAAAGAACTACAAGGCATGGAAGTGTTTAGAAAAAAGAGGGAGAAGAAAGGGAAGAAGGCAGCATCCTGACACAGCCCTTTCCTTCAGCTGACCCTTTTCCCATGGTCCAAGGTAGAAATGGGAAACAAGTCCTGTTGCAGTGAGAGGGCAGCTGCTGTCAGCCAGTCTCTGTCTTTACCTGGGTCCCAATCTGAGCTGGGCGTGGGAAGCGGGAAGCAGCCATGGGGACAGGAGACCATCCTCAGAAGGGGCGAGTGTTCAAGCCCCTGAACCACTGGGGGGGTGAGGATCTGTGCCCCACCTCTGTTGAACCCCAAGTTCTCTCCTACTGGGCCCCGACTGTGCCTGTCTTAGGTTGCCCCACCCTGTGGGGTCTTACCCATCTTTGACTACCAGCCATCTCTGGGCCAAGTAGGGTTATGTGAGGTTCAGTTATGTCTCCTTGGTAGCCTATGTCCCTCTGGCCTCCATGCCCAGCAACTGCCTTGGGATCCCCTTGCCTACTGGTGGGGCCCCGGCATTGATCACATATCTTGGGGAACCCAGGTTTCTTCTCCAGGGAGGGCCCAGCTCATGCTGTTGGGTGAGAGACAGATCCATGGTACCAGCCACCATGAGGCTTCAACCTCAGCATGAACAGAGAGCTCAGGCAATATCTATGGGCAATTGGATTGTAAGAAGAGGGTCCCTCTTGGCACAAGGGTAAGAGGGGCCAATACAGGACAAAGGAGAGTCCCAGAACAGGGCTTTCTCAGCCCAGGATGTCAGGCTCTTGGCACAAGACAACTCCATGTATGGGGCATATACCAAGCATCTCTAGTCACGGCATAAAAGGGAGGTGCCCTTCCTGGGACAGTAGGGTAGGGAGATTCTAGAAGAGGCTGTGTTCAGGAAAGGAGGAGAAAGGCCAAAGAACCAGCAAACAAGTAGTTAGATTTTAAAAAAAGGAAAAAGGAAAGGAGATATGGGGAAAAGCTGGGACATGTGGAAAGACAAAAAGGAGGCACATGTGATCCTCCCAATGGACAGATTGTTCCAGCTCAGGGCTGCACATCTGCTGCAGACGGGCACTGGTCAGGTGTGCTATGGTGAGGCAGAGATGGAGGGTGGTGAGACATAAGGTCGGACTAGATGGTCTGGAATCCACACAGGTGAGTCTGCGTCCTGTGGAAATATACAAGCATATCCTCTCCCCTGGGTTAAAAGTACATCAGGTCCCTTCCAGGCTCCTGTAAGCAAGTCTCTCCATTTGACGAGGGCTTTAGGTTTAGTTAGATCAGGGTTCCAATGCCTGTACATCGGGAAATTTCCCTCAGAATCTACATTTAGTATATTAATTACAAATAGAGTATGTTGTAGAACATGATGAGGAGAGGAATATTTAAACTCATTTTCTTGTAATATTTTGTAGCAGGAGTAAATCAAACACCGCTGGGGCTATATAATAGAACTCCCATTTGAGATAAGATATCTCTTCCCCATAATGTAAAGGGGATAGTTGTAATTACATAGGGACAGAATGTTCCTGAATGTTGATCTTCATCAGCCCAAGTTAAAATCTGAGAACTCTTTTTTACATTAGATGCCTTGCCTAGTCCTACTAGGGAAGTGGAGGTGGTGTGCGTGGGCCCTGAAGAGGGCCAATCCTTCCCTGCTATGCAGGAAACATCTGCTCCTGTATCCAATAGACCTTCAATTGGTTTTCCCTGAATTTGTAAAATTTTTGTAGGTCTAGTAGCATGAATTTCTTGTATCCAAAATGCTGCATCACTAGATCCAAAGCCTCCGGCCCGTCTAGCTTTCTGGGTAACGGCTGTCCCTATTTTATGTATTGGTAACAGGAGTAATTGGGCAATTCTCTGGTTGGGCTGAATCTGTATAGTTGTGGTGGGTGGGGAAAGTAAAATCTGTATTTCTCCTGTGTAGTCTGCATCAACAACTCCTGGGATGACTAAGATCCCCTGTAACGAGGTGGAGCTCCGTCCTAATATTAAACCTACAGTTCCCTCAGGCAGCGGCCCAGACACTCCTGTAGGAATGGCTGCTACTGGCGAGTCTGGGGTTAGTATTGCATGGGTGGTTGAGTGGAGGTCCAATCCTGCACTGCCTGGGGTTGCCCTGAAGAGGTCACTGACTGATCGAAATTTGCAAAGGGGTTGAGGGTTGATGCCCCTATTATTGCAGGGGCCTGGGGCTGGCCCCTTCTCAAGTTTCCCAATTGAGGTGATGGGATATAACCTCCTTGGGAGCTATTGGTAGAGTTTAAAGGCCGACTATTTTTATGTTATTTTGATCTACATTCCTTTGCCCAATGGAATCCTTTCTGACATCAGGGACAAACGGTTTTTGGAGGATTAATATTATTCCCTAATGTATTTCCAGGCTGTCGAGGAGCTTGCCATCTGGCCTGAGTATTATTATTTTTATTTGGGCATTCTCTGCTAAAGTGCCCAGATAAGCCACAAGAGTAGCAGTTCATATTTCTTTTATTACCTGTATTATTGCTGGCTTGTCCTATACCCTGTACATATTGGGGGTATGTCTCCCCTTTGAGAGCTGCAGCTATAGCTACACCCTGTATAAATGTTGGACTTACATCAGCACACTGTTTTATAAAATCATTTATAGTTCCTGTTCTGCGAATCGACCTTAATAAAGCCTGACAGGTATTATTAGCATTTTCAAAAGCCAGTTGTTTGATTAGGATATCAGCTGCCTCTTTGTTATTGATTACTCTCTTGACTGCCTGTATGAGGCGAGAAAGGAAATCCTGATATGGTTCCTCGACCTTCTGTTTAACCTCTGTAAGGGTGGTTGTTTTTCCTGCTGTATAAGGTAGGGATTTCCAGGCATTTACTGCACAATTGGTTACTTTGGTAAGTGCCTCTGTGGGCATATTCATTTGCTCTTGAGCCGTGTTAAAATCACCTTCTCCTAATATCATGTCTAGGGTTATTCCTTTTCTGGTTTTTTTGCTAGTGGCTACAGCTTTCTTAGCAAGATCATCATATTCAGTTTTCCATAATAAGTAATCACCTCCTGCGCTCCAGCTCTGTGGCCACGGCTGGCTGAAAGCAGGTAATGGGTTTATTTACCTTCTATAATTGAAACTTTGTTGCTTTGAGTGGAGCTTAGAGCAGGCCGCAGCAGGCGGGGAACCTTGGCTTCCTCCATCACTGGAGCAAGCAAGCCTCCTGCTTGCTACAGCTCCGTGGCTGCTGGCCGCCATCTTGGTTGGGTTTATTTGCATATCTCACTGCTTAGCCAATGGGAGGCATAGTGAAGGTATGGTCAATTACCATGTTTGTCTATTATTAGGTAAGATGCTTACAATACTACCTACTTCCATGTTCCTATAACCAGACTCAGCATCATTTTCCTTGCAGAAAATTCCACTATAATTTGCCACAAAAGCATGGATGAGTAAAATAACGAATATGATTTTAGATGCTATGCCATGAAATGATCTTGAGAAATATTTTCCATTAACTTTTTTATGATTATGACAAAGTTATATTTCTTTGTGTAGCCACAATTATCAACATGCCCCTTAACTAGAAATTGACCTAGTATGCCTTAGCTCAGAGGTGGGCAAACTTTTTGACTCGAGGGCCACAATGGGTTCTTAAACTGGACCGGAGAGCCGGAACAAAAGCATGGATGGAGTGTTTGTGTTAACTAATATAAATTCAAAGTAAACATCATTACATAAAAGGGTACGGTCTTTTTTTTTCAATAGTTTTATTCATTTCAAATGGGCCGGATCTGGCCCGCGGGCTGTAGTTTGCCCACGGCTGTCTTAGCTCCTACTCTGCTAGGTAATTCAGGAACCAGGTGTGTGCATACACTTTCCAGGTGACTTTTCTAGTTGGCTCCATGTTGGGTTTCCCTGATTAGAGTTACTCATGGCAGATCAGAAGCCAAAAGTAGCAGAAAACTCAGAGTTCTTCACCTCTGGCTCTAACTTCCTTTCTTTGTTTTGGAGCAGGTGTCTCTTGAGTGGCTCTTCTAATTCCTCAAGTTCCATGACAGTACCTCCGTGTAGTCCCAGTTCCTTTAACTCCATTTCCTCCTGATGTTCCCCTGGGGATGATAGCTATTACCTGCATTTTATTATTTCTGATTATTTATTTATTTTTTAAAAATATGTATTGTTGGAAGTATTACATATGTCCCGTCCCCCCCATTGACCTCCTCTATCTGACTAATTTGTTCTTTTGTCACACCAGCTTTCTAACATCTGTATTAACAATGTATTGTATTAAATCTATTGTTTTTGAGATATCTGACATGGTTTCTATTTTTTTTTAACTAGACCTTGACCAGGACTCTTTTACATACTCATACAACAAATTCTTATCAATGAGAGTGGATTCTAGAGAGTAGAAAGATAATATCTGATTATATAATATTTTGTTATTGATTGTATGTTATAAAATTATTTATAAAATATCTAATATTTATTTAGTTAACCATTGTACCAACCATTCTTCTAAGTGACTTACTTATTTAATCTTCATAACAATTCTTAGAGGTATATGCTATCAGTGCATATATTTTTCAGATGAAAAAAGGCAGATTGACTTTTAAAAACTGCTCTTAGCTAATAGAATTAGTATGGGGCAGAGGAGTTTATCTTTAAAGGGAAGCAGAGAATTGAGGAAGGCTTGTTGAAAAACAGTGATAGTAAAATTAATTTTTTTCAGGATAGGAAATATTAAAACATTGATTCAGATGGCATTAATCTGGTAGAGTGATAACAACTGATGGTTTAGAAAAATATAAAGGTCACTTTCAGAATTGACTTGAGTAGCAGAGAAGGGTTTCCATATAGCAAATATGGAGAGACTGTTTTCTTAGATAGGAAGATACACATTAGGCAAAGTATATGGTATAGATATAAATACATTGCTAGGATGGAAGCAAGAGTGTATGGCAATTCATTTATGATTACCTCTATTTTCCAAGTAAATACGATGGAAATCCAATAGTGATATGAGGATTGGGAAAAGAATGTTGGGATGACTAAAAAGAGAGGAGGGAGTATGATTTGGTCACTTAAAATTGAATGGATATACAAAGAGAATGTAATAGTTTGTTATGTAGCACTAAAGGTGAGATTGAAGTTATTGCTCATAAATTTAAAGTGAGAGGAAGCAACATAGTTAGATCTGTCAGTGTTCTCCAGAGAAACAGAACCAAGTGTATATATATAAATCTGTACCAATTGCTATATCCATGCTTATATCTATATCCCACCATTATCTACAAATATTCCTAATCCTCCAAGGTGGGATTTCAAATATAAGTGACGTGGACAGACTCAAATTCAGAGATGGCGCCCAAAACCCACAAGTAACCCCCCCCCCCAAAAAAAAAATGATACTGAGAAGAGTAAATGATTTGGGTCAGTTTTGCAATATATTTACCACAGAATAGGAAGAAGAGAACAGGTTTAAGTGATATTTGAATATGTTTATGTGTGTGTATAATATTCTTGTGGGGGAAGAAGACATTTTTCTCTACCCTTCTAGGTTTTTCAACTGGTCTAATAATTAAATTGAAATGAGGCAAATTAACAAGAGAGAATAACCAAATTTAATTATGTATGTAAATATGGAAACCCCACATACATGATAAAGACAGAGACAGAAGGTAAAATGAAACCTTCATAACATCTTGAACTAAGGACTAAAGAAAGAGGCCTGAGGCTTCAGAGGGCTGATGGGTAATTCACAGGATAATAAGAGGAACAAATGTTCATTAATTAAATGTTTGCCCTGCCATATGCATATGTCATAATAAGTTATTTCTATTAATGACTCTTATTATGGTCGAGTTACACAATTTAAATTCCTTAAGGGAGAGGTAATTGTTGATTGTATTCAACTCAAAATAACTCACTGGTCAAAATAGCAGATCTTGGGAGGCCTATTCTGTACCCCTCATTCATTTTTAGTTTAGAGAACAGAGACAAAAAGAGCTTTGCTATAACAGTACAGGAAGTAGAAAACTACATTTTTGAACACTTGGTCTTTTTTTCCAGAAGAAGATCTTGACCAGACATTGAGATTCGTATGCAAATTCTCTGGATGTATTTAAAAATGCTATGTAAATGTTAAAATCCACGCCATAGGGTTTCTGTGACTACTTGCCTGTTGATGGCATCTGCGGGCTCTCTACTCTCACTTTTCATATTTTGTATCATTAATTCTGAGACACTGCCCAAGTTAATTTAAAAGCAACTAGACTGATGAAATGAAAATAAGATTGAGAGATGTTTCATCATCTTGGGATTAAAGGTGACAAGAAAAGGAGTTCACAAATGAACAACTGCTGTCTTGAAATAAACTAATAAAAGTGAATTAGTTACCAGGCAATTTCAACTCTTAGATTTAAATAGAGATAAATAAATCTCTAAAAAGAAAGTGCTCCAGTTGTACAAATAGTTAGAACAAAAAGTAGTTTGAATTTTTCTATATCTCATTAATAAACTTGTCAATGTATTTGACACTTCATA
The DNA here is from genome assembly GCF_014108235.1 of Myotis myotis. NCBI lineage: Eukaryota > Metazoa > Chordata > Mammalia > Chiroptera > Vespertilionidae > Myotis > Myotis myotis. The sequence goes on along the minus strand of NW_023416324.1, from coordinate 204,882,733 downwards.
GTATACTCAATACTTTAATTGCTATTAAATTTTCCTCTAATTTATTGCTAACCACACAACACACACACACACACACACACACACACACACACACACACGCACACGCACACACACATATATACACAGTGTTTTGTATAAGGCCTCATGCATAATAGGCAATCAATCCTTAGATGAGTAAATTGATGAATCAGTGACCATTATTAACAGATGTTTATAAAAAATCTACTTTTTCCTGAACTATTGCCATTATTTTCTCCCTCTCCCCACCTTAGTGTGAGAAAGTCTACTTGTGTTCACAAAAATTAGCTCACACTTTCTCCTTAGTGCTGACTTCTTAACTTCACCATAGCTTCCATTCTTCATAATTGTACCATAACTTCCTTGCTCTCTGAAGTCAATGAACTCTTGTGTCTACAGATTATAAGTTAAGGTGCAATTCTTTGACTTATAGTGGACAGGGATCAAGCATATATGTATTTTTGAATGTGTGAGAAATCACAAGTATAAAGTAAAAAAAATGTTTCTTATCCATATAATTTTTTTCACCTAAAATTACCTACGGATGTGCATTTTTTGAAACGAAGAGTGACAAAGCCAATCTTATCTTTTGCAAACAACAAAACAAAACAAAATAAAACAAAAACCAGTCTTTTGCACTCGACATAATACACCACAGCTTTTATTTGTTGATTTCTCTTAGCTTTGGCCTTATGCACTCAGGGTCACTAATGCTGTCTTCTTTGCTATTTTGTCTGGATTAAGCTTTATGAAATGCCTCTGGACAAGTGTGAGCAATAAAATTAAAAAAGGCGGGTAAACACTTCTGGAGTCTTGAATAAAGCAGACCACTGCCTTTATCTGTAGTTTATATGAATTTCCACAAGCAGTTCTTGTGCTGTATTTTTTCTCTACTCAAAAAAACTTTGCAGCATTCATTGAAATGTTTCAATCATAGTGAAAATGGAAATTCAAACTCTGACGGCCAACTGAAATATTTTGTGGCGTTCTCCTGGATAGATAAATTAGGAGGAAGAGTAGGTCAGAAAGAAACGAAACTGAAAAATTCAATACCAGGTATTTGAGCGCATGCTAACCAAGATCGCATAGTCAGACTTCCAAGACAACAGTCTCCACACCTGAAGGTGCGTTACTGAATTTGCACCTTCAAATCCACCCACTTTATCTCTTTACTAGAGGCCCGTTGCACAAAGAGATTTGTGCAATAGGTCTTCCCTTCCCCTGGCTGCCGGCACCGGTTTTCCTCCAGCACCCGGGACCCAGGCCTTCACTCCGGCCAGAGCCTTCAGTCTTAGCTCCGTTGCTTCGCATCTACGTATGCAAATTAACCGCCATCTTTGTTGGGTTAATTTGCATACTTTCCTGATTGGCTGGTGAGCGTAGCAGAGGGATGGTTAATTTACATGTTTGTCTCTTATTAGGTAAGATAATTAGTGAGATGGCTCTATCTGGAGACAATTCTTTCATTGCTAAGGGTCTCATTTTTCTGAACAAAGGCATCATCAGCCAATTTTTGCTGGATTTTCTTTTCGGGATATTTGCATAAGCAAGTAGCCTTGAAAGGAAGAGTTGTTGCTCTCCCTGGAGCAGATTTAAATTCCAGAGTAATAATAATACAAGGAATGTCCCTCTATGGAGAGGAGGTCATGCAAGTTTGCCAGAGCACCTGTGTAAGATTAGAGCCTTCCTGAAATTAGTGTCCTGCTCCTGGAATTTATCCTACCGTTTGGTCAGGAAGCACCTGACCTTTGTTGTGTTGCCTCCTGGGAGCTGGGGCTCAGAAGCAAGGGCAAGATGCTGCTCAGGCCTGTGCTGTAGCTGTGTGTAATAAACTGCTGTTTATGCTGAGCCAGGAATCTCATGGCTTCCCACTAGTATCTATGAGGCTGTGACAGGCTCACTTGTTAGCTTGAAATAAGGTAACTCAGACATTACTCCCGGGGGTGACAACCTTATTTGAACTTTAGGAAATGCCTTCACAGTTTTCCTAGACTGGGTTATATTTCATCATTGTTTTTAGAGAGAGATGTGTTTTTTTACACCAAGATACCTTATCTGATTGCCTAACTAACATACACTCACAGTAGAAATGGAGGAACTCTAAAATATAAAGAAGACATTAAAATACCCACCATTCTACCACTTAGATAAAGTCATTAATAATATTTTCCATATATTTTTAGGTCAGCCCCATCTTGTGGGTACATGAACATATACACATGTATTTACACCTAGAAACACATTTTTATAATTTGGGACCATACTGTATATTACTGTCATATTTTGTGCTTTAATTCTAGAACCCCTTTTGTGCCTTCTTACATATAATTCCCAGTATTATATACTAATAGTATTGGATTATGAAAGACACCCAATACTTTTTTTCCATTATCTCCTTTGTCTCTCATAATCTCTCCCAGTTCCCACAAATTATATTTTATACTAACACTTCTGAGATACTAACCTATCCTGCACATTTTATTAAAAGCTTTACATGCATTATGTTTGTAATAATCTCCAGAAACTTAAGAAAATATTATTTACCTTTTTTTCTATTTTACCAGCTATTCATATTATCCTTAGAAACTTCCTCACCCAAAAATAAAATAAAACATTAAATTTATTGTCTTAATTATTAATTTTAACACAAATCCATGTAGGAAGATAGTGATCTTGTGCCTTACAAGGTAGCTGCTTTGAGAGAATAGCCAGCACTTCCTGATACCTGGTCTCCCACCAAAGTTTATTTACCATACATTTCCTAGGGCCATCTATATAATAAAAGCCCAGCGACCATTATGGCAGAACGACCAGAATGACTGGTCGCTATGATGCGCACTGACCACCAGGAGGCAGACAATGCAGAAGCTGCCCCCGGGTGGTCAGTGTGCTCCCACAGGGGAGCACCCCTCAGCCAGAAGCCAGGCTCACAGCTGGCAAGTGCAGTGGCGGTGGTGGGAGCCTCTCCCACCTCTGTGGCAGCACTAAGAAGCAGTGAGCCAAGCGGTAAGGAGCAGTGAGCAGGTGGGCACTAAGGAGCGAGGGGTCCTGGACTGTGAGAGGCCACAAGACCAGCTTAGGTACTCTCCCTCCTCTCCCCAGCCACCCAGTGCACAAATTTTGTGCACCAGGCCTCTAGTATATGTGTAATATATAAAGGATTTTAAAGTTTATTTAGAAGACTAGAGTCCCGGTGCACACAAATTTGTGCACTCAGGGGGGTGGAAAGGTCCCTCAGCCTGGCCTGTGCCCTCTCACAGTCTGGGACCCCTCGGTGGATGACCATCTGCTGGCTGAGGCCTGCAGCCCAGGGGATTGGGCTGAAGCTGGCAATCAGACATCCCTCTGGAAGCCTGGCAGCCCTCGGGGGATGTCCACTTGCTAGTGGGGAGCAGACCTAAGCTGCAGTTGGACATCCTTAGCGCTGCTGAGGAGGCAGGAGAGGCTCCCATCACCACCACTGTGCTGGCAGCCATTAGCCTGACTTGTGGCTGAGCAGAGCTCCTCCATGTGGGAGCTCACTGACCACCAGAGGGCAGCTCCTGCATTGAGCATCTGCCCCCTGGTGGTCAGTATGTGACATAGTGACCAGTCATTTCCAGTCTTTCTGCTGTTAGGGTCAGTTTGCATATTACCCTTTTACTACATAGGATAGAGGCCTGGTGCACGGGTGGGGGCCAGCTGGTTTGCCCTGAATGGTGTCCTGGATCAGGGTGGGGGGTCCCGCTTGGGTGCCTGGCCAGCCTGGGTGAGGGTCTGATGGCTGTTTTCAGGCTGCCTGCACCCCCTTCAGGGTGGGGGTCCCCACTGTGGTGCTTGGCCAGCCTGGATGAGGGGCTGAGGGCTGTTTTCAGGCTGCTTGCACCCGCTTCAGGGTGGGGGTCCCCACTGGGGTGCCTGGCCAGTCTGGATGAGGGGCTGAGGGCTGTTTTCAGGCGGACCACTCCTGCAACTGAAGCTCCCAGTCTCTCTTTTTTTCTTTTCTTTTTTTTTATTCTGGGATTTATTTACCTTCTGTAATTTAAACTTTGTTGCAGCTCCAGCTCTGAGGTCGGCTGGCTGAAAGCAGGTTTCTGGGGTTTGTTTAGCTTCTATAATTGCAACATTGTTGCTTAGAGTGCAGCTCAGAGCCCAGCCGCGGCAGGTGGGGAACCTTCGCTTCCTCCATCACTGGAGCAAGCAAGCCTCAGTTCGCTTCAGCTGTGTGGCTGCTGGCCACCATCTTGGTTGGCAGTTAATTTGCATATCACCCTGATTAGCCAATGGGAAGCATAGCAGAGGTATGGTTAATTACCATGTTTGTCTATTATTTGATAGGATGTCAATAACTCAAGGCAATGAATGGATATGAAAAAGGAATGTATCAGGCTATTGTATAGTCATTCTCAAGTGTAGCATGTGCAAACCTGGAATTTTGTGCAGAGAGACTGTATTATAGCCAATCCCAGTGTCAGGACCAAATGAAGAAGCTCATCCCATGGAAGGCCCATATCTTAGTCTGTTCAGGCTGATATAACAAAATACCATAGACCAGGTGGCTTATAATGAACAGCTATTTATTTCTCACATGTGGGGGCTGGAAGTTCAAGGTCCAGGTGCTGGCAGATTTGGTGTCTGGTGAGGGCCCATTTCTTGGTTCATAAAATTCCATCTTTTCCCCATGTCGTCACATGGCGAACGAAACAAGAGAGCTTTCTGGGGTTTCTTTTATGTGGGTACTCATTCCCTTGCTGAGAGGTCCACCTTCATGAACTGACATCTGCTAAAGGCCCCACTTCCTAATGCCATCACTTTGGGTGTTAGGAGTTAACATATGAAGTTTGGGGGACAGATACATTCAATATTTAGCAGCATAGTCTACAGAGCAGGAGGGCTACAAACTCCATTCAGAGGGGATAACAGGTCTTTCAAGACAATTCTTTTTGAGAAAACATTACTTGAATTTTACTTGTTTGTAGAACATTATCTTTAAAGAGGACAAATGGTAGGACACTCCTTTCGCCTCTTCTCGTTATGACCGTTAATCACCGAGGTTCCTCTCGCCAATACGCTGCTGGCACATAGGCATGACCAAGCTACGGTTTTCTTAACGCCCCACCCAGCATTTGATCCACTGCCAGCTGCCCTAAATGTAGATTAGATGCTGCTTTAGAAGTTGGAAAGTGTATTGGACTCCTGCCATTATCCTAGAGCCCAACATTCCCCGTTACATTTAGATGTGCTTTTACTGTTAACTTGTTTGGTATGCAGCACATTCTGAGATTGTTTATCTTTACAGCGGTGTATATTGTGAGGCTGAAAGGGTTAGGAAAAAGAATTTAAGAATATATAAAGTCTTATCCAAACTTTGATTATAGATTCTTTCCAATAATTACTAAGTTTCATGCTGATCACTGCAAGAACTTTGCCTATCACTGAAATAACAACTTAAAATTTCAGATTATGATGGGAGAAAAAATAACATGTTCAAACATCTGTCCTATACATATTTCCATTTTTTATATGTATTTTACAGAATGTGACCTAAAATTATTATTTTTTGAATTTTCTATGAAGTGGAGCATTGCTAGGTAATTCTTTAGATTTTAACTACAAACGGTACTATGTTTTCCCCCACTCTCTAGGACAGTGATGGCGAACCTTTTGAGCTCGGCGTGTCAGCATTTTGAAAAACCCTAACTTAACTCTGGTGCCGTGTCACATATAGAAATTGTTTGACATTTGCAACCATAGTAAAACAAAGACTTATATTTTTGATATTTATTTTATATATTTAAATGCCATTTAACAAAGAAAAATCAACCAAAAAAATGAGTTCGTGTGTCATCTCTGACACGTGTGTCATCTCTGACACGTGTGTCATAGGTTCGCCATAACCGCTCTAGGATGTATATACTTTATGTGAAGTGACATAAAAAGTGCCTTCAAACAACTTTTATCATTTTTCTGTTGTTGGGCTACTACGATGGACTTATTGCAATGGCTTCATTCCTGTGGTGTGCTCGGGAGAATCATGGGGCAATGTTTGGACTCTGGCCTGACATTGCACAGTCACATCCACCACTACTACAAGCATTGTGTTTCTTGGACTCAAGCCAAACTAGTATTTACGTTGTGAGCACATAGCACACGTGTTGTTATTCACATTGCTTAATGCTGTCAATAGCAAGAGTTGGGTTTTGAAAATTAAGTCAAAGTAATATTTCGCCTTGAAAAGATTGAAGGTAAATCTATATTTTTCCTTCGTTATAATTCATGTTAATTTTGAGTCCTCAATTGCTCATGGTAAAATTAAGAGTTAGTCATTTAGTTAAGTATACTGTTGATGCTATTTTCTTTCTTTCAAAAGATATAATTTTTGAAAATTACTGCTTCTAAGAGAATTCAGTTGGAAACTGCTATTGATTATCTTTTCTTCTTTAAGAATCACTTTGAAAATTATATATGTTGTTAATATATGCTGTTCTTCGTTCAATTTCCTTCTTGGAAAATAAGTTTATTATCCATATTTGAGAGTGACTATGTCATCTTTATTTCTGTTTCTTGAAGGTTAATAATAAAAGTTATAACTTTAAAGTATATTAAAAATGTGTTCCCAAGTCTCCTATCTTTTTTTGGTTAATCCTCATCCGAGGTTAATTTTCCATTGAATTTTAGGGGGAATGGAAGAGAGAGGAAAAGACAGGAACATTGTTGTGAGAGAAACACATTGATTGGTTGACTCCTGCATGAGCTCTGACCAGGGCCTGGGCAGGAGAGGAGCCTGCAACCAAGGTACATAACCTTGACCAGAATCAAACCTGTGACCCTTTGGTCTGCAGGTCGACCATCTATCCACTGAGCCAAACCAGCTAGGACCCAAGTCTTTTAATCCTCCCAACAAGCTTATTAAGCTTAGTGTGTCTAAGATAATGTGCACTCTGTAGAGATGAAGACACTACCTCAGAGATGATGAGTGACAATTGAGGCTGCATAGGCTGGGTGTGGAATGAATTCTTTTGGTTCCAAAACTAGTGAGTTTTAACTTAGTGCTTACCTTATCTCACACACAAGTTTTAGGCTACCTTTTTATAGACTTTGAATATAGCTGTTACTAGGCTTTATTTTCTGAATTGAGAAAAGCAATATATCATTTTTGCTTAATTTTTTACCTTCTCTTAGTGACTATCTTCTCCCTCACCATTTGGAAACATCCAGGGACATTGACTGAAATTTAGAGAGTAAACTAACCATGGCAAGAGCGTGATACAACAATAATTTGCTGACACTGAATGTCATGAAGTTCCACAGACTCAATAAATATAAACTGAATAATCTCATAGCCGTCCCCATTTCAAAGATAATATTAAATTCATCCAGTTGCTCAACTCAAGGACCTTGGGGAGGAGAGGGGGTAGTGTTTAACTGTGGAAAACAGAGGAGAATTTTGGAATGCTGGGGATCTTCACTATGGTATTCTAGTATGGTACCCTAGTGCCCTGTGCATTTGTCAAAACCCTGAGTCTTTTTGACCAGAAAGAGTAAATCTAATGTAGGCAAATTAAAAATATATCAACCAGACTGTTAAGGGATACTGAGAAGGAATGCAAATGCTGACAAAATAATTAACTATATGGCAAATATGTGACATATCTTCCCTGAAAGTGGTGGGAGGTAAAGGAGTTGACCTAAGTAACTTTGGAGAATGATCTTTTGATTGGAAAGTGTAAGATTAAAAACAAAAGGAACTGTATGTAAACACTTTACTCTGGTGGGTAAAGCTGTTTCTCGCAAAAATACAGTTTCATAATTCTGAAACAGTTACACATGATTCCTGGGATTGAACAAATAAATAAATGGATGTCGGATGGTGGGGTCCAGGTTTCTCACTGTTGGAAGCAGAGATTACAGATTAGCAAGGAGGGGAGGCTAATTTAACAGACCATGTGGGGTTGGATTAGAGTCAGAGATATCAATAGAAATTCAGGTTTAGTTTAATGTAGATAAGATGGATAGATGTATGGTTTAATATACATACATATATTTTCTAGGTTTATTCACCAAGAGCACCTATAAGCATGATATCCCAGTACTAATGAACACCCTCAGTGTCTAGATCTTGGTTTCTAAATCTATTCTCCAATGAAACGAAATAGGACTTCTTGGAGAAATGAATGATTCCAGAGCTGGGGCAGGAATACACAAGATAAATTTAGCACATGTTGTAGTGACAAAAGTAAGGATGTTCTCAAATAACAAAAAGATTGGTATTGTCATGGGAACACAGGAGCCAATGTGAAAGAACTCCCAATGACCAAAGCTGAAGTAAGATAAGAAGCAAAATAAAGTGGTAATGGATTATACCCCAGAGTATAAAATAGATACCCATGAGTATATAATGAGGTAAACGAATGAGTACATAAACAAATACAGTGCATGGAAAATACAATCTCCTGTGCTGAAGAATTCCAAACAATTTAGATAGGTACTTGCCTCTCAAAAAGATAAGGTTTAAATGACTCTAACTCCTACCCCTTGAGTTTGGGCTGTGCTTAGTGACTTGTTTACGAAGAATAGAGCATGGAAAGGAAAAGGTAACCTTACAATGAAAAAACTTGGCTAACTACCTTGGCAGGTGATCAAGGTGTATCAGGAATATTTAAAAATAAGAATTTTGAGAACTCTCGCACTATTTAAAACTTGTTTAAATATCTTATTGCCATTAGGATAAAATCGAAATACTTTATTAGGTTAGATAACACTAGCTGTTATAACAGATAAACCTGAACATTTCAGGGACTTAACATAGTAGCTGTTTATTTTTTTTGCCCACATGAAGTCCAAAACATCTTTCCTGATGCGTGCGTGGCTTTCCTTCATAGTGATTTAGAAACAAAAGTTCCTTTCATGTTGTGGCTTAGTCTGCTTTAACAAATGACATAGAAATCAAATCTAGGGAAAGCAAATGAAGAATTATGTAAGAGATTTTTATGGATTAAGCTAGGAACTAGCATGAAACATTTCTGCTCATGTTTTATTGGTTGTACTCAGTCACATGACCCTAACTAATCACAAAGGAGGCTGGGACGTGTAGGCCACCAGTGAACCAAAATATCAGAGGAACTAGGTGAGGTAGTCAGTCTTAAAGATAGTAGTTTCTCCCTTACTTGCCATTGCCTCCACTGTCCCACATGAAAGGGGTCCCAGGGATCAAGTTCCTTATGTTCTAACCACACTGAAATTCCTTCTTTTATTCAGTATTCCAATGCCATGTACCTCCTGAGATCTTTACATTGGTTGTTTTCTGCACATAAAACATTTTGGATCCTTTATAAAATCCATGCATCAGATTAAATGTAACCTTCCCAGGCAGACCTTACTTAACCCTGAATTCAAAATAATCTCATTTTTCTCTATTTCAGCAAAGCACTTTCAGATTTCCCCCAATCCTTACTGCACTCCTCTTATTAAATGTTTTAAAACTCATTTATTATTTGCCTTTTTACTTCCCTGAAAAGCTCCATGGGAGCAGGACTTGACTTTCTAATCACTTCTTTGTCATCAGTGCCAGAAAGTCTGGTACTTAATGTAAAAAAAATTATTTGAATAAATGAATAAATGTACAGAAAGAATTGATTTTCATTTCACTGAAAAGACTAGAAGAGAAATAGCTAAATCTTCTTTGTAGAAGGAATGAAAGAAAAGAAGCATAAGATATCAAAAAAGAGCATTAAAAATTTATATAATGAGTAAAAGGCCAACTGAGGAGAAAATGGGGAGTTTCAGATTTCTTATCTAGGCTTCTATTAAATCATAAGGCTTCATTTCAGAATTATGCAGCAACCCCAATCAGAAGTCAAGCATTTCTATAATTAATGTGACATAATAATTCCAGAGAATTATTAACACAGGTCCTTCGAGGATTGACCAATTCTTCCTCCACTACTTCTCTACTCTTTTTTTCCTAAACTGAAGGACTATTCATTTAAATAAAGAAAATAAACTTGAGCTCTAAATATGAATCATACTATTTATAATCTTTAAGTGCTATTTTGTTGTTTAAATTTCTCAATGAATTTTTTTGATACATTAATGCTAATAAATAAAAGGATCTTTGTTATATAAATATTTGAATAAAATATAATTTGAATACGTTACTGCTTAGTATTTATTCACTAAGACTAGAGGCCCGATGCACAAAATTCATGCATGGGCGGGGGAAGTCCTTCACCCCAGCCTGCACCCTCTTGCAATTTAGAACCTTTTGGGGGATGTCCTAATGCAGGTTTGGGCCTAAACCGGCAGTCAGACATCCCTCTTGCAATCTGGGACTGCTGGCTCCTAACCACTCGCCTGCCTGCTTGATCACCCATAACCTCTCTGCCTGCCTGATCACCTCTAAATGCTCACCTGCCTGCCTAATTTCACTCCTAAAACTCAAGCTTCTTCTTTTTTTATTTTTAATATTTATATTTCTTCTTTATTTTTATTTTAAAAGTCAAGCTTCTTTCGAACATGAGGCATTTAACATTATTCCATATTCCTTACAGAGAGCTAAGCATGGTAAACACAGCAAATGCTTAATACTTATGGGCTTCTATACAAACACTTTCCAACCAAGAATGTTTTAATACACTATCTCCAAAAACTTGAACTGGAAAATCTAAAAGCTGAGTGCTCAGATTTCAGGCATCAGGCACTATTAGCAGGATTTCTATCCCAATTAAACTCTAATTCTGAGCTCTCAACAGTCTGGACAAACTGCCCCTCACTATCTCCAAAGTTTTTTATCCGCCACTATCCCATTTTCCTCCGCTTCAAACCAAGGTAACAAATGAAACCTTTACCTCTAACCTTCTTTGCCGCAAGGGAACAGCAAACCTCAATCCAAATAATTTCCAGCCAGAAGTCACGTCCAAATACGGCAGCCTGAGACTATAGGGCAGACTATGTACATGCGCAATAACAGGCTCAGGTTCTAGCAGTAGGCGCCCAGGCGTCCTCCACCATCTCTCAATCCTCTGGTCGCATGCTTCCGGTTTTTCTAGCTCCTCCTTAAGTGTGTTTGCTTCGTCCAGGGCCTCTAGTTGGAGAGGATTTTTCTGTTCTTTGACGTTGATAGCTGTTTACTATTTGGAATCAGGGAAGTTTCGGGAGTACTGCCACTGCCATGAACATGTCGGTCCAAGTGCACTCATGAAACAACCGCCCATTCAGTCCACAGCTGGGGTGCCCCGGTTCACAATGAGAAAGGTACTGTGCTGAGCTGTTTTCCAATTGGATCTTCCTCTTCCTTCCCCAGCACACGCCAAACCTACTCCAGGCCGACCACCCCAACACCGCAGACCCTTAAACCCTTCCTCCTATTTCTTTGACTTTCCCCCCATCAAACTTGCACCCTATGGCATTGCCTAGAGGCGCCACTAACCGCTCCCTGGGGGGCGTGGCCAGCCTGGGGGAGGGACCGTGGTGTTCTGGTCTCTGGTTGTTCTGGTTGTATGGTCACTGGCTTTTTCTATATATAGATAACGTTGTTATAAGTAATCTGTTGAATGGTAAATTTTCAGAAAATACTACTTAGTCACCAGAACTAAAACACATGTATTTTACATATATACCCTACTCCGTAGAAATATACATGAAGCTTCCTGTTGTTATTTAGGAATCTGGCATTTCTTGAAAAGCAAAAGTGAAACTTCTTGTAACAAGCTATGATAGCTGAAACTAGCTTAAGAAATACAAATGGATCAAATCACATTAGAACAATGATCTTTCACTGTCTTTTCAAGGTCTAATTAATAATTTTTTCTTCAATACAGTGAAATTTTACTCTAATGAAGTCACATGAATAGCCCAATAATTTGCCCAGTCCCTTGTACGTTATGTAATTGAAGTGCAAGTCCATTCTAACAGGATTTGCCCTTTGCACATCTTTAACCAGCTTCTTCCTCCATTGGCTTCTTTTTCAGTTAGTATATATCAGCAACAGGATTTTAGAAAGATGAAGGATTATGCAGCCCCTAGGGAGCAGATTCTATGTAGGAAAAATTTAACTCAACTTTATATCTCAAGGCTCAGACAATATGTCGTTTCTAAATGACACTGGAAGTAGGTGATGAAAATTTGTGTTAGAAAAGGAGAAAAATATTTGCGTTGTGGCACGTGTGAAAAAATATATTTGGCCCTGCCAGCATGGCTCAGTGGTTCAGCATTGATTTATATGAACTAGAAGGTCAACAGTTCGTTTGCTGGTCAGGGCACAAGCCTGGATTGCAGGCTTGGTCCCCAGTAGGAGCCTGCAGGAGGCAGCCAATCAATGATTCTCTCTCTTCATTGATGTTCCAATCTATCTCTCCCTTTCCTTTCCTCTCTGAAATCAATAAAACATATTATATATATATATATATATTTATATTTGGTTGTAAAAATGTTAAAAAATAATAAAGTATGTGCTCACAACCATTTCTTAGTATCAGCTAAGTTGCCACACAAAGGATTTCAGAACCCTTATTCTATCCATGCTTGAGAAAAACTAACTTCTTAAATGGTAGAAGTAGAATAGAAAGTAACGTCCATAGAAACCATTTTTGAAAGGAAAAAAAAAATCAGTGTTTTTGGTGGTTGTGAATAATGCCAGTGAAGCCTTTGTGAAGTGAATGCCTAAAAGGAATTGTACAGGACATGGTTATGTTTTATGAGATGAGAGTTCCTACGAAACGGAATTGTGTTTAAATATGGGGCTTTCCATTTCTTACCTATGTGTCCTGAGACAAGTGCTTAGTACTTCTGATTTCCAATTTTATCACTAGTGAAAGTGGGATTGTTAAATCCAACTTAAAGATGCTGTTCTTATTAAATTATGTGTGACTGTAAATGTACTGGGCTAGCACATTGTAACTGTGATGAAGGCGATGCTCTCTGAGGCCACATGGAGTGGAATCTTCCTGAGAAATCTATAAATAAATTTCACTTATCTATTTAGATATTTCCATTTGTAGACTATCCATACATATATTGAATATCATTATTGCTTCATTTTGAAAGTCCACATATTTCTAGGACACTTGTTTTTGCTTTTAATGGAAGATAAGTTGGTTTTAGTATTCCTCCTATTAAATGTAGAATATTGCAATTGCATATCCAATATTGATTTCCTATTATAATGTTTATTAGAATTGTCAGCATTGACCAGCCAGTGTAGCTAAATGGTAGAGTGTCGACCTATGAACCAGGAGGTCATGGTTTGATTCCTACTCAAGGCATATGCTGGGTTGTGGGCTCGATTCCCAGTATGGGGCATGCAGGAGGCAACAATCAATGATTCTCTTTCATCATTGATGTTTCTATCTCTCCCTCTCCCTTCCTTTCTGAAATCAATAAAAACATATATTTTTAAAAATCATGAGGTTAGCTTTGTGCAGTGGCTGTTTCGTAGGCAATGATACATTGGAGAATGATCTTTTGACTGGAAAGTGTAAATTAACAACCTCTGCTTTCTTATATCCGAGGCATGATTATTGCTAATTGAAAAGAAAAAACAAACAAACAAACCATGGGGTTGATTCCTTAAAAAAAATTGTCAGCATTCATTTTTTATTGATCCTAATTTAGTTACATAAGTACGATATACATTAAATGCAACGTCGCATATGTCTTGTGCTTGTTAGTTGGTCAGAACCATTTGAGTTATTAAAATTAAATTAAACCAGTCTATATGGCTTATTGGTTTAGGAAGTATAAAAAATGGAGAATTACCTCTGGATAAAAGTCACACTATAAGTTAGCATATTTAATTTTATCTACCTTTTAGATTATTCCTATCTTTGACATACTACTGTAGAGACAATTGAGAGTTAGTTGGTTTGCACCTTGTTAATCTCACCAGCCATTATGAAGATTGATTAGTTTGCTCAGGATGATGATTTGCTCGGTTCAATTAAAATTAAACACCAAAAGAGTACGCTCTTTACTTAAACAAATGCTTCTAAGATTTGAGGGAATGTTTTATTATTCACACACGAAAACCTACCAAACGTTGGCGTCCTCTGAGAGGTATTACAGAGAGAGTTGTGCAGCCTTCTGAAAGGTGATGGTTGGCCCACAGATAAGAGAGAAAAAGAGCCTGGAATGAGAGAACAAAAATCTTGCCATTTAAGAAGGAGTGAGTGGGTAGTGTCCTAGTCAATTGCAGAAATATTGGGCTAACAGAGGAACCATTTTATATATTAATTTCCTCATTATATTTTACATAGTTTATGTTGAATATTTATTAGTTCATCCGTTAATCTATCAATTTATTCAATATTATCCACACTCAAACCATGTAATACATTTTCTCCTGTTTATTTGTGGCTATCGTGAGTGGTAAATTAGGGTATTTCCTAAACATGAAATACTACCTCAAAAACAAACAAACAAAACAAACCCTAGAATCCAATTCAAATTCTAAAGGTGTTTAAAAAATGTATTTAGTACTCTGTTACTCTGTAGGCTGCCCTAACTTCAAATTCTACTAATTAATCAGCAAATGAGGTGGTAAACAGGTGTGCTATTTTTGTTCTAACTTTGCCCTAACTTTGTAATTACTTACATGTAAAATGTGTAACTCTAGTTATGGTGGTATCTATTAAAATTTCAATTCCAGCTAAGTTAATGAGTACATGAGGAAGGAAATGTTTGCAAAATTATTATAATTAAGTTGCTTTAAATGGCCACATTTTGAGAACAGAAGGAAATGAGTAGTTGGTTCCCAAAAGAGATGTGAACATACTATAAAGGCCAAAATGTACTTTAAGATTTACAATTATTTCTTGCTTTTTATCGCTTCAAATTCTTTGGTTGGAATTAAATTCACCTTGAGTTGACACAGTCAAGATGAAACAAACAGTCACTACACCATGTTGGCAAGTGAGGGACAAAATATAATAAATTGCCAAAAGAAACTTAGTTCTTCCTACCATATGCTTTAAAAAAACACTATAGCCTGATATTTAGAAAGTCACTTCTCTCATTTTTAGTTTATGTGACCCAAGAAAGTACCACAAAAAAATTATTAAGAGTTTAATTTTGTCTTAAAGCTATCTTAAAACATATATCCATATGTATAAAGAGGTAATATGCAAATTAGCCAGGACAATCATGACCGGCTCAGAAGGAGGCTGCGTGCGCAGATGGGTGGGAGAGGACTGTGTGCGCTGTGAGGCAAGCCATGGATGGCACAGGCCCAGAGACAGGGGGACCTGCCCAAACCGCCACCGCACAGCTGGAGCAGGCCCTGAGCAGAGACAGAGACAGGGGTCTGGCCCAAGCCACTGCGGTGCCAGCAGTCCTGCATTTGAGCTGCAGAGGAAACACCTTTTCTGACCGCTCATTGGTTAAGCTCATTGGCTAAGCTCCCTGAACACGTGCAGTGTTCTTGGTAACTTGGGTAATAAGAATCCAAGAAGGTGATCTAGGGTTTTCCACCTCACTCCTGGAGGAAAAAATGAAGGTCCGCTGCTGGAGGGGCTAAGAAATGTCATATCCTGCCCTAGCCAGTTTGGCTCAATGGATAGAGCCTCGGCCTGCAGGCCTCAGGGTCTGGGTTCGATTCTGATCAAGGGCATGTACCTAGGTTGCAGGCTCCTCACGGGCCAGGGCCCCGCTCAGGGCTCATGCAAGAGGCAACCAATCGAAGTGTCCCTCTCACATTGATGTTTCTCTCTGTCTTTCCGCCTCTCTTCCATGCTCTCTAAAAATCAATGGAAAAATAACCTCAGGTGAGGATAAAAAACAAAGAAAGAAAGAAATGTCATATCCTATGAAAGGGACATCTTGAAAATGCCTAAAGAAAGTTGTCATTTTTTCGTGGTGAAGGGACTGGAGTCTGTGTTGATGAAAACACCTTGGTGGCTGCGGCGGTCGGCAGTGGCAGCAGCAGTGGGATGATGGAGTGACACCTTCCCCTGATCCGCCTGATTGCCTCCCGCAGAGAGAGGCCAGACTGAGGCTTAGGCCCTCTCCCCAGTAGGACATCCCCTGAGGGCTCCCAGACTGTGAGAGGGGGCAGGCTGGAATGAGGGGCCCCATCTAGTGCACAAATTTTGTGCACTGGGCCTCTAGTATTAAATAAATAACATCTTAGAAGTTGCTTAGAAAAGAAGACAGTGAGACTATAAGATTCAGGATAGTTACATGTCCAGACTTTTGTTTTTCTTCTGTGTTTTTTTTTTTTTTATCCTCTCAATGTAGGATTGGAATTTGTGGACTAATATGCTAATTTCCCTGGAGAGGCAGTACTGTAGAGTTGGGAATACTAGATTGAATTATGCAAAGCTGAATCTCATAGCCCATAAGTTAACAATGATATAAAAGGAAAGGCTTCAGCATATCACTTGTTGCTTAAATTGGAGATGGTATTTCAATATGTAACACTGACCGCCTTCTTGTATCTTTCAGAACTTCTCAATTCCTTTCCTCATTTTTGCTTCTAAACTTGTACCTCTCTGACTACCAAAGTCAACCAAAATTTGCTTTATCCAATCACAATTTACCATTTTATTTTTCTAATTTTAATAGTGTTAGTTTCCTATGTTGGTATTGATTTGGTTAATTTCAGCAATTGCAGCTAAAGTGTAGTCAATGTGAAGACTGTATTCTTCTTCCTTCTTTATCTGGATTTTGGGATATTTCCCTCTTGTGAACTTTTGAGGACATCAACCTTTATATCTTGCTCTTCCCTGTAATAGGATTGGGAAGAGATCCAGGCTCATCTAATATGTCTTTGCATCTCCACAAAGAAATGATGGTTCAATAAGTGGGCACAAAACCTACTTAGGCCAATTAAAATCTTCCTTTGCATTTTTCCACTGAAAATCATGGCAAACACTAGATATCTTTGCTTGAATCACTAGATGGGAGGAGAGAGTTTGGGTATTTCTATGATAACATATCATTGGAATGTCAGGGTAACTTATAACTTCCCCTTTTCTGGACCCCTCAGGGCACAACCAATGCGCTGGGGTGCCAGAATGGAGACTTCAAATTCCTTCATTATGATTGTTATCATGTTAATTGCTGATTGTTAATTATCCTGTACCCACGTAAGTAAAAGAAGCATGTGTCTCTCATTTTACTTTTTATCCAATCCCAGAGGTTCCCCCTGCCATCTCCCTACTCTATCACCAATGGATTTCATGTAACCTACTTATGTCTTCTCCTCTGATTGTAATATATAACAAAAAAACCCACAAAAACGCCATTCTCAGAAGCATTTTCCCGTATGTTGAGATTCTGCTTCCTGTCAATTGTCGACAGTTCGGCTCAAATAAACTCACAAAAATTCTTTACAGGTTTGAACGTTTCCTTACATTAACAGGTGGCAGATGCCAGCATACTTTTTTGCTGCTTACTCTGTTCTGAGTCTTTCTTTATAGGATCAAGACTTGTTGATGGTACCACTCAATGGAAAATGTTAAAGATAGGCAAGTCTTCAGGACAGACGTCACACAGGATGCTAATACTCCCTAGGTTGACCTTGTTGTTTATAGTGTCCTTTGTTGGCCTTTGTACATTTATTTGCATTTACACTAAATACTTTTTCTACATACCCCTCTCGCTTGGCTGATTTATTTTCAATGTTTAGATTTCACTTTGTTTTTTACTCTAAGCACTATATATATATATATATATATATATATATATATATATATTTATAAATATATATATATATATATATAAATATATATATATATTTCTTAAAGGGAATGTAGAAGTTATAGTATAATGAATTTAGTTGACTACATTTTAATTTAGTAGGATAAATTTTAACACAATATTTTATTTTGTTAAAATTCATTATTAGATTCAAAGTTCCTTGAAAACAGAGACCACCTATACTTAATTCATGCAAATATGTACTAGTATTGAGTATATAGAATAGGTGTGGAGCATAAAGGGATGAATGAAACTCTATTTCCCTGTGATACCAGGAAAATATACGAATAGATAAAACCCAAGTTTGAATTGGGATTCAGGAAAAGTCTTCCTTTCTTGTCACTTAAGTTGATCTTTAAAGATCATAAAAAAAATCGAACAGCATAGTGAAGAGTATTCTAGGAAAAGTAAGTAGCTATGAAAAACCTAAGTTGGGAAAAAACAAACAAATTTCAGAAAATAAAGAAGCAAGTTTGACTGGACAATGGTGAGCAAGGATGGTATTGGATGTACTGGAGATGCTATAGAAACAAAATCATGCCAGTCCTTATCGTTGATGTTAAAGACTGAATAATAGAAACAAAGCCATTGGTCATTTTTTTTTTTAGAATGAAAAATAAGAGAGTTCTTCTTTTTTCTTTCTCCAATGATGATTAATTGTACCAAATGCTCCTGAAAATCAAGAAAACTGAAGACTGGAAGGGATCCTTTGGAATGAATATCAAGGAGAACATTGGAATTTCATCAGAAGCTATTTTGATAGTGCAGAGGGGGTAGAAATCAGCCTTTCATTACTTGATGAGTAATTGCAAAATCAGAAAGAGGAGACAACATATGAAAAATTCTGACAAGAGCCCTGATTCAGTACAGAAATAGGATTGAAGGGCTAGTGATTAAAAAAGGCTATTTTTTTAAAGCAGGAAACAAATACCTAGACCATGATAGAGTAGGTTCCCACTAAATATTTTAATATGATTTTAATTTTACTTAAGATACCAAAGTGAAATTACTAGTTCAGTTTAATTGAGAGTCTAGAATCTGATGTTTATTATAACTTAAAGCCATTTATTTTAATGCTCTAGTCTTAACATTTCAACTGTAAGCAGAGACTTTTTCTAGTTTTCATACCTAATACTGAAATCTAATCTGTTGCAAGTTTAAAATCTAAATGTCAAGAAGTATGTTTTTTCTGTATAAAATTTTGAGATATATTTCTTTTTAAACTTTACAAATGTCAACACTACCCATATGTACAGAAATTACTTCTACCCTGATGTCAGCACTTCAAAGACCTTTAATTACTCAAGTTATACATGTATTAGTGATTTGCAGGAGTTTTTTAAAATCAAGGAAAAAGCAAGAATAATAAATCTATGAATTATAAATCCATACCATTTAAAATTTAGTTCATATGGAAAAGGATTACTTCAAAAAGAAAAGAATGTTATTCTTTTCATAAATTAAATATCCTAGACCATAATTTCCAGCTTCATAGACATAATCAATCAGAATGAAGTGATGAATTTCACAAATAAGACAAAAACCTCAAATATTATGCTGATATTTCTCAGGTAATAAAAACAATGTTTATCTCAATCCCTGTCATGCATTTTAATCACAGGAAAATCAATTTTATAAACAAAAGTTGTTCATATCAATAGAAGGAGCTGAAGGTCAACATGTCACCAAAGTTTTCAGCAAAAACTCTGGGCTTTTTGGTTGATGGGGTTGTTTCTTCTTTTCTGTGACTATTTCAGGCTAAACCCACCCATGTCCCTTTTCCTTTTATAATCACGTTAAATAGTAAAGTTACCCAGGTACAAATCTGCCTGTGACATAAAAATGTTCTGAAAAGCGAGGGGAAAGAATTTAAGGTTTATTTCTATTTTCAAAAGATACGAATATCCTAGGTCTTTTTCAATTTTCTTCTTCCCATTTTGTTTCTTGTGCAGTTTAAGCATTGCAGGATGAAAGCATAGCTATTAATAAATACTCAAATCTATTCCATTTATAAAAGTATATTTTCAATGAAAATAACAAAAGCCAAATTCAATAATTTAATTTGGCAGTCAGTTCCCCACCTAAAATTGTGCATATGTTTTTTTAGACTTATTTTTTAATCCTTGGAGATGAGGAGCAAGGACTAGGCAGAGAAATGAGAGGGAGTTATCAGTGAGTCAAGCCAACAAGATCAGAAAAGAAAAACTGTGTAGAAATTGCTCAGGACAAACCTATCAAAAGGGTACAAGAAAATGGCTGTACTAGGCATAGTCATTTTTCCCTCTGTCAACTAGGCTTTTTCATCTGAATTTGACTTAGAACTTTAGATTCATGATGTTTAAATTCTTACTCATATTACATATTCTTCTCTCTTCTCCCTTGAACCCACCATCTGACTTGCCCTTTATTTTGTTTCAATCTTGATTCCCTAAATTAACAGCTTCATCATCTGGTTAGTTATCTCAGCTAGAAATTGCAGAGTTGTCTCCAATATCTCCCTGGCCCGCATCTTGGCGTGCCATTCATAACCATGACACCACTCTATTGGGTCAAGTGTATCCATCCCTTCCACTCCACTGGCTCTGTCCAATTTTCGATTTAGATGCTCATAAACTCTTCACTGTGCTATAACATAGTTTCTGGCTGCCAGCATCTCTTTCATCTGCTACTGCCATGAAGGTTAATTTCTAACTAAGGCTGTAGTGATTGGCAATCAAGCCACTGAGCTAATAAACTGTTTCCTGGATTGTATAGCATAAAACTTTAATAGATATTTTCATAGTCATAAGAAACTATTCAAATCCCTGTGAAACTGACAATTTTTAGTTCTCATTTTTATAATGCACATTCCTTTGAACCTTGCAATGTAGTGTCCATTTTTATGTGTTTTTTTTTATTTTGAATTGCTTTTTCTATTCTAATTGCTCTTTGCTAATATTAGATGTATTTATATCTTCTAAATTATGTTTGTCCCCTTAAAATTGTAAAAAAATATGTGATTTCCTTTCTTGGTTAGGGGCAAAATTCCTTTCTCTAATTGCTACATTTTCTCTTAAATTTATTATTATTATTATTTTTTAAAATATATTTTATTGATTTTTTACAGAGAGAAAGGGAGAGGGATAGAGAGTTAGGAACACTGATGAGAGAGAAACATCGATCAGCTGCCTCCTGCACACTCCCTACTGGGGATGTGCCCGCAACCAAGGTATATGCCCTTGACAGGAATTGAACCTGGGAACCTTGAGTCCACAGGCTGACGCTCTATCCACTGAGCCAAACGGTTAGGGCAATTTTCTCTTAAATTTAAAGAAACCACCAAATATGAAGTATACCCCACATTAATTCTTTCTCTCAAATAGGAAAATATCCTTATGTCCATAATACGTCTGCACCATGATACTAAATCTTTTATAGCATTAGAACAGAAAACAGTCATCTTTTTAAAGATAGCATGTAAGTTTTAATCTCACATTTATATGCCAAAGACTCCCTGAAAGATTTTTCTCTAAAGACTTCTTAACAATATTCCAAATATAATATCAATTTTCTCTTGTAGTCTACTTAAATTGTGTAAAAACGTTTGTTTATTTATTTATTTATGTCTTATTGTTTTGATTTTGGGGGGAGAAAGAAAGGAGAAGTGTACAAACATTTAAATGTAAGAGTCTATTAAAAATGTATGTTCTTAGAGTATGTTTAAAAAATGTATGCTCTTTCTGGACTTTTGTACCTTTCATACATTTAAAAAAAATTTTATTTAAAGAAACATCATAGCTATGACTCTGCTTCTGATCATCAAATCCATTTTATAAAAAATGTAATCTTAAGATAAATTATTTATTCTACAAATGATTATTGGAATGAAAATAGATTTGCGGGTTCCCTTGTATAATATGAAACTTTCCTCTCTCCCATCTTTGAACATTTATCTCCACTGGCGGGGAATTTCTAAATCAGAGCAATTACATCTTAGAGAGAGACCCCAAATGAATGAGCTTCCTTTCCCTAATGCAGAAATGAGCTCAAAGGCCAAGAGTCTACTGAAGTTGGGGAGAAATAAAAGGGGCAGAGGAGTGGAGGGGCAATTATTTAATTCTGGACCATAGAGATGCTCCTAGAGTCCTGCCCACCTCCATCTGAAGACTTTATACTGCAAAGACCTGGAACTCTTTGATAAAATCTATCTTTTCCACTTTTCTGGACTCCTTGTTGAACATCATCAGATTCTTAAATATTCTAAGGAACTATTTGTGATGCTTTCTCATTAGTCTTTGTTGTGGCTGCTATTATTTATTGACCCTTTTCGCTTAGTTTGAACCTATTTTCTTTTGAAGTGATTATTCTTAGTTCTTACAAATATTCTCTTCATCATTTGGGCTGTATTTACTAATTTACCAAATCCCCCTGAAGTATTTTGCTAAATCCAATGGTCATTTCTCCTTGACTAAAATTCTAAGGTATTAAGTTTATCCCTTGATGCCTATTTCTATCATCACTAATTCTAGGCTTCTTGGCTTCAGCACACTTTTGCTCATTGCCACAGTAACAGCATTTTCCATATTCCATTTCTGTGACTCATGTACTCAAAATTGTCCTTGAAAAGACAAAATAACTCATCAACTGTGTCTACTCCAACCGTGACAAACGGTTTAAGGTACACATCAATTTTTACCTCCTTCTTTGAACTGTTTCAAAGCCTACAGTGATATTCTCTTTCTTTACACAAAGAAAAATTCAATAATCTAGGCAATAATTTTCTGATTATATGAACTGTCATGGGCTGAATTGTGTCCCCCGCCATATTTACATGTTGAAGCCCTAATTCCAGGTACATAGGATGAGACTGAATTTGGAAATAGGTTCTCCATATAATTAAGGCTACACGAGGTTACAATCGTGAACCCTAATCCAATCTGACTAATGTTCCTACAAGAAGAAGAAAGTTGGACACACAAAGAGACACCGGGTGCATGTGTGCCCTGAGGGATGACAATGTGAAGAGGTAGCAAGAGGGTGGCCACCTGCAAGCCAAGAAGAGGGCTCAGGAGAAATCAACCCTGATGGCATCTGAACTGTGGACTTCCGGCCTCCAGAACTGTAAGATAACAAACGTTGTTGTTCATGATCCAGTCTGTGATATTTCATTATGGCAGCCCTAACAAATTAATACAGACATAAGTGGCTTACCTATAACAACACATGAGATGATAATTCATTTTATATACATCAAACCACTGGTACGTAAGTATTTCATAATAAATCAGAAAAAAAGACAAGTGAGGTGTTAATCCTAGGCAGTATTATGTTGTCTGTGAGTCCCTGGGCTTCTCCTACTCACATTTGTATTGAAACTATTAATTCAAATACATTATGGATTCATTACTTGTGGAAGCCTAGTCAATATGGGGATTAATAGAAAATATAAACTATTGATTTCTTTAGAAGGCTTGCAAGTGCCCTTAGATTAGTTTATTGAAAAAGAAGAATGGTTTAGAGATAAAGGATATTGAAAAGGAGTATTAATATGTTTCCCCCAAATAATTTTAATGCACATGAAAGTCAGGCTAACATACCTGGTCTTGAATCTCAACTCTGCCATATTCTCTTCATAAGGCATTGGGAAAGTAGCTTGACCTCCCTGCCTGGACTACAATAAACTGGAGTATCTTTTTCTTTATTCATAAAGAAAGTTCTTAACACTTCACAGGCTGTTGATAGGACTGCATGCTTATATCATCACATAATAGAGTTTTTAGCATGTGTAAGCAATTAGTAAATAGAGCTATCACCATTTTACTAATAAAACTATAAATAATTGGATGACAGTGAGTCACTGGTTAGTTCCCTGAAAAAGATTCCCGGCAGCTTAAACATGAGGGAGCTTTGGCTCTAGTTGGCTTGGCTCAGTGGATGGAGCGTTGGCCGGCAGACTGAAGGGTCCTGGGTTTGATTCTTGTCAAAGGCACATGCCTGGGTCGTGGGCTTGATCCCCAGTATGGGGCATGCAGGAGGCAGCCAATCAATCATTCTCTCTCATCATTGATGTTTCTATCTCTCTCTTCCCTCTCCCTTCCTCTCCGAAATAAGTAAAAATATATATTTTTTAAAAAGAACATGAGAAAAGTTAACTTAGTAAATCAAAAGTACTGCTGTCTATACATAAGTCAAGAGAAAACTTGACTTATCGATAAACAGGTTGCTGTGTGCTTGAGAAAGCTTCTGGCTGAAGTTCAAGCCTACTGTTTCAGAGACTTCCTCTGAAGCTGGTGTAATCAGTCAGTCATGGTGTTGTATGTATCTGTGGTTCCTTCCATCATAGCCTGGGAGGAATGTCCGAGTACAAAAAAGGGAAGCCTCATTCCCCTGGGGTCTGAATAAGGAGATTTGGAGCATTTGGAACGATTGCAGATTGCAGTCCTCCCCTTGATTTTCTTGCCTTGACTCTTGTCTAGAAGGCCTTTAGACTTGTGCTCACCTTCAGCCAGAGAAAGATAACAGAGAGTTATGATTCCCATAAAGATTTGCATTATTAATTTTTAGGAAATAACTTCACTTTAAAGAAGAAAATTGTAGAGGTAGAGAGTATTATAGTTTTGTAAAATGGGAAATGGATCAGTGTAATCACAGCATATGTCAACACATCATGCCCACAGTATCATATAATGAGTGCCCTGTATACTGAAATAAGGAAATGTTGACATTAATGAATCTCTAGAAATAGATATGCCAATCCAGAAAGCTAAGTGGGTTTTTTTTTTTTTGCATTGACTGGAAAATTAACGTGGAATTTTGGGTTTTCTAAAGTGTGTCTAACACTGTAACATTAAAGCATGACAACTCTGGCTACTGTAGAACAGAAGGGCATATGAGGGGACTCTAGTGGCAGGTTAAAGACCTTCACGTGGAGCACTCAGAAATGGATGAGTCTTTTCCAGCCTGGATATTCAGTCTTCAAACCTTAGCTCTCCAGCTTTCTTGAAGACATATTCCTAAATTGTCTTATTAATTTCACAAAACCCCAAGTTCAACCACCTCTGTCCAGCACTGATTGCTTTACATCACATTTCATTCAAATTAAAATGATTTAAGATGTGTTTGGGGACTTGGGAGCTCTTTGGAGCAACTCCTGAAAAAATAAAAATTGGCCTAACATATTAAGATGTTTCACTTTATATATAATTTTACAACAAAGCTGAAAAAAGCAGATGTCCACAAAGAAGTAGATTGTAGATAACTCTCCCAAAATTAAGCAACTGTTTCCCCTGGGTGATATGTGGGAAAGTTTCCATTTACACATGGTATGTTACTCACACATGGATGCTGTCCCTGCTTTGCCTCTGAATATGCACAATGATTATAGAGAGCAGTGTCCTCACAGCAGCCACACTTTTAGACGTGGGTCCCCCTGCCTTTCAGTCATGCTCTTGTTTGGAGCTCCCTGACTAAGAGAACTCCAGCCTCATTACTTACTTTCCTCTGGACTTCCCACCATTTCTTCAAATTCTTTAGAAGAACTGTTGATTTGTGGTCAGCTAATATGATCAATATCATAAATAATTCTGAAAGTGGCTACTACTCACAAAGCTTAAACCTAGTCTAGATGCATGAAAGAAAATCATTGTGAGGTAGAAATATTTAAATGAGCTCTTGATAAAACTCAGTATTTACTGAGTTTTATTTTTTTTCTTTATTTTGTGGGATGGCTAGAAAGTTTGGTGAGACTAAATGTACATTTTCCAAAATAACATAGATTTGCAAAATACATGTTTCTTAGCTGAATGTTCAACCCTATAAGATGTTTACATTTATAAATATATTTTTATTGATTCAGAGAGTAAGGGAGAGGAAGAGAGACATAGAAACATCAATGATGAGAGAGAATGATTGATTGGCTGCCTCCTGTGCGCCCCAAACTGGAGATCGAGCCCGCAACCCTGGCATGTGCCCTGACTGGGAATCAAACCATGACCTCTTGGTTCATAGGTCTATACTCAACCACTGATCTGCACTGGCTGGGCAGATTTCCACATTTATACAAGTTGTTGCATGTGCCTCAGTTTGAATAACTATGCAGAAAGAGTTTTTTTTTTTCTGGTATTGAATCTGAAGTGATTAAATATATTATTTCATTTCTATCTTTTCTTTTTTTTCCTTTTAAGACAAAAGGTACCTGACAAGATTAAGCATGTTTCTCCAAAGGTGGATATTGAGCGGAAATTATAAACAAATGGTAGAAAAAGTAAGAGAATTGCTTATTTTATTCTCTTTATTGTGTTATCATGACACCACTTGCCACCTGTTTCTGTCACTGTCACTGGTCTTCCTCCTGCCTCCTCCCTCTTCTTTGTTTGAATGAATATTCAAAGCTTCCAGATAATTAATCACACAGGACTGTTTTTAACATGAATCTGCCTTGACAGGACTTTCAAACAATTAGCCTCTTTGCAAGTGTTCAAAGATGTAGTGCATATTGCCAAGATTGTAAACTCTCCAGATTCCTGGCTTCCTGTCACTGATCGATATTAACCTAGTCTTTCAAGACTTTATTTCCAGTTGCTGATGAGAACATAGACAGAAGATGGCACTGTTTACTCATTACTAAAAGGTCAGCAAGCACTCCACTTTCAAGAATAAAACAATGCTTCCCTTCTAGGAAAACATACCATATTATTAAAAGTTGGAAGTGAGACTACGCATATATTGAACACGATTTTTGAACCTTACAACAGTAAATACAAATTTAAAATTGGGCGAGGTAAGCTAAACAGTGGAAGATAGTCTTACTGCCCACTGACTTCAGGAACAACCCATTTCAGATGGAAAGCAATGGTTACAAGCAGTGAAGGGAAGAGACCGGGATCTTGGCTTTGGGTCTCAACTCTATCTAACAAACCACAAGACGAGTTGGATGTGTTCCTTCACTTCTCTCTGAGTCTAAATTTTCTAACTGCAAAATTGGGGTAATAACACTTATTCTGTAGGACTGTTTTGTGCATTGAATGAGCACACAGTAAAAGTTCATTAATAATACTAGACCATAAGTCTTTGGTTATCTTGTTAATAAGGCATCTATTGTCACCAAATAGCTCAGTGCTTAACCTAGAGAAGCACTGTAGAAATTGATTAAATGACTGAAGAAACACTGAGAACTTAATTGAATTTTATGTTGGCTACCAGATGATTTTTACTTTAACAAGAAGTAGGGCCGAAACCGGTTTGGCTCAGTGGATAGAGCGTCGGCCTGCGGACTGAAGGGTCCCAGGTTCGATTCCGGTCAGGGGCGTGTGCCTGGGTTGCGGGCATATCCCCAGTGGGAGATGTGCAGGAGGCGGCTGATCGATGTTTCTCTCTCATCGATGTTTCTGACTCTCTGTCTCTCTCCCTTCCTCTCTGTAAAAGTCAATGAAATGTATTTAAAAAAAAAAAAAAAAAAAAAAAGTAGGACGAGCACAAAAAGTAATTAATTAGTTACTAATCTTGAACTTTAGAATACTTGGCTGTTTCCATTTTTTCTTTCCCTTATCAGGGAAATTTTATTATTCCCACTTAAATGACTGAAGGTATTTCATTACTAAGAATAGCAATTTTCTTCTAGTCTTCAGAAGCACTAAGAAAGTATTTTGTCATGACAGGTAGAAATTTATTTTATGTTTTATTCTATTTATTACTGTAATTATAGATATTGCTTCATAGTTCACTTTCCCTTCAAGGAATTTAAATGAGCAAATGATACTAAAACATGGTAGAACATTTTGCTCCTCTTGTCTCTGTAATATTTAAAACACATTATTTGTGCTTAGTTACACTAATTAAACTTCAGCATTTTAAATTAACATACATAGATAATGCCTTACTTTATCTTGTAATATTTAACTTGATAGCAATATTAACTTGAAACATCAAAAGTTTAAATCGTTATTTAGACATTATTAAATGTTTAAATATTTATTTTCATGACCCTCATGTGGTAGAGCTATTCACCAAACACTGATTTCCTCTTCTTGGGCGCACATTGTAGCCAGCTGACATTTCTTGCTCTCTCAAGTTCGATGTGTGGCCATGGGACCGAGTTCTAGCCAGTGGGATGTGCATGGGAGCGATGTTGTGGGCCATTTTTGTGCCAATGCTTCTAGCAAGAGGGTTTGCTTGCAAACACAGAAGGCCTACTTTTTTTTTTTCCAGTGGTCTTGATGCAGATGAGAGAGAGAGAACCTAAGACATAGCCACATAATAGAAAGAATCTGACCCATGAGTCTCCAGTACAAGAATTCATCTGTGCCCCAGTAATTGTTAGGAAAATGGGAAATAAACTTTGTTCTAGCAGTTGGCATTGCCCAATCTAATACTCTCATAAAAGACAAACAGTGAGCTAGCAATAACACTGGAGCATATGATTTGCTGTCATTGTTTAGAATTTTCTAGGTTGAAATAGAGATACCAGGTAATGAGTGGCTTTTGATGGGAGGGCCACAATGTTTTGCTCCATCAGCTCATTAGCAGTTCTATACAGTAGATACTTACTTTTCATCAATCTATTTTTTTTGTTGTTGTTAATTCTCACCCCTGGACATTTTTCCATTGATTTTTAGAGAGAGTTGAAGGGAAGGGAAGAAACACAGAGAGAGAGAAACATCAATGTGAGAGACACATTGATTGGTTTTCTCCTGTAAGCGCCCTGAACCAGGGCTGGGGATCAAGCCTGCAACTGAGGTACATGCCCTTGACTGGAATCAAACCCATGAGCCTTCAGTCTGCAGGCCAACGCTCTATCCACTGAGCCAAACTGGCTAGGGCTCATTTAATTAAAAAATGCCAATAATGGCTCAATGATGTTTGTTTTAGAGTACATTTAAACAGATATATGCCTCCTTGTGTTTAGCTCCATTTTCTCCATAACACTGTACAGTGGAGGAAAATATTTAAAACTAAAATTGGCAGCAGCTATTATACCTTCCAGGGGATGACGACTGAGTGGCATAATATTTATTTCTAGTTTATTATTCTTTCCTTCCTCTCCCAGAGTCTAAGGTGGAGTGAAAACTTAGACCTTCCTGTTACAGCTATTTCTTTGCTGTAGAAGAGTGGACCTGGAGAGATGGATAGCCCATTGTAAGGGAGCGCAGTCATCTGTCTTTGGTGGCACAGAAAGCAACGAGGGCCTAGAGGAAAGCAAGGAATGGAAAGTGAAATTTTTCCAATAAAGACGTGAGAGGAAATAATTTGGGTGGGTGGTGAGATATGAGATATATAGTCTTTATTTTTTAAAATATATTTTTATTGATTTCAGAGAGGAAGAGAGAGTGAGAGAAATAGAAACATCAACGAAGAGAGAGAATCATTGGTCAGCTGCCTCCTGCACTCCTCACACTGGGGATTGAGCCCACAACCCAGACATGTGCCCTGACCCAGAATCGAACTGTGACCTCCTGGTTCAGAGGTCAATGATCAACCAGTGAGCCACGGGGTCTGGGCAAGATATAGTCTTTAAATGGAGAGGGGCTGGCTATTTTAAATGAAGCTTGCTGTAGCCCAATGATGGCGAACCTTTTGAGCTTGGCGTGTCAGCATTTTGAAAAACCCTAACTTAACTCTGGTGCCGTGTCACATGTAGAAATTTTTTGATATTTGCAACCATAGTAAAACAAAGATTTATATTTTTGATATTTATTTTATATATGTAAATGCCATTTAAAAAAGAAAAATCAACCAAAAAAATGAGTTCGTGTGTCACCTCTGACACGCATGTCATAGGTTCGCCCTCACTGCTAGCCAATGCGTTGAATGTACTTTACAGGGAGGGTCATGTGCTGGTTCGCTGCCACTCTCCTCTCTTCCTTCTCTGTGCCCCAGGAGAGTAGTTCATGTAGATTCTATCTTTCTGGCTTCTATTTGGACTTGGCGAGTGGGAAGCATGTGCAGAAAAGAGAGTGATAGAAGATGAGAAAAAAACAGGATACTTCTCCCCTCTCCCCTCCCTCCTCTGCACAGGATTCTGCAAAGGTCCCGTATCATTGATGGCGCCTGGATGGGTACCACTGCTCTTCTCCCTTTCTTCTTCAGGCCTAGAGTGGCAAGAGCTTCCCTGAGTGTTGCTGTTTCCCTTTTTGTTTCTCAAATCTCTAAAGAGTCTTATTATTAAAGTCCTTTCAGTGAAACACTTCTGAAGGAGGCTGGTTCTTCACTCACCAGGATTCTGATGAACAGAGAGTTGGTGGGGGTAGTGGTGAGGGGCGTTACAGGAAAGGTACTGAGTTCGTGCTTGGTTTGGTTCTGATGTTAATTGAAAAGTGTTTGAAAGTAAAATTTAATTTGAAATCATACTGATTTACGACTTGAAACTTTGATGACCTTCTGTACCCAGAGACCAGGAAGAGGTCATGTGTGTGCGTTTGGTGTTGCTTGCATAGATATAAACATTGTAGATATAATGCCATGGGCATTTACTCCAGGGGTTTCTCTGTGAAAATACTTTAAACAAATTAAAAACAATCTATTTTTATCCACGCCTCACCCTCTAGCAACAGCTGAACTTTGAGGGGCTGTGAGCTTTAATGGTAAGTGTGAGTGAGGGATGCGCAGGTTCTTTAACAGCTAAAGAAGAAAATAGTCACAGGAGAGAAGTCAATGTGAGATCAGTCCTTCATCGGAAGAGGATCCTGGCAGCTTCAGCACATCGTCAGTAGTCTTTATGCCAGCCATCCTAGTATGTGTGAAGTGTGAGTTCATTGTCATTTTGATCTGTATTTCCCTAATGGTTAATGGTGTTGATCTAGTTTTACATACTTATTGGCCATTTGTATATTTTTTAGAGCAATGTCTTTGAAAATGATTTGCCCAGATTTAATTGGTTTATTTATCACTAGAGTTGTAAGCCTTTTTAGATATTCTTTTTTTTGATTTATTTTCTTAGTGGGTTGCTCTGGGGAGTCCAGTTAACATCTTGACTAATAACAGTCTAGTTAGGATTAATACCGACTTCATTTCAATTACATATAATAACTTTGCTGTGATATAATTGGTTTCCCTTTCTCCCTCTGTGCTGTTACTGTTATACAAGCCCCATTATTTTGCACCATGTGCCCACCCACACAGATTTATAATTACTTCTTTATGCAATTGTATCTGGAATAAGATAGAGGAAAAGAAAAGACTTATAATTAAAAAATGAATGCCTCGGGCAAAGGCTTTTCACTGGGAAGCTCTGAGTCAGGTTAAGTAAAGACAGCCTTGCAAGGGTGTTCCTATAGGGAATGACCAGACAGGTTAAATAATGATAATTCCCCGGAATGAGACAGTGACGGAGCTCCAGACCTGCTCTGCCAACTCCAGGGGTGGCCAGGCTGCAGGCTCTCACCATGTTTGTGGGCTGTGGGTTTTTAAGACTGAACCGGAGAGTCAGGGATGCAACCAGGGCAAATGAAATCCCTGTAATGCTTGTTCTTATGAAGATTCAGTTATTTTCTTGAATGAACATTCCCAAGAATGTTGTAAGTATCTTCTTAATTTTTAGAGTTTTGGGAAAATTAATTCTGAAACTCCTTGTGAGTTTTGTCATTTCCTTTATGGAGGAAAAATAAATTTGGAAGTCTTTACTTAGCTATTTTTGCTGAACACCTCTATTATGTATTTGAGTTTAAAGTAGCAGGAGGGGCTAAAAGAAGCCTTGAGTTTAAAATGGGTGGGAGGAGGAGGAAAGAGAGGGAGAGAGAGAGAGAGATAAGACTGAAAAGTCAGTCAGTGGCCAGATTATTCAGTTTTATAGATCAAATTTAGGAGTTCAGTTCTTTAATCAATCTCTCTATATATTAATATATATATCAATGTATATATCAATATATAATCTATATCTATATCTATACACACATACATATATATTAAGGGAGAGGGAAAGAGAGATAGAAACATCAAAGATGAGTGAATCATTGATTGGCTGCCTCCTGCATGCCCCACATTGGGGATGGAGCCCACAGCCTGGCATGTGCCCTGACCAGGAATTGAACTATGACCTTCTGGTTCATAGGGTGATGCTCAACCACTGAGCCATGCCAGCCAGGCAGGAGTTCAGTTCTTATTCTAAGGGCACAGAGATGTAACCAGAGGATTTTACGTAGAAGGAAGGCCACTTTAGACTAAAGGAGATCAGTTAGTTAGGAGAGGGAAAGAAGACAGATGCTTGGTGTATGGAAGGAAGTGAAAATAAAAGAAGTGGATAGGTATGAGAGACATTTAGAAAATAAAATGAACAGGGCTGTTGGTGGACTAAAGGGAAAGTTTAAGAAAGAAATTCAGAAGGGACATGGTTTTCCTGCCCTTGCATCACCGTATGGTCCCGCTCTCCCAGCTACAGCGCCTGCTAACTATCACCAGCAGTTCATCTTGGATGAATGCACAATGGATAACGTGAAATTGCCGTGAAGTGTAGTCACTGTCAGTACAAGCACAGTGACCTCTCTCTCTCCCATTTGACAAAATAACAGATACTTCTCAGAAGCAGAAGGGTTGACAGAAGCTCTGGTTCCCGAGAGAGGACAGACGAGACATGGAAGAATGGTTAGTGCTAAAGCAAAAACAAAGTCAAACACCTGTCCACCTCCTCCTCTTAGGATTTTATGGAAATAGAAACACTAAATGAATCTATTCTTAGAAAAGGCAACTCTGTTTTCTTTGTAATCACTTTTTGATTGCTCCTGGGAGATTTGATTTATCTAACAAAGGTAAAAACATTTTTCCTAAGACTAGGATTTCCACTTTTCCTGACACATTCACAAGTTATCTCTTTGTATGAGTATTTAATCATGTCCCTGAGTTTTGCAATAATCTGTTGTGGGTGACATTAATGGTCTATCCTCAAAGAGTGTACTTAGTGTTGAAAAGGTTTTTCAATGATTTGCTCCAAAATAGCAAGTTGGAAAGTATCACAATAGCAGGAATCATGAATTTACAAATTAATTGTTTGCCCAGGGTAAAAATATTCTATGCTGATATACAACAAACACCAAATGATAATAAATATTATTTAGATATCAAAATGGTACCAAATGTATTAATAAGAAATATATTTGTCATATAAATATCAACATAGTATTGCACACATATATCATAAATCTTGGACTCAGAAATTCCATATCTAGGATTAAACTGCAAAGTTAAACTATTATTTTCACTAAAAAAATATTTGGAATGATGCAATTTCAGCATTGTTTGACTCAACAATGAATTAGAAACATCCTAAATGAAATTCAATAGGAAAGAGTTAACGTTATGGTGATAAAAATGAAAAAGAATGAGATCTTTCTATATGTATTACTTATATGGAAATATCTTCATGACACATTCTTAACTGGAAACAGCAAAGTACAAAACAATCTACGTGATGTATTACTGTGTGGCAGTGAGAGCACATACGTGATTACTAGTAGACATGCAAATACTACCTCTGAAAAGTTCCATAGGCAATTGGAATTAACAGCCAACACAGGAAGGAGAACTAAAAGGCTGAGAAGCATGAAAAGTGGGAAAATTGCATGCGCTTTCTTGGTGTATACTTATAATTTTTTAAATGCTGTACCACGTATGTGTAGTAATTAACTTAAAAAGTAGTATAGTTAAACTTCATTTTATTTATTTATTATTTATTTATTTATTTATTATTTTTTACTTAAACTTCTATTGCTTATCTTTATAGCAGGCTTCATCTATCATATATCTCTCTATCATCTGTCTATCTTTATCTATCTATCATCTATCTATCTATCTATCTATCTATCTATCTATCTATCATCATCTTTTTGTACACATACACATGTCAAAATACATACACGCTGTGTCTGTCAGGGTTCTCCAGAGAACCATATGAGAGAGAGAGAGAGGAAGAGAACTGTTGTTTTAAAAAATTGACTTATGTGTAGGGAGGTGGTGTATGAATTGACTTATGTTCAGGGAGATGGTGCATGACAAGTCCAAAATCTATAAGGTAGACAGCATCCTGGAAATTTAGGTCAGAGTTGATTTAGGTCCTGAGTCCAAAAATTCTTTTGGGCACTTGCTGGCTGGAAACTCAGAAGGAGTTTCTTCGTTGCAATCTTGAGGATAATACCTTCTTCTTCAGGAACCTTGAAGTCTTTCTTGTTAAGGCCTTAAACTGATGGATGAGGCTCACCACATTATGAAAGACAATCTGCATTACTCAAAGTCTACTGATTTAAGTGTTAATCAAACCTGAAAATCACCTTCAAATCAATTTATCTAGGTTGGGGTTTAACTAACACCTGAACACCATAACCTAGCCAGGTAAACACATAAAATTAACTATCACACCTAAACTGAGAATTTTAGGTTTGAGAAATGGGATAGAGCATGTCTACAAATGGGATAGAGAGGAAAAGCCAGTGAAAGTTTCTACATTATCTACAGATAATTTCCCTAATAATACCATCTATTCAGCAGGAGGGTGAGGAAGTAAGGATAAGGTTAGAAAATAAGAAGACCCTCCTTTACAGACATGCCTTTAGGAAGAAATTCTGGAGTTAGAATAACATAACTTCACCCTAGGCCCCCCACCCCTGCCCCGCCCCCAAATTCCATGGTATACCCAAATGAGTGATATCCTAGTAAGGATAGTAGGAGAAAATGGAGATCTACAACTGACTGAAAAAAACTAAAGTGTATTAAACCCACACATGGTACACCTTAGACTTACACAATGTTATAGGTCAAATATACTATATAATAAAAGCCTAATATGCTAAGTGTCTGGTCATCCAGTCGGCCGTTCAACCAATCAAAGCATAATATGCTAATGATATGCTAGCAGCTAGGCCAGTGGTCAGCAAACTCATTAGTCAACAGAGCCAAATATCAACAGTACAACGATTGAAATGTCTTTTGAGAGCCAAATTTTTTAACTTTAAACTATATAGGTAGGTACGTTGTTATTAACTTAATTAGGGTACTCCTAAGGCTTAGGAAGAGCCACACTCAAGGGGCCAAAGAGCCGCATGTGGCTCGCGAGCCGCAGTTTGCCGACCACAGAGTTAGGCCATTCAACTGCTCACTATGACATTCACTGGCCACTAGGGGGCAGACACTCCAACTGGTAGGTTAGCTTGCTGCTGGGGTCTGGCCAATGGGGATTGAGTGAGATGGATCAGACACGCCCTGGAGTCCTCCTGTGGTCCCTCCCTGGCTGGCCAAACTCTGGCGTCCCTCCCTGGCCCCAAGCAGGAGCTGCCTTTTGGTGGTCAGTGCACTCCCACAGGGAAGCACTGCTTAGCCAGAAGCTGGGCTCACAGCTGGTGAACGCAGTGAGCACAGTGGGGGTGGCAGGAGCTTCTCCTGCGTTGGCTGCAGGTGGGCGGTAAGGAGCAAGGGGTCCCAGACTTCGAGAGCCCTGGGCTGCAAGAGGGATGTCTGACTGCTGGCTTAGGCACGATCCCCAGGGAGTGATCATCTCCAAAGGGGTGGACATCCCCTGAGGGGTCCCAAACTGGGAGAAGGAGCAGGCCAGGCTGAGGGACACCCCCTCCAGTGTACGATTTTCATGCACCGGGCCTCTAGCATCTTAATAAAGTTGGATAAAATCAAACAAAAACAAAACACTAAAGGGTTTGAAGCATCCTGTGATAAGACTCTACCTTCTGGTAGCTATCAGGGGTTTTATGTGTTATAGGCAGTTAGATTGGTCATGAGTTAAAGAAACAAGAAAACAAGAATGAGATATATGAGGCAAGACAAATGACACAGACTCACTTCTTAGAAATATATGACCCAAGGAAAGTAAGTCTGTGGTTTGGGGTCTGCAATTCTTGGTGTAAACTTTTCTAAAAGATTTGAACCTTTAGGGGACCTAATAATATTCTAGAGACTTAAAATGTTATTATGTTTATGGAAGAGAATGATGAGGTCTATGTAGCTACACAGATAAACTGGAAATCAAGATGTTGATAAATGAAGACCCAGGTTCAATTTTAGTAGATATTTAGAACACTGGTAGCAGCAATGGGAAGCAATGGGAGGTAATGAATATTTTAGGTTTAGGTGTGGTAAAATGTAAAATAAATATAGGTGTCATGGCTAGTTTTGATGGGGTGAGGCTAGATGATATTAAGATTTTATAATTTTAAATTTATATTTCCAAATACTAATATATGTTTTGTCTTAGATATACCTGTATAGCTATGCTTATGAATATCTGAAGGCAAAAATGAACATACACTTCAACATACCTCACTATTTCAAATTTTTGATCACATTTAAAGTAGTGTCTATATAATGTGCAGAAAGTGTAACGTTTCAGACAGCTTTATTTTTAGCAGCTGTGCTTATTTTTATCTTGTTCTATGGCATGGCTCCTGTCAAATTCCAGTCATTTAGGATTTTGCAAAGAAACTGAACTAGAAACTTTTTGTTTTCCTTTAGTTTCTAGGACACAGTATAGGAACCTGAAAACTGGATAAGGTGAGAGAATTTAGGAAGGGGGGCAATGAACACATTACTTTTAACAATCAGGAGTTTTGCGGAGGTGAAAGAAGGAGTTTCATATGATTCTCATGTTTTTGAAATTCACTGGCCTATAAACCTATTTTTGTACTTGGCAGGGGCGGGGGCGATTGCTATAAGGTTGTCAATGTTTATTTTATTTTATTTTTTTACTAAGTCATGTTAAAGAAAAACCAAGATAAATAACTAAACTCTAATATTGCTGCCATTTAATAGAAGAAAGCACTTTTAATGTATAAAATATATTTATTCCCTGAGTAATATTCAAAATATTAAGCACTTGGAATGGTGCTTATACTAATTCACCAGTCAGAACAGACATTGGCTGCTAAACTCTACTGCACTTAATGAACGTAATCTTAGGATAAAGCAGGGTGTTTTCTGTTTCATACCTTAGAGCAGTGGTTCTCAACCTTCCTAATGCTGCGACCCTTTAATACAGTTCCTCATGTTGTGGTGACCCCCAATTTCATTGTTACAAATTGAACATAATTAAAGCGTAGTGATTAATCACAAAAACAATATGTAATTATATATGTGTTTTCCGATGGTCTTAGGCGACCCCTGTGAAAGGGTCGTGCGACCCCCAAAGGGGTCGCGACCCACAGGTTGAGAACCACTGTCTTAGAGCTATGAAAACTGACTACTTTATCCTTATTTTTACCCATTTTCCAGGATGCATGAAATTCTGGTAGACACCTATATGTGTCCACAGATCAGTATCTGCAATATTGACTAAGGAAATTTCTCTGTGGAAGAAAGCCCAGAATTTTTCAATAACAAGAAATTTAGAATGTTCTTGAGAAGTACAGAATTCCAATCTATGAACTTACTCTCTTGGGTTTTTTAAAAATTTGGTTGGTCCTTTAGGAGTGATTTTTAATAATGGGTATAGAATATTAAATGTAGCGGGAAAATGGGCAACATAAGACATGATTCCAGCTCTTGAGAAGTTTTCAGTCTAACTAGAGAAATACAGCGATGTGTGTGAAATGATGGGAACACAATTTTAATTCAGTTGATCAGTGAAGATATGACAGGGGCTTTGGCCCGAATATAGAAATGCTGAGATAATTTAAAGGGCTTAATATATGTAGCTGCTTCAAAATATTGTATGATAAATAAGTGCATGCACTTAGTATTCAGAATAATCACAAACTTGCTGGGTATATAGAGAAATAAAAATAATTAGAGAATATATATATTTATTGATATCAGAGAAGAGATAGAAACATCAATGATGAGAGAGAATCATTGATTGGCTGCCTCTTACATGCCTCACACTGGGGATCAAGCCCACAATCTGGACATGTGCTCTAACTGGGAATCAAACCGTGACCTCCTGGTTCATAGGTTGATGCTCAATCACTGAGCCACACTAGCTGGACTCCAATTTTTTTTTTCAAGTGTTTGTTAATAGGACATGTATAATATGCCATGGGAAAGTTGACTCAGGAAACTGGCAATCTCTGAATATTGGACAAATCTTCATGAATGACAGAGAGCTGAGGTCTGTGGAGAAGCAGTTTTGGATTGAGGCTACTACGCAAGCATGAAACCTGGGGGAGGACAGACTCATAAAACCACCTGTCATATAGCAGCAGTTTGCTATAGGAAATTCTTAAGTTGGAATATCGGCCTGAAAAGCAGTAAATAATGTTACAACTTTGAAAAATTCTTGTTTACCAATTTATTCAACCTAACAGTTTGCTCACCTGGGAAAAGAGCTGTCTTTTTAGGAGAGTAGTTTGCTCATCAAAACTCACCCAGAACTTTGATTCACCATGGTCTCCAACTCTTAAGCTACTATTTGTGAACTTTGCCAAATGCAACCAGTTCACTACCTTGATAAAACCTGCCTTAAATTACTCAAAGACAGCCCTTAAGCTTTACAAGTATCCTACTTGAAATTTCCCCTTTTGAGACACTCCTGGCAAATTTCAAGGTGGAAATCTCTCTCTTATAAGTTAAATGAATTTAGTTTTGTTCAACCATCATATTTTTGTGATGACCTTTTAAAGGAAATTTACCATTAACTGGATTAAATCGTAACTGAATATTAGAGTACGTAAATCAAAAGTTAGTATTCCAATATTGGCGTGATCAAACATTATGAAAGCCATAAAATCAAACAGTAATAAAATTACTGCTTTATTAAAACCAAGGATTTGTAGAATTTATATTTCAATATGTTCAATAATACTTATGTTCCCATGTTAGTAGTGGTATTCTCTGTCAACTGTGCTGGGGACATTAGATCAAAATTATTCCTTCCCTCCTCTTTTCTTTCTCCCTCCCATACTCCCTCCTTCCTGCTTTCATTCCCTCCTTCCTTTTTCCCTTCCACTATTTTCTGATATTTATTCCTTTGAGTCCTTGTTATTTTTATTACTATGGCTGTACCAGAGTAGTGTGTTTATCCCAGCGAAAGCTTATTTATTGAAGGTCTGTTTGTCCTTTATATGTTCATATCTCTTGGCAAATATGCTGGGCTTTTTCAAATGAAATCATCTAATTTCTCTTATTGGTGATGGAAAGTTGACATTTATGAATGACAAATGTTAGAAGACCCATTATTTTCTAACCCTAGAGGTGACTAAAAAATTGGAAGAATTGACAAACATTAGTGTAAAATGTATAGTAAGAGTATTTAAGAGTATTTTTGCCCTTGTTAGACTGAGCTCCATAGTGACTGTGTGCCAGTATTTCTGAAAGATTAAAATCATTGTAAGAAATTTAATGCACCATTGATTGCTTTCACTGAAGATAAAAACAAAATAATATTTTGATCTGTGTTAATGTTTCATTACAATAAAGGAATACTTTTGTTGTTACCTTGGCAATTTACAATACAGTGCTTCCTTAGTTGACATTAGGCCTCCAGCAGCAGAAACAACTCACTGCTTCTCAAATTATGAGAAATAAATTGAGGGTCAAGAAAAGGGCAACATTAAAAGCACATCAATTATTTAAGGACAAATGATAAAGAATAAAGGAATGCAATTGAGGGAGGAGGCAAACTTTGAAGATGACTCCGTAGTTTAGAGACTGTCTCCAGGGCAACCTTGGGCGACATGTTCTGAAGATGGCAGGGCCACATGAAGGAGGAGCCTGTGTCCCTGTGTCACCCTGGAGAGTCACCCCCTTCCAGGAATAGTTGGATTGAATGGGGACATCCCAGCTCCACAGAAAATTCCTGAAATTGTAAGACCCTGTCATTTCCAATCGATTTGTCCTGTGTTCTTGCAATTGAGTTCCCGGTCTCTTCGCTAATACCTTTGGGAAGGCTCTTCCATCCTCTGCTCCTGTCTGACTGCATTGGCCAAACACAATGGAGAGTGGGAGCCTTCAGTGGAGGGAGATCCCTGGGACCTTTGAAGGCAGGACCGAAGTAAACTTGAAATCAAGAGAATGGGCCTAACCCAAAGATGTGGGCCACACCACTATGTGTGCAGAGCAGGGGCTGTGAGGGGATATGGTGTGGCAGTGCTTTGAATTTTTAGGTTTCCTAGGAGATGGGGAATGGAGTGGTCCGACCTCAAGGTTGCAATCAGCCCCTTCTAAGGGATCTCCTGTATTCCAGACATAACTCTTCCTTAACAACAGGGATGGAGAAACAGGAAAAAGAAAATATTTGCCAACTTAATAGCTACACACCAAGTACCAGGGGAAGTATTAATTTCTTTGCAGGCAATGAAAATACATCTGTTAAAGCATTTGCAATCAGAGTCACCATTTGGTTAAGCTTGGAGATGATCCATTGTCATTCTCCAAGATCTAGCTGCCTCCTGCACAGGTCAAATAGGCGAGTTGAATGTGGATGTGATGGGAACCCTATCCCTGAATGTCTGAAGTCCTTGATGGTGACACTAATGTCTGTAATCCCTGCAGGAATACAGAAATCTTTTATTTAGGATTTTTCTAGGTAGGATCAGTCTAGTGGTTTCCACTTGGCCTTTTCCCCCATAACAACCCTCAATCCACAGTTCAGGAAAGCAGTGTGGGAATTCTGCCAACAGACAACCTTCCGTCTTGAGCTGTAGCACTGGCTCTTCCCTAGCTCTCCAGTTTCTGCAGATTTTGGATTTGCCAGCCTCCGTAATCATGTGAGCCAATCCCTTAAAACAAACCTCTCTCTCTTTCTCTACACACACACACACACACACACACACACACACTCTATATCTGTTCTCCAGTATCTGAATGATGAATGTTATGAGCTGAATTCATATGTTGAAGTTCCAACTCTTACTACCTCAGAATGAAAGTGATTCAAATAAACTGCTAGGGTGGGGCCCTAATTTAATATCACTGGTGTCCTTATAAGAAGGGAAAATTTGGACACAAAGAGACACCAGGGAGGCATAAGCTCCCAGTGAAAGCCATGTGAGGAAACATGGAGAAGGCAGGCATCTGAAAGCCATGGAGAGAGGCCCCAGGAGAACCTAAACATGCCAATGCCTTGATCTTGGACTTTTAGCCCCCATGGGAAAAGAAATTTCTGTTAAATCAACTTGGCTGTTGTAATTTCTATGGCAGCCGTAACAAACTAATATATAAGGTATTGTCATATTTTTTCATAGTATTAGCAATGCTAATCTTATAATTTTACTTCTAGTAACTGCAGAAAATATTTCCCAACTTAATTAGCAATTCCATTATGCATTTTTCCCTAAGGTCCAGAAGTTGCAAGGTTTATGACTCAGAAGAATTTTGTACTTATGCTCTATTTAAAAAGGGTATGGTTTTATCTACATTTTCTCAAGAACAAAGGAGACAGTAGCCTGGTTAACTGAATAGTTGGTCCATCATGAGGAAAATCTCTCACTCTTATTTGATGCCTGTGAACAGAATATTTCTCTTCTTTAGTGAGAGAGCCACATACCTTTTGACAAATAAGATAGATGGTAGTGAGAGAAGGGGTTGGTGTTGGAGTAGTTACTAAAGTTCTCTCAGAAAACACATCATACCAATAAGATCCATGGAAGAAAAAGGTATTTGAATGAGGTGGGTAGGACATTGAGGTGTCCCTGGCTTAGACTTAAACTCCAGAATTGCACATAAATTGGGGTGCAGGTTTAAGAAAAGGGGAAAGAATACATTAATAATTTAAGAATATTTTTACAGCACTTTATTGAGGTATGACTGACATACAAAAAGCTGTACATATTTAATGTATACAACTTGATGAATTTGGAGATATGTATGCACGTGTGAAACCATTGCCACAAACTATGCCAGACCCATTCTGATTCCAGGAGTATATAAAGGGAATATGTCCCTTTTTCTCAATTTCTTATTGGGATGCAATAGACATCCCTGTTCTTTCTCCTTGTTATCCACAATTGTTTGCATGTAACTGCAGGCCCAAGTAAAAAACAGTTTTTAAGACCTCTTTGGGGGTAACCTAGCATCATTCACAAGTGTGTAAATAACACTTAGGTTTCAGACTCTTGAAAAAAAATTCCTCCTCACTGCCCAGCAAATTGCAAATCTGATTTGTCTCCTCAGACATAGCGGAGGGTGAGTGTCATGAGGAGAGATGATGAGAGTAACAGTGCCTGTGCAATAATAAGTCAGGAAGCAGTTTATGGGCTGGTCTTAATGAAATTGCTGAAGAATTGTACTTTTCATAGGCTCTATTGCAGGGAAATATCACAGTGGGGTTTAATAAAATCAGAGGTTAGTAATAGAAGGGGCATTCTGGGACAATAAAAAGTAAAATTCTCTACTTCATAAAATATACCCTTTCCACTGAAATTTCCAGCATATTATAGATGAAATTGTACTAAAGTTGAGAAAAGCACATAAAGATTATGATTGTTTTTTAGCCTTTAAAAAGAACG
The DNA here is from genome assembly GCF_014108235.1 of Myotis myotis. NCBI lineage: Eukaryota > Metazoa > Chordata > Mammalia > Chiroptera > Vespertilionidae > Myotis > Myotis myotis. The sequence goes on along the minus strand of NW_023416324.1, from coordinate 204,840,695 downwards.
GCTTCTTCTATTTACCTGCTAAAGCCCGAGTTGAGGGATTAGTTCTTTCCCAAGTGATTATGGCTTCTGAAATGGTCAGAGGCTGTGTTCTTCGTGTGTTTTAGGCATCAGTCAAGAGCTGGAGTCAGGGGAGAAACGATTGAAAGGCTGATGTTTCAACTACAAATTACTAGAGTGTTGTTGAGATGAAATGACCATGGTTTCCTGTTTTGTGATATTTTAGAATTCATTCTGAAAAATATGTCTGTTTAGATTGCTTTTTATCCTATCAACACCTAAGTTCTAATGTTTTTTTTTAATATATATATATTTTTATTGATTTCAGAGAGGAAGGGAGAGGGAGAGGGAGAGATAGAAACATTAATGAGAGAGAATCGTTGATCGGCTGCCTCCTGCATCCCCCCTACTGGGGATTGAACCCACAACCTGAGCATGTGCCCTGACCAGGAAATCAAACCATGACCTTCTGCTTCATAGGTTGGTGCTCAACCACTGAGCCATGCCAGTCAGGCAATTCCAATGTTTTAATAACTTTCATAAAGTGCTCTTTCACATGCCTACTGTATTACATATGTGCCTATAACTGCAAATGTAGAACTGTACATGTACTCTACAACACAATGTCAAAAATGAACATTAAAAAAATAAACATTATTGTGGTTAAATGTCTACAACAGGCAAGAAGATAAACAAAAGTGATATTTTAAGGCTGGCAAGATAAGAATTGGAATGAAACCAATAAAGTACTGTATCTAGTTGCTAGACTATATCTTGCCCATTTTTATATGTCCTTTTCTAAGCGGGATCGGATGAGACAAAGGAGGGAACTACTGGAAATAGATCACTTTAGGGTAGACATGATGAAATAATTTTACAGTTAAATATTTCTCAAGAGCAAGCAGTTCATTGAGCTTAAGAGAAAATTTGAACTTATATCTAAAACATGTATTCCTTTATAGTGTAGTGTTTTGGGGATATTTCTCAATGTCAACTCTGTCTGGTTTGTTCACAAATATTTTTCATCCCTCAGTGATGTCTAGCAGTTAGTTATTTTTCTCACAGTTCCAGATGTGCTTTTTTCAGTTTTTGATTTTCGCCTGATCTCATGGAGTCTTTCCCTGTGCATCTTCACTTATAATCAGCCAGACTAGCCAACGTTAACACAGATTTCCATACAGATTTTCAGATCTCCTTCTCTGCATATCATCTTATTTCAGGTTTATAGGTGCGAAGGGAATGCAAAAGTAACTACAGCTATTGAAAAAAATCTCACTGTATGTTCCCATTGATGTAAGAAATCTGTACGGATTTTATAAGAGTTGACTTGAGCCAAACTGACAACATCAGTGAGGGAGCAGGGCTTGAAATGCTTTTGAGAATTACTGTTTTGCAGTTTCTTTTATGTATTTGAAATTAAGGAGGGATCATAAGAAATATTATATAGGGTAAAAACAACGAAGTGGGAATTGGATTACAGGAGAGTTAAGGTTATGTGCTCTCTCGAGGGTGGTTACGCTTAAAAGGAGAAGTCTGAAAAGAAGCATGTCAAAGTTGTGTTAAACTAGATGCATAGAAACGATGGACAGGGCCGGCTGAAAGCAAAGATAAGCCTGATACTGCAGAAGTTACATGTCAGGGGTGTGACTACCCACCATGACTTGTCTAGTGAGCAATTTATGATCAGATCATCTTGGGAGGTTACTTTCCATAGAAACACGCCCCCCCCCCCCACCTCCGCCCCTCAAATTCCAAAGGTAGACTATTCAAACTGTAAGAGAGATGGGTGCTGTTATATTTTCTAGAATAAGCAAGATAAAGGATCAGTAAATACAAAGTTGGTGCTGATGGCCATAGTAATGAAACCAAAATTCGAGTTGAGTCCAGGTTCGTTGTCTCACGTGGAAATCAGAGAATGAGTTCCAGGGACAAAGAGATATGCAAAAACAAAGTTTTATTACAGAAAGGCTCCCTGTTATAGGGAGGGGACCCAAACGGGTTCTCCTGGAAGTTCCTCTGTCTATGGCAGTGGTTCTCAACGTTCCTAAAGCCGCAACCCTTTAATACAGTTCCTCATGTTGTGGTGACCCCCAATCATAAAATTATTTTCGTTGCTACTTCATAACTGTAATTTTGTGACTGTTATGAATCGTAATGTAAATATCTGATATGCGGGATGTATTTTCATTGTTACAAATTGAACATAATTAAAGCATAGTGATTAATCACAAAAACAATATATAATTATATATGTGTTTTCCAATGGTCTTAGGTGACCCCTGTGAAAAGGTCGTTTGACCCCCAAAGGGGTTGCGACCCACAGGTTGAGAACCGCTGGTCTATGGGTTCATATGTGCCCTGCTAAATTCCCAGTAGCTGGTTAGAAAAATTTGGCCCTAGCAACATCCATGTATTTTAAGCTTCAGGGTTCCCTCTGTTTTTCCCCCTGTGTGTTCAGCCAGAGATCAGGGCCCTTTGTTCTTGTCATAGGGCCAGGGTGCAGCTGACAAACTGATTCCTGTCTATGTCCACAGTATCCAGCTGTATCCCCCCCCTTTACATTCCTCTCCCTTACTCATGTCCCCGACTGCCTAGCCACTCCTAACTCCTCAGGAACAGAAACAACACTAGGACAAAGCATCATTAATACTTAGTAATAAAATAATGTTGAATCCTGCAATGTCATTTTATTTTACTCCTAGTATTTTCTTCAAGTGAAAGCTCATATATTTAGTGCATGACTTTGTATTATAACTCTATTTTTCCCCCCATTGGGTTGTGAGAACCTGCTCTGACTTTTCCTCCCATAATTCATGAAAAAACTTATTTAAGAATTCTTTAATATTTAGGTTTATGGATTTTTTTTTTTTTTTACAAGCTAAGGGTTATTTAGTACTTTGCTTATTGCCATAGTTAAATTGCAAAACAATAATATATTTGTTATATTAATAAAACAGAGGTCTTAGCTTTATTTTGGGAAAATAGATGGTTAAAGAGTTTACATTTATCTGCATTATCTCTACATATAAAATGCTAAGTGACCATCTGACCATCAGATCGGCCGGTAGCTATGACACGCAATGACCACGAGGGGGCAGACGTTCAACACAGGAGCTGCCAAGCTGCGGTGACTTGGCAGTGCCGATTCTTGGGTAATGTACCCTGGAACTAGAGAGGAGGGAGCCCAATTCTGGGATGTAGCACCTGAGAACCGCCCTCTCGCAATCCAGGACCCTTTGGGGGATGTTGGAGAGCTGATTTCGGCCTGATCCCCACAGGCCAGGTCGAGGGACCCCACCTGCCTGAGGAACCCTCCTCACTCCACACATGTACTTTGAGTCGAGGTGCAGCCCCAGGTGTGGCCAGCTGGGGAAGCACCACAGGAGATTGGGTCCAGGGCGTGTCCGGCCCGTCTTGCCCAGTCCCACCCTGCCGGCCACCTTCTAATTAATTTCCTTTCAATATGCATGAATACATGCACTGGGGCACGAGTATAGTATATTATGGTATCATATAAACAGTATAAGTAAAACACTGAACTATACAATTCATCTCTTTTGTGTTATTATTATTCAAAAAAAGGAAGAGGCTGTTCCTGTAAGACAGTCCATAACCAAACACTTTTGGTCCTCTATAATTTTGTAGATATTTTTCAATAGAGATCAAATCTACCATGCAGGTAAAATCAAATTGAAAAAAGAAAATGCAACAGACACTAAGCTTTAGAGAAGAAACTTACAGTTTGAAGTGGTGCTTCATAATAATGAGGGCTGCAAAGCAAGATGAACCGAACCCAATCTCAAATAGTTCTTCTGCTGACATGACATTCCCAGGGGCAAATCCTCATGGCTCGCTGATGTCTTTGGAAATCTGAGCAGTCTGTACATGCCCTGCTCTGCATCAGGGTCATCACTTAAATACTGTGGTAACAGATCAGTCTTTGTTGCTGTAAGTAGATTGGCCTTGGGAAAACAAAAACAAAAAATCAAAACAATAATAACAAACAAACAGCGAATGCTTCACAATCTTAGATCATTTCTGCCATATTGATATCTGACCTACTCTATACGATATCTCTGTCTTGATTACAGGTTGCATTCCACACACATGGCTGGCTTTGAATATTGGAAGCTTGTTGATTCTCAGGGAAACTTGATGATAATGACTTGTTTGCCTGTATTTAGGAATAGAATGCTAATCATTCCAGAAATGAGGGAAAACCTGTCACATTTTATATCTTACAAGTCTGATGAGAGCAAGTCTGGTAACTGCAGTGTTCTTATCCACAGATAAAAATGAACATATTTCTTGTAGGAAATAAATGCAGAGGAGAACACACCAGAAAGGATAGTTAGGTTGCTTCCCTCTCTCACTTTTTCTACACCATTTCCCTTAAATATTTGAGTTGGATTTTCTTAATGTATGTAAACATTAGTCTGTTAGGTTAGCAGAACTGTGTTTTTACCTCCTGCAAACACAAAGCACAGGCCCTTCTACTTAATGGATTTCTTTAGCACGGAACTGGATGAGAGGATATACAGAAAACTTACTGAATTAAGAGACTAAGTCTAGCATGCAGCCAGAGGAGAAGCCACCGTTGCAGCTCTCCTAAGTCCTTGATGCTTTGTTCTTTGGAAACTCCATAAGAACAACATACTGAACAGGGCAATAGACGTCACCAAGGCAGAGTTCAAATATCTCAGTGAGATATTTCTGTAGGTGCCGCTAATGTTCCAGTAACATGACATTTTATACTTCCACAAAATGGAAGTGCAGGGAAATTTATTGTGTAGTAATAAACTCAATAAAAGAATGTGCGTTTTTTTTTTTTATCACTGTTTTTTTTTTATCACAGAAACACACAGTTAGGAAAGAATTTTCAATAGGTGCCCATTGTAAATGCCAGTAGCAGTCATTCTTCATGTCAGGCATTCCAACAACCTTGTACCATCCATTGATCTAGGTGCAACGTATTAAAAATGTTCAAAACTAGACATTTTCCTTCAACTCAACTATCCATCAGGATACCAAAACCAAACATTTAATAATTCCATATTTTTTACAGATAAAAGTGCCTGCTCACTTTTATAAATTGATATATATATATGTTCATTTATTTAATCAATAATTCAATAATTTATTCTTTTTTTAAAATATATTTTATTGAGTTTTTTACAGAGAGGAAGGGAGAGGGATAGAGAGTTAGAAACATTGATCAACTGCCTCCTACACACCCTCCCCTGGGGATGTGCCTGCAACCAAGGTACATGCCCTTGACTGGAATCGAACCTGGGACCCTTCAGTCTGCAGGCCAACGCCCTGTCCACTGAGCCAAACCAGTTAGGGCAATAATTGATTCTTTATACCTTTATTAAATTCTTATGATATGCCAGGGCTTATGTTAAATTCTAGAAAGCATTCTGTGATTGTTGCAACTATTGAGAAAAAAAATTAAGATAATTGTTTCTGAAATGAAAAAGAAACAGAAGAAAAAAACAAACAAACCCATCAAAGATCTGGACTAATTCAAATGGATAATGTGGATATTCATGCAGGGTTTCAAAAAAGCAAATATGGAAAATTTCACTTGAATATTTGCATTATTGCTATTAAAATCACACAGTAAAGATCAAATGAGTTAGTGTTTCAAATTCTTTGAAAAGTCTAAGGATAAATACAAAACAATTTAATTTTAAACACACTGCATTTTTGAAGGTAGACTGACTTTTATCTGAAGGGATTTCATTAAAATGGCAAGAAGATACACCAGATATCCAGTGGTCATTGGAAAAATGTGTCTATTTTTTAAATGAGAAATGAAATTGATGTAACATCTACTTTCAAGAAGAAATGGTATTGTGACGCTGTAGCACTAAAGCATTTAATGTCTTAAGTGTCCCTTTGATGTTGAGTAAATGAAGAGGGCATTTGAAAGACAATTTAGCCCAGTGATTAAAAACTAAACTGCAGCTTCACCTAAGTAGGAAGGAGCCCATAAACTACAGAGCATTACTACAGCAACAGTTTAGTTATTTCTCACACTGCTTGTTAGGGCTGCAGGATTCTTCTTCTCCATCTGTCTTTTCTTATGATCCTAAACTGAAGGGCATCTCCTACCTAGGACAGGCTGTCTTGTGCCAGAGAGGAGAGCTGGTGGAGATACACAGGGCTCTTGAAGTCTCTGATCAAAACTGCATCCATCACATCTGCTCATTCTGTTGACCAACGTATGTCATGAGGCCAGACCTAAGTCACCGGGGCAGGGAAATGTATTCATCCCTTGCCTGGCACTGTGAGTCCTGTGCCAATGATTGGTAATTGATAGCCCTTTTAGAGGGTGGGGAGTCAATGAATGAGAGCAATCTTGTTACCTTACAGTGATAGATTCTGGAGCCCCACTGACTGGATTTCTCACTCAATAGCTGTGTGAATGTGGGGGAGTTATTTAATCTCTTTATGCCTTAGATTTCTCATGCATAAAACAGAAAACAATAGTACTTTTTCTCATAGAGTGGAACTGATGATCATGAGAATTAACATTTGTAACAAACTTCGAATAATCCTGGGTCACAGTGAGGATAATTTAATTGTGAAATAAAACATATGAATATAGCAAAATTAATTAAAATGATTTATTTTAGTGACACTTTCTAATTGCATCCTAGGAGATGCATGTCAACTGTATGTACTCAGCTGTAAATAAACAAACACTATTTTCTGTAGATTTATTTGATCTAAATCCACATGAAACAAAGCCTCTAGGGATTGTAAGAGCTGTAAGTTCATGTTATTTTCCAATTTATGATACTTTTACTTGGTGTTTACAATAAACATCACAAAAATTAGTTAACATACAATAGGTGGCCTTTTGTGAAATATCCAGAATAGGTAAACCTATAGAGACAGAAAGTAGGTTGCTGGTTGCAGAGTCCGGGAAGAGGGGAGAATGGCATTGCTGAATGTGTCAGAGGTTTTTTGGGGGGTAGGTAATGAAAATGTTTTGAAACTAGATGGAAAGGGTGGAATGTATTAAAGCCCCTGAAATTTAAGTGAGAAAATGTACACAAATGCAACTAGTAAAGATGTGTAACTGTATTGGTTTTTATTCTTGCAATTTATGATTGAATCTGATATTCATGAAGGCATGCATTCAATTCTAGAAGCAAGAGTGGAAAGATTATGCAATGAGATGGATAGTAACAGAATTCTATCTTTCTGAGCTTCACAACTTAATCTGCTCGCTGTATTGATCTAAAGCAGCAACCTATTGTTTAAACTAGGAGAGAAAAAAAACACTGGGTTTGGGAGAGACTCAAGCAAGTCTGTCCTCTAGGAGGATGAGGCACAGATATGAGCTATTTCAGGGATTAAATTTTCTAATGATTTCAACCTCTAGGGGAATTTCACTTTTTGGCCGGATATTAAAATTGTATTTTAAAATCTCCTTTGGCAAATTTAATACTACTCAGGTAATTATGAGGCATTTTGTCATCACGGACAAAATCTATTTTGGTTACATAATAAATCTTATAGAAATTGTACATAGTTTTTAATTAGTGTTTCCCAATAGATAATTAATAATATGCTCTTCATGTTTAACTGTTTTTCTTTTCCTTTCTCAATTGTGAGGTGACTGAAAATCCAAGTTTAGATCTCTTTTCCCAAATAATTATTTTCTTTACCTGCCAAAAAAACCTCATATAAGATTGCTCTTATTCTGAATAGTGTGTTGGTTTATTTTAATTTCTCTAATTCTTTTTGCCTAGGTCTTTAAATTTTTAGATTTCAACAAGAAGGCATTGCTATTTTACAAGGATAATAATGAAAAGTATCTAGATAATAATTAGAAGGTTCAAAATGTGAATTATTTAGCTCAGTAAATGAGTTGTGCTTCTATGTTTTTTGGTGATGGAAATATTTGAATGTAACAGTCATAAGTCACTTTTGAAATGTTTTATTCTTTTATATATATATATTTTTTTGATTTCAGAGAGGAAGGGAGAGGGAAAGAGAGATAGAAAACATCAATGATGAGAAAGAATCATTGATTGGCTGCCTCCTGCACGCCCGCCCACTGGGGATTAAGCCAGCAACCTGACCTGGCATGTGCCATGACCTGGGACCTCCGGGGTCATACATAAACTCTCAACCACTGGGCCACGGGTTGCAATGTTTTGTTCTTTAAAGATACACGTTAGAAAATCAGACACAAACACACTACATCTTCATCATTATTTAAAAAATATAATTATAGGAAACATCTTTTTTTAAATTAAATCTTTATTGTTCAGATTATTACATTTGTTCCTCTTTTTTCCCCCCCGCATAACTCCCCTCCTCCCAGTTCCCACCCCACCCTCCGCCCTCACTCCCCACCCACTGTCCTCATCCATAGGTGCACGATTTTTGTCCAATCTCTTCCCACATCTCCCACACCCCTTTCCCCCCCAAGAATAGGCAGTCCATTCCCTTTCTATGTCCCTGATTCTATTATAATCACCAGTTCATTCTGTTCATCAGATTATTTATTCACTTGATTCTTAGATTTACTTGTTGATAGATGCATATTTGTTGTTCATAATTTATATCTTTACCTTTTTCTTCCTCTTCCTCTTCTTAAAGGATACCTTTCAGCACTTCATATAATCCTGGTTTGGTGGTGATGAACTCCTTTAGCTTTTCCTTATCTGTGAAGCTCTTTATCTGACCTTCAATTCTGAACGATAGCTTTGCTGGATAAAGTAATCTTGGTTGTAGGTTCTTGGTATTCATCACTTTGAATATTTCTTGCCACTCCCTTCTGGCCTGCAAAGTTTCTGTTGAGAAATCAGCTGACAGTCGTATGGGTATTCCCTTGTAGATAACTGAGTTTCTTTCTCTTGCTGCTTTTAAGAGTCTCTCTTTATCTTTTGCTCTTGGCATTTTAATTATGATGTGTCTTGGTATGGTCCTCTTTGGATTCCTTTTGTTTGGGGTTCTCCGCGCTTCTTGGACCTGTAAGTCCATTTCTTTCACCAGGTGGGGGAAGTTTTCTGTCATTATTTCTTCAAATAGGTTTTCAATATCTTGCTCTCTCTCATCTTCTGGCACCCCTATAATTCTGATGTTGGTACGCTTGAAGCTGTCCCGGAGGCTCCTTACACTATCCTCGCATTTTTGGATTCTTTTTCATTCCGCCCCTCCGGTTGGGTGTTTTTTGCTTCCTTGCATTTCAAATCATTGACTTGATTCTTGCGCTCCTCTGGTCTGCTGTTGGGAGTATGTATAATATTCGTTATTTCAGTCCATGTATGCTTAATTTCTAGTTGGTTCCCCAACATAACATCGAGGGTCTCATTAGTTTTCTTGTAGATCTCATTAAGTTTATCGGCGGCTTCTAAACAGTTCTTGAGAGACCTTAAAAGTGTGGTTCTGAACTCTATATCTTCCATTGACAATTTTGTCCTGTTTCTTTGTCTCCGCATTTTGTTATGCTTTCTTGGTGCACCCCCTAGTGGTCTTTGTGCGCAGTCTTGTAGTTAAGCCTTGATTGTTGTAGCTAATACCAGGGAGGGTTTGACCTCTAGGCCAAGTGGCTGTGAGAATCAGCTGTGTCTGCAGTGAGAGAACTTCTGTCCTCTAGGGAGGTGCTAATCTAGCCTTTGCCTGAGGCTATCCGGCAAATGCCTCTGTGCAGGGCTTGGGCGGGATGGGTTGCACAGGATCAACAGGGTGGGCCGGAGAGAGCAGTTATGGCGGCTCTCAGAGTCCTGTCCCCAGGGGCTCTGCCTCTCTAAGTCCCAGCGACCGCTGCAAGCTTCAGAGAGAAAGCTACACTCGCTCTGACCGAAGCCAGACAGTCCCACTTCTCCCATTTGAGTCAGGGTCCCTAAAGACTCGCCCGTATCTGGAGCTCAGAGTCTGCGACTCCCTCCCGATTGAAAACGCCATCCGCGCCCTCCGCCGCCAGCCCGCTCCGCGCACTCCACACCTCAGAATTTGACTTCAGCACTGCGCCTCCTCTGAGTGTCCGTATGCATTTCTCTTTCCTCCTAGTTGTAGGACTTCCACTCAGCCAGTATTCCTGTGGTTCTGGGTGATGTCCGTTCCGTCTTTTAGTTTCACTTTTGAAGTAGTTGTTCAAGGCAGCAAACTCCGGCGTTAACCTATGCCGCCATCTTGGTTCTCCAATTAATATTTTTAATGCACTGTGTGTAAATATATTTAAATCTCCCTTCTTCTGGTAGGTTGGTTCATTCATTCATTCACACTTCAACACTGGACAAGAAGTAGGGCTGCAGTGGTAGCCTTGGCGGCCTCGGTGGAAGCACAGCCCATGCACCATCAGTGTCAGGGCACCTCCGCCCTGGTGCTCGGCCTTGCACTGCGGGGGGGCTCCGTCCAGCCTTCCAGCTGCCAGTCTGAAACATCTTAATGAATGTGGGTGGAACTGGGTTATGGAATAGGCATATTACGAAAGAATCCTAAGATAGTTTTCAGGATCTAAGTACTTATATCTGGAAGTCTGAGCAAGTTGAACCTGTCAAGGCGGGTGTGGTTAATGTGTAATTTATGGAATGGTAGACATGATAGGTTGGCAGATTTACAAGAAACTTTGAAAACTAGAAGAAAACTACAAATTACAACTATTTTTTTCACTTATTATAATGATCTTATTTTTTTCTATTGTCATATGAAACATAGCTAAATGTATTCTCTGCTGACTTTGGGTTAGCAAATTTTATTTCTTTGTGGATAGCAATTTACATGACTGGATATGGCTTTAATTTTTAAATGATTGGTATTGTAAATTATGTCATGTTAATAATAACCAACTCAAGAAAGTGTGAAGGTTCTGTAAGGATTTGGAGCAAATGGCACAGTGCCTGGCATGAAGTAGGCAGACACTGTTAATTTCTGTCTCTTCTGTATCTCCTCCTTGTATGCCAAGTGAACAGTTAAACTGCTGTTCTCATTATACAAAGAACCTTGTTACTTTGGAGAGAAAAATGTGTTTGAGTCTAAGAATTTCAGTACCTGACAACTTTGATTAGTCTTATAATTACACATTTTGCAAAGCAATTAAATTAGAGAAACTACAGCCTGATATAAAGGACCTATGTCAGAGAAAATTTTAAGCACAATAAATATAACTCTGCAAATATTAAGTCCATTATTATAACTAACAACCTATTGCTAGCAGAACAGACCAGAACTATTGCTTTAAATAGTCATGGCTACGTTGGGTCCTGGGATGCCCATATTATGATAGGAATTAATCCATAATGCCTACACACACTATTGAATACTGAACACCAACAGAATTTCTTAGAAGAATGTGTTTACTATTCCAACAAGTTATAGTTCCTGCAGAGGTGTTAGCAAATATCCATTCACCAACCTACAGCTATGACTGACATTTAAATTTGTCTAGCACAATATATGAAATGAAATTGTGAGTAGTGTTCACCTTAGATTATAAGGATAATATGCCCAATTGATAACCAAATAATAAAAACGAAGTTAAGCTCTTCCTTAGAGATGTCTAAAATGCAATATTCTCAGATGCTCAGCTCTCATGCTAAAGTCTCTATCTATATTAGTGGTCTAAAATTTTTCTTTTATTTTTTTTTATTTTTTATTTTTTTTAAAATATATTTTATTGATTTTTTAGAGAGAGGAAGGGAGAGAGATAGAGAGCTAGAAACATCGATGAGAGAGAAACATTGATCAGCTGCCTCCTGCACATCTCCCACTGGGGATGTGCCCGCAACCCAGGTACATGCCCTTGACCGGAATCGAACCTGGGACCTTTCAGTCCACAGGCCGACGCTCTATCCACTGAGCCAAACTGGTTTTGGCTAAAATTTTTCTTTTAAATAATTTCCTTCAAAATATACTTTATTTATTATATTTTACTAATAATATTTAAAATTTTAAATTATTAACACTCTGAGAGAGCCTTGTACCAATTTGTTTTCTATATTAAATTGCCAGACAAAGAAGAAAAATATAGAAGCAACACTCACAAATTATCAGTTGAAAACATTTATTATGTTTATTCTATAGTGAAATTAACCAAATAATTGTGAGCTTGATGATAACTACAAAATATAAAACCAACTTGATTTAAATTAAAAAGAAATAAGAAACACAGTGAAGTTTATTTCTGTGCATGCTGCTTATTTTGAAAAGACGGTTTAGAAATAAATTTCCTCTCTGTAAAATATAGTAAAATACACTAATGACATCTTTATTTGAAAGCTTTGCGCACATATTGAAAATTCATATGGAACTTTGAAAAAAAAAAGACTATGCTCTTTTGAATATGATGATTACAGAATAATACGTGTGCAGCATTCAGAAAGAAAAACCCCTCTATGTGCCTTTTAAAATACTTCCACTTGAATTTAAACTTGACTTAGGTGGCTTGCTTAATATCCTTCCATAGCTTGTGTCAGAATGATGATAAAAGCCAAACATTTTACTCTACAAAGCCCTTGACAGATGGCTGGTCACTTGTCTTTTCCTCATCCCAGACCACAGTTTACTCCATTCACTCTGGCCTTTTCATTCCCAGGGCGGACCAAGCTTGCGCTGTCTTGGGGGCTTTGCACTTTAGAGTTCATCTTTCTCCAAATCATGTTGTAATTGAGTTAGCAGCACAAATGTCAGCTTCTTCAAATCACCTTTTAATTTACATTTCAGTCCAAATGTCACCTCTTCGAACACATTTCTTATGGCCTTTAAACTGATGAATAGCTTTCATCCCCTTGCTTCCTTTGTCTTAGTGGTGTGTATGCCTATTTGATGTTATATTAGTTTCCTAGAGCTTTGTTGAGGAAGAACAATTTTTCTCCACCCTCTTAATTTCAATTCCTGGGTCCTGCAAGTTAAATGGACAAATAACAGATGAACTGTGTGTGAAGATTGAAGACTTTATGATAAGAAAGCAAGAGTTACTGTTTTTATCATGTACTAATATTGTGGACTTTGAAGAATGATAACATGCAGGACAAATTACATGGTTTTCTAGATAATATGCGATCACAAATATACCGGAGAGCTTGAAACACATTGTGTCTTGGCTGAGATACTTTACATTATTTTCAGGGTGGGATGTGGTCAGCTTATGGGAGAAAATGATTTTGTGCTTTTTTACTATTCTGTGTTTTGAAGATTGCACTGGTAGAATGGCGGTTTTCTCTAAGTTCCAGTTGCCTTTAATTCAATTAAGGGATGATAATGTATTTTTAAAAGTGACGGTGCCATGTGATAATGATTTTTATTATAGAACATACAATTTTGAATTTTCCTCTCCATCCCTATCATTTCCAAAGCTGCCATCTCTGAAACTCATTCTCATCTGGAATATTCCAAACTATTGATTGCCTGTAGGATAGATTCTGAGGAATGCTCAGAGAAACCACTGTTTCTTAGACTCCAAAGTGCAGTCGTGTTATTCTCCATTTAGTATTTTAAAATACAGATTATTTGGGGGACAGCTAACTTATCAAACACCCTTACCTACAAGAGGGCCTCTAGCAGATTATGTCTCTTGAAAGAATGTCTTGGAGAAATGGTAAAGAGTGGTGAGCAGAAGGAGAAAAGACAAAAATAAATTTAGCTACCTCTTAATAATTTATTTGATTCTTTCTCCACCGTCTTATCACTGATGATGATGATGATGATCATGATGATGATGTTAATGATAGCATTGCAATTAACCTAGTTATTAATAACAGGAAAGGAGCAAGGGGAAGGACAAATATTATAGCATACTATTTGGGCAGCTTTGCCAGGAAGCTACAACTTTACATTCCTCAAGGGTCCAATGGAGGGGAGAAAAACACATGCCCAGTAAAGTTGGGTTGACACAGGGAAGGTACTTGTTTGTCAATCACACCTGGGGACAGGTCATTGGCCAGAGTAGACATGGCTACTGCAAGGACAAGGAATTTGGGATATTTAATCCTTATCCAAACCCTTATCTCTTGTGCTCTTGGTTCCTCTTGGCTGTGTTGCTGCTGAACTGGCCTGGCTACAAGACAGACAGAAACTCTGGATACCAGCTCTGGTTTAAGCTCTACTGAATCCCAGCTACATTTCTTCTAGGACCGGATTAATGGAAATGGGACTTTGGAAACCCAGCGATGTAATTCCATGCAAATAGAAATCATTCATCCCCCCCATACGAGTTACAGAAAATTCTTTTTCTTGAGATATCGTAAGGACTCCACCCCCAGCACTCAATGGGGAAAGGAACACTCCAACATCCCCAATAACATTAATACATAAAAGTGCCTCTAAAAATAAGCTTGGGCCAAAACCGGTTTGGCTCAGTGGCTAGAGCGTCGGCCTGCGGACTGAAAGGTCCCAGGTTCGATTCCGGTCAAGGGCATGTACCTGGGTTGCGGGCACATCCCCGGTGGGGGATGTGCAGGAGGTGGCTGATTGATGTTTCTCTCTCATCTGACTCTCATCTCTCTCCCTTCCTCTCTGTAAAAAATCAATAAAAATATATTTTAAAAAAAAATAAGCTTGGACTAAGGCATACCATTTTATGTAATAATTTATGTGTAGAACCAGCATTTAACGCTATGTATTACTAGTACTTCTAGCTTTACAAGGAGCTGTACAAAACAGCATTATTTTCTCTTAGAAACTCTCCTCTAGAATCTCAGTTTTGCAGGTTGAAGAATTTTCACACATCAGAGCAAACAACTCAACTCCAGTGAACAGGAAAACAAACTTCTGAAAAAACTTGACCTTTCTCACTAAACTTGCCAACTCCTCTTCCCTTTTGGATCTCTGAGCCAAACTCTTCTATTTTCTCTCCTATTTTCATCTTCTACTGTGAGAAAATAGGGTGAAAAGCAAACCCATGAATCCCAAGACACACTGGAAACTCATTCTGTTCTGCTTCCTTTCGGCCATAAGATTTCCCCGCTCACTTTCAGGAATAAGCAGTTTCTCGGGAAGCAATCTTTACAGTTTTAATAGCTTCTTGCACGTTCAGTCTCTGAAGTATTTCTCTCTAACGTTTCCTTCTTCAACCACCCGTGGCTTCTAGATATCATCATTCATGCTCTGAAGAAAGTTTTCCTTCTGCATTTCGCCTTGATTTTCTTCTCCTTCTTTTTAAGTCAGATACATTTTTGTCAATCATTCGTACAATACAAACCATCACAAGTTTTTCAAAGCAGTTTCTTAACATACCAATGATCTACATATTTCTTAAAAAACGTTTCTTTCATATGTATATTTGATGCAGGCAGCTGGAGGTCATGCATGAATTTTCTTTCATATATTGCTTAGAAGATAGAACCTTGTATTATTTATGTAGAAATTAATTCTGTGAGGGGAAAAATTTGGAGTGGATGCAGATTACTTTGTTTTCTCAATTCAAACTGCACAATATCATTAAAAGGAGGTATTTTCATGAAATAAGTTATCTAAGCAATTTTCCTGTGACTGTGAGGACCTGAACAACAACAGTAAAAATCCACGGATTTGACAACCTTGAAGAGAGCAACACCTTCTAGAACTCATACACCACTATAATTCTCCTTGTAAAGACATACTGTTCCCCACTGTTTTTCCCCTGTGCTTTTATGAGACAGTGAATGTTCTTAATATTTTCAGATAAAAGTAATATGTAGAGAAATTAAACTGAAGACAAATAACTATTTTTAAAAATGTTTTCTTAATAGTCCAGCTGGTGTGGCTCAGTGGTTGAGCATCAACCTATGAACCAGGAGGTCACGGTTCAATTTCTGGTCAGGGCACATGCCTGGGTTGCGGGCTTGATCCCCAGTGTGGGGCATGCAGGAGGCAGCCAATCAATGATTCTCTCTCATCATTGTTTCTCTCTCTCTCTCTCTCTCTCTCTCTCTCTCTCTCCCTTCTTCTCTGAAATCAATAAAAGTATATTAAAAACATGTTTTCTAATCAGTTGATTTGGATGCACTTGCCTAAATTCACATTATTAATCAAAAGAAATTACATTTGCTTATTGTACTTTGAGGTCATGGCTATATGCTATTCTGGGAATATAGCCTTCCTTTTAGACTTGATGTATGTATTTGGTAGCTCTCTGAAAACCATGTTTTTGGTCATGGAGTGATAATAATCTTGGGGTCATTTGGACTGATTCTTTATTGCTGGCAAACATGACTTTGTTCAGTATTCAAAAATGTAACTTTGTTTTTCCTACTGAATGTGATAGTATTGTGTGTACCTGTCATTGTCATCTGAACTTCCTGCCCTGCTTTCCTCAGTTATATTTTATTGTATGAAAATATACTGGAGAAAGGAATGAAAGAATGAATTAAGGTTGAGAAATCTTGGGCTTAATTTGTACAATGCTAGAGGACATCTATTCAAGCTGTGGACAAAGTTAGTATTTGTAATGTGATCATTTTTACTGCAATTGTGTGAGAGGCAACCCCCACTCCCCCACCAAAACATCCTCAGAGTAACTTAGTTTTTGTTTTCCACAGGTAGCTACTCCATTTTCTCTTAATTTCTACATGATGAATTCTTGATCTGAGAGATCATGTCATCACTGTGTCAATCCACCATTGCTGTGTAAATCACCTCCAAAACTCAGTCATTAAAATAATCATTTAGCATAATATCTCTCAAGTTTTGAATTTGGGGTTTGGCTGATCTCAGATGGACACACTCATATCTTAGGTTTGTAGGGCGATTTGCTGGTAAAGCTAAAGCCATCTGGGAACATTGGGACCACTTGGTCCTGCTCTGTGTGTCTTTTACCCTTTTTTTGGACCATGTCTATCTCATGTCAATAGCAGAAGGACAAAATGAGCAAGCCTGACCTTGCAAGCCCCTTTCACACTTACAATTGTGTCACAGCTGCTGACAGTTCATAGGCCAAGGAAAGTCACTTGACTAATCCCACCATCAGGAAATTATACTTCTCAGCACTCCATGGAGGATGCTGCAAAGTACACGGCAGAGGATGGAAGCAGGAGGGAGTGGCAAACTGGAGCCATCCTATGGTCACCGTTGTAGAGTAGTATGTCCCAAAGTGAGACAATTATATGTCTGCACATGATGGTGTAGGCTCACAATATATTCATTGTGCTTAGCACAAATCTAATCTTAGAGGAGCACATTTCTTTTTTATTATTTTTGGTCAGTTTATTTCGAGTATCAACTCTAAACATTAGCTGCTAGCAGAAAAATCATATTGCCAGACAACACCGAATAATACACACATTAAAACTGTCAGTAGTAAAATACACAAGCACACACATATGTTCCCTTTCCAATTTAAAATTTATAATATCAGATTAACCTTCTATATCAAACATCATTATAGAGAACCTAAAGTAATATAACTAATATTCTCTCTATCTTTGATATATACATATTATAAGTGTAATTTTCTGTTCATTTTAGTTCTTATATTTGACTATTTGAAAGAAGTTATTCACATAATTCCCTATTTCTAGCAGGTATTTTAGCAGAATAAATTCATTTTATAGCACTCCTTATAAAATTTGATCAGATTTAAATTGTATATATTTTTCTAAATCAGACAGACATTGTGTGATTTTTATTACCTTGTTTTTTCACAGTATTACATTGTTATTATAAAGTTATTAAAATAATTTAATAGTCTGTCTTAGTAACTATGATTGCTTTTCTCTAAATGTGTCTTTGTCAACTTATTTTGCATTTATATTCCAATTGATTTTGCCAAACCTGATATTGTCTGAAAGTAAGGTTAATAATTATTCTCCAATGAGCACTTTGTCATATTTATGCTTTGTTCATCCCATTAGGAAATACAACTGTATTTTGTTTTAACATGCTCATCATTTTTCTTTGTGTGTGTTCATTTTTATATGTGAAGTAGTAATTGTAGTAGCTCAATATTGACCTCATACATTGACAGGCATCATTCAAAACCAAACTGTTTTTGGTCTAGTTGGAGTACAGCAAAGATGCTAACTTAACCAGTAAAGGAGCCTAATAA
The DNA here is from genome assembly GCF_014108235.1 of Myotis myotis. Taxonomy (NCBI): domain Eukaryota; kingdom Metazoa; phylum Chordata; class Mammalia; order Chiroptera; family Vespertilionidae; genus Myotis; species Myotis myotis. The sequence continues at coordinate 204,822,712 of NW_023416324.1, read as the reverse complement.
AATGTAGGTACGATAAACATAGGTCAGATTTGTCCCTTTAGGAAGCAGCCAGAGGTCAGGTTTGCTTAAAAAAAAAAAAGTGAACCTGAGTATGCACGTTCTAGTTTTAATAATTTTCTATCCCATGACCTTGAGGAAGTCATAATCTCTTGATTTTTCTGTTTCCTGATCCAAAAATAAGGACAACCAAAAGCAACTTCCCAGTCCTACAGGTTTTGGTATGATTAAGTCAAACAGCGGTTAGAAAATTATTAAGCAAGTTCTAATGTAATACATGTATAACATGGTGCAGAGTAAATTGTGTCAAGAGCTGCTAGTTTTTATTGGGAGCAATAAAGACCAGAGAAGGAGCTGGTGGTTTGAAAAGTTTTCATAACATTGAAACCTCCCCTAAGCCTCAGGTGCCAGGCTGGCCAGGGCCACCATGGAAACCCTCCTCTAACTATGACTGTGACAAAAGAGAGACGCTTGTCATGGAAATTCATTAAAAATTGGGTCACTTAGAATCCATTTGTAAGTTGCAGATTTCATGTGTAAGCTTTATATATATAAAATATCACACACTCGTATTTGTGGACTAAAGGGGTCCATTCGCCTGTGCACGTGAACGCCCAATACGATACAAATAGGGGTTTGCAGCAAAGAAAGTAAGGGTTTCTTTTTAGGTAGTGGCCCAGCCCAGAGATGGGTAAGCTAATGCTCTAAGACCTGGCTCCCTGATGGCTTCCCGGGGATGGGTTATATAAGGGAAAAGTCATTCATCATGGTGACTGAAGAAGTTAGGGTCATGGTCAGGGTCCTGGTCTCTACTGATTGGCTGATGCTAAGATAGGCGGTAATTGATCAATGCATCTGACCCTGACATCGGCTAGGGCATTGCTTCCTCTGGTTTTGCCACTTTTCTAGACCTGAAGCTGAAACTCAATTGAGGCCTAGATGTTATCTCTAGTTTGACCAAAACTCTGTCTCGGGAGTCCCCAGACAGGAGGCTTTGTTCCTAGGATTATTTGATGCTGATCAGAACCTCGTTGTCCTGAGAACTTAATGACTAAGGAAGTGGACGTGCAAAGGACAGGGAGGTGGGTGCGTCAGGGTGCTGAGTGAGGCCAGTTTGAATCAAAATGAAAGAGAGGAGAAAAGGTCATATTAAAGAAATGAAGGATCTGCATGGTTTTACACACACACACACACACACACACACATACACACACGCACATGTAGTGATCTGGGAGGAGGAAGACATTTCAGATAGTGGGGACACCACTGAAAAGGCACAAAGATCGACGTGAAGAATGTGCGCACAGGAAATCTTTCTGGAGCAGAGGCTAAGGTTCAGCAAAGAAAAGGAATTTTAGACAATGAGAGGACCTAGGCAATTCTTAAGTCTCTGAGCAAGTAATTTCAATAGCAAAAAGAGTGTGTTAGCCAAATGGATTTGGCAGTGGTCCCAGGACTGGGTTGGAGGGGCAGAGCACAAGGAGATCAGCCTAACTGACAGAGCTACAGAGTGAGAAGGAACCTCGAGAATGAAAAGCAGAGAGGACACATTTGAGGGACATTTCCAAGGAAATTGCTGGGCTGGATGACAGATGGGTTAAGATCATAGAGGAGAAGGGAGGCTTACACATTTTTAGTTGAGTATATGAAATATGCACTCACTTATTTAAATTGAAATTGTGCTGGCACCAATGTTTCATTTTAGATACATTTATTGAGATATGATTTACATACAGTAAAAATAATCGTCTTTCCGAGTCTGTAGGCAAAAAGAGAGCAACATTGTAAAATGCTATGCAGTACCTAAGAAAGATAAAAACTGAGACGAGACATTTGCATTGAAAGAATTTGGTTTAAAACCATCCTAATAATATTGTGAGAAGCAATTTTTATAATTTCTTATTGTGTGACTAGAGGCCTGATGCATGAAATTTGGGCAAGAGTAGGCCTTCCTTCCCCTGGCTGCCGGAACTGGCTTCCCTCTGGTCGCCTGCAGACTCCCGGGACCCGGGCTTCCTTCGCAGAGCTTCATCCAGGAGGTTGTCTGGTCTAATTAGCATATTGCACTTTTATTATTATAGATTAATAGGTATACAATCAGTGACAAATTTCCAATGAGGATGAAATTTTTATTCATCTCAGTTTGAGACTAAATTCTGCTGTGCTTAATTCTTTAAAATCTCATACAAAGTCAATTACTTTATATTCATCAAAGGAATTATGAATACAGATTTTACCACATCTTATTATGCATAGAAATTTTTAATAAATGAGGAGATAATATTTATAGAACTTGATTTATGAACCCATAAAGCAGATGTAAATTAATATGAAAGCTAAAGTCACGAAGGAAATACCTCTTTTAAAATACTACTTTCTCTTACCTATTAGTGAGAGGTTTTTTTTTTTTTTTTTAAATATATTTTATTGATTTTTTACAGAGAGGAAGGGAGAGAGATAGAGAGTTAGAAACATCGATCAGCTGCCTCCTGCACATCTCCGGAGATGTGCCCGCAACCCAGGTACATGCCCTTGACCAGAATCAAACCTGGAACCTTTCAGTCCGCAGGCTGACGCTCTATCCACTGAGCCAAACCGGTTTCGGCAATTAGTGAGAGGTTTTTGTAATGCTACTATTACAATTATTTTGAAATGACTAAATTCAAGTTTTAAATAACAAATTTCTAACACTTGTCATTTAATTATTATCAGAACTCTGCCATAACAAAATTGCTAATGAAAACACATTTTATCAGTCTTCAATAGAAGAAAAATACATCAATTAAGTGACAGAAGTAGGAAAATCCTAATCACTTTTGAAGATGAAAAGATTTTTGCATGTGATAAAGTCTCTACATACATCAAACGCATTTGTAGGGGGAGGAGGATTAATTGCTTTTTTTGTAGATGTTTTCTCAAGGCAATACCTTTGTAGTGGAAAATAAGATATATCACTCAGAGAACATTAGTTTACATGCCTTAGTCCAGCGGTTCTCAACCTGTGGGTCGCGACCCCTTTGGCAGTCGAACGATCCTTTCACAGTGGTCACCTAAGTCCATCCTGCATATCAGATATTTACATTATGATTCATAACAATAGCAACATTACAGTTATGAAGTAGCAACGAAAATAATTTTATGGTTGGGTCACAACATGAGGAGCTGTATTTAAAGGGCCAGAAGGTTGAGGACCACTGCCTTGGTCTTTTTTTTTTCTCCCCCCCCAAAAGAATTTAAACCTTTTGGTGGCAGGGATCATGTCTCCTTTGTGTTTCCTACAGCACCTAGGATAGCAGTACTGAGTACACAGCAGAGGGTCAAGCATTATCTAACAACTGACTTGGTTTACACTTCCTATGTGGGTTCAGTTCAGTAACTGCTCATTTTGCATAAGAGAGGATCTTCCAAAACTTCTTGTTCTCTATGATTTGCTCTGGGCTCCAGCTTACATTATTTGGAAAACATTCACATGTAATGACCCAATTACATGTGAAGTTCATGGAATGATGATGCACAGCCCTGTATCCTCATCTCTTTGTTCTCCTATTTTCTGGCGTGGGGATGTACTAGAGAGCAGGGAAGAGAAGAAAATTCTGGTGCATATAATTTGTAGTGGCCCATTTTAAATTTGAGAAGGGCCTTAGTTTCCGCCTCCAAGAAATACAATTCCAATATCCAATATTCAGAATTTTTTGATCGCTAAGTAAAAACCCTCAAAGAAAATTCAGATTCTTAACATGATTCTGGAAAAGATTTTGTATCCAAGTCCAATGAAGCATGTGAAAAATATAAAACGATCTTTCTTTTTTCACCTCCCTACATTACAACTTGAACCTACCAGACTTGATTCCAGCATTCCTTTTCACTCCGGTATAGCCTGCATTTGGCTCTGCTCTGACCCCGCTTCTGACCTACTTTCTTTCCCCTCTGCCCAACAAAAGACCCTCATATCTCAATTGCCTTTTAAGTTAAATCTTCTTCAGATTAGAACAAGCTCCTTATGACTGATGTTAAGCCCTCGTCTCATTCTTCTAAAGAGCTTACAAAAGCCTAGACATGAAAGAACAAAATTCACAGAAGAATTTCACATAGTTCTAGCCCCACACTCTACATTAAGTTTTTCTTAAGGGTGTAGAGACCTCAAGTGCAAGCAATTGAATGGACAAGGGAGAGTGGCATGTCCCTGGGGGTGTTGTGAGAGAACCCTCCTCCTCACCCAGCCTGCCTTTCCATGGAAAGTCAGAGGCATTTAGGAAAGCTATATGCAGATTTAAAGATTTTGGAGGCTACCTCAAATGCCTTTTCCATGGAGAGAGGTTGGACTCTAATTTACTCCTATAGGCAAAGAAGGAATGAATTCACATTAGAAATGTCAGATAGAGGCTTTTTAACACCTTGAGATGCATTAACAATGTATCCTGGAGCATGTGAGTCAAACTCTTGTTTTTCATATGTGTGAATGGCTATAAACCAGAAACAGAGAATATAATATCAAGCAAATATTGCAGTGGAATTAACTCTATTACTGTATCTCCGATGCCCCTGTAGATGTTTGGAAAGAGCCTTGGGTCCAAAGCATAAAAAGACCCAATCCTGCTGGCCTTATCATAAAATAATTAGATGCTCCTATGCCAGTTATTAATCATTAGGGCATGGGAGACTATTGATAAAGATAGGTGTAGATATGGTAAACAGAACAGACAATGAAAAAACAATTCTGTTACACTAGCTAAAACACTGAAAAGAAAAAAAAAGGTTGATGATCAGTGATGGTGCTGGAGAGGGAATTGAGTACCTAAATTACTATTTGCACTTAAACTCACAATGAGAAAGCTCATGTTCATTTTTAAAGGGAAAACTTGAAAATGTGATTAATTTAGGTGGTACAATATTGACCTTTTTATATCCTTTAACCAAACACAGATTTTTCCTCAGAGTCAAAAACCTAAATTTACATGGCAGTTCTAAGAAATGTTTTTGATTTATACTTATAAGTTGACATTTTTAAACATAAGTATAAATGAATAAACTATATCAACATATTTCTAATAATGTCTATTTGTTTTCTAGTTTAGACATTTGGAAAAATTTCTATTAGTCATCTTGACTTGTAAGTAGATTTGGGAAACATTTAAGTCTTCATACCTGGTTATCATTAGAAGGATGTGTTTTTTTTCTTCTTGAAATATCTTTCAATTTTATTTAATTTCTACCTAATATCCAAGTCCTTTTTTTAAATTTATGTCATAATACTAATTAAGTATACCCGTATGTGTATATATTCTGAGTTCTTCATTACTTTTTCTTTCTTTGTTTTTTCTCATTTTAAGTCTGAATATAACATAGAGCAGCATCAGTAACTATTCCCAATAATATATTCTAATGAATGAAGTCAAGAAAACTTGCAAATCCTGGTCATTAGCTTTTTTAGCAATCCGATCTTCCAATTACCCTCTTTGAATTTAGGCTTCCTCATCCATAACACAAGACAGTGGTATCCACTTGGCTGAGTTGTTGTGAGAATTAGAAACAATGTATGCAAAGTCACTTTCTACAATCCTGCTATGCTGTTGGAAACAAACAGAGGTGCAGTAACAATACATTATTGTACAAGTATGTTTTACTAGTACATTACCAAAGTCGTATTTTTCAAGACTATTAATTGTCAGAAATAATGGTTCAAGTGAAAAAGCTTCCCTTAAAATGGAATGCACTTATTTTTATCTTAATGGACCTGCCATGTCCTTATGCACATTCTGTCTCTGTTGAATTTAATACAACATAAACAACATTGACCTCAGGGGAATGATGAATAATGTTCAATTAACAAAAGGGTTTCTCTTCCCTGAAAATATGTAGAGTGCGAGGTCTGCACCTTATAGTGAATCTGCAAATGTTTCTCTCTTGGCCTACTTGCAAAACCACAGAGATCTCTGAAATAATAGATAAAAAAGAGTTGAGCTTAATATGAAATAATTTCCTGGAAGTTTCAAGATCAATAGTTTCAAGACAAATGTTTATTTTTCTGAGTGTTATAAACATTAAGCTCATAACTCATTTTATTTTTGTGTTTGATAAATGCATAGCACAAAAAAATCGTGTCGCACTGATAAAGCTGCCATGTGCAAATAGATGAGCTGATTAATGGTCTGGAAGATTTGTAAGGTGTGGAATCCAAATTGTTTCCTCTTAGATGGGCTGAAAGTCCAAAGTTGTACATTTTTTTCTTCAGATAAATTGGCACAGCTATTGTAGCAAGAGGACTTGACAGAACAACACGCGCAGGTCTTTGCTGTCTCAGATTGCACTGTTGAGCTTGAATTATTTCATTTTCTCAAACTCTTTTACTGAGTCAGTAAGATCGTAGCATAATATTTACACGCTAAAGATGTTTACATTTCAGAGTGTTAGGGACATATAGACTCATATAAAATGCTTTCTTTTTATCTCTCAGAACAAATGTCTGCATTCTAAATCGCCTCTGCCTTACTGAAGGGTGCAGAAAGGGGTCCATGGGCGATGTTCCTCCTGCTCTCACTCCCAGGGTCCAAACCATCTTCACCTTCTGTCTTGGTTCAATATTTGTCTTTCAGGTATCAGAGAAGCAAGTCTTATTGTTATTTTTAAAAAATTTATCTTTATTTACGTTTATTTTATTTTTTCATCACCTTTTATTCCCTCTATGCCCTCTTCTACCTTCACCCATCCCTGTTCACCCACACTATTATCTATGTCCATGAATTCTCTCTCTTTTCCCTCTTTTTTGCTCAGTTCTTCTAACACCCCAACCTTCCCCCACCCTAGAGCTGTCTGCCTGATCTCTATCTATGGGTCTTTCTCTATTTATCTTTAATTATAGTTAGCATACAATATTAGTTTCAAGTGTATGACATAGTGAGCCAACATATCTATATCTTACAGAAGGATTGCCACAGTAACTTTAGTAACCATCGTTCACCTTACATAGATATTACAATATTACTGATTCTATTCTCTACACTGTATATTACAATCCCATGCCTTATTTTATAACTGGAAATTTATACTTCTTAATCTCCCTCCCCTCTGGAAATCATCACTTTGTTCTCTGTAGCTATCAGTCTGTTTCTGTTATTTTGTTGATTTTATCTTTTAGACCCACATATAAGTGAAATCATATGGCGATTGTGTCTCTCTGTTAAATTTAGTGCACTTTGCATAGTACCCTCTTGCTAGCTACGTTAGGTTAAAATATCAAGCCCCAACTTCAAAGGGAAAGACAGTCTTCATTTTAATATCATAATTTGTAGTGCTTTTAATATCTTTTTATCTCCTTCATGAATCATAAGTTTTTCTGTATTAAAGGAAACAAAACTCAAATTCAACTGCTCATCCAATCTGGAGGGGTTAAAATTATTCCTGTCAGTTGCTCATCCAGTCACTTCAGGGATGTTATAATTGTGATCTGAGCAGTTACTCACACAAAAAGGGGCAGATTGTAGACCTAACATTTTATGTTAAGAGACTAGTCTGCCACACTCCAGTATATTCCCCATGACTTCGTTCAATCCTTGGTACTGAAGCAGAACAAATTGTTTATTTATTCTTAATTCATGCAACAGGTGTCCACTGAGCATGACTAGGTACTGCTATGTGTTGATGATTAGCAGTGAACAAAATACATATATATTCCTGTTTTCATGGGCTTCATATGTTAGTAGGTTTAAAATATTAAGCAAGAAAAATATATGCCATATTCGGTGAAAGTAAGTGCTAAGTGGGAATATACAAGCAGAGAAGGGCTAGGAAGTGTGTGTGTGTGTGTGTGTGTGTGTGTGTGTGTGTGTGTGTGTGTCTGCAGGAGTTAGCAATGTAAATTGAGTTGCTATGGAAGTCCTCGCTGAGAAGGTGACTTTCTGTGACCAAGATAAGGGAAGCCACATCATATTTGGAGAAAGATTTTCAAGCAAAGGGAATAGAATGTCAAAGGTGCCCAAGCAGAGAATTTTATTTCATGTGCTCCATGGCAGTGCCTGAATTATTTAGCAATCACTAGCCTACCGCCTACCATGCAGTACTCCCTTTCGTTGAAATACCCCAGTGTCTTCCTTTACTTCAGAGCTAAAATTATTTAGACAACCTTTATTGACACAGTGGCCTCCCTCCTGGAAAGATTATCTGCTTTGCATTCACCATCTTCTTCACATTTGTATAGGATAATAATTCATACTCCGTTGTACCTGTTCAGGAATACTGAGTAAATGCATTGATTATATTCCTAGTGCTTTCTTGAAAACTATATTCTTACCTGATTAAAAAGTTTGCTGGTATTCATTGCTCTTTTATATTAGTTCTATTCATTTTCTCTCATTCTTATTCTCTTTATTTGTTCCACTTTTCCATCTTCAAAGAACTACTTAATTTCAGATTCTTACTAAAATTTTAATTATTCCACTTTTATCTCAGTCACAGCTGAGGAGGCAAGAAAGGAGTGTTGAGCATCTGACAAAGTCAACTCCTTCATATAACTGTTTCCCTTCAATATCTGTCTCTTCAGTACCTAGCAGCAGAATTAGAATTGTTACATAACAAGTTGATAAATTCTAACAAATCTCTGTTAAGTGTCATTATTATGTAACTTTTCTCTAAAAGTCAATGTGATAAAAATCAGTGAAGTGTTGGCAAATGACATTATAGACTTCATCTTCTTTAACTGTATACATCTTTCCCTAGGTTTAGATGCCCATTATAAACCATGTCAGTTAATGTTACCTGTTATAAATAGTGCAAACATAGAATTTATCACACAAACTGGAAATTTTTTTAAGTGACCAGGGGCACTATTAAAAATTAAAGCATGGTAAAAGGTATAAAGCAGAACTATGCAAAGAAAAACTAGACTTACGTTTATTCTACTTATATATTACATTTAATAAAGATAATAATACATAGTGGATAACGGATCAGACTCTAGAGTCCCAGTGTTTGTGAAACAGCTGTAGAACCTTGGGGAAATCATTTAATCTTTTTAAACCTCATTCTCTATATTTATAGAGTATAGCTATTTATGTATGTATCTCAGAATTGTCATAAAGATTCATAGAGGTTATATGTATATGTTGTTTAGCTTAGGGTTTATGTATATTATGCACTCAAAAAATAGACACGCTAGATTAAATGAGCATTTATTTCTGTGCATGGATGTGCAGCAACTAGAAAGGTGAAGTGTTACAGTACTTCGGAAACAGTTTGCTAGTTTCTTATAACATTAAGCATTCACTTACTATATGACTCAATAATTCCAACCCTAAATACTTAACAAGAATAATAAATGCCTATACACAGTCTTGCACTTGAATGTTGACAGTAGCTTTATTCATAGCAGCCAACTAGGGAAGAACCCAAATGTCCTTCGGATGATGAACTTGCAGTGTATCCATCCAATGGAATACTACTCGAAATAAAAGGAAGTGAATGACTCATATTAACATCACTGTGGATGAATTCCAAAAGCATTATGCTACTTGAAAGAAGGCACGCACAAAAGGCCGCATACTGTCTGATTTCATTTATGTAAAAATAATTTTTAAAGCCAAAACTATTATATTAGAAAGAAGATCAGAATTGGCCATATTTAGTGAGGTGAGGGTCAAGGGGAAGTGAAGTTTTTGGGACGGCCGAAATGAGCAGGGCTGGGAGAGTACACAGGAAGCTCTAATTGTATTTACTAAACTTGAAGGGGAGTATATAAATGTCCGATGTATTATTTTCCATTTCTTTTTATTTGTTCAGGACTAGGTCACAAAAGAGCTAGAGGCCTTCCAATATTAAATCAGTTGCTAATAAGGTTTTCAAAACAATCTCTTTGGAGGATGAGAAGACTGGTAGCTGAGCTGAGTAAGTGCAGAAGTCTCACATTTTTGTGCGGAGTAGCTCTTAGCAATTAGCTGTTGCATTTTATTTTGTGGCGCCTTAGCATGCCTACCACAAGGGGAGAGTAATTTAGGGGCACCACTGTGACAACAGAACCCTCTTGCGTTGACAATATCACCATCTGCCACCTCATGAGACTAGAAACCACTTTAATAAGAAGCTTCATCATTAACGTGACTCTTTACAACCCCACTACTCCTAAATGAGGGCGAGAAACTTCTAGTGATCTGACAGAGTCTCTTAATTAAAATATGAATAATTTAGAAACATGTCAGACTTGGGAAAATTGAAATGGAGGACAAGAACAATGTTTTTCAAATTCAGAATAGAAACATTTTTTTTTTTTCATATATATAGGGGTGGGTGCGTAGGGCTGGGGAAGTATCTCTTGATTCAAATCTAAAGACTGTTTTATCATTTTCGGACTACTGGGAATCATAACCTTTACATTACAGGCAGTGGAAATAGAGCATAAGAGATGAGACTTCGTTGTTTTCTAGCAGGGGGTCAGTACAGAAGAGGGTGTGAGGGAGGTTCCCCCAGGCTTTCTACACTGCTGGTTTCTCCTTCATACAGCACAGATCTCCATTGTCAGTCTAGTTTTTCTAATCATTGGAAACTCTATTCTAAGTGTAGTATTAAGACATAGGAGCCAGAATTTACTTAATATTACTTCTGATTCACCAGTTTGTACTGTTTTCATGAGTACTTTAATTTTAATTTTAATCAAAATTATTTTCAAATATAAATAAATACAAGTTTTGGCAAAAGTAGGTTTACAGTTGTGAGTACATGAAACACAGAGTTTATGCTTGTATTGTTATTTATTAATTATTGTATTACTAGTAGCCCGGTGCACAAAATTTGTGCACGGGTGGGGTGTTCTCTCAGCCCAGCCTGCACCCTTTTCAATCGGGGACCCCTTGGGGGGATGTCCTAAACCGGAAGTCAGACATCCCTCTCACAATCTGGGACCTCTGGCTCCTAACTACTCACCTGCCTGCCTCCCTGATTGCTCCTAACCTCTCTGCCTGCCTGTCTGATCGCCTCTAACTGCGTTTGCCTGATCTCACCCCTAACTGCCTCTGCCTGCTTGATCAACCCTAATTCCCCTCCCCTGCCAGCCTGATCTCACTTCTAACTGACCCCTGCCAGCCTGATCTCGCCCCTAACTGGCCTCTCTGCCTCAGCCCCCACCACCATGGCTTTGTCTGGAAGGAAGTTGGACATCTGGAAGATGACTGGTCAACCCAGTCTTTTATTGGTATAGATGTTTTTCCCTCCGAACAGCTGTCAAACTTTTGCCTCACCCTGTTGAATTATTACATATACCACTTAAAATATTACACATGAAAAATTTATTGTATTACTGTTAATTAGCTACAGATCATACTAACAGAGATACAATACTCTATCTTTTAAAATATTAACATGATGCCTTTTCTTACAGAATAAAATTTTGTCATATTTAATTGATACCTACAGTATCTTGACAGAGAAAACCCACTAAGGAATCTACTAGAGATTACATTTCTCTATGCTTTGTACAACTGGCTGAGGCCATTCATCAATGCTTTACTTTAATAGGGGTCAGGGTTGGAGGTTAGTATTTCTACTTGTGATTGTTTATGATTTCTAGTGGAATTTAAGTGAAAGATATTACATCATGATTACTTTTTAAAAAATATTTTTATTGATTTCAGAGAGGAAGGTAGAGAGAAAGAGAAAAACATGAATGATGAGAGAGAATCATTGATCTGTTGCCTCCTGCATGCCCCACCCTGGGGATTGAGCCTGCAGCCTGGACATGTGCCCTTGAATGGAATCGAACCCGTGACCCTTCAGTCTGCAGGCTAATGCTCTATCCACTGAGCTAAACTGGCTAGGGCTATATTGTGATTATTTTTATTGTAAGCATTCTGTTGACTTACCCGTACCTGAGAAGTCTAACTGAAGGGAACATTTTCAACACAGATTTAGGGGTTCAAATAATGTCACCGTGACTTCTTCTCACTTACATTCCCTTTCTCTTCATCTATGGATGTGTTTGTCTTTTCAATACCTCTCCCCCTAGATAAGGAGTCAGACTAGTTTGGGATCATGTGCTATGGACAGATCAGTCACTGTGTTCAAGCACGTGGAGTGCTATGATTGGCAGACATGGTGGGATGGCTTGGAGGAAAGCCCTCTCAGAATCATACTAAAGCATTAGGGATCCCCATGCTCCCAAGGAGGAAGATATGAGCGAACAGAAATAACAGACAACAATCTTCTGGTCTGTCATAAACATGTCTTTGTATTTTGACACCTTGACGTCTTGGGGTCTTGCTGACACTGGAAGGGACTGCTGATCCCAGGGTTAGCTAATTCCTAAAGAGAGAAAATAACCCCTCAGGACCCATGCCTCTCATATGCAAACTAACCATCCAGAGCCCACCCACTCACCTGAGCTCTTGCAGTCCAGGCCAGTATTCCCTTGTCCTAATCACCACAGGGTGGGGTTCCAGACTACTCAGGACAGCACCACCCCCAACCAAGAGCCCCTGAAATTATTCCAACCAGCCAATTCTAAGCCAAAGGAACCCACCTCCCCCTTTCCTTCCTTTGAAAACTACAACAAAGTCTTTTATCCACATTTTCTGCCAGCTCCTTCTGCCTCCTGACTGAGCCTGGTACTTTCTGCCTGATGTGACACGTCTCCTGTTTCTAGGGGTCTTTGTAAAAATTTCGTGCTTTATGGCAATCCTTTCCATGTCTGTCTGTCTTACCATAGCTGGTTAATACAAATCCTGAGTACACTTAAAAATATAATTTAATATACTCTTAGTTTTAAAGTCAAATTAATTAATCTATTTATCCATTTATTCGGTAGAAAAAATAATAATAAGAAACTTCATTTAAAATGAATTCGGAGTGTTCATTAAAATGAATAGAGAGATACATGGAACAGCTGTTAGAGGGGAGGGTGTGGAGGGGTTGGGTGAAAAAAGTGAAGGCATAAGCCAGAAAACATATATTCATAACACATACACACAGACAATAGTGTGGTAATAGCCAGAGGGAAAGTGGGGGTGGAGGCTAGTTGGAGGTGAGCAATTTAGTTTCTACCCAGAAAAAAAGAGCTGAGGATCACTTGAGTTGTTTTTTTTCCCCATTAAATAAATTTGAAGGTTTGAGTCAGATTCTTCATTTGGTATAATTTTTTTTTACCAACCATTCTATTTTTTATGATATGTGAACAAGTTTTAAAATGCATAGTCCACATAATCTGATCAAGAAAAAAATAATATCCTTATAAAACATAATATCAAAAAGTAAATCCATAAGGGAAGAATATTCTTAAAAAGTTACAGTGAAATTAATTTTGAATGTCTTTCATTGGAAATAAATTTTGCATCTGAATTAAATGACCAAGGAAAAGAACTAACACAAAGTTTAAGAAGGTGTGTTAATTTGGCGCGTGATAGAAAGTTATGAGCTCTCCCTGACTTTCACCTTTACTCTGACCCCTTTGCTCATAATGAAGCAATCATGAGAGAACTTCTGAGAATAAAATGGCATTTGTGTAAACAGAAGGTGTTTTAGTTTATATTTGAAATAATCACAATCACCAAGACAAGGAATTTATTAATAGTAAAAAGTGCCCGGGACACATCGCAATTGATTTGATATCTTAAAAGGTTATACATAGAGAGAGAACAGATGACAGAAATATTTGCAGAAATTATGCAGTGGGATGAAGGCCTGGAACAAAGAGCACACATGGCGACAATGGTCAGGCTACTGTGGGGAGGAAGGCCCTCTACGATTCTCCAAAAAAAGCAGACGCCTTGGAAATATGATGGAAATTACAATCACATTAAACCATCGCCCTTGAAACAAGGGAATGTCTAACATGAGACAAAAATATTTGTGGAGCCATGCATAACATGCATAAAATATACCAAATAGAATTAGCCTTTGCTTCTCAAAGCCATCTAATATGGCAGTCTAACTACCATTGTAAAATTTTTGATGACATGTATCTGGCAACTTCTAAATGCCTATTGATAGAGAGAGAACATAGCAGTAGAAATAAAACTCCAATGAACCATTGGAATTAAATAGTTAAGGGGAGGATCCTCATTGTCCAAATAAATGAATCAGCCCTTTGGATTGAAATTGGTTTTTTTGGAAGTGGACCTTAAAACTCAGTTGCACGCACTCTAACAAGGTAAAGACACCACGAATGGGCATTTAGGAGGGAACTTGGCACCGTTGTGGCAGGGCATATGTGTGCATCTGGGCCAGTGCCAGGACAGTGTTCGGTGAGCCAGCACGCAATAAAAGGAATAGAAGCAGCCTTGGCAGCATCCTCCTGCAAAGCAGCAGAGATTCTCTGCCAATTCTGGAAGCAGAGGCAAAGGCTGCAACAATAGTTAAGTAGGAGCACAGCTTTGCAATCCTTCCCACACAAAGGGCGTTTGCAGCGGAATCACTCTGCTAGGAGTCCTAATTGAAGGATTGTTGTCTTTGCCCACCCACTCTATTCATCTGGTCTCACTGCCATGACTTTCACAGCCGGTTTGTAAAGGCTATTGGTCACAACCTGTTGTCTTCCCCTCTGCCGGAGTAAAGTACCCACAGAGAGGCCTTTTGGCGATGAGAAACTTTGTTGATAGCACATGAGGCAAATGGAACTAACAGCTTTTTTCAATTCTTCCATGTTTATATGGCTCTTCATGCTCTCAGTTCATATTGCAAAAACCCAGCGCCCATTGGGATAGTGTGTACGCTCTGTTTCATTCTGAATCAGGCATGCTTTCTTTCTAATCGTGACTGCCCCGCATGTCCAGTGAAGACTGAAATAAGGGATCCCATGCAGAATGTGTTGGATGACCCAGGTTGCCAGGCAACAGTAAGGTTTTATTCACCTGTATCTTTATACATAAGAGCATGTGCAGAAGGGAGGCCAGAAGAGTGTATATGCCTTCAAAAAGTACAGACTAGAGCTTCCACAAGCAAATTCCATCTTTCTCTCATCTCCACCTGATGCGTAGACAGTAAGACAGAAGCTTAGCAAACTCCTAGGTCACCTGCGTAGAACAAGACTTCAGCTTTGTTACCCTTTACACTAATAACTGGTGTGTAACTGTACTGAATCACTTTAATTCTTTATTCATTAGCTTGCTTTTCCGTGTGCATAGAAAAAGCAGAACAGGACTAATATATAAAGGAAACTTATTCCTTTACTACCAAAAAACCCCCAAAAAACCTTGGGTTTTTTTCATTTGAGAACTACATTTTCAATGATGGAGGAATCTATATATATATATAAAGAGTCAGGGGCCATTGCAACCAAACGGATGACTGAACAGGCTGAGTGGGGAGACCAGGCCAGCAGAGGGGTGCAGTGAGGGGCGACCAGGTTGGCCTGGGGGGGCGGGGAAGGTCAGTTGGAGATGACCAGGTCGGCAGGGAGCTGCAGTTAAGGGTGACCAGGCCGGCAGAGTGGGGCAGTGAGGGGTGACCAGGCTGGTGGGGGGGGGGCAGTAAGGGGCAACTATACTGGCAGTGGGGGGGCAGGTAGGGGCAACCAGGTTGCAGGGGGGGCGGATGGGGGTGACCAGGCCAGCAGCCAGAGGCGGTTAGGGGTGATCAGGCTGGCAGGGGGCCAGTAGGGGTGATCAAGCAGGCAGGTAGGTGAGCAGTTAGGAGCCAGAAGTCCCAGATTGTGAGAGGGATGTCCAACTGCCAGTTTAGGCCTAAACCGGCAGTCAGACATTCCCCAAGGGGTCCTGGATTGGAGAGGGTGCCGGCAGGGCTGAGGGAACCCCCCCATGCATGAATTTCATGCACCGGGCCTCTAGTGGTTATATAAATGATAATGTTAGAAAAATCCATTTAGGGCCTGAATAGAACAAAAACGTGGAGGCAGGGTGAATTTGCTTTCTGTCTGAGCTGAGACAACCCTTTTCTCTGCCTTCAAACATAGCTGTTCCTAGTTCTCAAATCTTTTGATTGGATAAAATTTTTTACACCAACAGCTTTCTTAGTTCTTTGGCTCAGAGGAAGCAAACCCTGGGCATTCTCAGCTTTCACGTTTGTGTGAGCCAATTCCTTATAATAAATTCCTTTCTGTATCTCTATCTTGGTCACTATTCTTTATATCCATCTATTCTCTGGGTCTGTTTCTCTGGAGAACTCTGACTAATACACTCCTAAATTCTATCCACGCATGGAAACAAAATATGCCACACTTAGTCATAAAGATCCGGCATCATTAAGAAAGGAGACAATAAGAAAGGCATCTTATGTTTGCCCATTTGTTATCTCTCTCCTTTACAAATGAAATTGTAATAACTTTAAAGTGTGCACCATGATGATTCAATATATACATTGTGAATGGAGTCTCACCATTGAGTTGATTAAATCATCCATCACCTCGCACATTTGCTTTATTTTTTAAACTCTCAAAGTTAATGCTCTCAAATTAAGTACCAAGAGCCAATCTTTCCAGACTCATCACTTATGATTATGATAATCTTTTCAAACCACATGTTTCTTACCACTTTCAATAATAATTTAATAATACTAAATTATCAACATTCATTTAAATCACATTTTTTCCCTCTATAACCCTATTTTCATGAACTGTTTCTAAAAACAAAAAATCTGATACAATACATTCAGGAAATACAACCATCCAAATCTTGGGAGACTTAAACTAAAATAATTTTAGCAAATAGCACACTGAAATATCATGAATATTTTATAAGAAAAGGTCCAAGTCAGAATTATTTTTGAAATAAATTGTTTTTCTTAAGTCTTCTTACTGTTCAATAGGCATTGAACATCTGTGCTTCCATTTCTCACTTACAGAAGAATGGCATATTGATAATGCACAGAACTTCCATGCCTTATTTTTCCATACACATATTAGAAATACATTGATAATACACTTGACTTAATGATTTAGTAACATCGGTGAATATATCACCAAGATAAATAAATTTGGCCATTTAATTTGGAATAGGAATCTAATCAATAATCACATAAAGATATACTCATTGCATATTTGTTTAAATGAATGGAAATAAGATTAGCCTGTGGCATTCACATGGACACTTTATTGGGACTTTTACTTTCTTGTTCTAACTCATGCATTTGGAAATGCTTCGGGAATTTTCAGTTGTTGCAATCTTTCTAAGGAAAGAGAAATTGGCTTTTAGAGAAAGAGCACATATAGCTCCCCCTTCCCCTTTCTTAAGTCTGCATAGGGGGGAAAAAAGTCGTTTTCATGACACTTAATAGCAAGTAAGAGACTTGTGAGTCTTGGCACCAGCTGCATAGAAACACCTTATGGGAAAAAATTAAGAAGCAGAGGCTGATGCTTCTCAAGGAACTACTGCCTGTGGTAGCAGAAGATGCTCATCATTATGTTGCTCCTGCAGGCAGGTCTCCTGCCATATTGAAAAAGGCTACTCCATTAACCTTGACTCTCAGTGCACAAGTCCTGACAACCTCCGAGACACCAGCCGAGTCTGAGGAGCAAAAGGCAGAGATGATCTGTATTACTCCTGTCATGCTCCCGAGATACTCAGTGATTAGCAAATTGATCTTCAGTTAACACAACACAAGGAACAATTGGGCTCTAATTAGTGTGTAATAACTTCAGAGATGGTAAGATGTGAAAGCTCAAGAGAAAATTTCCTTGCATTGTAAGTCATTCATCAATATCTGTGCTCCTGGGGAGATTATTGAGTGAGAGAAATTAATCTTTAATGTACAGAGCTACACTAGCCAACACGTGTTGCCATAGACTTTAATAAAATGGTGATATAGACTTTTTATTATAAAAGTCTGTTACCATAGATTTTTATAATAAAACCCATAAAAGTAAACTATATATACTGATTTCAGTTTACTATGAGTATGCCTAGGAAAATGAGCAAATCTTTATGATAGGTTTTTAGACAATTTCCACAGACTATTGATTTAGTGAGGCCGAAGTAAGTACAGGTGACCAAGCTACTGTCCCAGCTGACCCTAGACAGTCACCTGGTGGAGAGCGATCTAGTGGAAATGCAGAGGTTCCCCTTTATGATTATGCAATGAATCTTAGGTAAACAATGTTTCGATTATCCAATATGAAACAGTGAATGATGTGTACTACATACTTGACTCAGACTTACCACGGAGTGCAGAAATGGATATACCTTTGCTTAACAGCTCAGATTCATATTGCCGTTTAGATCAAATCAAAATCATAATCATAGTACATGGGGTCTTTCATCGTAGTATAACTTTACCTTGTTTCTCACCATTTTTGAAAACCTGTTGTAGCTTATACGGTAGTCTACTTCCTTATTGTCACGCTATACTTTTCTCACTTCTACATTTTCTTGTGTTTTTTTTTGTTGTTTTTTTTTTTGACTATGTCCTTTTTGCTGTTCTAAGCCAATCACTCCTCTAAGTTCAGATAAATCTCAATTCGATCATGAAACTTTCTCACATGACTTTAACAATTATTAACCTTTCTGTCCTAATGACTCTCCAGGGCACGTGTTTTCTGAACCAAGCACTGTGAATTGTCTTGCTTACCTTTTGCTTTCAAACTCACATTATTTCCTCTTGCCTTAGATGTAAATCTGTTCATTGTAAAACTATTGATGCAATGATCAAATATTACCTTTCTATTAACTCAATAATTAACAGAGGTAAGAATTTGCCATCTTCTTATTCTATTCTCCTGGTAGCATAATATTAAGGTAGGTGTATATTACATGCTTAATAAATGGCTGCTGAATTCAACTGAATGTTAAAAAAACACAGAAGTTTTTGATTACTTGTCTTAGAATTTTTACATAATGATGTTACTTTATCAACTTTTTCTATGGCACAATTTTATTCACTTGAGAATCCCTAAATGTTTTATTTCTTGGTGAAGGAACTGTAAAACTATCTTTACTCTCAATTCAAATATAGAAATGTATTGATTTAAGAATTATTTTAATTATAAGATCAGTAGCTACCATGTTAGTCATGTATTATTTGTTGGAACTTTAAAAAAATTCCCCATACCCTGTAATACAGATGACTCAATATAATAACAAGTAGTATTATTAAGAGAAGTCAAGAAAAATGTTTATAAATCACATTTAGTAAGTGAGCTGTGTGGAAGCAGGGGGCTTAAGGGAAATCTCTGTACTTTACTCGCAATTTTGTTGTGAACCCAAAACTGCTCTGAAATAATAAAGCCTTTTTAAAAAAAGAAGAAATGAGGGAGACTGGACCTTTGATGAAGTTGTGGAGATTGTCCTGTCAGTTATTGTTCATTCTGAGTGACTGTTAAACATTTAGCTTTTTTTCTTCAAGTTCTTTGCTGCCCAAACATATTCTGGAATGTGTAGAGACAGCATAGTCATGCTTTCTTGCTCCAGATCACCTTTGCTTAGTCCAATCATACACAAAGGGAAGCAGAATGGGACCTGAGAAAAAAACTGTGGGGTATCGCATATGATCTTCGTATTGTAAATATAATTTAACTAGAGGCCTGGTGCATGAATTCGTGCATGGGTGGGGTCCCTCTGGGTGGCCTGCAGTGATTGGGCCAAAACCCACAGCCCAATGCCACCTGCAGCTCCTACCTGCTGCTCCCGCTCATCCCAGACTCACTGTGTCTGCCACGGGCTTGCACCCAATCAGCTCCGATCCAGAGAGGCTTGCGCTGCCACAGCAGCCCTCACCAACCATGAGCCCTGCGTCTGGTGCTCTCCCAAGGGGATTGACTTGTGGGATCGGGCTGAAACCAGCTCTCTGACATCCCTGGAGGAGTCCTGGATTGCGGGAGGGAGCAGGCCAGGCTGAGGGAACCCACCCGTGCACACAATCCGGCCAGGGAGGGACCCCGGGAGGGCTCCTGGGCGTATTAGGCCCATCTTGCTCAGTCCTGATCAGCCAGAGCCCAGCAGCAAGCTAACCTACTGGTCAGAACATATGCCCCCTGGTGGTCAGTGCATGTCATAGCAAGCAGTTAAACAGCCTTAGCATATCATTAGCATATTACACTTTGATTGGTTGTTTGGTTGTTCTGCCATTTGGTCTATTTGCATATTAACCTTTTATTATATAGGATTACATCATTATGATTAAACTGAAAATTCTAATGACTTCTATTTGAAACCCTTTAAGCAGACAGTAATATATACTCTTACTGTGTAACATCATGAAATTAGCAAATGTTATGATTTTTGATGGCATAACATATTTTTTCTTCTTCTTCCATGCATGGTATGGAGTAAGGAGAACTATTAAAAGAAAGACTAATTTCAAAGAAGCTGAAATTGAAGGAAAACTGATGGGTCTACTCCTGGTGTGTTTCTATAGAAAAATTAAGTCACTTTCAAAATCAGAGCTAAGATAAAGAAGCCTGGTTAGCAAAAATAGTTGTAGAAAATGACAAATTGTGCCTCTCTGTTTTTCAGATAAAAACTGCATCGTATGTATCTAACTCTTGATCACAAGTTTTACAGTTAACGATTACCTAGGAAATTTTGTTATTAATGTCTCAGAATACAGAAGTCTCCAGTGGGAAAAGTCTGCAAGCACAATTTCGCATGCATTTGGAGAAACGCCAGTTTCACATGGGCTGGCTTGAACAGCTCCCTAAGACTCAACCAAGGGGCGCTGCATCTCAAGTGCTGCTTGCTTTGTGGGGATACATGTTCCTGGTCACTACAGATGGTGGTAAAAACTGAATTTTTTTGTGATCGGGAAGTAATGTTTTAAATGTTTTATACGTGGTATAATAATTTATAACATATAAAAGTATGGCCCTTGAACTTGTATGCATATATACATAGCCCATGGACAAAGACAATAGGGTGGCAGGAGTGGGGGCAGGCTATAGGGGATCAATGGGAGAAAAAAAGGGGACATATGTAATACTTTTAACAATAAAGATTAAAATAAAAAAAATAGCCCAGCCTGTATGGCTCAGTGGTTGAGTGTTGACCTATGAACCTGGAGGCCAAGGTTTGATCCCTGGTTGGGGGAATATGCCTGGGTTGCTGGCTCAACCCCCAGTGTGGGGTGTTCAGGAGGCAGATGATCAATAAAGTATTTGTTAACACACGAGGTAAAGTGTGATAATGGTTATGTGTAAAGAGTTTTATGAGAGAATTAAAGTTCAATGGAAAGAGAATAAAAGTACAATCCCTGCATATTTATCTATGTATCTATATTTTCTTCCAATTTTTGTGACATTGAAAACAATAACCTCAATGGACATATTATGAATTTTTGATACGCTTGTCTTTTTTTGAGATTTTTTATTGATTTTTAGAGAGAGAAGAAGGGCGAGGGAGAGAAACATTGATGATGTGAGCAAAACATCCATTGGCTGCTCCTGTAAGCCCCCTCCCAGGGATTGAACGGGGGCATGTGCCTGGACCAGGAATTGAGCTGTCCACCTTCTGGTGCACGAGATGATGCCCAACAACTTAGCCACACCTGCCAGGGCTGATATGCTTTTCTTTTGATAGGCCTCTTACCATTATGTTGTCTTAGATCTATAAATAATATGATTTAAATGTGTTTCTGCATAAGTGTACGCAGGTATACATCAACGTGCTTACAAGTGAGTAAAACCCATCTATAAAGAGAACAAAGCTAACAGAGTGGCAGGTCGGCGAGTGAATCAAATTGGTCTCTGGTCTGCAGTGTGTGTGCTCCGAGGTCGTGCTGTTCGGCTTTGCCTGTGCTCTGCCCAGGTGGCGGGGCTGGCAGGGCCCCTGGAGCGTGAGCACTCACATATTAAAACACATCAGTTACCGTCTCTTTCCTAATGCCCGGGGGTACTGCTTGGCGGAGAAAAATTGTGAAAGTAATGAGTGTTTCTTACTTCTGGAGAAGCTCAATTGTTAATGGCACTTACGTTACTTTCTACACAGGCTGTTAAAAAATATTGTTTTCTGCCTAATAACCCAGCGCAGGCTGTGGTCATTCCTCATTCTCAGACTACTCCCACAGTCTACTCCATCAGCAGAGCACGCTCACTTGGGAACTCTTTCTGATATTGCCCTTCTCTAGTTAAATTAAAACACACACACACACACACACACACACACACACACACACACACACAAAGAAGGGGAAACGGAAGACAAAGGAATGTGAAGGCCGTCAGTACCTTTGCTCTGCATAGATTATCTTTCCTGCTTCCCAGATCGTTGCTCAAAATAGCAAAGTATTCACTCCCCATTTCCATAGAGTAACTCCTGCCCCAGCACATGCCACGAAGAGGTCATGTGACGGGGAGCTGAACATGACTGATGTGTCCCAAGGTTTCTCCAGCAAGACTCCATAGTAATGTTTATGTCCATTACATCGGAACTGTTTTATTGTCAATTACACTGACTTCTGTGTTTGGGGGTGGGCCTCTCCAGACAAAGAAAGTGGCTTATTTCCTTCCCCTTCACTTCTGGAGTCTATCTGTAAATATATCAAGGGCCATTATTTCCCTGAAAATTCTTGAGAGCACTTGTGCTATTCAGAATGGATAAAGCATGCCCATGAACAAAAGCAGACACAGTGACTATGTGCAGGATTCTTATAAAATATTTTGATCTGAGGAGAAACACTTAATATGGGCTCACACATTACAGTTCTGATGGAACAGTAGGTTATAATCACCCTTGAATCATTAGCACCGCCACTGCCTGCCTACAGCATCTGAAATGTCAAATCAGAAATCCCCAAATGTGTTTACATTCTATGTATAAATGTTCTTAAGTGGCCAAATGTTCTTCTTATAGCCCTCATAAACACGAGATCTGCAGGAAAAGCAGAGGTTTGGATTCTCTTTAATGCATGCAAACTGTTCATAAATGGGCTGGAATATCCATTCAGTAGATCAGATCAGATTTTCCCAAGTAGTGTGATGAGACACATGGTAAGAAGCCACCTCAGAGTGGCCAGGCGGAGCCCATGGCTTCTAAGATCACCCGACCGCTCCCCTCAGGCCTGTGCAGCCCTGTCTGATAATCCCAGTGCACCTCACAAGCATTGTCACTTTCTCTGCATGTAGTGACATAGAAACTTTTGGGAAACACTGCTACTGTGTGATTCTATTTTTCCAAAGTACCAGCGTGAGTCAACAGATTTCCTTTCACAGGACTTGGGCAAGCAGTGTCAATGTCAACATAGCTAGAACTTCATTGGAAAAGCCCTATCATGGTTTGCTGTCTAATAATGGGTCACATTTCATTTCACCTTTTGGTAGGTCTCATTTCACCCTTTCCTGTTGACCAGTAAAATGAAACTCTATGCTACGGATTTACTCCCCCGTTAGTCAGAGATGCTCTACTAGTAAATGAGTTCTGCCGTGCACACTGTGGATAGCAAAGTCTCCAACAGGACAGCATTCCTGCCTTCTTGTCCACAGAAGACTATAATTTCTTTTCTTTCTCTTTCCCTTCTCACCCTCCATACCAGTGGTTCTCAACCTGTGGGTCGCGACCCCTTTGGGGGTCAAACGACCCTTTCGCAGGGGTCGCCTAAGACCATCGGAAAACACATAGATAATTACATATTGTTTTTGTGATTAATCACTATGCTTTAATTATGTTCAATTTGTACCAATGAAAATACATCCTGCTTATCAGATATTTACATTATGATTCATAGCAGTAGCAAAATTACAGTTATGAAGTAGCAACAAAAATAATTTTATGGTTGGGGGTCACCACAACATGAGGAACTGTATTAAAAGGTCACGGCATTAGGAAGGTTGAGAACCACTACTCCATACACTAAGCATGGGTTGTATTTACCTCATTCTCTAGTCCAGCAATTTTCAACCTTTTTCAACTCCGGGCACACAGGGCACACATAAACTAACTAGAGGCCCGGTGCACAAAAATTTGTGCACTCGAGGGGGTGGGGGGGGTACCTCAGCCAGGCCTGTGCCCTCTCACAGTCTGGGACCCCTCGGGAGATAACGACCTGCTGGCTTAGGCCTGCTCCCGGGTGGCAGAGGGCAGGCCCAATCCCTAGGTGCAGCCCCTGGTCGGGCTCAGAGCAGGGCCGATTGGGGAGTTGGGGCGCCGCCCCCTGTCATGCACAGAGCAGGGCGATCCTGAGGTTGTGTTGCCACCCTCAGTCACACTCAGGGTAGGGCCGATTGGGGGGTTGGGGCGCCTTCCCCTGTCAGGAACAGAGCAGAGCTGATAGGGAGGTTGTGGCCCCGCCCCCTGTCACACACAGAACCGCAGGGCGATCAGGGGATTTGGGCGCTGCCCCCGTCACGCTGATCCCGGTGCCGGGAGGCCTCTCAGCTCCGCTGATCCCGGTGCTGGGAGGCATATTACCCTTTTACTATATAGAATAGAGGCCTGGTGCATGGGGTGGGGCCAGCTGGTTTGCCCTGAAGGGTGTCCTGGATCAGGGTGGGGGTCCCCACTGGGGTGCCTGGCCAGCCTGGATGAGTGGATGATGGATGTTTGCAGCTGGTCACACACCCTTCAGGGTGGGGGTCCCCACTGGGGTGCCTGGCCAGTCTGGGTGAGGGGCTGAGGGCTGTTTTCAGGCTGGGACTGAAGCTCCCAACTGCTCCTTTTTTTCTTTCTTTCTTTTTTTTTTTTTTTTTTTTAATTCTGGGCCAGCTTTAGCTTTGAGGCTTTGCTCCAGCTCTGAGGCCTCAGCTGCTGAAAACAGGTATCTGGTTTGTTTTGGTTCTATAATCGAAACTCTGTATCAACTCCAGCTCTGAGATCTCGGCTAGCTGAAAGCTGGTTTCTGGGGTTTTGTTTAGCTTCTATATTTGTTACAATGTTTTTTAAACTGCAGGCTCAGAGGCCGGCAAGGCAGGCAGGGAACGTTGCAGTCCTCTGTCACCGAAGCAAGCAAGCCTCATGTTCAGTTTAAGCTGCCTGGCTGCCAGCCACCATCTGGGCTGGCAGTTAATTTGCATATCGTCCTGATTAGCCAGTGGGAAGGGTAGCGGTCATACGCCAATTACCATGTTTCTCTTTTATTAGATTGGATTACTAAAATTCTGTGGCACACAAAAAATGTATCTTTTTTTGCCAATCTGACAAAAATATGTATAATTTTGATTGATTTACAAAAAATTAATAGTAATTACCTACCCTTTTTGCTTCAAACTGATTTTTGAAAAAATCAGATGCCTATATATAAGGATTTTTAGTACCAATAATTAACCAATCAGATGCAACCTTAAAATGCAACCTGGCCAATAAGATGCAACTCTATTATATGACCTATATTTATGGGTCAGGACAGAGCATTCACACCAATTGGCTGTTATCATTATTTGACAAGGAAAAGAGGTCAGTGACCCTGACTGAATGATCAGGTATTGCATGTTTTAAAAGTTCTTGCTACATACAGGTGGCTGCTCTAGTGAGAGCACAGAACTGACTTTCACATCATAAAAGTCTCTTTACTTGAAACAATGCAAGGACTGAGCAAGATTTCTCATTGTCTCTTCTCCACTGAGGAAACCAGCCTAATGGCTACCCTCAAGTTGTGCCTATGAACAAGCATCTTGGGAAGTGCACGTTGCTACACATTTGAGCTGAAATTTCTGTTCTGGATTATTGGTTCAGAATTACTAATATGTAAGGACGCCCCACTAAAGTGGATAGACATTGACTAGTTATTGTTACTATAATGCTGACTAAAAGAGTACAAAGATGTAATGTTAATTGATTATTCCTCTGTATTATCAACACACAAATAAAAAGTAAACAGAGCTGAATGTTGGTTTGCTCTTATTACCAAACTAGAGGCCTAGTGCATGAATTCATGCACTGGTGGGGCCCCTCAGCCTGGCCAGCAATCTGAGCCCATCGGGGCCATCTCGCCCAGTTCCAATCAGGGCCAATTGGGGCTGGCTGGTCGGGCAGAGGGACTGTGGGAGGTTGGCTGTGGGAGTGCATTCACCACCAGGGAGCAGCTCCTGCATTGAGTGTCTGTACCCTGGTGGTCAGTGCACATCATAGCTACTAGCTGGTCGTGTGGTCGTAACGGTCACTTAGGCTTTTATATATAGAGATAGATTGTACTGAGGAGGAAAATCTTCAATACAGGTGACAATTCCTGGTATGACAGGTGTGGCAGTGAGACAGCTAGATTTGAAAATATACTTTGAAATTTTCAGTATTATGCAAAAAGTAATACGTTTTACTTCACACTAGTTGGTTAAAATTATTTTAATGCATCGGGATTTTATTGTGTTTCTGGAAAATCAGATTTATAACACAATCTAAGCTGTACTAAAAATTTAACTTTTGTGAGGTATAATGATAGTCCATATCACATGTAAATTATGATAATCTGAAATGGTTCATCTATTTTTATTTGTAGAGCCTGAGTCTATCCATGGTTTCTAGGCAATTTGTCTAACTCTTAGATTATGGATTATGGCACCCAGCTTTGAATTATCTCTTTACTTTCCTTATTGGAAAGATTCACACACCCTTGACAGAAAGAATCACAATGGTCCTACCATGTGAGGTTTCTGGTTCTGCTGGAGAAACCAAGATCCTAGCTAACAATTAGGATATGTCAGTAAAAAGAAGGTGAGTTAATTATAAGGTCAGGGGTCATGGTGACTTTAGAACAACTACTTTACTAGTACACAATTGCACAAATGGATTTAATTTTTAATCTTCACCTGAGGCTTTGAGAGAGAGAGAGAGAGAGAGAGAGAGAGAGAGAGAGAGAGAGAGAGAGAAACATTGATGAGAGAGAAGCATCAATTGATTGCCTCCAGTACGTACCCCAACCAGGAATGAAGCCCACGATCTTTTGATGTATGGGACGATGCTCCAACCAACTGAACCACCTGGCCAGGGTGCAAATAGATTTAATTTTAACCAGCAAAAAGAATATGTTACCTTAGTAGCAAGAATTTACATGCGCATTTGTGACTAACTGGATCTTTTCCATAGTTTTCAAGTCTAATCCTCCCTACCCCCATCCAAAGACTCCAAATTATACCAGATTGAAGCTGGGCCATATTTTTATGGGCTGGTGGCCTTTAAAGAAATTAAGGCATAAAAACATATGTCAGGTACTTTAATGCTACTGGAAATGGTAACATTTGCTTTTAGTGGATACTTAGAAAATGTTGCATAGCTTATAGCCATCTAAGGGTGGGTGACAAATGCTCTCACTTGGGTAGTGAACAAGTAATGCCCACTATAAATTTAACAGAATTAGAAATCCGAAGTATAAAAGATATATGTTTTATCTATTGATAAATTATTAATAAATATAAGAGTGTCTGCACATTGCGATAAAGAAGGAACTTTATAATTCCCGTATTCTGTTAAAAAATTATTTTCTCTGCAGTTTGTTTTTTCCCCCAATCTTGCAAGTTTTTTCATCTCAGGCTGTGTTTTCTTTTGATACCAAATGCTAGATTCCCAGTGCTTAGAAATTTTAGAATTATACCCAAGAAAAGAGTCTCAGAAAATAATAAGGGGATATAGTATAAAAGTTCCTATATCAATATATCTTCAAGAATATTAGGTATTTTCCACTTTTGCTGGCATATTCTTGTTTTAACGTACACTCTGCTGAGTATGAGTCAGGTAAGACATCTCCTCACCAGATTGGAAACCACTAATGTGCACACAGAAGACAAATCTAAAATATGGAAAGAAAGGCTATTTAGAAATCATTCTAAAGACATATTATGGAATGAAATAATTTGCCTTCCAGATAAGAAAATACATCAAGTATGTGTCTAATTTCATTAGGTGAAATGCAGATGTTAGAGGGATTTGTTTCTTTGGTTTGTTGGTGTGCTGTTCTCTAAGAAAAAAAAAAGTAAAACTTCACAGTGACATTAAGTAATTCTTACACAGATCTGTATCAATATAACAGTCACTTCTTTATAAAATTGCTTGTTGAGAAAAGCAGGGACTTATTTAAAGGAGGCTTAGAGCATAAGTAATTTGTAGGCATGGAGTGTCTGTGAACTCACAAATTTACAGAGACCATTTCTAGAAAATTACCATTTTCTAGAGAGGCTCAGTTCTCAAATCAACTAAACTTTGATGTAATTGAGTAAAATTCCTTTTATCTAACAGCTGTAGAGTGAGCTGCTATGGTTACCAAGAGAGCATGATTAAGGCAATATTACAGCATATTTTAAAACCACACCGTGGGTAATTTCATGTTGTTTAGCAGGCACTGCTATAGTGTGTAGTGACTCAGGGATACATGAAGATATATGAAAAACATGCAGCAAAGTTGGTACAAAAAGTAAAAGATTAGATTCACAATGTATTTACCTGGTATATTAAATTTCTTTAGCTAACTAAACAGATTTTAATTGATTTTCTGAAAAATTGCAGATAAAACCTAATATTGATGATGATTTTCCTGCATATACATATGCTATTTTAGAAATAGCTTTCTTTTTGAGTTTTGCATGTCTCTTTATAATGGAACTAGAGGCCTGGTGCACGAATTCATGCACAGGTGGGGTTCCCTCAGCCTCGCTGGCCATTGAGGCATATGGGGGAACGGAGCCTGGGAGGTTGGCTGGCCAGGGGGGTAGGGGGGGACCATGGGAAGTTGGCTGGCTGGCCCCCCCATTGGGGCCGATCGGGGTGGGCCTGCCAGGTGGGGTGGGAGGGACCTGGGTGGTTGACTGGTTGGTGCGGGGGAGGGACCAGGGGAGGTTGGCTGGCTGGCCAGGGGTGAGGGGCCATGGGAGGTTGGCTGGCCGGCACTTCCCATCAGGGCCAATCGGGGGGGCAGCCAGCCAGGAGGGGGTGGGGGAAAGGGCCACATGAAGTTGGCTGTGGGAGTACACTGACCACCAGGGGGCAGCTCCTGCATTGAGCTTCTGCCCCTGGTGGTCAGTGTGCGTCACAGTGACTAGTCGACCGGTCATTTTGGTTGTTCTGGTCGTTTGGTCATAATGGTTGCTTAGGCTTTTATATATGTATAGATAAGCCATCTAGTAATATAATATCATTTGAAAATTCTCTGAGCAAAACCTATTTTGAGTCCATCTACTTATATGAAAGCATTTATAAGTATATATAAATATACATATGACTACATATACTGTTTATGTATATATAATTTTTTGAGACTTAGTTCTGTAAGCAATTAAGTGTTTATATATGAGATATTTAATTCTCACAAATCTATGTGTGATAATAATATTTTACAAGTGAAGAAACTTAGGCTTAGAGGAACCAATTGAATTTCTCAAAATGATACAACTTATAAATCAGAAAGATAATTTAAATCTATTTTATCAGACTTAAAACTTGAGCTCTTAACTACCATGGCATTCTTCTCCCTAGACTCTGTCAAATCCATTTCATTATATTTTAATCTTATGATCTAGCTACTAAATACAAAAGATTAGTAGTTCTCCACTTAATTCATTATTTGTATCAATCATAAATCATTAAGATTGACAGATGCACTTGTGGTAGACAGCTCTTCCTCATACTTATAATTATGAACTAAAGCAACAATGTCATCTGATAAATGGCTTCTAATACAGCACTGTTGCGAGAGTTACATTGTCAACCCTATTTTAATCAAAGTTTCAACCAAAGTCTTCCTATTTTTGTTGCAGATTTTCACAGTGTATTTTGTTTTCTTTGATAAATTTGAGTTGTTTTATTACTATAATCCAAAAAAAGAAGTTAAGATCATCTTTGCTACATCGAAATTCATCCACCTTTATATGAAACTGGGAAATACTTTAAAGCTAAATGATTTCACCATGTCATGAAATAACTAAACTTCTCTAGTGGGAACATACATCTATGAAAATAAAGTGAATTTTCAAAATCGCCTTCCCAATCTATAAGTGTCTTCTAGCAGTGCTTTATTCAAATATAAAAATAACTACTATCTTTCATCCCAGAATTCCAAGAATGTAGTATAGAAAGCAATGAAACCATATATTTTTAAAAATATTTTATTGATTTTTGTACAGAGGGGAAGGGAGAAGGATAGAGAGTTAGAAACATCGATGAGAGAGAAACATCAATCAGCTGGGGATGTGTCCGCTGATGTGCCCGCAACCAAGGGCACATCCCCCCCCCTCCCCACTGGGATGTGCCCGCAACCAAGGTACATGCCTTTGACCAGAATCGAACCTGGGACCCTTCAGTCCGCAGGCCGACGCTCTTGCCACTGAGCCAAACCGATTAGGACTGAAACCATATTTTTAAGTACATGTTTTGTTTTATAATGTTACCTAATGTTTTATAATGTTAGTCAATATTTAGGAAGCAAATGGGCAATATTTTAAGTTGTAGGAATTTTGTTCCCTCATTCATTGTAGAGTTTGTACGCCAAGATTTCCTCATCCTGCGCTTTGTTCTTTAGGCAGATGACGGCTGGTGCTAGATTGAATAAAAATGTGAGAAGGAAGAAACAGTACCAAAACATGGAGAAATCCTGAGCCAGGAGCCTCTTTCCTTAGAGCAGACCAGCCCTGGTTCACAGGTGATGCTAAATGCTTCATGGTCACCCATAATTTGAATTTTCTAAAAGCCCAATGCTATAGACTTTTTGATGATAAATTTAATCACAGGTTCTTTGATTAAACTAAACTGGAGATACCAGATGACATTTCTTCTTTTGGCCCAACTCTTGTTATTTGATAGCCTTTTCAAAGACATAAAATATCAACATTTATGTTCCATAAAAAACTCTTAGCAATTTTTTGAACGTTTTAATTACTTGGCTTGGCAAGGAATCCAAGCTGACAAAATCTTTTCCTTTGTACAACAACTCTGGTGCTTGTTAAGAAAAACATTGATTTTTGTCTTTTACTTAGATCAATAAAGCATAGTAAACAATTCTGAATTGTTCATGTTACATGCTATAAATTCATTTAAGTGGAATTGTGTATTGAGGTAGAACTGCTCAGAAAAACAAAACTAGGAGAATAAAATGCATTTTGGGTAGAAACTTTGAGATCAAAGTAGCTTTCATAATAGTAATAGTTTGTATATTTTCAGCATTTTCTTTCTAAGGCTTTCAGAGTGCTTTCTCTAAGGTTGCAGTAATTATGCTTCAGTTTACCTAATCTCACATCAAATATAATATCTTCTACAATAGAGATGAGGAAATTGTTTTATTTTACTGTTCTCCAATGAACAATTGTAGTTTTGTTTAAAACCTTAGCTTCTAGATATCTTTTAAAGCTGAATGACTCCATTTAAAAGTACAACAGCAACTAGACCATGAACTTAACCATACACAAGAATAAACTCAAAATGAATAAAAGACTTAAATGTAATTTTGTGAAGCCATAAAAATTCTAGAAGAAAACATAGGCAGCAAAATATCAGACATCTCACACAGTAGAATTTTCACTGATACCTCACGCAAGAGAAACAAAGAAAAACATAAACAAAAGGGACTATATCAAAATAAAAAGCTTTTGCACACAAAAGAAACTAGCATCAAAATGAAAAGAGAACCCACTGTATGAGAGAACATGTTTGCCAATGATACATATGATAAGCGGTCAATTTCCAAAATATATAAAGTACTCATACAAATCAACAAAAGGAAGACAAACAATCCAATAAAAAAAAAAATGGGCAAAAGACCTAAATAGACATTTCTCCAAAGAGGACATACAAATGGACAAGAGACATATGAAAAAATGCTCAACATCTGTAATCATCAGAGAGATGTAAATTAAAATGACAATGATTTTTCACCTCATACCTGACAGAATGGCTATAATCAATAAATCAACAAACAGCATGTGCTGGTGAGGATGTGGAGAAAAGGGAACCCTAGTGCACTGCTGGTAGGACTGATGCAACCATTGTGAAAAACAGTGCGGCGTTTCCTCAAAAAATTAAAAATGGAACTGCTGCCATTTGATCCAGTGATCCCACTTCTAGGAATATCCTAAGAAGCCTGAAACACCAATCAGAAAGGACATATGTGCCCCTATATTCATAGAAGCAATATTCACAATAGCTAAGATCTGGAAACAGTCCAAGTGCCCATCAGTAGGTGAGTGAATAAGCAAAGCCATGTATCCTTTACCTGTATATCTTCACCCAATGATTTGGAGAAGAAAGCAACTTGAAGGTGAATTTAATCAATGTAGGTAACTGAGATAATTGGTTCATTCTCTGCAATACGTAGCCTACATATAAATTGCCTTAAACTATGCTCCCATAGGCCAATGGTGCATCACCTGAGGGATAAGAGGTTAATAAATCTCAGAGGATTTTGTGTGGTTTGTGGACCAAATCATTATGGAATCATATCACTAAGCAAGTACTTGGACACCAATAGATCCAAGAAAAAATATATTAAAAATATATTTTGACTGATAGGGCAGGGCTTGTGCCATGGGCTAAACCAGTTCATATTAAGATAGGATTAGAAAATATTTTTTTAAAAATCTGCAGCTAAAGTACATGTATTTTAATGATTTTTATATATGACTCAGCAAGATCAAAGAAATACTCAATGCACTCATATATGTGAGAATAGGTAAGATAACTTAGCAAATTTCAATGCAACGAAGAATGTCATAAAGTAGTATGTAAATTAGTCACCAGTTTTATATACTTTCTATAACACAGTATTTCTTAAATTGAGATACATGAAATACAATTTAGGAATTGTTAATAAATGTTAGCGGATTGGGGAAAGCTTCTATTATTAAATATATTTAGAGGTACCTGGATTACATCAAGTTTGATTTATTCAAGGAATTTCAGAACTTTTAATAGTTAATATGCCTTTTTCATCTCTAAGAGAGAGGATATAATATATAGTACTTTCCAAACTTATTAAAAAATAAAATTTGTTTAAAAATGACCTCAAGGATCAGAACGTTCTATAATGCATTCTTAGAAATAATGTTTTTCCAGAAGAGAACTGGCCACTTTCTAAAGAAAAGCTCTTGCAAACTTTATGGCAAATTAATATTTAAACTGAATTTGGACAAAGTATTAAGATAATTCATAGATAAAAAGTAGTGGGGGATATGACGGAGATACATTTAAGAAACTATTACTGTTATTAATAAAAACATTTTACAAATGAGAATCAAAATCATGTAAACATTTTAAAAGAAATTTACAATAAAATGTAGAATTATTTCTTATAGCAAAAATAAAGAACCTCCGATATTTTTTAGCAAATTGTTGTGTGTATTGTGTATAAGACAGAATGATGACCAGGCATCTTTTGGGATCAGTCATGATCATTAGAAGAGAGTGAAGCTGGACGATGACTACAGAAGAAAGCACTAAGTGTTCACAGGCATCCAGGCCTATTCCCATGGCCCTTGGGATAGGAGGGCATATGAGGGCGATATCCAGGCTGCTAACAGCACCAAAGATGGCAGCTCTTTGGCTGCTCCTACTTCATGTCTAACGATCAATAAAAGTTGCAACAAAAATTCAAGCCATTTTCATATGCTCCTCACCCAGATGACCATTTTTTAGCATTTTCTATATCCACCCATCCCATATGTAAAATTATTTAAAATTTTGCCTATTTCCCCTATAATGTCTCTTTTTAAACAATTCTGGCCATAATTCAACCGTAGATTTGTGACTGCGTTTAAAGGGAGAAAGCTTTGGGGATTCTGCAATCTCAAGTATATGGTCAAATGGATCAGCATGGCCTCCTCCTCTATCATGGCTTAATTGGTTTCTCCAGTGATTTGCAATCTTTGCTAAGTGGCTTTGAAGAAGTCTAAGCTAATGAATCTGCCTGGGAAGAATGCTGAGAGTGGTTCTATGACCTTGCTGCTATCATTTGGGCAAACATAACCTCACTGTTCTATCGCTGGGGTGACTCCTGGTATACACATTCTGATTCATGTTCTGCAATAACCTTGTGGTTATTGCACTAGGCTCCCATGCCAGATCAGCCAGGCCAGATTTCTTCCAGACCAACTGTTGTGCAACATTGTCAACTAGCAATTACAGCAGGTCATCCTGGCCTTGCCCCGCATTGAGCCTTGATAGCTTCGAGTTTTCTATGCAGCAGATAGGAAAAAGCAGAGGGAGTGAGATAATGACATCCAAATTAAAATTCATTAACCTTGCAAAACCACTTAACATCATCAATAGATAAAAATGCTTGCAACTGCTAAGCCCTAATTATTTATCAAGATACTAATATTTATTTCCCCATAAATCTCTGGTGCTCACAATTTTGGACTTTGTGTCCTGCATGTTGATAAATGAAATATTCTTAGCAAATCTTTGAGGAGTAAACAGAGCATTGGACTTTATTATTATTATAATTTTTAAATACATTTTTATTGATTTCAGAGAGGAAGGAAGAGGGAGAGAGAGATAGAAACATCAAGGATGAGAGAGAATCATTGATTGGCTGCTTCCTGCATGCCCCCTACTGGGGATCGAGCTCACAACCTGGTCATGTGCCCTTGACCAGAATCGAACCTGGGACCTTTTAGTCCGCAGGCTGATGCTCTATCCACTGAGCCAAACCAGCTAGGGCTGGACTTTATTTTTTTAATGTTAGTTACCTAGAAAATTATTTAATTGCTAAGGTACCCTCAAATTTTCTCATGGCCTTGACCTGGGTCTTTAGCATATTTATATGTCTATGGGCAAAACATTTTTATAAGAAGAAATTAGGTAGATTAATATGTTGTTCTGCAGAGGCAGTATTACAGAGTGATGATCTTGATAAAGACTATAATTATTGCAGAAGCCTGTTCATTATTTCAAACAAATAAAATGTGGTTGTTCTGAAAGGCAGCAGGCTGTTGAATTGCTGGATTCTCCCTGTTCCTTCAGTCCGGGCTGAATCCTGTGTTCTTCCTAAGCTTGCCTAAAAATCCCCTCTTATTCTTTTGTCCTCACCCTACTCTCCTTTGAATCTTACATTTTTTCCCAGTTAGACCCTTTAAAGAAGCATACATTTACCAATATCCTATCTTTCCACTTATGTAGTTTTAGCCAACATTTGTGATCAATAACATGTACTCATCTTCCCCTATGTGCTAAGTTATATTTATTGTAATATGTAATTTCTTTTTGCCTGGCTAGTGGTTCCTGTGGAAGAAAAGTTCACACTAACCTTAAGTGTCGTACTGAATGCCTGGAGTAGGGACTGGTGAAAATGCCTGAATGTTAACAATTTAATTGTCTTTTTAGGAATTATCAAATGGTTCCAACTCCCAAAGAGAGAGGAGGAGAAGAAGAAAAGTAGGTAAATGACAGGTCTGTAAGCAAACATCAACATTCTTCTGCTTCCTGCCACCGGTTATTTTGGTTACTGCAGTATATTGATTGTCAGGCTGTTGCAGACGGATCTCATTGTGGGTCAGAAGATAATATGATAGAGGAAGAATAGACCAATTTGTTCTAAAGAAAAGCGACAGTGTTTACACTATGTCTGACTTGATAAGAATTCAATAAACAGATAAACCATGAAGTACATCACAAAAGTGTTAGTTTGAAAACTCAGTAATTTCCTGGGTGAAGTCTAAAATGGGCCCCCATATACAAAGGGCAAGAAAGGGGCAGGCCACTCCATATTGGTAGGTGGCAGGATTAATATGCAAGGGAACTTACACGCAAGGTTTGTCTGGGTCATATGCAAGGTGAGTAGATCTCTACACCCACCTGACAGAATCTTAAAGTTTAGCTAAAGGCCTTCACGGGGTTCAGTCACATATACCATCCAGATGGTCTCAAGAACTCCTTACTCTCTCAAGGCCTTGTCCTTAAAAATGCCTCCCACTGTGGTACCAGTGGGCAGACCATACATTCCAAGGACAGGGGAGGGGGTGTGGCTCCTCCCTTGCCTGGGTCAAGCTCCTGAATTAACCCTTAGTCATATCCTCTCCATAACTTCCTTCAACAGGAGAAAAAAAGAATCCCAAGTAGATTTCAGAGAATGCATTATACCCATGTATCTCTCTAGGTAGAAAAGCAATTGTCTTGATTCATAACTTAGCTTCACAAAAAAAGGACTTTGTAAGATTTTTATTTATGCAACTATTGATTATTATTAAAAGGAGGGGGAAGAACAGAGAAACAATAGTAGTGGCAACAGCAGCAACTGATTATAAAATTTCCACTAAGTTCCAGACATTGTTTCAGGTGATTTTCCTACATTATCTTATACTGGAGGCCCGGTGCATGACTTTCATGCACTTGGGGAGGTCCCTCAGACTGGCCTGCGCCCTTTCACAGTCTGGGAGCCCTTGGAGGTTGTCTGACTGACAGCTTAGGCCCACTCCCAGGGGACATCCTTAGCCCTGCCACGAAGGCAGGAGAGGGTCTGCATTAAGCGTCTGCCCCCTGGTGGTCAGTGAGTGTCATAGCAACAGATCATTCAGCCATTTGGTCAATTTGCATACTAGCCTTTTATTATATAGGACTAGAGGCCCGGTGCACAAAAATCTGTGCACTCAGGGGGGTGCCTCAGCCCGGCCTGTGCCCTCTCGCAGTTTGGGACCCCTTGGGAGATAACGACCTGCTGGCTTAGGCCTGCTCCCGGGTGGCAGAGGGCAGGCCCAATCCCTAGGTGTAGCCCCCGGTCGGGCTCAGAGCAGGGCCGATTGGGGAGTTGGGGTGGCGCCCCATGTCATGCACAGAGCAGGGCGGATTGGGAGGTTGCATTGCCACCCTCAGTCACGCTCAGGGTAGGGCCGATTGGGGGGTTGGGGCACCGCCCCCTGTCACACTCAAGGCAGGGTCGATGGGGAGGCTGTGGTGCCACCCTCTGTCATGCACAGAGCAGGGTCAATCATGGGGTTGGGGAGCTCCCCCTTGTCACAACAGAGCAGGGCCCATCAGGGGTTTGGGGAGCTCCCCCCTGTCACGCACAGAGCAGGGCCCATCAGGGGGTGGGGGAGCTCCCCCCTGTCACTCACAGAGTAGGGCTGATAGGGGAGTTGGTGCACCGCCCCCCTCACACACAGAGCAGGGCGGATCAGGGGGTTGGGGCGCTGCCACTGTCACGCTCAGGGCAGGGCCGATGGGGAGGTTAAGGCTCTACCTCATCACACACAGAGCAGGGCCCGTGGGGGGGGTGTTGGGGCGCCGCCCTCTATCACCCACAGAGCAGGGATGATCAGGGGGTTTGGGCGCCGCCACTGTCACACTCAGGGCAGGGCCGATGGGGAGGTTGTGGCTCTACCCCGTCACACACAGAGCAGGGCCCGTGGGGTGAGGGGGTTGGGGCGCCGCACCCTGTCACACACAGAGCCGCAGGGTGATCAGGGGGTTTGGTCGCTGCCCCCTGTCACGCTGATCCTGGTACCGGGAGGCCTCGTGGCTCCGCTGATCTCTGTGCTGGGAGGCATATTACCCTTTTACTATATAGAATAGAGGCCTCGTGCATGGGTGGGGGCTGGCTGGTTTGCCCTGATGGGTGTCCCGGATCAGGGTGGGGGTCCCCACTGGGGTGCCTGGGCAGCCTGGATGAGGGGATGGTGGCTGTTTGCAGCTGGTCACAAACCCTTCAGGGTGGGTGTCCCCACTGGGGTGCATGGCCAGTCTGGGTGAGGGGCTGAGGGCTGTTTTCAGGCTGGGACTGAAGCTCCCAACTGCTCCTTTTTTTCTTTTTCTTTTTTTATTCTAAGCCAGCTTTAGCTCTGAGGCTCCAGCTCTTAGGCCTCTGCTCCTGAAAGCAGGTATCTGGTTTGTTTAGGTTCCACAATTGAAACTCTGTATCAACTCCAGGTCTGAGATCTCGGCTAGCTGAAAGCTGGTTTCTGGGGTTTTGTTTAGCTTCTATTTTTGTAACTATGTTTCAAACTGCCAGCTCAGAGGCCTGCAGCGGCAGGCGGGGAACGTTGGAGTCCTCCGTCACTGAAGCAAGCAAGCCTCATGTTAGTTTCAAGCTGCCTGGCTGCCGGCCGCCATCTTGGCTGACAGTTAATTTGCATATTGCCCTGATTAGCCAATGGGAAGGGTAGTGGTCGTATGCCAATTACCATGTTTCTCTTTTATTAGTGTAGATAACTCTTACAGGAAAGTTACCAGTTTTGTTTGTTATGAAGCAGCAAAGTTTTCTATGCAAGGATTTATTTGTTTAATTTCAAATGTATGAGATAACTAAGATTTAAATATAGGGCTTCTGAACCTAAAGCCCTTGTTTGATCTATTTTATAATTGGATGTCATTTATTTTCTGGGGACTTTCCTGTTTCTTGGGAATAAGGCTCTGTGCTAGAATTATGCCCACATTCAGAGTGGAAGACATTATAGATATGAAAAATGATCACTTAGATCTTGAATGATGACCAGGAATTTTACCGGTTCAGATGTGTATAGGGATGGGAAGGAGGGAGAGTATATTTCAGGGAAATCATCAACTTTTACAAAGGTCCTGATTTATTAAGGAGGGGCAATGAGATACTTTGTGTGACTAGCTCAAAGTGTACACACCAGGGGATTTCAGGAGCTGAATTAGGAGGTTGTAGCAAATAGACTGATTCTATTTCAGAGATGAAAAATTAATCAAAAAGCCAAAGATGTAAGATCTTCAAAGAAAAAGTGATAGCAGATAATCTCAAATATTGCAAAGAGACTGAGCTGGGTGAGAAATTAAAGAGTATATTATACTCAGAAAATAGAAGATTATTGATTATCTTTGAAATGTAATTTGATTGCAGTGGGAGAGAGAGTGCATATGGAGGAGTGACTGGTAAAAAAAAAAAAAGGGCAGAAAAAAATGTCTCCAAAATATTAGTGGATTTTAGGTAACTGCTTCTTTTAAATATTTTGGTCTGTGACCTTTATAACATTTCAAAAACAAGAGTTCTCAGTAGATTAAAATGTCTTAAATAAATTTTGCTTATGTAGGAATGTCTCCTGATTTGACCTTTTAATATTTGATGAAATAGCCACTACTTCTTTCAGATTGATTGTGTGCTTTTAATCCTAACGGGGTTTATATTTATATCACTTTGAACTAAAAGGTGACATTGTGATATTCATGTTTTCTCCAACCAAATCAGCTCCCTCCACATGTGCAGGTAATTTGGGAACAGTGACTCCTAGAGAATGAAAGTAACTGAGAGAGGATTGGGATTCAGAAATCACTGCTGAGGCTGAGGTCTAGGGATGTTTGGATCACTGAGCTTCCTCTAATCTAGATGTGAAAGGAGCATTTACCAACATTTTAATTTCATCCACCTCCACCACCGAGTAATCATCTAGCTTCTACTTGAAGTTCTCTGTGAACAGTGATTTGAAATTTAAGTAAATGTGAGCTACTATCTTGGTTAATAATTTGCTCAGTAGAGATTCTGTGTCAATTGCTTCTATTATTCTGAGGGAGTGGTGAGGGAGGGAAACATGAACAAAAAACTTCGCAGCCTTGGTTTTCTTTCTTTAATGCTTCTATGAAAGCTTTTCCTTTTTGAAAAAAAGAGACAGTAACATTTAACCAATATGTTTGTACTAAACACTGCTTATTAACCCTGCTCGCTTCAGCTTTCTGAAAATGATTTTTCTTTGCAAAGTATTGATAGAGTGGCTAGAGCTTACTTGTTTTGATTCTTTGTATTTTGAACAAAAACCCACAGGACCATTTTAGTGTATTATTAGAATTTTTATATAACAGAAACATATTTAGAGATACTTAGATGCTGAGATATAGACTATAACAATAATCAAAGCAATTACACTTTAAAAATGAGGATATTTAAGGTATTAAAATATATTCACTTATTTAGCCAATTACACTATTTTTTTTCCTCTCTATACCCTACCTACTAACTATCTGGAAATCATTGATATGAATTTAAACTTATTCACTAGAGCTTTTTATTTTTTTATTTTTATTGATTTCAGAGAAGAGAGGAGAGGGAGAGAAAGATAGAAACATCAATGAAAGAGAATCATTGATCAGCTGCTTCCTGCACACCCCACACTGGGGATCAAGCCTGCAATCCAGGCATGTGTCCTGACTGGAAATTGCACCGTAACCTCCTGGTTCACAGGTCAAGTTTAAACCACTGAGTCACGCCGGCCGGTCTTCAGTAGAGCTTTTTATGAAAACCATAGCCATGTACTGCCGGGACCCGTCCATGCTTGCTGTTTCAAGGGACCTGGCATATATGGCATACTGTTCTTAATATGTTTGCTCACCTTCTTGGCGCTATGTGTTTTAACCAAGGTCACTTCTCTGAGAAAGGTTGTTTCCCCAGGTAGGGATTTTCCCCTGAAGTTAGGGAGGGAATAAAATCTCTTAACTAAGTGCCAGGCAGGTAATTAATCACTTTAACTATGAACAATCACGCTTAAGCTACATAATCTTTACTCCCTGGAATGGAGATAAGAAACGCCCTAACCTTTGGAATAGAGATTGATAGGATTGGAATCAACTGGTATAAATACAGATGTAACAAGACAGAACTTAGAAGACAGAACCAAGAGAGACAGAACCTAGGCACAGAACCTACACAGAACATTCTCTAGAGACAGAAGAACTTCGCTGGAGAGAACATGGCAAAAGATCCTGGATAGAAACTGGACACAGAACCTAGAGACAGAACCTAGCAAGAGAACCTGGCTGAAGAACCTAGAGATAGGACCTGGCTACAGAACTTGGCTGGAGAACCTAGACAGAACATGGCAGGAGAACCTGGATAGAACCTGGCTGGAGAACCTGGCTAGAGAACCTAGACACAGAACCTGGCTGGAGAACCTAGCGAGAGAACATGGCTAGAGAACCTAGACACAGAACTTGGCTGGAGATCCTAGACAGAACTTCACTGGAGATCCTGACCAGAACTTGGCTGGAGATCCTGGCTAGAGATCCTGGCTAGGCTGCTGATCAACTGAACGCTGCCTCCATGTCATTCCTTCTTCACTGACTTCGTCCACACCTTTGGGGACCCCTGGACCTGCTGGGGTTGGACCCCAGCAATGTACAAGTTACAAATGTTTCTCAAGCAAGGGGAATGTGAATATTCATTTAGCTACTTTCTTAGGTGTATATTATGAAGTTACTAGAGGCCCAGTGCTCAGATTTGTGCATGGGTGAGGTCTCTTGGCCTGCATGGCGATTGGGGTTGATCAGGGCCTTCTCGCCTAGTTCTGATCAGGCCAATGGGGGCTGGCCAACTGCGGAGGGACCGCAGGAGGGCTCCAGGGTGTGTCCGGCCCAACTTGCCCAGTCCCGATCGGCTGGACCCCAAAAGCAAGCTAACCTACTGGTCAAAGTGTCTGCCCCCTGGTGGTCAGTGAGCATCAGAGCGACTGGTTGAGCAATTGACCAAATGGTTGACCTATTGGTCAGACAATTAGCATATTAGGCTTTTATATATATAGACTAGAGGCCCGGTGCACAAAAATTTGTGCACTTGGGGGAGGGGGCGTCCCTCAGCCTGGCCTGTGCCCTCTCTCAGTCTGGGACCCCTCGGGAGATAAGGACCTGCTGGCTTAGGCCTGCTCCCGGGTGACAGAGGGCAGGCCCAATCCCTAGGTGCAGCCCCTGGTCGGCTCAGAGCAGGCCGAGGGGACTTGGGGCGCCGCCCCGTGTCATGCACAGAGCAGGGCGGATAGGGAGGTTGCGAAGCCACCCTCAGTCACGCTCAGGGTAGGGCCGATTGGGGGGTTGGGGCACCGCCCCCTGTCACACTCAAGGCAGGGTCGATGGGGAGGTTGCGGTGCCAGCCCCTGTCACGCACAGAGCAAGGCCAATCAGGGGGTTGGGACACTGCCCCCTGTCACACTCAAGGCAGGATCGATGGGGAGATTGCAGCGCCACCCCCTGTCACGCACAGAGCAAGGCCAATCAGGGGGTTGGGACGCTGCCCCCTGTCACACACAGAGCACGGCCCATCAGGGGGTTGGGGAGCTCCCCCCTGTCATGCACAGAGTAGGGCCGATAGGGGAGTTGGAGTACCACCCCCTGTCACACACAGAGCAGGGCAGATCAGGGGGTTGGGACGCCGCACTCTGTCACACTCAGGGCAGGGCCAATGGGGAGGTTATGGCCCTACCCCGTCACACAGAGAGCAGGGCCCATGGGGGGCGGGGTTGGGGCGCCTTCCCCTGTAATGAACAGTTCAGGGCGGATAGGGAGGTTGTGGCCCCGCACCCTGTCACACACAGAGCCGCAGGGTGATCAGGGGTTTTGGGCGCTGCCCCCTGTCACGCTGATCCTGGTACCGGGAGGCCTCGTGGCTCCCCTGATCCCGGTGCTGGGAGGCATATTACCCTTTTACTATATAGGATAGAGGCCTGGTGCACAGGTTGGGGCCGGCTGGTTTGCCCTCAAGGGTGTCCTGGATCGGGGTGGGGGTCCCCACTGGGGTGCCTGGCCAGCCTGGATGAGGGGCTGAGGGCTGTTTTCAGGCTGGTGGGTGACTGAAGCTACCAACCACTCCATTTTTTCTTTTTTTTTTTTATTCTGGGCTAGCTTTAGCTCTGAGGTTTGGCTCCAGCTCTTAGGCCTCCACTGCTGAAAGCAGGTATCTGGTTTGTTTGGGTTCCATAATTGAAACACTGTTTCAACTCCAGCTCTGATATCCCAGCTGGCTAAAGCAGGTTTCTGGGGTTTTGTTTAGCTTCTATATTTGTAACAATGTTTCAAACTGCAAGCTCAGAGGCTGGCAGTGGCAGGCGGGGAACGTTGGAGTCCTCCGTCACTGAAGCAAACAAGCCTCATGTTCGCTTCAAGCTGCCTGGCTGCCGGCCGCCATCTTGGTTGTCAGTTAATTTGCTTATCGCCCTGATTAGCCAATGGGAAGGGTAGCAGATGTACGGCTAATTACCATGTTTCTCTTTTATTAGATTGGATGATATGATAGTCATCATGAATTTTCAATAAATAATATTTCAGATTGAATTGTTTCTGTAATAAATCTCTAAATTTTATAACATAAAATCATTTTAGAATGTTAATACAGCTAATTTTCTGCTGAATAATCCTATATAATAAAACCCTAATATGCAAGTTGACCAAACATCAGAACGACCAGTCACTATGACATGCAGTGACCACCAGGGGCATACGCTCAACACAGGAGGTGTCCTTTTTGGTCAGTGTGCCACTCAGCCAGAAGCTGGGCTCACAGCTGGTGAGCACAGCAGTGGTGGCGGGAGCCTCTCCTGCCTCTGCAGCAGCGCTAAGAATCCTTTCAGGGGATGTCCGTTGGTTGGCTTAGGCCTAAGAGGGTGGGGCATGGACTAACATGAGTTCGCCTCATCCAGCAGGCAGACATCCCCTGAGGGGTCCTGGACTGCGAGAGGGTGCAGGCCGGGCTGAGGGATCCCCGCCCCCTAAGTGCATGAATATTGTGCACTGGGCCTCTAGTGTCTCAATAATGTTGGTATAACTTGGAAACCTGTAAGTTATAAGACAATGTCTCCCTCTGGAGATTTGCTAACCTTCCAGAGTAATCATGTGTCTGCCTCTCTCCACAGAGATTGAAAGTGCTTGCTAGCAGCTCTCTTTATAACATCACCACTTCCTAATGCCAGTGTGCTTCCCCCATAATGAGAGGGCCGGCAGCATCTGTCCCTTTTCATGTAGAAATTGGGGCTCAGAGAGACCTCGCAATGATGTTGCTTTGCTACTGCTATTGTTGTGAGTAATAAACTCTCATGCGTCCTGCCAGTGTCTATAAAACTGTGGCAGGTTAATTTGTTAGCATGGTAGTATAGGAAATGCTCAGAGCCTTCATAGTTCTTGACAAGACCAATTTGTTCTGAGGCTAAGAGTTGTCTGACCCATGTTTTTAGTAATTCTCTTGGTGTCTTTCTGGTTTCAAGTTCTAAGAGCTGACTTTGCGTTCTTCCAAAATGGACTGCTTATGACTGTGTTTCTGAGTGGTTCTACTTTACTTTAAATAATTAGGTTAACATATTAAAAAGGTTATGTTGGGCACATATCTGAACCTGTGCAATTTGATCTGATGGATTTTTCAGGTGGAATACAAGAATACTGTGATCATGAAAAATTATTTACAGACTAATATGCTACTATAATTGTAATGATCATTTTCTTCACCATAGCTTTTTTAAAATAAATCACCGCCTGCTTTCTTTACCTACCATTAATGAAGACTTGAAATCTATAAATTTATTCCTACCAATTCAGACAATATTTAGATATGTAGGCCTCCAAACAAGGGGAGATTGTCCAACAATTTGAATTTTTACACACCAGAATCATACTTGGGCTGTTACTTTCATTTAAACTCCAAGATCATGTATCATTATATTTCTGATTTTTCCAACATTAAGTCATATTTATATTTCTAGGGTAAATCCTCATCACTATGGATTATTCATATATATATATATGAATAATATATATACATACACACATATATATACATGTATATTCTACATATAATATGTATGTATACATATACTAGTATATGTATATATATACATTTGAATCAAATATGTCTGGTTTTTACGTGTCTCATTAATAAATTGAATTAAACTAACAATTTAAATATATTATTATTTTTATTTTTTGCAATATTATTGTAAACTTTGTCTTTGAGTTTAGTTTAAAAAAGTAAAAATGGCAGATTTGTATCTTCTAATCCTAGGATCATTATCTCTTTTGAATATATTTTTTTCTTATTAACTATTTAATACTAAACTTTCTGCTTTATGAATATATAATAACTGTGATTTGTCATTAATTTTTTCAAAATTATTTTTATAGATGTGTTATTTTTAAAAGTGTGCAATTTTAAATAATATTTCTAAGAAATTGTATATGTATTGTATCTCTTGTTTATAGATAAGTGCACATCCATGAACTCATCAGCACAATCTAGGCTATAAACATAGCCATTACCTCCAAAAGTTTCTTCCAGTGAGTATCATGTTCTTTTTGGTTTATATAAATACTTCATTTGGAATAATGAATATCATTTATATACATATATAGCAAGGTTTT
This sequence comes from Myotis myotis, assembly GCF_014108235.1. Lineage (NCBI taxonomy): Eukaryota > Metazoa > Chordata > Mammalia > Chiroptera > Vespertilionidae > Myotis > Myotis myotis. Next base: position 204,777,899 of record NW_023416324.1, on the reverse strand, counting down.
CCTCAAGCTGTCAATTCTCATAATTTTATGTATGTTTTCTTTTGATAGAAAGGCTTAAAATTTAAAGAATTAAAATTTACAATCCTGCCCTATGGTTTCTATTTTTATTTTTAAGACATTTCTATATCAAGAAAAAATATATTTTATTATAATGATGTTCCTTAAAAGTATTAGAGTTGTATATATCTATGTAGCTAGCTCTTTCTGTGTTTTATACATTTTTACTTTGTATTTTTCAATTTATTTTTTAAAGGGCAGTTTAATGTGGAGAATTTCAGCCAGATTCAAACCCAGACAAAAGAGCACAATAAACACTCCTGTCCATCATTCAGCCTCAATTATTATCAACTCATCTTATTTCATTCTCTCATTTTATTTAATTTTAAAATTTTTACTTTCTCATTACAGCAAAAGTTTTGAGTAATATTTGCCCTTTTAAATGTATGATCTTTCATGTAGTAAAGCATCATAGCATTGTGGATAAAAGCAAGCACTTTATCATGACTCTACTTTTCTCATTTATTAGCTTTATAACTGAGTCCATTATTTAAAAATCTCTGTGAGATCTTGAAAAGAATTGCATAGAGATTAATTATGATAGGATATACAAAGATTTCATAGAAAGTTCATTGTTAAAAGTTAAGTCTCCATGAAGCAGATTGATATTCAGTGTACAAGACATTAACTCATTGTGCGCCATAAGCATCTGTAGGCACAAGCGACAGACCTTCCCCACATGCCATGCATATCTTTTTTTTTTTTTTTTAAATGTTTTCCCTAACTGGCAGCCCTGACCAACTTTCAAATCATTTTCTCGTGAGAATTTTCAGCTGAAAATATTCAAGGACATCCGAATTGTAATATATTTATTTTTATAATATTCATTGCAAATTGATTTTTTAAATTAAATTCAAAACATTGTGGTGTGTGGGGATGGTTTCTGTTTTGGACGCGTGGCAGTTAACAGACTAAGTATGGAGTACTTTGGAGATCAATACTTATGGAAATGGGTTGAGGGAGACAATGTCTCCAGCTTGGTTTTGATGAGACTAAATCTAAGCTTTAGGCCTACTGGCAAGAAGGAAGGTGGGTCCCTGACTGGGCACATATTGTCTTGTCAGAGAGAAGCTTTTGCGTTGCTTTCACCAAGGAGTGTTGTGATGGAGGGGAAGAACTCCACAGCAGTGCCCAATGGATGAGGCCACATGAACAAGGCTTGGGCCACAAATGATCTGAATCTTGGTGGAACATGATGTGATACCCCTGGAACACAAGAGCATGTATGATTGACAAGAAGATGCTGCAAGGCCATTTCCTCACTTGGCTTCCTTGTTTACCAAGGAGGCTGCCATGGGAAAGATTTCCATTGCCTCCCAGTTTCTAATGAAGATGAAACTCTCTGCCTTCCTTCCCTTGGGTACAAGTACAGGCTACACAACCACTTGGTTGCAGTCTAGAATGGGCACTTTAGCAAAATTGCACTCTATCACCTTTGTTGAATTTATCTTTCTCCTCTTTTCCCCCCAGTGTGGTCTGCACAAGAACCATGGTGAGCCCGTGCCTTTGAACACTCTTTTACTGTTGATGATGGCATCTTACAAAGACTTATTATTTCTTTACTGGTATATCTGTCAGAATATGATCTTGTCTTGTGTGCTTGACAAGAGTGTTAGCTTTTAAAAGAAAAGTACCCTTCCTGTGGGTACAGACGATTGGGGGGAGTCTATGGATCCAATATTTTCAGGGGCATCACCCCAGATGACTCCCACTCCCAAACTAGATTGAGATATTGTAATATCAGCAATAGTGTAGCTTCCTTGGCTGCAATGACAATAAATGCTGGGCCTGTCATCTGCTTTTTCTGCTCTCTGACTACAGGAGGTGCAAGACTCACCTCAGGCTACTTGAACTTTCATACCTGGTGTTCAACTGACTATTAATTGTGTCCTAAAGCAGTGACTCAAGTACAACTTGGTGGTCCTGTCTCAAACATAGATGATAGGCCTTCACTTTCATAGTTTTGTATACAATGGATCTGGGGCAAAGTCTAAATGTGGTCATTTATAGTAAATCCATTGATTTACACTCTAAGAATCACTGTTTCAGGACAGTTAATGAAGGTTAAAAATAGCCATCCAATCCATTATTCTTATCATTACTGGCTCCTCTCCACCAGAATCTCTCCAGGACCTAATATTTCATCAATTGGAGCATTTTTTTTCCTGCCAGGACCAACTGAAATCACCATGTGAACAATTGGAGTCCTTATTGATAGTCAGGCAGACCATGGTCCAACTCCAATAATTCATCCTATTACCTGATTACTTGGCACCCACTATTTTAGGCTGGATTCTCTAAGAAGACACTGATATGTTGATTAGTGTTCAGGGTATTTATTAAGTAGTGTGTGTGTGAGCTGCATGCGTGGAAAGGAGAGGAAAGAAAGGATTGGGCAGAAAAGAAATCAAGCTCTCATGCAGATCCCATAGTAGCTTTGGCAAAGAGCATCAAGAACTCTGGAGTTACAATAGTCTATTATAGTTGTCCCATATTGGTTCAAATGGTTGAGATTGCTACTACCAGTAATAGGATGTGGGCCACCCTAAAAAGGGCATGACTTTGGGTAAATTGCTTCTGTGTCGCTGAGGCAGCTGACAGCTAAAGGTTGCTCACAGCACTTCTAACAACTGGGACAAAAGTTCTTTTCTGGGTGGCATGCCATCATATCCTGGTCACTCAAAATAATTGATGGTGATTAGTATGTCTTTTAAGATAATATTTGCATAACTAAACACATGTATTTCTAGATATTTATTGATTGTGATGCCATTGCTAATTAAATAACTTTAATTAACATTTTGTAATAGGCTATTTCTGATAGATAGTAAGGCAAGTTTTGTTTTGTTTTGTTTTTGCCCTTGCAAATTAATACTTTATTTGGTTATCTTACTAAGCACTATTAGTTCTATTTTTTTATAATTTGGGATTTTTCAAGCTTGTAAACCATATTGTCTGAAAATAATGAGGATTTATTTCACTCTTTCAATATGCATGATTATAGCTTGTTGCCTTTATGCATTGTGTTGATTAAGATTCAGTAAAAGATAAATAGTTGAGATAATGGGTTCTGATACCTGTCTCTGTCTTTAATAGGAATTGCTAACATCTCTCAAAATTATTTATTCTGTTTAATATAGAATTTTTATTAATATATCTTTCTAAGCATATGAAGATAAAGAACTTTTCTTTTATTCCTAATTCATAAGTAATTTTGTCATAAACTAGAGGCCTGATGCACGAAATTCGTGCACTTGGTGGGGGGGTCCCTCTCACATCTGGGAGCCATCAGTTGTACATCCTTAGCATTGCCACAGAGGCGGGAGAGGCTCTCGCCATCACTGCTGTGCTTGCCAGCCATGAGCCCCACTTCTGGCTGAGCAGAGAACTCCACCTGTGGAAGAGCACTGACCTCCAGGGGCAGCTCCTGCATTGAGTGTCTGCCCCCTGGTGGTCAATGTGCATCATAGCAACCGGTCATTCGGCCATTTGGTCAATTTGCATATTAGTCTTTTATTATATAGGATATGCATCAAGATTCATTTATTTTTTGCCTCTATTGGCTACTGTAGCTCTTCTTCTTGAATCTATGAATATATTGAGTTAGATTTAAATTTTCTCATATAGATCCATCATTTTATTTCTTTGATAAACCCTAATGGAATATTATTATTTTAAGTACAATGTTAAATTCTACTTTCAAGTATTCTATTTAGGAAGTGATAGCCCATATTTTTACTTTTGGTGCTGGTCTTTTTTGATTTTGATGTTTGAGTTGTATTAATTTCTTTATCTTCTTTTTTTTTTTTTTTTTTTTGTTGTTTTTTTTTGTTTTGTTTTTTGTTTTTTGTTTTTTTTATTGCTTAAAGTATTACAAAGGGTATTACATATGTGTCCATTTTATCCCCCCGCCCTAGACAGTCCCCTAGCCTCCCCTATCCCCCAATGTCTTATGTCCACTGGTTATGTTTATATGCATGCATACAAGTCCTTTGGTTGATCTCTTACCCCCCTACCTCCTGCCCCCCAACCCTCCCCGGCCTTCCTGCTGCAGTTTGACAATCTGTTTGAGGCAGCTCTGCCTCTGTATCTATTATTGTTCAAAAGTTTATAATGGTCTCTATTATCCATGAATGAGTGAGATCATGAGGTATTTTTCCTTCATTGACTGGCTTATTTCACTTAGCATAATGCTCTCCAGTTCCATCCATGACGTTGCAAATGGTAAGAGTTCCTTCCTTTTTAGAGCAGCATAGTATTCCATCGTGTAGATGTACCACAGTTTTCTAATCCATTCATCTACTGATGGGCACTTAGGCTGTTTCCAGATCTTAGCTATGGTGAATTGTGCTGCTATGAACATGGGGGTGCATATATCCTTTCTGATTGGTGTTTCTGGTTTCTTGGGATATATTCCTAGAAGTGGGATCACAGGGTCAAATGGGAGTTCCATTTGTAGTTTTTTGAGGAAACTCCATACTGTCTTCCATAGTGGCTGCACCAGTCTGCATTCCCACCAGCAGTGCACAAGTGTTCCTTTTTCTCCACATCCTCTCCAGCACTTGTCGTTTGTTGATTTGTTGATGATAGCCAGTCTGACAGGTGTGAGATGGTACCTCATTGTTGTTTTGATTTGCATCTCTCGGATGATTAGTGACCTTGAGCATGTTTTCATATGTCTCTTGGCTTTCTGAATGTCCTCTTTTGAAAGGTGTCTATTTAGGTCCTTTGCCCATTTTTTTATTGGATTGTTTATCTTCCTTTTGTTAAGTTGTATGAGTTCCCTATAAATTTTGGAGATTAGGCCCTTATCAGATATGACATTGGCAAATATGTTTTCCCACACAGTGGGTTTTCTCGTTGTTTTGTTGATGGTTTCTTTTGCTGTGCAGAAGCTTTTTATTTTGATGTAGTCCCATTTGTTCATTTTCTCTTTAGTTTCAAGCGCCCTAGGAGCTGTATCAGTGAAGAAATTGCTTCGGCATATGTCTGAGATTTTGTTGCCTTTGGATTCTTCTAGAATTTTTATGGTTTCCTGTCGTACGTTTAAGTCCTTTATCCATTTTGAGTTTATTTTTGTGTATGGTGTAAGTTGGTGGTCTAGTTTCATTTTATTGCATATATCTGTCCAATTTTCCCAACACCATTTATTGAAGAGACTATCTTGGCTCCATTGTATGTTCTTGCCTCCTTTGTCAAATATTAATTGAGCATATTGGTTCGGGCCGATTTCTGGGCTCTCTATTCTATTCCATTGATCTATATGCCTATTCTTGTGCCAGTACCAGGCAGTTTTGAGAACAGTGGCTTTGTAATACATCTTGATATCTGGTATTGAGATCCCACCTACTTTGTTCTTTTTCAGGATTGCTGCAGCTATTCGGGGTCTTTTTTTATTCCAGATGAATTTTTGGAGAGTTCGTTCTAGATCTCTGAAGTATGCCGTTGGTATTTTAATGGGAAGTGCGTTGAATTTATAGATTGCTTTGGGTAGTATGGACATTTTAATGATGTTGATTCTACCAATCCATGAACACGGTATGTTCTTCCATCTGTTTATGTCTTCCTCTATATCTTTTTTCAACGTCCTGTAGTTTTCTGAGTAGAGGTCTTTTACCTCTTTAGTTAAGTTTATTCCTAGGTAGCTTAATTTTTTTGGTGCGATGGTAAACGGGATTGTTTTTATAATCTCTCTTTCTGAAAGTTCACTATTGGTGTATAGAAATGCCTCGGATTTCGTGGGGTTAATTTTGTATCCTGCTACATTGCCAAATTCATGTATTAAGTCCAGTAGCTTTTTGATGGAGTCTCTAGGGTTTTGTATGTATAATATCATGTCGTCTGCAAATAAGGACAGTTTTACTTCCTCTTTTCCAATTTGGATGCCTTTTATTTCTTCTTCTTGCCGAATTGCAATGGCTAACAATTCCAGTACTATGTTGAACAGGAGTGGTGAGAGGGGGCATCCCTGTCTTGTTCCTGTTCTTAGGGGAAATGGTGTTCGTTTTTGTCCATTGAGTATGATGTTGGCTGTGGGCCTGTCATATATGGCTTTTATTATGTTGAGGTATGATCCTTCTACTCCCACCTTGCTGAGAGCTTTTATCAAAAATGGGTGTTGAATTTTGTCAAATGCTTTTTCTGCATCAATTGATATGACCATGTGGTTTTTTCTTTCAATTTGTTTATGTGATGTATCACGTTTATTGATTTGCGGATATTGTACCATCCTTGCATCCCTGGGATAAATCCTACTTGGTCATGGTGTATGATCTTTCTAATGTACTGCTGGATCCGATTTGCTAAGATTTTGTTGAGGATTTTGGCATCTATGTTCATGAGGGATATTGGCCTGTAATTCTCTTTCATTGTGTTGTCTTTACCTGGTTTTGGTATTAGGGTGATGCTGGCTTCATAGAATGAGCTTGGAAGTGTTCCTTCCTCTTGAATTTTTTGCAGTAGTCTGAGGAGGATAGGTTTTAGTTCTTCCTTGAATGTTTGGTAAAACTCCCCTGTGAAGCCGTCTGGTCCTGGGCTTTTGTTTGCTGGAAGCTTTTTGATGACTGCTTCAATTTCTTCCATAGTTATTGGCCTGTTGAGATTTTTAGATTCTTCCTGATTGAGTTTTGGAATGTTGTATTTTTCTAGGAATTTGTCCATTTCCTCCAGGTTGTCTAGTTTGTTGGAGTAGAGCTGTCCATAGTATTTTTTAACAATCATTTGTATTTCTGTGGGGTCTGTTGTTATTTCGCCTCTATCGTTTCTGATTTTGTTTATTTGGGTCCTCTCTCTTTGCTTCTTGGTGAGTCTGGCTAGAGGTTTGTCAATCTTGTTTATCCTTTCAAAGAACCAGCTCTTGGTTTCATTGATTTTCTGTATTGTTTTTTTGGTCTCTATGTCATTTATTTCTGCTCTAATCTTTATTATCTCCTTCCTTCTGCTCACTCTGGGGTTTTCTTGTTGCTCTCTTTCTAATTCTTTGAGTTGTAGAGTTAGATGATTTACTACCATTTTTTCTTGTTTTTTGAGATAGGCCTGTAGAGCTATAAACTTCCCTCTCAGGACTGCTTTCATTGTGTCCCATAGGTTTTGGATTGTTGTGTTTTCATTGTCATTAGTTTCCAGGAAGTTTCGAATTTCTTCTTTGATTTCATTGGTAACCCAATCAATATTTAATAGCATGCTATTCAGCTTCCAGGTGTTTGAGTATTTGGGGTTGTTTTTATTGTAGTTTATTTCTAATATTATGCCATCGTGGTCTGCGAAGACGCTTTTTATGATTTCAATTTTCTTGAATTTGGGGATACTTTGCTTGTGACCCAATATATGGTCTATTTTTGAATATGTCCCATGAGCACTTGAGAAGAACGTATATTCCCTGGCTTTGGGGTGAAGTGTTCTGAAGATGTCTATTAAGTCCATCTGATCTAGTGAGTCATTTAGGATTGCTGTATCTTTGCTGATTGTTTGTCTATAGGACTTATCCAGTGCTGTTAGTGGTATATTAAAGTCCCCTACTATGATTGTATTGTTGTCAATCTCTCCTTTGATATCTTCCAGGAGTTTTTTTATGAATTTGGGTGCTCCTGCATTGGGTGCATATATGTTTACCAGGGTTATATCTTCTTGTTGTATTGATCCCTTTAGTATTATGAAGTGGCCTTCCTTATCTCTTGTTATGGCCTTCACTTTGAGGTCTATTTTGTCCGATATAAGTATTGCTACCCCAGCTTTCTTTTCCTTTCCATTTGCCTGAAAGATATTTTTCCATCCTTTCACTTTCAGTCTGTGTGATTCCCTTCTAATGAGGTGGGTTTCTTGTAGACAGCAGATGTATGGGTCATGTTTTTTTATCCATTCAGCCACTCGATGTCTTTTGTTTGGAGCATTTAGTCCGTTTACGTTTAAAGTTATTATTGAAAGGTACTTGTTTGTAGGCATTTCTGTTTTTGTGTGGCTGTTTTCTTTCTGAGCTTTTTATTTATTATTTTTATACCAGTCCCTTTAGCATTCCTTGCATTGCTGGCTTGGTGGTGATAAACTCCCTTAGCCTTTTTTTGTCTGTGAAGCTTCTTATTTCCCCTTCAAGTTTGAATGATAGCCTTGCTGGATAGAGTATTCTTGGATTCAGTCCTTTGCTTTGCATCACTTTGTAAATTTCCGTCCATTCTTTTCTGGCCTGATGTGTTTCTGTTGAGAAATCATTTGACAATCTAATGGGAGATCCCTTGTATGTAACTTTCCGTCTCTCTCTTGCAGCCTGTAAGATTCTCTCTTTGTCATGAACATTTGCCATGGTAATTATGATGTGTCTTGGTGTGGGTCTTTTCAGGTTCACCTTGTTTGGGACTCTCTGGGCTTGTGTTACTTTTTTCTTCCCCACCTCAGGGAAGTTTTCTGATATTATTTCTTCTAATAGGTTTTCTAATCCTTGTTCATCCTTCTGTTGTTCTGGTACCCCTATTATTTGTATGTTGTTTCGTTTCATGTTGTCCCAAAGCTCCCTTAGGCTCTCCTCCTGTCTTTTCATTTTTTTCTCCAATTGCAGTACAATTTGGGTGTGTTTTGCTTCCTTGTCTTCTAATTCACTAATTCGGTCCTCCGTTTCACCCAGTCTACTGTTGATACTTTCAATGGAGTTTTTCATTGCAGCTATATCACTCTTCATTTCTTCTTGGGTCTTACTTAAGTTGTTGATTTTTTCATCTGTTTCTTCTAGCTTCTTCCATATGTTATCGATTTTTTCATCTGTTTCGTCTTGCTTCTTGCAGAGGTTGTCGATTTTTTCCTCCATCCGGTTTATGCACTCTAGGACCCTTATTCTGAATTCTTTATCTGTCATGTTGCATGCCTCTGTATTACTTAGCTGCTTTTCTGGAGAGTCCTCCTTCTCTTTCCTTTGGGGGTTTCTTTGTCTACCCATGTTTGATCTCACTGACATATCTAGACGTTGAGTCGTTCAGTGGCTGCTCCCTTGGTGGCAGTGACTCCTTGGTCTGTGGTTGCTCTTCGGATGGTTGAGGTAGCAGCTGCTCTTCAGTTGGCAGCAGCTCCTCTGGTGGGTGCTGTTCACAGCTGTGGTGGCTCTTCTGGCTGGTGGGGCGAGGTTTCACGTACAGCTGCTGTTCCTCAGCAGAGGGTGTGGTGCTCAGGAGGTTGCTGTTGCTTGGATCTGCTTTCCAGGGGAGTTCTGCTCTTCCCGGCTGCAAACCTTCTCACCAGCTGAGTAATTTCGCCAATTCGGGGTGGATGTTACTAGTTTCAGCTGCTCACTCCATTTGCTCCGGGACACGACCTGGGACGCGTCTGCCTATACCGCCGCCATCTTCCGTCTCTCCATATAACCAATTTCTTTAAATATATTGTGAGGTTCCACATATTTTAATATGAATGTGTTTTCAAAACAATACTGTGTTGCAATTAGATATTTAAGAAAGAGCTATTTTTATTCCAGGTTTGCTCCAGCACCCAAGATCTTAGATAATGCATTCCAAAAGATACTAGTAGATCTTGTAAGAGTAGATGTTGACAAACCACAGCCTATAAAATAGGAGAAAATAATCCTTGGAAGGCCATAGTTTCTTAGATCACATTTTGTACAATTGCATACAACATATTTTGCACGTAGTGAAACATGGAATATCTATAAAAACATTAAGTATGCTGGGTTTAAACTTAGCTCCTTTAAAACATAAAGGCCATATATAAAATTACAAGAAATAATAAACTCTACACTTTCTGGTTTTTAAAAAAAGTTCTATATTAACAGATGTTCTCAAAAGAGCAACCTCAGACATTTGATTGGAATAAAATGTTATTTATTTTAAACTAGATGCATATCTTTAGTCATTAAATGCCAGAGACCAAAGTATGTGTAATTTTCAAATTGAATTTCCAACTGTCCATAGTATCAACACTTAGATCCCACATCTCAGGAAGTATTGCTGCTTGTATTACAATGTTTTGCCTTTGACTAAAGACAGAGAAAAATAGAGCACATCACAATTAGCATTCCTTTCCCATATACTTTAAAATAATTGCAACTTGAAACCATATTACATTAATTAAAAACACTAATGCAAACATTCAGGATGTAGGTGTGTTATTAAAGAACTAGAGGCCTGGTTCATGGATTCATGCACATTGAAAAGAAATTAATTAGAATAAATATAGCTATTTGCCCTTTCTCTATAAAAGAGTCAACCAAATTCACGATTGACAATGACAGATTGAAACATATATGTGTGATTGGCGCCATCAAGAACTTTATATGTATCATCACACATGTGCAAGTCAACGTAGTCATATATATATATATATATATATATATATATATATATATATATAATAAACTTACTTAATTAGACCTGCTTTCTGATTTAGCTAAACTTTTTCCAGCCCAGTAAAGCACCCCAACTTCTCTTTCAGGTAATTGTCAGTAACACAGCAGTAAATAGCAACACAAAGCAGATTATTATTATAGATCTTGCAGGGAGAACACAGGGTAAAATATTTAACTGCAGCAGTGTTTGACTATATTCTTCACAGTGAGAAATCCTGAAGTCATTTTCAAGGTCCACCATTTCTTACTTCTTTTCAGTCGGGTCAAGTTTCTAAGCTTTCTAAATCTCTGTTTTCCAGCTAATGAAAAGAAAATAGGATCCTACCAAGTCTCCTATCTACCTACTCCAGGTCTTCTGTGAGGATCGAATGAGATGAGGCATGGGAAAATGCTTCAGACATTTGGTTAAAGTGTAAAATGTTTACACATGGCTATAAAGCAAGTTGTGTTCCTGGGCTGAAGAAACTGCAAGGAGGCTAGTCGCTAGGAGGAGAAAGCTGGGCGTTGTTGCTATGTGACACCATTACCCAGTGCCCACAGCGACCATTTCCAGGCTGGGCTGGGCTGTGGGCTGCATTTTGTGCCATGGGGTCTTGGCAGCATTGGCTGAAATTTGGTGGGGTGTCGCTCTGGGGTGGTGGTGGGGTTTGTGTCCCAGTTGGGGGAAGCCAAGTGTTGCTTTGTTGGTGCCAGGTCCATGGTGCCATTTCTTTGTAAATGGCCAGTGCGTGTCATGGCAGCTCCTGCATTGAGCGTCTGCCCTCTGGTGGTCAGTGTGCATCAGACTGACCAGTTGGATGGTTGGAGGGACACTTAGCATATTAGCCTTTTTTTTCTTTTTTTTTAATCCTCATCTGAGGATATTTTCTCATTGATTTTGAGAGAGAGTGGAAGAGAGAGGGAAAGACAGAGTGAAACATCAATGTACGAGAAACATTGATAGGTTGCCTCCTGCACACGCTCTGACCAGGGCCTGGGCCTGGGAGGAGCCTGCAACCAAGGTATTTGCCCTTGACCAGAATCAAACCCAGGACCCTTTGGTCCACAGGCCAACGCTTTAGCCACTGAGCCAAACCAGCTGGGGCAGCATATTAAATATGCATTACACTAGCTCTTGCACAGTTTGGAGTAAACAGGAAAATGTTTCCAGGGATCGCTCTACTTGTTCTTCGAGTTGGCATCCTTATTTCTATTTATTTCAGGATAAGATTATTGTGTTTTCATAAAACTGAGTGTGTATATTCTTCTGATAAGCCAGTCATAGGAGTACAGAAATGTAGATGGACTGTGACTTATTCTTTTGTTCTTTTTCCTAGAAATAAACACACACACACACACACACACACACACACACACACACACACACACACACAAGTTAGCTGAGGCAGCCAGTGAGAGGTTATAGAACAAGATGCACATAAAATGTGTGATATTCTTTTTGAGCTTAGGAGAGTCAATGCAGTATATCTGGGAATGGACAATTCACTTGTGATAGAGAGTGCTTTTTATGAAATGAGTTTAAGAATTGTTCATTTGAATGACATTTTATAGAAATCATCTATTTTTCTATAGTTACTTCTCATTTCTAATTTTTGAACATCATGCTAATTTGAGAAAATATATAGTATGCATTTTATGGTATTTGAACCACACATGTAATTCTAAATATTGGCTTATGTGTTTTTTATTTACATATACTTATAATAATTCTAGGTTCCAGGTAAATATTTACATCGACTTTGAATATCTTATGTAGATATGCAGCATTCCTCCTTGATAATTTATTATCAAAATGTATGAGAGCTTTGGGGTAAAATTATAATTTTGATTTGTTTGTTTATATTTATCTACCATTTTGTTTTGTCTCTTGCACAATCTGATGTCTCTTAAAGAGGGCAGATATGAAAAAGTGCTTCAGGCTTGAGGTGGTCAAACCCAATGTTCCATGACATGATAACAAACAACAGATTCTAGAACAGAGAGTTAGCTATAAGGGGCTGTTAGTGAGCTTTTCAATGAGTTCATTTGAAATTAAACTGGGATTTATAGACCCTTTTTTTGGTCCAAATTTCTAATTTCATTCCATTTTAATTTAGATAGTGACAGGATGGCAATTTTACCATATACTTTCTAACTGCCTAACTAAATGTAAAATTTTAATCTAATATCTGAACATAGCACTCTCAGAACGTTAGTTTTTCTTGGTGTTAAAACACTTTCTCCTGTCCGACAAGAGGCAAACATAATGTGGCGGTATGCTTTGACATTAAGGTGGGCACAACAGAAGGCCTGGAAAGTTTGTGGAATGGTGAGGATTTCGAGGGTAGTTTGAGCAGGGATGAGAAAAATAACTGTAGACAATGCCCAAGGTTAGACTGGAAACCTTGTATTGACACCAACACATAACTGTTCTCAGTAACATTATCGGAATAATGGATATAGTGGGTTGGCCCAAGATGACTTATAAGACTAAATGGACTAAGCAAAGTACTCTTACATAAAGTCAACCATATCCCCCCTTAAGGTGGCTAGCGGGTTCGTAATGCCTCTTGGCTTACAGTAGACTAGGCTTCTGTTTCCCAGAATGAATCTGGGCGTGTAGAAAATATAGAAGAGGAATTGGCTCCAATTTCCAATTCTGGGTTTGCTGACTTAATAGGTAGTTTTGTTCTGAAATCTTAATTGCTGGTTTCCTTTTTTAACCAATTTTTCTTATTCTTCATGGGTCTTAGAAGGCTTGGTTAAATGATTTCCAGAAAACATGTAGCAAACTCATAAAAACTCTTAAGACCTAACTTCCTTCCCACTCAAATCTCAAACCATATATTTGGTGGGTAGAGGTTGTTCAACTAAAGGAATAAATGTCTGTTAAACTAAAAACAAACAAACAAACAAACAAACAAACAAACAAACAAAAAACCGCCACTTTTTCCACTTCAATTCAGATTATGGAGTCAGCATTTTTTCCTAAGGAGTTAAAATACATTTAGATTTATTATTAAAACCATGTCCCTCATTGCTCTTCTAATTGTACCCCTCCAAAAAGCATTATTTGATTTTTTTGTGTGTAAGTCTTGGACATATCAGCTTAACTATTCCTTTATTAATATAAACCAGCTCTACCACACTAAGCCCTATGAAGGTAAAGTCCCTCTGTATTCAGAGTGCCTCATTCCTTTAGAGACAAACTGGCTCTGCAATTCCTAGTGTGTCACTGTGAGCTATAAAACAGATGATGCATTTGTCCTGGCCGGTTTTGCTCATTGGTTAGAGCATTGGCCCGTGGACCAAAGGGTCACTGGTTTGATTCCCAATCAAGGGCATGTACCTGGGTTGAACATGCTCCAACCCTGGGGTTAGTGGAGGCAACCAATCATGTATCTCTCTCATATCAATGTTTTTCTCTCTTTCCTCCCTCTCTACCACCTTCTCTAGAAATCAATGGGGGAAAAAAATCCTCCAGTGAGAATTAAAAAAACAAAACAAAAATGAGATGATGTGTTTAAACCCTTATACTTATAGTCATTTATTAAATGCCAACTATCATAATTCTTAAAAAAGTTTATAATATGTTAATAATTAATCCTTAGAATATTAATCAGAAAGGTAAATATATAATTATAAAATGATGAAGTATAAGAATAACATAGTTTTATGGTTCTCTATCTACTGCCTGTGGAATTATGGATAATCCCCTGAGAAGATGCCTATTTTTGAGTGAAGAATAAGAAATCAAGGAATTGCATAGGAACAGGGGAAAAAATATAAAAATAGGTCTAAGGAACTGCCGGCACAGAGACTCTGAAGACAGAGGGAGACTGCATCATGCAGAATTTTGACAACCGTAGTTTAGGACTGTTAGTATGGATTACATATTACATATGACTATGTTTTCAACAAGGGGAGGATCTTGTTAGTTTTATGCCTTTAAGGGTAGTAATGTATCATATCCAACAACTACCACAGATTTTAGCATAAGCTTTTCTCTACATGAATACTAAATGAAATATAATTTACACACATATACCCACCCATACGCATGAACGTACTTATTACTTAAGGCAAGATTGTATGAACATGATGGAAAAAAACCTTTTGGATGTTTGTTTAAGACAAGCTTTTGTTGGGTACATGTGGTACAGGGAAGTGTAATTAAGACAGGACAAGGGGCATTGACCACTTAGAGATGACTGAGGAAAAGGGAATTTGTAACAAAATATAAAGATAATGACAGCAAATATTGTATATTTCAACTTTCATTAATATTGAATACAAATTTACATATTCTATTTTATAGATTATTCACATATATCAACAAGTTCTCATGTTGGTCAAAACCAATTTTTTATTTATTTATTTTTTAAATATTTTTTATTGATTTTTTACAGAGAGGAAGGGAGAGAGAAACATCGATCAGCCGCCTCCTGCACATCCCCTACTGAGGATGTGCCCGCAACCAAGACACATGCCCTTGACTGGAATCAAACCCAGGACCCTTTGGTCCGCAGGCCAACGCTCTATCCACTGAGCCAAACCAGTTAGGGCAAAACCAATTTTTTAAATGGCTGCTAAAGATAAGTAAATTAATTGACCTCTGAAACCAATTATTACATGGAATTGAATGATTTTAGCTGGTTTTTACACATTGTAATTAACCTTTTGTAAGAGAAAATGAAGTCTCTTATTTTTTCTGTGTTACTGTTCTTAATTCTTATTTTTCTCTCAGTTTTGGCTTAGCCAATTATTGCTACTGAGTATTGTTGAAAAAATATCATTATTCTTGATAAAGAAAAATACAGAGATGAGAAATGGAAGAAGACTTGACTCCATTTTATTTCATTGGATTTTGTTTTAAGCTCTTAACCTTAAATGTTTGGTATGGGCAAACTTATTTTAAATTGTGTAAAGATTCATCCAAGTGATAGAAAGTGCTTTTTATGAAATGATTTTAAGAATTGTTCATTTGAATGACATTTTGTAGAAACCATCTGCTTTTATATAGTCAAAGTTGTACATATGTAATACTTTTACTAAATTGTTACTCATAAAAATAAATGGAATATAAGTTTGTGCTTAGGAATTCCATGAATATTTATATATTGTTTTACAAAAGAATTTTAGTACTTTTGATTGAAGAAGAAGACAGTCATGTTTCTAGTCTTTCCTTGATATATTTTGTATAAGGCTATTTTGGAAAAATAATATTTTATTTACCATATGTCAGGATAGAGAAAAGGTAGAGCTGATTATGATGCATAAGTCTTGCAGGCAGAATGATAAGTCTAACCATGTTAAAATTTTTTGAGAATTTCCACTAATACTAAAGCAAGCCAAAAATATACCACCCAATATTTTTGTGGTCTCTGTAAATAATAAATAATACAGAAATATTTTAGAAAGTTCAAATCCTTTTGTAAAGTTAGTTCAAATCCTATTTTTAAATAATATAAAAGTTAAAATAACAAATATATCATATACAGCATAATCCTATATGTGCGTGGTACTTAATAGAATCTAGGATGCATTCTCGGATACTTAATGCACTTACAATTTAACTCCTTTATCAGCCTGCTAGGAAGGTATTCGTTATCTCAACTTACATACAAGTGTTCTAAGAAGTTCAAGGCCACATAGCAAATTCATACTTAACTAGCACTTGAAATTTTGTTTCCTGATAGGCCTATTGCTTCTAAAAGTCTCATGCGTTTTACAATATGTTCATGAATAAATTGCTTTTATTCTAGTCCATTTTGGAAATACATATTCTGTGAGGCATTGGCTACTAGTATGTGCTGATTCCTCTTCTAGATGCTGAGCATGACAGTTAATGGTCAGTGTTTCTATTTTTCCTAGGTTTATTGTGAGGTGAAGTCCATTCCAAGTAAAAAAGGGAGAACAGACAAATTCAGGTGTGTGTGTGTGTGTGTGTGTGTGACATTAGGGTTAAGGGAAACAGCAAGGAGAAGCCAAATATTATTCTAATGCAAAAGGACATGGGTTTTCACAGTCAGGCCTTATAGCAGCCTTCGGAAGTTAAATGGCGCACCGTGTTTACACCAATTCCTGCTGTGAGTGGAAGGATAAGGGGAAGCCTGTCATGATGAGGAAAGGAAAAATGCAGATGTGTAGTAAAAGAAAAAATGGTGGAAATCAAGTAAGTCTCTGTAGAATAAAGTAATGGATCTAGAGTTAGTTTCCACTGCAATGGGCAGCCATTCAAATGTTTTGGCAGGGAATGAAAATGATATAAATTGTGTGTTGTTTTTTTTAAATCTCCTTGAACAATCAGTGGATTGTTGATAGTAGAGGGGCAAGAGATACCATAGGAATGACCAAACTAGATGACATTGCAGTGTTCAAGTGAGAAACAATCATGCCTTGGGCTAGTGTTTTATTGTTTAGATCAGTGGTTCTCAACCTTCCTAATGCCGTGACCCTTTAATACAGTTCCTCATGTTGTGGTGACCCCCAACCATAAAATTATTTTTGTTGCTACTTCATAACTGTAATTTTGCTACTGTTATGAATTGTAATGTAAATATCTGATATGCAGGATGTATTTAGGCGACCCCTGTGAAAGGGTCATTTGACCCCCAAAGGGGTTGCAACCCACAAGTTGAGAACCGCTGGTCTAGATGGTAAGAAGGTACCTAAGTGCGAGTCTGGACACTGTTTTTCACTGGTCTGAGTGTGTGGGAAAATTATGTGTTTTAATAACTGATTTGGGGGATTCGTATTTACTTGATTAAAAAGTAAAGATTTGGGTTATGAACATATGTGGATTGGGAATTTGAAATACAAGTTAGAAGTTTAGAGCTCAGGCTATGCTGGAGACAACATTCTGAATGTTATCAAAATTAAAAATACATCATTGGATGATATCACATAGAGTACAAAAATAGATGAAGAGACTAAGGACCCAGTCTTGGACCATAACCGTATTCACAGTTTCATTTTTTTCTTGAATTCATTTTCAAATTCAATCTTATAATTAGCTGACTTATCAGACCCAGTCATTCCAATTTTAGTCCCAGTAGATAGAGAGTCCAGAGGTCAGTCCCATTATGCTGCAACATTTTCATATCCATGGAACCTATATAGACCCATATGCACACCTAGAGTCTCACTTATAACAAGAAATGGCTACTCTCTCCATTGACCCTGCAGTTTTTGGTAGTTAAATAGTTGAACTTCTTAAATGAGATTCAAGGCTATAAAATAAAATTCCAGCAATAAAGGTGGAAGTTGCATAGTCTACTATACTTTAGCCTCAAAGTCATTGCTATGGACAGATGTGCCCCCCTAAATACATATGTTGAAGCCCTCACACTCAATGAGACTATGTTTGGAGATACGGACATTAAAGAGGTGAATATGGTTAAATGAGGTCATCAGGTGAGGTCCTAATCCAATATAATGGGTGTCCCTTCAAGAGGAGGAAGCAGCACCAGGGATACCTATACATAGAGTAGGAAACAGAGAGAAAGCAGCTGTCTGGAAGCTAAGGAGAGAGGCTTCAGGTGAAATCAACCCCACCAGCGCTTTGAGCTTGGAGTTCCAGCCTCCACAACTGTGGGAAAATAAATTTATGTTGTCTAAAGCACCAGTGTGTCATGTTTTGGTATGGCAGCCCTAGAAAACCAATTCAGCAACATGGCATAACTTCTGTTATACTAGTCAGATAGTATAACAACTGACTAGTATGAAGCAGTTATTAGCCCACTCAGATTTTAGGAAATGGCACTCTTTAGAAGAAGACTGCCATGTAATTTGCAATCCTGTTTTAAAATTACTACATGCTGTTGGTTTGTTCACAACATGGCATCTCTTTGCTCTCTTACTTATATTTAGGCTCTGTTATTGCCTCTATCTATGAGAACTTTGCCTATAATTACTTGTAATCTTTTGTTAATATACAACCCGCTTTTAATTGAGATATAGTTGACATGTAACATTTTGCAAGTTTAAAGTATACAACTGGTGTGTGTTCAATTGACACATTTCTATATTGTAATGTGCTTGCCACCTCAGTGTTAGCTAACACCTCTATCATGTCACATAATTGTCACCTCTTTTGTGTGGTGGGAACATTTAAGCTCTATCTCTTAGCAATGTTGCCTTACACATCAAATTTGTTATTGCATAGAATGGAAGTGTACCCTGCCTCTGTCCAGGGCAAGCAGTTAGCTACAGGAACAAAGGAAACCAGATGAAGATTTTAGTAAAATTAAATTAGTGTTGTTTGAAATCTGTTATGAATTATATCTCCCCTCAATCCTCTCAGTATATTTGTTTTTCTTTCTTTTTAAAGCAATGTAGATCTAAGAAAAATATTGATTCTAAATTTAAAACTATATATGTATATTTTTATTGATTTCAGAGAGGAAGGGAGATACAAACATCAATGATGAGAAAGAATCATTGACAGGCTGCCTCCTGCACGCCCCACACTGAAGATTGAGCCCACAACCTGGGCATGTGCCCTGATCGGGAATCGAACTGTGACCTCCTGGTTCATAGGTCGATGCTCAACTACTGAGCCATGCCCGCCGAGCCGATTCTCGAATTTTTTGATAAAGCATTTAAAATTAGGATAATGCTTCAGTACTATTAACATTCATTTAATGTTTTAGAAAAATGTGTCTTGGGTGCTGTTCAACTGATGGCAGGCAAATGTATAAGATTGGATTTCAATAGAGGGAGATTCCTCTCTTGGTCTTCAAAGTCTCTTTGTATATTTCAGTTTATTTCTTTTGGGAAGGAGAGTATTTATTTATTTATTTATTTATTTATTTATTTATTTATTTATTAAGTCATTACTGGCCCGCTGTTCTGCTATTCTCCTAATAATGTTATTATTAATGGCCTGGTAAGAAAAGAAGAGTCACTGACTAGAGCATTTGAAAATGAACCTTAGTGAACGCTATAGGGCTTTATAATCTCTTCTCTTTTAGGAGCCAATCTACAGAGCAGCCCTTCTAGTTTCTCAGGGATTTACCAGAGAAATTGCCTCCAAATTCTGTATCTCTATCATAGTAGAGTCAACCTGAAGAGCCTGCTGCATACTCATTTCTGAAATTCATTGCAGACATGTCCCAACTAGATGGCCGTGAACAGGACTTTGTTCCTTATAACTGTTTATCACGCTAAACTAAGTAGAGTTTCTATAAGTTAAATGAAATTTATTGACTTATAAGCAGACTTTCTTTTTTCTTTTTTCTTGGGTTGGCCATGGGCAAATTAAATGTATCTGGATGAAGAAAATTTTCCCAATGAAATAAATCCCATTCCCATGGATTGATACAATAAAACACAGGAGAATAAAGAATATTCATTGATAATGAAGCACCCTGTGAATTAAAAGAAAAAGCACATTTTATTTTGAACAGGAGGAAAAATAGCACTGTTTCTCTGCATCAAACAAACCCTCCGTCAAAATACTACTTCATAGTCTGGCTGGGTTAGGGACTATTACCTAAATGGGAAAAAAATGTGCATTTCAATATTCTGTAGATTACATTTACTACTTAGAGCCCATAGAAACAAATGCAATACAAATGCATAATTCAGTAATTGTTCATGGGATAAGTGAATTTAGATTTTCATATCCATGATTGGAGTTTTGAAATGTAATAAAATTAGCATCATCCATTTTTTCCTTCTAGAATGTTATACATTATCTTACATAGTTTCCTTCGTAGGTAGAATTCCAACAAGTACTTACATTTTGGCCCTACACATTGGTCTAAACAAGGCTCACTGTCCTCACAAAAGGCCCATAAAGTAAAATTGACTGAGTCAAATGGTCTCTCTGTCAATGTGGTCTACTTGGGCGGTCACATCTTGTTTCTGATCCTCAAATTTGATAATTCTACCGGGGGGGCGGGGGGGGGGCAGGCAGCAAGAGGAAATAACTGTCCCTGTGGGACAAGTAAGAGGTGGTCACAGAAGAGCCTATTTGTACCTTCCTGTGGAGAGTGACATGCCAAGTTGATGAATAAAACATGGGCTTAAATGCTAGGAACAGAGGACAGAGAAAAGGCTGTGAACAATCAACTAAGCATTGACACTAGAAAACTACACACAAAGGAGTCTCCATCCTGGAAAGGGCATAGAAGCCAGAGTGAAGGAGGCGCAGTATCCTGGTGCTTGGGAGTGTGGAACAGGGGCAGAGGAAACATAATAAGGCTAGAGATAAGTTCTGAAGGCTCCGAAGAATCACTTTTCTTAGCTCTGTGGGGATTCTTTTATTGCAGCGGTACTATTTATGCGTCACCTCTATATACTGCTGGATGCTTTATTCCTGTTCTTTTAGTCACTCCCTGGTTTTCCACCTCTGCCATGGTGAGTTCTGAGAATTGTTGCTTCTACGTGTTTCACCTCTGTTCACAGGCTTGTTGCCTGCTTCAACCCTCTGTGACAATTTGCTGCTTTTTTCCCTTGAGTGTCTCCCCAGCTTATGATGCCTGATCTTTCTTCAGCAGAGTTGAGTCCAGGCCCTTCCTACAACTTGCACTCAGATTCAACATGGCCAGCATGGCAAATGGGCTGAGTCACAGCTTGCACTAGACATACAGATGCATAAACACTCACACACCGTTCACTGAAATCATTCCCTGTTGTAGTCCACGTTGTTTCTGCTGTAGCTTAACCTTCAGTTGTTAGTTTCCAAGGTAAAAATTCCCTGCATATGTGCATGCATGTACATAACCTCAGTGTTCTTTGGAGTCAGTGAGATCTTGGTCCTAACCCCCAATCACCTCTTTCTCAGAGCATCTAAGGTGGGTGATGGAAGTTAATGTGGTGGTGGAGGGTGGCTTGCAGCCAGTGAGCAAGGCGGATTTATTTTCAGTTTCCAATGTCTCTATCAAGCTTCTAATGTGTCTATTCGAGCCCTATATCGAACTATGAGGACATTTTTACTGACTATTTCTGGTTGGAGATTTCCTTGATTCAGCAGTGACACCCCCATAGCCTTCTGGCTTAGGGTCAGGAAGTGTGGGTAACTTGGGTTTGGCTTAGACAGTTGTACCTTTTTCTAGGAATCTACCTTAATCCAGGGTATCTGCTGCCCTATTATCAAGACATCTCTTTAAATTTTGCCAGGTTTCCACATAAGATTTAGGGGAGTTTTCCAGTATAAACATATTCTTTTGTTTATGGGATATGTTTAGTGGGTCAACATCACTGGCATTATAATTCCAATCCAAGGTTATAAGAGGTTGATTACTAGTCAATATCTCATCTATATCTTTTCCCATGTAAATTTATCTCTATAAGAGAAATCTTCTCAAATAGAGCTGAAGTGCCCTTTGGCCAGCACAGAAATCCAGAGACACTTCAGTGTCACCCCCCCCCCAACCCCAATAAATCTAAGGAGAGCAGGAGGCCCAGATCCCTAAGATGTCCCAGATGATGTCATTTTCCCTTTATAAGCATCACATACCTTTTCCTTCCTCTCCCACGGGAACCAGCACAAGAGTGACCATTTTCCTGGACTCTGTCCACCCCGTCTTAAATTTCCTTTATGTTTAGTGTAGGTGTGCATCTCTGTAACTGCATGTGAAAAGTGTCCAGATTGCTGCCTGCTCTGGACAGATCTTCATGCTGGTTGTCACAATGCAGTGGACCAGAGGGTGACTTCTAGGGTGTCCTTGAGTAGGGTTTCCTCCCCAGGGGAGAGTGTGCCATCCCTGGACACTGTCCCATCTTTGATTCTGCTTCACATCACTCAGCTGGCAACCTCTCATCCAATTCCTTTTAAGTTGTAGGCAACCGAGGGGAGAACCTTATTTCTATTGAATATACAAATGTATCACTGTCACCATTTTATTCACCTTGATTTCCCTCAAATCATTTTAATCAATGTGCAGGGTATTCATCTTTCTCCTTCCAGAAGGCGATGTATTTGTCAGTATCATATGTTCATTGCCAAAATTGTTAAAAACTATGAAGGGCGTGTGCTTGTAAACAAATGTAATCTACTTGTAAACAAATGTGTGGATGCTATAAATTGAATATATTATTTTTCTTTACTGGTGTACATACATGTAATTTTCACGGGCATACAAACTTCTGTAAATTTTTAAGGCATGATGTAGCTGTCTGCAGGGAGAGACAGCATATGGATGGCAGAGACAGCATTAAGATTACTCATTAAGTTACTTGGCAGGGTTTGTCTTTTTGGCATTGATATTCAGAAAAAGTAGGCCAATCTCTCAGTGTTACAATTTATAAATTATATGAATTGGAAGAAAAATGCATAGACCTCTTTTCATGCTAAAGAATTATGTTAAGGGCAATGGAAACTTAAGAGAAAATAAACAAGTGGGACTACATCAGAATAAAAAGCTTCTGTACAGCAAAAGAAACCATCAACAAAACAAGAAAACCCACTGCATGGGAAAACATATTTGCAAATGTTATCACTGATAAGGGTTTAATCTCCAACATTTATAGGGAACTCATTCAACTTAACAAAAGGAAGATAAACAATCCAATCAAAACATGGGCAACAGACCTAAATAGACACTTTTCAAAAGAGGACATACAGAAGGCTGAAAGACATATGAAAACATGCTCAAAGTCACTGACCATCCGAGAGATGCAAATCAAAATGACAATGCGGTATCATCTCACACCTGTCAGAATGGCTATCATCAACAAATCAAAAAATGACAAGCGCTGGCAAGGATGTGGAGAAAAAGGAACCCTCGTGCACTGCTGGTGGGAATGCAGACTGGTGTGGCCACTGTGGAGAACAGTATGGAGTTTCCTCGAAAAACTAAAAATGGAACTCCCATTTGACCCAGTGATCCCACTTCTAGAAATATATCCCAAGAAACTAGAAACACCAATGAGAAAGAATATATGCACCCCTATGTTGATAGTAGCACAATTTACAATAGCTAAGATTTGGAAACAGCCTAAGTGCCCATCAGCAGATGAGTGGATTAAAAAACTGTGGAATACTATGCTGTGGTAAAAAAGAGGGAAGTCTTATCATTTGCAACAGCATGAATGGAACTGGAGAGCATTATGCTGAGTGAAATAAGCCAGTCATTGAAAGACAAATATCACAAGATCTCATTCATTTGTGGAATATAATGAACAACATATACTGATGAACAAAAACAGATCCAGAGACAGAGAAGCATCAATCAGACCGTCAAACCTCAGAGGGAAGGTAGGGGTGGGTGTGTGTAAGGGGGAGAGATCAACCAAAGGACTTGTATGTATGCATATAAACCTAACCAATGGACACAGACACCAGGGAAGGTGAGGGCATGAGTGGGGGTTGAGGGGGTGGAGGAGGCAATGGGGGGAAAAGGACACATATGTAATATCTTAATCAATAAAGAAAAAAAATATGTTAGATAACTGGAATTCCCAATTAAATTCCTTTAATATTGCATTTATTCATAGGAAAAGAGTATGGGCCCTATAAAGAAAAGAACATGAAAGTCACTCTTATGGTATATAACTAATACTACTTGTCCAATAATCTTTTAAATAAAATAATCATATCTGTAATTTTCTCAGTAATAACTACTTAAGATTGGCATCTTTTAGCTGGCAAATGATTTAGCATATTTCCATTTTCCACTTTCTGTCTGTGATGATTGGAAACTTGTTTTTAGAAATGCGTAACTGCCTAAGAAACTCTTTAATGAACAACTGCTACAAAGGTATCCATTCAACCTGAGGAGCTTGTGGAAGCAGAACAGTGACATAGGGGCATCCATAAGGGATGTTACCCCCTGGTACCCGAAGATGAAAACATACGGGGCTGCCTTCACAGAAACATTCCAGAAATCATCTGGTGACTGAGTCAATTATTCACTTGAAGACACCTTACCTAATGAAATCCTACACCAGAACTTTCCAGGGTGTTACTTTTGGGAAATAAAAGTGCTCCTTTAGTGTATTGGTCTTTGTTTTTAAATGAAGAAAGTTAGACTCCAAGGACACTTTAGTAATGACTTTAGAAGGTGGATGCAGTGCACCGAGCTGAGGTTGCACCGTATTATTTACACTCTTACCAGAGCAGGTTGGTTGCAATAAGCATGTTTGAATCGTACAGAATAAAGCATATTAAGTCACTAAATCTCTTAAATGCACGTGTAGAAGATGAGTTAGCATTCCAAAAGCATTGGTAATATTTAAGTTACATTGTTACCATAGATATTTGCTTATTTTCATCTTGGGGAAATGCAGAGAATTCAGTATCAACATAACTGTAGCTTGGAGCTATCACTAAAGAGGTGGGTAACTTCCTAGAATATCTGATCCCATTTCAGTAACCTCTGGCAAGTCTAGCCTCAGATTCAACACCTGGCACATGAGAGTGATAAGTGATCACTTCATAGGGGGAATTAGTCAAAATCAGAAAGGACACTGAAGTGAGTTAAAGAACAAAAACAATTCAAGGAATACCAATATGTTAATGTATGTGTGTGTGTGTGTGTGTATATATATATATATATATATCCTTTTATTTAGCTGATTTTATGTTTTAATTTTCATTTTTTTAAATTAATTAATTTAGTTAGCTGATTTTAGACCAGTGTCTGTGATCCATCTGTTCTGGAAAATATATTTTGGAATATTATTTTATGAGTTTGAGGAGATACTCCTACTGATGATCTTAATTACTCATGAGATCATATTATGATCCTAGAGCAATCATCCCTGCAAGGATCCCTTAGTCAACAATATGTTCTATTTTGTATATACACATGTTCTCTGGAGAATTATTATTTTTAAATCATGATAGATGTTGTCTTCTCTCTTTTAAACATAAGTCTGAGTTCGGTCGTTTAATGCAAAGAATGCTGACAGCACATTCCGGCTAAGCACGTCCACAAATTCAATCTACAGTGTGCTGTATGCTAAGTGGACACTGATCAGATGTTTTTCGGGGGAGACATTTTTGAAAAGAAGGAAACAATTCTTTAGAATGGCTGGCTGCCGAGGAAAGCTACTGTCCTCAAAGAGAGAGAAACCTCTGAACTCTGGGGTATCATCCCTTCTCCAACTCCAAGTGTGAAGTTAGGAAAACTGGAAAACTGAATTGTTTATGCTACTTGCTTCATTCCTCAGAATTTCTAATGTTATACAGAAAAAAAAAGGAATGCTTAAAGTAATCAAAAATGTTCTTGGATGAGAAGGGTCTACGAAAAGAAATTTGTTGTTAATGGGTATAATGCTTGTTATAATGGATAAACAATTTTGCACTTAACAAAGGCAATGGGGGTGCACTTAGCACTTTCGTTAGAGGCAGAACGTGCAGTGCATTACAGGTTTGGGAATGCTAACACCACTTGCTGAAATGAAAGCCCTGAAATGTGCAGCCCTGTGGCCATCGCTTTATAATTGCCTTTTGTTTTTTCATTAGCAGTTTACAAAGCATTTGACTAGCGTATTCTATTTTGCAAGTGGATTACACAGAATATTTTCTATTATTCTTCTGTTCATTAGCATTAAGAGCTGCTAATATATATTAAGCTCCAGGATAACATTAGTATTTCAGTTCAATTGGATCCAATTTCTGCAATTATATTTTAGCAGAATAATCTACACAACAGAGAGAAACTTAATATTGGAATTCAGTTTGAAATTAAGACACAACCTTTAACGTAAGTCATGGATGACATACGGAATTAACATGGCTACATCTAGTTATCAAAAGGTAGCTAATAAAAAAGCTAGTAAAATTTCTTTGTTCACTACATATTTGTTGAGGGCTTATTACATGTCAGAAACCACCCCAGACACTACCTATATAGCAGGGACCAAAACAGACAAAAATTCCTTCTCTCACAAAAGTTAGGAAAGGTTGACTGAAAGAAGACAGTTTAGCCAAGACCTGAGGGAGGGAAAACGTGGAGCCACGTGGCTCTGTGAGAGAAGTGTTGGTGTGGATGAGGAGGAGTGTAAGCATGCCTGTTGGGCACAAGCTTGGAGTCAGTGTGGCTTCTAGGACCATAAGGGAGTCTAATTTTTAAAAAGGTAACAGGAATTGGATAATTTAGGTTCACAACCATATGATCTTTCATGGTCTTGTGATTGGTTGGGAAACCATCGGATGGTTTTGATAGAAGGTATGTCTTCTGTCTTAATGAGTAATTTTTGCTGCTGGGAGATAAAACACTGAATGGAAGGAGGAGGTAGAACAGAGAGACCAATCAGGCTGCAATTAAAATAAAGGTGATGGTGGCACATAGCAGGATGGTAGCGGTAAAAGTGATTATACGGGCATATTTTTGAAACATTTAAAAGGTGAAATCAATAGGATTTGCTTACATAAGAAATAAAGGGAAGAGACAAGGAAGCTAAAATTTTCTTTTTCATTTTATAAAGTTTTAGATCTTTTAAGAAATGTATTCAACGTTCTTGGAAGGTGTACCCATGTCACATTCCTACATGTTTTCTTAGATCTGCATGATATTGAGTCTTGGAGAGGGTTAAAGATTCGTGATCACCTCTTTGGTCAAGTTTTGGTTTATATAAGAAGACTTTAAGTCAGTCTTCTCAGAGTATTTCCTTGAGAGCTCATCAGCCTCCCCCTTTCTCCTAGAAAAATTCTAACTTGCATAGGCAGCTTAGTAATAAATACAACATTTTCTTTATATATTAATGCCTCTTATTCTTTATCTATTTTTAACTGAGTCATTACATCACTGTTACAAAATGCCAGGTACAATATCTGATTTACACATAAAGTTTTATTACTCATTTGGTTCTTACAACTCTTTTTTTTTTTAAAAAAATATTTTTATTGATTTCAGAGAGGACAGGAGAGGGATAAATAGAAACATCAATGATGAGAGAGAATTACCAATCAGCTGCCTACTGCAGGCCCCACACTGGGAATCGAGCCTGCAACCTGGTATGTGCACTGACCCAGAGTTGAACCCATGACTTTTTGGTGTATGGGATGACCAACTGAGCCACATTAGCCAGGGTTCCTCTTCTCCACCTCCCCCACCCCATTATTTATCCCAGATGGAGGAAAATATGAAGACAAAACAACTAAATGCAATACATGATCCAGAACTGAATTCTAGGATGAAAAATGAACCTAATGAGAGCTTATGAAATATTAATGTCTATATTGGTTAACAGTACTGTATCAATGTTAATCTGCTCTTTTTGAAAATTTACTTTGGTTTTGTAAGATATTGCCACTTGAGGAAGCTGGATATGTAAATAGGCTCTGTACTAATTTTGCAATGTTTTTACTAGTATGTAGGTATGAAATTATTTCAAAATAAAAATTAAAAAGTATATATGTAAATAAAATATATTTTATTTCAAAAGAAAGAAACAGAGGTTAAATTTTGGAAAAATATAAATCTATATCCACAAAACTTGATTTCATTGATTGTATTGAGAAAGTAGAGAATGTAGACATGATGGACTTAGAGAGAAGGGCTAAGTGAATAAGCAGAATATATAGCCATACACACATATCATTTCTTGAGTATGGGACTTTGTACTTGCTAAAGTAGACCATAATCTTACATTCTCTATCAACCATTAACCTCTTATTTCAAGCTTATGTACTATGAGAATTTATAGAAAGAAGTTCTGTCTTCTACTGAATATCTATTTTTCCTATTTGTTTTAAATGAGGACCAAATTATTAGCCTGCTGCAGGTGCCCCCGTGTCACTCTCCAGGCCTGACATAAAGCTTTAATGTCAGGCAGTTATCAATTGGATTAAGGGCATTTATAAGTTTTCAGAGCTGCTTCCAATTTCTATGCACTTGCTTTCTGTTGAAATTCATTATCCTGAGGGGAGGGGGATCATTTATTAAAACAAAATCGTCTTTTCTTACACTTTAATATTTAAAGTATGTTTATCACTTTCCTGTATTTTCTTTATACCCTTTCTACATTTGAGATCCAGTTTAGTGCTTTAATCTACCCTGTATCAAAAACTATAAGAAACTAATTTAAGCCTTTGATAGAATATACTTCATACTGTTTATGTTTGAAAACCCGATTCTTTTTTCTCCTGCTTTGCAAACATCTGGCCAAGTCGAGCCTGCTTAATATGGTAGACTATTACTTTTCAATCCTCCAATCACCAAATTTAGATAAAATAGAAAAAAAGGAACCAGTTACACCCAAAAACAAGATGTGCATCACCATGGATCTGAATTGCAATAGAAAAGCATATCTGTGCTTGACGGGGAGGAACAGAACTGTTGGGCTCTAGGGCAGAAACCAGGACACACCCTGAGATGTAAATTATTTGGTCTGAAGCCCCATGAAGCTCTCTAGATTGCTAGAGGTACAGTGGGCCTTGAAACATTTAAGCTAGAGCCTCATGACCCCTGAGAGGCTGTTGCATCCACTGAGCTCCCTACTGGGATGCTGGATGGAGAAGGGTTCTGGGGCAGCTGGGCCGTGGCCAGGGCACCTGCCAATGTGAGCCCTAGATCTGCCGAATTCCCTGTGAGACTCGACTCCAGGCACCAGCTGAAGACTGGGTGCTGCAGTTAACAGAGAAAGATGGCTATAGAGGATGGAACATGTACATACCCACAAATATACACACATACACAATTGCTATTCATTTTAGCACTACGATAATGGGTTCTATGTATTTATGATTATATTCATGTTTGATGTTTGCATTACATTATATAAAAGACAGCAATATAATAAAGGACAAAACTTTCTAATGACATTTGGAAACATCTAGGAACATAAAATGGGGCATTAGGGAAATGCATATACAAATTAAGTTTTATTCAGGAAATATTTAAGTATTGTTTTTCATTTATTTTTTGATATCTCATCTGCTTATAAGGGAACAAACACGGCTCTTTGGTTGTGCTGCACTTTTATTTGCTAAGATTGTTAGATTAAATTTCTTATTATTGCTACATACAAATAGAAAATCATTAATATGGCTTAGTTTTATACTGATGAAATCTTAATCAGAAATAATTCTTAGGCAAACAATTTCTCTTATATCAAAGGGAAAATACTTTTTTATCTGGTTTTTATTCACTTTTATTGTACAAACAGTTTTAGATAATATATTAATGTCTCCTGAAAATAGAAAAAAAATAAAACAGGATTGGCTTGCAAATGTTAGTGTAGAACAAATGTTAGTCTAGAACTATGTTGAGTGTTTCCTTCCACGACTCGCGTGGAGTAGGGTTCGGTATCTGAAAGAGGAGCCGCACAGCAAATGAGAGAAAAAGACACGAGATAATTTTGCAATATTGGGGGACCAGGCGGCAAGTCCCGAAGGACTTCTTCTCTGTGCTCAGGCCTCACCAAGCTTTTATTGATCTGGGATGCCCCTATAGCATAGCCCTAGGCAGGTGACCCCCTAGTAACAAGCAGACTAGCCCATCAGCAAGGATTTACATAATAATAAATGGGGGAGTAGTTTCAGCTACCACTGTCTGGACAAACAGAGGTGGCGCCTAGCTCCGGGCTTTGCTAGGGCTTCAAAGGCACCCAGCCTTCGGGGGGGGGCGTTTCGGGGCACCCAGCCTTCGGGGGGTTTTCGGGGAGTGCTCTGTCTATGCTTATCAGATAGTGAAGGCAATAAACAGTTTCCCACATCTCCCCCTTATTTTTTCTTTAAAAAATAATCAAGTCCCAATTTCAATGTCCAAAAGTTCTGAGTCCATGTTTCAATGTCCAAAAGTTCATGTGTACATGCCAGCAATGAAATGTTGGTTCTGGATGGTGGAAAATGCAGGTCCGGTCCTTTCTGGTCTGGTCCTGGGCACCTTGCAGCGACGCACAGCTGCTGACTTCTAGCGTGGCAAGGCGTCTTCCACCATCTCCATCTCTGAACTGTCTTTGTGGCTGGAGCAATCTGGTCAGTTTCTCTCCGGGATCCCTTGTTGCAGGAATCCACATGGTCTTGTTCTCTGAAAGTATACAAACATATTCTCGACCAAAGGTTAATAAAGGAAATTTTACTTGGGGAATCCTTTTTATATTTGCCCAAATGATTTTCCTTTGGCTTATTTTGACACCACATATGTTTTTCATGGGTGTCTTGCTGTTAGCATTACAAAATGAAAAAAGAAATTTTTCTAGATGTAATTTAGTTACAGGATATTTTTCCTTACATGGTATTCTTCCACTATATTTTTCCACTATCCCCCTTTTTTTTTTTTATTTAATTAGGAGGCTTATGGAAAATTTTTTAATGCAGTCTAGATAACTTTAAATATTAATTTTTTGCACAAAAATTTGAACCTGAACATGCTTCAGGTTCATAGCATGTTTACCATGAAATGAAAGTTTTTGTTAATACTTTTTGAATAATTATTTATTTCAAATTAGCCAAATTTAATTAATTTGAACACTATTTTGCTGTCAAATTTAATATTTTAACAATAATCCTAATTTACACTGTAAATATTAATTGAAAGGATCACTTTACATCCTTGTGAAGGCTCTGAGCATTCCTGTTATTAGACTAGATTTAGACATAGGGTCTGTTAGCCAAGCCTCCGTTTTTCTGGATTCTGATTTCAGCTGGACCAAATCTCTTCTGTTATTTGGTTCCTGATCTGGGCTGGGCATGGGAAGCAAGAAGCAGCCATGGGGACAGGAGACCTTCCTCAGAAGGGCTGAGTGTTCAAGCCTGTGCACTGTTCAAGCCTGTGCACCATTGGGGGGGGGGTGAGGATCTGTGTCCCACCTTTGTTGCACCCCAAGTTTTCTCCTACTGGCCCCCAGCTGTGCCTGTCTTAGGTCGTCCCACCCTGTGGGATCTTACCCGTCGTTGACTACCAGCTATCTCTGGGCCAAGTAGGGTGATGTGAGGTTCAGTTCTGTCTCCTTGATAGCCTATGTCCCTCTGGCCTCCATACCCAGCAACTGCCTTTGGATCCCCTCGCCTGCTGGCGGGGCCCCGGCATTGATCATAGGGAACCCAGGTTTCTTCTCCAGAGAGGGCCCAGCTTACGCCATTGGGCCAGAGACAGATCCATGGTACCAGCTTTTCATGATCCCAGCTTGAACAGAGAGCTCAGATAACAGCTGTAGGCAATTGGATTCCTCTTGGCAAAAAAAGTCAAGATAGGTCAATACAGAATGCTTAAGTGCCTTCCCCAGGAGGCCCTCCACACAGTGGAAAGGAATAAATCCCTTCATGTAAAACATTCAAATTCATTTGTAAATTTGTTTGGGATAAATGCACAATATACTGTTATAAAGCATCAAAAATTTTTAATGAAACTTGAAGAATAATACCATGTAAGAATATTCTTTGTTCTAGGTCATGACAACTTTACCATGCCCCAGGTGGTCTCTGGGCTGTTGGTTGTCTGGTTTGCCTTCCTCCTGCTGGATTACACTTGGAGAACTTTAACTTAAAAAAGAAAAATCTTTCTTTTTTACACAAAGTAACATATAGGGTTACTTCTTGGATGTTGACTGATAGTGCCTCAAGGCCATGTATTCCAAGTCATTAAACATTTATGGTGACTGTACTTATTTTCAGATTTGGTATTTTAACAGCAAATCATTAGATTATCCTGTAAATATTAGTGGAAGATATTTCAAAATATTAAACTTTCTCCTTTTTATTAAATTTAAAATAATGTTTTTAAACAGCATTCCCTTTTGGCTTATTTGCATATACAGAGGGATCATGGGAAGCCTTCAGTAACTTTTTAGAAGAATTTTACTAGGATTCAATTGCTTACAAGGATTAGTAAATTCAGTAAAGTTTTATGTCTGATACATGAGGTGCAAATGCTGCTTCACTTCCAGCCTAATTTAAAATGCAGCAGTGAGGAGGTTTTAAATAAAAGACATTGCTAGCTTAAATAAAGACTTTGCTACTAATAAATCAATTCTTTCTTTTATTTGGCAGAAATTCCTTATGCAACCCAGTATATTATATTTTGAAATATTGCACTCGGGAAAAACTTCCAAATACATATCTAATTAAAACATTTTCAACACTTAAAAACAGTTTTCAACATAATAGGATCTAGTCTTGACCATGGAATCAATTACTATTAATTTGTGTATGATATATGTATAACTGTGGTTCTACTGAGAATTTTAGATATCTTTTAAAAATGTCTCTTATCTACAAGCCTTTTAAGAAATACGAGCTCTGTTGTCGGCCCTTATAAAGCCAACTGCTCAAAACATTGGTCTATCATACCACTGAAATTATATTAAGACCGTGATTGCTAATTTATTAAGTATTAAAAATATCTTCTTAAAAATAGTATTAAATAAATCCACGAGGCAAGCACACTTTTTGCCCCATCCGCATTTCCATAGTAAAACTCCGTCTTAAAACTCCACCCCTGAAATCCCATCCTGCCTCAGTGAGCAGACACTCCTTTTGTGATTGGCTAAGTTAGAGGGCGGGGCTGTTCCAAGATGGCGGCCTCCAGGGGCGCGGCAGGCCATGCGGCCAACATGGCGGCTGCCAAGTCACGCAGCCCAACATTGTGGCTGTCTACCGTTCTCTGACAGAAAAGATGATTTCCTTATTCTCCCAATAAACAAGGGAAGAGCAAACCAAAATCCCTAAAAGATAGATGGCCAACATTATATTCAGACAAGCAGAAATCTCATTAGCTGTTTATACCCTTTATAATTATCTTAATATTAATTACATTTAAACTGGTTTTTGTATTAAAAATTTCAGTTGAGATCTTAAAAATTAATCCTCTTTTTAAAATCAGACCAAGAAGTAACATATTTTGAATTCCTAATCATTTAAGGGAAAACACATTCTATTTTTTCAAAAACAAGTTATACATTAGATATTTAATTAATTTCTCCCGATTCAATTTGCACTTTAAACTTTCAGAGCTTTAAATCTTAGCATTTTTCAAATAAAATATAAGGCATTTTCAATTAATAGATTAACTTCTATCTTCTAGACTTCATAATAGGCATACTCAGATCAACATTTCAGTATTATAAATTTCAATACTTTTAGATGATTTGAACTTAAAAGCTTTAAGTTTCCAGCCAATAAGCCTGGCATAGCTGCTAAAATGGTCACAATTTTCCTGTTGGGGAAGTCAAGAAACAAAACCATAGCAATTCACATGTAAACTTGACTATCAACTTCCTGGTGGTACTTGCCTCAGGGCGGGAAATTTCAAAAGAGCTACTTTAAATGGCCTTGGGAAACCAGTCTGTATTTCTTTCTCAGGTTCAACTTCGCCATTTTTAAAGCCAAAACAGTCTCAGGTTTTTATTCTGTACACAGCAAAAGGTCAAGTTCAGCTCAAAACTATGCGCACTCGTTTTTAAACTGGCCTTTTCCCTTTACATGTGCACAGAAATCCCAGATGCATTTATAAATTTGTAAAAGCTTTCAGTCATTAGCTGGAAAAAAGGATAAAGATGGTGTATTTGTTCCCAAAGTCATGCTTAATTGAAAAAGACATTTTAAGTTTTTTCCTATTTCGCTTTCTAAAGTCATGGCTAGCACCCAAGGTTATCTTAGCCAAAGTTTGGTTGTCATAAGATGTTCTCCGGTAATTTTTAAACAAAACATTAAGTTATCTCATTGTGGGAGGGCTTATAGCTCTGCCCTTTCCTGCCACCTTTGAATCTCTCCACACCAGAGGCGGACTCGGCAGCAGGGTTTCATTTCTTATTACAGATTTTAGATTCCAAATACAAATTAAGATTTTAATTTGAACAAGAAACCACATTAAGATGACCATGGCACTCTTTTTTCAGCCTGATTTTAAGGAGTACCTTTTAATATTCCAATTTCTTTATAAGTTGGCCTTTTTGCACAGGTGATTCTATTAATGGAGAATTAAACATTTAAGGATTAGGACATGGAGGTGGAGGGAGCCATGAAGGCCATTCCTCCCATTTTTTCTTTTTTTTTTTTTCTGTTCCTCTTAAGGAGCGGAGGGTGCAAGGGGAGGAGATCCATCCTCCTTTACCTCTCCTAAAGCCTCTAGGAAATGAAATGCCGTGTTCCACAAGGGGAAACAATTTTTGGCAAGTTCTGATTAACTTTTTGGCAAACTTTTAAGATCTAATGTACGTTTTTCAAGAAACCAAGGGTTATGTTCTATAACAACATGCAAAAACTATAAGATATTACCTTCTAAAATTT
The DNA here is from genome assembly GCF_014108235.1 of Myotis myotis. Taxonomy (NCBI): domain Eukaryota; kingdom Metazoa; phylum Chordata; class Mammalia; order Chiroptera; family Vespertilionidae; genus Myotis; species Myotis myotis. The sequence continues at coordinate 204,743,394 of NW_023416324.1, read as the reverse complement.
TAATACTTTAAACATGCAAATCAAAAGCCTATAATAAAGTTTCTTACTTTTTTAAAAGCCAAATATACCTTTTTAAAGCCGAATCTACTTTTTTAAAGCCAAATCCTTCCCCGTTTGTTAGCCTGGTTAAGAAAACGTTCCCAGTTACTTACAGACCCGGGCTTCTGTAGTTGATCCTGGGCATTGCGTGCGGTGGAATCCCCCTCACCTTTTTTCGGTGAGTTTTCCACACCTTTTCGGTGTAAACTTCCTTTTCTCGCTCCAGCGAGACCTGCACTTCCAGATTACCCGTCGGGCGCCAGATGTCGAGTGTTTCCTTCCACGACTCTCGTGGAGTAGGGTTCGGTATCTGAAAGAGGAGCCGCACAGCAAATGAGAGAAAAAGACACGAGATAATTTTGCAATATTGGGGGACCAGGCGGCAAGTCCCTAAGGACTTCTTCTCTGTGCTCAGGCCTCACCAAGCTTTTATTGATCTGGGATGCCCCTATAGCATAGCCCTAGGCAGGTGACCCCCTAGTAACAAGCAAACTAGCCCATCAGCAAGGATTTACATAATAATAAATGGGGGAGTAGTTTCAGCTACCACTGTCTGGACAAACAGAGGTGGCGCCTATCTCCGGGCTTTGCTAGGGCTTCAAAGGCACCCAGCCTTGGGGGGGGGGGGTTTCGGGGCACCCAGCCTTCGGGGGGTTTTCGGGGAGTGCTCTGTCTATGCTTATCAGATAGTGAAGGCAATAAACAGTTTCCCACAGAACTATATACATGTAATAATGAGGTTTTTATTTATTGCACATTTAATTTACTTTGATAGCATCACGTTTTATTTGCTTCTGTATATAATGAAGAGCATTATTGTCAGCAGGGTTCCATTTTTTGTAAACATTTTAGCACATATACCCAGTACTACTCTATTTGTACTTTATTTGTCATTTTCTTTTAAATATATCTACTTTTTCCAAACTGGACACCAAAGCCCACTAGAGGTAGCACAGCTAACTCACATGGTTGTTTTAAAGGGTTATTCGTAAATGATGAGTTATTTTAAATTATTGGGGGAACCACTGACATTTATTGGAAACTGTAAAAACCTCTCTCTCAAAGTAGTTCATGGTTTCTACACCAGTTCACTAACGACTTTTCTATGGTGTCCTATTACAGTGAAATTGGGTTTCGGTGATGACTGAGAAATGATTAGAAAAGAAAATGAAGGTGACAGGATCTAACTTGCTTTGGAAGTTTGAGAAGAGGTTCTGTACCAATAGGTGTTAAGTTGTTACGAAATACTTAAGTTGTGGGCTTATCTGCTATAAATAAAACTTTATTTCCTTTGGCCTGCCCTAGAGCAAGCATGTCAAACTCATGGCCCAGCCAATATAACGGTATGTAAGAAACGTTTTAATAAAAATTTCATAACTTAGTTTTTACAATATCCTGTTATACGTAATTATTAATAATGAACTTACAGTGTTCGATAATGACTGATTGCTATAATCGTGTTGCATTCATTTCCCTTAGCGCCTTATGCGCAGGTACACCATTTCTCTCTACTAATACTAGCCTCGACTATTTTAGCAGCTGATTGCCACATCATTAGTCTTGTACTGACTTGTTTAGTGTGCGCAACAGGAAATAGTTTGCTTTCGCAGAACAAGAAAAATAGGTTTATTTGCGTTACTCTTATTAATTTGTGTAGTTATTCAGTGTCTGGTAAGTTAATGTTCAAGAAAAAAATACTAATTTTTATTTAAATGTTCTATTATTTTATGTTAATGATTACTCATTTATTTCAGCCCTTTGTCTCTATTGAAATAAACCTACATTTCTATGAAAATTGAAGCTTTTGTTTTCTTGTGGCCCACATAAACTAAAACCTTGTTTATTTGGCCCATGTTAGCCTCTGTGTTTGACATGCTTGGCCTAGAGATTTGGAAAATGATTGTTGAGCTAATTAAAGATCCCATAAACAGAGCAATCTGGGGAACCTGTGAAGTATACAGTATGTTTTTCAGAACATAAAAGTATCTTAAATAAATGTTTGTTTTCCATCAATCCAAAAGAAAAACAAAACATTTTCTTAATGTATATTTAGCGTCCATTATTCCATGCTTAAAGTCAGGGCTATCCCTTTCAAATAAATTGGCAGCATGTATACACAAAACTATGATGAGATTTCTATAGAAAGATATTGTGTGATGAGTTGTGCATACTGTAGTCACACACACACATGCACACACACAAACACACACAAACATACACACACAATTGTTCTGATACCAGTTGTGGCCTGTTAGACTCCTAGATTATGGAGAAAATAAAGTATGACTAGGAAAACACCAAACTCTATGCAAAACTTTGTTGACAATTATAAACACAAATATATATATTTTCTGGTTCTGCTCACACTTGCTTTGTGGGGATCACAGTGTCCACCAAATGTATCTCACATAAATGTAGATATTCCAGACTTCAGTCTCTGTAGACATTTTGTGGCATGTATCAGTGTCTCATCTATTCATTCCACCAGTGCTTTCTGTGCCTGTAGTAACCGTGAAGGTGCTGATATCTGGTGAAGGCGTGGGCTCCATGGCAGTGCTACCCCGGCTGCCATCCGTGCCAATGTCACTGCTGGTGCCTGAACTGGTCCCACATTCTCTTTATTCTTTAAAGTGCATTAGATAAGGGTCTTCCATCATTAAGAAAGTGCCTGGCTGGCATGGCACGGTGGTTGAATGTTGACCTAAGAACCAAGAGGTCACTGATTTGATCCCCTGTCAGGGCACATGCCTGGGTTGCAGGCTTTATCCCCAGTGTGAGGCATGCAGTAGGCAGCCGATCAATGATGTTTCTGTCTCATCAATGTTTCTATCTCTCCATCCCTCTCTCTAAAAATCAATAAAAAAGAAAGGGACAGAATACTCTTAAGCCTTGGCATATTATCGCATCTTTATTCATTTGTCAACTACTTAATGTGAGCTTTCTTCATCATGAAACACTATCTAATACAAATTAAATATTTACAGTAAAGACTCATGTAATAGCATATGAAATACATTAATTGTTATTCTATGATCTTTAGGACTTATGCTTCCATAAATTATTCAGAGGTCATTTTAAACTATTTACAATTTTAAGCCTGTTCTTTAGTATTATATAAATAACTAAGTAGTATAACCAGAATTTAAGCCTTAGAATAGGTGTTCTAAATCAATGAACTTTTCAAACCTGGTGCCAATTAACACTCTGAAATGCACATTTGGAAGCAGAGCACATTTTCTTTCCCATGTTCTGACTTCACCTCCACAGGCCCCGAGTCGGGAGCAGTTCTTCATCAGCAGCAGCAGTCACATCTCTCCCCACAGCCTCAAGTCCACAGGATGCACCTGCTCTCTGTGGACAGTGAGAAAGGGGTGAGAAATTTAGAAATGGTCAAGTGTAGGCTACAGAGATTTACTTGTCTTGTTTATGTACCAGTTGAGTAGAAACTCAAGAATATTAATGTATGGCTCATTATAGGATTAAAGTAGCTAATTATTGTTGATGATATTCATCGTAATAATGCTGAGACTGCCCAACCTACAATGTTGTTATTAAAAATTAAAGTTAAAATAGCTTCTGCAATAAGTTGGAGTTGCTGAGTCGAACTTAGAGGGTGGTAAAGTCACACACAGTGCTCCCGAATTACTCTCATTCTATTCAATTTGAAATTTCAAGTCAGGTTAAATCAACGTGAACGTTTCCCCATGTGCTCTTCAAGTATTTGATTTGCATTCTTTATTGTTATTATTATTGATTTCAGAGAGGAAGGGAGAGATAGAAACATCAATGATGAGAGAGAATCATTGATTGGCTGCCTCCTACACACCCCACACTGGGGATTGAGCCTGAAACCCAAGCATGTGCCCTTGACCCTTCAGTGCCCAGGCTGACGCTCTATCTACTGAGACAAACCAGCTAGGGCTGATTTGCATTCTTATTTTAACTTTTACCTCATTCTCTCATTGCTGTGTAGTGGGACTCTCAGCATAAGCATTTGTTCTATTTTTTTTCTGTTCTAGTGAGAAAGGTTCCAGATGGCTTCTTCAATCATTGTTAGCTCAGAAGGAAACTAACCTTCTGCTAAATAACAATTGTTTTTCTCCATGAGTAATGGGAGGCATGTGAATGTCATATTAGCTGTACTAATGAAAGAGTTTAGGGAATTTCAGATGACTGGAAAAAAGTTTATTTAATCAGGCAGTTGGTGTCGTTAAGATAAAAAATAATGTTATCTAAAACCTGGAGTTTGGCTTCAGGTCCACAACAATTTAAGCAAGGATTTCTCAACCTCAGCCCTGTTGACATTTTGGGCCAGATAACTCTTTGTTTTGGGGGTGGTGGGGACTGTACCCTGCATTACATTTTTATCAGCATTCTTGGTCTCCACACACTAGAGGCCAGTGGCAACCCATTGCCCCAGTTGTGACAACCAAAAAGTTTCCAGATTACTAAATATCTCATGGGGGAGAAAAATCACCTCTGGTTGAGAACCACTGGTTTAAACCAAGCTTGGTACAAGGTGCCTGGTAGTGACCCGTGATTTGGTGCTCAGCCTCACAGAACACAGAACAATTAGGGCATCCGAAGCTGTGTCCCAGGAAACCCTCTAGCAGTACAAGTGCTGACAGAATGGCACAATCTCCCTCAAATAGTCACAGTGACCAGCACAGGGAAATTGGCCAGTGGTAGACCAGTTGTCAGAATTTGCACTGTCGCAAAAGGAAGCAATAGTAATACCAACTGATCAAATTTCAGAATCTACTCAGCAAGCACCTGGAGGTCACCTGAGTCTTTACCCTATGGGTGTTTCCTTTTAGAGATCATTAGAAACGATGCAGAGAAACTATTGTCAATTTGAAAAAGTCCATGGTTTGGCATTTTGAGTTTATGGATCTAATTTATTCCAGTTATACTTTGAGATCCCTATCTTAAGAACAATGAATCTTTATGCAGCATTTTATAGCCATTGTCTCAAAGCCCTTTAGGCTGTGGCTGTAACCTTGGAGGATGGTATTCACAAATGATTACATTGAATACCTAGCTAAACCCAGGATGCTCTGTCCTCATTAGCTTATAAAAGGAACAGTTCCATGGGGAGAGCCCCCAACCCCCAATAGGAAAAACCTGCTCTCTCTCTCTCTCTCTCTCTCTCTCTCTCTCTCTCTCTCAAATTAAAAAAAAAAAAAATCCCCCTCTTGTCCCTTTGTCTCTGGTTTATATATGTTGCAGTTCTCTGTTTGAATCTGACCTTTTCTTATTGGTCCCTTTCCTTAATTTGGGGACCCCATGTCTCCCTCATTGGTCATTCTGCTACACTGAATTATTTTCAAATCTCAAAGCCCACGTGGTGCTGCCCCCTGCTTTTTCTCCCCCTTATCTTGATGGTTGGAGTCACTTTTGGTTTATCCTATGGTTTTCTCCCAGTTGTGCTGGCAGAGAAAGCCTTACCTTATAGCTCTCCCAGCACTCAGGTCAGGGCTACGTTTGGTCTAACTTATGGTCACTTTTATTGCTCAGGCCAGCGATAACCCTGCCTGTCTTTGGTTTATGGCTGTTTTAATTGCTTAGGCCAGAAATATTTCTATCTGCCTGTGGCATTTCTCTTTCTTCTGTACAAGATAAACACCCTGGCGTCTTCAAGTCTCAATTATGTATTCCTCTCCGATGAACCCTCCTCATTCCTAAAACTCCCTAAACCTGCCTATTTGTCCCTAAAACTCATTTCAGTATTACAGATGTTCCCTTTGTTTGTTTGTTTGTTTTTACCATTGACCTCCTTCATCCTGCACCCTCCCCTCCCAGGCCTTCACCACTCTATTGTCTGTGTCCTTGGGCTATAGCTATATGCATACAAGTTCCCTAGTTAATCAGTCCCCATCCTCTATCCCCCACCTTCCCTTTGGAATTCATCAGCCTGTTAAATGTATTTTTATTAATTTCAGAGAGGAAGAGAGAAGGAGAGATAGAAACATTTGCGATGAGAAAGAATAATTGATCAGCTGCCTCCTGCACACACAGTACTGGGTACAGAGCCCACAACCTGGGCTTGTGCCCTGACCTGGAATTGAACACTGCCCTGGAATCGAATTCTGACCTCCTGCTTTATGGGTCAATGCTCAACCACTGAGCCACACTGGCCTGGCTACAACGTTGTGTGTGTGTGTGTGTGTGTGTGTGTGTGTTTAAAGTAAGGAGCATAGCAATAACAAGCTGAGAAATATTTTTTTAAAAAGTGTATGAAAATCAAATAATACTTTTACTTAAAATGAAAGGATAGATCAGAAAATTAGATTTAGGTATTTCCACAATGCACTGCATAGCAGAGCAACCCAGTAATAGGATGACCTGTTTCCCAGGCACAGAATACCCTAGACCTACGCCATAGAAACAGAACTTTTACCATTAGTCTTATTGCATATCCAAGAGCATTTGAAAACACATGACATCTTTGAGCAAGCAAATATTAAAGGAAAAGAGAAGGTACAAGAGTTGACTATGCATACCAGTTCTGGATAGATGAGAGAGCAGGTAAAGGGGAAAGAAAGACTAAGCTAGTGGACACTCTTGCACCTAGAAGGAAACTTTAGGAGTAGTGAATATGTAACCACTTCTGAATTTTCCATCCCCACACCTTAACCCAGCAACACTGGAAGCCTGTGGTAGCAGCAACTTGTAGGGGGAAAATCACTCTGCACTGAGCACCTGTGAGAGGCCTGAGCGGGGATCATGAAATGTGGGATATATGTACTGTGCATCAGACTGTGTAGAGCCTGTTTCATGTGACATTGTGTAAAAGTGAGTTGCATCAGCACTCACTGCCTAAACCAACTCAGCCTGGCTCAGCTGGGATGTGTACTTTTTATAAACTGACCCTGGCTGTTTGTGGAAATGAATTACAGAAACCCAGGGAAATGAATTACAGAAAACTCAAGAGAGGACTATTTACTCTGTGAAATAATTATTATTGCAGTAATGAATTTAAATGTAAAACTCTTTAAGAAGAAGGCTGATGCTACGATGTGTTCAGCCATCCAGTTCATCACAGATGCATACTGTATCAGGAGCTTGAAAATTGTGTGTGTGTGTGTGTGTGTGTGTGTGCACAAGTATACTGTGTATGTTTGGCTTTAGCGAAGAGGTATTTACCTACCTGCTTGCTGTCTTCAGAATCTCTAGACGGCTTGTCGGCAGACTCTTGCAAACCCCCAGCTGACAGACACTCAGTGAGTCACTAGCATTGTGATTAAGGACAAGTAACCTGCTCTTCCACTTATTCCCTGTGCATCCTTGGGCAACTTTTGTGACCTCTCTGTTCCTCAGTTTTCCCACTGGTAAAATTATAGTTATAACATAATCACCATCAACATTAGAGGACTGATATAATGAAATGATAATATGTGTAACATTTTTGAGCAGTGCCTGACATATAATAAGTGCTCAATAAACATTAGCTGTTGTGTTAGGGATGAAATCTATTACTATGATTAGGAAAGAACAGGAAAAAAACCATAAATCTCATGTGTACTCTAATAATGGTCTTAAAATGAGTAATGTGGACACTTTTCCAATCATAAATGAATTTTCAGGTATGGATCAATAGTCACCTGTCAGTTGCTTGAAACTCCATTCTAAATAAAAAGAGATTTACTGTGTTTGGATTAATAGGTTGTTGAGTACTTTGTAGGTACTTCATATCAGAATCACTTTTGTCATGGGAAAAGTAGCCTTTTTTAACCTAAATAAACATTGTCTCCATTTCTGAGGATTTCCAGCACATACTGCAAAATGTCTTTCCATATTGAGCTCAGAAGGATAGATGTGGATTTAATCATCTTTGATTAATAGAGTTAGAAAACATATATACTAGTAAATGCATTCCATTTCTCCCTTATGGACATGGATTGCAGAATATTCGTCCAATGTATTTGGGCACTGGGAAAATTTTGTATGTTGACGAGGATATTTCAAGGACAAGGAAAGAGCATGTGAATAGCCGCCAGGTTTTTCTACCTGAATGGTGGGAAAACCGGTAGCTCTAAAAGCTTAAAATATACCAACTAGTGAAAAGCGACTAATTTCACGTCAATATTGCATTACTCTCCTATGGCTGCTGTAACAAATGACTGAAAACTGGGGAGCCTAAAACAACAGAAATTTATTCTCGTACAGTTCTGGCAGCCAGAGTCTGCAATGAGACGTAGAGGACTAAAGCCAAGTCCTATGCAATGCTGTGCTCCCTCCAGAGGCTCCGGGGAAATCTATTTCTTGTTCCTTCATCTTCAAAGTCAGCTGCACAACATCTGCTCTCTGACTCTGCTTCCCTCTGCTCCGGCATCAGGACCTCCTTCTCTCCCATTTGTAGTCCAATCTCCCGCTTCCCCCTTTTCATAAAAATAATTGTGATAACATTTAGGACCTGCTTGGGGATAACTTCTTCATCTTAATATTTTTAACTTAATCACACGTTTGTTGATCCTCCGTTCCATATAACATAAAACTCATAGATTCCAGGATGGGGACCTATATTATTTTTCATAGGGGGGCACCGTTCAGCTTACCATTAATAGGAAAGTATTATTGGGAAAAATTTTAATTTTTCAGACATCAAAGTAAAATTGCTAATTTGATTGGCATAACATATTCTGAAAAAGCCCCATATAGCAGTTATAGTTTTGCTGTGTACATCAATAGTCATACACACACACACACACACAAACACACACACTCTTCCAATCTCTTAAAGACATTATTAAAATAGCTTATCAATATAAATTGATGTAATCAATTCTACCCCTTTTCTTCCTGTTTAATTTTATTCTTAAAATTTATTTTTATAATTTGCTTCCATTTCAACATCTGTAAGGACAACTACAGCAACATTTTTCATTCAAATTTGTTATATCATTAGTAGATGGCTAACCTCTTAGAAAATGGAAATTTGTAATTGCAAATATTTATGCTCATTGTCTATCCTTTGGGGTAGTTAATTAAATTGTTCAGATATGTGAAATAGATTTCAGATAATCAAGAATAAGCTGGCAATCAGGCACAAAAGTTTGCAAATTAGCGTTGAATAGGATGTCTATAAGTGAATGTTGTATTGGTCAGTTCTGGCTTCTATAAAAGAATTACATAGAGTAGGTGGCTTAAACAACAAACCTTTATTTCTCATAGTTCTGGAGGCGGAAGTCTGAGATCAGGGGGCCTGCATGGTCAGATGATGGGTGAGGGCCCTCTTCCTGGTTTACAGATGGCTGCCTTCTTGCTGTATTCCCACAAGGGAGGCTCTACCCTAATGGCCCAGTCTAAACCTAATTACCTCCCAAGGCCACACCTCCATATACATTGGGATACATTGGGAATTGGGGCTTCAGTATATGGATTTGGGGGGGACCCAGACATTTAGTTTCTAGCGCGTGGAAAGAAATTACCCCCTAAAAGTATTTGATTACAGAAAAGATATTTTACCACACATACTTAGGATATGTTGTTAACATAGAAATTATTTGCAACCCATTCTCTAATCTTTTAATATTAACATCCAATTTGTATCATTCCTTGAATAACAAGAACAGACTAATTTTTCTTTAATTTCTTGAAAGAAATTAATGAGTCAAAATTAATGACAGGATTAATAACTACATTCTTAAAATTATGAAACTTCCTGACAGCTGTCAGAGGGGAGCAGGGATTATGGGTCTGGGTGATAAAGGTGAAGGGATTAATAAAACAAAAGTTATGGTAATTAAAATGTTAAAATTTATTTTTCATCATCAGGGAAATATGTTGAATAATTAAGAAATCGAAATGGTACTTTATAGGTGATCACAAAAATGCAACGCTACTCAAGTGATAAAAGCTTAATAAATGTATATCTGAGTGTACTACTTAAAATTTTTTAAAAAATGATCTTCTCTCCACAATGAGACAGATTTGATTTAGTTAGTACTTACTGGTGGTTTTCCTAATGTTGTTAGATTTGTCATGTAGAGTAATTACAGACTATAACTGAGTGAGTAAGTATTATATTAATTATAATATCCAAATGAATCTGTTAATTTAACAAGGGGTAAATGTGTACCTCTTATCAATTATTTTAAAATAGGTAATAACAATGGGGTTCTTCATAATACTTCATAAATACCCAACCAAACCTTGTCAATTAATTTAATTAGCACAGTAAAATTTAGATGTTCATAAAATATCCTGTAGAATTATGCAGTCATGTTGTAAAAGAGAAGCTTAATCAAGTTGCAATATAAAGGAAAATGACTTTTCCTTTGTAGAATTTCACTTGACTGAGAAAAATAAACAGATACTATAAAATGTTAAGAGAAGCATTAAAGCTCCTTATTTACATAGGGCATATACTCTGTTTTAATTCATTTTAGGGATGATGTCTATAAATAAATGTATGTGTAAATAAACCATAGAATTTTCCTGTTAGGTGATTCTGAAGTTTTCTGGTTACCTAGTAAAAATGGTATGCATGTGTATTTATATGTGCACATATGTGTGTGTATATGTATTTTTTTTTTTTTTAGTTAAGACTGTGGGTTTTAATAAAGATTCTTTTGCAAACAAAGAAATAAAATTTTGTATTCTTGATAGGGGGAAAAAAAACCTTAAAAAAATAAACTGATGGTCTGTTAACAAGGAAAAAAAAAGCTACATATTGAAGTTCTGGAATGCAGCACCTCAACTTCACATCTGCTCTAACATTTGAGATTTTGAAATCCAAGTGATGTCTTGGTTCATACTTTACGGCTGTCCAATCCCATGTTTGACTTGAGCATCTCGTGTCAATTAAGAGTCCCTCCTACAGAAGATTGTGCGAAAGAGCGCTAGAGTTCTGCATGCTGCCGCCTTCCCTGGTCCCGGTCATGCTCGCTGCTGCCACGGAGACAGCAGGAGAGGTCTGGTCTCAACACTCCACATGTAATAACTTTGGTTCCACGCCCACTCGCTTCAGTAAAGCCCACACTCCTTCAAGTTGTGCTTAATGATGACATCCGTGACAGCGTCAAAAACAAACTGCACGTTCTTGGTGTCGGTGGCACCGGTGAAGTGGGTGTAGTTCTCCTTGGTGTCCTTCCTCCTGTTCAGGTCTTCAGACTGGCACTGGATGGATGCAGCTGCCTCTTCGTACGTGTTGGAACCCGTGTATTCTGGATAACAAATAGTTAATGGACTCCTCTTTTTTTTTTCCTCAAAAAGATCTTTCTTGTTGAGGAAGAGAATGACTGAAGTGTCTGTAAACCATTTGTTGTTACAAATGCTGTCAAACAGTTTCATGCTTTCATGCATTCGGTTCATCTCCTCATCCTCAGCCAGGACAAGGTCATAGTCACTGAGGGCCACACAGAAGATGATTGCTGTCACTCCTTCAAAACAGTGAATCCACTTTTTTCGTTCTGATCTTTGGCCGCCTACATCAAACATCTTGAAGTACAGTTCTTTGAAGTTGAAATGAGTTTCCACAATGCCTGTGGTCTTCACTCTTGTCCGCAGGACATCTTGCTGAGTTGGAATGTAGTTGGTTTGGGATATTCTTTCCAAATCATTTAGGTAATATATACACACACATAATGTATATATGTAATGTTAATATACATATATACAATATTTAAAATTTAAATAAACTCACCAGTTGTTGATTTACACATTTTTACGTGAATACATTTTGAAAGACAAGATTAAAGACAGGAAGCCTAGATACCATAATAAAGTGCCTCTCTAACGATTTTGTCTCTAAAATATAAACTGTGTTCAGTCATCAAGGATAGAGAAGTGTAATAAAATTAAATTTCCAGTTATTTTAGGGTTAACAATATGATGAGAAACTTAGTGTGATATTCACACATGAAGGATGAAAAATATCTGGTTGAATTATTACAATTACAGCAATAACTGTCATCTTATCACAAAAAATAACCCAATAGATCTTGCACATGAATAAGATTACTAAAGAATTTGTTATGTATAATACATAAAATTGGTTAAGGTCCTGCATCAGTTCATGGAGTATTATATAGCTCAATATAAATTTTCACTGAGTATAACTAAAAGTTTTGTTTGAGAAAATAAACAAGGAATCTTATTGGTGGATAAGAAATAGCAGAAACACTAGAAAAATTTTTAGTATTCAAAGCTGATTCTGCTAAGAGGATAGGCATACTCTGATTTAAAAAGGAAGAATAAAAAAATTAGCTGTATTTTGTATGTCCTCCTTGAGCCATGGAGAATCATGTCTAAGAAGAGGATACAGCAAAGAAAGAAAATGATGATAAATAATCGACTTAAATTTTTATCCATAAAGACTATATGCTTAGATAAAGCAAAAGTTAAATAGCTCAAACGTATTTTTTTTTTGCCCTGGATTGGATCACCCAGGTGATTTGGAAATCTTCAACTCTTAAATTGGAATAATGTGGTTCTAGAGAGTAATGGAAACTCTAGTACTCTGGAGGAAGAACAACACTCCTCCTTAGTAGGGAAAACGATATCATTCTATCATCAAGTAAAGAAAGGTAGGTTGGAAACTGCAATAATAATTGTTTCTCTAACAATAGTCCCAATGTCTGAAAGTCTGAATGGTTAATCAGATGAAGCTATATAGAGACATGTCTTGATTTATAATTTGGGTATCTGTGAGTTAAGACGTTCCTTGATGCACAAGGAATTTTAATTTTCTCATTGACTAGCACTTCAGACAAACCATTGTTAATGACTCAAGATTCCGTAAAAAATAAAAAATGTAAATTAGCTTAATTGTTGGCTAAGGCATCCAGTGTCAAAAGGACTGCCTAACGTGTGGCCCGCTGTGTCGGCCCTTGAATCCTGTGCTCTCTAGGGATGTCCTGGTTAAGGATGATGTCCTCCAACACTGTGGCATCAGAAAGGGCCCGAGGAAAGACATTCTTTTTATTCTCTCCTGTAAAAAGGGGCACATTTACCCTTGCTAACACATAATATTAGAGCCTAATTAAATTAATTTGTTTTTTTAAATGTTTATTTTTATATACATATTTTATTGATTTTTAACAGAGAGGAAAGGAGAGGGATAGTTAGAAACATCGATGAGAGAGAAACATCAATAAGCTGCCTCCTGCACGCTCTCCACTGGGGATGTGCCCGCAACCAAGGTACATGCCCTTGGCCGGAATTGAACCTGGGACCTTTCAGTCCGCAGACCGATGCTCTATCCACTGAGCCAAACCGGTTAGGGCAAATTAAATTGTTTTATTGCTTTTGAAATTCCCCTGTCTTGGCTTGAAAGATGAAAAATCTGCTTGCACTGAAAAATGAAGAAACAAACAAACAAACAAAAACAGTCCCAGTGTTAATGAGGCTGGGGAACAGACAGTTACAGCCAGGGGAAAAGTTCACAGGAAATATTTTCCCCCTGGTTATGCCACAGTCATAACGTCACAAGTACCCCCTCTATGAGTGACTAGTACTTTCAATGCAATGACACATTCTGACCTGCTTTGCTGATCCCATCTGATGGGGCTACCCAATTTGAGATCCACCTTCAACTCATAAACACACAATCCTTAAATTTTCATTTTCCCTAAACTTATCTCAAAAACAGCGACCAACCCAGGACCCTCCTTCATGTTCCTGAGATCCTCTTTAGAATTTTTAAGTGAGAACCCAAACCTCATATATGACGCTTTCTTCCTCTATCCTGACTAGCAGTGTTTCACCATTCCTCTAGGATACTCTCCCTTGGTGCATTGTGTCAGTCTCTTTGGCCTGCTGGTCTTTGGCTCATTAGCTTTTTAATAACAATGTTGGACTCCTTCCATCAGGAGATGGAGACCACTGGAGTTTGTTCCATTCGCAATATGACACAATGGGAGCAGAATGGGGTAGTTATGCTTTCAGCGGTGGCCTCTACAGCATGTCAGAGTCCACGAATCCAAACTACTACAAAGTCTTTGCTTTATTAAAGCTGCAATGAACAAATTCTGGCACTAGTCGCTTGCTAAAAGTCCCTTGTGTGTTAGACAGAGAGATCTGTATTCTATAAGCAGTGTCTGAATTTGTTATATTACAACAATTGCTTATTACTCTCTGTTACTGATTTTTTATCCAACTTTGTTGTTGCAAAAACTACACACATGATATTAGATTTCCATTTTTACTACGCATGTTTTTTAAACTTATCCTTATACATGATAAGTGAGTCCCACATTTCCAATTAAGTTTGTGATAAAAATCACATTAACATATTATCAGAAACATGAAAAGTATAAAGAAAACAACATTATTTAGTACAATATCATCCCATTATAAAGTAAAAATACATGTGTGCATGTGGGGAGCAATAATATATAATTCTGCAATTAGCTTTATGGTTTTGTCATCCATGAAAATGCTTTGATGTCTTTGAAACTGGCTTTACTAAACTTTGTACCAAGGATGATTGAGGACTTGTACTAGGTATTTAAAAAATCCAGAGTAAAATACCAAACCTGATCATGCCTATTTAGCTCTATCCCTATCTCTAATTCTATATCTATATGCATATGTGTATCTGCATATCCATCCATTTCTTTATCCTTGTTGTGAATATGAATTTATATGAGTAGAATCCCTGATTATAATATAATCACAGTACTACCATATGTGCCTAAATTAAAAATAAACATGCAGAATTTGATTAGCATTCATTAATCTGCTTTGGGAGCCAGATTGCTTGATTTATGATACTTGGAAGCCCACTTAATTGCTCTATGACATTGGGTGACTTAATCATCTGTGCCTTGATTTCCTCATCTGAAGATAAGGATAATAGTAGCTGATTCATATGATTATTATGATGAGAAAATTAAATCGGGCAAAATTACTTAAAGGATAGCATAATATATTTTATGCTCTGAATACATTTTGTCATAATTAATAACTGGAATTCTGAGGCTGCATGTGTGTGTGTTCTCACCCACACACATATGTTGTAAGGTAATTTATATAACTCAGGGCTCATTACAAAAGTTTTCCAAAGATGCTTATAAACAAAAAGTCCACCTATTTTTTTTTTTTTTTTGTAAAATATAGGTGATCCTATCTAATAAAGAGGGAATATGCATATTGACCTTCATGCTGTCTCAAAGATGGCGGCGCCCACAGCCAATAAGGATGGAATATGCTAATTGACTGCTACGCCCTCAAAGATGACAGTGCCCACAGCCACAAGATGGCCAGCAGGGGAGGGCAGTTGTGGGCAATCAGGTCAGGAGGGAGGGCAGTTAGGGGTGACCAAGGCAGCAGGGGAGAGCAGTTGGGGGCAACCAGGCCTGCAGGGGAGAGCAGTTGGGAGTACCAGGCCAGTAGAGGAGGGTAGTTAGGGGAAACCAGGCCAGCAAGGGAGGGCAGTTGGGGGCAACCAGGGTGGCGGGGGAGGGTAGTTGGGGGTGACCAGGCTGGCAGGGGAGGGTTGGGGGCGATCAGGCTGGCAGGGAAGCAGTTAGGCATCGATCAGGCTGGCCGGGAGTGGTTAGGGGGTGATCAGGCTGGCAGGCAGGCGAGCGGTTGGGAGCCAGCAGTGCTGGACTGTGAGAGGGATGTCCGACTGCCGGTTTAGGGGTGGGGCCTAAACAGGCAGTCAGGCATCTTCCGAGGAGTCCCAGATTGGAGAGGGTGCAAGCTGGGCTGAGGGACACCCCCTCCCCCGTGCATGAATTTCGTGCACCGGGCATCTAGTCTACCATAAAATTGTTTTGTTTTCTTAAGAGTTGATTTGAAATGTTCAGTTTTCAGCAAGAAACTAACATTCTGCTATGTATTGAAAACGGGGAAAATAAAAAGCCCTCCAGGAATACATACCAGCATAAATAATGATTAATTTCTTCTCTCCTGGATTACAAAATAAGTTATAGTTTACTGAGAAGCTGTTAGAAAATGTCACTTATTCTGCTAAACCTAAACAATTCTGAGTCATTAACTTACTTTACAAAGAACTTTCATTTTTCCAGAATTATTAAAATGGGATTTTAGATGACTTCATACTCAGGCTATTATTTTCCTCTCACAACACAGAACACCATGGAATAAAGTGGTGAAGCAGGTTGGAAATGGTATAAGTATAAAGGCAGGTAGTGAAGCATAGAAGCCTTAAGTGGTGGGTTTCAAAGTCTGACTTCTGAGCCTCTCCTATTGGACTTGGTCCTTCTGAGAGAATAGTTTTCAGTTTTGCGAAAGTACCATTGGGAACATTGCTCTGTATTCTATAACCAGTGTCTGCATTGGTTACATTACATTGGAATAACTAGGATTTACCATGTCTGTTATGTTACATGAGAAGCTTTATTAATTGATTTTTCTTCAACAAAACATATTGTTTCAACAGAGAACGCATAGGTGTGTAGCAGCTACATGAAAAATAATTAGAAAATGTCAGACATTCCTTAAATTTCTGTGGATTATACATTTTCTAAGTTATTTATTTAGAAAAACTACCTTTTCCTAAACTGTACTTCAGAGAACAGCATGGTTGAATGTAGATTCTAAAGAGAAATAAAAAATGAGAGAAAGAGACCTGATATCTCTATTCACTGTTACTGTCTGGTTTCCATAGAGATAACTTTTACCTGGCTACTTTAGTTTCAAGCCCTAGGGAAGAAAATGTAAGGAATACAATGTTTTAAAGATTAATCAGGACAAAGATTTCTTTTGGTATTGTGATTGTGAGAAATGATAAGTGAAATATAAATTTTAAGAGCCAGAGAAGAGCTTAGATTCTAATAGATAAAACAGAACTTGTCTTCAGAATAAGCAACAAGAGACAGAATCCCTTTAAGTAGCTCCCTCTGCCTCTCTCTCTCTCTCTCCTTCTGGCTTTCATTTACACACTCTCTCTTTCTGTCTTTCTCTCTCTTTGTTACTGTTTTCTCCCTTTCCCAAATATTTTCTTACAATGCTAAATTCCACTCTCTTCAAACCATTGCCATAAAATCAATGGAGAAAAGGAAGAAGGAATATATATTTTTTAAGTCATTCAAAGACCTGAAGTAACTTACATGGGTGGTAATGCTGTCCAGTTATTGTTGACTCCTTGATTTTATAACTTAGTTTTTAACTAGAGGTCCAGTGCACAAATTCATGCACGGGTGGGGCCAGCCTGGGGGAGGGGCCATGGGAGGTTGGCCTGCTGGCCCCACCCTTGATCAGGGTGGGGGGACCAAATGGGGGCTGAGCTGGCTGGGAGGAGGGGCTGTAGGAGGTTGGCTGGCAGCAGTGCTTGTCATACGACCAGTCGTCTGGTCACTTGGATTTTATTTATATATATATGTATATATACATACATATTCAGTAAAGTATGGCTAATGTTTTCTTATTAGATGAAATCATAGGGTTTTTCTCAAACCTAAGGTGTATTTAGTAAGGGGTTAGTTTCAGCTCTTTCTTTTAAAGAGGAATCACTTGTGGTGAATAACATAATTTATCATAATTTCTGTTGATAAAGAGTTAACACCCTTCATGATCTATGTACAATACATATTTTCAGGATCTCAACTTTAAAATAAAGAACTATGATATACTTTCAAAACCATGCTTATTGAGTTACTTTATTTGTAATAACTGTGAAAGCTGATCTATAAACTCAGGCTACAGTAACAAGAAATCAACACTGATTTTTGCAAGAGAATTCACAATGATCACCATGGTTTAATGTTCCTCACCAAGCACAGTTTTCAAAGATGTATGTGAATGCGTCTCAATTGTACAGCTTCTGTTTTTGTTTTTGTTTTTTACAAAATGACAAGTATTTTTGTTGAAAATCTTGCTCAGTGTAACACTCTTATACTTTCTTTATATTTGTGAATGCTTTTTCCAAGCACCTCTATTTTGCTTTAACTTTTTGAATGAGAGAGAGTACATTTAAAATTAGGATTGTGAATTAATATCATTCATTAGCACAGTGGTTCTTAACCTTCTTAATGCCGTGACCCTTTACTACAGTTCTTCATGTTGTGGTGACCCCCAAACATAAAATTATTTTCGTTGCTATTTCATAACTGTAATTTTGCTACTGTTATGAATCATAATGTAAATATCTGATATGCAGGATGTATTTTCATTGTTACAAATTGAACATAATTAAAGCATAGTGATTAATCACAAAAACAATATGTAATTATATGTGTGTTTTCCGATGGTCTTAGGCGACCCCTGTGAAAGGGTCGTTTGACCCCCAAAGTGGTCGCGACCCACGGGTTGAGAACCGCGGAATTAGCATAACCCATCTTCCTCATTTTCCCTGTCCATGTTCACCACCTGTTGGGTACCCCACAACTCATGAAACAACAAATCTTACCCAGTTAGATTGTGTACTGAATTTTATGTTAGTTGAAACATTGTCTTTGGTTCAATTAAAATCACTTTGTCTTAGCAGGCTGCAAAACTAAATCAAGGTCATTTATAAATGTCTTTAGCTGGAATTATACTTAAGACTTGGTTTTAACTTAGCATGTTAAAGACAAAAAGTCATCACATGTAAAATCAATGATAGTTGTTCATCATAAGAGAAAAAGAAATGACTGAGTATCAGAAGAACCCTATGGAACCAACCATGATCTTTGACTATGTGCAAAACATACAATATCTCTAACTATTTACATGCTTGTTGATATGTTTGTGCATAAAATATACATTCATATGCTAACATCAAACTTATATGTGTATAAATTTTATATTTATTAAGTGTAATAAAACCCACAATGTCACCATTGAAAAACACATTTGCACATTAGAATACGCACTTACATGATTTCAGTAAGAGAGTAGAAAAACAGTAATGCTTCATGTGGTAATTTTGCCGCCGTGACTAGGAGGTTTCCCATAGTTCCCTTCTCTGTGTGTTTCTGAGCTGGAGTTGATGAAAGAGACGTTATCAGGAGGTTTGGAAGTTGGGGGTGAGGCAGGAGCCATTGCTTTTGCAAAGCTTCATGATTGCATGAGGTGAAAGGCAGATGGGTAAAGTCCAGTGGGGTCCAGGCTGCCATGGCTTCCTCCCATTTTATTGTCCAGCCCTTCTTCCCACTCCCCTGCTAACCCACAGTGGCCCCAGTTCCACTGAATGTCACAGAAGCAATGGCTCCCATTAGCTCCCCTTGTGGCACCTCTGGGGAATGCTCCAACTTGTGTTCAGATCCCACCGCTTCAAGAGGGCTGATTCGTGACTCTTCTCTGACTGAGCCTTTAGCTTCACTTTCCAGGATTGATCTTTCCATCTCCTCCTACAAGTGTGTATTATCTCCTTCTTGCAATCCTTTACTCAAAGTATGTATAAGCTACTTCCTGCAATCCCTTATTGGTAACATTCAGGTGGTCCTGCTTCTTTGGTGCATGAAATATCAGGCAATACATTTGTGAACTGACATCCCAAACTTTGTAATAAAATACTATCTTTGGTGACCATATAGATGACAGAGTCTGTTCTTGAAACACAAAATCTAAAGGAAGCTGTAGGGAGCACACCAGTTGGCCCATTTCTTTTATGCCAAGCAGTACTAGAATCCAAATAAGTTATCTTATATTCTAGATTTTTAAAATCAATCAGAATTCACAGTAAGAATGATCAAATGATGACCATAATAATGTGATAAGGAAAACCATGCCTTCATATAAAGAGGCAATGCGAAGTCTCATTGATTTTTGTCACCAATTAGTATGCATTGAATGGTCTCTCTGTAATTACTACGATATTGGATGCTCACAGCAAGGCTAAGAGTTTAGGAAAAGTATGTTTGTGAAGCTATAAGTAATTGGTTTTGTAGGACAAAATGCAATAGAACTCATATGTATGCTTGAATAAAGTTTTGGAAAATCATGATAAATAGCACATTTAAAAAATTAAGAATGATTAAAAGGAACAAATTTTTCCCTCTTTGTTAAGTGGATTATTATTTCTTAAAGGGAATATGTATGCAAAGTGACTGAGATTTGCTATAACATAAAAATCTCTTTTCTGTACAACAGATTTTAAATAAAAGGAGATTAAAACTACCATGAGGTATTTTGAAAAGGCTGTATCTCAACACGAACAATTGGTGCCTAGCGTCAGCCCTGCAAATGCTCAAGATCCATCAGCTTCCCGTGTTCCTTGGTGCACGCTCATGACAGTATTGAGAAAGCAGTGGCTTCCTGCATCTGGCTATTTAGACACCAACTAAGACTTAGAGTTCACAGTGTCAGTTATATTCTAAGGTAGTGATATCTGGATTTGCAGGAGTAGCATTAGCTAGGAACTTGTTATAAATGAAAAATGTTGGCCTCACTCCACACCTACCTTTGTGTGGGGTTTAATCATCAATGTTTTCACAATACCTCTAGGTGACATTGCCCCAAAACTACTATTCAACGAGAAGAGACATGAATAAACCTTATATGTTCTTGTCTCTGTGTATGTGTGCATAACGTTATATATTAACTGACTTTTTTGCTGTTATTGGCCACATAATGCTTTTCTATTGTGGTATCAGAGCAGGGTATGGTTTTCAGCTCTGAATTTGTAAGAATAACACCAGAGAATAGAGGTGATATATGCTTGGCTTTTCAACTCCAATGTCCCTGTTCAATTTGTGAGAAAGAAGAAAAAAATATACGTATTTAACGTAAGTGGGAAGAATCATTTTGGATGTCTGATATGAATCTCCTCTCCATCCCATCTCTTTCCAATCTGGAGGCGAAGAGGGCTGGAAGATGTACAGGACACTACCTGATGGGCAGAGTCCTGAGAAAGGCAATACCCTTAGAATTGCATTAGATACCACTTCTCTGGTACAACTACAGGAAATACTTGCATGGCATATTAGAATTGAAATTATAAGTATTCACGATTTAAATGGGAAAATAGTGAACTTTTAATAAATATTGAATTTTAGAATGTCATTGTGCACTGGTTGCTCTGGTAAATTTTGCTTTCCAATGGAGTCCTGTTCTGTCCTCACAAGTCAAAATGTATCATTGTATGTCACTGTGGAGGTTGTAGAATGCCCCCTGAAGATATCCATGCCCAAATGCCCGGGACGTAGGAATGTCACCTCATAGGAAAAAGAGGATTTTGCAAATATGATTAAATTAAGGATTTTAAAATGGGGAGACTGTCCTGGATTATCAAAGGATCCAAAAATATAAGCACAGGTGTAAGGAAGAAGCTAAAGGAGATTTCATGCAGACGAAGTCATCGACGTAACAAAGCAATGTCCTGACTAAAGCAATGTGCTACCTTGTTGACTTTGAAGATGCAAGAAGAGGCCACAAGCTAAGGAATGCAAGCAATGCAGCTCCAGCAGCTGCAAAGGCAAGGGAAGGGATTCTCCCCTAGGGGCCTCAGAGAGAGCACGACCCGTGGGCACATCGATTCTAGCCCAGTAAACTCATTTCGGACTTCTGGCCTCCAGAACAGCAAGAGAATAAAGTCATGTTGTTTTAAGCCACTCATATTGTGGTAACTTCTCAGAGTAATCAACAACAACAACAACAACAAAACTATCTCAGACATCCAGCAGCCAGGTCTCTCCCAGGTAAGCATATGGAATTCTTCAATTTTTAAAAATTTCATTTCCTGTCCATCCTTTAAATTTAACAATATTTCTATAGTAAGCATGTTTTACTCCGGATTTGAGAAAGGACAGAGCTGGATGGTTTTCCCCTGATCCATCGGGCGGCAGGGACTGTGGGGGCTGGCGGATTCCTTAAAGGAGAGATTCTTCCTTAACGTGCTGAGTATCATGGTGCTCCTTTGCCTGTCTCCCTCTTCATGACAGGGTATCCTTCTCTAGGTCTGAAGCCTTCTCTAAGAAGAGTGCTCTAAGGAATCTTAAACTTTGATGGCTGGCTTCTCAGAAGCACATAATGAAAGCTACACTGCCAGGTAGGTGCTATCCTTAGAACTCTCATGGTGTCACTGCACAATGTTCTATTGGGCAAAGAAATCAGAGGGCCTGCTGAGAACTGAGGGTTTAGTATGAAGTGTCAGTAAACCCAATGAAGAAAGCTTAAAGCAAAACAAAGAAACCTTAAAACCTCTTTGGTTTCATGATTGAGTGAGTTTAATTATTGGCTGTTGGATCCAATTATTCCACCACTCAATATAAACGTATATCAATTTTATTTTTCTTAAAAATAGAAACATGTCCTGGTCTTATTGTTGAATTTTATTTGCACCTCGACTAAACTTCTGTTTGCTAACATTTATGTTAATTTATCTATATTCTCAATATCCATCTAAATAGCTAATCTTTGACAAATTCAAATGAAAAATCCTTATAGCTTTTTTATCACTGTATAATCAATATTTTTTAAAATACATGCAATGATTTTATGACCCCAAGTGCTAAAAATAAATTGATTGATCAGAAGTAGACCTGGTTTTAATAAAATGCATTTGGATAATAATATATTTTATTATAACTGGAAAGTGGTTGCTTCCATATCGGAGAAATGAACAGACAAAGCTAACTTTTAGCTGAAAGGCTGTGGGGAACAGGGGTGAGGATATAAGAGAATTGTTCAAATTCCTACAGAGCAGAGTTTTGAGAACCTGTCAAGTAAATCTAATATTTTTCAAAAGTTGCAATATCTTTCTAGCACAGAAAAAGAAATTTAATGGAGCCTTCCCTGGATTTGGCCCAAGGAGGAATAGAGAAGAAACAGAGATAAAGAATGCCTTACAGGTTTTATTTTTTAGATCTTTTAAATTTAAACTGACAATTCAGTAGGACTAAAACTTTAAAATGATTATGTATCTTAATGTCAGAGATGGAGTGGAGTACCATATTTGAATACTGTAAACATTGTTGGATTTGAGATCTATGGTCTGAGTAAATGTTCTGAAAATTTAAATGACCCAGGATATTCATACAATCTACTTGTTTACTCTTTAAGTGAGTATGTTTATATAAATTTCATACCATTCTCTTTCAGTTTTCTGTGTTAGGGTGTTTCAAGAATATAAGATACATATATATTTTTTCCAGTGACATACCTAAATAAAATAATATAAAAAAATCTGACTCAAAGTATTATTTTATTTTGCTGCCGTATAACATAGAAAGAGGCTGTTGTAAACTCATTAGAAAAATCCCGTACATTTTTATTCATTTATTCATTGATGGCCAGTTGGGTTGCTTCCAACTTTTTGTTATTATGATAGTGATGCTATGGATATGGATGTGCAAATATCTCTCTGAGATTCTTCTTTAAATCCTTTCAATCCCTTTATCTATATACCCAGAAATGAGATATCTAGATCCTATGACAGTTCTATTTCTAATTTTTTATGAATAAACAAAATGTGGTATATACATACAATCCAATTTTTTCAGCCTTAAAAAGGAAGAAAACACTGTTATATGTTACAAGATAGATAATCCTTGTGAAAATTAAGTAAATCAGTCACAAAAGAAAGCAAATAGTCTATGATTTCATTTATATGAGATATCTGAAGTAGTCAAACTCATAGACACAGAAAGTAAAACGGTAGGTGCCAGAGGCAGGGGGCAGAGAAAAGGGATTGATATAGAGTTTCAGATTTATAGGATGAAACCTCCTGGAGATCTGTTTCATAGCAATGTGGATACTTAACACAACTGAACTACACACTTCAAATGAATAAGATGATTTTAAAAAAAATGAGTAAAGTGGTATATTTTATATTATATGAATTTTACCACAATTTAATTTTTTTTTCAAGTGGATTAGAGAATAGTCACAAGGTAGAACATGGAGTAACATGAGCCATTGCCTTTTGCTTCTATAGTAGGAATGTCTTCACCTAAGGGTGAGATTGACCTTGGGAAAACTTGACATGCATGCCATAATTTGAGGATCAACAATGGCATTGATGTTCTCTTCACTTCCTGGAAAATCATGAATATGAGAAGCTAACTGGAGCAGCCTATAAATGGTGCACGCAGGATTTGAGACAGGACGTTTGTATTTTCTGTGGGTGAAATTAGTGACAGAATGTCAGCTAGCCTCAAAGGGTTTTGATGGGACCCCATCCAAATTGATGGCCTGCTAAGATAAGTGGAATGCATGGTAAGGGTCTGTGTGAATGGCAATTTAAAAGGAATGAATGTCGCGCTTTAAGAGGCTTTCAATAATAACGCCTCTACTTTACAAATATGAGATATTCTTGAAAAAATGATGGAAAAGCTGGCATTTGTACTAACATGGCTGTTTCTCTAAAAAGGAAGTGTAGGCACCAAGCATGATTGCTTAAATCATACAAAATGAACAGGACACAGCTGAAAATAATTTATCCCAAGAAAACATAAGAAAACATGATCTATACTTGAAAGGGAAGATGATCAATAGAGACCAACCACAGGTTGACCAAATCATTGGAATTAGCAGAGAAGGATTTATTATAGCTATTCTAATCATTACAATTGATGGAAAAAAAAAATAGGATACTTAAGTAGAAAAGCGAAACTGTAAATAGGAGGAAAAAGAATATTCTACAACTAAAAACACAATATTTGAAATGTAAAAGAATTACTGAATAGGCTTAACAGAAGAATGAATATGAAGAAATAGTTAATTCATTTTAATGTAGATGAACAGAAATTATGCAATCTGAAAAATGACAGACCAAATATATTTTTTAAATGAGCAGAGCCTCAGGGACTTGTGTGGTGTAACATCAAAAGATGCAGGCCAAAACCGGTTTGGCTCAGTGGATAGAGCGTCGGCCTGCGGACTGAAAGGTCCCGGGTTCGATTCCGGTCAGGGGCATGTGCCTGGGTTGCAGGCATATCCCCGGTGGGAGATGTGTGGGAGGCAGCTGGTCGATGTTTCTAACTCTCTATCTCTCTCCCTTCCTCTCTGTAAAAAATCAATAAAATATATTAAAAAAAAAAAAAGATGCAACATATCTGTAAAGTTTTTTCTGTGAAGAAGAGTAGTGGAGCAGAAAACTTTGGGAAAATAATGGCTGAAATATCCTTAATTTATTAAAGGTAAACATACAAATTCAAGGAGTTTCAGTAAAACTCAGGTAAGATAACTATGGAACATGTACATATTCACCTCTTAAAAGCAGTGAAATAAAACAGCTGAATAAAACAAAAATTCCTACAACTTTGCAACTCAATAATGAAAAGACAAATAATACAATATAAATAGGCAAAGAATTTGAGCAGAAACTTCACAAAGGAAAGTACTTTTTTCAGTTGACATTTCCTAAGAGTTGAATTATACTTAACTTTTATACATATACTTGGTGAAAAACAGGAATATGATTTAATTGATGAAATAAAAATCAATAATAACTTTTCAGTTATTAGTCAGAATAACATTGTTTAAAAATACCTTCTGAGAAACCATTATTTAAGGGTCATTCATTAACCCATTAATTGATTTGGTAAATAGAAACAGCCTTAGTGAGTAACTTGGTTAAATAGCATTATGTAAGCAATTTTTGAATAAAGAAACATTGCCCAACTGTATTGAATATTCTTGTTCTTTCTCATCATGATAAAGCTATACATCCAAAATGTCTATTCGCTTATGAAACAATAATTCCACAAATTATATACCTCTTTTCCTCTTCTTATTGAGTCATTTTTAACGTTATACTGCCTGTTCAGTGATTCTTCAGATTTATTTAATCAGTAATATTATATTCCATAGTCTAAAACTTCTTAGTTTTTATTTCTACTGTAGATACTTTACATTTTCATTAGTCACTTATGTTTCCTTTTATTATTTTCTGAAACTATGTACTATAAACAATGAAATCCAAGCAACCACTGTTTCCGTAGAGAAATAATTTCTCTTTCTCTTAACTCCTCTCTAATGTTGGAAGTCAAAAGTGGTTGGAGATCACACACACCCCTACCTATGCTTGTAAAAGTACCATAAGTTGTTATCCAAATACTTTTAAAGTTCAGATTAGCATTATCAGAAGCCATGAATATCCATCTCCATGTGAGAAGTGGTTTTGTGGTCCTTGATTACGAACTTCTTTTTTTTTTGAGTTGTTTTTTATTCATTAGGGCTATTTGATATTTTTGAAACTCATAAGCATAGTTTTTTAGTTTACTGATATGTAATTTTTTCTTTGAAAGTTTTTCATATTATATATTTTACAAAGTACATGATAAATATAGGTATTTCTTTCACTGAATCAAGCATAGCATGCCATTCTGATAACAGTCAACACAGTTTAATTTTCTATACTTAAACTGCTTTTGGTCAAGGGGATTGAAAACTCCTGATTTGTTCTTTTGCAAACTTTGATCTGCTTGTCTCTAATAAGTGCAGTTAATCAAATTTCCATTCCCAAAGAGATACGTATAACCAATACTTAATTTAAATAGAAACCTCTCCATTTTCCCTTATGAATCTAACCTGCACTCATTGAACACTGTTTTCTTACTTATCTAGTTACGCTTCTCCAAGTTTCAGATTTCCACAGTCAGACATGCTCTTCCTATAGAACATTCTCTAGAACTCTCTGCTGTTTAATGTGGAAGCCATTAGACACATGTAGCTGTTGAACACTTGCGATGTGGTAGGTCTGGATGCGGATCTGTTTATACATAAAATACACACTGAATTTCAAAGACATTACCAAAAAATAAATAAATAAATACAGAATATCTCAGTGTGGTGATGCCCAGAGGGGATGGGAGCGGGAGGCTGGGTAGAGGTGGGCAAAGGTATGTGTATGGGGGTGAGAGGGCTGAGAACATCTATAATAGTGTCAACAATAATAATAAAGTTAAAAAACATATGGATTATGTGTTGATATGATAATACTTCAGATATATTGGGCTAAATGAAATACTAGTATATTGTCAAATTTATTTGCACCTTTTCACCCCCGCAAAAAGCTTTATTGCTTCCATTTGGCCCAATGCATGGGAAAGGGCTTCAGGGTGGTTAAAAGAATGGCTAGTAGTTTGGGGGAGAGGCTCAGGCAAAAGCCAGAGAAACCAGGGGGATGCTGAGGGGCCCCTCAAAGGCTTCTGGGCTCCAAAGGCTCCTAGTCATGCTTGAGGCTGAGCCCTTCGAAGAGATACTCGCCCAGCCCAGCCTGGGGGCCGCAGCCTGCGGAGGTGAGTCAGGTGTCGCCCATCTTTTTTTCCACTCACCCCGGAAGTGGTTCTCCAGGAAGTCACAGAGCTGAGGGTCTGGGGGTAGAACCCAGGGCCTGCAGCTCCAAAGGGCCTGGGTCAGGCTCCTCTCCAAGGCCAGGGCGGCTTCCATGGGCCCTGAGGTTTGCCCACTCACCTTGGGAGGCTTCAGCACGTCCTGGAAGGGAATGAGGCCATCATGCTGGTTTTGCAGCTTTAAGAGAAGCTCAGCGCCCTCGGCTTCTTCTCCGCCAACTCACGGAAGAAGTGGCCCATGCCCTCCATAGCCACATCTTCATGGTCGCAATAGAAGCCCCGAGAGAGGTAGGTGTGGGAGGCCCGCAGAGGCAGGGGGGAGGGTGGTGGGCAGCAGCTTCCGATTCGGTGGAATTATTCTGACGAATTTGGGAGCTCGTGGTTGGTGGTTGTTTGGCAATAAGGAGTTAAGGTAGAAAAGAAACCGGTGTGTTGGCTGGTCCTGGAGGTGGTTCTGAAGGTGGTGACTGGATGAGATGCAGGAGGGAGGCCGGAGGCTGGGAGAAGGGGCGTCCCTGGGTCTGTTCTGTCCAAACACTGTTGAAGCAGGAGACAGATCGGGGACCGCTAAGGGCACTGTATTTTCAACTATTTTTACTTTCTCATTTTTTAGATAATGATGAGATATTTTATTTAGAACAATGAAAGCAAGTCATAATTGTAGGCATCGCTGGAGGTTTCAAATGGCAATTATAAGAGAATTCAATGGGAAAACATAACCATGCTCACCGGTTCTTCACCACACAATGAATAAATCACCTTGCACATCGGCATTAGCATTCCATACTTCAATGAGAAGATGTACATATTGAAAATAAGTTTAATGCATAGTAATGAAAATTATAATTTATAGATTGCCTCATTAAATTTAAGGTCAACTCTCACTTTGAGGCTATATTACATCAATCAATTTATTCAAATTTTTTTCCACATAGACTCTGCTGGCAGGCTTGTGTTTGATAATCAGTTTGCGCAGTGACTACTATGGCTGGCGATGTGGACATAAAGCCTGAGTAGGAGAATAAGAGCCTGATTAGAAGAATAAAACTCAATGGTCTGCTATAAAACAGACCAGTATGTTAAAGTCTGTATTATCAGGAAGACCAGTTAATGTTGTGATATTAAAAAACATGGTCTTATATTTTCCTTTTCTATAAAATTATAGGAATAGCCTAATTGTTCAGTTTAGTTTTATCCACTGGAGTGGTAAACTCATAACTATTCTTAGAGTAAAACCAATGAGATATTAAATAGGGTGTTGTCATCAGAGTTTTAAAATTGTGTCTATGAGAAAATTTAAAATTACATTTGTGGCTCACATTATATTTTGTTTGTGTGGTGCTTTTTAAAAAGGTATTTTTATTGATTTCAGAGAGGAATGGGGGGGGAGAGAGAGAGAGAGAGAGAGAGAGAGAGAGAGAGAGAGAGAGAGAGAGAGAGAGAGAGAGAGAGAGAGAGAGAAAGAAGAGAAACATCAATGATGAGAAAAAATCATTGATAGGCTGCCTCCTGCACACCCCCTACTGGGGGTCCAGCCTGCAACTCAGGCATTCATGTGCCCTGCCTGGGATTCAAACCCTGATCTCCTGGTTCATAGCTCTATGCTCAACCACTGACCCACGATGGTGGGGGTGGGCCGTGCTGTTTTTTTTAAAAAAGATATAATTTACCCTTTCTACTCAGCTATAAAAAGAAGGGAATCTTACCCTTTGTGGTAGCATAGATGAACTGGAGAGCATTATGCTAAGTGAAATGGGTCAGTCAGAGAAAGACAGGTACCATAAGATTTCACTCATATGTGGAATCTAATGAATAATATGAAGAAACAGGCAAAATAGAGACAGATTCATAGAGAGCAGGCTGACAGCTGACCGGGGGAATAGGGCTGGGTGTAGAGAATGGAGGGATTGAGCAAAAAAGAAAAAAAAAAGAGAGAAAAAATTCATGGATACTGACAATCCTGTGGTGATTGCAGGGTGGGGGTGGTAAAGGGAGGTAGAAGAGGGAATGGGGGTAAATGGTGATGGATGGGACTACGATCACACAATGCAGTATACGGATGATGTGTTGTAGAACTGTACACCTGAAACCTATATAATTTTGCTAACTAGTGTCACCCTAATAAATTCAATAAAATGGGGAAAAATTTACTCTTTATTTCAGTCCCAATAATAATTTTTAAATTATTATCCTCAGTATGTCACATCACATATATATTTGCCCATCTATCCTTATAGGACATTCTTTTTTCTAAAACATTGATAAATCACTTTGTCAAAAATTATAAAATGACTTTGACTAGTTAAGTGAATGTAAGCACTGTAGAGATCCAGGTTATTTGAACTTGTTCCCATCACAGTCATCTCAGCATTTTATTTACTTTTTTAAAATGTCCGTTCCTCATTCATGTAACTCTGCTTAAAATTTCTAGCACCCTCCAACCCTACTCTATTCTAGCTATATCACACTTATACATTTAACACATAGTATTAATTAACTGAAATGATACTATGCTTTATTTATGTACTTGATTATTAGCTTATATCTTCCCGAAAATTAGCTCTATGAAAGTACAGTCTTTGTCTTACTTTACCTCCAACTCTTAGGATAATACTTGGATTTGTTTACTAAATATTTTTCCAATGAACACATAAATGTATAATGTATGGTGAAGTTTAAAATATTAAATATCTGTGTTATGTGAAATTTGGCCAAGATCTTTTAAAATACAAGCACATTGGATGTTATTATTTTGTAGACCTTATTTTGAAAGCTTTTATGGCTGCTACACAGCACTTGTTTAATTTTTGTCAGCTCTTAATTATATTCTTACTCTATCCTCTGTAACTAATTCTGCTCAAGGGCACAACATTTGTTTCTTCTCTTCTTATTGAAGAATTGAGAAATGGAGATGGAGCAAAGGCAGGATTTTTTAGAGCAATCAATGCCACACCTCTTTAAAGAATTATATTGAGTTTATTTATACATCATGCAGCAGATAGACATGCTCCATTTAGAGTTTCTGTTCAAAGACTGTCAGAACAGCTAAGCCAAAATTACACACACATTTTTCACTCTGAAACTTATAGTATTTTAAGGACAAAAGTCATTATGTACCTATAATTAAATAGGTAAAGATAACTTACATAGTTTGTGGAAATGTTAAAATGTACACTTCACTCAAAGTCTTTGTTAGCAAGCTAATAAATTTCAGGGGGAACCTCTGATGATATTTAATTGCTAATCTTACTCTGTTGTATGTATTTGAACTTCTCTAAAACATTAACTCTATTATTAGAAAAAATATTCTCATATTTTGCAAATATTAGGTAAGAACTCAGCATTTTTTTACTTGATTCTGCATATTTGGTATAAAATATTTTAGTGTTTTTTTTTAAATTTCAGAGGTTGGTAATTAGCATTCAAAAAGATAGTAATAACATTAAATTCTTACCAAGCTTAACAACAGAATAAAATTGATCATGCGAAGGCAGCACCTGGTTTTTAGTATCACATATTTGTGTCTTTCTAAGTGTAATTATGCCTGATTTTATTTTGACAAGGAAATGACATTTTTAAATATGGTAGTGCTAGTTTCATGGGTGATGAACAATTACTCACCAATTAATGTGAGGGCACATGGCCTTTAATCATAATTCAATAGTGAGAAACTGGCTTATCAGGTGACATACTTGAAATATTTACTAAAATCTAATGTACTAGCCAGTAATCAATAAATAATATGTAATATTTTTGCATACATTATGCAAGTTCCCATGTTTTTTCTTCTATTTTAGGGTTTCCTTTACCCTCTGGACATTTCATTTTTTTTGGTAAGAATATTAGAATAATTTTGTTCATCTTTGCAAATACTATTTCACTATAAATAATATCAATATACTATCCACATTTAATCCATGTAATTTGATGAACCATCAATAGAAATAGTTTAAAATTATGCTTAGCATATTTTTTTCTTTTCAGATGTGAGGCAGGAATTATTCACATATATTGAATAATACAGTAGAAAGACATATTTTCTTGTGATATAAAATTTCCAAAACATAAATATTAAAAGCTGAGCAATACAAGGCTCTGATGTAAGAGTTGTGTTATAATATTAACAACAGAATGAAAGAAAAAAAGATAAATGACTGCTTATACGTCCTAGAAGTAAAAGTTGTTTAATTTTCACATTTATTCTATGAGAAGGAAAGAAGGGCCACTTGGTTCTAAGTATTTCATATTATTCAAATTAATAGTAATAATCATTTGTTATATATTCATCAAAATTTTCTACTGGGAATGAATTTCAACTCTTAATGCTTATATAATTAATATAAATGATTCTAATGTCATGTCTGAAGATTATATTGCAATTAAATCTACACATTTCAAGAAATTTGAGTTATTTGAGCTTTTTGTCTTATTATTTTTTTAAATAAATCTTTATTGTTGAAAGTATTACATATGTCCCTCTTTTCCCCCATTTCCCTCTCCTACCCTTCAAATATGAAGGAATTTGAGTTATTTGAGCTTTTTATTTTATTATTATTATTTTCTAAATACATCTTTATTGTTGAAAGTATTATATATATCCCCATTTTCCCTCATTGCCCTCTCCCACCCCCATTGTCTGTGTCCTTGGGTTATGCATAACACATATCAGTTCATTGGTTGATCTCTTCCCCGCTCCAACCTCCCCAGTCTTCCCTCTGAGGTTTATCAGTCAGTTTGTTGTTTCTATGTCTCTGGGTCTGTTTTTGTTCATCATTTTATGTTGGTCATTAGATTCCACATATGATTGAGATCATGCGATATTTATCTTTCTCTGACTGGCTTATTTCGCTTAGCATAATGCTCTCCAGGTCCATCCATGCTGTTGCAAATGGTAAGAGTTCTTTCTTTTTTACAGCAGCATAGTATTCCATCGTGTAGATGTACCACAGTTTTCTAATCCATTCATCTGCTGATGGGAACTTAGGCTGTTTCCAAATCTTAGCTATTGTAAATTGTGCTGCTATGAACATAGGGGTGGATATATTCTTTCTGATGGGTGTTTCTTATTTCTTGGGATATATTCCTAAAAGTGGGATCACTGTGTCAAATGGGAGTTCCATTTTTAACTTTTTGAGGAAGCTCCATACTGTTCTCTACAGTGGCTGCACCAGTCTGCATTCCCACCAGCAGTGCATGAGAGTTCCCTTTTCTCTACAGCCTCGTCAGCACTTGTCATTTGTTGATTTGTTGATGATAGCCATTCTGACAGGTGTGAGGTGGTATTCAAGCTTTTTAATTAACATTGACGTTTTCATTATTACCTAATCCTGTATATTTCTTGGCTAATCCTTTTTATTGTGTTACATATGTGTTGACTAATATTTTTTACAGTTTATGCTTTCATGTTTTGCTTTTTATTATGAAATTTCAGGAGAGTTTTACAAAAAATATCTCAAATTCAAACTGTGATTCAATTTTATCATCCACTCTGATGGTTTTACCCACATTTTAAAATCTCTGTGAATAAAATATGTTCCTTTGCTCGAGGTGAATTCTTCTTGTACTTTATTCTTGCTTGCCATTCATGAGAGCTTAATTGGCACACTCTGGCAAAAAGCCTATTGAGGAAAGTGCTGACACTTGAAGAGATTTTTTAAAAAGCATCCAAGAAGTTGGGTCATTACAATAAATCTATGTTTTTCAAAGGAGTGGATAAGAAGATGTAAAATAGACAGATTTAGCTTGCTGATTAAGAACAAGTATATAGAGGCAGCACCTGTATTCAACATTTTTCTGAACCCCCTTCCTGCCAAACAATTACTTGTTCCTTTTGTATTTTTCATCTGGCACACACAAGATGTTTAAAAATCAGAAAAAAAAGG
This sequence comes from Myotis myotis, assembly GCF_014108235.1. Taxonomy (NCBI): domain Eukaryota; kingdom Metazoa; phylum Chordata; class Mammalia; order Chiroptera; family Vespertilionidae; genus Myotis; species Myotis myotis. The sequence goes on along the minus strand of NW_023416324.1, from coordinate 204,710,342 downwards.
CCCAGATAAGAGAGAATCAATGTAAGAAAAACCATCCTTATTCTGTCTTTCACTTGACTCTGTAGTCTTCATTTAGATTTATTTCATACTGATTCTATGAGTTGATTGAATGCTCTTCAGTGCAACTAGTGGTTGTGAATATGAACAGTGGCCAAAGCAATAGAGGAGTGGGCAAAATTAGGTCTATAGTTGTGAGTACTCAAAACACAGAGTGTATTCTTTATTAATTATTGTATTTTTTATTTGCATTACAATTGTAGAACTACTTTTTCCCACCCCTATATAACTGTATTTCCTGATCATACTGGCAGTGTCAGCTAACAGCCTTATGATGGAAAATAAGTTTGATGCCATGAACACTTGCCACAAAGAGAACATTGGAAGACATGAGAAAAAACAATAGAAGACAATAAAATCAAACATGGGATCATCAAATTAATTCTGCCGGCTTATTGTAGATAACCTAGACAGCAGCAGCGAGAAATTGGGTCTCTGGATCTTCACCTTTGTGGCTTCATTGTGAAAATTAATTGTAGTGGAACCAGGTTCAATACTTTTTATTAGTCTAATTGCCCTTACCCACTGGACTTAGAAACAAATGGAATTCAGAATAACTGCTGAAACGCCTTCTATTCATTATAATGTCTATTTCAAAAATTGCTTAAACCCTAGAATATATAATGTTCTGTATTAGAATGTTGCCTGTTTTAAAACGATGTTAAAAATTAACCAACATTCTCTGTAGTGCATCAATTGTTTACACTGTCATGCATTGGCAATTTTTAAATTATATAGAATGCTTTATATGGTATTTATAATGTCATATAATAACTCTATCTCTGAATAATCATATAAGTTATACAGCTCATGCTGAGTATCACCCATTTTTGTCTCTATAGATAATTATCTTTACTATCTTTGCAAGTGAGAGTGATTTGCTGTCACTGTTAACATGCTACAGATTATACAACCGAATTGGGAAGTGTCACATGTAGATATAATGATCGTGGTGCATTCTCTAATAATGATGTATTACTCACCTGTAAGGACAACCCATATTTTTAAAAATGACTTCTTTTAGGCTCCATCCCTGTGCTCATAATCTTGCCATGTTGATTTTATTTGCTCCTGGGTCATTTAGAAAATTCTAACTTCATGTTTGAGCACCTGTCAGAGATGTAGAAAGGTTAAAGTGGACACGAGGACTTTGGATTAGTTAGGTTTGGCTAGGCTATTGGAAGAAGTTAATATTACCTGAGTTTTGATATTTGTTGGAAGCTTATCAAAGGGAAAAATCCAATTATGCATTTTGTAATTGAGTCAATATTTCTATGGTTTGTTGGTGTAATTTTGAGGTTTATGATCACTGAATATAAAATAATTTTAGATATACAGAATTTTTATAATTTATACATAAGTTGATAAATCATTTGAATATTTGCAAAGAATATGTGAAACAATAAACCACATGTATCAGTAACAATATTGTCACATGCAATCTGATGAGATTTTAATTATTATTTATTATTAATTTATTTTCAACTCAAAAATTCCTAAAACACTGGATAATAATAATTATACACTTAGGTTTAAGAAGGCATTTGCTGTCTTGAGATGATGCATTAGTCTTCATTCACTCCTTAATTCTGGGAGAAAATTAATTAGAGTCATTTAGAAAATTCAGAATTTGCATCATTATCTGAAAAGCAGAGTAAGAGGAATGCACCTTTTAACCCCAAGAATATTCTTTGTGGATTTATCCTCTTTGAAGGAGGAAAAGAGGTGATGCTAAACAAAATTCTTCCTGATTTAATACCATATAAAAATAAGGGCTGCTTACCAATCCCCCAAAACAGCCTCTATTCCCACTCCATGTTATAGTGGAATCAAGACTTAACTCTTTACATCCCTGTCTCTCCCAGAAATATTACATTCACAATATCCACCAAAAGGGCTAGGAAATCCACAACAAAACAACAAGAAAGCCCACTGCATGGGAGAACATATTTGCCAATGTTATCACTGATAAGGGTTTAATCTCCAACATTTATAGGGAACTCATACAATTTAACAAAAGGAAGATAAACAATCCAATCAAAAAATGGGCTAGGACCTAAATAGACACTTTTCAAAAGAGGACATTCAGAAAGCCAAGAGGCATATGAAAACATGCTCAAAGTCACTAATCATCTGAGAGATGAAAATCAAAATAACAATGAGGTACCATCTCATACTTGTCAGAATGGCTATCATCAACTAATCCACAAATGACAAGTGCTGGCGAGGATGTAGAGAAAAGGGAACTCTCATGCACTGCGGGTGGGAAAGCAGACTGGTGCAGCCACTATCGAAGACAGTATGGAGTTTCCTCAAAAAACTAAAAATGGAACTTCCAATTGACATAGTGATCCCACTTTTAGGAATATATCCCAAGAAACCAGAAACACCAATCAGAAAGGATATATGCCTCCCTATGTTCATAGCAGCACAATTTACAATAGCTAAGATTTGGAAACAGCCTAAGTGCCCATCAACGGATGAATGGATATGAAAACTGTGGTACATCTGCACAATGGAATACTACGCTGCTATAAAAAAGAAGGAATTCTTCCATTTGTCACAGCATGGATGGAACTGGAGAGCATTATGCTAAGTGAAATAAGCCAGTCAATGAAATAAAAATACCTGATCTCACTCATATATGGATAATAAAGACCATTATAAACTGATGAACAGAAATAGATACAGAGGCAGAGCAGCATTGAACAGACTCTCAAACTGCAGCAGGAAGGCCGGGGAGGCTTGCGGGGGGTTGTTTAGAGATCAACCAAAGGACTTGTATGCATGCATATAAGCATAACCAATGGACACAAGAAACTGGGGGGTAAGGGAGGCCGGGGGAAGGTCAAGGGCAAAAAAAAAGGAGACATATGTACTACTCTTTGTAATACTTTAAGCAATAAAACAAAATTTAAAAAAAATTCAAAAAGGAAGAAATGTAGATTTGTTGAAGATTTTGGACAGAAGATTAACAAAATAATATCTACATTTTGGCTTCAAGAAATTCACTCCAACACTTTTCAAGTAAACCTATATCTCAGGCTTGTCTTTTCGGTCACAGGTCACAGATCTTTCTCTTTGAAACTTTCTTCAATTAGTTAAACATTAAACATTGTTCTTTGTACTACTGCTGATATGACAGCAAAGAAAACATATAAACTTGTTGTCTCCTTTTCAAGAAATATATTAAAGCAAATAGAAAGGATTCAATGGAAACCCTCTTCCTTTTATTTTGTGGTAGATCTAAAGAAAATGTTTAGAATGATCATGGAGATATAATCTTTATTTAACCTCACAATTCAATCTTTAATGCAGCATCTCAAAAGTTAGTTTTTCAGAGTGCTTTTGAACCACGGAGTATATAAGTAATATGAAGTGAACTTTTAAGGTGGAATCTAGAGTTGAATAATGAGATAAATTATATATTTTAATTATGAAAATAAATTAGCATCTTCACATAAATGAATAATTTACATATTGAGTGTTTTCCACTTTTTTTGGTTTGCATGAATATCAAAATCAATATGTATTTTCCCAAAGCCCATATAAATAATTTGCATGAACGATCATAATAATACAGGTTAATATGGTTTTCTATTTAGCTCAGACGTTATTTATCTTAGCATTGTCACATAATATGTGTAGGAACAGGACTTTCGGCTCCACTTAATCTTTTTAAATAGTGAGATACCAAATTGGTGTACAACTTAAAGATACCACTGTGAATTTCTAAAGATGTACTTAGAAAACCTGATAATGTCGTAACAAATAAATGAAGTGATGATTTCATTATCCATGAGGATTTGTGTTTCTAATCTGGACCATATCAATAGAGCGCAGACTGCATGTGCCAACAAAACATCCATTCCTGGAGTACTGCCAGGCACCTCCAACTTGCTTATCTAAAACACTTGATCTTCCCCAATTACCCTTCCTTCAGCGTTGGAGATAATGCCATATTCCAACTGCTCAGTCTAGAGGTTTTGAAATCATCCTGACTCTTTTCTTCTCTGATATGTCATATCCAGTTAACAGGCAAATGGCATTAGCTCTACCTTCAAAATGTATTTAAACTTGAAGTATTTCTCACTGTCTCAGGGAGTATCGCCTTAGTCCAAACCATCAATATCAATGGCCTGGATGATTGCACTATTCTTTTAATTTATCTCCACCCAACTTGAGTTCTTTTTCTTAACACAAGAGAATCTTTTTAAAACAATTTCAATCATGTCACTCTTCTGTTCAAAACCCCTGAGGGCATCTCTGCTCTCTCAGCATAAAATCAAAGTACTAATTAAGACCAAGAAAGCCCATAATCATCTGCCCGATTCTACTTCCCTTCCTACTTACATTCTGCCTCATCTCCTGCTACTCAATGCCTGCCTTTCTCTGTCCCAGTCACGCACATTATCCCTCCAACATCCAGACACATGTCAGTCTCAGGACCTTTTAGTACAGTGGTTCTCAACCTTCCTGATGGCACGACCCTTTAATACAGTTTCTCATGTTGTGGTGACCCCCAACCATAAAATTATTTTCGTTGCTACTTCATAACTGTAATTTTGCTACTGTTATGAATCGTAATGTAAATATCTGATATGCAGGATCTTATTTTCATTGTTACAAATTGAACATAATTAAAGCATAGTGATTAATCACAAAAACAATATGTAATTATTTGTTTTGGTGTGGTACACAGAGTGATAGCCCTCTCAAGAGGTCTACTTTCTCACCCCCCAAACACAGATATGGTACCATACCTGGCAAGAGGAACTTTATAGATATGATAAAGTTGAGAACCACTGTTTTAGAGACTGAAGCACTTTCCATCAGATATGAGAAGATTTATTCTCTCTCACCTCATTCAGGCCTTTACTCAAATATCCCATCACTGAGACTTTCAGGATTACTCAAAATTACAACTCCCAGTTTCCTATATCCCTTTCATACTCATCCTCCACACCCCTGCCCCATCTCCAATGCGCTGATCATCATCTGACATACTCTGTGCTCTATTTATTTGTATTTTATCTACCTTCCCACCACTGGAATGTATATTTCATAGACACAGGGTTTGTTTCTGACTATTCAATGCTTTATCCACATGGGTGGAACTCAGTAAGTACCTTTTGAGTGAATGCCTTATGGAAGTAAGCTACTTGAACTATACAAAAAATAATGCAGTTTCTCAATTAATGTTATTTCAACATAATATTGTGAGGTAGGTAAGGTTGGCACTACAAGGCCCATCTGGCAGCTAAGGAAAATGAGTATAAAAAGATTGATAGTACTTTCTAAATTAGAACCTAACTTCTAATTATTTAAATATATATATTAGATTCCTATTGCTCTTGTAACAAGTAGAATCCAGTGTAATCTCCCCAAATAAAGACCCTTAACTTTATCATATCTATAAAGTTCCTCTTCCCAGGTATGGTACCATATCTGTGTGTGGGGGTGGAGGGTGAGAAAGGAGACCTCTTGAGAGGGCCATCACTCTGTCTACCACACCAAAACAGTATCCAATACTCTATATCATATCAGAACTGTGATCCTAGTGTAAATTACATGTTTATTTTTCTCAGAGTTTTTTAAGTCTGTATCTTTAATTCATAAAGTTACCTCAAAAGTTATGAATCTGTCTTTCGTACTATAAATATAATTTTCCATTACTAAGCACATTTCCTTGAAAAGTATAAGATAGTCAATTGCCTATGTCTTTTCTTCTGGTTCTAACAATTTAAAGTAATTATACAAATTAGTCATTGATTGAAGTAACAAATCCAGTCAAATGCTTTCTTTCACAGTTCTCTTTCCCCCATACTCATGTAAGTAGGCTTTTATGTAGAGCTTCTGAACATTTCAATATATCTTATTTTCTTCAGTACCTTGAATTGACTGAACAAGAAATATTTTTGTAAGATAAATTACATGCTATTAATTGAAATTGATTAAAAAATAATCCATGGCAAATAAAGACAAAATATAGAATGATGCTATCTTTATATGAGCTGTGTATATCAATTACTCTATGTTTCACAAACACAGAGCAATTAACACAATTATGAGTAAAATACACACAGAAGTCTGACATTTATTGAATGTTTTCTAAGTGCCTGGCACTGCTCTAAATTTAACTATGTTAACTCATTTATATTATACTAAAGACTGAAAGCTGAATTCTTCAACCCAAAATTGTGATTGCCAACAAATTATTTTATAAATGTATTGTTCCATATTCACAATGCATCTCAATGATATTGTCCACTCTTTATATTTTTATTTCACCCCTTCCCATTATTGCCAACCTCCAAATATTTAAAAGTTACCTTTAATTTTCAGGTATTTCTAATCCAAGCAGGGAATAAACTAGCCTGTAGTCTCCTGTGATCTGCTGATTGTAACAAAAATAATCAGTTTCAGGATTTTATAAGTACAGACATCTATCTATTTTTTTTTGGCTTAATACTTATTTGGAGATAAAGTACATGATCTATTATAAGTTTAAGCACTTACAAATTTATTTGTGTGAAAAAGCGGAAATAGAAGGTTTATTTCTTATTATGAATGTTTTATATTTTTCTAGATTTGCCTTCAACTATAGTGAAGATAAGTTATTGTTGATATGGTGAATTTATCACTGTATCTATATACCTTCTGCCAGATTCCAAATAATTTATATTAACAACTTTGAATTTTATGTGATTTTAGTCAGAAAATAAGTTGTTGAGAGAGTGTTACACAAGGGGCCATATTGAAGAAGAGGTGGAAAGAGACGTTTGCTTAGAGATAATTAGGAACACTACACCTCATTTATTTCAATTAAATTTTCAGCAAAATATTTTGCTGATTCTGTGCATTTTTCACACAAATATATATTTATGTGTTTAATGAAAACTGACTTTTATTCTCTGAATTTGATTTGAAAATGTTTGAAAAACACAATGGCATTTGCACTTTGTTATATATTTTGTTATCAAATATAATCTAGCAATATAAACTATTTAGATTAAAAGTGAGTAACCAGTTAGCTTCCTCAATTATGCTCCTGTAAATATTCTAAATAAACGTTCAAAGCTATATCTATATATTGAAAGTGGCAGCCAATGGTCCCACCAACATCTATCCTCCTTTATTTCTAAAAATGTATTTTTATTGATTTCAGAAAGGAAGGGAGAGGGGGAGCTAGATAGAAACATCAATGATAAGAGAGAATCATCAGTGATAAGAGAGAATCATCTATTGGCTGCCTCCTGCACACCCCCTTCTGGGGATTGCCCCTACTGGGGATTGACCTGCAACCTGGGCACATGCCCTGGCTGGGAATCAAACTGGTGACCTCTTGGTTCCTGGGTCGATGCTCAACTGCTGAGCCACACCCAGGTGGGCAGTAGGAAAGGTATTTTTAACAGGACACACCAATGCCCATCTCAGACTGTAATTTCTAGTAGAAGGGACATGTACAGTTTCCAGGAAGTGCCTTTAGTAGGAAAAGGGTGTGCCATCACTATCATAGATGTGGTTACAGAGTAAAATGAGTGAAGATGCTCTGAGAACCCAGAACTCCCATTTAATCTCATCAAGGGGAATTCCTTGAATTCTGAGGCAGAGGCTTCACATTCACACATGATATGTATTGGCAGTGGCTATGGAACAGAGGATGTTGGTTTCCTCTGTTTTCATTTTCCAAATGGGAATATCATGGTAATTATCATGACCTTGCTCTATTTCATTTAAAAGAGGATTTAGTTTATTATTCGGGTTAAAAACCTGCTGGAGATGATTGCTTATCATGAGGACATTGTGGAGTTTTCCCTTAGTATAGTAAGCAGATGGGTCCTTGTGTTGCTTTTATTGGTTAGAGATGAGTGAATTATATAGTAGGAAGAAGGACCTACTTGACCATCCCAATAAACGCTATGTCATCTGCCTTTATGAGGCATAACCTAATGGTCTGTTTGGGTAGTGGGATATAAGCAGAAATTACATGGTCAAATTCTAGATCATTTTCTTAAAATGATATTAGTAACCTTGCCATCTTCTCTTTTCTTTTTCTCACTGGGTGGAACTTTCTTTCACATTGTGGACAAAGACCTGTGGTAATGAAGTACAAGGTGAAAGAGGTCTGGTTACCTCATCTGATCAAGCTATCATAAAAGCCCTAAATATTGGACTGGAGAAAAATAAATGTTTTTAAGCCACTATATTTTGAGGTCTTATAACTCATAATAGATAAATAAGTCATAAACCCTTCTGAAATTTCACTAAATTTGAAACTTTGCATGGTGATTAGACATTTTAAATAACAATTGTCATTTCCTGTTAATTATTTCTGCATTCTAGCTGACTTGCTATAGCATAAGATGATTTATACCTAGCCTATGTCTGGCAGGCAGCATTCACTCAAGTTTTTGTTGAGTGAATTCCTTTTGAAATTCCCCATTATTTATTATTCATCATTCATTCTTTCCAAAGACAAGATTTGTGCCTAGAGAAAGTTTTGTAATCTCCATAGAGTTGCTAGAATTTTAATGCTAGTCCAATGCCTTTATCAAAACAGAAACATATGAGCCAAATTGGCCTTACACAGTCAAGATGAAATTAGCTTTTGACGGAGCAATTCCAAAATAAAGGACCCCAAACAGGCTCTTTCCTCTTTTGTGAATACCAAGTTCTGCTGTTGTAAAAATATGCTCCTGTGCTTGGTAATGAGATCTCGGTGGTCTGTCTGTCCCTCCTGGAGCTTTAACCAGCACTGTGCTCAGAGCTTGGTTTGGAGCTCAGTTTCAGTGGCATGTCATTTACCTGATTCATGTGGTAGCTTTCTGGATGCAGTGCACCTCAGAAGCAGAAGTGAAGGTGTGCAGGAGCAAGGGCATGTTGGCCTAGCACAGGGATGGGCTCCATGATGACCGGTTGACCAAGTAGGAACAGGTTTTATACACTAAGCATCCATTAGTTGACTCTTGTCATTTTACACTATTTTAGAGTATATTATGTGATTTTTTTTTACTTCATATGATCTTATAGGAATTCTGACTTATATTTTAAGCATTCTAAAATATAGGATAAAGTTGGTAGAAGTGAAACAATTAATCAATACTATTCCCAGTTTTCCTTTGATAGCTGTATTTTTATATTTTAATTGGATTAGTTTAAAATAAACTTTGATAGAAATATATTTAGTTCTACTTAAATGTAAGCTATAAAATATATTGGCAGGAAAGGAAGAAGCTGAGAGGATAAAAAATGAAATTAAAACTAAAGGATAAGAATAGATTAAGTGTGATAAATGCATTTATACAAATGTTCTGCCTTGTATGCTATCATTATGTTCTGGTAAGTCTTTATTTGACTGTATCTTTTATGCACCCAATATATGCAGATCTATTCTTTCTATTTATTTTCTCTCTATGCTTCAAGGAAGATGATTTGTATTGAATACTCTTTTATTCACCGATCCTTTTCTCTACTGAGTCCATTGTTTATTCCCTACGAAAGTTGGTTCAATCTATCAACAGATAGAGGTGTGGGAGATCACCTCAATGTCCTACTAAAATGGCTGTTTCTGGGAGAGATAGGTTGCAACTATACTTAGTCCATCTTTGCTAATATCCTGAAGGTGTGGGTTGATGTTTATGTAGGACTTCCAGTGAGATTTGTCTTCTAAGTTCATAGGACTGGTAGATTTCTTGCTGCCTTTCAAGTCCAGCATCCTCTCACCCAACATCCCTCAGGTATAGACCTCTCAGGGCCTGGCAGAACTTTGTCAGTCTTTCCTGAAATTTCTACTTGCCCCATAGATTCAGGCTTTTACAACAAAGCAGCCAGGGTACAATGTGCAATCTCAGAAGAAACAAAATTAACATAAAATAGCTAAAGAGCATTCACCTTTGAATATAAATATAAATGAGATTTAACTTAAAAATGGAATACAGATATTTGCCCATTCTTCTTGAAATGTATTCTAAGGCATAAATTAATCAAAACAAAAGGAACAGAAACAAAAGCCTGTTTGCATTTTTTATTTATAAGGTTTTTCTGAGTTCCCAGGAACTGATCTTGAGATTGGATCCCAGCTCTTCCAAACAGGGTCTGAGCAGATACCAGAATCCTGAAGGCAGATTGGCATATAATAACCTGAGGCTGACTTAAACGCGGGGTCCAGCTGAGCCTGTAGAAAGATATGAGCAGGGACAATCTTCCTTGTATCTCCCTCTGACAGAAAAGGATTTCAAAACCTGGTTTCCTTTTCTTCATGCAGACCTCCATTAAAGGTAAAATATGTAGTTTGGATGGTGTAAATGGAATACTCATAAACATTGTGAATAGTTTTAATGATAGTTATATTGTGCATATAATCATACATTTATTTATTTTTTAAGATTTAAGTCCTACCTTGTCACACACTTTTATTCATAGCTGGTTCACCAGTGTTGTCATCCATTCACACCTTTAATAAGTTTAAAAAAGAAAACTTTAGAAAGTAAATGTAGTTTTGTAAAATTATTATATCTATTGAATGATAATCACATTTATATGACATTTATAGTATCATATGAAAATTCTCATTTGTATTCAAATGCTGCATGTTACATAGTTCTGTATAAAATTACTTGAACAAAAGCAACATATAAGTCATACATTCTTCTTTACAACATAAAATATGCATTGTGAAAGCTAAGAGAAATATTTGAAGCAATAGATGGCAGTATTGTTGCATTTTTTATGATTGATACAGAGCCTTTGCTTGCTTTTATTCCTCACCCAACAACCTTCATTACTTTCTAAAGCTTTTATAGGTCAATGTAGAGAGGTATTCAAAATGTTAATTTGAAAACTTTTTTTAAAATTACTCAACTTTGCATTCCCTTTCTGTAAAGGACCATACCTGGAGAATGGCAGGGTGGGAAATGAAGGGTTTTCATTCTTTTACATCTGGTTTGCATGCTAACCCACAATGTCAAAGGCCCTGACATTGGCACAGTGAGATGCTATGGACTCGCATTTGCTAGTCTTTTTTAGTTTATTGCGTTTACAGAGGGATTTCATAACATAATATTTTATAATACCTATATCTATTTGATTGCAACACATTCTTTGAGACTGGGGTTAATGTTAAATTAAAGAAAAACAAACAAATATAACTTGTTATTTGCCATTTTATAGGTATGTTTTGCATTTTATTTTATTACTTTACTCTTATTAAATTTATTGTGATGGTATTGGTTAATGAAACTATATAGGTTTCATGTGCACAGTTCTATGATATATCATTTGTATATTACATTGTGAGAGGTATTTTTTAGGAGTGGTTTTCAATGAAGAGGTAGGTCTTGTAAGAGAGGAAAGTAAACTACTCACCTTTTGAACAACACAGAAGAGTTATATATAAGGAAAGCTGCAATAATGAGGCTATAATGAAGCAATTTATACATTTGGAGAAAACAAAAGGGAAAATCAGTAATGGGTCATCCAGTTAAGACTGTTCTCTAAAATTTCAGCATGCAAGTGGAATGATAGAACCAAATGTACCGAGTTTAAGCTTTTGCTGCCCTAGAGCCGTGATTGACACCAAAGGAGAAAAATAATATTCCCTGCTGCATCCAATCAGTTTATTTGTGTAAGAAGTTTCTTTCAAGTGCACTGGTTGTCAAAAAAAAAAAAACTTTCTTTTTTTCATGAAAAGATCCGACGTCAATTGAAGTTAATAATCAAAGTAAGAGGTTCCCAATTTAATCTCATCAAATTTTTGTGAGGGCTTTCAGCTAAAGGAATGCAATATCAAGGTGTCACAATTAAGTGGTGTGTTATCAATGCTCCTTTTTGTATCTTCAACATGATCTGACAGATTTCTGAAATGCCCCACAAATAGCAGTAATGAGGAGCAAGCTTCGCCTCCCTCTACACTTTATAACACACTCGTGACACTGTAAAGTCTTTCTTTTAAAATATCTAAATTTGACCAGATAGCACAAAATGATCAAGATCAAAATTCTTTTTGTGGTTTGACACTGCTTTTATTTTATTTTGTCTCCGATTTTAATACCCAACCTGAGCAAATAATGAGAGTTTATTTCTCTTAGTGTTAATTTTAAAACTCTTTGTGATTTTTCAATAAACCTTTATGCAGACTACATAATTATATCTTAAGAGAGCTAGCGTAGTCACTGCAATTTCAATTGCCACTTGTGAACATCTAGACACAGGTTGATAGTCAAAGAGCCTCAGTTAAATAATAAGTGGCAGAGATGACAAAGGACAAGTCTAAGAATCGGACTCAGGAACTTCATGCCGCCTTGGGCAGCTTACAATGAGGAAAACGAGTTAGTATGTTGAAGTTATTCCTCTTAAAGTCTCAATGATTACCAAAAAAACATTAATTAATGTTTAAAAACACAGGTAAACATATAAAGATATATTTTTACTGTATTACAGAATGTTGTCATATGAAGTAGAAATAACACTTGGAAAATAGAAGCCTGTTTAATAATTTACTTGTATCCATTAAGTATTTCATGAATATTGCTTGACAATAGATTTATATGGTAATAACATATAAACATTTTTTAAATTTGTGTAAGTAAATTTTAAATTATAAAAGACTAGAGGCCTAATGCACGAAGACTTGTGCAAGAATGGGCCTCCCTTCCCCTGGCTGCCGGCACTTTATTCACTCTGGCCTGGAGCCTCCTTTCTGCCTTTCCACACTGCCCAGAGGCCGGGAGCAGCGTTAAATGCCTAATTTGTTGCCATGGAGACAATGCAAGCGTCCCGCCCCACCCCATGCCTCTTGGAGCCTGTGCATGCAAATTAACCTGCCAGCTTTGTTGGGTTAATTTGCATACTTACTCCTGATTGGCTAGTGGGTGTCATGAAGGTATGGTCAATTTTCATCTTTCTCTTTTATTTATTTATTTATTTTATTTTTTTTAAAAATATATTTTATTGATTTTTTACAGAGAGGAAGGGAGATAGATAGAGAGTTAGAAACATCGATGAGAGAGAAACATCGATCAGCTGCCTCCTGCACATCTCCTACTGGGGATGTGCCTGCAACCCAGGTACATGCCCTTGACCAGAATCGAACCTGGGACCTTTCAGTCCGCAGGCCGAGGCTCTATCCACTGAGCCAAACCGGTTTCGGCATCTTTCTCTTTTATTAGTGTAGATAACTTATAAAATTATCTGTAATAACAAAAACATAATATACTAATTAGACCAGACAACTGAATGAGCTTCTGGACGACCTCCTGGATGAAGCCAGGGCTGTGAGGGCCGAGCCCCTTGCACGAATTTCATGCATCAGGCCTCTAGTCTATTTTATATAACAAGAAAGAATCACTTGTGACAACATGGTTAAAACTGGAGGACATTATAGTAAGTGAAATAAGGCAGATAAGAAAGGAAATGTATGTATGATATCACTCATATAGGAAATCTAAAACAATGCCTAAGCCATAAAAAGAGGGTTGAATGGTGGGTTCCAGAAACTTGGGGTGGGGGAAATGGGAAGATGTTATTTAAAAGGTACAAAATTTCAGTCATAAGTTGAATAAGTTTTGAAGATCTAATGTACAGCATAGTGACTATAATTAATAATATGTATTGTATACTTAAAATTTGCTATGAGATTAAATCTTAAGCATTCTCACCACACACAAAATAAAGGTTACTATGTGAGGTGATGGGTGTGTTAATTGGCTAAATATTGGTAGACATTTCACAAAGTATACAATCATCACATTTTACATTTTGAATGTGTACAATTTTATTTGACAATTATACCTCAATAAAGCTACAAAAATAAAGGTAAAGTCTTGATAAAAAAAAAAAAAAAAAAAAAACAAAAAAACAACAACAACAACAAACTCCTACAATCCTATATAATAAATGGGTAATATGCAAATTGACCATAACTGTGGAACAACTGATCGCAAAGATGCTCAATGCAGAAGCTGCCCCCTGGTTGTCGGTGAGCACCCATAGGGGAAGCTCCGCTCAGCCACAAGCCGGACTGATGTCTGCAAGCTCAGCGGAGGTGATGTGAGCCTCTCTCGCCACCTCTGCAGCACTAAGGATGTCTGAACATGGCTTAGGCCTGCTCCCTATAGGGAACAGGCCTAAGCTGCAGTTAGACATCCCCCAAGGGCTCCCAGCCTACCAGAGGTATGTCTGACTGCCAGCTTAGGCCCAATCTCCCAGGGAGAAGGCCTAAGTTGGCAGGTGGACATACCTCGAGGAGTCCCTGACTGCGAGAGGGTGCAGGCCGGGCTGAGGGAACCCCCGAGTGCACGAATTTTCATGCACTGGGCCTCTAGTTCAATAATAAAAGGCTAATAGCCTAATTTTTTAAATGGGCAAAGGTTTGTAATAGTCATTTCTTTAAAGAAAATATACAAATTGCTAATAAGCACATGAAAAGATGCTCAACATTATTAATCATCAAGGACTTGCAAATGAAAACTACACCACTTCATAGCCACCAGCATGGCTCTAATAAAAAAGACATGTAATATCAAGTGTTGGCAAGGATGTGGAACACATTGAGCCCTCATACATTATTTGTGTAAATGTCACATGGCCACTTGTGTAAGCAGTTCGGCATTTCGATAGCTATTATCTTTACAGGCTGCATCACAGGCTGTTAGTCTAGCTTCCTCCTTTTGGAGTATTGGCCTTTGTTCCTAGACAAAGGTGACTGGTGCTGTGGAGGGCACTGAGCTACAGTGCAATGGGAGAACTCTTGGTTACAAGATACCATTGAAGTTGGGACCAAGAGGAAGACATAATGGATATCTACCAAGGAAGCCTTTTATGATTAACTCCCCCCTGCCCTTGCTTAAATAAAGGCAGTATTCATAGTAAAATTGCATCAGGGATCACATGCCTGGACAATTATGAAAAGTATGCTCAGAGCAGCTGGTCACCAAAAACATCTTTGAAAGTATATACAAATATTTGTCTTTTAGCAAAGTGTGCTATCAAGAGTAGCACAAAATTGGTATGACAAAAATTAACCTAAATTTTGCATGCTATTTTATTTCAAACTAGAGGCCTGATGCACAAAATCCATGCAAGAGTAGGCTTTCCTTCCCCCAGCTGCCAGAACCGGCTTCCCTCTGGCTGCAGGCAGGCACCTGGGACCTGGACTTTCCTTGCAGCCCCAGCTTTGTCCAGAAGGTCATCTGGAAGGACATCCAGTCTAATTAGAATATTACGCTTTTATTATTATAGATACTTGAACACTCAACTCTTATGGATATAAACTATGTGCGAGTAATACTGGGCACATTCAGATTTTTTTAGATTTGTTTCTCAAGCAATTAGTTAAGGTCATCCTGAGGTAAAGTATAGACACACATTTGGGGTATTCATAAACACACAGTGCCTGCATTCCTCAGTGAATTCACTTACTCTTCTTATTAACATTTGTAGATGAAAAAACCCAGATGATTAATCACAATATAATCAAGTAATTTGTCCAAGGTCACACAGTGAGTTTTTGGTTTTGGTTGATATTTGAACCCAGGTAATCTGCCTTTCAGCCCACGTTATTAACCACTATATTATACTACCTCTTAATAGAATTTCATTTTGCATTTCATAAGTATAATTAAAATATTTTTTATAAATTATTCTCCCTATTACTCTCCCATACAGAGCGATGACCACAGTGACTTTATTCTTTACACAGCCAGCTAAAGAATAACCAAGATTAAAAACAACTTTCTCCTGAGGTATCTGTTTCTTTCCAGACAGTCAAAGCCCTATATTGCAGCTTCCAGGAGTATATAGAGTTCTGAATCACACTGAAGCTTTCATAAGCCAGTGGTTAAAATGACAGACAGATGTTCCACACAGCTAGTCACTCACAAGAGGGAAAATGGCACTGATTGGATTAGAAGTAGAAAGACTAATGCATTTTAGTCCTTAAGGGTTAGAAGACAAATAGATCTCTCAGCTCGGCAAGCCAGCACAACAAGCAATCCAAAAGCATTACTGGTGTGAGGTAGTTTGTAGAATCTGTTCCATTTGTCACTGAAGTAGTGGTTGAGGCTCAGGAAAATCGGAGTTATGGTTCAGGTCTCAGATCAGTGGCCCTCTTATCGGAGCAACACCTTGGGTTTAAAGGTGAGTCACATCCCCTCCAAAACTCAGCAGCACGTATCCCAATTATTAATTCTTCAAGCTGCAGTGTGGTTTGAAAGAGTTAGGCGTGGCTCCTTAAAGATACGGGAAAAAATGAGATTCTACAAGTTGTTTTCTCCAAAGCATAGAATAAACAATATTATTGCAAATAAATTATATTGATCCCTGTGAAATTTTATGTGTAGTTATACATTAATCTTCAAAATGAGGCAAGTCTTTGTTTCTGGATAGAGAGTTTCTCAAAAGATAATTTTGAAACATTTAAAAAGAAGTTAAAAAAATACAATGAAAGAATCACTGCAACTATCCAGTTTTTATGGCCATTGAAATGCATCAGCAATTAGAGGAAAGTACTTTGAAAAGTAAAGTTCCGTTGACATTGATGTACAATGCAAAATATGTACCATATATTGTTCATCAGTTTCTTTTGTTCATTAGATTCCACATATGAGTGTGATCATGTGATACTTGCCTTTGTCTGACTGGTTATTTTGCTTAGCATTATACGATCCAGAGACATAGAAGCATGGAATAGATTTTTAATCTCAGAGGGAAGGTGTGCCGGGGTCCAACCCCAGCAGGTCCAGGGGTCCCCAAAGGTGTGGACGGAGTCGGCGAAGAAGGAAGGAAAAGGAGACAGTGTTCAGTTGATCAGCAGCCTAGCCAGGATCTCCAGCCAGGATCTCCAGCCAAGTTCTGGTCTGGATCTCCAGAGAGGTTCTGCTTTGGATCTCCAGCCAGGTTCTGTAGCCATGTTCCCTCACTAGGTTCTCCAGCCAGGTTCTGTCCAGGTTCTCCAGCCAGGTTCAGTCACCAGGTTCTAGTTAGGTTCTCTTGCCAATTTCTATAGTCAGGTTCAGTCCAGGATCTTTTGCCATGTTCTCTCCAGCGAAGTTCTTCTGTCTCTCGAGAACGTTCTGTGTAGGTTCTGTGCCTAGGTTCCGTCTCTCTTGGTTCCGTATTCTAAGTTCTGTGTCTTGCTGTCTTATTACATCTGTATTTATACCAGTTGATTCAATCCTATCAATCTCTATTACAAAGGTTAGGGCGTTTCTTATCTTCATTCCAGGGAGTAAAGATTATGTAGCTTAAGCATGATTGTTCATAGTTAAAGTGATTAATTACCCACCTGGCACTAGTTAAGAGGTTTTATTCCCTCCCTAACTTCAGGGGAAAATCCCTACCTGGGGAAACAACCTTTCTCAGAGACCTTGGTTAAAACACATAGTGCCAAGAAGGTGAGCAAACATATTAAGAACAGTACGCCATATATGCCAGGTCCTTTGAAACAGCAAGGATGGACCGGCTCCCGGCAAAGGTGGGGGTGGGTGGGTGGGTGGTGTGTGGGAAGAGATTAACCAAATAACTTGTATACATATATGCATAACCCAATGACACAGATAATAGTAGGGTGAAGGCCTGGGGCAGGTGCAGGCTAGACGGGGACAATGGGGGGAAAAAAGGATACATCTGTAATACTTTCAACAATAAAGATTAAAAAATTGTACCATATATATTTTTGCACACTGGCAGGGCAGAAACCTGGAGACAGAGCATATTTGATGCTGTCAATCCTTAAATTTATATAATTAAAAAATAATCAGAAGACCTTGGAGGAACCAACATCTATAACACTAACATTGACTACATATGAACCAATCTGAATATGACACTATTTACTAATGTATATATAAAATATCTCCAAGTGTAATGCTATTTTCATATCAATTTTTTTTTGTTTATCTAAGTGGTGAGCCATTAAAGTAGATTCACTGTTGAGTAGCAAATGTATGCCAGCATAATAACATGTGGAAAGCACAGAAATAGGCACTGGGCATAGCCTATTTCTGATCTTATATATCTTACATTTAAGTGGAAGAGACAGGGAGTACAATAGCAGACCACGCTCAATGCCATAAGCAGACTCTTAGCATGTTGGAGGAAGTTCTCTGAGAAGGCGAGTGTGGATCTATGACAAGGACTGTTCGCATAAACGATTTTGTGGGTGGCCTTGCAAGGAGGGTCAAGGCTTTGAAGGCAGGAGGAGGGAAGGACAACATCAGAGAAAGAGCTAGGAGGTCTGCATCACAAAGAAGAACGAACACAGTTAAGAAAGTTAACTTTTATAGGATGTTTTGTGTAGCATAGTGTTAATTTCTTTCTCAAAAGACTGTATTATGTCTCAAAAGAACGTATTTAAATAAGTTTAAATCTTGATTATGATTTAAACTTATTTCCCCTAGTATCACATAAGGTACTAGTTTAATACTTTATACAAAACCTAACTGCACTCTGAGCTTACAGTGTGGGGATTAGACTAAGTTTACATTTATAAGTGGACACCCATTCCCAAGAGCTATATGAGTAGTCAGTTTTTCCTCTGGACTAGTGAGGTTAGCTACGTTGAGGTTATTTGTTTATACGGAGTACAAAAACAAAACAAAGTCCAAGTCAAAAGTAACAATCAGATAACTACCTTCAAGTAATGTGGAAAAACATGGTTATGGCCATACCTGATTATTGTACTGAATCATGTTGTCCAAGTAACAGTTTTACTGTACACTAACTAGATAGTCCATTATTGTATGAAATTATTTTTGGGTCTTTAAAAATGAAGGACTTTTTTAATTCCACATTTTCTATTTTAGGTTTAGGAGAAGTGGACTTTTTTTTTTTTTTTTTCATTCTGAAAGGTCCCAAATTTTAGTCATCAGGAACCACTTACTTTAACAACATACAATCCTAAATCATTTAGATTCAAAATTCCTTGTTCTCATATGTTCCACGATTTGTTTCTTGGTAATTCTTTCCACTACCCTTTTGGCCAACTCAATCTATACATCATTGAAGTATTAATACTGTTCAGTAGTTTTCTCTCACCCCCATATGCCTAGACTCTGCTTGTAAGCGACTGCTCTCATCTATGAGTCTGGGAAATATATTTTGGGGTTTTACCTCCTAAAACAGCCTTCCTGTGAATAGTTTCTAGTGATTTCTTCCAAACTCAGAGGTAGATAGGAGATGTCAAAATGGTAGTCATAATTTTACTTAATGTCTTCAAACTTAAGGATATCCAATCTAATAAAAGAGAAACATGGTAAATAGCATATGACCACTACCCTTTCCATTGGCTAATCAAGGCAATATGCAAATTTACTGCCAGCCAAGATGGTGGCCGGCAGCCAGGCAGCTTAAAGTGAACATGAGGCTTGCTTGCTTCAGTGACGGAGGACTCCAACGTTCCCCGCCTGCCGCTGCAGGCCTCTGAGCTGCAACTCTAAGCAACTATGTTACAAATACAGAAGCTAAACAAAACCCCAGAAACCTACTTTAGTCCATCGGGCTTCAGCCAGCAGGATCGCAACTTTGTTTCAAATACAGAAGGTAAACAAAGGCCAGAAACCTGCTTTCAGCAGCGGAGGCCTAAGAGCTGGAGCCAAGCCTCAAAGCTAAAGCTGGCCCAGAATAAAAAAAAAAAAAGAAAAAAAGGAGCAGTTGGGAGCTTCAGTCACTCGCCAGCCTGAAAACAGCCCTCAGCCCCTCACCCAGACTGGCCAGGCACCCCAGTGGGGACCCCCACCCTGAAGGGTGTGTGACCAGCTGCAAACAGCCATCATTCCCTCACCAAGGCTGGCCAGCACCCCAGTGGGGACACCCATCCTGATCCAGGACACCCTTCAGGGCAAACCAGCCAGCCCCAACCCATGCACCAGGCCCCTATCCTATATAGTAAAAGGGTAATATGCCTCCCAGCACTGGGATCAGTGGAGCCGCGAGGCCTCCCGGCACTGGGATCAGTGTGACAGGGGAAGGCACCCCAACCCCCTGATTGGCCCTGCTCTGTGTGTGATGGGGTAGAGCCATAACCTCCCCATCGGCTCTGCCCTGACTGTGAGAGTGGCGGTGCCCCAAACCCCTGATCGGCTCAGCTCAGTGGGTGACAGGGGGCAGTGCCCCAACTCCCCTATCAGCCCTACTCTGTGAGTGACAGGGGGTGGCACCACAACCTCCCTATTGACCCTGCCTTGAGTTTGACAGGGGGTGGTGCCCCAACCCCCCAATCTGCCCTACCCTGAGCGTGACTGGGGGTGGCATCGCAACCTCCCGATCTGCCCTGCTCTGTGCATGACAGGGGGCGGTGCCCCAACTCCCCAATCAGCCCTGCTCTGAGCCCGACCAGGGGCTGCACCTAGGGATTGGGCCTGCCCTCTGCCACCCGGGAGCAGGCCTAAGCCAGCAGGTCGTTATCTCCCGAGGGGTCCCAGACTGCAAGAGGGCACAGGCCGGGCTGAGGGACCCCTCCTCCCCCCTGAGTGCACAAATTTTTATGCACTGGGTCTCTAGTTATTTAATAAGGACTGATGGCATCCGTGATAGCTATAGTGTCTAAGAGGAAAAATGAATGTCCAATAATTTTGGTTATACTGCAAATTATTTTGTAGAGTATAATTTTT
The DNA here is from genome assembly GCF_014108235.1 of Myotis myotis. Lineage (NCBI taxonomy): Eukaryota > Metazoa > Chordata > Mammalia > Chiroptera > Vespertilionidae > Myotis > Myotis myotis. The sequence continues at coordinate 204,689,676 of NW_023416324.1, read as the reverse complement.
TATATATTTTGGTGGCAAAGTACTAACTTAAAATACATAAAATACTTTAAAACCACATAAAACTATACCAAAGAATAGAATGGATAAAACCATAAAGCTGACATAGAAAGTAGGATAACATTGGGAGGCTCTGGTTGAATCAAGAGAGGATGGTCCCTTTCTCAATAACTTTCTCAGTAGGAGTCCCCAAATTCCCAAGAAAACCTGCAGTCATTTTGAAAACCACTAGGATAAGACTAGGTCCAAATTTAGAAAACCAGCATTATCCTGATGCAGCCTCCGTATCGCTAACTGTGTAAGTTTGGTCTCTATGACTTTCAGCTTTCTCGATCTCAGATAAAGTCATGAGGGAAAGAAAGAAGTAGACACCATCCTAGTCAAAACCTTTATAAAGTTTGATCTACATTTAATTACTTACAAGAATGGAAAGGCTTATGAATTTACTCTCAATGTATTTCTAAAGTGCTAAATAATAAGGTCCCCAGAGGAAATGTAGCCATAAGTCATTGTTCAGACAGTTTGAAACAGCAAGCAATATTTTTCTTCTGTATTTCAAGGCAATTTAAATTTCATATAGAACCCCTATGACTTTTTGTGATCATAAAAATGAATGACTAGAATGAAACAGATGAATGCCCAATGGCTATAATACATATTAATTGAATTATTTCTTAAGTACTTCACAAATATGAATTCATAATGGTCTATTACAGGAAAAGAAATTTCATTATTTAAAATATCTAACACCTGACAACCCATTGTAAGAAGCTAGCGTTCTCCTTTTCCTAGATTCATTGTGTAGGGCAGTGGTCAAAATACCAGGTGCAGGCGCGCACATAGAGTGTAATTGAAACTTCATGGCCCATGCGCAGAAGCCGGTATTTTGTGGAAGAGCCACACTCAAGGGGCCAAAGAGCTGCATGTGGCTCGTGAGCCTCAGTTTGCCGACCACTGGTGTAGGGGGTTATAAGAACAAATGAACAAAGATTTCTAAGAACAAAATGAATATCTTTTATATTTTGTTGGGTGAGCTTACTTTTTAACTTTTGGACCGTGTGATGCAAAGTTCTATTCATTATGAATATGCTGATTCAATCATTCATTTATTCTAGTACACTTCAATCTGGTTGAGTTGGATCTATGAAAAAACAAAATGTTCTTGAAACAATTAGAACTTTAATAAGTCTATTATACAGTATTCCAACAAACAATTAACTTTGGTAGATATATAATCAAATACTTTAGAGAAAAACAAGTATTTTGCTTAGAATTACAAATCCTCCATTGTTCTCCATTGGTAAGAGTTTAGTATTATGCTTTCGTAATATCCACTTAATCCCTAATGCTACTTTCTACTCTTTCCAATGTAAGGAGCATAACTCACAGGATATATTAAAATAATTTCTTGTCCTTTATATACCAATTGAATTTGGCCAATGGTGAAGGAGCAAGAGGTCAGTGTACATATTTCCCTGGTTCCCATGCCTGGGAACCACAGAGTTCTTTGAGAGAAAATCACTTCTCCCCTTCAGATGGCCTTTGCTACTAGACTCTCTCCCCTGGGTCTAGATAATCACTTACCCCTCTTGTCTTAATTAGGCCACACTCTGATCGACCTGCTGCTGTGTTGCTGAATTGCTTCCTGTGATTTTTCCACACCCTGCCTACATTTTGACAAATAGCACCTATATGCAACTCCCCAGTAATTATACTATGTGTGTATGCCACCTACTTTTTGTGGGTCAGTAATTAATACCTGTCATATTGTGTAACAGCATGTAATACAAAATACAGTCCTAGACCTGGACCTTTAAAAAAAAAAACAATTCAACCTTTAAGCAAATACTAAATGAGTGCCAATGCCATATGAAAGGAATTCTGTTGGATAATGAAAAAACGATAATACATTATTTGGCACATTCTATTCTGTTGCTAATCACACTTCTAAATGGGCACTGCCCCTAAGGTTTACTGAGAATCAATATACAGTTTTGAAAGTCTGCTCTCAAATATACAAGGTAAATATACAAAATCTACCTTAACTCCCGCTACAACTAAGAAGACGTTTTTGTTTTCCTTCTTTAATTTTTATCTGCTCCAGTTTAATGGGTCATTCTTATCAGAAGCAGATGCTCCCTGAGCATCATTATTGGCAGACATTAATAATACAACAGGTGCTAAGTTGCAGCAGGAACTGAGACTGACAAACACTGCCCTCCAGGGAGCTTGCATCTTGGTATTGGATCTTTTACATTATACTACTAGGAGGACACTGCTCTTTTTAAAAAAATTATTTATTTATTATTTTTTATTTATCTGTAATTAAAAAAATTATCTTTATTATTGAAAGTATTACAGATTTCCCTTTATTCCTCCATTAAACCCCTCCATCCTGCTCCTGCCCCCTCCCCGGGCACTAATGTCTGGGTTATAAATATCCTATATAATAAAAGGCTAATATGCAAATTGGCTGAATGGTGAAATGACTGGTCGCTATGATGTGCACTGACCACCAGGGGGCAGATGCTCAATGCAGGAGCTGCCACCTGGTGGTCAGTGCACTCCCACAGGGGAAGCACCTCTCAGCCAGGGCTGGCAAGCTCAGTGGTGGTGTTGGGAGCCTCTCCTGCCTCCACAGCAGCACTAAGGCAGGCAGACATCCCCTGAGGGGAGAGGGAGCTGGCAGGGCTGAGAGACTCCCCCCCACTCCAGTGCACAAATGTTGTGCACTGGGCCTCTAGTATGCATATAAGTTCCTTAGTTAATTTCTTTCTCCACCCCTTCCCTCTGAGATACCTCAGTCTATTTCATGCTTCCATTATTTTTCTTATTTTTCAATTACAGTTTATATTCAATATTATTCTGTATTAGTTTCAGGTGTACAGCAAAGTGGTTTGAAAATCATATACTTTACATATATATCTTGCCATATATCCATGTCTTTAATCTGGCCAGGAAAACATTCCTTTTTTTTCCAAGACATTCTATTACGATTCATTCCATTTTACTAAGCCCAGGGAGACTCGAGTTACCTTTTCACACACTATGTATATGTTGCCTTAGTCTTGCAAACTGGTTCTGTCTCACCAAAATCCTTCTGTGGCATTTTATTTTTAACTAGAGGCCCAGTGCACAAAATTCATGCACTCAGCAAAGGGGGGGGGGCCCTCAGCCCAGCCTGTGCCCTCTTGCAGTCTGGGAGCCCTCAAGGGATGTCCATATGATGGGGAGCGGGCCTAAGCCAGCAGTCAGACATCCTTAACACTGCCGTGGAGGCAGGAGAGGCTCCCGCCTCTGTTGCTGCGCTCACCAGCCCTGAGCCTGACTTCTGGCTGAGCAGAGCTCCCCCTGTGGGAACACACTGACCACCAAGGGGCAGCTCCTGCATTGAGTGTCTGCCCCCTGGTGGTCAGTGCACATCATAGCAACCAGTCATTTCACTGTTTGGTTGATTTGTATATTAGCCTTTTATTATATAGGATTATTTTTGTGACATTTTAGAGTAACTCTTGTTGATCTTCAGCCTGTGGATTATATTTCAGCATATTCATTTTCATCTTCCATATAAAAATGCAATTTATAAGAAATAATCTCTTTAAAGAGGTTTGTCCTATTGTTTTCTAAAAATATAAATTTTTAAATGAATTTGTTTAAAATCATTTAAGATTTAAAATTAAGCCTCTAACAATTGCCTAGCATATGCTAAAAAGTATGTTAAAGATTGAGCTCCCAGAGAAAGATGTTTGAAATAGTCTGGGGTTTCTCCTTGATAGCAAGTTTTTCTCGTTATTTTGACTCAATACCTTAAAAAAATTGCCCAACCGGTGTGGATTAGTGGTTGAGCATTGACCTATGAACCAGGAGATAATGATTCCATTCCGGTTAAGGCACATGCTCATGCTCGGTTGGCTTGATCCCCAGTAGGAGGCTTACAGGAGGCAGCTGATGAATGATTTCCTCTCATCATTGATGTTTCTATCTCCCTCTCCCTCTCCTTTCCTCTCTAAAATAAATAAAAATATATTTTTTTAAAAGAAATTGAGTAAAAATTTTAAGTAAAACAAAACAAAATCCAACCTTCTTTGGAGCAAATTACTATTTCCTGCACGAACCCTGTAATTCTCAGAGATGTGGACTTTCTACAAGTATTCAAATGATGAGCCAATTGCAGCTGTGCGGTCTATAAATATTCTGGAGCCTCCTAGCTCTCCAGATATAAGTGACCTTTTATAACCAAACACTGTCCGCTGCCCCAAAACAGAATTCTCCTAATTTCTTGCCATAAATCCAGTTTTTGTTTCTGTGTAATTGTCAGGCATCATACAAAATAAAAATAAATATGGAGTTAGTATCATTTGGTTTTCAATTTTTCATCCAGTAGGTAAACATTTACCAGATTTCTCACAGTAGGTTTACTTTCAATTTCAAAACACTCGTCACAGAGATTTATTCGAATTCAGCAGAAAGAGGGAAGTATTCCCACCAAGTCATGTAGTGGTTACGGTTTGGCTGAAGTCCTTTGAAACTTCTGAACATGGAGCTGTAGATAAACCTCTCAGATGTCACTGTGGTGGGTACATACGTTACTGTTCTATGTAGTTCAAGCAGCATCTTCAGCGTCTGAGTCTTGGTTGTAGGCTTGGTCAGAAAGAGTATTTTATGTATTAGACTGAGTGATGTTTTCATTAATTTCTACTAGTGTTACACTCCAATATAATGGCACCAGTAGTAGAAATGGGATCACTATTAAATTTGAATATCCACATAGAATCAAAATTAATATGTTTTTAAGATCACAGTGCTCCATATTTAGTATGTCTGATTAGATTGTGAACAGCAGCAATATTTTGTCCATTCTTAGAATTTTGTGTCTGTGGATTGACCATTCCCCCCTTAGAGATGCCAGATATTAATGCCAGATATTAATGTCCTGCAGCTGGTGAAACGATTCATCTGTAGAGTTTCCTCCTTTTATGCCTTGTGCTATTTCTGGATTTCTAATTTGAAAATACTAGTGGGTTTTTCTAGATTTGCATTTTAAAATTGCACTTTCCCCCGCTCCCCCCGACCCCCAGAAAGGATGAGTGACTTCCCTTAGCACATTATTTCACTTTTCTCCTATATGCAAAATTGTACTTTTCCAAGTTTCAAATATTTCACTAATTTCTGATTATTGATATTATTGTCTCCATATGAGGTTGATATTTCCTAAGTTGTGTTAGCCTTTAGTCATTTCATTTTGTTTGGTTGTTTTGATTAAAGTATTACAAATAGTAGAACTTGTCTCCATTTTTCCCTATTGACTTCCCCCTGGCCTCCCCCACCCACCTTGCACATCCCCTCCCCCCCTCAGTGTCTGTATCCATTGGTTATGCTTATATGCATGCATACAAGTCATTTGGTTGATCTCTTAAACCCCTCTCCCTACCCTGGGCCCCACAACCCTCCCCTGCCTTCCCACTGAAGCGAAATAAGCCACTCAGAGAAAGACAAACATCACATGATCTCACTCATTTGTGGAATATAATGAACATCATAAACTGATGAACAAAAATAGATAGAGACACAGAAGCATCAAACAGACTATCAAACTTCATTTGGTTTTTATAATGAGTGTTAGGAAGAGAGCTATTCCTTTCCAGATGTTATCAAGAAAGCTTCTGAGATCTTCAATCACTATACAGTTCTTAGTATCTATGTTATTCCAGGGTACTTTAACCACTTTATAGAGTTTTAAATTTTGGATTAAGTAGGCTTAATCTCATAATTTCTGAATGGGGTTACCTGGATTACTGTGTACGAAGGTGTTGTAACAGCTGCTGTGGGTCTGTGAGAGGGAATGAGTACATGTGCTGAATGAATATATTCTGACCCAACTGAAACCTATCAAAACATATTACAAAAAGACAGAGTTTGATTAAAAAGGAAAATGTCATCAGATGGCTAGGATCTGCCAGGTAAATCCCGCCCCCACTCCCACCCAGTATCGACCACGTGGCTTCTTTCTCTTTGAAATAGCAACTAACCTTTTGCTATTGACATATTTTCTAATACTAAAACTCAATCCATTAAAATGGCTAATGCAACCTTGAAAGAAAGGGTAAGGCAAAATGATGATGGAGAGAAGTCAGAAGGTTAAGGTATTTTCTGTTGGAGCAAGGAGCCTGCTGAGTTACAAAGATCAGGAAATGCCGTGGAGAAGAAGGTTTAGGGAGGCCTTAGCTACCTGGAGTGTGTTCAGAACAACTTCCGCTCCTCTGAAAACGCTGTCTAGTGCTCTGACTTTTGAAAATATATTCTTTTATTTATGACTCTAATATTTTTATATGGTTTTGACAAATTCTTGGTCATTGCTTGACGCTATACATGTATAGCAATAGAAAATTAAATTTAACAAAATATTTACCTATTCTACCATATCTGACATTATGAACATTTTTCTTCTCTGGTCTGTACATTTGACAATTTATGAAAGAATGCTATATTTTTGGAGAAATTGTTGTAATTATTATATAGACTAAATTTCATTATAATTTTGAAAACAAATATTATTAAGTGTAGGATTGTGATAAAAAAAAAACCCCATAGATTTAGCGTATGTTCTATCATTCTAGGATGTAATTAGCCAGAATATATAGTCATTATCAAGAGAAAAACAGCAGCTTCATGAGAAAAAATATCAGATCTCAGTACAAAAGGGTATTTATACATAGAGACAAAGTTTCTGGATAAAATATTTGTTTTGTGGGCAACACCTTGCAATTCATAAAATAAACTGGTAGTTGTTTTTTAAATTGTCCTAAGGGTGGGGAATTTGTATTTGGATTAATTCTATAATATGTAGATCGTAGCCCAATAAGAATGTGTGGACAAAATAGAGGTGCTACAATAAATCTAGCCAAAAGTAAACTCACAGTGTGATCTGATCATAATTTCCTACCTGGGAAGTCCATGGAGGGTAGTCATGCCCCAGACATATAACTTATTTATTTAGAGGTTTATCTCTGTCCTAAGCAAGCCCTGTCCATTGTTTTTGTGTGTCTAGGTTAACACACCTGTGAATTAAGTTTAGTCACCCTCAAGAGGGCACATCATCTTAACTCTCCTGTAATCCAATTGCTGCTTTGCTTTCCCCCACCTCCCTGTAATCTTCCTTGTGTTCTCTCCTTAATTTCAAAGAGTAAAAGAAGCTGCAAAACTGTCATTCTCCAGAGCATTTGAGATCTCATTTTCTGGCAATTGTCCTCAGTTTGGCTCAAAGAAATTCTATCCTTTAATATATATATATATATATATATACTAGAGGCCCGGTGCACAAAAATTTGTGCACTCGGGGGGGGAGGGGGGTCCCTAAGCCCGGCATGTCCCCTCTCGCAGTCTGGGACCCCTCGGGAGATAACTACCTGCTGGCTTAGGCCTGCTCCCAGGTGGCAGAGGGCAGGCCTAATCCCTAGGTGCAGCCCCTGGTCGGGCTCAGAGCAGGGCCGATTGGGGAGTTGGGGCACCGCCCCCTGTCATGCACAGAGCAGGGCGGATTGGGAGGTTGTGATGCCACCCTCAGTCACGCTCAGGGTAGGGCCGATTGGGGGGTTGGGGGGCACCGCCCCCTGTCATACTCAAGGCAGGGTCGATGGGGAGGTTGTGGCACCACCCCCTGTCATGCACAGAGCAGGGCCCATCAGGGGGGTTGGGGCTTCGTACCCTGTCATGCACAGAGCAGGGCTGATCAGGGGGTTGGGGAGCTCCCCCCTGCCAGGCACAGAACAGGGCTGATCAGGGGGTTGCGGAGCCTTCCCATCACGAACAGAGCAGGGTGGATAGGGAGGTTGTGGCCCCACCCCCTGTCACACACAGAGCCGCAGGGCGATCAGGGGGTTTGGGCGCTGCCCCCTGTCACGCTGATCCCAGTGCTGGGAGGCATATTACCCTTTTACTATATAGAATAGAGGCCTGGTGCATGGGTGGGGGCTGGCTGGTTTGCCCTGAAGGGTGTCCTGGATCAGGGTGGGGGTCCCCACTGGGGTGCCTGGCCAGCCTGGGTGAGGGGCTGAGGGCTGTTTGTAGCTGGTCACACACCCTTCAGGGTGGGGGTCCCCACTGGGGTGCCTGGCCAGTCTGGGTGAGGGGCTGAGGGCTGTTTTCAGGCTGGCGGGTGACTGAAGCTCCCAACCACTCCTTTTTTTCTTTTTTTTTTATTCTGGGCCAGCTTTAGCTCTGAGGCTTGGCTCCAGCTCTTAGGCCTCCACTCCTTAAAGCAGGTATCTGGTTTGTTTGGGTTCTATAATCGAAACACTGTTTCAACTCCAACTCTGAGATCCTGGCTGGCTGAAAGCAGGTTTCTGGAGTTTGTTTAGAGTCTATATTTGTAACAATGTTTCAAACTGCAAGCTCAGAGGCTGACAGCGGCAGCCGGGGAAACTGGCTTCCTCCATCACTGAAGCAAGCAAGCCTCATGTCCGCTTCAAGCTGCCTGGCTGCCCACTGCCATCTTGGCTGGCAGTTAATTTGCATATCGCCCTGATTAGCCAATGGGAAGGGTAGCGGAGGTATGGCTAATTACCATGTTTCTCTTTTATTAGATAGGATACACACACACACACACACACACATACACACACACTAATAAAAGGTAATATGCTAATTAGACCAGATAGACCAGACGTCTTCCAGACATCCTTCCAGACAAAGCCATGATGGCGGGGGCTGAAGCAGAGGCAGTTCGGGGCAATCAGGCCAGCAGGGGAGCAGTTAGGGGCAATCAGGCAGACAAGCAGTTGGACATTCCCTGAGGAGTTCCATATTGGAGAGGGTGCAGGCCAGGCTGAGGGACCCCCCCTCCCATGCACAGATTTCATGCACTGGGCCTCCAGTGTGTGTGTGTGTGTGCGTGTGTGTGTGTGTGTATACACAATTTTATTGATTTCAGAGAGGAGGGGTGAGGGAGAAAGAGATAGAAACATTAATGATGAGAGAGAATCATTGATCAACTGTATACTGCATGCCCCACACTGGGGGTTGAGCCGGAAACCTGGGCATGTGCCCTGACCAGGAATCTAATCATGACCTTGTTCATAGGTTGATGCTCAATCACTCAGCCACACCAGCCAGGCTCAAATAAATTCTTACAAAAATTCTCTACAGGTTTGGACATTTCTTATGTTGAGAAATGCTACCAGAAGTTTAATTTTCTTACCTTAAGTTTTTCCTTCCCCATGAATTATTCTAATTATTTTATTTTTATTCATAAATAAAAACAAGCTTCTTAGGTGATGAAATAAAAGCAAGAGTCTTATGTAGTGAAATATTACTGTTAGTTCTAATACAATTTTATAAATATCTAAGCAAGGCTGATTGATAGATATGTATATATGACTGAGAAATGTGATTTATAACTATAAATATAGGCCTAGTGTGGGCATGAGGTTCTATTTTGTAATATAAAAATGTTACAAATCTAAACACAAAATGAATACATAGATGATGTACTATAGAATTGTATACTTAAAAACCTATATAATTTTATTAACCAAAGTCACCCCAATAATTCCAATTAGAAAACAACAAAATTAAGTAAACATTTTGCATTGTGGGGGTTTAATGAACCTTTCTGAAGTAAATGAATGAATAAATGACTAGTTTATCTATAATAAAATGTGTCCTAATGATCACATTGGTTGAATACAATGAACTACTTTAATAGAAGTGTATGTCAAAAGAGATTTATTTTACACTAATAAAAATTCATTTAAAAATCAACTTTCTATTATTGAAAGTTAAAGAAAAATAAGGTTTCATTTTGCCAAGACCTTTAATAATGTTTATGGAACAAAATTACTAGTGAGTCATAATAAGAAAGATTTACTAATTATAACATTTGTAGAATTAGGATATCCATATATAATATTTCTAAAAGTGGATTTATCTATGTATCTAGCTTATATGAATATTTGATTTACAAATAAATTGTATTTTCACTGTAAATAAAAGTAAATTGGAGTTTCAAACATTTTAAATTAAAGACACTATATATTTTACTAAAAACTTATTACACCAGTCACCAAATCTCTTTGTAGGTTTATTTTCTTTTATTTTTTTCTTTAAAGTTGAGCATGGGATGGGACTTTTGAGATAGTCAATAGGCTTATCAAACACACACACACACAGACACACACAGACACGCACATGCGCGCACACACACACACACACTAAAGTGGATATCAATACTCTTATGCATTTGCTTTGACCTAAAGACACCTGCTTTGGAGGTCAATGCATGTTCTCCTCTTTCTCACAATCCTTTCTCTGCTGCTTTCTTTATTCTTTTGTGTTTATTTGTTGTTAATCCTAATCCTAGGATATTTTCCGTTGATTTTTTTTAGAGAGTGGAAGGGTGGGAGGTAGGAGGAGGTGGGGAGAGAGAAAGAAAGAGAGAAACATTGATGTGAGAGAGACACATCAATTGGCTGCCTCCCACAGGCTCCCCAACCAGGCTGGAATGAAACCTGCAATTCAGGTACCAGGTACATGCCCTTGACCTGTAATTGAACCTGAGAGACCCTTTGGTCCTTGGGCTGATACTCTAACCACTGAACACACCAGCCTGGGCTGTTTTCTTTATTCTGATGATCTGTCTGCTGTCTCATTTTTGCATGAGTTTCTGGATAAAATATTTGTTTTGTGGGCAACAGCTTGCAACTTATAAAATAAACTGCTGCCTCATTTCTGCCTAAGAAATTAGAAACAATAAGAATAAGATCTGATAAAGGCTCAGGATATAACCTCTTCTAGGACCTTGTGTATTGTAAAATAAAGAAAACATAGAACATTCCCTCACAAATGGGTACTCTGCAGTCTCGCCCTTGCCAACCACCTCACAGAAGCTGCATGCACGTGATTTGATGGGGGTCATCACATCTGCCCGGAGAATGATTTTTCTCATGTGGAAGTGGAAGCCCAAGGCGTCCTCAATTAGATCAGGCTCTTTCCTAGTGCTTCCAAAGACATATCTTCAGAGACCTGAACAATCTCTGTTTCTTTCTCTTTGTTCTTGGCTGTTTGATGTGTCTTTTTATGTTTGTCTTAGAAGTAACTTTATGTGACTTGTGATTTTTTAAAAAAGTGTCTTATTGACTTATCTTTTATCTTCCTAGAAGGCAGGGCCATGAAGTTAATCACTTTGTTTGCTATACCAGTTTTGGCCTATAGTCAGTGATCAACAATGACCCATCCTTGGCTCTCAACAAATGTTCATTGGAATTTAATTCAGACTTCTTTCTCCTACCAAAAAAAGTTGTAAATTGTTCCCCTGCTTTTTATAAACATACTTCTTATACTCTGTGGTAAGGCATATAATTAAGTGATTATTTTCTTTAATTCTCTTTTGAGGTAGATGCCACACAGTTATATTGGCAGGATGGAACTTTTTGTGGGTTTTTTTTTTTTCAGTTTGCAGCTGAATACTACATTAATTACATTAAATGAGACTCTCATCCTAGAATACTCTTTTTTAAGTTCTTATTATGCAAAATTTGTCAGATAATTATTTTCTGTTCATGTAAGGTGTTCATATAAGTTGTTCCCTGATCAGGCAATGACCGTGAAACATAAAAATATCTCTGAATTGCACCAGTCCAGTCGACAAATAAAATTAATCAACAAAATGGATAAAGCAATGAAGTGACATTATACATAGACATAAAGAAGGAATTTCTAACTCTTATGAGTCTACTACATTAAACATTTGAAGCAAATTTTCTTTCATTATCAAATAGAGATGATAAAATCTGCCTTGGAGTTTTGCATAAGGATTAAAACCACAACCAGATAAATATTAACATACTTGCACAGAGTAGTAGAAAATATATATAATTTTCTAGGAATTTGAATATTCGGTGATTGTCTAAGCCAATGATGCATGCAGATGGATTATTTCTCTCCATTAAACTGGATGTATATAATTATATAACTTTTCAAATAGTAATGGGTTCTTTAATTTAATTATGGAAATATCTATCTTTGTAAAAAATAGCATTATAAATATTTTTTATTTATTTATGTAAATATATATCGCATCCTTTTTCCAGAAATTGAGATAGCTGAATCCAAGCATGGGTTTATTTTTATCACTAAATAGGATTCTTATTTGAAAGGTAGAGGCCCAGTGTATGAATTTGTGCATGGGTGGATCAGGGCCGGGCCTGTCAGGAGGAGGAGAGGGTGGGAGGTTGGCCAGCTGGCCCACCCCAATCAGGGCCTGATCAGGGCTGGGCCGGCTGAGCGGAGGGGCTATGGGTGATTAGCCAGCAGTCCCCACCCCTAAATAGGGTGAGAGGGGCCAATTGGGAGTCAGTGGCTGGGGGAGGAGCTGTGGGAGGTTGGCCAGCCAGCCCCACCCCTGATTGGGATGGGGGAGCGATCAGGAGTGGAACTGGCTGGGGGGAGGGGCCGTGGGATGGTGGGGGCTTATCTAGGGTGGGGCTGGCTGTGGGGAAGGCCTGTGGGCAGTGGCTGGGTGGCCCCATCCCCTATTGGGGTGGGGGGCAATGAGAGGTGGGTCTGGCTGGGGGGAGGGGCCCTGGGGAGGGCGGTTGGCCGGGAGAGACTGATCAGGGGTGGGTGGCTGGGGGGAGGGGCCTTGGGAGGTTGATGGTCAGTCCTACCCTCTGATCGGGCCAGTTCGCTGACCACAGTGGGCATCATAGCCACCGGTCGTTCTGGTCGTTATGGTGTTATGGTGTTATGGTCGCTGGCTTTTTATATAGAGAGAGATATCTAATAATATGTAGTTGAAGTAATGTGACAACTTTAGGTCATAATCTCTCAGGTCAGACTTTTTTAAAGCTGTGTTGACCTTTCTACACTCCAGTGTGTCATTCAGTATAATGAGTGCTCATTTCCTAAATAATTTCCCAGTGGCCTAAAGAGCACAGCTTCTACAGGTGCTTCTTGGTCTCTGTGGTGTAGTCTACACCGTGGGAATATATAGCAAATTATGGCACACACTTCCACTATAGGGTAGAATACAATTGTTACAATTATGTTTTTGGTTGTTTTAAACCAAGTAATTCTAAGTGGATTGTATTACTAATAATGTAGTGAAATTTACATGCTGATATGCAATATTAAATGGACATTTTCCATTTTCATAAGTTTTACCAATCATGTTTATGTTCATCTGCAAACTAATTTTAAGACTAATTTTAGGATATAAAATAGTATGAGCAAGGCAAGGCCATATCAGGGCAAATTCCTTTAGTGCAAGTGTAATGATAATTTTCATCATCTCCTATGGCTCTCCGAGGTCTTTTTCCATTTTTGCAAACTGATATTTTGTTGTTTTAAAGCTTGAACAACAAATGGGACATATTATTTAGTCCAGTGAAATTATATGCTGGAAAAACTCTTCTTGTTTTGCATAATCAGCTTCTTAAACTTTCCTAATGAAATATTCCTACTCAAATCACTCCTTGTACAGTAAAGAGAACTTTGATTTATTTGATTGCAAGCTAAAGCACACTTGTGTAAACAGCATATTGTGCACAATATGTTCTCATAGTATCACACACATTAGCCTACTTTCCCCCTCTACACTATTAAAAATAGTATCTTTCTTATAAGGAGAAAAGACTTGGCTTTCTCTTGAATATCCATTTTCTTTTCATGCTTAATCTGAATAATGTGTGAAGCCACTATTTAAAATTAGAAATAAATAATCTATAAAATGTAATTCATATTATATTTCCATAAAGGGATTCTTGGAAGTGGATCAAAGACATGTCATTCTTTATGAGATCTGAAGATGAGAGAGGGCAGTATTTTTCCCTTCAAAATTGTTAAAATCCCACAAACATTTTTCTATTCACAAGGTCACCTAGAAAATATGGGTTGAGGAATAGGTTCACACGAAAGGAAAATCTATGCACTACTATGGGCACACACATACTAACTATCTTATCTATCTATCATCATCATCTATTATATCGTCATTTAATTTATTATTATTTTAATATATGATATAAAATATGTATTCACTGTTCTGTTAGGCTATATATTTTATACATTAAATGCAAAGCAACATTTTCATCATGGATCATAGATTTTTCATATCATCAAAGAATCTCTTGACCCACTGCTTACTCCTTCTTACTTGCCCACTGTCTTTTCTTCAGACATATCAGCAATGCACTGAAAAGTTACATTTGTTGATGCCTTTGAAACAGTTGCTTACCAGTCACATGCATTATTACCTCAGTATATTCAGATCTCTGCTAAAAAGTCATCAAACGGGACTTTCCAGATCACCCTACCTAACATACAATCCCAATTCATTCTGTCCGTTTCCCTGCCTTGTTTTCTAAATAATGCATATCACTCCTGGGCACATTCATTGACTTAGTTGCTTATTGATGTGTAGAGTTTACCCTCAATTAGAATGTAATCTCCATAAGGGCAGGGGTCGTTACCCTGGCAAATCCCCACGGCCTAGAGCATTGTCTGAAATACAGGACACACTAAAAACAATTTCATCAACCAATATATGAATGGATTGGTGAATTTAAAGAAAAGATGATTGAAACATAAAGTAATTATCTTGTAAAATACTTACCTTCAACAATTATGCCTACTGTAATACTAAATATGGTAGCTGAAACCAAATAGGAATAACTCAATAGCAAAAGAAATTGGTTCAGGCTTTTGTTGTTGGTTTTTATTTATTTATTTTTATTTTATTTTGTGGGGTTTCTTAGTGACTCCTGTGAGGTTATTGATGTTGCACATAATAAAAAGCAATGTTAACATATTATATCAATAGGAGGTATCAAACAATATGCAAGATATGGTTTGTAGGATCTTAGGTGCCGGGAGCCGGTCCATCCTTGCTGTTTCAAGGGACCTGGCATATATGGAATACTGTTCTTAATATGTTTGCTCACCTTCTTGGCACTATGTGTTTTAACCAAGGTCACCTCTCTGAGAAAGGATATTTCCCCAGGTAGGGATTTTCCCCTGAAGTTAGGGAGGGAATAAAACCCCTTAACTAAGTGCCAGGCGGGTAGTTAATCACTTTAACTACAAACAATCATGCTTAAGCTACATAATCTTTACTCCCTGGAATGGAGATAAGAAATGCCCTAACCTTTGGAATAGAGATTGATAGGATTGGAATCAACTGGTATAAATACAGATGTAACAAGTCAACAGGACACAGAACCTAGACACAGAAACTGGCCACAGAACCTAGACACAGAACCTAGACACAGAACCTACACAGAACCTAGAGACAGAAGAACTTCGCTGGAGAGAACATGGCAAAAGATCCTGGACAGAAACTGGAGACAGAACCTAGAGACAGAACCTAGCGAGAGAACATGGCAAAAGATCTTGGACAGAACCTGGCTACAGAACCTGGCTGGAGAACCTACAGAACCTGGCAATAGAACCAGGCAAGAGAACCCAACCATGCTGATCAACTGAACGCTGCCTCTGTGTCATTCCTTCTTCACCAACTCCGTCCACACCTTTGGGGACCCCTGGACCTGCTGGGGTTGGACCCCAGCACTTAGGAAAACATGGGACAACCAGGGATAATAATAATAAAAAAAAACTGAAACAATTTACCACTCTCAAGGACTGTAAAACGCATTGCCTTTAAGATTATTAACATCAGGGCGAACAATATTTAATTTATAATCCTTTCAATGGGTAGAATCTTCTCCAGCAATCCTGTTAGGCAGATTCATTTGTGTGTCCTAACTACGCGCGTTCTTTCCTATGGAGGACCACAGGCCAAGTTTTGTTGTATTAAGCATAATAACGAATCAAAAAGATCCATATCAGAAATATACACTATCCAGCTTACGTCATCCCCAAGCCAAATTCATACCTACCACATTCGTTTCTCTCCTTTTTCTTTGTGAGAGCTTAATGTGTAACTTGGATATTCGATTACTTCTTTTCCACGATGGATTTCCAAAAAATTCAGGTCCTTATAAGTGGAATTGCTTACGGGAGTACGTGTGTGTGTGCACGCACGTGCAGTTTCCTAGAATCTGTGACCAAATTACTTAAGATGCTGGAAATAAAAAAGAGATTTTGGAGATGGGAAAACAAGGCATGACGATGAGCACTTTATATGTGATGATAAAAAAATAAATAAACATCCCAGGTTGTCAGTGATGCCAAAGAAACACAGTTTTTGTTTTTTAATACCATATTTGTTGCTAGGCATGTAATACACTTCTTTCCTTTCCCTCTACCTTTATTCCATTTATGTTCCCTCAGGGAAAAATTAGACCTCTACTCACCTGGGATATATGCATATCAGATGTCTAAAGTGGTAAGTTTTAGAAGAGAATAGGGTTAGAGTAAATCAGTTGTCCTGAAACCTGGCTTTTCATTACAATCCTTTTAGGAACTTAAAAAAAAAAAAAAGTGTGCATTCCTGAGCCCCACTGCCAGATCCAGCAATTTAGAATGGGGCAGGTTGGGTGGTATAAGTCAGTACCTTACGAAGTATTCCAGGTTGTTGGAATTATCAGTCAGGTTGGGAACAACTTTGATCATGGGCTTTGATGTTTCCTTCCATTCTGAGATACTGACCTGAACATTCTCTTTCTTTTGTCCTGTGTTTATGACAAGAATAAAATAGTTACTTTCCACTGACATTGATCCCCACCCACGTGTGCATTTTTAGCCCAAAAGACTGATAAATTCCCAGCACTCGGTGTTCTGCATCTGGAGGCTGAAAAACGTGAATTTACTTTTGGAGCTTTTGCTTAAGAACTCACCTTAATTTGACAACAGCCCAGGTGCCTGTTACCTATAGTTTCCTGGAAAACTGAATGTGTGCGGCATTGTTTTAAATTGTACTTTAGAGTATCTGATATATTGAACTATTTCTGCTGATCCCTCTGCCTTTAGTCTCCCCACTTAACTCCATCTTCTAAACAGCTCCTTTAGTATATCTTACAAATTCAGCATCAGCCATGTGATCAGTATCAGTATAAGTGATTTGCACGTGACATTGGCAGGTTGATCCTAAGTCTTAGTGTTACTGACCTTGTCTTAATGTCATATACTTTGCATGGATGTTAATGATGGTGATAAAGTGGCACACACACACAGAAACACACCAACCCCCTTCCCCCCCAAAAAACCCAACCCAGATTGCAGTAGGTATGAATCTTAGAGCTGTGGTTGGTACTATCATTTACAAAAATATAATAAACAAATGTAATATCTTGATGTATAATATTGCAATAAATAGTTTATATAAATAAAATAAAAATATATAGTGCTATAGAATATATAATGTATATACTAGATATATAGGCATATATGTATTATATATCTATACATATAGTAGATATATATGTATACATATACATATATATATATGTAGATATATACATAAGATTTAAATGAAATTCAAGAGCATACCTGTACCACAAAAATAATTACTTATATCTCAAAAGATATAACATTCTTGATTTGGTTTGCTTCTGTTAGAGTTAAATATATTTTATTGAGAGGAGAAAAATACTTGGCGATTATTTTAAGAATGTAATTTCCTGTGAAAATTACATCTAGTGTTCCATTTCCCTCTTGCTGGTTTGTGACATCAGACTTATTTTTCATGGGCATCTGAAGAATAGCCCTGAATCTGCAGATTAATTCAGAGTTATTGTAATTTCCTTGTGCAAATGTCTTGTTAGGTGTTTTTTTTTTTTCTTCTTCTTCTTCTGTTTTATGTAAATGATCCAGATGGCAACAATTCTTTTGAGATAAATAATATAATGTAATTTGGTCAACAACATACTTGATTATATCTATATCTGATGTTGAAAAAATGAAAGTAGTATGATATATTGTGATACAACTTAAACTTCAGAAAACATAAGTAATTTTTCTAAGTTTGAATTATCATTTGGGCAAGTACTTCTTCTTTGTTGTGGAACACATTTTGAATCTAGATTTTTGGATCTAGATTCTCATTTGTACTATAGGGATGATAAGAGCTACCTTTCAAAGGTGTTTTAAAGCCAAGAGAAAATATCTGTAAAATGTGTACCTCACAATTTAGACTCAGTTAATTCAAGTTCTTTATTATTTTAGTCTCAAAGTCGAAACAATAAAATCATTGCAGTAATAACCGAATATATATACTGATGATCCTCAACTTACAGTGGGGTTATGTACTAAAAACCCCATTTTTAAGTTCAAAAAATTCTAAATAAAAAACGTTTTTAAGACACTTAATCCACCCAACATCATAGCTTAGCCTAGCCTGCCTTAATCATGTTCAGGACACTTCCATTAACTTACAGTTAGGCAAAATCATCTCACTGCTGCTGTCCATCATCATAGGAGGGTATTACACTGTATATCATTAGCCCAGGAAAATTCAAAATTCAAAATTAGAAGTAGAGTTTCTACTAAATGTGTGTCACTTTCATACCATTGTAAAGTTTTAAAAGATTATAATTAGAAGACTGTATTTGACTTATCACATAACCACATATATATAATTTTCTTCATAATCAAAATTACTTAAGTCCATTAGGTTTTTGGAGAAAAATAATTTATCTCATACATATTTTCTAGAAACTTGACCTATTGCTTCATCAAGACCATAAGTATAACCCTGCCTTCTAAGTGTAATTCTAAGGTTGTGAGGTTTTTCTTTCTTAGATGCTTCCCTGTCGATAAGCTAAGTTCCTGCTGGCCTTGACCCTCAGCGACTCTAAATGAGATAACTTCCTGTAGTCTGAATTTTTTCTTATAGAAAAGTGCATTTGTTCTCGTTTGTGACCCACTTCATGAACAGGCTCCACTGCCACATATTACAAAGGTCTGGTAGGCCATCTACACATGCCACTTGTAGTAAAGTCTTAAAATGCTTCCTGCAGACTAATTTGGCTATATGTAAACACATTCACTCTATGATAAGAAGAAAACAACCCTCAATCCCAGTAGATAGCAATGAATTTATTTCTATTCAGAGAGTAAAACTTCAATCACCATTCATAATAGCTGTTTAACTGAGTTCAATTATAGAATTAAAAGAACTGGTCTATAAGAAGTCATGCTAACGTATTCTTGAATCTGTTTGCTAATATTTTTCTGCCTTATTTCTCTGTTAGTCCTATAGGAGGAATCACCTGGAGTGATTTGTAAGGTACCTCTGTGTTCGCTATGCATGACTGCTTTCCCACTTTTGTTTGACCTGTTATCCCATCTATTACTGTTTATAGATTACTGCTTCTTAGCTATCATTGTAGGACACATAACAAAGCTATTTACTTTAAAAGGTGACAAAAAATAGGTCATTGGATCAAGTGGAAGTATGTACTTTGGAATAGAAATATAATCAGGTCAGTGATTTTTAAAGGATAACTTTATATTCTATTGCAGGTTATTTAAAGAAACAAAAAATAACATTAACATTCATAGTTTTGGTAACAGTGATTATTTGATGATGAAGAGTTAGAGATGGAGCTTTAGGTAATTTAGATGAACATATCTTAAGTGAATGAATGATGTTTATAAACTTTGAATTGCTTTGATAAAATTGGGTAAAATTAACTTTAGCCACATTGTTAACTTAGGTGACAAAAATAAGTTGATTAATCTAAAAATTTACCATGTTTTAGAGGTGCTGATATGTACACATTTGCCCTCATTGGGGTAATCTTCTTCATAAATATGTGCCTAATTAATCCACTGCTGAACTCAACATACTGTATCCTAGGCACTAGGATACACAGGGTATATGACAAGTGGTATATCCATATCGAGATATACAAATTAAACAATCAATTAAAATATAGAGATATGTATGAGGAATATTCACAGACTTGAAACTACAAGTCAAGAAGCCAAGACCTTAAACCTTTTATTTTTTAAAATACACACACAACCTAACTACACAAAAGTATATTTTTATATTTCCTGCTGAAGTTCGAATTTATGCATTATTCAAGAGCAAGAATAAAATCCATTCTTGAGGACAGATTTAGGACAGTGTATTGAGGATTATAGTTTTGAGCAGGGTGTGTATAAGATCTTAGATAGAAGAGGTCTGGAACAGGTAGTTTCGTATCTTCTTTGTGATCAGGAAGAAAGTGCAATATTTTTCATTTGGCTCCAAGTCATAGGGAACACACACACAAACGTGCACATACATACACACATGCATCTAAAACACACGTTTGTTTTGAATTCTTTGTGCTTGCTCTCCATTTGAATCCTTATTTGTGACAACAAAAATCAAGAAAAGGCAAAAAGAAAAATAATAATTATTGTTTTGGTTTTTTTAGGAATCTTGTGTTCAATCCCCATCCTCAACTCCTTGAGTATTTCATCATCCTCTGTGGTTTCTCTAAATATTCATGCAACATTGCAAGGGGTCTGTTCATTAAATTTCTCATGATTCTCAATATAAATGTAAATTTGTATAATTATGGAACTCTGATTTAAAAGAAAATGTCTAAATTTTTAGGTACAAAACTAAACACATTCTCATCAACATCCCTTAAAAAACATTTCTTCTAATGCTATTTTGGTTTAAGACATCCCCTTTCATTTAGTTTAGTAAGCTAGAATCTTAGCAACATGTTCTATTTTGTATTCTTTTCTCACACTCAGTGGCTGACTATGTCTTTCAAAATCAGCTTGGAATCCTTAACAATTCTACAACTTTCTGTTTCTTTCCATCTGCTTTAGATACACTGCTTTCTTCTGTTTCAAGAAGTGGTCCTCACCACAGTGAAGACTTTGGGGTGTCTTTCCTCAATATCCTCAGCCAGAGGCCGACCTCATTCACAACTGCCTCACAATCTTAACTCCAGGAATTCCAGTTCAGGAATACCCATCTGCTACCCAGCTTGTGCACACTTTATTGGTATGAAAAAAATAAGTCAGAATCTCCATTATAAGGGCACATTTTGTTAATGAAATTCTGAGCCTATTCTGTGAGGTACCATCATGGCCATCCTTGGTAAACTTGCCCTGTACTTCGACTGCACTTAATTCTTATTAACAGCAGTTTATTTTCCCAGTCAGCTCCCAGTTAAGAGACTAAAGCTTTCAACCCTAGTCAGTTTAGACTCATTGGTAGATGTCTCTTAAGATGGTTGAAGGATTAATAGTGACAGTGCATTTCTGAGCTTTCATGGCTACCATTATACACAGGGGCTCAAGATCTTCTTCCAGTGGTGAGTAATCAAAGGTCATTGAGGAAATTCTAATAAGGCTGTTTCTTTGTTATGGGGTGGGGCCACAACATTAGTAACAAAGAAACAGAATTTCCGGAGGATGAGGCCCAGAAATCAGGATTTTAAAAAGATTCCCAGGTGATTCTAATGTGCAGCCAGGGTTGAGAACCATTGTATAAATGATCAGAATCCAAAACACCTGCATCTCATTGCAATGTAGTTTCCTATTCTTGATAATACTGACTCAAAAATATTACTCAGTGATACAATATAGATTGTCTTTTGCTTACAATCTTACACAATATACTAACCTCTGGATTATTAAGGACACTTCTATATGTTACTGGGGATGATGAGGGAAGTGTAAGTATCATCCAGCCAATGAAAGGAGGTCTTCACACTGGAAGAGGATGCTGAAATCTATGTTCATGCCATGGTTTCTGTTTTCCACGGCCATGTGCTCTGTAGCTTTTTGCACCTGACAGTAGAATCCTCAGGCTTTTTTCCATTCTTGACTTTTGGACTGCTGAGCTGAGATGGGCAAGTCTCTGTGGTTCTGCCATAAAACCTCTGTGTGTTGACTTCTGATTTGCCTATTACTCCTCAAATACTGTTACTTCACATTGAGGTAGGACATTTTGTTAGGTGCGCGGTCATCCCTTTACTCTTTTGGTTGTGAATACAATATAGTCTGTTCTCTAACACCTTTTATTTGTTTTAGTACTTGAGTCTGGAATTGGCTCTTGATCACAAGGACTCAGTTTTATAAATGACTCCTTCTTCTCTGCCAGATCTCTCCAGTTGTTCAATGCATGTCTCTTTTCTCAGTGGGAGGAAACCTAGATTTCACCTAATTCTCCATTGCTTGCCACTCCATGGTGTATGGCATGCACTTTCAGGCTCTTGGCATTGTTGTGCAAAAATTAATCTCAGTGACAGCCTAGCTTTCATAATAAAGTTGTATCTGTTTAGAATTATTATCTCTGCTAAATATGAAAAAGAATCTTTAGAAATATGCTGTTTCCTAGGAAGCAATGAATGCTACTGATTGATTGGTTTGAGGGAAACCAGAAAATATGAGAGTTTCAGGATATACCATTCTCAGACATTATATACATTTTAGGACATTTTTGCCTGTAACAGGAATTTTGTCTCAAATTGGTTTAATCCATAATAAAATATATGCTGCTGCCTGAAAGAAGTCTAGAGTGGGAAAGTCTTCAGGGGTGGTTCTTTCAGCAGTTTAACGGCATCTTTGAGGACCTGACACTTTCTAACTTTCTCTTCTGTTAGTTCATTCTCAGACTGGTAGTGATGATACTGCTATAATTAACCTAGTTGATGAAACATTGTAATTAACCTAATTATTAATAACAGGAAAGGAGCAAAGAGAAGGCCATTATACTTTCTGAATTTCACCTTTCTCATCTACTTAGTGGAGAAGATAATGACTTAGCATTGTCATGGAGATCTGATGGTATAATATATGAAATTTTAAAACTTCTCTAGGACTACTAAGCACCATTTATTTCAATATCACAAATATTTTTTCATTGTAGGGGTTTCTGAAGTAAAGTTACACATATGAAAGTAATGCTAAGTGTTTTATTTATGTAATATTTTAATTTTTGATGTATCAGTGTAATGGAATAACATGGAATCTATGTTTAATCTCAAAATGATATCATTCATCCTGGGCTTAAAATTCAAATTTATATAGAGAACATTTAAACAGTGTACCCTTTCTAAGCTAGAGGAGATACCCAACTCTTATCCGTAGATTGCCAGCTCAGCAAATTGGAAATCTGTAGCTCTAAGGATGGAAACCTCTTTGTGAATCTGTTTCACAAGTATTATGTTATTACAGGTCTCAGTGAGGCTTACTGGGTAGTGTTAGATGCAAGGAAAATTGCCTCAATCATTTGTGCCCACAGTTTTGAGTCCTCTGCTCCCCAAATCCTGCCTGTGGTGCTATGTATCTTGCAGGATAGAAGCCATGGCCAAGCGCAGCTGTTCTCCAACTGAGCATGCAAAACTCCCTGTGGAGTTTGCTCATGATAGGTTTTACTTATGTTTTTTTGTCAACCTTGTTTCTTCCTTATAGAACAGATAATCAACTATTAGGAAAATGATAATGAAAATAGTTGTTCTAATCTGGGAAAACATCTTCTTGCACAAAGGAAGTAAACAAAATTGAAAAATGAGGCAAAATAAACTTCTGGTAGCAGCGAATGAAGGAAACAGCTGCAGCAAAGATGGTAATAAGAGAGAAAGCATAATTAAACCAGATGTTTTGAAATGTATAATTTTAAATGATATACAACATTGATTTAAAATATAAATGTAAATAAAAGTGGATGGATTGGAAGCATAATTAAAACCAGAAGAAACAAAAATAAACTTGGTGAAAACTAAATTACAATGATAGACAATAACTGACTTTGCTTAGCCAACAAAATATTAGCTAGTGAAGATTTTTCTTGACTTTAATTTTACTACTGCTTCATCAAGCATGCATTTAACAGGATCTCTGTAAGGCATTTTCAATGACAAACCTTAGAGAAAATGAAACAAGGAAAATGTGTTTTCTTAATATTTTAAAATACTATTCAAGTTACTGTAATACTCTCAAAAATTTCTGCCATTCTAGGTACGAGGGGACTCCCAGCAATGAGACCAATTTAACAACTTTCATCTCACCCTAGTTTTCTCTACTGTCTCATCTCACCCTAAATTCTTTTCTGACCTGGACTAATGGTTTCCTTTCATTCTAAAACCAAATCCAACTATATTACCTGGGCAACCACAGTCCATATCTTTATCCTCTTAATCTTGAGACTCCCACATTGTCATGTTAGTGGCATCCCCTGCTGTCACTTTATTGTGTTAACTGCTGCTAAGTTTGGTACTTGTCACTCTTCCACATGTACTCCTGCCAAGGCTGTCCACATCAGGGATGGTCGCTAAGGCAAGAGGCAACGACTGAAACCATTGGAACAAGAGAGGGTGAGCACTTGTGAGAACAGCAGTGGTTGGAAGGTTGGCTTTGCTCCAAAGGATGCAAACATTACACTACTGCAACCATGGGACAGCCTTGAATAAGCACTGGTTTCTGACTTTCATTTTGCTATTGGGCATATTATATCTAAATCAGCTACAGTCTTAGAATACTAGTATATAAACTCTCTTCCAAAACAGCTCTCTCTTTTAGAGAAAACTGATCAAGTCTCAATCATATCTTTCAAAGAATGGGATGCAACATTAACTGTACCACAATTTTGAATATTCCAAGTCAATAGAATGGTGAAGGCTTTATTTTATTGCTAAGACCAGACAAATATTTGACAGTAAACGAAGGAAGTCATGTGGAAGCTGTCACTGCAAACTTGGGTCAATGGAGTGGCACAATGGAACTACTATAAATTACACCCAGAGAAAGTTTATAGAGGTCTAAGTGATGACATGGAGAAGACGATGTGATTGAAAGATTGGTGTTGTATGTTATATTTGGAAGGTGTTTAGAGAGTTAGAGCCTAAGAGTTCTCATCGCAAAGAAAAATAAACCTACATGAGATGACGATGTCAACTAAACTTATGGTGGTATGCTGTATGCCTTAAACTTATACAGTACTGTCTGCCAATTGTTTCTGAATAAAACTGATAAAAATAAAGAAGAATTTAGTATTTATTATACTTACATTTCTTGAGAGAATGACTCACACAAGGACACAGAACAAACATCGACTGTGATGCCACAACCAGCATGGTTAGGGTTCAGGATCTGTAGAAGGGACCGACACACAAATGAAAGCACTAGACAAGAAATATGAATTTAGAAATCATATTTCACCTGAGGGAGCCAGGTGAAAACTTCCCTCTAGCAGAGAAGCTCCCCTAAACCCTGGATCTGCCAGCTTTTTATTCACTTGAATACACATTTGTCCTTTAGGAATGCAAACAGGCATATCAAAGGTAAAGTTTGGTAAACAGTAAAAAGATGATCAGCTTAGGGGATTGCCTTGAGCCATTTGGCCAACAGCAGGGCAATATTATGCTGATTTTCAGCCTTGTTGAATATCAAAGTCCATTAGCCTTCTAGTGGGACTTTTCACATTAATATGCTAACTACTGTTGGTCTTTGCCTCTGGCAAGGCAATCTAGGATAAAAAACAGGAGTGAGAGGAAAGCCTGAGTCATAACCTTTATTGGGATTTCCACAGGAACATCAAGGCAAGACTTTGGTTCTAGGGGTTGTTAATAGTTGTCTGGTATGGGAGGGAAAATATTGGCTTGGTGTGTGAGATTGAGATGAAGAGGCTTAGATATGAAAGGCTTGCTTATAGGTAGGGTGTTATTATCCTTAGGAATTAGCTAGCCCAGGAGGGGCCATTTCTCCTTGAGTCTGCAGGTTCCCAAATGCCAGACCATTAAAAAATGGAAAATAAGAAATAATGATTAATGTTTTGGCCCTGTGATGAATGGATGTCAAATACACAGAGTCTGAAAAAACATAGTTAGAGCAAGAACACTTACTTCTCTAATAGTCTCTACTCTAATTATAGCTGAATTGCTGCTTCCCATGGGTGATCATAGTTCTCACGAGGCACAGGTATCAGAGACCTCCTAGCAG
Source organism: Myotis myotis (assembly GCF_014108235.1). Classification (NCBI taxonomy): domain Eukaryota; kingdom Metazoa; phylum Chordata; class Mammalia; order Chiroptera; family Vespertilionidae; genus Myotis; species Myotis myotis. The sequence goes on along the minus strand of NW_023416324.1, from coordinate 204,663,831 downwards.
AGGCTGGGGAGGTGAGCCCATTAGGGGCAAGTACATACCTAGCACAGTGGAATTCTGGAATGTCATCAGGGTCTTCTCCACAGATAACAGGACAGAAAATTCAAATGGCATTTTTGTGATAAATGTTAACACAGCATAAATGATTATCTATCTCCTTTCTTCTTGTGTGATATGTATCATTAGATTTACTTTATTTTTGTTGAAATGCTTTAGTTCTAATGACTTCTCATGAATCTTTTATTTTGTAAGTGGTAGAATTTTATTTTGTAAATACATAGTATGCTTTGGATATTACAAATAGTGATTTATTTCATTCTTGTTACAAACACATTAGGCAGGCATCATTCTTATTTCACAGAAAGGGAGCAAAAGTGAGACACAGGGAATAATAAACACATAGCCCAAGGTCACATGGCCAGTAAGTGGGAGATCTGAAATCTGAGCTTAGGTCACCAGGCTCTAGGCTGTGCTTTTGAATTTTTCTAACATTGTACATTAAGTACCTTATGGGTAATTAATTAATTAATTAACTAGGAGTACTAATCCTATGGTCTTCATAACAACCTTTTCTTTTTTTGTTGTGGTTAATCCTCACCAGAGGATATTTTTCCATTATTTTTTAGGGAGTGTGGAAGAGAAAGGGAAAGACAGAGAGAAACATTGATGTGAGAGAAACATTGATGTGAGAGAAAAACATTGGTTGCTTCCTGCAGGAGGCCTGACAAGGTACATGCTCTTGACCGGAATGGAACCTGGGACCCTTTGGTTCACAGGCCCATGTTCTATCCAAACTGGCTAGGGTCATATCAACCTTTTCAGTCAGGACCAAAACCTACAGGTAAAGTACTGACTTTCTGTCTTAAACTATCTAGTGGTCTCATCTATCTCTCTGGTCCTTTCATATTAGTACAAATATTCACTAATCTTTTAAAAGTGATTATTATGGCAAATATACCTCTCAAAATATATACCATCATATGAATGACCTATTATGTGTGTGACTTGAAAATTCACTGCTTACATGCCTTTTCCTGTCTCCTCTGCCTGTGAGAGTACAGTGGGCTCAGTGGATTTCTGTTATCTCTCACACGCAGAAGCAGACCATTTGTAAATTGACTATTGCCTGCCAAGATATGGTCTGAAGTATGGCTAATACTCATTTCCAAGGAAAATGAGTCTGATGTCTAAGTCTCTCCCTGTGTATAAATAGAAAATAAAACAAGAATTATGACCAATAAATTGGCCAAAAATCTAATCTTGAAAGGAAAGATGCAATATTTGTTTGCTGTTATTTGCATGTTTTCCTACCTAAATGAATTTAAGCCTAATGTTTCACAACTGATACAATAAAAAAGGAAAAGTCTTGAAAGAATATGCTTTCATAAGCCCCTTGAGGTAGAATCTAAATTGGAGATTCAGAGAAAATAGAATATAAAATATTATTTGTAATTGTTTTTACAGAACAAATTAAAACATATGTAAACAATACAAGAATGTAAAACAAAAAATATCTTACATATTAATGTGCATCTTTCTTTAAAATTAATATGAAGAGGGTCAGGATGAAAGAGTGAGAACTGTTTTATATTACAACAGCTATAACAAAATTCTGGTGTGTTATATAATAATTTAAGGATGAACACTATTTGTCTGCAGTGATCTGACATCACCAACCAATAAACATTATTTATGTGGAAACTGTTCAGGCATATAAGCCCTAGCTTATCACATGGTAGAATACTTACATATGGAAAATAAAATTATGACTATTTCCATGCTTATGCCTACTTTAAAAAATATCCAGTGTTGTACTCAGAAAAACAATAAAACTGGAATGCAAAACAGACATCTTACTCTGTTCCTGGGATTAGCTTCACGGAAAGGTGTGGTGTTGTGATGGGTCCTTGAGATTCTAAATTGTACATCTTTGCACTGAAAAGTGACATATTTCCTTGTTGCTCACTGAAGTTATTATTTGGGTTTTAAAAAGTTTATAAATGTCTAATAGGAAATAAGTCATCTAAAGATGTATTTTATAAAGATATTCAAGGATAAGAGACAGCTCCTCCAAAAACAACAACTCCAACAAACACACACACACACACACACACACACACACACACACACACACAAAACAACACAGTGAATCAGTGAATTACACAGGGACTTTTAAAATAGTTCCTGTTGGCTTTGAATGGGCCCTGATTTGAATAAGCACACTATTCTGCTCTGGGTTTTCATTATCTTGTGACTGAAGACACTGCTGAGAATTCGATTAAATGTAAAAACACATTGTGTCTTAATTTTGTCCTCTAGGCTACATTTCATTAGACCAGGGAGCGTACATTTCAAAGCTGACTGTGCACGCAAACAAACTTGAAAACACATCACGTGGGTCCATCATTTGCTGACATGGTTTTTAACTTTTTCTGTCTGACTTCTTTCATTTAGATTTATTTAATAGTTTATTACGTTACCATTTCTTTCATAATACAGGTTGCTTTTGCAGAAATATGACCGAAATATTTTGAATCATATGCATCTACAATCACAAATATTCTCCTTCAATTTGCTCTACTTAATTTCTCAACAGCTATTTCATAATTTTAGTCATTTAAAAATTAGAAAAATTGCCTTTTGAGAGAGTTTTTTTAAGCAAGCTGTTAAACATTATTCAATCAAGAATTATTGTCTTGATTCCTTTTTCTTATCACATCCTTGAAATTAATTTTGTCTGTCTTTGTCTCCTGAAAGGCTACAGGCATAAGATTGAGACAGTAATATTATATCTTAGGTCAAGTAGCAAAACACACTCAAAATGAATTTATAAATAATTACACAGTGCATTTTTGGAGAAGGAAAATTATACATTCATTAAATACCAAATGCTCTATTTGTCTAAAAATGCCATAGCACATTGCAAATTTCCAACCTTCTAAACACTTTTAAACACTTTACACAAATCATACATAAAGTGCTAGAAAATGTATGTAATGTTATATTTAATGCAACAATAGCCAATTCAAAGTATTCCACATCAGAACACACACATTTTATTCTCTCTCTGTAGCCTCATGACCACTTTCAATGATGAAGCCAAGATTTAGTATCATTTTAAAGATGCTATCTGCTATTATTCACAGTTTTTGAATAAAAAGATGCATTTTATTTCCTGAAATATAAACATTTGTCTAAAAAAACAAGTATGTTAAAACAGGAAGTGGGGCTTCTTTCTGATTATTTTTTCAAAGAATTAATTTTATGATTTTATCAAAGTCGTGTTTAAAAAATGTTTTATTATGATAAATTTTTATGTAAAAAATGCAAAATAGTGCTATTCAATTTCTTTAAAAATACATTACAATGGCAAAAGTTTCAAAAATCAGTCACTCTTTGGCATTTAATACCACTTCTGCCACTAGAAGACTATGAAATACATCTGCTAAACACCTTACCCGAGTCTTTTCATTTTCTTTAGCCTTTATGATATACTTAGGCAAGTATTCATTACAGCAGTTTCTAAGAGTTTAACCAATTCCCTGCCTATAACACTAATCTATAAAAATTAAATAATTTCAAGGCCTCTGAAATGTATGTTTTGTTATTCTTCATTAAGAGTCTTTTAATAGCCTATCATACCTAGATTAACTTCTAAAGGTTCATTGTGATATCGAGAGCATATCTATTTGAATCATACATGTAGATAATGTAATGTATATATAATGATGTAAATATACATATATGTATATGTATTGTGTTTTTGAATAAAAATAATGGGCAAAATATTTTAAAGTTATGTATTTATCACTAGAATCTTCCAGAGGACTGGGATCTTCAAACAGAAGACATCCTCCAGGGGTTTCCCTCAGAAAGGGTTGATAAAATGAGAGAGATTGATTGTGGGAGGTCAGCATAGCAGGGTCATTTCGGAAAAGCTGTGACACAGTAACTTCCCGAAACCCAACAGTCACTGTTCTTCATATGGGAAATGTATGTTTATCTGTTTTCATTGTTCTTGTTCAGTTGGTTAGTACTTATTTCAGAGGAGGGTACGTGAAACAATTTTTTCACAAATTACCTAAAGAACAGCTCAAATTCAGTTTTCTAAAGAGACTTAATAAATCATTGGCTCCACATATCCAGGTTACATAATCCAAATGGAACTTCACAAACCTTTAGTCTTATACTTGTTAAGGGTTGCTTGTGTGAATAATAATAATAATAATAATAAAAGAATACTATCACACATTCATTTTACCTTCCTGGTATAATATTTGTGAAATCATAATGTTGTCTTGAGGAAACTTGATATTTGGCACTAAAATATATTTTCCATGTCAGACAAAATTGTCAGGCAGATGAATGACCTAAATCTGAGCATTTTTGCAGCAGGAAAGCTTAATGCTTTCTAATTTCTATTCTTGAAGGAAGGAAAATTCCCAAAGGTAGCACAGATAGAAAATAGCAAAAAATGTGTCTATTTTTGTTAATGAACCTAGCTTCTTATAAACCCGTTTGCCCTGCTCCTGGCAGTAAGTTTGTATACTGACAGGTTCACCATCTCACTCAGAATCTCAGAGAAGGAAGAGCAGGGCTGTTCACCTTGACTCCTGGACCTTTCTCATCAGCTTTAGCTTCAGGACATATCAGACCAAAAATGTTTCACAGATTGGCCATAAAGGTTTAGAGAAGAAACTCTTTATTTTTCTGCCCTGTATAATTTACTTAATAAGACTGAAAAATATAAGATTCTGTGAAATAAACTCTGTGAGGCAAAAACCATAATAACACATTCTTTTGACCTTATTTTCTCTCATTCTCCCTAGCTATGTCTATTTGTTTATTAAAATGCTAATTCCAACCTTGGTCCTTGGGTAATATTTAACCTGAGTATGGCATTTGGACAACTTTCTTAGTTCCATTTCTGATTAAATCCCAGTGACTATGAGTGCTGACCAGCTAAGTTTCCCCAACAAGGTTGAGACTGAGTCCTTGACTCTGCTAAGGGGTCATTTACCCTGAGCCAGGACGGTTCCGTGTACAGAAACGATCTCTTCCTGAACGTTCCAACACAGCATTCTTTCTAGAAAGGGTGATGTCGGGAAAGTATGGAAGCCCTTGAACTGGGAGGGAATGGATCGTGTTTGTTGGTTTCAACTGCATACCTTTGCCTACTTACACAGAATGGCTGAGAGACTTCCAAAATCTTAATGTTCTTATATTTAAAAAATGTTATACCAAGTACAAAACAGGATAGCGTACTATCAAATTCACACCCTTCTCATTCAAAGCCACTCTGCTTATTTATCAAATTTAATTGCCATTCTAAGATACTAGCAAACTCACTCAAGACCACTAAGCTTGTATATGGCAAAGAGAACAAAGGATTCTCTATTTCCAGATCCCTGCTTTTACCACATTAATGTCAATGCTATATATTTTTTGGATAATCATTCCTTGACATAGCTTCCCTTATTTTGAGGCAACTATTAAAAGATAAGGCATACCATTATTGAATTTATGCTAAAATTAAAAATCAAATACATTAAACATTAGATATTACACTCTTAATTACTATAGTATTTCATTGATGGAAATATTAGCAAAGCAGAATACTGTTAGGCAAACTTCAGAGCTAATAGTGAGATCAGATATCTTTTTAACAGATAAAGCAAAAAAATATTATAGGACTTTTGAATGAACTTATTTGTAATAAGAGCTGGCCATGTGTATTTCAATATACATTCTGATTTTTTCCAGTTAGTGACTCTGTTTAAGGTGATGTTCAATTTGCATTCCTGAGAAGAAATACTTTTGAGTAGGACCAATTTAAGTGGAAGAACAACTAGTATAAAAAGTTTCATTTGACTCAGAAATGTGACCAGCTGAAAGAAAATAAATCTAGCTGTAATCACATATTGAGCCAAAGACAAAACAGCACAAATCTTAATTGCTTTGGTTCACAAAGATGCTGATGCTCATTTAAGTCCTTTTCTAACAATCAGGACATTCCACATAGAATCTTTTGGGGACTTTAAGGGACAATCATTTTCATATTGTGCATTTATATAATTTTTCTTCATGGGAAAATCAAAACTTTTGTCTGCTAAATAGTTTATTCTGATTTTTAGCATAAACTCAAAAATATAGTTTTGGGAGGAGGTGAAATTATACTATAAAGTCATATAGAGCCCATTGTCATAAAAAATACATAAAATAAAATTTACCACAAGTTTTTAAAGAATACAGTTGTATGACAGCAAGTGCATTCATATTGTTGGGCAATCATTACCAGTGTCCATATCCAGAAAATTTTCAACTTCCTCAACTGAGACTATGAACTCATTAAACACTAAATTCCCCTTTTTCCCAGTCCCTGGCAACCACCATTCTATTTTGTCTTTATGAATCTGATTATCCAGGAGCCTCATGTAAGTATAATAGTACAATATTTTTCCTTTTGTAATTGGCTTATTTCACTTAGCATCATGTCTTCTTGGGTTGTTTATGTTGGAACATGTATCAGAATTTATCTTCCTGTTCAAGAATGAATGAAATTCCATATAAGTATATATGGAATTTTATCTGTCAAAGGAACACTTGGGTTATTTCAACCTATTGGCTATTGACATGAACATGTGTGTATTAATATCTTTTTGAGTCCTTACTTCAGTTCTTTGGGGTATATACCCCAATGTGGATTTTTTGTATCATATGGTAATTCTATGTTTAATTCTTTGAGGTATCACCATACTCTTTTTAACCCCCTCTCAACCATCCCACCAGGAATGCATCAGGGTTCCAGTTTCTTCACATCATTGCTAACACTTATTTTCTTTTCTTGTTTGTTTGTGTCTGTTTCTTTTAAAAAAAAATAATAACCATCTTAATAGGCATGGAGTAGTATCTAATTATGATTTTGGTTTGCATTCCCCTAATGAATAATGAGAGGCATATTTTCATATGCTTATTAGCCATTTTTATATCTTATCAGAGAAATGTCTAGTCAAGTCCCTTGCCCATTTTTCAACCAGCGTGTTTGTTTTATTATTATTGGCTATGCCTGTATTCAAGGAAATAAATGCTTGGAATGAACATAGTTTTACAAATAGAAAAGGATGGCTTTTCAACACCCAAACTCTACCCTTAGATTTTCTAAACATTTCTCTAATATAATTCTGAAATGTATGTTATATGTGAAACTTATAGATGAACACTAAATTTTTCATATAGTCATCATAATGTACTAATTTTCAGTGATCAGCTGAACATATAAATGATGTGACAATTTTGAAGAAATAGCTGGAAAAAGAAGCAGGAGAGATGCATTCTAATCCAACCTCTACCGCTGGCCAGCTATAGCAGTTTTAGAGAATTTACTGGACATATTTCATTTTTAGTTAATTAATATGTTTATTTTAAAAAGACTAATCTCTTCCCATCCCTGTCCATTTCCTCTGAAATTCATCAGTCTGTTTAGACAAGGCAACAGACTGAGGAATCTCAGAAGGAATGGGGAGGCCAGAAAAGAGATTAACCAAAAATTTATATGCCTATATACATAACTCATGGACACATATAATAGTGCAATAAAGGCCTGGGGAGGGGGCCAAGTGGTGAGGAGGGGGGCAATGGGAAACAAAGGGGACATCTGTAATACTTTCAACAATAAAGATAAATTTAAAAAGAATATTTAACTTATAAAACTGGCACCTGTCCCATTGCATCATATGAACCCCATGTTTGTTTTATTTTTTAGACTCTTATGATAACCTTTCAGAAGTGCTATACAAAGTGTTTGTTTAGATATGTATTTGATATAAGCATCACACATTATAAAATTTTAACATGTGGAACTTGGAAATTCTTTCAATATTATGAAAATCTTTTGAGTTTAAATAAATTTAAATTGATATTTGAATTGATATTATTGAATTGATATTTTAAAAAAATAACCAATAAAACTACATTGTATACCTGTTATAGACACTGGTTGCAAGTCTGGAGGCAGCCACGTGGTTTATATCAGCATCTTTGTGATTTTTAGCCTGTAAGCAAAAATTTTACCTGGTTGCCTCAACCCTTTTGTTAATTAAATTGCTTCAGTTTCAACTGTTTTAAAAAATGTTATTAAGAACATAAGCAGTCAATGTACTAATGCTTAGTCAATATTTACCCTTAGAATCAGACATCCAAGAAATGCAAATTCTACTTTTTGGATCATTTATATAGAAGGCTTATTATTATTGTTGTTATCATCATTATCACTGCATTATTCTTCATTTGAAAAATAGTTTTCACATTGTATAAATCAAAGTCTTAGGCTGAGACTCGGGATCAATCCCCTGCTTCTTCTTGCTGTCAGATATTTGGAAAGCTATGTAATTGATTGAAGCTGGCTTGTTCATCTGCTAACTTGCAAACTTCCAATGAATATTATATAAAATATTTAGATACAAGCAGAATCTGAACACATATTTTGCGACAACTTTTCTTTTTGCTGGAATAAGCATATCATGAAATAGCATGACATATATAATCACTTTTTTTAAAAAATATATTTTATTGAATTTTTTCCGAGAGGAAGGGAGAGAGATAGAGTTAGAAACATCGATGAGAGAGAAACATCGATCAGCTGCCTCCTGCACATCTCCTATTGGGGATGTGCCCACAACCCAGGTACATGCCCATGACCGGAATAGAACCTGGGACCTTTCAGTCCACAGGCCGACGCTCTATCCACTGAGCCAAACCGGTTTCGGCATATAATCACTTTTTACTAATTCATCTACCCTTCAATGATTTCCAAATCATTTATAATGGCCATATTTACTTTAGTGATTATAACAATGAAAACAAAAAGAATAATCTGGTCGATGTCTTCTTACCCAAAATGTTAAGTGAATCACATCCCAGGAAAAGAACAGAGGCGTGAACCTGAGAATGGATATGTCCCCCTCAACATGACTACTTGAGACGAGGTGCTGTCAGGGCTCTGTGAGCAGCAATATTTTCATTACAGATACCCAGTCAGGGTAGCTACGACATCACCCTTTGCTTTCAGTTTCCTGACTGAGCTTTGAGAAGACAGAATTTGCTTTTCAACTCAGCTCTGCAGCTCAAAAATTCTGCTGTAATTTCTACCTTAACACTCTGCTGGGATTCTCCATCAACTGTTAACTCAGAGGAGAAATAAAGGACCTGATGATTTTAGAGGTGCATTGATAAATACCGTAGAGTTAAAAATGATTTCTAAATATGAAGCCATCTTGAGAATGTTGCAATAGAAGTATATGCAGGATAGTGAAAGAAAATGAAGGTAAAACTGGTTTATTATAGTCAGGCCTCACTGCATTTTAAATTACAAATGAGCAGTGATTGTAATGATGCCTTATATCAGCGGTTCTCAACCAGTGGGTCGCTACCCCTTTGGGGGTCAAACGACCCTTTCACAGGGGTCGCCTAAGACCATCGGAAAACACATATATAATTACATATTGTTTTTGTGATTAATCACTATGCTTTCATTATGTTCAATTTATAACAATGAAAATACATCCTGCATATCAGATATTTACATTACGATTCATAACAGTAGCAAAATTACAGTTATGAAGTAGAAACAAAAATAATTTTATGGTTGGGGGTCACCACAACATGAGGAACTGTATTAAAGGGTCGTGGTATTAGGAAGGTTGAGAACCGCTGCCTGCCTTATATGTACTGAATGGACTTTGTGGGTCAATTACTGCACTAAGAGGGTTACATGTGTTAGTTTATATGATACTGACTGGGAACTTGGGGATGACCAAGTCGGTTTCCACAAATTAAATAACTTTCCGAACCAATAAATGATAACCATGTAAGTGAAAATGAATATGATGTTTGTTCTAGAGAAAAATATCTTGCTAAGCTATACAAGCATTTCCATAATGATTTTTCCAGAAAAGTTAAACATAAGTAAATTTCTAGGACTTGAACATTTCCATGCTGATTTTCAAACTGCATTTTAAATTTGTCCAAGTATGTCTTCAAAACCTGGTGGTTGTGTTATGGTTCAAAAAGCATAAAACATCACCATCCTGCAAGACCAATTATTTATATAAAAATTCTAGATGATTGAAATATTATGATAAGTATGAGAGAAATTACATTAGTAGGCTTATATGAAAAGATACATATCATGTTCTCTGATTAAATATTATCATACTAGAGGCCCGATGCACAAAATTTGTGCAAGAGTAGGCCTTCCTTTCCCCGGCTGCTGGCACTGGCTTCCCTCTGGCACCCGGCACCTGGGCTTCCCTCGCAGCCCTGGCTTTGTCCGGAAGGCCGTCTGGTCTAATTAGCATATTACACTTTTATTATTATTATAGATTATTTTAGTGTCTCTTTCAAGAAAAAAATGTCATTAGAAATTACTCCAACCAAAGGACTTGTATGCAAGCATATTAGCATAACCAATGGACACAGACACTGAAGCAGTGGGGGCTTACCCTGGGTGAAAATGGCTGGGGGGGAGGGGGGTCAATTGAGGATGAAGGAGACATATGTAAAATTTTTAGACAATAAATTAAAAAAATTTTAAATAAAAAAGAAATTACTCCCAAGAACAGATGATTCCAAACAATGAAAGCAGAATAAAACAGCTAAATTAAGTTAATGAGATTGCTTTAACATTTAAATTCTTATGTAAACCAATACTGCTAGTTCATAAAAAATAATTTCAAATTTTCTTTTAATCTTGCTACTGTATAAAATTATATTTTGTGCAAATATTAGCTTCTGTACTAAAAAAAGTACAGTTTTGCTTACAATACAATATGCTTATTTACTATATATTATCAGAATCACTGCCACCAATATCACATGTAAGGTTTACTTTAAGAACTTGAGACATTAACATTCTCTAAAATCTATTTTAATAAGTAACTCAGAAACTACACTTTAATTTGTCATATCTTGTGATAGACATAATTTCACTCCCAAAATTGTCAGGTCTTTTATATCTCCTCTGAGTTAACAGTTAGTAAAGAATCCCAGCAGAGTGTTAAGGTAGCAATTACAGCAGAATTTTTGAGCTGTAGAGCTGAGTTGATTTTATCTATAGCATTTATTAGATCAAAGCATATAGATTCATTGGCGATCATATGAGATTTTAAAATTAGAAAGTTAACAAATGAACATTTTACCAGATTATTTAAAAAATTATGCTATTGAATATAATTCTGAGTGCAAGATTACAAAATGTCAGTATAGTTAACTATAAAACTAAATCTAATGCTTTAAAAATTTAACCACCAAAAATTAAATGTGTTTAATGATTTAGAACAGTGGTCGGCAAACTCATTAGTCAACAGAGCCAAATTTCAACAGTACAATGACTGAAATTTCTTTTGAGAGCCAAATTTTTTAAACTGAAACTATATAGGTAGGTACAGTGTTATTAACTTAATTAGGGTACTCCTAAGCTGGCCTTTGTTAAAAATGTCCTCAAACTGATTGAGGTACGTTTGCTGAGGTCGACCCCTTCCAACTCTCCCATCCACACTCGTCTTGTATACTTGTTTCGTCTATCTCCTTTCTGAAAACCGACTTCAGCGCATGGGCCATGAAGTTTCAGTTGCACTGTACGTGCGTGCCCGCACATGGTATTTTGTGGAAGAGCCACACGCAAGGGGCCGAAGAGCTGCATGTGGCTTGCAAACTGCGGTTTGCCGACCACTGATTTAGAATATTAAAGTAATTCAATAATCACATTGTATTGATGTGAAAAATAAATATATTTTAAAAACAAAGGATGAGCTTTTGACAGACTTCTAAGAGTTCATGTTTTAGATGAATAATTTTCCTGATATCATAAAAAATATGTACTAATCAACAAGAACACAACATCCCTTACTTGAATTTGGGAAATTACTCTCCTCAATCCTGCCACAACCATCCCAGCCCCCAAATGTGAAAGGCATCCTTTCAAAATCTCTCTCAGGGAAGTTCATAAACAGTGAACTCAAAAATACTTCACAAATAGAACCAGAGGCATAGAAGCATTGAACAGACTGCCCAACCTATGAGGGAAGGCGGGGAGTGAGGGGGCAAGAGGTCAACCAAAGGACTTATATGAATGCATATGAGCATAACCAATGGTCACAGACAGTAGGGGGTGAGGTATGGCTGGGGAGAGGTCAATGGGGGAAAAAAGGAGACTCATGTAATACTTTAAACAATAAAGAATTTAAATAAAAAAACATTATTAAAGCCATTTAAAAAATACTTCACAGAAAACATTGCAGAGTGTTAGGAAACAAATATTGACATTTTCAGATGAACTTATGTTTTTGAGAATAGAAAGGTAAGCACTATTCAAAATAGAATGGGCAATTTAGAAAATTGTAATCTATATTATTCAGAAGAGGATTGGAGGACTTGAAAAGTCATGAGAAACTTCAGTTTTTAACTAAGTAGTATAGACATAACAATGGATTTATTAGGTTGAATGAATGAGATACATTTGGTTTGAACATTTTTTATTGGTTATTTAAACAAACATACCAGACATCATTTGGACAGAACTTTTTATTTTTCATTCAACTGAGCTTAAAATAGTCAAATGAGCATATTATTCCGAGTTTGGCACAGGACAGTTGTAGTTACAAATATTCTTATGGCCTGGCTGACGTGGCTCAGTGGTTGAGCACTGACCCATGAACCAAGATATCACCCGTTTGATTCCTGTATGGGACACATGCCTGGGTTGCATGCTCCATCCCTGGAGGGGATGTGCAGGATGCGGCCAATCAATGATGTTTCTTTCTTATCAGTGTTTCTGTCTCTTTATCCCTCTCCCTTCTTCTCTCTTTAAAATCAATAAAAACATATTAAAAAAACACAAGTATTCTTATGGATCAATAGGGAGGGAGGTTACACTATAACACTGCCTATAATTTGAGTATGCCACTTTCTAAAATTTTATAGTACAATAGTCACCAGTATTTATACAAGAGCAAAATCAACCAGCAGCCATTGAAGCTATCATGATTTTTCTGTTTGCTTGTTTTTTGTGGAAAATAACATTCACATGACTGAGTAATAAGGATTGCAGTTATATTGGAAAGATACTATTACTTCCCTACCTATTGAACTATGTACACTTGCCATTGTAAGCTGTAACACACATTTTTTAAATTACCCAGAAAACCTGCTACCTTATTACAAAAGTAAAAATGTTAAGAGCACATACATATTTGGTTTCAGCAACTTCAAAATTATTTTAGTACACTTTCCATGTCAAACTCCTAATAGCTTATAAACTATGGCTAATAAACTATGCTGGTACCATAGAAATTATACCCAGGCTCTCCAAAATGTGGTTACTATAAATTTTTGTCATTAAAGTGTCAAAGATAACTGTATTTCCACTAATCCTATATAATAAAAGCCTAATATGCTAAGTGTCGAGCCATTTGGTCGGCTGTTCAACCAATCAAAGCATAATATGCTAATGATATGCTAAGATTGCTCAACCACTCACTATGATGTGCACTGACCACTAGGGGGCAGACACTCCAACCCATAGGTTAGCTTGATGTTGGGGTCTGGCCTGTTGGGCCTGAGTGAGGTGGGCTAGACATGCCTGGAACCTTGGTACCTCCCTGGCTGGCCAACCTCCCACATCCCTACCCAGCCCTTGGCCTGGCCTGCCCACTCTTGCAATCCTGGACCCTTTGGGGGATGTCAGAGAGCCGGTTTCAGCCCAGCAGTGGAACAACCAGTCACTATGATGCGCTCTGACCACCAGGAGGCAGACGCTCACTGGTGGAGCTGCTCCCTGTGTGGTCAGTGCGCTCCCACAGCGTAAGCGCTGCTCAGCCAGAAGCAGGGCTCATGGCTGGCATGTGCAGAGGCAGTGGCAGGAACCTCTCCCGCCTCTGCGGTCAAACATCCCCCAAAGGTTCCTGGACTGTGAGAGGACTCAGGCAGGGCTGAGGCCCCCCCTAACCCCCTCTAAGTTTACAAATTTAGTGTAACGGGCCTCTAGTTAAATATAAAGGCCATGTTCCTGTGTTTTAGTTTTTGATCTTTCCAGTCTGCATTTGGGTAGAAATATATAACTTAAAATGATACAAACTTGGTGTAATTTATTTTTTATTTTAACACTAGATTGCCCAAGGAAGTCATTTTGACTGCTTTTTAATTTCAATTAGAAAAACAATTATGTATATAAGGACACAATGTCTTAGAATTTTGTGACTTTTTGTACAACATATAAATGCGTTTATTAATAATTGTAGTTACCTCCCCCTCCTTCATTTCTGGTATATATATATATATATATATATATATGTGTGTTATACCTATATTGCCCCAAAGCAGTCATTTTGACTGCTTGGGAAATTTTAAATAATCAAATGACTCTTATTATTGAATTGAGTAAATTTCTTATATGACCAGTTTGGCTCTGTATTGAAATAACAGTTTTCATTTTTTTTCGATTACCGTCACATGATAACATACAAGTACATGATAAATTGTCGATACTTGATAAGTTGCAGTTGCTCAATAAGCTAAACTAGTACTTGTTATTTGAATCTTTATGCAGTGATACTTGTTCTAATAAGTTGTTTATTTTATTTCTTTTGCGCCCTAAATTCATGAAAGAAATGTCGAATAGAAGTGAGTTATTGGAAAAGCTAAGGAACATAAGTGAGGAGTGCTCCGATATTATTCTTTCACGATGCAGTCATTTTGACTGCTTTTGGGCAATATAGGTATATACTAAGTTTCAGTCTTTCTAGTGATAAGAAAATTCTGCATATCAAAGCACCTGAGCTCTATCTGCCTCTTTATATTGTTTTATTAAATTGAATATTTGTACAATTTTATGTTCATATGCAAAATACATCTTTCATTTAAGAAAGCACTATGCTATACAGCTCTGTTCAGAAGACGAATGACGGTAGGTGAAAATGATATCACGTCACAATAACAAAAATACTTGGGAATGATAATATACAGTAAGTTCATATTTTTATTGTGTAAATATAGTCACCCTGGGTTTGCTGTTATTAGTCATCAAAGATTTTGCTAATGCACTGAATATTCAATGCATACTCTTCTTTCCTAATGCAATGCTCTTGTTTTTTTACTGTGCAAGAAAGAAAATAATAGCTCTGCTAATAAAAATGGAGGGGTGCAACAAAGAAGAGAAAACATTGATTGATATTCTTTACACAGTAGTTACTAGTTTAACAATCCAACAAATTCATTAAGCTAGTAATACTCCTCCACCTCTTCCATTTTCATTTGAAAATGGTCAAGAGACTGTGTCACGTTGTGACTTAAAAATTACATTTGGACAACCTTCAAGGTTATTATGAGTTCTACAAATTTACCAATAATGCTTTGTCTCTACTTCTAAAAAAGAGAGGTTGTGCTCAAAAGAAATACTTTAGTATGGCCGCTAGAGCCATTACTAACTGTGTAACAGTAACATGAGTTTTTTAAAGATGTTGGTATGCATCGTTTTAACATATTTTTAAGTATTAGTTGGTAATCATAGAAAATGAAACTGAATGGACACAAAGTTGAAGGTGGGATGCACAGTATTAGAATGCACTTTATTTAGTACATATGGTTTATTTTCCTTCCACATTGGATAGTTAAATAAAACAAGAGATATGGTGGATTTTCAGACTTGTACGTCACTGATCCAATGATCATATGTAAATATAATTTGGTTTTCAAGGGGCTTTTATAACTAGTACAACATAAAAACTTATATTTTGTAATTGCATAATTTTGAATATTTTTCTGCTAACATTGATTATTAGCTGTACATATTTAATTTAGATGTGTGATTATATTATTTTATATAAAAAGTTCATTCACGAGACCATAAAATTCAATGCATTAAACTAATAGAGATATCTCTATAATATTCGATATCTGTTATCAAATTTTAATCATGATAACAATAGCTGCCATTTATTGAGTTTCCTGTGTATGTGGTACCCTTGTTAAACCCTTTAAAAAAGTATTTTATTTAAATCTCTCAAGTTGATGAGGTGAATAAAGTGATTATTCCCATTGCATAGGTGAGTAAAATAAAGCATAAATGAGTTAAGTCACTGACCCAGGATAAGTGTTAGGGCTGTGGCCCCAGAAGTAATGTAGCTACACATATTCATGTGACTGCTGGTGAAATAGTGAATTGTGAGACCTCAATAGAGAGTGGCATATAGGGGAGGATTATACTCATGTTTGAGTAGGGAGTCATGGAAGGATGACATTCGATATGAGACTAGTGTTTTAGAAAATTATAGCCATAGTGAAGAATATATCAGAGAGATACACTAATGGATGCAGTTGTAGGTAAAAATAAAGACTGCCCAAATGAGAATAGACAGAGTCCCTTTATTCAGAGCTTCATATAGCAAGGGAATCAGCCACCATCGCTTGCATTTGGCAGCAACTCAAAGCCAATCAGAGCGGGAAAGCTTTATAGTAAAAACAAGGGAAGGTTCCAGATGAGCTCTGATTATAAGTTGTTGGCATTAGAAAGCTGGAGGAGGGCTAATGTGAAGTAGGATATCCTGGTGTTTAATTTAGGGAGCATTTTGGACTTTCTGTGATTAGTCCTGAGTTGAAAATTAGGAGAAAAATAAGATGACAGACTGACAAATTCTTGACCCTTCCGTCTTGATTGCTACAAAGGCTGTGTATTGCAAAGGTGGTGGGGTCAGTGGTCAATTCTCATATATGGTTTAATCATTGTCTATTTGTATATTCAGTACATCAGGCTCTCCTTTTAGCTATTCATGTGTGAGATGTTTACCAATTAAGGGAATGTGACAGATCCAGATCTTATTTGCTTGGGAAGTGTTCAGTTGTCTCCATAGTAACTGTATCAGTAGATCTCCTTGAGGCTTTTGTTAGTGTGTTATCATGGTAGTTATCTGATAGACTCAGCCATACAGAAGCATTTAAGGCTATGGACTGAATTTTGAATCCCTCTCACAAATACTTATGTTAAAACCCTGATCCCCAATGTGCTCGTATTTGGAGGAGACCTTTGAGTGGTAATTCTGTCTGGAGGGTGGAGTTCAGCATGAGGGTCACAGGTAACAAGAGTTTTTGTTTTTATTTTTTTATTATTTAAAGTATTATATACGTCTCCTTTTTCCCAGAACAACCCTTCCCTTGCCACCCCCAACCCCCAGGACAAGCCTCCACCATCCAAGTATCCCTTCCCATTGGTTATGCTAACATGTATTAATATGCATGCATACAAGTCCTTTGGTTGATCTCTTACCCCCCGCCCACCCACCCCCTACCCGCACCTTCCCTCTGAGGTTGGAAGGTCTGTTCGGTGTTTTATTGTCTTTGTATCTATTTTTGTTCATCAGTTTATGTTGTTCATTATATTCCACAAATGAGTGAGATCATGTGATATTTATCTTTCTCCAACTGGCTTATTTTGCTTAGCATAATGCTCTCCGGGTCCATCCATGCTGTTGCAAATGGTAGGAGTTCCTTCTTTTTTATAGTAACATAGTATTCCATTGTGTAAATATACCACTGTTTTTTAATCCATTCATCTGCTGATGGGTCACTTAAGCTGTTTCCAAATCTTAGCTATTATAAATTGTGCTTCTATGAACATAGGGGTGCATCTATCCTTTCTGATTGGTGTTTCTGATTTCTTGGGATATATCCCTAGTAGTGGGATTACTGGGTCAAATGAGAGCTCCATTTTTAACTTTTTGAGGAAACTCCATACTATTTTCCACAGTGGCTGCACCAGTCTGCATTCCCACCAGCAGTGCACGAGGGTTCCTTTTTCTCTGCATCCTCTCTAGCACTTGTCTTTTGTTGATTTGTTGATGATAGCTATTCTGACAGGTGTGAGGTGGTAGCTCATTGTTGTTTTGATTTGCAACTCTTGGATGATTAGTGACTTTGAGCATGTTTGCATATGTCTCTTGGTCTTCTGTATGTCCCTTTGGAAAAGTGTCTATTTAGGTCTTTTGCCCATTTTTTGATTGGATTGCTTATCTTCCTTTTGTTAAGTTGTATGAATTCCCTGTAAGCCATAATAATCTTAGAAGTCTCCAATGGCAGCAAAATATCAGGCATATATAGCAATATCCTTACCGATACAGTTCCTAAGGCAATGGAAACTGAGGAAAAAATAAATAAAATGGACTACATCAAAATAAAAAGCTTCTGCACAGCAAAGGAAACTACCAACAAAATGATAAGAAACCCCACTGCATGGGAGAACATATTTGCCAATGCTATTTCAGATAAGGGTTTAATCTCTAAAATTTACAGGTAACAAGAGTTCTTGTAAGGAGAGGAGACAGATGATCTCTCTCTCTCTGACATGTGAGAATACAGCAGGAAAGGACCATCTTCAATCCAGGAAGAAGGTTTTCACCTGACATTGAATCTGCTGGCATCTTGACCTAGGACCCAGCCTCTATAACTCTGAGAAATGAATGTTTACTGTTTTACTCACCCAATCTGTGATATTTTTGCTATAGCAGCCCAAACTAACTAAGATAAAACCTGTTGTCCAACCCAGGTCAGGATAACAATTCTCATGGGCAGTGGTGGTCAGTGTAGATAACCAAGTAACTTTTTCTTTAAAGTAATGTATGGCCTCCTCTAGTTTGCCTCCATCATCACTGTACTTCCAAGTATAGCAGGACATATTAGCAATGGCACAATACCACCAGGACTAACCAACAAAAATATAGAGTAACAGGATTGTCTATCACTGCTCATGCCAATTAATTGAAACTGATGTGTATTGCATGTAACACAGAGTTGGTATTATTTATATCTTCTGCCAGAGTTAGTAACAAGTTTTTTACAGTCCTTTCTATATGTATGATTCCTTCCATTGGGAGCCCTGCTTTTATTGTTCACATAAACATCAAGTAAATGATTTCCCCATCTATAGTGCTTGAATAATGAATGGCAGAATCAATCTGGAAATTGAAATCTGAGTCCAAATTTCAACTTTGATGATTTATAGAATTAGGGTCTCTGTGTACAGATAATTTTTGAATTGATATTCCTAAAAGGCATTACTGTTAGTCTGAGGCAAATAATACCAAACTTTCCTGCTTACAAAAAAAGAGAGTAGTATCTGAAAGAGACACATGGGAATCCAGGAAAAAAAATTGTTCACAACAGTTGGTCAGATCCAATGTCTTACATAAACTGGGTTGAATATTTGAGCCTCTATTAATTTCTTTCAATAGGCAAGAAATCAATTCACTTTCCTACAAAGTTTGTTGAATTAAAATTGTACATTATCTATTATCTGATCAATAAATTATAGCAATTGGTTCTTTTTATAGAGGATGATAAGGACACTAGAAAAGTGACACATTAACTTTTTAAGGTCATCTGTCTATGTAGGTGACAGTGAAAATGCCATGGGCTGTAATTATGTACTGTCATATCCAACGAAGCCAAAATTTCCCGAAGTGTTTTATGTTGTAGGTCTAGTGACAGATGATATATCTAGCAGTCAGTTCAGATTGAGGATTTGAGATAAACTAAGAATGTAATTAGAGTGAGTATCTTCTAATGTAACAATTATAATAAAGACAAAATAAATCAGGAAAATAGGTTACTTTTTAAATGAGTTGGTGACAAGCATGGGTTTATAGAAAACTAGAGGCCCGGTGCATGAATTCACGCATGGGTGGGGTCCTGCCAGCCCACCCATATTGGGGCCCATTGGGCCAGGCTACCCGGGAAGGAGGGGCTGTGAGTGGTTGGTGGTCCGCCCCGCCCCCTGGTTGAACTCCCAGTTGAACTCCTGGTTGAACTCCTACTGGAGGGGACAATATGCATGTTAGCCCTTTATTATATAGGATGATAAACAAACAAATAAAAATAATACAACACAATTAGACAGAGGTCTTGGTTCAATGTCTTGGAGTGGATCTTTTCACTATCCTGCATTTTAGCTGCACAGTTCTAAAGATTGGCTGTTTCTAGAGAATCTCTGAGAATACTCAGTTTGAAGCCCTTTGTTAGAGTAGACTTCCAATTGTACCTTTTACTTTGAAGTGTGAACCAATACTGCTTTTTAGATTATTTATTTATTTATTTATTTAATATATTTTATTGATTTTTTACAGAGAGGAAGGGAGAGGGATAGAGAGTTAGAAACATCGATGAGAGAGAAACATCAATCAGCTGCCTCCTGCTCACCCCCTACTGGGGATGTGCCCGCAACCAAGGTACATGCCCTTGACCAGAATCGAAGCTGGGACCTTTCAGTCCCCAAGCCGACGCTCTATCCACTGAACCAAACCAGTTAGAGCTTAATTATTTTTTCAATATGTGAAATCTCATGATTGAAGATCATGCGAGAGCAGTAGAGTAAGATGTTGTGGGAAAACAACCTTAAGTTGTTGATGAGATTGAGTGTAGTACATGAGTCTCTGGCAATATTTTGCACGTCTATGTCCAACAGGGCAGTCTACTATCAGAGGTAAAATCACTAAATGCATATGCCTTCCAGTTATCCGTTCATAGAGGGATAATGAATAGGTGTACCTGAAGGAGTAGAATCTACAAATATAAGTGCCACGGTGATATTGTACAAGAAAGTTCAAGATTTTCTAAAATCTTGTCAATTTCTATAAATAGATATCATTGGCTATTTCAATGGTTTCTCTGTATAGAAAGTGAGATGTAGTCTGTTGGTGAGTACTATTTGCAGTGTAGGTTTTACAGCTTTAGTAAATGTATCTTTGTACAGAGTTCATATGTATATGAATAGCAGATAGCCATTGATTAGTTTGTTCAATGATTTATGCCATCTAGACTGATTTTTATCTCAGATATAGAACTGTATAATATTAGCACATGCTTTTAAAAATTAACTTTTAGTTTCAGTATTGAGGCATGATCCATCAAAGAGTAATATTAAGTCATTGTTCTCATGAAAATCTATAATAAACCTAAGCAAGATAAACTTGCCTAAGTAAGACAATAGTGAGTAACCTATTCTTCCAGTAAGGCCCATAGAGTGGCAGGATTCAGAGTGTTACAGTAAAGAATAGCAATTGAGAGAGAAAGGACAATAGATTATGATAAATGGTTAATCTACTGGCTTAAAAGTGTTGTTTCCTCAGTTAGTAGTAATGTATGTACTCTATGAGAACCATGAGATCAAGTGGAATGCCTAGAAATAATTTGGTAAGAGTATCACTACATTTTGAGGTGACAGCTATGGCCCTAATACAAAGGAGATAGGCCTTTAAAACCTGATCAAGGATGAAGTTATGAGTTTTTATATTTCTTCTGAAGTTGAGTTAAAATTCCAAAAGTCTAGATCATTCATGTGTAAAAGGTGTTTGCAGTAAGATGTCTACGTGAAAAGGCTGTTGAAGAGTTTTCTCCAGGTTCTTAATGGCCTATTTATGTTTAGGCTACCAAAAAAGAGAGTCTTTTAATATGTAAACTTAATCAATTAATTGAAGAGGATTTGGAATCTAAAAAACAAAACTAAACAATGACACTCATGTCAACAATATCCAGTTAAAACTAGAGCTACGGGGAATATGCCCACCCCTCCCCAAACAAATTTTGAAACCTAACCGGCTAGGTAATGGTATTAAGAGGTGGGACTTTTGGAAAGTGATTAGGTCATGAGTGTGGCACTCTTATGAATGGGATTAGTGCTCTCATATAAGAGGCATGAAAAAGCTCCTTTGTCCCTTCCACAATGTGAGATTACAGTGAAAAGAAAGCTACCTATGAACCGGGAAGCAGGCCCTCACCAGACACAGAGCCTGCCCATAGAGGCACCCTGATCTTATATTTCCAGCCTCCGTTCTGTGAAAAATAAATTTCTGCTGTGTATAAGCCACCCAGTTTTTGGCATTTTGTTATAGCAGCCTGAATGAACTTGACACCTAGAAATTTTTCCAATTGTCATTTTGTGAGGGATCTAACATAAGTTAGTAGAATCTTTAGTTCAGTGGTCGGCAAACTCATTAGTTAACAGAGCCAAATATCAACAGTACAACGATTGAAATTTCTTTTGAGAGCCACATTTTTTTAACTCAAACTATATAGGTAGGTATATTGTTATTAATTTAATTAGGGTACTCCTAAGGCTTAGGAAGAGCCACACTCAAGGGGCCAAAGAGCCGCATGTGGCTCGCGAGCCGCAGTTTGCCGACCACGGCTTTAGTTTATCTATCAGGAGAGACAATTTTTCCCTCTTTAGGTAAAGACATGAGCTAAATTGTGGACATCAGATTTTTGTAGTTGTTAGATTTTTTTTTTTAATTTTGTTTTCTATTTCCTAGATGTGTGGGTAAAGTGTGCTGGAAATTGCACTGAGTATAGTCTGTTCTGCTCTTAAAAGTGAGAGCATGATAAATGACCCATTTTTGACCCCAATTCCTATTTGTATCTTTGAACTCTGAGCACAGAGCCCTGTGTTCCCCTCTCCTCTGCTTCAGTCAATTACACTAGATTGCTACTTTCTTAGCTGGTTTCATCTGCTTACTCCACTCTCTGTCATGCAAGTCCTTGAAATAGCCAACTCATTGGTGATTCACTTTATCATCCTGTCCAGGGAGTAAAGGTATTTGTTACTTTTCAATAGAAGTGATGATAGTTCATTGTACACCCAATCTTTTTTCCATTCTTATTACCAATGAAACTTCTTAATTATTAGCTATCTTATTAAATTGTTCACATTTGGCCATAACAAGGGATCAGTTTATCTTACTCTCCATCTCAAGGGGGGCCAAAATGCAGAAGACAGAAGAAAATTCCTTTGCCCCCTCTTCTCAAAGGAGTACACTCTTGGACCATAGAAATAAAGGGCTTGATGAATATAAATGATGAATTAATTTTTAAAATGAACAGCAATGAGTACTATGTTTAAGATAGTAACTGTAATAACTGCGTTTGTTACAGTGTTACCCAATTCTGCATTCAGCTACTTTCACTCAAGAATCAGGGATTAAAACATGTACAATGCCAATATCCAAGGAAAATGAGGCTTTAGCCTTTGTTATGCTGTCTCAGTCTTTCTTTTTTTTTTTTTTAAAAAAAGGTTTCTTGACAATTATAAAATTTCCACATTAATTTTTAACCTATATTTATTCTTTTAATGTAGAATACCAAGATTATAAAAGAAAAGAAAAAGTCAGTGTAGTTGTAGCATTTGAGAAATAAATTATAAGTAGCCACCCACCACAGAGACCATCTCATAAACTTCTAGACACACTGTGCACCTCACTCTGACAGGTTTATTGCAGTGGCCTTGTTGCTAAACTACGGGTACACATTTGCTAATGCTAATGCATTCATAGAGGTGAATATTAGCAAGTAGTAAAATGGTCATAACCAACCTCTGGTAAACTATAGAGATTCTGCAGAATTTTATATAAATTACTGTAAGTATTAGATATATTTAAGATGAGGCTTCCAAAATGTATAAAAATTCTCTAAACAGCGAGCTGTGTTCAGATGCATCTATGAAAGCAAACGAAAGGCAACACGTATATAAAAAAAAGTCTGGCTTTGAGAAATTAAAATCCAATACAGCAATCATTCTTTCATCCACCGTGAAAGGGAAAGGTGACCTGGTTTGTTTAGCATCTTCTCCCTTTCTCATTCTGTGAGTCCTAATTTTGCTTTGCTTTCCCCCCTGAATTTAACTGTTTTTGTTCAAAAGAGGGCAGTGTGTCTTCATAAATGCAGAAAATTATAAAAAAGAGATCTACATATGTTTTGGAATTTCAGTCTCTGGGGAACATTGAGAGTGGAAATAAATTTAAATATAATGAATATTATAAGAACAAACTGCTTAATTTAAGGACCTTTACAAAGTGAACATTATTTTTACTTAATTTGTTTTAACATCATGTTAACTTATGTACTTGAGATTGTAACACAGATGATTGGTTTTTTTACAATGGTCAACGATTAAATCCTTAGCTAAGCAGCAGGATTCTCAGTGTAAAATTTAGTTAAAGTGGTAAAATATAATCAAAGTGTTTTCAGATTTGAATGTTTTAGTAGATATTTGTGTAATTTTAAACTATAGTGTTGGTCAATTTACACAGTTCTTTTCCTTATTATCACTCCTTCTCCACTCTACAAAGTAGAATTTAACCAAAATTATTGCTTCTGAAATCATTATTAACTCTTATGAAAGATTATCTGTAATGAAATAAAAATAAAGAAATCTACATTTATAGTGAACCAGACAACATTCCCAAATTGTGACCTACAATGGTTTAGTGCAAATCTTATTGTCAGACATACCACATACAGGTGCTGGGTAACACATAAGGGAAGGTGCTTAGCCATGTTGAAAGTTGGGTTATTTTGAAAAGGTTTTATCTGAATAAAATATTGTAGTGAGTAAAAATGTCTAGAATTAAAAAAATTTATAAGCCATATAATTCAGTGGAAGAAAGTCCTGAATTGGCCATGGAGGTGACCTTAAATTCTTATACCTTTGCCTCTATGTCCAGTGTAGAATTTTCTTATGGTATATAGTTTTTATAAAAATGTGTAGATAATGCCTATGTGCAGTTTAGAAATCAACAATAAAATGATTACTAGTGTGTTCACCATCCAGTTTCAGGAACAGAATAATGTCACGTCCGAAACGCCGTCTTGATTGCATCATCATCTCTCCCACCTACCCTTTCCCAGGACAGCCCTTAGGCTGACTGTACTAATTGCACTATTTCATTTCATTAGAGCTCACATTGTGTCCCTAAATCATATCTTGTTTAATTATCTAAGTTAGAAATCCATATAGTCCTTTTTCTGGTGGTATTGCAACAATACAAAATCATTGCAGAAGGATGTTAAATGGAGGGGTGAAAGTATGTATCCTTGTCTTGTACCAAATCATAAAAGCAGGGTATTCAATACTTCAGCATTCAGTATGATATTTCCTGGTGGTTTTGGTACATGCCTTGTTTATGATTTACAGATTTCTGTGGCTGAACTGAAACAGTTTTATTTTATACTTTTTAAATTGTAAATGGATGTTGGGTTGTATTGAATGCTTTTTTTGCATTCATTTAGATAGCCATGTGGCTTTTACTTGTTGTTTATCACATTAATTAAATAATCGTGTAACATATTAAATATTTTATTCCTAAAATTTCCAATCTGGTCATAACCAATTCTCATTTTATTCACCTGAGATATAATTTTTGTATCAATGGTCTTACATAAGAGACCTTGAATGTTACTTACTCATGCAATCTTTTAACTATTATTTTAAATCTTTATTGTTGAGAGTATTACAGATTTACTTCTCCTTTTCCCTCTTTCCCCCCACCACCCAGTTCCCACCCTACCCCAGGCCTTCACCTCCCCAGGCCTTCACCACCCCATTGTCTGTGTTCATGGGCAATGCATAAATGTATGTAAATTCTTTGGATTAATCTCTTCTCACCTCCACACTCTGTCTTCCTTCTGAGATTCCTCAGTCTGCTCCATGTTTCTATGCTTCTGGTTCTATTTTATTCATCAATTTATTGCCATCATTAGATTCCACCTGTAATTGAAATTACATATTTGTCTTTCTCTGGCAGGCTTATTTCACTTAGCTTAATTATCTCCTGGTCTCTCCACGCTGTCTCAAAAGGGTAATAGATCCTTCTTTTTTATAGTTGTGTAGTATTCCATTGATAGCAGTCTTAAATCAGTTTTACAAAATTAATGAAAGATTTCCCTTCTTGTTTTCTTTTTTGTGGCATTTTGCATAATTTTCAACTTTCTAGACATGAAATATTGGGTAAAATGTCTTCCTTAAACAATGTTTTCTATTTTTTCTCAGTTCTTTATCTACCTGAAAATATTCCTTTGAAGTGATCATTTATTATTTGTCTTATTTTTTATTTAAATATCAGACACCCACAGCCCTATGTCTCTGTTTATCAGCCCAGACTGAATCTTGGAGAATTCCATCTGATCTGAAAACTCAGACTTATCCTCAGCTCAAGAAATTTTCTCATACTTTTTTTCTTCTCCTTAATGTCTCTTCTCTTTCTTATTGTGAGGACCCGATCTTTTAGGTAAGTTCTTCTGGATGGCTCAAAGACTATTGTGTCTTTCCTCATGGTTTCTATGTCTATATTTTTGCTCTGTGTTTGTGGTATGTCTTGCATTTATATTTTGCAAACTTATAATATGGGTTACAAGATTAGCTACCTTTTCTTTAATTCCTCTACTGAATATTTAATTCAAATTTTGATGTTAGCTTTGGGACATCAGGGGTTATCCATCTCCTTCAGTAATTCTGTTTTATTTTCCATGAATTGCAGACATTCTGTACTGACACATATAAGTTTCTATTTTTCTTTGTATTCATACTGAGATCCTACACATAATGAACTATTTTCCTCTGTTCATAAATAGACCTCTGGTTGAATTGTTGATGTAGCTAAACTTCAGAAATAATGAAGATGACAGAACCAGAAAGAATTTGCAACCTCTCTCTCCAGGGTTCTGTTGAATATAATCACACAAGCTGCCTGTCTCCTGTTGGAGAAATTCACTGAAGCTTCCTGTTTTCAGTACACATACTCAGGTCTCCGTTAGCCTTCTGAGCCCTTCCTCTGGGACTGGAAGTTGTTCTCCAAACACTCTGCTACCGTGTGGTGCATGCTCAGGATAATAAACTGTAAAATGACTTTAAACCCCTCCATGGAGACGTTTGTTTATTTTCCAAGATTCATAGGACAAAAGGGCCTTCCACTCCCTCCACAGAGAGGATTTGTTTAAATGTCTTTATCCTTCTCTCTTTGAAAGTGAAGAGAGGCCAATGTTCCAGATGCCCTAGATCTTATAATTCCAAGTTTCCATCACTGGGGTCCACACTCCACTGCATGCACAGGTGAATGGTTTACCCTCATTGCTTCGCCTTATGACAATTCAGGCACAAGGAACCCATGAATCATACATATATGTACTTCAATTTACCCATTAATCTCTATGCCTTGGAGATATTCCAATGACATTTGCCCTGAAACATGTGTCAGCCCTTTTATTTCTTTTGTATTCTAACTCACTTCTCCCTCTGCTGACCCATGGAGAGACTTCTGATATTACACCAATTAGCAAGATCTATAAATTGTGGATACTGTGAATATATCCATTGTCAACAGTCACGATGACTTTAACAACTTCTATATAGGACAGAATATATAATATAGGTGAGACAATTATAGATTGTTTTCAACTCTTCCATGCTAACTTGGCAAATCCAATTAACTACTGATACAGAATTTTCCAAAACATATTTTGGAGACATAAAAAATAGAAAATAATGTTCTTTTCCAAAACAAATCCTGCCCGGCCACAGTGACTCAGTGGTGGAACTTTAACCTATGACCCATGAGGTTATGGTTTTGGGAGAGGCAGCCAATCAATGATTCTCTCTCTTGATTTATGTTTCTCTCCCTCCCTCCCCTTCCTTTCTGAAATCAATCTATACTAATAAAAGGGTAATATGCTAATTAGACCAGGTCAACCGGCCATTTTTCAGATGCCCAACTTCCTTTTGGACAAAGCCATGGTGGTGGGGGCTGTGGCAGAGGCAGTTAGGGGCGACATCAGGCTGGCAGGGGAGAGCAGTTAGGGACGAGATCAGGCTGGCAGGGGAGAGCAGTTAGGGGCGAGATCAGGGTGGCAGGGGGTTAGAGGAGATCAGGCCAGCAGGGGAGGGCAATTGAGGACAATAAGGCCTGCAGGGGAGGGCCATTGGGGGCAACCAGGCTGGCAGGGGAGGGCCATTGGGGGCATTAGGCAGGCAGGCAAGTGAATGGTTAGGAGCCAGTGGTCCTGGATTGCGAGAGGGATGTCCGACTGCCAGTTTAAGGCCCAAGGGGTCCCAGATTGGAAAGGGTGTAGGTTGGGCTGAGGGACACCCTCCAACACCCCCCCCCCAGCACAAATTTCATGCACTGGGCCTCTAGTAAAAATATATTTAAAACAAACAAACAAATAAACAAAAAACAACAAATACTAAACTACCAAATTAAAGATAATGTGTGATGGAATACACAACACTTTATTTACATGTACCTGTTTATTATTTGCTATTGATTAAGTGTTTGTGCATATGTTAAAAGCCCAAGGTGATAGTATTTTGAAATGGGAACTTTGGGAGGTGATTAGGTAGAGCCCCCATGAATGGGATCAGTGTCCTTATAAGAGAAATTTCTTTCATTTTCTGCCATGTAGGGACACAGCAAAAAGGTGAACATCTGTGAACCAGAAAGAGTGCCCTCAGCGCATACTGGATCCGCCCTTGATCTTGGACTGCCCAGGTTCCAGAATGGTGAGAAATGAATTTTTGTTGGATTTTAGCCACCCAATCTATAGTATTCTGTTATAGTAGCCCTAAGGGACTAAGACATTGTCAACCCCAAAATTTCAATAAAACCATTTTGTGTCCTTAAATGGAATTTAAAGTTTTTGTTTTATAGTAAGAAAATCAGATGCTGAATAAAAATGCCCATTTTCTCCCATTCATAAATGTTATAATCATTTTAGAATGGATATTGTCATATTTCTAAGGGCCATCAAGGTTTGTTTAAAATCAGAGAATATTGATTTTTTCTAAGGAAAACCTATTCTATTAACAATGTTTTTGAAGTCCTCAACCACTTACTGTTGAAAAAATAAAATAAACCTTGCAATATCAGATAATCAGCATTAAAATGAGTTGCCTGTTTTCTCTATATGGTGAAAAGAAAAACAATTTTCATCAGCAAAGAGATATTTGGTGTTATTATTTGGTATAAGCCCATGAAATATTGTATAATACAACTGTGAACATCAATATTTAATTTTGCTTAAGTGTTTCTGTTTATGTGTAAGAGTCTAAGAATCATAACGCACCAAGAGGAACAATATTGGAAAAGAAAAAAGTGATGCAGCTCTATAGTCAATTTCACATGCAGACATATAAAGACATTTAAATGTCTCCAACAATAATTTAAGTAAAACAGAAGTAATTAACACCAACACTAAAATTACCAGTTTTATGCACTCCTAGTATATATACCTTTGTAACAGTAACTACTAATTTTGCTGTCATGATTTACTGAGTTATTTTTTAAAAGATGGCACATATTTTAAGTATTTATATAGTTTTCCAATACAGTAAGTTTATTGCAGTAGTTTTCACACAGTACTAAATTTGAAAATAAATAAAATACACAAATTGATTGGTTTGTAATATATGCAGATTGATTTCATTGTCACTTACAGTTTTAACAATCTCTCTAGTCATTGGAAAGACACGGAAGATAAATAGTACACTGATTTCTCTAAATTGTTTCCTGAGGCACTAATCATCAGAAACTACAGCCACGCCACCAAAACCATCATGCAGAAATAGAATCAATGTTGATTGCTTTTGCTGTTGTTTGCACCTGCTTGTCTCATTATTTGTCTCATGATTTGTTGCCAAATTCTTATCAGATTTTACAAAAGTACTCATAAAATTATTAATAAAATATCTATTTGTTTGTTTTGAATTAACTGATAAATCTAGTATAAAAAAGTAGAGTAAAGGGAAAATTGAATGCATTTCATATTCAATTTGGTGTCTTATCTACTTTAGCAGGGAAAGGGAAACACTTCTTATTTTGAAGAGCACATAGAATACAATACAATTGAAAACAAACAAACAAACAAACAAAAAAACACAAAGGTAACTTGTTCATTCACAATTATTGGAAACAGTTGGCTGATTCATTTCAAAATAGTATTAGAGACTCCAGTGGTAGATGATTGATTTTCCATTCATATATTCAGATTTCTAAATGAGCACTGATAAACCAGAGGGGAATTTCCTCAAAAAACACAAACTTTTAAAAGGTGAGATTGTTTAGTATATGCCAAGCACTGCTTAATTTATAAAGCGCTTCACAGAAAACAAAAAGACACAGTGAAAGCTGTATTTCAAACTTAGGTCATTTGTTATTTTTTTCTGTTTTCCACAGCTGAAGCAGCTGACTTCTTAGGTATCAATTTCTCTATTTTGCAAGGCACAGGACAATATTCCACACTTCAATCCTCAATGCTTTTGCTGAATGTTAGGGACTGAATTGTCCCCCTTTGCTCCCCACCACCACCCACAAGGTCATATGTTAAAATCCTATCCTTCAATGTGACTGTATTAGAGATGGGCCTTTAAGGAAATAATTAAAGTTAAATGAGGCCATAAAGGTGGGGAGTCCTAATCTGATAGGACTGATAACCTTATAGGGGAGCAAGATACACCAGAGGTCTCTCTCTTTGTGCACACAGAAGAAAAGATACGTAAGGATGTAGGGAGGAGCTGGTTACATGCAAACAAAGAGAGGTCTCACCAGACACCAATTCTCCTGACACCTGGATCTTGGTCTTCTAGTCTCACAATGAGAAATTACAGGGGTGAACAAAAGTAGATTTACAGTTGTTCATATGGAAAATAATACAATAATGAATAACAGTACAGCAATATAGGGTATGTTTCCCTATTCACAGGATATTTTTGCCCACTCCTATATATATATTTTTTGTGCAACATGTGTGTTAAACGTAATATATGTGCTATACATATGTATATGTATATATGTGTATTATATGTTAAATGTATGAATGTCATGAAATGTGTAATATATATCATATGTAGGTACAGGTATACTATCATATGTATAATGTATAATGTATATACACTCTCTATGAATTAAAAAAGTTTTCCTAACATATTTTATTTTGTCCAGACTTTTTTTTAATGTGTTGCTTTTGCATGGAAAGATGAACAAATACAATATATGTTTCTTATATATTTATATAGAAACACTGGGTGGATAAAAGAAACTGATAAAGTAGATTGCTGTGAGAAGCAAAGATTCAAAGCACATCTGTTGTCATTTAACTTTTTAATGTTTTAAATATTTTATTTAGTCAAAATACATTAAATTTTTCTAAAATACGTTTAGAAAATTGTTAATGAAAATAATACAATCAGAAAGGCAATTTTGGTGGACATCAGATAGCAGGGAAAAGGTGGGTAAATCTGTGAGCTAAGAATCCAAAAGAAAAGAAAATGACTTAGAAGATGGTCAGTTTGATTTAATATTAAAATGAGTTTATGGAAAGTTAAAAACAAAGATATGTTAAATTTTTTTTGAGAGGTCAACTCCATATTGCTAGGATAAAGGGCTGCTGAAAAGAATGGTCAGTACACACTAGGACATTAGAGACATGGACTAATGGAAATTGTTGGTCATAGACAGGGTATTTCAGGATTTTTTTTAAATGATTTCCATTTCTATTCCAAAATGTCTGTAGGCCACTGCCATTTCACACTCCATGCTACCAGTCAACCCCTCAACACCAAAGAATAGTTATTCCCATGTGATAATCTCAATGCATTGAGTTTTCTCAGCTTTCTAAACTATTTGGGAGACTTCTCCATAAACAATTCCCAAATATTGAAATTTGAAATTAAATTGTGATAAACACTGTATTATCATTTATCATTGTAATTCTTTCTTGTTGTTGTTAATCCTCACCTGAGGATATTTTTCCATTGATTTTTAGAGAGAGTGGAAAGGAGGGGAGAGACACAGAGAGAGAAACATCAATGTGAGAGAGACACATCAATTGGTCGACTTCCACATCCACCCCAACTGGGAAGCCTGCAACTGAGGTACATGCCCTTGAATGGAATGGAACCCAGGACTCTTCAGTCTGTGAGCTGATGCTCTATCTACTGAGCCAAACTTGTTAGGGCACAATTCTATATTATTGATTGTTACAACATCAACACTTTTGAAATATAATCATTAGCTATTATTCTTCTTGAAATTATCTACCGACAGGCAGTGATCAGTATGACCAAAGATCTCCTCTGGTGCTGAGTTTCAGTCAGCAAGGCTCCTGAGGTCTATGTGGAAAGAAAGGTCTCTCACCGCATAATAGGGTAGTTAATTTAACATTAGTGAAGATTGATCTACTGTTCTCACTAAACTGAAAGAACAATAACTCGAACTTGTACTGTTCTTATATAGAACAAAACATTGTCCAAATTTGAGCTGACATCAAAAGTCAGATGTAATACTTTAGACTTCCAGCTGGTCAAGTGCTTAGATTATTACAGATAACTGTATTTAGAAATTTTACCATCATCAAGTTGAATTTAATGAAACTGACATTTATTTATTGAGCGAGGTCTTCCAAAGCAAGTTTTATGGGCCCTGACATTTAAAAGCTTGTGTTTTAAAGCAGCCAACACTGATAAGTAGGACTATAAAATGCTAAAATAGAGAAAATAAGAGATTGGGAAGAAGAACAGAAGTGATGCATTAACAGATGACAAAAATACCACTGCATTTTAGCTGACTCAAAATAATCACTGCAATTCAAAACACCCACCTTTTAAATATGCTCATATATTTGTGAGGAAAATAGATTGATTAAGATCAAATAACCCTGCAAGATGGAGCCATGTTCAGACATAGACTATCCTTAAAACAAATTAAGTAATAATTTGGATGCAGGAATGCATAAGGGAATCCTTTTGACAAATATGGAGTTATTTTTCTTTGCTAAAATTAATGCATTGGGTGTTATCAGTTGGTATTTTTGTTTTTAGTTTCTATAAGTACTAAGGGAAGTGGAAATAACTATTGACACCTATGGAATAAAGAGCTAATAAAGAATATATAAACATGGAATTTCTATTTCTAATCATTTTGCAAGGCAAAAACAGATATCCTTGCCAAATTATATAAAAGTTTTTAAAAATCAGAAGAGAAAAAACCTTAAATCACCAAAGCAAAAACCAAGGCAAAAATATCATTAGGTATGAAGTTTCCCTATGTAATCTTTATTTTTATTGTTCCTCTTGAATTGCACATCTCCACAATAGTAAAGGTAAATGAGCACTGTCCATGAGTAAAAAGAAAAATCTCAATGGGCCTGTTGCGTTACTGTACGTTTTCTGAACAGTGTCATGGATATTGATATAGTTGATAACATTTGTTCTATAACATAGGATAGAACTGTGCCTTCTCTCAAGGGCAAAGAACAGATTTTTTTTTTCCTCTGCAGCATAAGAAAAAATGTCTTCTTGGGAAAATGTCAGATGTGTCTGTTAGTAGCTGCATTGAAAGATTGAGATTTCTAAAACCAGTGCTCTTCATCAGTTATGCAAACATATTGTGTGGCCAGCATCTACCTGAGCCCCTCTGCATCGCCTAGTGGGACTTGGCGACAAGGGGAGCCATTGTAAACATAAAACTCAGGCTGCCTGCTGGGCCAGGAATAAGAAAGCCATTGTGTCTGACCAAGGAATCTGGTGTCTCTAGCTAGCATGCATGGAACTGTGATAAGCTAACTCGTTATATTGAAGTAAGATAGATTCTTTGCCCCTTTTCAGTTCCTGAAACTATGGTTCCATTTATTCCGTGCATGATTAAATTTATGGCAGAATTGAGGCAACTGGGACATCCAGTAAGGTTGAACTTGCTGTTTTTTACTATTCTAGAGCATTTTCTATAATGAAGGTCAGATAATTTGCTACTTGCATTTTTTAAAATTACTTTAATAATGAGCAGCTCTGTCACTCACGCAGGAATGATGTATTTTGTGTGTATGATTTCATGTGTTAACTCTCCGGAGAAATGAAGCATTTAAGATGAGTGATTTTTACTGCTGTAATATATACTAATGCTTCTTTTCAATTTTTTCATTGTGTTAGGAATGGGATTTGAAGGACACTGCAAGTTTAAATGTTTTCTCCTGGCCGAAGTTTGCTGGACAGCCTAACTTGACATAAAGGTAGTCATCACTGTTTATAGTGTGATTTTCAGCTACTGTTATGACACCAATAAGATAGAATTGGGTAAAACTTATAAATGAATATTATAGTATGTCAGTTTACTGAATTGTTATGAGCAGTATAAAATCCAAGAGGATAATGAGCACTTTTTTTCTGTATAGGAAACAAACTTCTTAAGATACATTTTAATCAGAAGTTTGTTTGAGGACAATGACATCAGGTTAAAAGAATATAACATTTAATGACATCTGGTTGTCAGAAATGCTGAATGCCTCCATCTCTAATATGAGAATATAAGTCTGCTAGGGAGAGTTCATACTAAAATAAAATGATGGACCTATACATCCACCTGTACCTCGCTAATTGGGGAATATAATTTTTCTCTTTAATATCAAAGTCCTATATCTTTATTTTGGATTTACTCTATACTAATACTCTATATACTCTATACTAATTAATAGTAGAGTCTCCCTTCTGTCAAATTATTTTTAAGGTACAGGCATATTTTTAGCACTTGATTTATTAATATTTAGAATTTCGTGTATTCCTTAGAATGTGATTTATTCAAACCACTAAGATAACTCTGAATAGTCCTTTCTTTCCTAGCTATCAAAATGATACCTTTGCCAGTTATATAAATTGTATAAACTACTCATGCCTAGAAGACTTTTTAATCTTTTGGGTCTATAAAATTTCTAACATTTTAAAATAAAGCTATACAATAGTAAGTTGTGAATAGAGACTACAAATGTAAGAGCATTCCTTAGAGGGTCATGACTCAAACACTGACTATTTCATGATATTTCTTGTTCATCTATACTATCCCAGGACTAGAGTTTTCATTAAGTCTGAAAAGTGGGAAGAAGTTTTTGCCACTTTCAAGAAAGATGTAAAATGGAGTAATCCTATTGATTTTATTTCTAGCTCTCACTTCAAACAAAGAGAGCAAAAAAAGGCTTCCCAAGAGTGCTATATACTTTGAAGCAGTGGTTTTATAAATAATTGAGTTACCTACACTGGGAGAAAAATCTTCTCTCTTTCCTTAATTTTTTAAAACATTTCTTTAAAATGTTCTTTTGACATTAATACTGTTTACTTCTAAGTAAGGTACATGAAAGAACATGATCTGAACAAGGGAGTTAACTGTGCCAGGTACTATACATATACAGAAATATTAATTTATTCCTTACTTTTGGAAAGGTATCTATAATAAAAACTTATTCTCAATTGTATAACTGGTTTTACAATAGGTTATTGTGCAGTTTCAAGGGAAGAATAGTAGACTATAGTACCCTACAATATTTCATTTTGGCATAAGAATTGATTTGCGCTCAAGCAAATATAAGAAAAGCTCTCTGCCCACTGCTCCCTCACCCCATTCACCTGAAAAAAAGACAGACTTTTGTAAAATGTCCCTCCTCCCCTCTCTACCAGGAAGGGCAGAAGCCAATCATTGGAGACAACTCTCAACCCTTATCAACTGAGGCAACTCAGAGGAGGTTACATAACAAACCTTGGCAAACTAACCCTAGCTGTCATTTGTTTTCCCATATATTTACCCTCGCACAGTTTGCCACCTCTTAAAGCACAAAATCCTTTTTATTTGTCTTGTCACTTCTCTAAAAATGTATTGTTCCTTTGTTAAATTGATATGTAAAGCCAAATTGATATTTTTAACCACTGCTGGTTGTAGATATGATGCTCATGTTTATAAACTTTAAAAAAAAATTTTCTTTTGTCAATATGTCTTTTGTTAGTGTAATTTATTGGGCCCAATCCACAGAATCTAGGAGGGTAGAGAAATAAAAGATATTTCATCTCCTACGTGAGCAACTGTGGATTTGTGGTACATTGACTCATTTCTATCTTCACAATTAAAAATAATGAGACTTTCAAAATCTGATGCTATAGTATATAAATATTATTTATACATGATTACAATGATATTTTTTAAATTGATTTCAGAAAAGAAGGGAGAGGAAGAGAGATAGAAACATCAATGATGAGAGAGCCTCATTGATTGGCTGCCTCCTGCCCACCCCCTACTGGGGATTGAGCCTGCAACCCAGGCATGGGCCCTTGACCAGAATCAAACCCAGGACCCTTCATTCCGCAGGTGGATGCTCTATTCAATGAGCCAAACTGGTAGGGCTTAAACATTTTTAATGAGGGAAAATATTGAAAGGATTTTTCCAGTTGATCAAAGAAAGGATTTTATGGCTATTGTCACTATGTGTTTATTTTATATAATAAATCCTTAATTTTAATCTGTAAATAATTTTTTTCCTCTAGGGAAGTTATACGTGATTAAGTTGTATAAATGTCAAAGCTTAATATAGAACTTTAAAGCCACAAGAAAACATTTTTCTTGTTTTTTCAAAAGAAAAAAAGCCAAAATTTACAGATTATGAGTTAAAAAAGTAGCTAAAATTAAGTGTAGGACAAGAAAAATAAACACATTATTATTAATTATAAATTCCTATTTTTTCTGATAAATTATTCCCAGTAACTTCAATAGGTTTTATGTCCTATTCTTTGTGATTCTGCTTAACTGTCTCCTTTCTTGAAGGTCCCACTGAATTTTGTTATATATGCCTTTTAACTATGTGTACCCCTAAAGCACAGGCTCAGCTATTCTTTCACCCAACATGCATTCACTGAAAAACTATCTGTCCTATGCCTGGCCTCTCTCAACTGTGATATCCTTGATGGCATATAATATATAATCCCATTTATTTTCAAAACTCTAGAATCTGGCACAATTGATCTAGATTGATTTATGTTTAAAGAGTTAATATATAAATATAGGTTTTCAAGGAGAAATTAAGGTAAAAATTGACTTTTGTCTCAGTCATTTTTAATTCCAGCTTTAAAAGGCAGAAATTATGAGATCTTGAGTATGAATGAATTTCCATGTTTTAATTGCCTTATTTATAGATTATGATAATTAAATTCACTATAGCTCACACATGCACACACTATTGGATGCACACCCAAGTCCATATTCTTTATTTCCATTTTAGTAAAAATCCTAAATTTGAGCGAGGAATAACTGTGTTCCTAGAGTCTAACAAATTCTTTCCTTAAGCCCTGGAAATTTATTCTTCTTTGTTCTAAAATGATGGTTCTTAAAGTTAGATTCCTAAACAAGAGAATAGCAATTATGGAAGTTCCAAAAAGAGCAGATAAAAAGAAAGAGAAAGAACACTTAATTTAAAAGAAATGGTAACAGAAAACTTTGCAGATCTAAAGAAAAAAATGAACACCCAGATCTATAAATCCCAAAGAACTCCAAATAGATTGAACATAAAGAGGTCATCATCAAAAAACATTATAATCAAATTGTCAAAAGTTAATGGCAAAGAAAGAATTTTGAAAGCAGAAAGAGAAAGGAAACTCGCCATACATAATGTCCCTCCCCATAAAACTATCAGTAGATTTCTCATAAGAAACTATGCAGGCCAGGAGACAGTGCTCAAACAAACAAAAATATACAACAAACAAAAATGCTGTACTAGGCAAAGTTGTCCTTCAGAAATGAAGGTGAGATAAAGTCTTTCCCAGACACACAAAGCTGAGGGTATTTATCAGCATTAGATTGGTCTTGGAAGAAATGCCAAAGAAAATTATTTAAGTTGAAACAAAAGACACTAACTAGCTACATGACAAGATGTGAAAATATAAAACTTATTGGTAAAGGTAAATATATAGTCAATTCATAATACTCTAATACCTAATGATGGTGTGTAAATCACTTTTAACTGTGGAATAAAAATTAGAAGACAAAAAAATATTTAAAATAACTACATCTGGCATAAGAACAGGCTTAAAGATCAATGAAACAGAAAAGAGAGTACAGAAATAAACTCATGCCTTTATGGTCAACTAATATTTGACAAAGAAGGCAAGAGCATACATTGGAACAGAGAGAGTCTCTTCAATAAATGGTTTTGGGAAAATTGGACAGGTACATACAAAAAATAAAATAAAACTAGACCACCAACATACACCATACACAGGAATAAACTCAAAGTGGATGAATGACTTAAAGATAAGTTACAAAACCATAAAAATCCTAAAAGAAACTATAGGCAATAATTCAGACAACTCTTGCTGATGTATTTTTGCTGATATATTTCCTAGGGCAAGAGAATGGGCCTTTGATTTAATTTCCCCTAATGAAATTCTTTCACCTTAAAATTTTCCAAATTCTCACTTAGTGCTTGGTGTTCCACATTTGTTCTCCATGCCCAAATTTAAAAAAACTTTATTTTCTCTTTCAATATCAGTAATTTAAAAGAATAAACTAGATAAATAACAGTAGGGCGCAAAAAGTTTTTGAAAGAAACATGTATTTAAATTTCACTAGAAAAACCTCTACAAATAATAATAATAATCCTATATAATAAAGAGCTAATATGCAAATAGTCATCACGCCCTCACACCGTCACGCTGGGGCCGGGGGACCTGAGGCCAGGCTGCAGGACCTGAGGCCACCCCCCTTGCCTCAGTGCCGGGGCTGGAGGACCTGATGTTGTGCTTTCCACTCTGGCGCTGTGCTTGGGGACCTGAGGACACGCCCCAGCCTGGCAGGGCTTGACAGGGGTGGGGCAGGCCCAGTCTGGGTCTCGCATGATTTTGAGGCACACACGGGTGGGTGGGGACTTGACTCTGGGTCCCGCGGCATGCCCCAGACTCTGACAGGAGGAATATTTTCATATACATTTTACTAATTTTCTTTCATCTCTGACACTTGTATTATAGAGAAAGGGCAAATAGCAATATTAAATATTTCCTCTAATTAATTCCCTTTTAATGTGCATGAATTTCATGCACTGGGCCACCAGTAATAATAATAAAACTAAAGTTATGATTGAATGGAGTTATAGCCCATATTGTCGAAGCTGTTTGATGAGAAAACTGAGATTCATGACAATGTCCTATTATTTTAAGTATGTTTTAGAATTTCTACAATATATAGTTAAGTTTACCAAAAAATATTATATAGAAAAATAGTAGGATTAACTGTTTAATTTGAGATGGATAATGGAAAATATAGATTAAAGTTTGAAAAATAAACCAGCTAGGCTTTTATGACGAAGGGCATATAAAAGTAAATTTGTATTTCCTAGTAGTTGTCCCTCTGCTAAAAGTTTCCAGTTTTGCTGATATATTAAAACTATATTAAAACGCAATGATTAAAAAGCACTTGAGAACCTAAGAACAAAGCCCACTCATTATTCTCTCATTGTTTTAATAAATTGTAAGACACCAGTCATCTGTTGAAGTGTCATTTATGTATATTGCATATTTTTTATTTCTAATGATCATCTCTTAGACTAAAATTTACCCATGGAGGAAAACTGACCTTGTAATGGTCATCTTAACTTCAGTTTCTTTAAGCTCCAATCAGCTTTTCACAATACTAAATGATCATTGTACCTGAAGGTTTAATTTTCTCTCCCTTCCTACCACAATTTTAACATATTCAGAGTTTTAAAAAACTATATGCATGTCTGAGAATGGGATTTTCTTTCTACTTTTTCAAGGGCCTTAATAGTCTCTCATCTTGCTATTAACCCAACTCTATTCCTCCCTAATTTTCTAAATTGTAGCCCTAAGTTATAAACAACTCCTTCTGGAGCAGGTGTCTCTAAGGGTATTTAACGCATTCTGGTCTTTCAGATTTTCACACATTTCCTTCATTTTCTGCTTCTGAAATACCCTGCTGCTTTATTATCCCCTTTCCCCAAAATGTCATCAATTAAAGCTGAACTTGGTGTTAACCTTCATTATGCAGTACACACAGGGGTCTTTATTCTCTGAATTCTGAATAACGTTTTCTTTCAATATCACACATTTGAGCATATAAACTTTATTAGGTTGTATAGCTAATTATGCATATCCAATGCTATTATGGGCCCAAAGGCCAAAGCCCTAGAATTAGTAAGAGATAGAACCAGGACACAAATAGCTCCCCAAGATCCATGAGGCATGGCAACATAATTTATATCTCATGATTCCCCTCAGAGTATCGAGTATCCAGTATCCTGCAGGATACATATTTTGGGTTGTTTTTCATTGTTTGAAATAGTGGGGTGTTTTGGACAAATGCAATTCAAAGAAGATTATGGAGGGAATAAACCATGTTTACTCGATCTCATTGTAAGTTGTAACCACTCATTGCCTGTCTGTGCAGTGTCTGATGGCATGAATCAGGGCTCCTCCTCAAGGACTACGAGCAGGGAGCAGTTCAGTTTGCAGCCTAATGTGACTGCACTGAAATGTGGTCTTATTAGAACTTATGTCAGTGAACCTGTCAGATTCAACATGAGTTCCTGCCATTGTCTCTGGAGCAATGAGGTATTACTTTGATTGATCTGCATAGTTGCCAACTGCTTGACATCACTCAGCTTTTCCTTGGGCTTTGAATAACTTCATGGCTATCAATCAACATATATACATACATATGGGAAACTCTTCATCTGGAAAGTCTCATGGCACAAATCTCTTGTGATTTAAGTCAAATGTGTTATTTATGAGTTTATTATTGGTGATATGACCAAGGGATATTTGCACTGTAAGTTAAAAAGCCACAGTGAACTAGCTCATGCTTTAAGTAACCAGACAATGTTTTTACTACTTAGCATCCACCATTGTGGGGGTTTTGCTTCCTAAATTAATAAAATAGCAGGCACAAAAGTGATTTTCAAATTACAAAATAGTTTACTGAGATCTCATCCTATATAATAAAAGTCCAGCAACTGAAGGGCAGAATGACCAGAATGACTGGAACAACTGCGGCCCCTTGCCCCGGCTGCCCCCACCCCCAACCGGCCCCCATTAGGGCAGCCTGACTGGACCTCACAGTGTATGAATTCATGCACTGGGCCTTTAGTAATATAATATTAGTGGTTCTACATAAAACAACTGTTATAAATAGTTTAATAATTTCTAACTCAAATGTATGCATCTTTTGTGAACAGGAGATTTTTCTGTTGGATTTACAAAAATAACTATAAAAAGGTGGCATTTAAATTTCTGAATGGAGGATGCTATGGACTAGATATTTGTGTTGGAAGCTTTCCTCCCAAAATTCATATGTTGATGTCCTATTCCCCAAGGTGATGGTAGGAGGTGGGACCGTTGGGAAGTGATTAGAATTCAGTGGTTCTCAACCTGTGGGTCGCGACCCCTTTGGTGGTCGAACCACCCTTTCACAGGGGTCACCTAAGACCATCCTGCATATCAGATATTTACATTATGATTCATAACAGTAGCAACATTACAGTTATGAAGTAGCAACGAAAATAATTTTATGGTTGGGTCACATATGAGGAACTGTATTTAAAGGGCCAGAAGGTTGAGAGCCACTGGATTAGATCATGAGGGTAGAGTCCTCTTGATTGGAATTAGTGCCTTCACAAAAGAGACCCCACAGGATCCATAAGCCCTTCCAACATATCAGAACACAGAAAAAAATTACAATTTATGACCATAAAGTAGATTTCACAGGTACTTAATCTGCTTGGTACCAGCCTCCCAAACTGTGAGAAATAATTTTGTTTTTGCTTGTAGTTGTCTAGTCTATCATTTTTCTGTTAATAGCACCTGAGTGGACTGAGAAAAATGATTAGGGCATTTTAAAAATCAGCTTTGAGGATGAGAGTTTGAATGAGCTACCTGTCACTATTTCTGGCCTCTTGTGAATCTACCCTGAGTGGCCAGATTATTATGACCACCTGACGTTTGTAGGCAAATTAGCTATTATTTCGTGCTGAAGTTACTAGAGGGCCAGAACATTATAAATAAGAAAGCAGGTTGTTTACCACAACAGTAGAAGTGATTTTTTTTTCTGAAGATATGGGTAAACAACGAGATTTAACAGCCTTTGAATGTGGGATATATTTGAACATGAGTGGCCAAATTATTATGACCACCTGACATTTGTGAGCAAATTAGCCGCATGCTGCATCGTATAGGATATGGAAGCCGAAGGCCTGTTCGAACATCTTTGCTGTTTGCAGTTACCAAGATAAAACGTCTCCAATTCGCACAGGAACATAAGGATTGGACAGTTGAGCATTAGAAAAAAGTCATGTGGTCTGATGAATCACATTTCCAGTTGCATCATGCAGATGGCACAGTGAGAATTTGGCAGAAACAGCATGAAAGCATGCACCCCACATGCATGAGTACAACCCTTCAAGCTGGTGGGGGCAGTGTTATGGCTTGGGTCATGTTTTCCTGGCATGATTTGACCCCTTAAATTCATGTGGAACAACGTCTGAATAGCACAACATACCTGAGTATCATTGCTGATCAATTTCATTCTATCATGTTGATGGTGTATCCCATTGGAGATGGTTTCTTCCAACAAGACAATGTGCCATAGTGTTCATATTGTGCAGGAGTGGTTTCAAGAACATGAGGGACACTTTACCTTGCTTAGGTGGCCCCCAAAATCACCAGATCTCAATCCAATTGAGCATTTGTGGGACGAAGTTAAAAGAGCCATCAGACAGCTGGTTCCACAACCATCAAATCTCACAGAACTGTACAGTGCTATTCATCGGGCATGGTGTCAGATTCCTCGCATCACCTTTCAATATCTCATGGAGTCAATGCCAAGAAGAATCACCGCAGTACTGAAGGCAAAAGGTGGCCCAACGAAGTATTGATGGGGTGGTCATAATAATCTGGCCACTCAGTGTATGTGTGTGTGTGTGTGTGTGTGTGTGTGTGTGTGTGTGAGTGTATATATATATATATATATATATATATATATATATATCTCCTATATAATAAAAGAGAAACATGGTAATTA
Source organism: Myotis myotis (assembly GCF_014108235.1). Classification (NCBI taxonomy): domain Eukaryota; kingdom Metazoa; phylum Chordata; class Mammalia; order Chiroptera; family Vespertilionidae; genus Myotis; species Myotis myotis. The sequence continues at coordinate 204,621,139 of NW_023416324.1, read as the reverse complement.
GCCATATATGTATACAATGAACTAATACTACAGATTTAAAAATATATATCTACTAGGGGCCCGATGCACGAAATTCGTGCACTGGGTGTGTGTGTGTGTGGGGGAGTGTCCCTCAGCCCAGCCTGCCCCCTCTCACATACTGGGACCCCTCAGGCGTTGACCCCCATCACCCTCCAATCGCAGGATCGGCCCCTTGCCCAGGTCTGACGCCTCCGCCAGAGGTGTCAGGCTTGGACAGGGGACCCCCATCTCCCCCCGATCACTGGCTCTGACCCCCACCCAGGCCTGAGGCCTCTGGCCCAGGAATCATGCCTGGGCAGGGGACCCCCATCTCCCTCTGATCGCTTGCTCCACCCCCCGCCCAAGCCTGACGCCTCTGACCCAGGCTTCAGGCCTGGGCAAGGGGACCATTATATCCCTCCAATCCCCGGCTCTCCCCCCAACCCAGGCCTGATGCCTTGGCCAGAGGAGTTGACCCTCATCACCCTCTGATCACCAGTCACTGGATCGGCCCCTTGACCAGGCCTGAGGCCTCCGGCAGAGGTGTCAGGCCTGGGCAGGGGATCCCCAGCTCCCCGCGATCTCCCGCTCTGCCCCTGCCCAGGCCTAACACCTCTGGCCGAAGCATTAGGCCTGGGCAGGGGACCCCCAGCTCCCCGTGGTTGCAGCCTCCGCCCCTGCCCAGGCCTAACGCCTCTGGCCTAGGCGTCCGGCCCGGGCAGCGGGGACCCGCAGTGGCAACAGGGGGCGCCGCGATCGCGCGGGCTCCGCCCCTGCCGGACACCTCTGGCTGAGGCGTCTGGCCCGGGGAAGCGGGGACCTGCAGCTGCAGCGGCCCCGCGATCGTGGGCTCCGCTATAGGCCCAGGCAAGGGACTCCTAGCTCCCGGGACTGCCAGCTTCGACCGTGCCCAGCTCCCATCGCTGGCTCCATCCCTACTTCCTGCTATCAGTGGCCAGGGCGGCAAAGGCTCCTGATTCTCCAATCATGGCTGGGGGGCAGGGCAAAGGCGGCCCTGGGGCCGCCTTTGCCCTGCCCCCCACCTCTTAGCTCCCCCCTGGGTTTCTGATCACTGTCAGTGGCAGGGGGCTTCTTCCTGCTTTCCCTTTCACCTCCCTGCATTGTGCCTACATATGCAAATTAGCCGCCATCTTTGTTGGCAGTTAACTGCCATCTTAGTTGGCAGTTAATTTGCATATAGCCCTGATTAGCCAATGAAAAGGGTAGCGCCGTACGCCAATTACCATTTTTCTCTTTTATTAGTGTAGATATCTAACTCTGTCTTTTTATCTATCTTTCTATCATCTATCTATCTATCTATCTATCTATCATCTATCCTATCTTTCATCTATTTATCTATCTATCTAATCTTTACCTTTGAATCTATGTGCTATATTTTTAGGCATTGAATGCAACAACAATTCATGTGACATGTTTTACTCTGACCATCTAGGTTCTATCTTTCTAACATCCTTGCTTTTTTTTATTGATAATCAATTTCCAACTCTATTAATCATCTTTCACTTTGCATTATCTCTGAGGCATAGGAGGTCATCAATAATCATTTGATTATTAATGAACATCATTTTGCTCTACCATAGTACTTTATTTAGTATTTTATGTTTTCATGCTAACAACAACCAAATCTGCAATACCAAATTTTTACTAGGTAAAATGTTTTAAATTATTTGTAATTAACTTTTAATTTGGAGACTAAACAGCAACACAAACCAATATATAAGAGCTAAAGAAAAATGCAATTTGTTTAATTATTAAACAAGAAATATTAAAAGAAAAGCTGAACATGCTGTTATTCTAATTAAATGTCTTTTCTCAGATGTAAGTTGACGTGATTTTTCCTACTCCAGAACACGATGATGATGATAATTCTGCATTATAACAAGTTATCTAATTAAAATCAGGAATTATATTTAGAAGTATGAAGTAATCTAAAATATGTTTATAACATATTTTAGCTCTGGAAGTGCCAACAGTTTTATATTAGTTTAAATTTCCTCTGCTTTACCACTTGTTCATTGTATGACCTTGGGCATGTTTATTATTGTCTCTAAGTCTCAATATCTGTATTTGTAAAATATGAGGATACCTATAGCTATCTCGTGGGTTTTTCTGAAGATCAGTGAGATTATCCATGTCAAACATTTATAAGCCTGACATATAGACACTGTTCTCTAAATGATAGATATTGCTATTGTCATTACTAGTATAATGCTATTTTTAATAGTAATAATAAATTATATCATAGCTTTAATATTTCAATATCAAATTTAATCATGAGTAGTACTTGAGTCTACAGGGTGTGTGGAATGTTAAAATATGAATAAAAAGCCCACTGGGTCCAGAATATAAAGAGGTAGAAGAATAATTGTGTGGCATGGCAAATGGAGGATCTTCCAAAGCCTTTGGGACCATGGCAGAGATGTTGCTTCTTAGAATATGAGAAGCCAACTTAGAAATTTGAAGCTGTGTTAAATCATAATCAGGTTTGATTTTTAATATGAAACCTCTTTGTAGAATGAATATAGATGATTGAGAGAGACTAGAGTGGAGGTGGGGGTGTATAAGGGCAAGGGAAATAGTAGAACTAAATTATCCAAATTTTTCTTTTTCTCCCAGATTCTATTGTTTGATTGATAGTAATAATTGATGTGATAATCTTCTGTGCTTATACAAACTTATAGATGGAGATCTACTTTTATAACATTTGACACAAAATAAAAAAAAACACTTTAAAAATAAAGACATAGCTGTGTGGATATACAGAGATAATTTTATGATATTATTAAACAATAGAGTGAGAAAAGCTCAAATATATTATTTCAATCTTTGATTCTGCACATCCCATGTATATGTATAAATTAGCAACTAAATCAAGGAATGATTGCATATTTCATTTTAATGAAAATAAATATTAACGAATGAATTGCACTACATAAATCAAAAATAAGCTAATAAATTATTAATTCTTATTTTAGAAAAAGAAAATAATGAACTAAAACATGGAAATAACATGATGGTGTGAAGTAGAAGAACAATATAAATCAAAATAAAAAAGATATCAAATCATTATTGATAAAGACATATAACTAAAATAATTTTTCATTATTATTAGAGCAAAAGTTTAATCAAGGAATAAATTAGAGCTCTTCAGCATGAAATGAGAAATGCGATAACAAGGACAATAAAACTGCTGAACTATTAAATGAATATTTCCCAATGTATTTATAAAGAACAGCCTTACTGGGCCAAGAACTAGCAATTCCTAATTCATATATATTTTCCTAACTATTAAAAGGTCAGTATTTTAAATGAGCTTTCCAATTTTCCTTCAGCAAATTTGATGATACTAATAATTAAAATCCTTATGATTTTTACTGATTGTATCGGGCTTTCGATTTTTATCAAGAAGTCTTAAAATATAATGAGAGATTTAGCAAAGGCTTTTTAAAAGCCTTAATTAATTTGGCTGTTAATCCTAGCAAAGTAATTTTAATCATTGTTTTATGATCTGAATAAATAAAAAATGCTAAATAGTTTTTGTATGTTTTCCCCCCAGTTCATTTAATCACTTTTTTCAATAACATGCAATGCATTTGCGTTATAGACAATGTAATAATTAGGGGAAAATATATAGAGAAGATATATATCATCAACCCTAATGGATCTATCCAGAGAGATCCATTCATACCATAGCAAATAGACATGCACATATCGTGCCATAGAAACAAAGACTTCAAGGAAAGTGGTATCTTCTGATTAGGGCACAGCAATAAGATGAGGATGTTCATGAAGAGTTCAAAGAGTTCCAGTTGTACTGCCATTTTGTTTTTAAACCCTAAGAGTCTCCAGGGAGATGTTTGGGAAAGTTGGACAAAAGGAGGTTAGCTGAAAAAATGGTACCTGGAGAATCAAAGCACAGAAAAGGAAATAAGAAACTTAAAATACATATTCTGGTCTCTCAAGTTTCTTCTGGACGAAGAAGTTAAAGTTTCTGGTGGACGGTGATTCTGAAATGACTGAGTGGAGTCACCTGAGGTTTCAGTTACACAAAGTGTTATGAGATATACGTCACAGAAAGTGCTGCTTTGGAAATGGGTCTCCATCCCCACTTATGTATGGGACAGGGCAGCAACACCTGGTGTGAAAACAGAATGAGAGTAAATCAATAGCAAAGCAACGGCAGGGCAGCGGAACTGAGAAATCCTGGTGGAAGAGCAGGGCAAACTCATCCCAAAAGGTGGCACCAGCAGCCCAAGTAGTGATGAGATTTAGGCATGGATTCTACACAGGTGCTCAACAATATCATGGGCTGAAAACTGAATTTTGTATGAGATTTTCCTCCTTGGACACATAGAAAACATTGGGGGATGTGGTGGAATTGCAGTTTTATGGTTTTGAAGGTGGGGATATTAAGCTAGTTAATTTCTATCATTAATACTATGCAGGAACATTGGTATCTTGGGCTGAGAATCTGAGCTTTCTTTGCTTTCCATGTAGAAAATTTGGAAATTCGCACTAAACCTTTATATTTTAGGCATAGTTCCCCTGAAAGAAGAGTTTGAGGAATAAAATGTATACACTACTGCTTTATTAGAAAAGTTAATCACTTGGAATTAGCAATAGAGGAGTGAGTTTTTATAGAAAACTAAAAACTGTAGTTTTTAATTTTCTTAGCCAAACTATAAAAAGAAGATATTGTCACAAAAAGAAGAAAACCGAGAAGCCTGAAAGACCTATTCTAAAAGGGAAGCATTATATGGTAGATATAGAGGAACACCAGTTCAATATTTGCTAATTTACTTAGGTTTCAGTTCATTTGACCCTTACAGGGATTATAGGGGGGATATATTGTCTTGGTAGGAGATGTAGTACTAAATATAGCTAAAAGCTTACTTTAATGCAAACATAAAAATAATTGATGGCATCTAAAGCACATAACTTCAAGCAAAATGCACAAGCTGGAACATGTAAAGAATGCGATGGTCTGTGTATATAAAAAGTATTTTCCTGCCTGGAGCAAAGATACAAAACTGATCATTAAAAAGGTCAGTGCTTAAAAATGTTCTATATTTAGATTATTATTATTTTGTTGTAACTTTATTTTATTATTTTTCCATATTTTTTAAAAAATTTTCTTTATTAAGGTTATTTTAGTGTAAAAAATCTATTATTGCGTGTTAGAGCAATAGTATCAATTTAGAGAAATAAAAGCCTGGCAGGTGTTGCTCTAAGGTTGAGTGTTGACCTGTGAACCAGACAGTCACAATTTGATCCCAGGTCGGGGAACATTCGTGGGTTGTGGACTTGATCTCCAAAAGGGGTCATGTAGGAGGCAGCTGATCAATCATTCTCTCTCATCGTTGATGTTTCTATCTCTCTTCCTCTGTGAAATCAATAAAAATATATATATTTTTAAAAGAAATAAAAGTGTCAATAATATTACTAGATATCTCTAGAAAAGACAGGAAAGATAATTCTAGTAATGTCCACCAGCTTGATACAAAGTTTACTTAAAAATCAAGATTAAATTGGGTAGATAATTCTTTTTTAAGCCATATATCTAACACACGAAAATTAACTATTTAGATTCTGGGTTTGCTAAGAAACTGGTGCAAGAAAAATCTGCCTAATGGGCCAATTATAACCCATGGCATGAACTTTTTTCTTTGTCTCTCTAACACTCTTCTACCTCTGTAGTAATTCAATTTAAAATCCCTGGATGTGGCAGGCAAGATCAAAGTCAAGGCCAGTTTGTATGTGGAGGGGGAACATCATCTGAATATGATTAAGAGAAGATATATGACAAATCCAAATTTAAGACATTCTTAAAATATCTACATTAACTAGATTAAAAGCATATGGTGCCTATCTTTAGGTGGATTGATGTACAAGCAAAATATATATATATAGACTCAGTTTAAGATACAAGGGAAGGGCAATGGTAATTTTATTTCCTAAAGCCTAATTAAAAATATTAATCTTTCAAAAAGTGTCTATTTGGGTCCTTTGTCCATTTTTTTGATTGGATTATTTATCTTCCTTTTGTTAAGTTGTATGAGTTCCCTGTAAATGTTGGAGATTAAACCCTTATTGGAGATAACATTGGCAAATATGTTCTCCCATGCAGTGGGCTTTCTTGTTGTTTTGCTGATGGTTTCCTTTGCTGTGCAGAAGCTTTTTATTTTGATGTAATCCCATTTGTTTATTTTCTCTTTAGTTTTCATTGCCCTAGTAACTGTATCAGTAAAGATATTGCTATGACACATGTCTGCTATTTTGGTGCCTATGGTTTCTTCTAAGATTTTTATGGTTTCCCAACTTACGTTTAAGTCCTTTATCCATTTTGAGTTTATTTTTGTGTATGGTGTAAGTTGGTGGTCTAGTTTCATTTTTTTGCAAGTATCTGTCCAATTTTCCCAACACCATTTATTGAAGAGACTGTCTTAACTCCATTGTATGCTCTTGCCTCCTTTGTCAAATATTAATTGAGCATAATGGCTTGTGTCAATTTCTGGGTTCTATGTTCTGTTCCCCTGTCTATATGTCTGTTCTTGTGCCAGTACCAGGAAATTTTGAGAACAGTGGCTTTGTAGTATAGCTTGATATCTGGTATGGTGATCCCTCCAACATTCTTCTTCTTTCTCAAGATTGCTGCAGCTAATGTGGACCTTTTTTTATTCCAGATGAATTTTTGGAGAGTTTGTTCTAGGTCTTTGAAATATGCTGTTGGTATTTTAATGGGGATTGCACTGAATTTATAGATTGTTTTGGGTAGTATGGTCATTTTAATGATATTGGTTCTACCAATCCATGAACATGGTATATTCTTCCATTTGTTCATGTCTTCCTCTATCTCTTTTTTCAGCGTCCTAAAATCTTCTGAGTACAGGTCCTTTATCTCCTTGGTTAAATTTATTCCTATGTATCTTAATGGTAAGTGGGATTGCTTTTTTAGTTTCTCTTTCTGTGAGTTCATTATTGGTGTATAGAAACGCCATAGATTTCTGGGTGTTAATTTTGTATCCTGCTACATTGCCAAATTCATTTATTAAGTCTAGTAGTTGTTTGATGGAGTCTTTGGGGTTTTCTATATACAATATCATGTCATCTGCAAATAAGGACAGTTTTACTTCTTTTCCAATTTGATGCCTTTTATTTCTTCTTGTCTGATTGCAATGGCATAACCAATGGATGCAAGAACTGGGGGGAGGAGGGCGGTGAGGGCATGTACTGGGGGATAGGGGAGGTGGGGGGAGGCCAATGGGGGAAAAAAGAGGCATATGTACTACTGCTGGGGTCCAACCCCAGCAGGTCCAGGGGTTCCCAAAGGTGTAGACGGAGTCGGTGAAGAAGGAATGACACAGAGGCAGCGTTCAGGTGATCATCATAGCCGGGTTCCCTTGTCAGGGTCTCCAACCAGGTTCAGTTGCCAGGTTCTGTAGCCAGGTTCTTCAGCCAGGTTCTGTCACCAGATTCTAGTCAGGTTCTGTTGCCATGTTCTGTCCAGGTTCTGTAGCCAGGTTCTGTCTCTAGGTTCTTCAGCCAGGTTCTCTCTCTAGGTTCTGTTGCCAGTTTCTGTCCAGGATCTTTTGCCATGTTCAGTCTCTAGGTTCTGTCTCTAGGTTCTGTGTCCAGTTTCTGTCCAGGATCTTTTGCCATGTTCTCTCCAGCAAAGTTCTTCTGTCTCTAGGTTCTGTGTAGGTTCCCTGTCTAGGTTCTGTGTGTTGTTATCTTGTTACATCTGTATTTATACCAGTTGATTCCAATCCTATCAATCTCTATTCCAAAGGTTAAGGTGTTTCTTATCTCCATTCCAGGGAGTAAAGATTATGTAGCTTAAGCATGATTGTTCGTAGTTAAAGTGATTAATTACCCGCCTGGCACTTAGTTAAGGGTTTTTATTCCCTCCCTAACTTCAGGGGAAAATCCCTACCTGGGGAAACAACCTTTCTCAGAGAGGTGACCTTGGTTAAAACACATAGTGCCAAGAAGGTGAGCAAACATATTAAGAACAGTATGCCATATATGCCAGGTCCCTTGAAACAGCAAGGATGGACTGGCTCCTGGCATACTACTATTTGTCATACTTTAAACAATAAAATAAAATTTAAAAAATTATTAATCTTTCACTAAAGGAAGCTGAACAGAGCTGGGCTTCTTAGAACTCAAATTTTGTTTATAAAGTTATAATCCAGAAAACTTTGGCTTAAATGTACTATGGATAACAAATTTGGAAGATGTTATAATAGTTTTTAAGACTTTTAATGGAGGGAATATATTTTAATTTCCATAAAAAATTATATTTTTGACTTTGAGATGCAACCCATTCTGAAGTTAGAACTTCATTAGTTCATAGTTTCTATTTATTATAAAACTAGAGGCCCAGTGCATGAAATTTGTGCATGCATAGGGTCCCTAGCAGCTGCCAACCATGGGTGCCTCCCTTCCCCCAGCTACCTGCTGCCATCACTGCCACTGCAGTCCCTACCCTGGTCAACTCCTGGCTTCCTGGTTGAACTCCCGGTCGAGGGGACAATTTGCTTATTAGGCCTTTATAATATAGGATAAACTTGATTTATAAAATTTTTAATTTCACAGTTAAAAAAGAAGAGGAATGTCTCTATGGCCCAAGTCTGAATATACCACTTTAAGTGTTACTTTGCAGGCTGGATGTGGGCCTGAAGAAGAAACTTTTAATTGTCTGGTGAACTGTCATAACTACAGAATGCTCTTGGAGCTAAAATATCTTTCCTAGGAGTAGATACATGTGGCTCTTTGTTAGAGCCAAACATCTCTTAGTTATGGCATTGTTGTCATGCCCAGTGGCTAGGCTGCCACATGGACACTCTAAAGGCAATAGCGTCTGAGGTCATGTAACACTCCAAGCAATGAGGTTCCCATGAGTGTGGCTGAATGTCTGCATTTTTCACAATGTTTTTTGTGTGACAAATTCTGTGCAATGCAGAATTCATTTTTTTTAAAAAATATATTTACAAATTGATAAAAATATATAATAAGTTATTCTAGCTTGTGGTCTTTCCAAGGATGCTTCAGGTTAGATAAATTTGGTCCTGCACCAGTATGCGCAGAATTTGTCAGGCAGTAATCTCACTTTGCTAGGGGCTTCAATCTGTACGGTGTACGTCATACATAACTTATGCCAATGAGCATCTCTTCCCAACTCCACACTCAGTGATGTCATATTGGTAGCTTAAAATCAGCGAAAGTGAGAATATATGCACTATGAAAACTGAGTATAAATCAGAGCTTAATTTGATGCTTGGTTAAGCGAATGGAGAAAATATTAACAATGTCTATTAAATTTCATAGTGAATAGCACAAAAATTGAAAAGTATATACTTTAAATATTCAAAGGCTATTATCCAATTCAACAAAGGGAAACCATTCATGTCATTAAAGAATGAAGAAGTTCTGACATATGCTTTTGTTACTTTACTTTGGTCATACTCTTTAACATAAATACAAGTATCAAGAATGCAACTATTAGATAAGTAGAGATATAAGATTGTACTGAAATCATCCAAGCATGGTGACATTTCCTTAGCTATCTGGAATTTACAATAAAAAGTATTACTTATGTTAGCATTTGTAAATTATATGCTATGCATAATTTATATTAGTAAAATTTGTAATAGATTATGTAGCTACACATATCCATCCTTTCTTGGTGGGTGAACTGGTTGTGAAACCTTCTCCAGTACATCAGTGTCCCCTTGTTTTATTGTACATCGCTACCTAGGCTGGGAGAAGACTGCCTGTCATTATTATTAAGATTCTACAGTGAGAAAATATAAGAGGAACAGCACCTTCATTGCTATTTGTTTGCCACTGAAAAGACCCTGATGCCATTTCCTAGTCTATGGATTGACAATAAGACCTATTGTACATGTTTATTGAGACTGAATATAAAATAGTAAACATATCTAGCACAGGGCCAGTGATAAAATAAGTGTTTAGTATCTTTTTTACACACATCTCACTAAGACAATAATGACAATAAGAATATATGCTTTTAGATCCCTCTATTAATATTCTAAATACACACAACAGCTTTAATGCTCACAACAACTTTATGGTTTGGTACTATTATTGTCCATATTTCACAGATGATTAATTTATATTTTGATATTTAAATATCTAGATGTAACTTATAAGGTATTTAATACCAAATTGGTAGCAAGGATATTACTCAGTTTTACTTAAGATTAATGATGAGACACTTTCCAATCTCACTACAGCAAGTAAAGAGCTCATTGCATAGCATGAGGTTAACATTGAACAGAGGTCTCAGCACATTGACTTAAAATAATAGGCTAGAAAACTGGCTTCATGTTAAGAACTCAGTAGACAAGATCAAAACAAACAAACAAAAAAACACCTTAATTTTCTTCTAGACTCATTAAAGGGAAATTTCCAGGTGGTGCCATAATATTTTCCATTTTAAAGTAAAACGATTTCTACTATAGAAACAGCAAATATAAAGAACACATTGATGTAACATTTTAAAGAATTTTATTGTTGTTACTGCTTGATAATTTTAGTAGAATGATAACAAAATGCCTCTAATCAGTATGATACTTAACCTAGATGTGAGGCTTTCTCAGGAAGTTGCCTTTATGTTAAATGCAAATTTCATAAAATTCAAATTGTTTCTGCACAATGTCTCTAAAAAATCAAGTTCACAACATTTCCCTGAGTAATTTGCTTATCTTTAAGTTCATATGGCTGTCCCATCAAAACATGATACTGAGTGGATTTTTGGCAAATTATCAATAATCACAATTTCAAGACTGCATTAAACAAGAAATTGTGTGTCAACACTTCAATAACCAGGATAAATATTAGTGTTGTTTTTTAAATGAAGTGACATACCAATGAAAATGAAGAGAGTGTCAAAGTAGTTTTAAAAATTAAAATATTCAACTATATGCTGTCTACTAGGAAACCACTTTAAGTACAAAAAGCTCTATATGTTACAACTAAAGAAATGCAAAATTAATTATATATAAGATGAACAACAGAAATTTTAAAAACATACATTAGCACTTATCATAGCATCAACATGTATAACATGCATTATGATAAATTTAACATAACCTGTATACTAAAGACAAAATATTGAAACCTTGCAACCAACAGAACATTGCAGTGAAATATTAAATACCTAAATAAATGGAGGATGTTCATGGGTAAGAATGCTCTATATTTATAAAATGTCTTTTTTTCACAGTGCAATGTATAGCTTTTGTACAATCCCAATTAATATGCTAGCAGACTTTTTTTTAATGGAAATATTTAAACTAATGTCAAATTTTCTTATATTTTTCCTTTAAGGGAAATGGCCTTTAAGAGGTCACTACTGTAATTTAGTCTGGGACAAGACATTTTATGGGAAAGAACGTGGTTATTTATTTTTTTAGGCTACAATAAAAGTAAGTACTGATCAATAAAGAGTCATTAGATTCTTAATGAACAATAGATTCTTGATGGAAAGTGAAGTAGGTTACTGTATTTTCACACACAAAAAAATGTGTTAATAACATTAAAATTTTTTTTAAGACAAGTTTTTCCCAGATTGTGATTTGTATTAGATTGTCTTGGAGCTCTTTTTTTTTTTAAAAAAAAAAATGGATTGTATCATGAAATATAGAGTAGCCAAGGTCAGGGATTCAGGTAAAGTTAAAATACAAAATGAGAAAACATGGGGGGGAAAGAAGCAGAAACATGGAAAGTGAATAATGAAAAGCCCACTAAATAGTTGAACTGCTTTGGGATACTTGGTAACACTTTAGCTTTTGTGAAATGTTTTGGATTGTTCTGAGCTAGAGATGATTGACAGTTGCATTCTTCCATGGGTGCCCTGATGGCACTACTCCCCCAGAATCCCTCACCCAGAAGCAGAATCTCCTAATTCCTTGAATTTTCACTCCAAGAACTGGTACTTGAAATAAGGCAGAGAATGTATGGCTTGGCTATCCGGATTTTAGTATGCAGTGTTAAAATGTCTTAAATTAGTTTTCCTATGCTTTTAGAGAGGACAATTCGATAGGATTCCCACCACTTCATGATTCAGGTAGACAGAACTACAGACCGACACGAAAACAATCTTCCTGAATGTCAGTGATAAGTGGAAAAACCATCACGTTTGTAATTTTTCATCCCAGATACAATTTCAGTGCAGAAACAAGTCACTTGATCTCCTAAAACTAATAATTCATCAAACGTGAAAACATTCCCAAGCTCACAAGGACTTGTTAAATGGAAAAAATGTACCTTCCTACAATCTGAAGGAAAATAAAATTAAAAACAACTTGTAACGTATAACTCAGTCAGTAACCTTCCTCAAGAGGCAAATGACTGATTTTTCAGAGTAGTTACCATGTGAACATATAGCAGTCGTCAGAAGGCACGTTGTTGTTGTTTTGTTTTGATTTGTTTTACTTTTGGCGGTGGTGGTGTTAAGTCTGTTGGGATGCTGCTCTGTCACCTGAGGTGGTGTATATTGTCAGAGCAATCCATTATCATATTGGTTATGCTAGATTTCTCCAATACAAAGGTTCATTGTTTCCCTTCATATTTAAGAAGTCATTTCAGGTAGACACATTGATCTCTTTTACCAAAAACTGTTCACCCAACTCTTAGCATCCATGTAAGATTCTACCTGCCACGATCAATTTTACATGTCAGCTTGGAGGGTGCTTTGGCAGGGAATTGAGGGAGGGATAAATGGGGAGTTGCTCTTCAATGGGTATAAAGTATTACCCCTGCAGGACAAAACATTTCTAAAGATCTGCTGTACAGCCTTGTGTTTACAGTTAACAGTATTGTACTGTATACTTAAAATTTTGTTAATAATGATGTCTTTTTTTTTTTACTACAATAGATATAGCAAGAATATTATACCCGAGGAAATGGGTTAAAAAAAGTAATTAGCTTGCAATGTGAACAACTCAAGCTGCCACACAAAAACTATGTATTTTTCTATTTATTTGCCTGGCATTGGGCCAGACAGAGAGCTTTCATGGAGGCTGTGGCTTCATCTGGAGAGAAACTGCTAAAATTAGTGGGACATTTGTACATTCTTATAGCTAGAAACAGTATAAAAAGGAAGAAAATAGAATGTAAAAGAGGAACTTTTCATGAATTAAAAGTTCACATATTCATTTCTCTTATTTTACTCTACTATTCTACAAGGCTTCTTGAGTAAATCCTCGATGGCATTCATGAACCACTTTTTAGGGTTTTATAGTATCTATCATTTCAGAAGAGTAAATCTCTCCAAGTGCCACTTTAATGCATTATCCATAAAATGGAGATCATTCAGGTTTCTCCAAAGAAGGTATTTTTCAAAATAAGAATTTATTTTGGCCAAAACCGGTTTGGCTCAGTGGATAGAGTGTCGGCCTGCGGACTGAGGGGTCCCAGGTTCGATTCCGGTCAAGGGCATGTACCTGGGTTGCGGGCACATCCCCAGTGGGAGATGTGCAGGAGGCAGCTGATCGATGTTTCTCTCCCATCGATGTTTCTGGCTCTCTATCTCTCTCCATTCCTCTCTGTAAAAAATCAATAAAATATATTTTTTAAAAAAAGAATTTATTTTGAAAAAAGTTGCTAATTATGAATAGTTCAAGACAGCAGCACAATTACAAACTAAGCAATGATAATTCTATTTTTTTTCTCTTTAAGTTGTGTGTGTCCTTGAATATCACTTAAATGTTCCACATCATACTTTTTTATATGTTAATTGAGACAAAGGAATTGCACTGTAGTGAATATAAGAAGCAGCAAAATGAATTTTAATGAAACTTGGATATGATAAAATATAAATTGCTATCTTTGGGCAAAGGAGAGTAGATAATCTTAGGAACTATCAGCAGCCTTGCCTTCAATCACAAAATGAGCACTTTGCAATCATTTATAAAGTTCACATTTAAACTTTCTATCCAGACATTAGAAGATGGTAAAGAAATCAAGGCTACATAGAAATGCAATGCCTTTCATGAAATTCTACTTGAACATGTTCTATATGAAAACTCCTGGTTATATTTTTCTAAAACACACATTCTTCATGATTCATATTATGTAAGAATTTCATATATAGTTTATTTATATGATCTTCCCTTATGTGTGGATTTAAATGTAATTTGTCTTAAAATTCAAATGCTGAATAGAAAATACAGTTTAATAACATAAAGCATAATTTATTTTCTGGTAACACAAGGGCTGAAAAATGACAATTCCTAGAATGCTGTGTGCTCATCATTTTGGCAGTTGCTTTGCTATTTAGTTTGCAAGTAAAACAAGTATAACTTCAGTAGTAGAAAAAAATATAATAGTTAAACTGCAACTTTCCTTTAGTGTTTTATATATTTTTTACAATTGCATTTTAATGATCCACATAGATGATTAAATTTAGCTCCAATAGATACAATATGATTTTTATTGACTTTATTAAATAAATAAATAACTTTTAAATTAATATTTTGAAAACATTTCATTTTTAGAAATTTTATATGAACTAAATGTTATATTCAGCTCTCAGTGTTATAATTGCTGGTTTGGATTAAGCTAATTTAGGCAAAATCTACGGGACAACAGATTTTTACCTTTTCTATACATTTTAAATTGCTTTTATAGCCCTAGCTGGTTTTGCTCAGTGGGTAGAGCATCAGCCTGCGGACTGAAGGGTCTGGGGTTTGATTCTAGTCAAGGGCACATGCCCTGGTTGCAGGCTTGCTCTCCAATATGGGGTGTGCAGGAGGCAGACAATCAATGATTCTCTCTTTCATTGACATTTCTCTCCCTCTTCCTTTCTCTCTGAAATTAATAAAAATATATTTAAAAATAAATAAATAAATTGTTTTTATGATAATACAATCAAATTTTGTCTACTGAGCTTTTAAGGGCTTTTTTTTTCAGTTATTAGATTTCTGTTGTATAAAACACTAAATGCCAGTTTTATATCTGCTTTCCTCAAAGTGTATCAACATTGTGTTTGTTAGTTTTTCTCTCTGCTCTTTTATACCCAAACTTGTTTGAATAACATATCTTGTTATTATCAGAAAATATCTTAAGTTAGGCCAGAATGTCTGCAATATAGCATAGAATTCTTTCATGCAAAGAAAAAGGCAAAGTAGCTAAAAAATACTTTACATGTTTTCCAGATATATTATAGCAATTCTGCTATTACCTTCAAAAAATGTTTTGCTTACACAACAGTTTGCCCCCAACATGCTCCCAATTTGCTAAGTATCAATTTAGGTAATAAACTAGTGGCTTTCATGCAATTTCCTTTAGTCTTCTCAATGTACAATCCTTGGAGAAGAGTCATGAGTACAGTTGAGCCTTGAACAATGCAAGGATTGGGAGTGCCATCCCTCATGCAGTTTTAAATCTACATGTAGCTTTTGACTCACTAAAACTTTAACTGCCGTCACCCCTCAGTATGGGGCAGGATTGCTCAAGGGTATGCTCCATGTATCTGGTATTGCTCCTTATATAAAATGGCATAGAATGATGCCTACAGTCAGTCCTCTGTATCCATGACTTCTACTGGTCACCAGGGAAGTGAGGGGGAAGATATTGGTCGAAGGATATGAATTTGCAGTTATGTTGGATGAATAAGTCTAAAGATCAAATGTGCAGTATGATGAATGTAGTTAATAACAATCTATTGAATACTATAAGTCTGCTAAGAGTGTAGATTTCAGGTGCCCTCATCATATGCACACACAATAAAATTGGTAACTATATGAAGAGATGATGTGGTCATTAGCTTGACTGTAGTGATCATTTCATTATGCATATATATTAAATTTTTGGTACACTTTTAAGTATATATAATTTTTATTAAAAGATAGGATGAATGTATAGGTAAAGATATTATGAAGTAAATTTATTACTAAAACTAGAGGCCCGGTGCACGAATCTGTGCACCAGTGGGGTTCCTTGGCCTAGCCTGTGGAATTGGGCTGAAACTGGCTCTCCGACATCCCCCATGGGGTCCTGGATTGCGAGAGGGCTCAGGCTAGGTCAAGGGACCCCACTGGTGCATGATCAGGTCTAGGGAGGGATGCGGGAGGTTGGCCAGCCAGGGAGGGACCATGGGAGGGCTTCAGGCTGTGTCCGGCCTGTCTCGCTCAGTCCTGATCAGCCGGACCCCAGCAGCAAGCTAACCTACCAGTGGAAGCATCTGTCCCCTAGTTGTCAGTGCACATCATAGCCACTGGTTGACCGATTGACTGCCCCCTGGTGATCAGTGCATGTCATAGTGAGCAGTTGAGTGGCCTTAGCATATCATTAACATATTATGCTTTGACTGGTTGAATGGACAAATGGACACTTACCATATTAGGCTTTTATTATATAGGATATATGTAAAAATTTCCATAGAATATGGTAAACATGCATTTGTCAAATTATAATTGCAAGTTGCTGTCAAATAGCTTTTATTCTAGTTACTGCTGTGGACCAAATTAGTGGGAGAACCTGATTCTATATCCAAAGTTATATATATATATATATATATATATATATATATATATATATATATATATATATATAATTTTTAATAGTGAAAAAATTTCTGAATACCATTGTACTGCATTAATTGAAAAAGTAAAAAGGAGTAAAATTTTATCTTTCAAAAAGGTTATTGTCTTAATATAAGAAATGTGATAGAGATCTTATGAAGCATCTTAATGGAGACTTATTAAAGTCTCTAAGATCATTCCATTATATAAGAAAAATAGTCCTATGGATGTTTTATTTAAAGACAAATACAGTATTTTTTAAAATAAAAATGTTAACAGCTTGTTTTCACAGATTATTAACAAGCATAGGACACCTTTATCATTGAGATTACAAAACTTCTATGAAATTAATTTACATTATTGACCTTAGAGTTATATTTGTTATCTCCATTATAATTTTTAAATGTGAATTTTATTATCACTTATGTCAATATGTAAGACCAATTTTTAAAAACCATTTTCTATGGTTGTGCTGGAAAAAATGTTCAAGAAAGATATAGAAAAATTTTATTACCAAAGCATTTCTTCTCTGAAGAATCTATTGTTTTTCTTAAAATACTGTTTCTAGTTTGTTTTCTGATTGGTACCTTTGGGCTATTCCTTAAAGAATAAATATTGTGAAACATGCTATAAACTCAGAAAAAATAGAACTATTTAAATATATAGACTCTAGACTATGAATTAAATTAAAAATAAAAAGTTGTACACATTATGACTTCTTAGGAAGCTTCTAATTAAGGTTTGGGTTTCATGGAGTATTACAGCAGAAATGATTTTTTACTTCACAAAACACATGGTTGCCATGGTAACATTATTCCTACATTGCACCTACTGCATTTTCTCATATTGGATATTAAGTCTAGCCATATAATTGAATTACATTCGGTACATCATTTTAAATTGTCTTAGGAAAAACACTCCTGTATTTGAAAAGGAAATGTGAAATCTTAGAACTGCAATGCTCTTTGTCCCATAAGATTGAATAAAAACATAACATTGAGAATTACAACTTTTTTTGATCATTTCAAATTAGTGAATGTACTTTCTGACAAGAATGCCAAAAATTGTTATATATAAATGATTCAACTGATTAAAATTACCATTATCTAGCATGTTATATAGTTTATTTATCTTGTTTATTTTTTCACTCAGTGTAATATATTCTCCATGAGAGCAGATATTTGTTCATGATGATGAATCTCTAGAGCCCATGATAGTACCTTATACACAAGAAGATGCATAATAAAGATCTATATAATAAAGAGCCGGAGTCCCATTGACCGATTATGACCGAAGGCTGACCAGACCGGAAGTCAGTGCTGGGTTGCTGTGGTTACCCAGCCCTGACTAGGGCCACTCTGCCCTGACCCAGCACTGACTGCCTAGGGGGCTGCAGATCAGGCCTGAAGAGAGGCCTGCAGAAAGAGAGGCAGGGTCTGATCCATAGCCTCTGTGGCAGTCGTTGATCAGAATTTGCCTCTCTTTCTCTCCCTGCCTGGCCAACAGCCACACCTCCATTTCTCTCCAGGTCTCCACTGGGGCTGCTGATCAGCCCTGCCTTTCTGATCAGGCCCCGTTGATAGGCCCAGAGACGCTGACTGGCATAGAAACTGACCAATCAGAGTCAAATTGGTCAGCAGAGGAGGGCAGTTGGGGGCAAGATCAGACTGGCAGGGGAGGGCAGTTGAGGGCGAGATCAGGATGGCAGGGGAGGGCAGTTAGGGCGATCAGGCAGGCAGGCAGAGAGGTTAGGGGCAATCAGGAAAGCAGGCAGGTGAGTGGTTAGGAGCCAGCGGTCCCAGATTGCGGTCAGACATCCCCCGAGGGGTTCCCTATTGGAGTGGGTGCAGGCTAGTCTGAGGGAATCCCCTCTCTGTGCACCTGTGGAAGTGCACTGACCACCAGGGGGCAGCTCCTGCATTGAGGGTCTGCCCCCTGTTGGTCAGTGTGTGTCATAGTAACCAGTCATTCCCAGTCATTCTGCTGTTAGGGTCAATTTGCATATTACCCTTTTATTATATAGGATAGAGGCCTCATGCATGGGTGGGGGCTGGCTGGTTTGCCCTGAAGGGTGTCCCGGATCAGGGTGAGGGTCCAGCTAGGGTGCCTGGCCAGCCTGGGTGAGGGGCTGATGGCTGTTTGCAGGCTGGCCAAGCCCTCCAGCAGGGACCCTCAACCCATGGGGGTGTGGCCAGCCTGGATGAGGGGCTGAGGTCCATTTTCAGGCTGGCCACACACACCTGGCGACCGAAGCTCCCAGCCTCTCCTTTTTTCTTTTTCTTTTTTTCTGGGAATTATTTATCTTCTGTAATTGAAACTTTGTAGCCTTGAGCAAAGCCCATTGCGAGTCAGGGCATGAGGGAAGCTTAGCTTCCTCCATCACTAGGGGCAACCAAGTCTCCTGCTTGCTCCAGCTCTGTGGCTGCTGCAATCTTAGTTGGGATAATTTGCATACTCTCTCCTGATTGGCTGGTGGGCATGGCTTATGGGTGTGACTTGAGTATGGCTTCAGCATAACAGAGGGACAGTTAATTTGCATGTTTTTCTTTTATTATATAGGATGATTAAGTTTTCATTTTAAATATCATTTTGTTGATCCAAATAGAGGAAAATCATAGGTATTTCTAGGAAGAAAGCAGACCTGTGGCACCATAATAAAGAAGCACACTCCACTAAGCTTTTTATCTTTGGAAATAAGACTGACTAAGGGTTCAAGTACAATGAGCATTCTAAATCAACACTGTTGCCTCACATTTTTATTTCCCCTTAGCTCAGATTTTGGAAGCAGATCTTGCCAAGAACTGAATGCATATTGTCAATATATTTTTTATCTAGGAAATTTTTCAGGCAATTCATATTAGAATAATATTAAAATTATTTATACTTCTTAAGCAAAATTCAAGATAAATAATAAGAACATGCATTCTAGTTTGCTTTATGTCTACATTATTTTTAATAATGGATTGTAAGCAGTACATTTAGAATCATATGGATTGCTTTTTTTCATGAAGTTGGATATACTAGTATATGAGATGGAAATTGGCTAGCTTTATGAATCAACCAAAGATATTTTAAGATTTCCAAATCATAGTGCTTGATGTTTTCTACTCATTTAATGTACACTAAGCAGTTTTAAAACTAGCAATATATATTAACATCCTTATCCATGTACTACAATAACAAGAAGATAAAAAAACATAGATGCGATGGTATTTAAATTGGATGATGTGTTAAAGAAGTTCTTTAATTATTCAACATACAAAGATACATTTCTTCAAATTCCATGTTTAATGGATGTAAATATATTCATCTAAATGAGCAATTTATATTACAAATAAAAATTAATGTCTTTTCTCTTTGCTTTTTAATAAGATTGATACTTGCCAGTGCATTTCACTTTTAGTTGTATACAAATGAAAGGGAAAAGACTCACTTCACTTGCCTGCAGTTGGCCAAATGATGGCCTCCCAAAACCTATCCCTATCTTAATTCCTGGGACCTGGAAATGTTACTTTATATGGCAAAAAGCTTTTTGCACATTGTGCTAAATCAAAGATCTTGAGATGTGTAGATTATTCTGGAGAGCAGGGTGGGTCCTAAATGCAATCACAGTTATTCTTATAAGAAGGAGGCAAAAGAAAAGTTGACATAGATGGAAAAGGAGAGGACAAAGTGACTGCAGAAAGACATTGGTCACAAACTAAGGAATATTGTGTAAATGGGAATGTGCCAGGAAATTATTACATATCAATCCAAAATCAAAACAGAGAACATATAGAAGGATTTGATTTTGTCACAGTTATAGGACAATGTTGATAAGACATAATAAAAAGGAAAATATGACTATCAATATGACTGTCTTTTGATATATTAAAAAATAAATGTTTCCCTCTTTTTCCTCTTTAAATATATTTTTATTGATGAGAGAGAGAGAGAGAGAGAGAGAGAGAGAGAGAGAGAGAGAAGAAGAGAGAGAGAGAGGAGGAGGAGGAGGAGGAGGAGGAGGAGGAGGAGGAGGAGGAGGAGGAGGAGGAGGAGGAGGAGGAGGAGGATGTTAGAATCATCGATCTGCTGCCGGCAACTGGGCATATGCCCTGACAGAGAATTGAAAAGCGACCTCTTGGTTCATAGGCTGATGCTCAACCACTGAGCCATTCTGGCTGGGCAATAAATTTTTCTCTGGATCTTCAGAAAAGAAAAGCCCTAGGTTTATGATTGAAAAAGGAGATATGTTTCTAATGAAAGCAAGTGTAGATAATATTTCATCATCCTAATTAGATATTTGGTGAGAGGCAATGCCTTAGTTCTATGGCTGCTGTAACAAATTACCACATATTTAGTGGCTTAAAACAACAGAAATTTATTTTCTTGTAGTTGTGGAGAGTGGAGTTCTGAAATCAGTATCATTGCGGGAAACAAAGGTGTCAAAAAACAAAGGGCTGCATTCTACCTATACTCAAAAGATCATCAGCTTACACCATCACATTTAAAAAGATAGATTCCAAACACACACACAAAAAAAACTGGTATAAAATGACTACATGTACTTTAAAGAAGGGGAATATTGGAGATATCTGTAATACTATCAACAATAACAATATATATTTTAAAATATTACATTTACTAAAAATATTATTTCCCCAATTTTGTAAACGCACATATGTTGATTATGGCATTTGTAAACATTTATTCAGGAAAAAAAATACATGCCCATTAGTTTTCCCTGATATTAAAGAAACAAAGAAGCTTTGGTCATGAATGATAATGAAGACACGTCTGTTGATGGCTCCATATCTGGTTCTATCTCTCTCTGGGGCTTTGCAGATCCTATAACTAAAATGGGCAGCAGATTGGTTAATTCCTCGGTGTGTGAACTAGAGCACAATGAGAAAGACATGAACTCTCCTCTGGGAACCACAGAGCAGAAGTTTGTCTGATAACCATCTGATTCATGATCACTGCCATATTTTAGCTGTTGAAAGTGCTCCCTAGTCAAAGACTAAGGTATAAAATAATGGGTGAATAAACTTTAAGGTGCTTAAGTTATGGTGTTTAATCATATATTTGAATTGCAGAGTATAAATTATCTTGATGGAGTCATAGGTCAATTATTTTTGATGTATAATTTAACTACATAAAAGGCCCTGAAGATTTATTTCATTAATCATAGATATTAATCAAGTGATTCTACACATATTTATCTCCTTCAAATTTAATGATAGACTATTTTAATAAATCAAAGAAATCATTTTAAATATGCTTTAACAACAGTTCTATTTTTATTTTTTGTTCAATCAGAGAGTTAGTAACATTTATATACATTGCAAAGCATGTTCTTAGATCACTGATTTTCATGTGGTGCAATACTGAAAATAGTAGGTTGTCTTAACAGTTCTTATTAATTGTAAAATTAGATTATTTTACCTTGGACATAAAAATGTAGTACTTGATGTGCAAGAACCTGTATGTGTGCCAACTAAGTAGGGTAGGTTTCCCTTGATTGTCAACATATTCTTTTTGCTTAGGAGATTAGAAATCAGAAGTTTTAATCACACATTCATCTCGATCATCCCTTCCTACTACTTGAAAAGGAGTTGTATGGAAGTGAGAACTACACTAGTGAGCAAAAGTATTTTTTTATGTGATTTTATTGATTTCAGAGAGAGGAAGGGAGAGGGACAGAGAGATAGAAACATAAACTATGAGAGATAATCAGCAACCAGCTGCCTCCTGCATGCCCCCTACTTGAGATCGAGCCTGTAATCTGAGCATGTGCCCCAAGCTGGAATCCAACCATGACCTCCTGGCTCATAGGTCTATGTTCAACTACTTTACCACATCTGCTGGGCTGTTTTTATGTTTTTAGAGTTTGTAGATTGGTAGGCATATAACATGTAAACTCAATAGTCCCCCAAGTCATAAATTAGAATATGTTCATGCATGGTCTACATTATTTAATTCCATAAATAATTTATTCTTCCTTTTTCTTGCCTTATTACATACACAATGTAATAGTAAAGTTGTTCTAAAAGAATAAAGTGTAATGTACATGTATATTAGGGATACCTAGTTACCCTGAGCCTCAGACGACTAGTCCCTAATAGACTGAAATTAAACCAATTATTCATAATACAATTAGAAGGATAAAAAGAAGTAATTGAAGTGGACACTGTAGCTGAAGGGATATTTCCAGTCTAAGAGGAGAGCAGAGTTCTGGGTCCAGAAGCTGTAACAAACACACCAAATCAAGAGTGCTAGGGATTTACTAGTATGAGACCAAGCAAACATCGGCCCATGGACTGAAGGGTCCTGGGCATATATGAGGTTATTTAGGACTTTGTATAATATATTAGGGATATTTATTTTAATCTTGGAATAATTAAAATATATTAAAAGGATTAAGAAAGGAACATGTTATTAATATTGTTTACACGTTAAAAAATTCTTATTTATATTTTATAATAATATCCATACACAAAGAGCTTCATTTGGTTTATAATCTCTTGAATATTGAGACATTGATATCAAAATAAATGAACAAGGAATTTCTTTATACAATAATGCTATTACTAGAGCAGTTATGCATAGAAAAGAGTATTTTCCTCTCAGTGATTTTTCTTAACTCCAGTTATTAGGCAACTTTCATAAAGAATCCATTTATTCTAGAAAATACAATTGCTTATTGGTAGTCACCTTGATTACGAATCTATACTGCAATTAGGCTAGATTTTCGTATGGATTTATAGATGATGAAAAATTATACACTGTGATTTTTAAAATTGTTCGGGTACAGAGAACAATAATGACAGTAGAGATGATTCAAAATTGAGTCTTAGTTATAGCTACATTAATAATCAGAAGAATTGATGTAGGTATTTAGGAAAAATGAACTTGGTAATTTTACTTATTTGTAAGGAAAACATCACCTTGTTAAACGTATACATATAATGGGGTAAAGGTGAAGGCTTGACCTAATTAAAAAATTTCCCCCTATAAGGTGTTATGGTAATAAAGTAATCTGAGTTTGACCAAAATTATGTATGTAAACTATAAAATATTTTAAAATGCCTATTGGGATATAATGGAAATAGATAAACTATGTTTAAAAAGTTGAAAAACAAAGTTCTTTGAAATAATTGATCTCAATAACAACACAGAATGTTCAAAGACATCTATTACAAAAAACAAATAATAAAATTACATTAAAACTCTTTACATATAAAACTGTAAAAAATAGAATCCAAAATTAAATCTAAAGACTTTACTTAACCACTCTAGCTGGTTTTGCTCAGTGGATAGAGCATCAGCCCATGGACTGAAGGGTCCTGGGTTCAATTCTGGTCAAGGGCTACAGTTCGATCCCCAGTAGGAGGCATGCAGGAGTCAGTTGATCAATGATTCTCTCTCATCCTTGATGTTTCTATCTCTTTCTCCCTCTCCCTTCCTCTCTGAAATCAATAAACAAATATATGTGTTGTTTTTTTTTTAAAAAAAAGACTTTACTTAACCAAAACAAAAACTGATTCTTAATGACAACAACTTATTTCTAAGCATTGTTGTCTATGAAAAGAAGTAAGCTTCTCCATCTTTTTAAATATCCAATTGTAAGTATACTGTTGCAGGATCAAACTCCTCCCCCAGGTAAGCTGTAATGTTTAGAATTTTCCTTCTGAACTGTTTGAAGAGCTTCTCATGGAGCAACTCTAAGTCAATCCATAAAGCCATCTCTACATTGACACCCAGCACACTACTGGCTGGGTAAAAGGATCCTGAACTCCAAGCGTCAGAGTGAACAATCACCAATATGTGTACCACACAAACCATCAGTGTAAGTGACCTCTCTCAGATACACAGACTTTCAAATCTTCCCCCAGGAACCTGGGTAAACACATGTGCTCTGCTCCTCAAATGTAAATAGAATGAAGGACAGAGAGCTGGTCCCCATAATTTATCCAACTTTCTGGCTTTCTTCTGAATACCCATTCACTAAATTAACTTACAAGCTACAGATTATGTTTTGGTTCTAAGGCCCTAAGCATGTGGAAGTTTGTTACACAGCAATAGATAACTAATACTTCTATGCTTCCCTGGAAATATTATATGTCATTTGAACCCAAACTACTCACATGGCTATATAAATAAAAGAGGGCTATCAGAGATAAAAACAAACAAACAAACAAACAAACAAACAGACAGACAGACAGACAAACAATGTGAGAGAACAGGTTGCACATTTTCAGAGTTCACTTTCAAAGCCACAACTTGCTGTTCTTTACAACAAAATGTCTCCCCCATCCCTTATTTCCACATATAGAATACAATAATCCTACCCCATGAGAGATAACACAAAATCTAAGCTAGACCTGGTGCTAAAATTGCAGTTCAAATATTCTGAGTTATATGTGGTAATACATAAGGTCTGTGAGTGGATCTTGGCCATTAAAAACAAAACAAACAAAAAAATCAATTTTATGTCCAATAGACAATGGTGAAACATTTTCACTTCAGATGGTCCTTGATTGTACTGATTTTCTACTTTTACCAAGAGTTACTTTTTTCATGACACCTCTAAATTTTAATTTTATATTTAATTATCTTGCTTAGCCATTTATGAAGTGAGTGTTTGAGAATATTATCAGCTGAAGATCATGCAGATCTTACTATGTATTTTACTCATAGAATTCTGAAGCCTCAAAATCATTTAAAATCTAAAACTAAGGTAGAAGGGATTATTGGTATGGTTACATAGGAGAATGTCCCTATCTGTTAGTGTTGGCAAATTGCACTCAAATGGTTCAAGAAAAGAAGTTATTTATATAACATTTGGAATTATTATGTAAATTTTGGTATATGTTTAAGTTCAGAAAGAGAAAGACAAAGAGAGGAAGAGAAGGAAAGCTGTAATGGCAAACAATCAATTAACTCTGAACTTGAAGAGCCAAATCTTTAGATAAAATAAAAAGAAATTTTTAAACTGGACTTCCTAAATTTTGTCAATTGGTAGAAAAGGACACGGATGTCAAACAAAAATTGTTGTGAGTGTCTTACTGTGCTGGAGAGATGGGTTTGAGTTTCAGTTAAGAAAAAAAAAAGGTCACTTCAGAGATAAAGGAAATCAAAAGTAGTACAAGCCCCAAATTGCACATAAAATTTACTTTTTAGACATTTGATAACTTTTTAAATTGTCCATGTATAGCATGAAACTTCAATAAGTAAAACAAAAAGTAATAGCAAATATTCTATTTACAGACCGATGATGTAAAGAGCTCTGTAGACTTAATACTTATCTTTAGTGAAACAACTATAACTGGTAAAAATTATTGAAAAACAAACATTTAAAATCTATAAAACATATTAAGGGCATAGAGCAAATTAAAAATATATTTATTCAAAAAAATCTATCAAATCTTAGGATGCATTTAATATGAATATGTATAACATACTTTGAAAACCATCAAATATTTTTAAAGAAATCAAAGAGATAAATAAACCAAAAGACATCCCATGTTCATGAAGTGGACTAGTATTGTTGAGTTGGTAATAGTCTTCAACTTGACCTATAGATTCATTCAATTCCCACCAAAATTCCAGCTGCTTTTGTAGAATTTTATTCTGAAATTCATATGGAAATGCAAAAGACGGAAACAGTCTTGGGAAAGAACAAAAAAATCTAGAGGACTCACACTTCACAATTTCAAAACTTATGACAAAGTTATAATAACCAAGAAAAGGTGGTACTGTCATATGTATAACATTGTAAATCTGTGTAATAAATATAATTGAGACCCCCTCCCCTCCAAAAAGAAAAACCCCACAAAACCTAAAGCTTCAACTCTATGGTCTACTTTACTTTCTCTCTATGAGAACAGAACATCTGTTTGTTTGTTTTTACATTTTTTCTGCCACTATATATTTCATGTATTTTTGTTAATCAGAAGGAAACATTCTCCATCTCTAAGTACTGAGTGGAATTAGTAGACCTACTTCAACCAAGTAGAGGGTAGATTCTCAAATTTCAAAGTGCATTTGAAGCACCAGGGTATCTGGTTAAAATGCATATTATGAATTATTAGTTCTTGGTTGGGGCCTGCAATTCTGCATTTCTGTTAAGCCCTCTATTAATATATTGAGCACAGATTTACTTTGAGCAACAAGGGACCACAGTATATTGAAGTATGCATTACTAAAATGGGAAATTTTGTAGTAGTAGGCAAAAACAGATAATCTACATGGTTAAGACGTCTAGAAAAACTCAAATACACATAATGTGCAGGAAAAATTAGTTTCATATTAGCAGAATATTTATATTAACAGGATGTACTCATGACAGACAGAGAACAGGAAATATCCCAAATTAGAAAATATCAGTAGTATTAATAGTCTATGATATTTATTTAGAGCTTATAGTTAAATCTGAATATACTTCTTAAAGTCAGATTGTGTGGCATGATAAAGAGACAAATTCGCACAGAACAAGATGAGCCAAGGGAAGTTGATTTTATTCTGATACTATTGTCAGCAATAGAAAGACAGCCAAGACCACGTCTACATACCAAGCTCCACAGAAACAAAAGGCATGAGGGTTTTTAACGCTGGGGTGGAGCTAGTGGGAAAGTACTGGAGGATATAGGTGGCAGGTTGATCAATGGAATGTCTGCCACATTAAGTTATTCCTGAGTTTGCAAATGTTCTTCTCTGTGATTAGGCCATCTGTGTTTGCTAATTGGCTTTACTCAAAGGAAAAGTAAACTTTCTCCTACTTCATTACAGAAGCCATTTTAAAACTTGGAGAAAGGCTCCAAGTCAGGCTGAGTTAGGCTCCTACCCTCCCATAGAGACTGGGAAATAACACTATCTTCCTTGATGATTACATTTCAGAGGAATGGCTCCCAGGTCCTTGAGAAAGACAGTCCTGGCTTAATAAGCTGACAAGAGACTTCTTTTTTGTTTATTAAGATTTGCATCTTAAAAGGACAAAGAAGGAATTGCAAATTTTACATAGTAAATGGTCTAAGAAAAGGAAAATATATGATTGAGGAGAAAATAATGCAACACACTTACGTAAAGCAAGCACCTGAATCTTATATTAGGAAACATTAAAAGTATGTACTTGTAGCATAAAAGAAAGTATTGTTTTGGCAAAGTTGTTTAAAATTTAAGTTTTATATGCAAGGACCAAACATACCCATTTTTTTCACATTTCTTGTATTCTTGTGGTCTTGCTAAATGCATAACTGTTCACCAAATTATATAATATTGGCTTTTAATCATTGCAGTTACATCATATATTATCATATTCTGACAGGGAGTTTTTTAGGTCCAAAAAATACACAAAAGTAGCATCATTAATTCAATGGTTTATTGCTTGTATTGCATTATATTGTATTGTACTGTTAGGGGGAGTGTAGCTTGTAGAGCTTTAGAATACTACCTACTGATCTGGTTAGCATTATCCATATGCAGACCTAACGGCATGAAATAAGTAGCTTTGATAAGACTGACTGCAGATTCGAATCTTGATTAAATGTGAACAAGAATTTCACAGAAACCAGCAAAAGTGCCCTGTGAGGCAAAGTAAAGAGCAAACGCACTGTTCCATGTAGAAAGATGTCAGAAATTGACAGTGTGAGGCTCCCCAGAAAAGTAGGGCTTGGCTGCTACAAAACTGCCTGTTTTAGGTTCAAGGAAACATTCCTCCAAATTTGAGGAGCGAGACATTACACCCATTTGTTTAGAAGATTCCTAAGGATATTTCCAATTCAGTGAGACAGGGAGTTAGAGCTATCTTCAATGGATGCACTCAAAAACACACAGTGAATGTCATTCTCATACCTCCAAAGACATATTATGTGTTAAAATCTAGAGTTATAACTTCATGCATAGGTTCTGCTAAACAATATATCTGATACCATCGGGTCACAATTTGTTTACTCCATACTTTCTCCCTCTTTCAGCCTCTCTCCCTATTCTCTCTGCTCCAGTTCCATCACCCTGGTTTGGATCCTCCTGGTCTCACTGTTGCATGGCTGCAATAGACTCTCCCAGCTCCTTCATGCCCACAGTGTAGTTCCCAGTGGGGATCTCCCGAGAACTTGTTCACTGTACAGTATCTCGGGCTCCATCAGAGATTCCCTGAATCACACTGTGGATGTCAACAGTGATATCTGCATGCACTTCAAACTTTGAAGGGCCCTCCCCTAGCCTGCCTCTTCCACTCATAACCTTTGCCTCTGCAATTCACTGTCTACCAGGCTGATTTTACAGAGTAACCAAAATGCAGTGATATTACAAAAGCATATGTAACCGCCATGCTATTTTTAATAACAATGATTTGCTTGGGAATTCTAGTTCTGGATAGTCAGGTGCAAACCTTCATTTTTTTTTGTCTCTTTCTTTTCTATAGTAATGCAGCTAGGGTCACTCTGACCCCTCCCCTGCTATCTTCAAAGTCTTTCTCACTACTGTGCTCCATTCAGCATAAATATATATACCACCGATCCCTTCTAAAAAGTAATTTTTAATGTATCCCTGATACCATTGTAATAATCTGCTTGTTATTTAACAGGAAAGGAGTAAAAGGAAGACTAGATAATACAGGCTTGCCATTTACAAAGCTTTGCTAATTTAACACTCTCCAAGTCTGTTACCTAAAGATCCCTGGGGGAGGGGACTGGACAACATACAGGCCGAGTAAGATCTAGGTGCCATGGGAAGGTGATTATCTGTCAGTTACACCTGGAAGCCAATCTGTGTCCAGAATAGGTATGGCCACTGCAAGGCCAAGAAATCTGACTATATAAACTCCTAGACAAAGGGAGTTCACTGTCTTGGCTCTCTCTCACATGCCAGGATCCTGGCTCTCCTGTTGTAAGGGGCATGCTCCCCTGCATTGCCCACATGGCTCAGGGCCCTGTGCGACCACACAATGGACTGTAATTGGCCCAATGCTCTGCCAGACCCAGCTCCACTGTGGAATGGAAGCTCTGGACACTGGCCCTCCCTTTGGCTCTGCTGGACCCACAGCTGCCCCTTTTCTAAGACTGGATGAAGGGACATGGAACTTTGCAACCCAAGGAATGTAACTCCATGAAAATAAAGTATTTTACCACATCTCATTCTCATGTGAGGTCTTCCAAAAATGCTTATTTCAGTGGTACCCTAAGAATCCTACTCCCACAAGCAACAGAGAAATTCAATTCTCTGGTAAAAGATCGTGAAAAGAAATACTTAAGTGTAATATAATGTGATGTGAACTTTGGTGTAACCTCTAATTCAATCTACAACATAGAACTGTGACAGATAAAATCTTAACACACAGCTTTCAGAAAATCAACCACAAATGCCCTTTAAGAATCATAGAATTTTACAAGAGATGAAAAGATCCTGAAATAAACAACCCCATTTTATAAATGTCAAAAATCAATGCTAGGAAAAGATACAACATTACAAAGTTGCTATGATTAAAACTCAGGTATATAAAAACATAACTCAGGTATGTTGTTTATTTTTTTAATACTTTCATAACATTATTAGTTTAAAACAGTTTTACTTAGCTTGAAATTCTTTCATTATTTTCACAGCCTCATGTAGTGATGAAGAAAATGAACTTTAGCCCTCGCCAGTTTGGCTCAGTGGATAGAGCATCAGCCCATGGGCTGAAAGGTCCTGGGTGTGATGCCAGTCAAGGGCACATACCTTAGTTTCAGACTCCATACCTGGACCTTGTGGGGACACATGCAGGAGGCAACCAATCAATGTGTCTCTCTCACATTGATGTTTCTCTCTCTCTCCCTCTCTCTTTGTCTCTCCCCCTTCCACTCTCTCTAAAAATCAGTGGGAAAATATTCTCAGTTGAGGATTAAAAAAAGAAGAAGAAAAGGGACATTAAAATTCAGCAAACTTGGGATTAAGTCACAGCTCATCCCCTCACTTAAATTTGACCTTGTACCAGTAGTTTAACCTAACTAACTCTGCCATGCTGTTATTCAACAGGGAATAAAATGTTGATTATCTTATAGTTTTGTTGTGAGTATTAAATGTAACAATGCACATGAAGCAATTAGCATACTGTCAGTTCCACATGTTAGCTATTCTATAGTAATTATCATTATCATAATGTATTTAAACTTATTTAACCAACACTTTCATAATATAGTGTCTGATACAGCAGGCTAGTATCATCTATCTATCTATCTATCTATCTATCTATCTATCTATCTATCATCTATCTATAATCTATTTATAATCTGTCTATCAATACTGGTATACAGTTATTTTTATGTCTATATAGCTATTATATCTGTTTTATTAAGCATCTAGCAAATGCTCAGCAAGCTGGTGATATTTCAATAATCCAACTACACACAAAAACTTACAAGAGCATATGTTCATTAAGATTGATCTTTTCTATTTTCTTCATTATATACTAATTCCATATTTAACTTATGGGATGGCCATGCTATTTTTCTCTGCTAGAAAATATTTCATTTTCCCTTCTATTGGTGCACATTTTCATTCCAGAATTCCACCTGTTCTGGACAACTTTCCTGGAGAGAGTTCACATACCTCCTTTACATTCTGAACCCCCATTACATTTATGTAAAAGAACATCATTGTGCATACAGTTTTTAATCACAAAGTGTTAGTTTTGAGTTGTAAACTACAGAAGAACAAAAACAATGCAAACTATTTTTATAGGCACACTGGTCTTATACTCTTAAATATAGAAAGTTGTTTTTAAAAATAGCCCAGGATGTAATAAAATGTAGTTCTTTCACACAAAAATCCTCACTGATTTTTCTCCAGTACTCTCTCTTGCCTTTCCATGAACAGTTTTGGCCTAAAAAGAATGAACAGGTGGTATGGCGAGAAGAAGCCATGGGGGTGTTAATGTGGCATTACTTTCTGCAGAAAAAGAGAAAGCACTCTCAGAATTTCAGGCTGCCAATCTACTTAGTTGGCACCTGCAGTCTAAAATATCAGAGTATTTTGAGAGCAGGAGTGTTGCCATCATAACAGATGGTTGTGAGCATTGACAGCCAAGTGATCATGTATGTATATCAGTAGTGAGTGTTTAAGGCAAGCTGCTCAGTTAAGGAGGTCAAACAGCCATTTGCCCAGAGCTTCTTCAATTAATAGTAAGAGGAATGGCTGCCTATTTATCATATCTTACTACCTATTTATTTACTTACCTCTTGAATAATTATAGAGATACACCAATGAGATCTTCATATTGAAATCAGTAGATTAGAATTTAGTGGCATAGGAGATGCCCTAATCTCAAAGAAGAAAAATAATTTCAATAGCAGAAAAAAAGTGTACCTATAAAGAAATAGATATTTTGGCAAATTATATGTAAATTTAACATATTCTATGTAAAATAGAGGCCCAGTGCATGAAATTCATGCACAGGGGAGTGAGGGGGGTCACTCAGCCTGACCTGAACCCTCTCCAATCCAGGAGCCCTCAGGGGATGTCCTACTGATGGCTTAGGCCAGCTCCCTGTGGTTCTCTGCTGTCTGTAGGCGCTGCTGTGCACAGTCTGCGGGGCCCGCTTGGCCACTCCCAGGTTACCGCCAGGGATGGCCAAGCGGGCCCAGGCATGCATAGGTCCGGGGCAGCTGGCAGGTGTCTAACCCCACCCCTGGCCACTCGGTGCCTGCGTGTGTGCACACTGCCCACAGGTCCGCCATCTTTGTTGTGTTAATGTGCATACTCACTCTTGATTGGCTGTGGGCATCGTGGCGGGACAGTAATTTTACATATTTGTCTATTATTAGTATAGATGAGAAGTGGGGTTTGATTTTGGAATATTTATCTCCAGTATTTCAAAGTTCAAACAAGCTCTTCTGGCCATATCTTACATCAAGTAGTTTCATTAATTTCTTTTTCAAATCAGTACAAGGTTGAAACTCAAATTAAGGTAAGAAATACTTGATTCCTACCAGTA
The DNA here is from genome assembly GCF_014108235.1 of Myotis myotis. Classification (NCBI taxonomy): domain Eukaryota; kingdom Metazoa; phylum Chordata; class Mammalia; order Chiroptera; family Vespertilionidae; genus Myotis; species Myotis myotis. Next base: position 204,588,616 of record NW_023416324.1, on the reverse strand, counting down.
ATTGTCTGTGCTCCACACATTCTAAAGGTTCTCTAAATACAGAGAATACTGTGACTGTTTAAGATCACATAGCTAGGAAGGAATACAGTCAGCATTCCAAATCCTTTCCTTTAGATACTGTTCCATATCCATTTATATAAGTTTGCCCCTTTAGCAAGTAAGTGTAGGAAGGCATTGAAACTTAACATAGAATATGAATTAACAATCCAAACACAGCCTCTGACTTAATGAAATAATTTATTTGAAAAATACATACTTTTACCCAAATTTAAAATTAATTGTATACCACTTGAAAATATTTATTTTAGATTTGTAAAGTCATAACAATAATATTAGAAACAAGAACAGGAAATATTTATTGGGTATTTAACAGTCACTAAGCAGAGTTAAAATAGTTTTTTTATAATTTATATGCAGCTACTTCATGACAAAGTCAAGATTCACATCCTGGTTTGTCTCCAGGGATCCATCTTGCGTTAAGACATTACTGGTTTGATTGGCCGAAATAGAGAACAACCAGTTCTTAAGTAAGTGAATTTATTAAACCTGTGAATCTAGAATTTCATATAACTTTACTAAGTTTTTATTATATCTTTTAGGAAGCTATTTTCATGTTCTAAAAATAATTCAGCATTAATCATGATTAAAGCTTTTTTTTTTTTTAAATCCCAGGTAGAATCTAGTTGACTTTTCATTACTCAGATAGTTAAAATATTTAACTTTAACTGAAACATACATTTAATTAGAATTAATATATGTTTTAATGCAATTCTTAATTTTTTAAAAAGTGTCAAAGTAGCTGTGTATTTCTGTGTATAATTAGCATTAATCACATCTCTGAAAAGCTCCTTGAAAATTTTTACTTCAAGTATTATCTAGACAATAGAATCTTACTGGAAACTGCTGGAAAGCTCATTTCCAAATGACCTTCAGAATAAAGGAAAGGGTTTGGACACATGATGTCAATTTATTACAGTCTTCAACATTCACTCAAAGTGATATACTGAAGAAGGAAGTAAAAAGAAATAAGGCAATCTATCACATCCCAAAAGAACCTATGATCTTAATGTCCTTTCATATTGTTATATTCTGCCAGGATTCAATGAGAGAATGCTACTGGAAATAAAACTAAATAGTATTAAGCTACAAATATGACCACAGTGAAGGCAGTTCTTAGATCCTAAAAGAACATACTGTAATTAGTATTGTTGTTTTTCACTCAAGAACGTCTATTTTAACACATGTTTCCTAATATCTGGACAGACAGTCATTAACCTGTTTTCATCTTGTGAGTGGGAAAACCTTCATGATGCTGTTTATTATTCATAAGAAGGGGAGCTGCCCACTTTCCTAATTTTTAAAGACACTGAAACAATTATCACATTTCGGCATTCCCACTGTGGTAGGAGGACACAAGATTTGGAGGAGGAAGTAAAACTGAAGAGAAGTCGAATTCTCACCATTAGTGTTCTAGAATGTACTCTATGACACATTAAAATGCATTGCAAACATTTACATGACTTTGTCTACAGACTATGAGATTTTGTCTTTTTTATCATATTGAAGACAACAGGAAGTTCTCAACCCACACCATTATTTTGACAGTTTTCTACCGTATTTCCTAAAGTCTCAGTTGACCTATTGATTACAACTACTATTAATCAGTGGCTTTTTTTTAGCATAAAAATAATTCTCAACAATTCCTTCTGGCAGAAGCTTCCCCATCTTAGACTGTATGCTGATTCAACCATCTCCGTATTATAGAGTCTTCCACTTGCAATAGCTTCCATCATGCACCACCATCTGCAAACAATTTCACTGTTTGGATTACATCATTACAGCTATGATGTTTGAATCCACAATATATTTATACCAAATGGTGAAATTAGATACAGATTGTGGTTCATGATAGCAGGGTTTTGGAAGTTTCAGACACTAAAAATAAAAGAATAATAATTTTCATAAAATATTATTAACAAATTATTTCAGTAATAGACACAAGGCTCTGGAAATATAATTGGGATTTTTCCTCTACATTTTTTCTGCATATAGTTTATTTGCCTCTTTTTGTTTGTTGGTCTCATATATATTTTCTGCAAAAAATTGGGGCCACATGATGAGAGAAAGCTAACACATACCAATCATATAGGTAGAGAAGTCATTCTGATTTGTTCATTTTCATCATTATGCCCAAACATGACTCTTTAGTCTTGCAGATAGGCTAGGAGACATCAGTGTCATCCAAAACACATGCAGTAGAGGAGATAAAGTTTTAAGGGTGTTTTAACCATAAAATATCAATTTAATATAAATAATGTATACAATTTTGAGTTGTATTTATTTTACATGTTTATCAATATGAGTTATTTGGATGTTTCATAAAGCAAGAAGATAATAGCATGATTGCTTTTCTATTGGGAATGATGAGATGTGGCTCATTATTCCCAATAGAAAAGCAATGCAGCTCAAGTGCTGTTGATTTCTCTACACTCCACAGATATTTTTATCATGTTCCCAAGCTAGAAAGCATTAGAATCTTAAAGTTTCCATTAAAAAAAGTAATTGGAATTGAAATATGAATCAGGACTTTTTTTTATAATCACAGAGAAGATTCACTAGTAATTAAGGTTTACTTTAATTTGTTCTACTTGATATCCTTTGATAAAGGTGATGAGCTTTTAAGTCCAAACAATTAGAGAAATTCCATTGTGAAGGAGGACTAGCTATTTTAGTAATTTACAGCTTCTTTATCTTGAGGGGGATTAATGGCTTATTTTACTAAAAGTAAAATAATGACTAACAATTATTATTGTTCAAATAAAAGTGATAGAAAGAAATGCTGTGGAATTTTATATTGTCTAAAAGGATATGTCGAAGACAAAAACCAATCTGAAAGACAACTTGAAGCCCATGTAATTTATTCACTATCTGTGTTTTAGAAAAGGGATTTATCTATCTCTGTGTTAGCATTTTCTTAAAATGCGTTGGCTTACTTTTCAATTTATTTCGACATTTCAGTTTCCTGTGATTGCTTTCCATTTCCCACTACTTACTAAAAAGATAGTGATAGTAAAAATGGCTTGTACATAATTGTAATTTTCATGTCAACACTAGAGTATTTCAAAGAACGAAAGGGAGATAACCCAGTTAAATTGCTTTTTTTCCATCTGCATTGGAATTTTTAGCTATAAATGAGTTCATATTAATGGAAGAACTGTCTGCAGGTAAGGCTGTTTAAACACTTGGCTTCAATTGAAATAACTTCATGACAGACCAACATGACAAGCATTAAGGTATCGAATTGATACTATGATCAGTATCTTTTGTCAAGATGTTTGCATTTACTCAGATTTTATAAAATGTGAAAGGACAATATTTAATTATCACACATTATATTTAATGTCCAGTTAGTGAATCTTTAGGGTATATATTTTTTAAATATTTTTATTGATTTCAGAAAGGAAGGGAGAAAGAGAGAAACATCAATGATGAGAGAGAATCATTGATCAGCTGCTTCCCACACATCCCACACTAGGGATCCAGCCTGCAACCCAGGCATGTGTCCTGACCAGGAATCAAACTGTGACCTTATGCTTCATAGTTCAACTCTCAACCACTGACCTGCGCCAACTGGGCATGGTATATATATATCTCTAAGAAATAAGTTATGTGTCAAAAATGAGGCTAGTCCTTAATGGGTGGCTGCAATAAATAAATTATTCTTTTTTCCCCTGTAGATCTTGACTAATTGAACTAACAGGATTATGTTTGTGACAGAATCAAGAAAATGAGACAGCATAGAATTTGCACTATACTCACAGTTGTTTTAAATAAAAATCATTTATTCAAAATATGGATTTGGGGTACAATTGGCATCAGTGTTTACAAGGAGTATAGGAAAGAAAATTGCCCATTTCACTTGGTTTGTGTGCGTGTTAAGTAACATAACATGTATGTTTTCTAGAAGAGTATAAGAACATGAATATAAACAATTATTCCAAACATTTACAAATGTGTTATGCATAACTAAAGCTTCTTACACACTGAGAGGAATTAAATGGAGTGCAGCAAAAATACTTTAGCAGTAGGTGATGCAAATTTAAATATCATCCTATATAATAAAAGCCCACTGACCGAACAGCAGAACAACCAGAACAACCAGTTCACCAGTCGCTATGATATGCACGGACCACCAGGAGGCAGATGCTCAACACAGGAGCTTCCCCCTGATGGTCAGTGTGCTCCCACAGTGGGAGTGCTGCTCGGCTGACCAGGATGAGCGGCGCTCCCACAGTGGGCTGATCCCTGCAGGACCCTCCCCCAACTAGTGCACAAATCCCATGCACCGGGCCTCTAGCTTTTATATATTTGGAGTACAGAAGAGACATCTGGCATACTGACAAGATCACTTTTGAGTAAAACTCAACAAATTATCATTTTTTTAAAAATCTCAGATAATTTTTCTGCCTTAACAAATGCTATAATGTTCCTTCTCAAGACATGTATAACAGTCTGTAAAACTGGCTTCTTTTAACAATGGAAACTTTTTAAAGTGTAACTTTAAATTGCCATATAAAAGAATTATGTTATTCATTAGTGCTAAGAGAGTGAGTTTATTCCTTAAAGCATTTTAGCACTTCTAAAGTGCGAAGATATTCCAATATATTACAAACTTTCTCAGGCTAAATGACATTTTAAATCAATTACAAACAAACAAAGATCAAGTATTTAGGTAACAAATTATGTGTCTACTGTTATAAACAACATATACATCGAGACATGTTTCAAAGGTATTAATTGTTCACCTTGACATTCACTCCCAGAAGCAAAGTTGTGTTTTAGAATCATATTCCTTTATGTTTATTTTGAAGTATTATTTTATATAATAAATAATTGCTTTGTGAGACCATTATGTTGATCATAAGCTATAGTTTACAAATAAGAGATCTTGTATTGTTCTCTCATTGCTTATAGATATAACTATGATTTGATGTTTTTATGCAATGTGTCCACATAATGGTTGAGAATAAAATTAATTTAAAACAGAAAAAATCACAAATATTTTTATCACTGGATGGATACATTAGTTGGGCATCCTGGAACAATTATATATGTCTTCCAGATATCCAGTGTGATGCTAGAGATCTGTGTATTCCTAAGGACTGCTTATTTATTTATCCATTTATTTATTTGTGTTCTTGGAAATTAAGTGATATGTATTTACCATATTCAACAATTAGAAATAAATATTTTCTAAAAGTTTATTCAAGGACATTTTAGAACTGAATCCTTCCACAGTCATCATCATTCTGCTCTGCCTCAGTGACTTTCATCTTTTGTCCCCCTCAATATTCTATACATTTCTGCCTCATTGCATTGCTTTGTTTTGTTTTGAGCATTGCCTCAGTTTTATCTCATAGATTCACCAAAAATATTCCAATATTGGAGCAATGTGTCTGTTTGTGTGAGCTTAAAAGTCTGAATAAAAAGTCTGTTTCATATCATGTAAGGTTTACTCTACAAATGTTACTTAGCAGTACTCCATCAAAATAAAGAGCTGAGGGGAATTTATATTAATTAAAATTTTGCAGAAGCTGGCATTTTGTAAAAGAATGGAGAAAGAGGAAAAGGAAAAAATTGCAAATAATATTTTGTGCAAAACAAGTAATGTTTAGAAACTTCAAAACCCTGATACAAGAAAAAATAGAACACAGAATATGAAAGGGTAGAACTGTTTAAAATGATATTTATTATGATAGAGGAGAAAAAGATATCAAGGTTGGTTAGTAGTAATAGAACATGTAAAGCCAGTGACTAGAATAAATGTGTAGAAGTCATTATAATCCTGCGAATAAAATAAAATGTGAAGGAGAAGAGAAATGCAGTTTGTGTACATGTGTATGTATTTCAATATGTATGTGATAATGTAAAGATATATATGTTGATATATATATCAACATATAGATAGCATTACTTTTATATTATATACTAGAGGCCCAGTGCACGAAATTCATGCACTGGGGGGAAGGTCCCTTAGCCCGGCCTGCGCCCTCTCAGTCTGGGAGCCCTCAAGGGATTCCATGGGCCTAAGCGAGGAATTGGACATCCCTCTCACGGTCTGGCACCCCTCAATCCTTACCGCCGGCCTGTTTGCTGCTCCTTACTGCTCTGTTCGCTGCTCCTTAGTGCTGCCATGGAGGCAGGAGAGGCTCCTGCCACCGCCGCTGCTTTCGACAGCCATAAGCCCTGCTTTTCACTAAGCAGTGCTCCCCTGTGGGAGTTCACTGACCACCAGGTGACAGCTCCTGCATTGAGCGTCAGCCCTCTGATGGTCAGTACATATCATAGCAACCGGTCATTCTGGTTGTTCTTCCTTAACGGTCACTTAGGCTTTTATTATATAGATACATATCATTACACATTTGTGTATGTGTGAGTGTATGCATATGTCTATAATGTATATTTTATTAGTGAGATAATTTGAGTTATATAGAACTGGATTAAACTTACCCTATCTGCATGATGGTTTCTGGATAAGGCATAGCCTGGTATTTCCCCCTTTTTCAGCTGGGATCCATATAGATAATCCATAGTTGGATGATCATATTATCTAGTTTCTTCTATGCATTGGTACTACTTTGTATATTATCTAGTTTCTTCTATGTATTGGTACTACTTTGTTAGGGCTGCTTTCACAAAGTATTAGGGATTAGAGCAGGGGTGGGCAAACTTTTTGACTCGAGGGCCACAATGGGTTCTTAAACTGGACCGGAGGGCCGGAACAAAAGCATGGATGGAGTGTTTGTGTGAACTAATATAAATTCAAAGTAAACATCATTACATAAAAGGGTACGGTCTTTTTTTTTTTTTTTTAGTTTTATTCATTTCAAACGGGCCATAGTTTGCCCACGGCTGGATTAGAGGCTTAAACAATAATTATTTTCTCGGAGGTATGGAGACCAGAAGGCCAAAATAAGGTATTGGAAGGGTTGGTTTCTTCTGAAGTCTTTCTCTTTAGTTTGAAATAGCTGCCTTCTCCCTGCTTCTACATAAGGTCTTCCCTCTGTGCATGTCAGTGTCCGGAGGGAAGCCTGGGTCCTGGGTGCCAGAGAGAAGCCAGTGCCAGCAGCCAGGGGAAGGAAGGCCTACTTTTGCATGAATTTTGTGCTTTGGGCCTCTAGTCTTATTATAAAAACACCAATCATATTGGGTGAGGGCCCCCTCTCATGATGACATTTTACCTTAATTACTTCTCTTAAGGCCCTTTCTCCAAACTTAGTCAAATTCTGAGATATTGGGTGTTAGGATTTCAACATATGAATTTTGGAGGTCGGTATAACAATTGGCATGGAAGCTGTAAAGAATATTGCACTCGGAGCATTTAGAAATTCTTATCCTGCTAACCCATTTTAATTATTTATGAATTATAGCGATTTGAAGCTACATGATTTTTACATAGTTATGAAATTAATTTAAAAAATTACTAGATATTTCTTTTTTATAAGATAAAATAATTTTCATTTCTGAATTTTTAAAATTTAATAGTCATTAATATGTAGTCAACATTTACAATTTCTATTTTAAAAAGTTATTGTGTGCCCTCACTTCAACTATCTTCTTTAGAAGAATTAGAGTTAAATCGAATAATGCAATCTATTCAACAAACACTAAGATAAAATTTATATCTATGCAAATACTTCAAAATATTTGTGTTGAGATTTTTGTGACAGATATAGAAAAATTCCTGTTATTTTCAAAAAGAAGGACAAAATAACACAAAGAGATTGAAATGGGATATACAAATGCTACCCTCATTTGAAGGCTTATAAGCCTATTTAAAGTTAAATCAAATAATTTAGCTGAAAAGCACTCATCTAACTTATTACTTTTATAATAAATGTCACTATGAACAGAATAATTATGTGTATTGATGTTAGTCTCATTTACTTAAGTTTAAATTACTTTAAATTACTTATAAATGGCATCTTAATATTTACCATTTAATCTTTGGCATTTTGAATCAATGAATTAGGAAAACAAAGAGTAATTTCTACCCTGATAATGTACTCATGATCATAATTTCAAATCTGTTCTATCTGTGATGCTTTAGGGTTATTGGAATTTGTTGTAAATATCTTCCTTAAATGAGTTTCTGTTTTTACTCAGCGCTTACATCTTTAAATGCTCTATTTAAGACAAATACATAACACTAGAGTGTATGGGTATTGCTTACAAAGGAAATAAGAAATTCTAATAAAAATAAACTAGGTTGCTGTGAAAATTGAAGAGAAGAGCATTTCTACTTACTAATAAGAAATAAATTATATTGCATGAAGTGACTCGATAGTAAAAATCATTCATAATTTACAACAATATTTCAATCCAACTCTTTAGTTTGAGGTGCAATAATTCCCCAGAAAACAAAGAAATTCCTCACAGGAGTAGATTATTAATTATTCAATGCTTTAATTTTACATTTAATTACAATGCTAGTATAATTTTTCCTTAATTAAAAATATTTTAAGGTATGTAACTCACTACAAAACACAAAATTTGATTATCCCAGACTTTTAAAAATGTAAACTAATATCTAATACCTACATACAATTCTTTTAAGGTTTAAATAACATACGTATATTACTCCAGCACCAAAGTTAAGGTTATTAGAGGATTTATTGATAGCAGTTATCTTCTTTGTAACTCAACCAATTGCTTCTTTATTCATTCATGAGTCAGCCTTCTTACTTACTACATAAATGAGTGTGAACTGTGAAGGATGGATTGAAGCTTGAACTCAATCATATTAGCTAATTAGCATTAGATTTTAGAGACCTTAGTTTTTATATTTAAATTAACTTAATAAATAAAACTAATAAAAACAGATGAGAAACATGATTTTTGTTAAAATTAAGTATTTCAAACTCATACTGTTATCACTTAAGAGTAGATGGCACTTATAAATTGAATTAAGTAAAAGGAAGAACAAAAACACAGTTTAGTCCTTAGTCCACAATATAATACTCCTTTAGTCAAAAGGTAGTATCTGGAGGATCATATGGAAAGCCAGAAACCAAGCGCTTGGCGCCATTTCCATTCTAGCATATTTGCAACAGCCATGATATTGCAATCAAGAACTGCTAATGAGCCCAGCCTGTGTGGCTCAGTGGTTGAGCATTGAGTTATGAACCAGGAAGTCACAGTTGGATTCCCAGTCAGGGCACAAGCCTGGTGTTGCAGGCTTGATTTCCACTGGGGTGTGTGTGCAGGAGGCAGCCAATCAATGATTCTCTCTCATCATTGAGAGATGTTTCTCTCTCCCTGTCTAAAATAAATAAAAATATATTTTAAAAAACACTAATAAGCCAGTCAGAGAAAGATAAATACCACATGATCTCACTCATTTGTGGAATATAGAGAACAACATAGACTGATGAACAGGGACAGATCCAAAGACAGAGAAACAGCGATCAGACTATCAATCCCCAGAGGGAATGTAGGGGAAGGTGGGCGTAAGGGGAAGAGATCAACCAAAGGACTTGTATGCATGCATATAAGCCAAACCAATGGACACTGGACAACAGGGGGATGAGAGCATGAGTGTGGGGGGGAGTTGTGTGTTAATGGGGGGATGAGGACACATTTGTAATACCTTAACCAATAAAGAAATAAAAAATAAAAAAGAACACTAATCATTGGTATCTGTGCCCCTTATCAGCATACTGTTCTTTCCTCTTTCCTTCTCCTCCCATCCATCTTTATTTTTAAGAAATTACTTGTCTTGACTAATAGATCACGTGAGGGCATGTTCTGAAAGAGAATGATAATTTTTAGCTATTCATCAAAGATAACTATTCAGTGAAAAGATATATGCTGCTCCCCAGATAACAACCTGTGAGACATGGATTATTAATATATCCAGATCTCTGAACAAAAGTGATTATTTACTCCAGCAGAACAAACTGAAGCCTAAAAGTGTATAGAATGTAAAAAGAAGGTCAAAATTAATCATTCAGTTAATTGATATAAAATGAGAGAAAAGACATACACAATTAAGATGGTTCCATCACCATCTTGTTCTTATTTCAGTTAAATTATACATTACACAAAGCAATGCAGTGTGAAGTTTGCTGTCTAATTTCTGGCACTTATCTGCTGGTGGTCTTAATCCAGCATCTAGAAGGGTTCAGGAATCTGGAGAAGGCACTGTGCATAGAATAATCAACAGTCCAGAGACGAAACATAATTTTGAAAGGCTTTATGGGGAGTCAGAGAAGACTTAGCTAAAGGAACTAAGTTCTTCCTTGTTTCAGGACCCCTTGCTATTTATTAACACAATTTGTCCAAAGGCAACGTAGATATACACATCAAAGGGTAGGGATAGGTATACAGAATCTATTGTCAGATTGGGGAAAAACTGCCTACGGCTATTCAGGTGTTTGGCCAGTAGGAGGCAATAACATGTAGATTAAGATGCCCTCAGCTGTCTGGCAGCAAGCAATCATTTATGCATCCTTTTCAGGTTTGGGGAAATGCCCTCAGCCATTTCCAGATGATTCAGCCCTGCTGACCTGCTGGAATTGGCTTCCGGCACTCATCTATTCATAATTTAGGTCCATAGTGTATAGCACTGTGTGACTAGCTGAAGGGAGATATGTAAAACATATTAGTGTAAACTCTAATATGAGCTGGTTTGAAATATGCTGAGACCTCCTAGCACCTAAAGTGAATGGACTAGAGGCTGAATCTCAGCACAATCTTAGTTCCTATTTATAGACAGAGAGCTGAGTAGCCTCCTGCCTCCACACTCGCTCCCATGAGAGAAGTCTTATAGGAAAAGAAAATCTAAGCCTTTTTTTTTTTTATAGACACACACAACAGACAGTCAAACTGACAGGTACGGCGCACTGCTGGGGTGTTGGTATATGTCCTACATCAAGCATGTCAAACTTGCGGCCCACAGGCTGCATACAACCCACAACAAATATTTTTGCGGCCCAGCCAATATAACAGTATATAAGAAATGTTTTAATAAAAATTTCATAACTTAATTTTCACAATATCCTGTCATACATAATTATTAATAACAAAATACAACGTTCACTAATGGCTGATTACTATAATCATGCAGGCGCACCATTTCTCTCCACTAATACTGGCAGCGGATATTTTAGCAGCCCATGGCCACATCATTAGTCTTAAACTGACTTGTTTGGTGTGCGCAACAGGAAATATTTTGCTTTCGGAGATCAAGAAAAATAAGTTTATTTGCGTTATGCTTATTAATGTGTGCAGTTATTCAGTGTCTGGTAAGTTAATGTTCAAGAAAAACAATATTAATTTTTATTAAAATGTCCTATTATTTTATGTTAACAATTACTCATTTATTTCGGCCCTTTGTATTCAGCATGTCTCTATTGAAATATACCTACGTTTCTATGAAAATTGAAGCTTTGGTTTTTTTGCGGCCCACATAAACTTAAACCTTGTTTATTTGGCCCACATAAGCCTTTGAGTTTGACATGCTTGCCCTACATCCATGGCTCGGGCTTTTCCCCATCAGAGTACTTATACTTTGCCCTTGGAAGGAGACACCAAGGGGTGGAGAGGAAGCTATTTACTCCTAGAACTTCTCCAAGGAGGTAGGGAGATGGAAGGTTCTTCTTCCATGAATTGAAGTCCCATTTCACTTTTCTCCTATTCTACTGGATTTATAAACAAAGTCTGTAATCATTAAAGGGGAAAAAATATCAGTACATCGGGGCAATCCTACCTCTACCTTCCTATGGCCTTTTACTCAAGACCTGCCTCGGTTTTTTGAAAAGACTTCTAAAAACAATGAATACAATAGATTTTGCCTGAAGCTGTGCTTCAATTTGTCTGCTATTTTCCAGCTGAAGCACTTGGGGCTGATAACAGTTTTATTTTCTTATCTACCAAGTTCTGGGTTGGAAAATTCCAGATTCTGCTTCAAAATGTAATAATTTCTTCCTTAGTTCATCTCTATCTGTTCCTTACCATGTGCAACCAAAAGGAACCTATTGGCACTTTTAATACTCTGTTGAGGATCTCTTTAGATATGAGCGGATTTGGTACATTTTCTGTCTTTTGTGTTACTATAGACAACTACCTCATGTGATATGTACCTCCCTTTTTTCACCTTCCAATACCAATTTTTTTCTCTTGTTCGGCCCTTCATCACAAATTATTTTACAATTAATTTAGCTTCCAATCATAACCTTCTAACCATATTTCCTGTTGTTACTATTAATAGTTCTAACAGCTAATGCAACAGGTTTCAGGTTTTGTTACAACAGTTCACTACTTCTGGTAATATTTTTGCTTATTTATTGTGATTAATAATTTCTTGTGACATAACAAATCCTACTGAAGCATAGTATCTTGAAATAGTAAAGCTTTATTATTTTTCATGCTTCTTTTTTAAAAATATATTTTTATTGATTTCAGAGAGGAATAGAGAGGGAAAGAAAGATAGAAACATCAAGGATGAGATAGAATCATTGATAGGCTATCTCCTACACACCACCTACTGGGGATCAGCCCACACCCAGGCATGTGCCCTGACCAGGAATGAACCATGACCTCCACAATAAGTCTGGTGACCATCTGTCTCAATACATAGTTATTATGATATTACTAGAGGCCCAGTGTACGGATTTGTGCACTGGCAGGGTCCCTCAGCCTGGCCATTGGGGATTGGGCTGAAACCGGTTCTGCGACATCCCCCAAAGGGTCCTGGATTGTGAAAGGGCACTTCTCTGGTGGCGCACCCTGGAATCGGGCTCCCTCCTCTCTGGTTCCGGGTGTGTCACCCAAGAACTGCAGCTGCCAAGTCACCACAGCTTGGCAGCTCTGCATTGAGCATCGGCCCCCTGGTGGTCAGTGTACATCATAGCTATCGGTTGGAGTGCCTGCCCCCTGGTGGTCATTGCACGTCATAGCTACTGGGCGGGTTAACTGGTCGGCCGGTCAGGCAGTCACTTAGGCTTTTATATATGTAGATTGACTCTATTCCCTATGCTCTACATTTCATCTCCGTGACTTATACCTGGAAGTTTGTACTTTTTAATTCCCTTTCCCTTTTCCACCAGAAATGTGTTTTCATATGTGCTTGCAGAGATGGGATATTCCCAACTGCTTATAATAGAAGCTCAGTTATAATGTAGACTTTTATTAGAGTACTACTGAGCAAAAAGAGAATTGCACTTACAGCATCTGAAGAGGGGATGCAGCAGGTGGGTGGGAATCTAGCAGTATGCCAGTGAGAACAACCCTTCCCTGAACTCAACAGCATATAACATGCAAGTGGAAAAGCACTCATGATGCACAAGCATGAAGGCAGCAGCTTTAGTTTTGTTAATTAGGCTATAGTCATGCCTCAGTGATGTTGCAATTTACCACTCCATCCTCCTGGAGCCTTTGTGCAAATGCTCTCGTGCGCCTAGTAGCTATAAACTCTACGCAATATGTGCCTCCTACTGAGATGTCATTACAACGTTCCAATAGTGTCCATGTAACAGTACGTTTTTAAAAATGTATAATTTTCTTTCACAGAAAGATACTAATAAATCTATAACTGCTTTTTAAAAGTTAAAAGCAACTCCTTTGCAATTTCTTATACTTCCCACTAAGATTCAGATTAATTTGTCTTCTTATATAATTTAGCAATGTTGTTTAATTATTCTAAAATATACACCCTTTCTACATACAGCACATTTTTGCAATTAAAATACTGCAGGCTGTCTCTATATTGGTATTGTGACATTTGCTTTAGAAAGTCATGCTATTTTAAGTATTAGAAAACATATTATTTAAGAATATATGACTAAGAGTTGATTATTGTGCCCTTTATTACACAGTGTGTGCATGAAGGTACATGATGAACATTTGGTATCATTATAGACCAATAAAATGGCACTGTACAAATGTGTCATGCCAGCTGAAATGCCAGGAAAAAGGCTGGCAAATGCATGCTGAGTGCAAGTTTTCATTGTGGCATCATTGTCAGTTGAGAGCCATATCAAGGTAATCAAATGAAAAAGTGCACGTTCAGACATCTAGTGCACGGCCCAGCTGACAGCAAATGCTCAGGGAAAATGTGACCAGCCGTTGTTATTAATAGTGTGTGTAGTTTTGTGCTCACTCTGAATTGCTCCTAATGTATGTTAATGGAAATAAATGTAAATTTGTTATTCATTACTAATCTTTAAAGTGAAAATTTAAAAAGCAGCAGGGGAACTGAACAGACATTTTTCAAAGAAGACATATGAATGGCCTACAGTTCTGTGAGAACATCACTAATCAGCAGGAAAATGCAAAGCAAAAGTACAATGAGATATCACCTCACACCTTGCAGTTAAAGTACACCTTCGAATAGCTGTCATCGAAAAGACAAGAAATAATAAATGTTGGGGAGGATGTAGAGAAAAGGAAACCCTTGTGCCCTGTTGGTAGAAAAGCAGTTGACACAACCATTAAGAAAAACAGTAGGGATATTCCTTAAACCTGGAAAATAGAACTACTATATAATTCAGCAATTCCACTTTTGAGTATTTATTTGAAAAATTTAAAACACTGACTCAAAGGATATATGCACTCCATACTCACTGCAGTATTATTTATAATATCAAGATATGGAAATAAACTAAGTGTCTAGTGACAGATGCATATATAAAGAAAATTTTTTCTATATAGCTTATTATTAAACCATAAAAAAAGAAAGAAATTGTGTCATTTGTGACAATACGGATGGAACTTGAGGGCATTATGCTAAGTGAAATAAGTCAGACAGAGTAAAGTAAATGATGTATGATCTCATAGATGGAAGCTCAAAAAGTTAAACTCAAAGAAACAGAGAACAGATTGGTAGTTGCCAGAGGTAAAGGGGGTGGGAATGAATTAAGGTGGTCAAAGGTTTCATTTATAAAATATCTACGTTAAGGATGTAGTGTTTATATAAAAGCACATTATACAATTTATGCCGATGACATCACATTTGTTTATATTTTAAAAATTCTTATTGCTATTTAGATATTCTAATATGAAACTAAATATAAACAGAATTAGAACCAAGGTTTCTCAAGTCTAATATAAGTAACTCATTGTTTCATTTTTTACTTTCTTCCTTTTTTAATCAAAAACAGTGGACACAACAAATCAAAATACTAATTGGTAACGAAGCATGACGTGTGACACCTCTGAAAAGCGGCCACTTTCTCATTCTTAAGACATTTTTGGAAAATCAATAAAATCTATTTCTTCCTCCCTGCCCTCTATAACGCTAACCACGTTCCCAAATGTAAATGCCTATCATTTAACCAAAGCAGCATAACATTGGTGTGTTTTGCTGTTACTTAGATTTAAACAAGGTTTAAAATTAACCATTAAGATGAATTTTCTCTTTTTGTAAATCTATTACTTTAGAGAAACACAGTGGACTGTAATACTTTTGTAATACTCAAGAATGAATAAATGGTAATATATTCTCTACTTTAGGAGAAAAAAACAGCTCTTCTTTCCTTTCTAAGATCTCCCAAAAGCTATCCTAGGCTGAATGAGCAAGGAGTGCATCATGGCATCATATCCATGTTTAAGTTAGTGAGTGCATTAATTAAACACAATAGAACAATCTTTAAAACATCCAATCTTTCTGCTCTCTTATCATGACTCAAGACAGCCTCAGAAAATGATTATGTGATTAAGGGATGTGCCCCTTAAGGATATTTTTATATTATGCTATGATTAGTGTCATCACAAGGGCCTTGATTATTCTGATTAAGTGCAAATACTTTAGCTGTTGAGTTTAAAAGATTTATTTGTAAAATGTAAAAGTAAAGCACTTGAGCAGCCAAAACAAGGTGGACAGGGAATAGTCAATAGTTTTTCTAGTCTGATCCTAGACTGCAAAATGTGTTGTGAAAGAACAGCAGTTAAACAGAAGATGTTTGGTCAAGTACAGACATTTCATATATGAGATTAAAATAAAAATTATAATCAGGAGGGTCTTTTTGTATTTTCCATGTGGCACATGCCTTCTAATGAGAAGGTCATCTCAATGAGACTGACAATTTATATCAAGAGAATGAGGTAAGGTTCTTGTGCACTTCTATGACCGTTAAGGAATATTATTTCCCCAAAGGTCGGTAGAGTAATGAACTCCACAGACACAAATAAGTTGGATAAAAGGCCAGTAGAATCAAAGCAGTAATACTGAGAGAGACCCACTGCCCCTTCTTTCTTTCTGCTAACTCTACACTGGCTATTTATTCTCTTTATTTTCTGATTCTAACTTCTGCAAACAGCTCCTGCTCTAAAATTTTTCTTGTGGGTCAAAGGAATGACTGTACAGACTGACTGGGCCATGTGTCTTTACAGACCAGCAAATTGCTGTGTGGTCCAAGAATGTCATAATTGTTTATAACAAGTCTGCTTATCATTCCTCATGAAAAACTTTATTTTAGTCATAATATAAAAATAATCAAGTTAAGTAAAGCATATTTGTATTTTTACTTGATACTTGTGCTAGAATACACAAGAGAAAATAATGTCCTTATTTGGTAGCGTTCCATGTAGACTCTTTAGGATTGTAAAAGTTGTAAGAAAAGTGGAAGGAAATAAATTGATGGACTATGAGCTGTAATTTTTACTCAGAATGTAATAACTTAAAAAGTGATCCAAAGCTTGGGAGAAATGGGTAAAAGGTTCAGCTAGTTTTGGGGAAGAGTTGGTTGAATATGGGCCTCAGAAGAGGGAGGATTTATTTGGGATTTAACAGCTGTTTGTTTGGGAATATGGCCCTACTAAAAGGGTTGAAGAGGAGCTGTTTAGGGGTTAAGGTCATGCAAATATTGAGATAGAGAAGAAAAGTCTTATGAGCAAGGGTCATGATGAAGGGAAGGTGGATAATGGAAATTTCCAGTCTTTCACAGTCTTTATAGTTTCTCCTTTTGGTCAAAGGAGTGATCAAGTCTCATCACTTGACAAAATTTTGTTAATTTCTCCAAACCTATATACTAGTGTCAACTGAACTCCCAGACTCATTGGTGGTGGCTGTCAGAAGGGATCCTCATTAATATTACTCTTTAAATTTTAATTATCAAATGAATTGATATTTGGAATATTTTATGATTCTAAAGAAAGTACTGGAAAAAGAAGCCTGTGAATACAAGAATGATAACTAGAATTATTAGAAAGACTTGAAAAATGCCTTTAGGCTAGGTATCTTCTCAGCCTTGGGCCATTGAAAAAAACATATCTCATCCCAGCCCCAAGGAAACAGTCTTGATATCAATAGGCTTATATATAATGCGACTCATTCTTCCAATACATAAAGTAACAAGGTTAATGTGAATTCACATTTCCAAAGTTATGGGGAGGTTCATATGTTTTTGTCTCTAACTAAAAACAAAATATAACTTGAGGTCCTGCATGTTTTCTATTTCAAATTTTAGCTTGCAGTGAATTTATGTATTATTACAGGATGGAATTCTACTGGTTAGGTAGATAGAGTCATTTCCCAAGGAAATTAAATTTACATCTTTAAAATTTCCATACTAAGGACTTATTTTGTAAAACTCCTTTTACAGGTTTATTCTGTTCTTTGCTGGGAAATGGCCTGTATCTCAGCAGCCACACTTGAGCTTCCTGCTGCCATTATGAATGTGTATGAAGCCAATTCCCATGCAGAAAAATAGCTCTAGGACTGACTTATTACTGGTAGTGTAAGAAGCTAGTGCTCAACAAACTGCCACAGAAATGAATTAACTTCTCCCTCAGTCACCACTGCTCTGAGAATGCATGGGAATGGATATTGAATGCAGCTTAGTTAATATATATCAATTCAATTCCAAAATGTAAAATTTTGTAAATACTACATTTAAATGCATTGGCAGAGCCTATAGAAAATGTAATTTATATTTTTATCATAAGATATACTTAGCAATAACCCTAACAAAAATATGTAAGTATATCCATTTGAACAGAGACCAGAATAAAACAAGTTTTGAGAGTGTGTGATAAAAAGTGGGGGCAGGGAGGGTAGCTTTGGAGAGCATTGGAACACATTTTTTTTCTAAGTACAGTGGGGCCTTGACTTACGAGTTTAATTTGTTCTGAGACCGAGCTCGTTAAAGAGCTCGTTAACTCAAATTACTCTGTCAACTCAATGCAAAAAATCGGCCGAGAGACAGCTGGTATCTCAAAAAACTCGTTAGTCGGGACACTCGTAAGTCAAGGCCCACTGTACATCTAAGTTTGTGTTGGCACAGGTTTCGTTACATTTGCTTTCTTGGCATCTTTCCAGAATAAGTGAAGAGATATAGTTTCAAAAGAAATTAAAAACTGTGGGTTATGCAAGATAAAGATGGTTATTTGAATAATTTTTACTAATAATGTCATAACATCAAGAATAAACCAATTTCACCCTAGCCAGTTTGGCTCAGTGGATAAAGTGTGGCCTGCGAACCAAAGGGTCCCAGGTTTGATTCCAGTCAAGGGCACATACCTTGGTTGCAGGCTCCTCTCTGGCCCTGACCCTGGTCGGGGCTCGTGCAGGAGGCAACAATTGATGTTTCACTCTCACATCGATGTTTCTCTGTCTTTCCATCTCTCTTCCATTCTCCCTAAAAATCAGTGGAAAAATATCCTTGGGTGAGGATTGAAAAAAAAAAAAAAGAAGAAGAAATAAATTTCTAATACTTTAGGTAATATTTTTAGCAATAAACCAGTTTTACAAAGAAGCAACTCATCCACTTGCATAAGCACCCTTGAATGAGTAAAGGCCAAGAAGTTATAAATCTTAACAGAAATATAAATAGGTATGTATTGTTCATATTTTGTATTCTTCCTTGATCACATGTCCTTCTACTGCTTCATCAAAGGCTGATTCCTTGTCAGCCATAGTGGGCCAAGGGGATCCCAGGGTCTACCAAGGGGTAGGGCAGCTATGGACACTTGCTCTGCACATGGCCTCTATTGTTTCCTCTATAAATACATTAATATATGTGTGTGTGTGTGTGTGTGTGTGTGTGTGTGTGTGTGTGTGTGTGTGATATTAGTTTTAGAGAGAGAGGAAGGGAGAGAGAGAGAGAAACATCAATGTGGAGAGAGACATCAATCTATTGCCTCTTATACCTGCCAACCTACAACCTGTGTATGTGCCCTGACCAGGAATCAAACCAGCGACCTTTTGGTGATTAGGATGACACTCAACTAATGTGAGCCATATTGGCCAGGGTTATAAATACATTTTAAAATGTAGAATATATAATATTTCATTCTGTAATAGTAAAATGGGGCAAATGAAGCTCAGAATTTATAAAACTAAAAATTTTGGGATCTTTTTTGAAAGCTGTCATGAGACCCAGTGTTTAACCCTCATATGTTATATAAAAGGGCATAAAGATCCATTTTTAATTATATATTATATGTGTCAATTTAGCTGAAACCCATATTGAGTAATGTATTCATCTATTTATTTAGTCATTTATGTAAACAAAAGGTATTAATTGAATAGATGACCAAGTCCAGATGAACCAGCTCTTACCTCTTCCCCCTAAATAATAAACTCAAAAGACAACAAACCAAAAAGTCCCTGTAGTCTTGGAATGTTTATCTTTAAATACTATCAAGTTTACTTCATTTTATTTTTACTAAAATCACAGATTATTGTAAAATGAAGAGCAATAGCTGTAGAAATGGGAATGTTTAGTACTATAATACTTTCCTTAGAATCTTTAGATGTCTTCTGGTCTTAAGCTTGGAAAGGTAAACATTAAGCAAAGGGAAAACTAAACACAAATCATATGCAATTAAAAAAATGAATCATTAATAGTCTTCCATTTTATTCCCATTTAATTTTAAAGAAAATGTCATTTTAACCAAGTGAAAAAAATTTGATTGATATACATGATTAAATTGGCATTAGCCAGAAGTTAAACAAATGAAAAAAATGCAATACAATTTCTAATTAATAGTTTGTTACTTTGAATATATCTTTGTATAATCACATATTCATCTGCATAATTATTAAATTACATTGATTATGTGACTGATTAAACTAATTATAATAAAACATTTTATAATAATTAGTAAGGTTAACAATTTTGAAGATGGCATTTGTATTAACCTGGTTAATTTAATCTAAACATATTTTTTCTTTGCAATGTATAGTATTTCCATTGTACATTTGTATCAGATTAATTTCAGCAAATATTCTAAGAGATGGTATAAGGTAAGTTTTGATATCACTGTTCTAGTATATATTATCTTTAATTTGTACATCACATATGAGTTCTTTGTCAAACAAAACTTAGGAAAATATTACGTCTTAACTTCAAAATTAGGTTAGTTGGATTTTCAAATGTTTTATCTTGACCCAAGAACATATAAATTGTTAAACATTTCGATTATAAAGGTAATCCTTTGTCAGTTTTTATTTTTTCATGCAAGCAAGAGAGTTCTCTCTTCATTGACAATAAAGATGTCCTTGGAAGTTTCTGTCTAGGAATAAAAATTTAAGGCCTTTCTTGGAGTTAATTGATAAGAAAATTTGATCATTATGAACTTAGGAAATACTGTCACCAGTAACAATTGGGAAAACTGTAATCAGTTTTATGTTTAAAGACATAGAAAGTAGATATCTTTTTACTAGAAAATACATTTATCTTAAAAATCAACAGAAAATTCTAGAACTAAAATTTTTAAAAAATATATAAAGCAAACCTGAGTATTTGTCTGCTGTAGTCAGAACATCCTACTTGGCAGAGCAGCTGTGTGTGGGGCTACCATTGGGTTAAGTTTGTTGTTCACTGCAGTGTGTCATAATGCACTGGAATTTTGTAGTAGCTAAACAGATGAATTAAAGGAACATACAATAGGGATTGCCATGCCTGCAGCTTTTCATGTCCTTCAGAATGGCACTGATTGCTGCTATCACACCTGGGAGGTAACATTGCTTTTGTTTATTCTTTTGTCTGTGGCGTAAAGGGGGATTTTTTTCATGGTCTTCTGAAAGAAATAAGGATTCAAGACATAAGGGTTTACTTACTTTTTGTATGTGAACTCACTGGATCCACTATGAGATGAACATGTAGTTTGACCACATTTTTACCAAGTTTTCATATCACCCTACTCTTGAAGGGATCCATGATCATAACTGATTTCTCCTGGTATTCGGGCCAGTTCACACACTGTATTAAAAGATATGGGTGCTTCCTTCCTCACATGTAACCATGGCCATTGGTCCCGTAGGTGAAAGAATAAAATAATCTCTGCTGCATAGACTTGCTCCGGCATCACACAATCTCTATTTTAATCATTGGACCCAGTCTGAGAATTGGCCCAGGTTTGAAACCTCTGTGAGGGATTAAGTCTTTTTACTGTAGTGACTGTCATCAACCTTCTGTTCATTCAACCTTCGGAATATTAATTTGAAAATTAACAGTAAAATAGTAATTTTTGAATACCATGCATATACAAACACTCTTGTTGGCAGCCTTTTTATCTTTTTCTGGGAACCATGATGGACTCTTAGCCATCATCATAGATTACTGCATAACAGGACCCCTTAGTTGTTATGTTGATGCTGCTAACACCTTGCCTTTACTGTGTCAGAGTCCTATATCACCATTGATACTGGTTTTAAATAATCGCCATATTGTCCTGGGCCCACAGCTGACATCCACTCACTGTCAAACCTATAACAAGCATATTCCTTATCACCTAGTAAAGCTAATTAATGTCCTTTGGGCCATCCTAAAGTATACAGCCACTATAGCATGGCCAGCTTCTCCATTTTTTTACTGGGTCCACGCACTCTATCATGACATATTTGGAAATTCATTCCATATAATGTGGCCCATAATATTTCTAAGAGCAGTCCCTAGGGCACACTAGGACTAAACCCTGGGGCTCTTTTAATCCTTTGAATTTTGTGTTTCCTCCATAGAATAAAACTCCATATTGCTAAACTTTTTTTCATCCAGCCTTCTCTTCTGATTTAGCACCTGCAAGTTGTGGTCAAAGGATGGCTTTTCTGTTTCCTATTAGTACATAAAAAACAGGTCCAGCAACTCCCACCATGATTCATCTCTCTCTTCACTTATGGGGTGCGGCACTTCTGCAGACTATAGCTAGACTTAATCCTTACTTTGGGTTAGACGGCCATCAGGGAATGCGGCAGGTCCTGTGGAGGGCAGTTTTGTTTTGTGAGGAATCTGCCTCAGATGAATCCACCTCAGAGTCTCCAGGGATCTGCTATCGTCCAACCGAGGAAAGCCACTTCTCCAGGCTTTGAGGGTCAAGAAGATCTAATGTGGTTGTTAAACGCTATTAAGCCCCTTCACTCATATGTCCCCATTCCAAGTCTCAGGATCTTATTCTTTGTATTTCTGACTGTGACCTTGACTTACTGAGAAAAATGGACATTCTGCTACTCTTATAATCAGATCTTTGGCCAGATCATCAGCAACCATTTCCCTCCAATTGCAGGAAATTATGACCTCTTTCAGTGGTTCCATGGACACTTTCTAGCTTTCCTACAATGCACCCAATTACTAATTGGCTTATTTGAGCCTATCATTTTCTCCATTGAATGCAGTAGGAATAGTAATGTACAGCAACAAACAATTAAGTCCTACTGTCTTTGTAATGACCATTCCCCTATATCTTTCTAATGCTATAGATATAACACAATATAGTGGATATTACACTTATATTCTAACCCAGATGATCACATGTAAAATAATTAACAGTTTTAATGCTATAATATCAATATGCCAGAAAGTAGTACCATTCTATTGGCCAGTCTGTTGCTACTTGATTGATGAGAGATCCAGTTTCAGAATCATATAAAATCCACTCTGCTGCTTAGAACCACCTCTATTACACACTGCCTTACGTCAGGCCTCCCAGAAGCAGACCAGTGCGGGCTCAGGTAGACATAGGGAGTTCCCTGGGGAAAAAAGATGCTGACTCTTAGAAACAAATGAGCATAATTCTGATATTAAGTAGTGATAAGTTATAAGGAGGATTTTTATCGATAAATCCATTCAGCGGTTCTCAACCTTCTGTCCCTTTAAATACAGTTCCTCATGTGACCCAACCATAAAATTATTTTCGTTGCTACTTCATAACTGTAATGTTGCTACTGTGATGAATCGTCATGTAAATATCTGATATGCAGGATGGTCTTAGGCGACCCCTGTGAAAGGGTCATTCGACCGCCAAAGGGGTCACGACCCACAGGTTGAGAACCGCTGCATTAGATGAAGACATGTTACTGAATAATATCATAATATCATCAACAAAAAGAAGTACAATATATGTGAAAAATCTATGAAAATAGAGCTAATAACCTTTGGATTTTATCTAAAGTTTTATATTTATTTTACCTTTAAGTTATTTGGTTATACACCCAGTATTTACTTTACCATGTTATCACAGCTTAACAAATAGTTATGCTAGAAAAAATGACTTATTGTTATTAATACTAGCAATATGAGATCACTTTCATACTGATTTAAATGAATTGGCTTATGTGCTAAAACTTAGCAAGTTAGGTTAACATGTGAGAAAAGTATACTTATGTATGTCTAAGCATATAATCAGTTGTTCTGATAAATTACTTAAGCATGACATTTCTCAGACATGACTTTTACTTGAATAATTTTCCAAGGTATTTTCTTTTTTTTTTGATGCTTGATATCGAACTATTTTTATCCCAGCTGACAAATATTCTGTATGGTGTGATTAAATTATATTTGCATAAATTGTATTCATTGCAAGTCAAAATCATTTTTCAAAGTTATTCCTTTCAAAAGAGTAATATATCCATAGAAATATGTGATTTTGCTTTATCACTCAAACATAATGGGAGCAATGGAATGTGGTGAGTACATAGAGTTGAAACATGATTTATAAATTTGTATGAAAATCTGATAATGCCAGTTCAATACAATGCTTTCTCTCCCTTCTTATTTTAAAACATATTTCATGTTTTAAAGAAAAGTAACTTTCTAACTAATGTTCTGAAATAACAATTTTTATTGCTATATGAAATATGTTTCCCACCAATATCATCTGAAAATTGTTCACATATTAATTGATCTCTCAGGAATAGTCTTCCTATATAAAGTTCAGTACTTTAGCTTTCACTGATATAAAGAGAAAATAAAAATATGAAATTAAAACCTAATGCCATAAAGTATTCCTCTTTTATAGATAATAAACGGAGACAAAATCATAGTGATTTGAAAAGTATAACAGATCACAATCTTGGGGAGGAGCCAGGAATATTTACTTATTTGAAATTATGCCAGAATCTATGCATTTGTGAAATATTCTTATGTCTTCTTCATTGCCTCTGGCTTAATGCAATCTCAGTATCTCCTTCACCATCCCACTTCTATCCATCCCATTTTTCCCATGACATTCAGCTAAAAGAACAGGAGCATCTCACTGAATTTCAAAAAAGTGGTCCCCAAATGATAGTTCTTATATAACCTAATTTAAAAAGAAGATATTAAAATAGACACCAAAGTTATGTCAGAATTTTCAGTGGGTCTATGACATAGGTAAGGAAAGATGGTCTTAAGGCTAATTACTAGGTTCCCCAACATGTGAGATGAAAGTTAATAAAGGTACTAACTTTGTAATTTTTTTTAAAAGAGACATGGAAATAAATAAATACATGCAGTGTGTTCATAACAGTGCTTGGCTGTTAGTAAACATCAATAATGATAACTAAAATGATTTTCTTTGTCTTTAGAGATGCGGTATATATCAATCTGTCCGATTGAATTATATTATTCTTCTTGAAGATATTTTCTGAAATAATGCTTACTATTGTCTTTTTGTTGTTGTTGTTGTTAATCCTCATCTGAGGATATTTTCCATTGATTTTTACGGATAGTGGAATAGAGAGGGAAAGATAGAAAGAAACATCTATGTGAGAGAAACACATCAATTGGTTGCCTCCTGCATGAGTCCTGACCAGGGCCCGGGCCAGGGAGGAGCCCACAATCAAGGCATGTGCCCTTGACTGAATTGAACCCAGGACCCTCTGGTCCACAGGCCGACACTCTATCCACTGAGTCAAACTGGCTAGGGCTTACTATTGTCTGTAATAAAAAGAAATGTGTGTTCTATTAAAGCTTGAATTGATAGCCATTTGCTGACCTGTGCAGATTGTGATTAGAAAGAGGCAGAATATGTGGTGAAGAGTCACTTTATGTAACTCATGATAATTGCCCTAGGTTAATAAGAGAAAAATAAAATATAAAGGAGGACAGTTCAGTGCTAATAAAATATTTTTATGCTTTAAATTGGTTAAAAAGTTAAATCAAAGCTCTTTATACATCCTTCTATACAATTTTATTTTTATCTTTATTTAATATATCATACAGTAACGTATTACAGAAAGCTGGACAAGAGTGAATGAGTTAGTACTGTTTATTACTTAACTCTGATATCTGATAACTAATTTGTCATAATGCATTCACATACTTATTTGCTTTTGATTATTTAATGCTAAAATTAAGTTCCCCATATACATGATAAATTAAACTATGATTAAATAAATTATACATTGTTTAAGATATATTCTAAAGGTATCTTTTGCAATTTACCTATGCCTTTTCTATAGCATTTTTTTTCACGTGCAAAATTTTTGTTAAGCAGTCTAAGGTCTGAATATTTTTCTGTGAGGTTTCTTCATTCTATATATTGCTAGATTGATCTTCCCCACTAAAATATGCTCTCCAGTTGTTCTTTTTAATTGTAATTTGAACTTCAGATGAGTTTTTTATTTGGACTCGTATTCTGTATCAGAATAAATTTAAATATAAATAGATATATTTTTAAGGCAGTAGAGAGAACAATAATTTTCTACTATCTACCACACTCCCACAACTTTGATTTATATATTTTTAGTATAGAATGAATATTTTGGTCTGAGGCTGGTGAGCAGGTTAAGCAGTAGAAAAGATTTAATCAGAGCACTTTAAATATCTTTTTTTTTTAATACCCATTCTGATGGAACACATTTATATGTCTACGCCAGAGTGGTGAAATTGAGACTTCTTAGGTAACACAGGGAAATGATTTTGAATCGGGCTTTTGCCAGTGTTCAGGCAAACTTCAAGAGAAAAAGATCCAGATAATATAAATCTAATTTATATTGAAAAATTAATGTAAAACTTATAGGGTTATGAGAGTGGTGCATTCTATTTACATAGATACTCATCCATTTACTTCATTTAGGTTTTTCCTAGATGCTCAAGGGTGATAGAAAACCCAGGTGTCAAACACTACATGCTGACCACAGTGCATTTAAATTCTGACATTCTCTGCATCCCACTGAATTGATTTCATCTTCCTGTTTGCATATGCAGTAGAGTAACCTGCTTTCATGCATATCTTATCTTGAGAAAAGTATCACAGAGAAAAATATTATGAATTCTGATTTTTTAGAAATAGCTCTTATACTACTATTGCTTGCTTTATTTTTGAAATATCTTCACACTAGATATTATTTTACACACACACACACACACACCAAAATTTCCTCTGCAAATTTAGAGTAAAATTATAACATGACAACATGCAGATTTGTAAACATTCAAGGAAAAATTATAGTCACCCAATTAGTCCTAATGTATTAAAATTTTTACTATATAATATTATATCTGACTAGAGGCTTGATCCACAAAATTCGTGCAAGAGTAGGCCTTCCTTCCCCTGGCTGCCGGCACCGGTTTTCCTCTGGCACCCGAGACCTGGGCTTCCCTCACAGCCCTGGCTTCCTCTGGTCTAATTAGCATATTATGCTTTTATTATTATAGATAGTTATGATCTTACTACTGTGTGATTCTATGGACACTTCTCAACTTCCCTACAAAGGCTATAAAAACTTCAGAGGTGTAATTCTGTATATTAGTTTATATATATTGGGTCAAATTCTCTTTTTCATGATAGTTGAGGAAGCCTGTGGTAAACCTGCTTTTCCTGATCATAAAATGCATATTCTTTTGTTGAATAAAAAAGGAAATTACTTTTTGCCTTTACTTTGCTCTTTAATTCTTGATTAATACTTTAAAAACATGAAGGTAGTTGATTGTAGACTCAGTGGGAATACAAGGAGCTAAAAAAATAGGCATGATGAGATCATCACAAATACCTTTTGTCTGTTGAACTTTCTGGTAGCAATATACTCATGTGTACACTTTGGATTAAATGTAAACAAGTTTATTTTCCTTGATTCAGTCTTATACTTCCAAGAAACAAAGTTTTGAAGGATATAGATTTTCCTTATTATTATTTCTTTTTCCATATATATTTTTATTGTTGATAGTATTACAGGTATCTCCCATTTCCCCTTCCTTTGCCTCCCTCCTTCCAGGAGGGCTTGAGTCACCAGGGTTGAGTCGCTTATCTGGCTGGCTAGGCAGGTGTCCCCCTCCTCCCTCACCGATCCATGGGCATCCCTCCTGAAGCTGCATGGGGTCCAAAGAGGACCGCCTTCCCCCCAGAGGAGAGGACCTGTCTTTGGTCAAGGGCATACAAGTAACGGCGCTCCTATACTAGAACCTCCAAACAAGGTCCTTATTTATTTGAAAAGACATATCCTAAATGGAAGGGTTTTAAATATTAAATCAATTGTACCCTTTATGCTAGAATTCTGAATGAACTGTAGATAAATCAGGAGTTAGGCAAATAATACTCTTGCTTTAGTGATGGAGCTGTTTGACTACATGGCTTAGAGCCACGATCAAATGGCCTTGCCATTGCTATAGGCATGTGTCTTTGCCTATACCCTATTTAAAGAGCTCCTTGGGAAAACTATGTGAGAAAGAATATGACTAAATTATCTCTGCTTGATCATTTTTAATAGATTACCTCCACCTAAAAGAGAAAAGTTCACCTCATTAAGCAAACTTGTCCAGTATTTGTCAAATACCAATCAGTTTTTGCACTTTCCCTGGATAAGCAAATGTTGGTAAAGAGAAAGATAAATATCACATGATCTCACTCATATGTGGGATATAACGAACAACATAATTTGATGAACAAGAATAGATCGATCTAGAGACAAATGGTGGTGGTGGTGGGGGGGGGGGGCGTTAGAGAGCAACCAAAGGACTTATATGCATGCATATTAGCATAAACAATGGACACAGACACTGGGGCGGTGGGGGCTTGCCCAGGCTGGGAAGGGATCAAGGAGGGGATCAATTGGGGGAAAAGGAGACATATGTAAAACTTTAGACAATAAATTTTTTTTTAAAAAAAGAGTAAAGAACCAGTTTGGGAAGGTTGCCTACTACAGATATCCTCATCTAGAAATCTGATTAGTTGGACACAGCCTTATCCAACTTCGAGCAGTAACATCATTCCGGATTAAAAGTTATTATAAAAACTGGCTGCTAATCTGTCTTATTGAGGATTCCGTTTAAGGCAGCTCTAGAAACTGTGCTCTCTTCATTCCCCACGATTTGTTGTGTGTTTCCCCCCTTTTTAACTACAGAGGGTTATAGTGATGTATTTGTCTAGTGTCTTTGCTCAAGATTTTTCCAAAGACGGTATTTATTGTTGTGTGTTGTCACCGAAGCCTTTGTTCGGTTCGTTAGCATGTGTTCAAGCCGTGTTTTGGCAGACAGACCCTGGAACAACAGAAACTAAATATCATAAAACAAACCAAACTCCCCTCTCCCATTCTCTGCAGATTGGATTTTGCTGCAGCCTTCCTTCAACAATTAGCCAGATTTGCGCTGAGACTAGAGACCAGCCCATGATGAACACTTAAACCTTCCTGGGTTTTTCTGATCACACACCTTACCCTGGACATGTGTTTGGCTTTTTAAATTTCCCAATATACACAAACACTTCTGAATTCTCTAAATAAACTTTTCCCTGGCTTTTCTTCCCAGGCATTCAGAGTACCACTGCATATGTATCTCACCCATAATTTTTTGCCCTAGGCATCAGTGGTTTGCTGTCAGTGTTACAATGTTTACAAGCAATGGTCACCAGTTTTCTACACTGGGTGGATTTATCAAAATGGACAAGAGTATCTTGCATCAGTCCTTCAGTTTGTCACCAGACAGGTAAGAGCATACCTGCACAATAATTGTGAATAAGGTCTATTCTTTCACTGAAACTAGTGACCAGATCACCCACTGTAAACATGATCTGCTATCATCACAATTGCCACCAGACTAAAGAAGGGTGAGTAAAAATACCACAGAACGTTTCTCCCATTTTAATGTTGCTTTATTTTATTAATATTTACTTAGTTACTTTGAGCTGTGCTGTCAAAGTTGGATCTTACAATTGCTACTCTTATGTTTCTTACTGCACAATTTTGCTTAAGTCACTTCTGTATCTATCATATTTATCCAAACTTAGAAATATTTCCAAATGCAACACAGGGCAGAAAAGCAATTTTTAGTGATGGTCAACAACATGGGAATCTGTGTGACCTCTGCTGTGACAGGGATAATTTCATTTTTCAGAAAGTCATTGAGTTTCTCTCCATGTTTGTATTACTAGATATGTACCAGATATGAAGTAAAGATAGAATCCATAGAAATAAGCCATTTGTAAATTGTCACAAGCATCATTTTTCTGTAGTAACATTTGGAATTGGTAAAGCATCTTAGTTGCACACATTTTGAATATATTACTTAAAATATTACTCATCTTCCAAGAAAATAAAAAATAACCTCTTTATTTATAGGATTATTGATTATTTTAAAATACTTTGTGTCCTTGTGATAGGTCCTGATTAATATTTCTGTTTTAAATAGAAAGAAAAACTAGTGTGAGCAGAATGTTCTCAGAATCAATACAGTCTAAGGAATTCTAATGTTTTCATCTACATACCATTTGTTTACTTACAAAAATCATCCTTTAGCTCTTGTCTTTTAGATGCTAATAAATTTTATTTCAAGTGATGAATTTGTTATACTATTTGAAATCATCTTAATAAATGAGTGTTTCTGAATGTCTTTAATTTTAGAGGAGGAAATAAGATAAGCAGGGGATTGGATGATAACATTCTTATTGTTCAATAAAATCCCTTCCTTCCTCACTCTGTCTTTAATTAACCACCAGAAATCAATAAAATTATTATTATTCCTCTTGGCTAGAAAAATTATATTTATGCTTTCCATATCTGATTAGGTAAACAAATCACATGGAAGATAGAGAAGGATCTATAAATTGATTGCATTTCAGGGTTTATGTGTTTAGCCCAATGGAAATATTTAAACAAATATTCTAACGAGTCAGGCTCTTTAACCACTTAAGAAAAGTCTCAGGGAGCCATCTAGGCAGTTTTGGAACCTAGTTTGCAATTTTAAATCTATGTTGGACTGTTCAGTGCTGTGTTTCATGAATTAGTTAAATGATGTCTAATGGGCCTGAAATATTTTTAAAATGCCTTGCAACTCTCCATGGTATCAAATATATCTTTATGGGGAATCTTAAATACAAAGATGGTGTAATATAGGGTAAATTTAAGTTGTGTTTTTTAGTTATGTTATATTCTCCTCAAAGTTTACATTTCTTCTTGGCAGTAAAGATAAACTAGTAAAATTTGATTACATTGCATTTTATATTTAAATAAAACTTCAGAATTTTATTTTTTAAATACATAATTCCATTGTCTTAAAATCCATTCTCAGATCATTTTCCTTGATACTTTAATAATCTTGAGGCTATACTTTACAAATCCCTTTACAAATCTTCCTAATTTTAATTTTCCGGGAGCATAGAAAGTTTTCATTAAAATTTATCAATGACAGTTTTATGATATTTATGAAATGATGCATAGCAATCAATAGTCATTGGTTTGGTAGATAAAATCATTTAAAAGAGGAGTATAGAGAAGTGCTCAGTGCACTGTCAGAATGTGAGGATCTGAATCCGGATGTGCCAGTCACAAGCACTGTGGCTTATTCTGATGGTTTATATTTTAATTAATTCATCCCTAAATATGCTATACCAGTTGCAAATATCTTACTCAGCTTATTATGAAGATTAATGAGTAAATCCAGGATGTTCCCCCCAAAATGTATACACACTTTAACAGGTTCTATTACATTTTGAAAATGAAATGTATTTTAATAAACACTGCCTTTATAATTATTCAATATATATATGTGTATATATGTATATTTGAGACAAGTTGCTATATATATATATATATATATATATATATCCTATCTAATAACAGACAAACATGGTAATTAACCATACCTCCGCTATGCTTCCCATTGACTAATCAGGGTGATATTCAAATTAACTTCCAACCAAGATGGCAGCTGGCAGCCACGCAGCTGAAGCGAACAGGTGGCTTGGTTGCCCCGGCGATGGAGGAAGCCAAGGTTCCACGCCTGCGTGACCCAGCTCTGAGCTCCGGATGCAACAATGTTGCAATTTAGAAGCTAAACAAACCCCAGGTACCTGCTTTCAGCCAGCCAGGCTCAGAGCTGGAGCCGCAACAAAGTTTCAATTACAGAGGGTAAATAAATCCCAGGATAAAAAGGAAAAAAGGAGAGACTGGGAGCTTCAGTTGCAGGCTTGGCCTGCCTGAAAACAGCACTCAGTCCTTCACCCAGACTGGCCAGGCACCCCTGTGGGGACCCCCACCCTGAAGGGGGTGCGGGCACCCTGAAAACAGCCCTCAGACCCTCATCCAGGCTGCCCAGGGACCCCGGTGGGGACCCCCACCCTGAAAGGGGTGCAGGCAGCCTGAAAACAGCTGTCATCCCCTCACTAGGCTGGCCAGGCACCCAAGCGGGACCCCCACCCTGATCCGGGACACCATTCAGGGCAAACCAGTCGGCCCCCACCCGTGCATCAGGCCTCTATCCTATATAGTAAAAGGGTAATAAGCAAACTGACCCTAACAGCAGAAAGACTGGGAATGACTGGTCACTATGACACACACTGACCACCAGGGGGCAGACGCTCAATGCAGAAGCTGCACTCTGGTGGTCAGGGCACTCTCACATGGGAGGAGCTCTGCTCAGCCACAAGCCAGGCTGATGGCTGCCAGTACAGCGGTGGTGGTGGGAGCCTCTCCTGCCTCCTCAACAGCACTAAGGATGTCCGACTACAGTTTAGGCCTGCTCTCCACTGGCAAGTGGACATCCCCTGAGGACTGCCGGGCTGCCAGAGGGATGTCTGATTGCCATCTTAGGCCCAATCCCCCGGGGAGCAGGCCAAAGCCAGCAAGTGGTCATCCCCCAAGGGGTCCCAGACTGCGAGAGGGCACAGGCTGGGCTGAGGGACTCCCCCCCGAGTGCACAAATTTTTGTGCACCGGGCCTCTACTTCTAGTGTATACACACACACACACACACACACACACACACACACACATACACTGAGTGGCCAGATTATTATGATGACTGGCCAGATTATTATGACCACCCTATCAGTACTTCGTTGGGCCACCTTTTGCCTTCAATACTGCAGCGATTCTTCTTGGCATTGACTCCACAAGATGTTGAAAGATGATGCAAGGAACCTGATACCATTCCTGATGAATAGCACTGTCCAGTTCTGTGAGATTTGATG
Organism: Myotis myotis; assembly: GCF_014108235.1. NCBI lineage: Eukaryota > Metazoa > Chordata > Mammalia > Chiroptera > Vespertilionidae > Myotis > Myotis myotis. The sequence continues at coordinate 204,556,016 of NW_023416324.1, read as the reverse complement.
GTTGTGGAACCAGCTGCCTGATGGCTCTTTTAACTTCGTCCCACAAATGCTCAATTGGATTGAGATCTGGTGATTTTGGGGGCCACCTAAGCAAGGTAAAGTCTCCCTCATGCTCTTGAAACCACTCCTGCACAGTATGAGCACCGTGGCATGGCGCATTGCCTTGTTGGAAGAAGCCATCTCCTTTGGGATACACCATCAACATGATAGGATGAATTTGATAAGCAACGATACTTAGGTATGCTGTGCTATTCAGATGTTTATAATGATCTGGCCCTCTAGCAACTTCAGCGCAAAATTATAGCTAATTTGCCTACAAGCGTCAGGTGGTCATAACAATCTGACCACTCAGTGTGTATATACACACATACACACACAATACTAAGAAGAGTACCTGACCCACAATAATCATTATTAAATCATTTGCTGCTATACCATTAGAATTTCATAAAACAAACATACATACAAAATATAGGAATTGTTTTTCTGATAAGTCTCCATTTTAATAAATCATAATAAACAGCTTTAAAGCAAAGTCAGCATTAGAATTGCTAGAGAAAAAAACACACAATTTTTATTTGTCCTTATTCTCCTGGTGTAAATACTACAACCATGGATGATTTTAGGCTATAAAAGCCTTACTAAACATGGAGTAGAATAGAGATCATGAGATTCTTATGACTCCTTTTGCTTTTAATATATTTTATTTAGTTTGAATGTGATAGTCTTGCTTTATATTTAACAACTGACTTGTGAAATTTCCTAAAATTTGCACTTGTGAGTCAATATAGACTGGTTCTAGCATGTGGTTGGGCTCAGCAATGCAGTCTCCTATTCTGGTCCTGCTACCTCTCCTTCTATTATTGAATAGACTTTGACCCATAATAAAAGGGTAATATGCAAATTGACAGAACAGGAAACAACCGGTCGCTATGATGTGCACTGACCACCAGGGGGCAGACGCTCAATGCAGGAGCTGCCCCAGACCTGCTAGCCAACCTCTTGGCCCCTTCCCCCAGAGGACAGGCTCCTATTGCCCGATGGCGAACAGGGACCCGGGGGTGGGTGGCAGTGGGCACCTGGCCAAGGCCCCTGCCCCGCTGGCTGCCCCACACACAGAGGGAGACTGGTGGTGGTGGGTGGGGCCGGCGAGCAGGCAGGAATGGCCAACCTCTCAGTCCTTCCCCCACGGCCGGCAGGCTCTAATCACCTGATGGCTAACGGGGAACTGGGGGTGGGTGGCGGCATGGTCAGAGCCAGAATGAATTTCATGCACTGGGCCTCTAGTGTTTTATAGAAAACAACAAATTGAACTTTCCACTTTTTGCCATTTGCCTTTCCCCTTTTCCCCATACTACAATCTGCTCTAAGATAACAGGATTTAGAAATCAAAAGTCAATAAAATAAGTGTCTGCTGCAAACACAACATTTAGTTCTGTAATACCAACCTACCTTGACACAATGGCACATAGAAGTGCCTGACAACTTATTACATGTGTTTCCTGCCATATTGTTAATAGTGAATCATGAAAAAAGGAACCTAGTATTTACTGACAAGTTTTACACTCTGAAAAGTCTATATTTTTAAAATGACTTTGTTAATCTAGCACATATCTATGGGAGAATGAGAGTTAGCTGGAGAAGAGAGCTCTTTTGATATTGAGCTGCCCATTTGGATGTCAGTTTTTTCAGTATTTGTACACCATTATCCTATTTACTAAAGAGTAAATGACCACTCTCTGGCATTAGTGTCAAATACTAAAAGCACAACCAGAAAATGAATGAATACAGCAGTTGAAGGCCAGAAAGGAACATATACCATGAACCTGCCAATTACCTTTTGTTTGATAAAATTATAGATTCCTGTGCTGATTATATTGTGTATCTGACAAGCACAGACCTTACTGATCTAAGGTAGACCTGCCAACCAGCATGAATAAAAACAAGGACTTTCTATTATGGAAAGATTAAGGTATCTTTCCAATTCACTTTCAACTGTGGTACAAAGAGAGGGGGGCTAATATTGTATGCTGCATTAATATAAGTAAGGAAATAATCCTGCTTTTGCATGATCTGTATATAATTTACCTAAACCACTTTCTCCCTCATTCCCAAACACGAGTCTTCCTTAATGTCAGATATCCACTCAGGGAAATTTCTGTCCCTTATTCTACTGATGCACTTGCCAAGGGGAATTACATTAGATAATGCAGCTTCTACTCATTTTCCAAATTTTATTTAAAAATTTTTATCGAAGAATTTTCTATGATATTTAACTGATTGCAGCATTATACTCTAAATGAAGAATGAAATACAGAAATATAAAGTGTTATTTCCAACAACTTTTAATGTCTAAAATTTTATGAACATTGGCATATACCATTTAGGTTATGGATTTTGTGCTAAATTATTTACATGCATTACCTCATTTTACCTTCAAAATAACCCAATAAGGTAATTACTGTTATTAAGTAGTTCATAGATGAATCTTAAAATATAAAAATCTTATAATATTCATACATATAATTTTAAATATATCAAATACCAAATATTCTCCATGTTCAAATGTATTCCTTTAAAACAGTGATACAGTATACATAGTTGAACACATTTTCTCTTTACATGCTATAATTTAAAGAATATATTAAAATAATATGTAATATTGGATAATTTTAACATTTTTTTATTTTCATGCTGATCACTGAACACAGCTCCCTTTGAAATAACAATGTGACTAATTTTACTTTAAATTCCTGTCATAATAATACAAGATTATGCTAAAAATGCCCTATCAGAACTGAATTTATTAAGTGACAACACGATGACATCTAACTTAAAAATCTGAAGAGGAAAAGTCTGAGAAGTTATGGGAAACGCTGATTGATTGCAATTGATCTGAAATTATCTGTTCATTAACATACCACATCCTTGGCAGCTCAACAAGTCAACCTTCATAATGATAATGAAGCTGATAGCTGCACACTGTACATACAGATGTGGTTTCATAAAATTCAGTATGTTTGCTAATAAGATACTAAAGCTTGATCATACTCTTGATTTTAGTTTGGAAAATGATATTCATCTGTATGTTTTATTAGTTATTAAAACTGATAGTTTTTTTCTAACTCATAATGTGATCTTTCTCTAAGAGTACAAACTTTATGATTTCCCAATATTTTACATATACATACATTTAAATATGTAATTAACTATTTTAATTCAATTTAATAATATTGCACAATTGCAGCATTATACTCTAAATGAAGAATGAAATACAAAAATATAAAGTATTATTCCAACTCCTAGGAATGAGTTACTAGGGCAATCTCGCAGACTTATAGAAAATTCTCTAAACTGTAACATCTGAGTAATTAATAAAAGAAAAACCCTAAAAAATAAATTAAAAAATGTTTTTTAATGTTTCACAGAAAAATTGAAAATATAATTAGAAAAGCTATTGTTAATACATAATATCTTTTTTTAAGGGATACCATTGATAATATCATTAAATATATATATATCTATTGATTTCAGAGTGGAAAGGAGAGGGAGAGAGAGATATAGAAACATCAATGATGAGAATAATTGACTGGCTGCCTTACCCCCTACTGGGGATAGAGCCTGCAACCTGAATCAAACCTGTGTCCCATCAGTCCGTAGGCCAACACTCTATCCACTGAGCCAAATAGGCTGGGGCACTTCTTGGGTTTTAATAGCAATTTTTCTAGGTATTTGTAGGAATTCAAGGTTTTCTATGCCTGTGGGAAATAAGATAGGCTAAATTTTAAGGGCACATTTTACTTTTAGAATTTGAGTACATTTTTATTCATTTAGAAACTACAAGATTCCTATAGAAGCCATGTGAACCTATTGCAAATAACAATATTTAATTTAATGAGAGCTTCAGTAGGCTTTGTTGGGAGCAATATATCTCAGAGAAATTCCACGGGACACTTGACTCGATTCATCACTGCACATTGCTCTCAAGTTTTCAAAGTGCTGGTCAGGAAGGCATTAGAATGTAAAGCAACATGAGTGAGCCATCTGAAACATTGTTCACTGCTCTTTAGGCAAGACAACACATCTTTCTGCAAACTGAAGTTACCTGAGAGGTCATTTTATTTCCACGCTGCTATTGCAAAAATGACTATTAATTTAATATCTGAATTAAAATGATTCAAGACAATTTTAAAGCATACAGAATCCCTGGGGTATTTCATTTCTTTATGGAAGCATGCAGGTTCAAAGAATTGCTATTGCCTGTAAAAAAGGTGATTGTGAAAAAAAAATAATGGGCCAGAAACCATGTTAAAGTTATAAAAATAAATTGCACTACAAAAGTATTTCATGAAATTGGACATATGATTTCAAAGGATTAAAGTCCCAGACATGAACTTGGATAAATTTCAAATGAATTATCTCACAATACATTTTGAAATTGCCTAATTAAAACATGAACATGAGCACCCAAAAAAATAAGTTGCAAACATAATTGACAAAAAAACAAAATTTTAGCTGTCTATGTTTGTGCAAGATAAGGATTTTTTTAGATGCCATCAAATAAAATGACAATTCCAAATTTTCCAAGTTTAATAGATTAAATCTTTTAATCACCTAAATATGAGAATAAATATAAATTTTCCACACAATGCTATGCACAAGGTTGTGTTTCAATGAACTCTCACAACTAGTTTCTTTAAACCATTACAAAAAAATTGATACTAACATAACTGAAAACTAAGTTTTTTCAATGGTGAATTAAAATACAGAATAAAAAAATAAACCAATTAGAGAAATGGTCTTTCTGTCTCTAAACCTAAGTTTTTAAAAGTGTCTAATGAGAAGTGATCAGGATTACTCTGCATAGCATAAAGTATGCAGCTAATTATAGGGGGTCTTTAAGAATATTGGAGAGAAATGTGTCTTATATCTACCCATCACCTGTATCTATCCCCTTAACCCAAATACTATGGCAGGAAGGGATGGTGCGAGAGCTCTTGCTCCCACATCACTGTAATGAGGATGCACATATCCCGAGCGCTTACTAGCACCACCCCTGAAATGCCAAAGACGGGGGATTTAAGATGCAGCTGATATTGGAGATGAGTGAACGAATCTTGGTACCTGAGGTTATTATTGTGCCTATGGATCAGTCAACCTATAGATATGACTAAAAACCAATACATATTCACTATTATTTACACTATTTGAAATGAAAACAGTGATAACTGATTTAGAAAAAGACTCGTCCTTTGAAAATCTATGTTCTTTGCATTGATTACAGTACTGAAAAAGATATGACTTATTTTATGTGGGTCACCCTCTTGACTTAGAAAAAGAATATGTAATGAATAAAACTTTCTGGAAAATTTCACTTTATAAAATTAATTAGTTATCAATATTGAAGGTCTGTCTAGTGAGGTCTATGTGGGCCACTGCCATGACTAACCCAATCAGATAGGGAGAGTGTAAATTTCTCCTACAGAACCAGTAACAAGCACATGAAAATAATTGGATCACAGCCCAAATAAGTATAGAAGTTCACTAGGTAATGGATTTGGTTTCAGATTATGTAAAATTTGTAACAATTCTGAGTGTCATTGGTGCAACAGCTCTTATATCAATTCTCCCCAGTTGATTTATCGTGCCAAATAACACATATTCATGCCACTTCCCCTGCTTAAAACTGCACTGATTTTCTTTGCATGACATGAAGACCACCTAGTGTTGGATATACTTATATTTTGAGACTCATGTCCCAGAACATTCTGCCAGACAGTATGTGGTTTACTCCAGAATTTCACAACCACTTTTGATCACATAATGCTCTTTTTTGTTTTAAGTATTATAATGACAAAACACTAGCAACGCCACAAAATAAAAGGCTCTACTGAATTAAGGATAGTAGTGCAAATGTCTTGATTATTGATATCCCATGTAAGATTTCATATAAAAATGCAACAAAATATAATTCCACATTTATTAAATTAAGATGAAAGTAGCAACAATGGTTATATTATATCATATTGTGATACATTACAATTAAGACAAAATTTGAAGAACACAAGACTCTGGTTTTCGTTTAACACACAACCTGCCTCCATCCATACATGCATGGGAGAGACATTTTAAATTTACAACATTTACTTAAACTTAGGAAAGGGCAATAATATAGACTGGTGATCATCAAATACACATATTAAATTAATATAAAAGTTGATTAGTAAGTGGTTTCAATGAATTAAAATGCCTAGCCAAAATGTTGAAGTTATATATATATATATATATATATATATATATATATATATATATATATATATATATATAATGGCTTATTGGGTAAAGATATGTGATTCTAAATGTTTATAGTAAAAAAAAAGTGCCAATTTTGCTCCCAACAAATATCTATTTCCTTTCCTAGCACATATCAGCTCTGTGCAGACATCGCTTTCTAGCCATCCCTTTGTAGAGGTTCCTATGCCTAATCTTTGTGTGTGCATGCATGCACAAAAACATATGGGACGTATCATTTTTATTCCTTTATGCAAAATAAATTCAGCTTCACTTCTGATCTACTACCCAAGAAACAACAAAGATAACTAGAAAAGTACAGTAATGTCACATCAAAAGCTTTGATATTGCTAATCTGGCATTTTGCCATATTAAAGAACAGACAGTGTGAATGTTTATCAAAAACAAAATGTTTAACAGACACTTTTCTCTTTTAACTTGACTCTCTTTATCCTCTCAAGTACATCTCAATAGTGGATAGGGCAATTTGAAAAAAAAAAAAATCTCCAATTGAGTTCCTTGCATTAGATCAAGGGATGGAGATTAGAATGGTATTCTCAGACTTGTGTGGGCTTTTTGCACATTAAAATAGGATTGACCTGTGTAAGGAGCAGGGTATTAATGTGTAAATGATGCCGTGTGACATTTGAGGTTTAATTATAAATGTAATTGCCTTTGTCTTGCTCTTTCTTGGATGAGTCCTGATGGGAAGCCAGCTGCCTTGTCATTGATAAACTCAAGCAGTTCTGTAGTGAAGTAACCATGGGCAGGAACTGAGGCCTCTGCCATCAGCAGGCATTGACTTACAAACATTTTAGTGAGTTACCTTAGAAGAGGATCATGGCCCGAACTGTATGGCTTAGTGATTGAGCATCGACCCATGAACCAGGAGGTCATGGGTTTGATTCCCAGTCAGGGCACATGCAAGGGTTTCACGCTCATTTTCCATTAGGGGATGTGCAGGAGGCAGCTGATCAATGATTCTCTTTCATCATTGATATTTCTGTTTCTCACTCCCTCTCCCTTCCTCTCTGAAAAAAACAAAAGTGGCTCCTTGGGCCCAGGTCATTGCAGTTCTAACCAATATCTTGACTGCAAGGCTGAGAGGAAGAGTGTCCAGTTAAACCTCTCTCAAATTCTTGACTGTAATAAATTGTGTGAGATAAGTACATTTATTGTTTTTTTGAGACACTAATGATTAAAATAATATGTGACATAGCAACAGATACTTAATATAAGTGTGTATTGTACATCTCAAAATCTTCATTACCCCTAACCCTCAAGAAAGAAAACCCAATCTGTATTCCTCCTCTCAATGAGTGGAGTTATAATGACAAGGTTTATAAAATGTATCTGATAATATAAAGAGCTGGAATATACTAGAAAAGGCAGTAAAAGGGACTCATAAATAAAATGATATTAAAACCTACAGAAGGCCATCAAAGAGAAGAAACCAAAGAAGAAGGGGACAAATAGAAATAAAAAAAGCAAAAAGGCAGATTCAAACCCAACCACATTATGTTAAACAGAATGATTTCTCTCAAAAGGTGTGCACAGCCTAACTCTGATCACCAGTGAATGTTTCGTTACAGGCCAAATGAATACTGCAGACATATTAAGTTAGGAATTTTAACATAGAGAGCTTACCCTGTATTATCCAGGTAGACCCAATGTAATCACAAGAGTTCTTATAATGACAGAGAAATCTCAGTGTCAGAGAAGGAGACATAAAAACAGAAGCAGTTATCAGAAGGAGGGGAAACTAGACTATTATTTTTTTCTCAAGTCATGTCTACAAAAATATCTATCATCCACTTGTAAAAGTGCTTAAACTGTTAACTAGAACAAAGTGTGTAGTGGTAAAGAACCTAATACATGCACAATTTTGTTAATTACTACACACTTCAATTAACCTTAACACATCAGCCTGGTATTTACTTGAAAGGCATATGGAAATATTTTCCCTTGAACAATACATTTTACCACTAGGTGGGAGTATATCCTTTGATCTTTATTCAAATGGCACTCAACATTTTAAACTATAATTTTAATTTATTCATTTTATTTGTGATTAATCAAAGAAATCACAATGATATCAGTTGAAGCTTTGTTTAATTTATTGACCCCCAATATGCTATGACACACATACTTTTTTAACATTTACTGGACACTGGTAAAGATGTCTTAGTTAAACACACTAAAAATGGTTATTATTATTCAGGTTTGCTATTATTAAGAGAATACAGATGCCACTCCCTGAGTTTCTTAACTTCTTGAGAGTTCAAGACAAATTCTATTGCTACAGATTAAAAAATTCCACTATGTAAGAGGGTATTATCTTTATACTTTTACCAGTATCTCAAAATCTTACCATTGCACATATTATATGAAGGCAAGAGCAGAAACTAAAGAGGGGACACATAGAAAAAAAATTATATCCTTCTTTCTCCAGGAGGAGCATGTATATTACACTGGAGGCATCCTCCTGTGAGGAGATTTTTCTACATACATTCAGGACATATAAACATCCACAAAGGAGCTCACAAAAAAAGATGGACCATTGTCTCACCCAATGTAAAAGGCCCCTCTATCTCAATCACATTTCTCAGTATTATTTGATGAGATAAGGGGTGCTTCATCCTTGACACTTTCAAGAAACAGTTGTTGCCTCTTATCATCAGCAAAGTCAAAATACAAACGCAATATATTTGAGTAATTTCTGGGTTCAGGAAGCAGCATATTTCTTATTTACAAATTTTACTTGAGCACATTCATGCTGATACAAAGTGTCCCACTTTAATGGGGCTTTCTCTAGCAAAAGATTCTAGAAAGCATTAAAACTGCAATACTATAGGCACTCCTATTAGTGTCCTCAGAGAGACTTCTTCACTCTAGATTCTCAAGAAACCTCTTTTCATGTATTTTAGAGTTTCTTAACCACTGACAATGACTATGAGTTTCTAATGCAAGAAGTTGCATTTTTTTAAATCAGTAAAAGCAAAGTGCCTATATAAAGCAATACATCATATATAATCTATAATAATAAAAGTGTAATATGCTAATTAGACCAGATAGCCGAAGAACCTTCTGGACGTCCTCCTGGCCATCCTTCCAGACAACCTTCTTGATGAAGCCGGGGCTGTGAGGGCCGAGGCAAGCTGGCGTGGCTGCGAGGGCTGAGCCCCTTGCAAGAATTTCATGCATTGGGCCTCTAGTATATGCTTTTATTATATATTAATAATAAAAGCATAATATGCAAATTGACCAAATGACCAAAGAGCAGAACAACTGTTTAGATGACCTTCTGGATGACCTTGCTATGACATGCACTGGCACCAGGCCAGCCAAGGCAGGTGGGATGTGATTGGTCGGGGGCCCCATCATCGCCCCACAATTGCCCCGCAGAGGGAGGCCCAGGCCACCCTCTGCAGGGCAATAAATGGGGGAGCTCTGTAATCAATCACCCTGCTGAAGGAGGCCCAGGCCATCGGCCGGCGGGCAATCGATCGAGGTGGGGGGCTCTGTGATCGCACCCCATGCCTGTTGCCCACAGAGGGAGGTGACCATTGGCGGGGGAGCTGGGGGCAGTATCACAAAGATGGCAAGCAGTGGCAATGGTGGGGGCAGGGCCAGCTGCCAGCAGCCAGGGGAAGGAAAGTCCAAATAGGCCCTGATTTCCGGCCAGGCCTAGAGACCCTACCCAAGGTGTCCCAGATTGCGAGAGGACGCAGGCCGGGCTGAGGGACACGCCCCCCGACCCCCCGTGCATGAACTTCATGCACCTGGCCTTTAATATATATATATATATATATATATATATTTCATAGAGGAAGGCAGAGGGGGAGAGAGAGATAGAAACGTCAATGATGAGAGAGAATCATTGATTGGCTGCCTCCTGAATGCCGCACACTGAGGATTGAGCCCACAACCTGGGCATGTGCCCTGACTGCAAATCAAACCTCCTGGTTCATAGGTTGATGTTCAACCACTGAAATCTGCCAGCTGGGCCTGACTCACATCTTGGTAAGCCAGTAATACAACTTAGATCCCCACTTTGGTGCCAGTGGAAAATTCAAACCATGTAAACCCCATCCCAAATATACAAAAATCTCAACCTGGCCATAATCTTAACCACAATAAAAGACAAGCTAATACTCTCTCCATGTTTTCTCAAGACATTTTCAGACCTGGCATCCTGCCATTATCTCCCCAGAATCCTCATTCTGTAATAAATAATTTTTTTTATATCCCTGTGATGCATGTATGGCATTTGTTACCTGAACTAAGTTTTGGGTTCTGTTCTTTCAGAGGTTGATCACAAAATCTCTCTTGCTTCTGTCTTCCTGTAATATCACATAACACTTCTTTCTAATCTAGCAATCTTGCATTTATCTATCCTTCGCCTCTAATGCTTGAGGTATGACCTTATAAAACTGACATGACTGTATTATATATTCCTGGAATACGTGATACTCAGAGACAAGAATACCTAAAAGGTAACATAAATATGAAGCATATCTAACAATATATATTTCTTCAAGGAATATCATAAAAGGGATTATCTGTTGCTTGGTGTATAGCTTTTTGTTCAACCTGTAAATCAAACCTATATAATCTTGTTGCTGAATGGAAAATGTTTGCCATTGTATTTATAATCTAACAATGATTAGTATTTTCCTTATTTCTACTTTTTACCATATTATTAAACTGTATAAAAACATAAAATGGAGCTTATTAAAGCATATATATAATAGTTATGGTTAAAGATTAAACTGCAAAATGGCTCCAGATTAAGCCCTTAAATATAAAATAATATAAAATTACACCGCAGTCATGTTGCACTCATTATCAAGTTGAAATGTGTTCCACAGTAGACCTCTTATTTTCTTATTTAAGAAGTACAGACTATATAAGTCAGGTAGTCAAGCAAAAACTCCACAGCAGGATATACAAATTTAAAACCTTTCAAAAGGCAATGTTTTTATTCACTGTAATTAGGCAATTAATTCTGCTGGCATTTATAGGCTGCATGTGGTGAGAGAAAAAAGAGATAAAGAAAAGCAGTAAAATAAAAAAATCAATTTTACTTTAAAGGTCACTGAATTATATGACCTACCTCAGAAGTATTTAACTTGAAATAAAGAAGACAAGAAACAAATGAGCTGAGTAACTCAAGTTGTGAAGTTAGCTACTTTAATTAGAACACAATGATTTATTTTAAAGAACTCACTGGTATGTTTCAATAAATGAACTCTTTGTAAGTGCCATTTACTTCCTGTCATTTACTTTCTATTTTATGATTCAAAATGTAGAGTTAAGGAAATAGAATTATTTCCTCTTCTATAACAAGAAAATCTGTTATTAATAAGTATAAATAAACATATATAGGCTTAATAAAATACTCTTGGAGAAGAATGAATTTATCTGCTAAAAATCATCAACATTTACTAAACATTTATGTAATAACTTTATGTACAATTCCAGATGATATTAATTGATTTGTCTCTTGATTAAAGATTACTATCTTAAATGAAAGAAATAATGGAATATTTAAAAATAATATTTTTATACATAAAATAATGCAAAAGAAAATATATAGAGGTTTTGACTATCATCCTAATATGTAAAAAGCCAGGGGCTGTCACAAGCTAAACAACTGGACAGACAACCCAACAGAAGGCTGCTGACGGGAGGGAGCTCCCTCCTGCCCTGGCCAGGGTGTGGCGGTGGCAGGAGGGAGCTCTGGGCCCCAGCTGGGGCGTGGCCAAACTCTGGGTCTTGTGTGATTGGGGGCATTGCCAGCCTTCAAAACGGACCCTGACAGGAAGGAGGGGGGAGCCCAATTCCTTGCAGAATCAGCCATTGGACAGCTTGCTGTCAGCGTCCTGCCAGCCAGGAATCCCATTCCCCTGAACCCCAGACCCTGATCTGACACTGGCCTCCCATTTAAATTAATTTGAAGACAGTTTCCCGTGATGCCAGCATTTGCAATGACTATTAATAAATCACCAGGACAAACTCTAGACAGAGTAGGAATATTCCTACCTGAACCCGTTTTCACACATGGTCAGTTATGTGTTGCTTTCTCTCGAGTTCGAAGAGCATGTGATGTTAAAGTTGTAAATACTTCAACACAAGGGAAATTAGCCAAGCACTCTGAAAGTGTTTTCACTCTTCATGTGGTGTACAGGGAGATAGTAGAATAAGTTTAATCAATTTATCAGTCATTGTTTGTATCAGTGTTGTTTTTACATCATGTTTTTGTTGTTTTTATATCATGTCTTTGTTGTTATATCATGTTGTGATTGTTTATTTATTAATAAATGTATATATCATTTTCATATACATTTTACTAATTTTCTTTCATCTCTGACACTTCTATTATAGAGCAAAGGCAAATAGCAATATTAAAATATTTCATCTAATTAATTCCCTTTTAATGTGCACACATTTTGTGCACTGGGCCACTAGTATACCTATAATAACCATATGTAAAAAGTGTTTTGTAGATAAGAAAATATATTTGCTTTGAAAGTCTTAACATAGAACCCATACATTTGTTACATATTAGGCCATATTGAAATTCTGAATAAATGACCAAAAATAAAAAACATATATACTACATATAATAAAACTAGGAAAGAAAAGCAACGTGTTAGGGAAAACAAACAAGCCTCCCTTAAGTGATACTGCTTAGTTTCAGTGGTAATTACAAATTAGTATACTTTATAAAATTTAGACTGTAGCAATGATTACTGTGGCATAGATTGACATTGATCTCCCCCTAAGGATTCTAAAAGTATCTATAATGGAAGTTTTGGATGAACCTCTGGTTAGCAGCTGAAGACTCTATTTGTAATCCTCCCTTCCTGCTACATATGGACTTATAGCTAGATTCTGACCTATCATAGAAGGTAGAAGTGATGTGTTTGACTGCTTGTTTCTTCCATTCAAGGAACGAAACAAGTCCCTCAGCTTTCTTGTTCTCCTCCAGCTGACTGCAGTGTGGATACGATGGTGAGAAAATAAACAATGACCAGATCCCTCTGCTGAATATGGCAGAGCAACAAGAGATAAAGAGCCTGGGACTGTGACTTGGTAATCTGAATTTTCCAGCAACGGAGATACTTACATCATATCAAAGAGAAAATAATGAGAAATGAAGATAGAAAAGCTATTCATTTTAAAAGCATTGAAATATTTATAAATTATAATCCATTATAATTTTAATAAGTAAGATTCTAAATTATTTATTATTATTGATAAATTTAATAATAAAATTAATACAGTCACAATAAAATATATGTATTCATTTTATTAGTTCATTAATACTTGTTCTGTTTTTCAATAAATTAATATACATGAATTACTAGTATTTTTAAATTCAAGTATTTTTGTGGCTCTAGGAACATTTAAAGCTTGTCTTTTACTCATTTTGGCTTAATACTCATTTTTTCAACAAGAAAAGATATAACATATCATATATTTGAGGAAAATTATAGTCTTAGTGATATACAATGTTACAATTCCAATATTCATTAAATTAAATCTGTCAAAGAAATAGACTATTTGATCTGTAACAGTGAAATAAAAGCAGTCAGAGGCATAGAAATTCAGATCAGGTCTTAATGTTATGAGAGAGGGAGAGTGTAGCTCAGTGAACACTTATTTAGATTCAAAGAAAAGTAATCAGAGAAATGTTTTAATGACCTTCCCCACCCCCACCCTGTGAAATGATCTATTGCCTGAAAAAGAAAAAAATCAAAGAGCTTTCTTCATCTCCTCCTCCTTCAACTCTTCCCATACCTCATCCTCATGATACAGATCTCTAATAAGCACAGATAGCAATATACTAAGTTTATAAACTAAATAGCTTTATTGATTTCCTTAAGAGGTCATCATAGTGACTTTGGAGAAAATGTTTGTGTCAATAATGAGCCTTTAAAACAGTATGTGTGTGTGTGTGTGTGTGTGTGTGTGTGTGTGTGTGTGTATAGAAAACCATTTCAAAAGGTGATAAATTGTTATTTTTACTGAGTTTGTATGTGAAATAACAAAGTAATGTTTATGTTTGTCTAAAATCAAACTGAGTAATACTAATTTTTGGTAAAGACAAAAATATAAAATAATGATTAGTGCTTTTACTAGACTTGGAGCTGTATTAGATACCACACCTAGTCACTGAATTTGTGATTAAATATTTCAGCAAGGTAGATGCCATAAGCCTTTCTAGTTTTCATTTATAGTCTCATGGAATTTATCCACTCTTTCCACTTGTAGACATGTATATGCTTAAATGGAATCAGCATACTGCATGTTGACTACAAATGGATCAAACTGCAGAAAATAATTCAACAGTTTAGCTGAACATTCTGATGCTAAGTGAAATGTAATTGGTAAATGTCTTTGTGTTAACAAATTATCTTCTACTTAATACCTCACAAATAATCTATGTGTATAAATGTTCAAGTTTCCTTTTTTAGATTATTCTTCTCATATTTTTGTATTCAGGTTATGCTAGCTACAGAAAATAATTCAAGTAGCATTTTCTTTTTTATATATATTTGAATAGTTTGTATATTAGAGCTATTTATCAATTGACTTATAGAACTTTCCTATAAACCAATCTATTCATATCCTCAATGTTTTCTTAAATTTATATTAGTGTTGGTAATCGGTATCTTGTAGGGAAAAATTTGCCAAAGAGACAAGAAGTTGAGTAAATTTGTAAGAAATGGTTAAAATTAGAAATGGGAAATATTAACTAAATAAATAAGAAAGGTCACTCAGTTTAAATAAAGGGTTTCAGAAACTAAATATCTTTACATTAATTATAGGTATGGTGATAAAATCATAATGAGAAAACCAAAAATGTGTATCATAGTCAATAGGATGTCTTAATGTAATATTACAAAAGCTGAACCTTTAAAATTGCTGACAAGTCTTTGAGGTGTGCACAGACTTCAAAGTTTGAAATGGAGTTGAAATTGAAGTTTGTATAAATGATGAGGTAAAGAACCTATTAAGAGCAGCGTTTCTTAAAGTCTTTGAAAAAGGATAGAGAAGCTTTTCCATTAATTTTAAATGTGTTGCAGAAAAATGCTTTTGCAAAAAGAAAAAACACAGAAATAAGTAATTATATACATAGAAGACATTATAAGGTCTCTAAGGACTTGCTTCCAATATCTGAGGTTATCTCATTGTGGTACAATTACAGTTTTTTTGTGTTGTTTTTTTGTTTTGTTTTGTTTTGTTTTCTGGGAATCACACTGTCTTTTCTTTGAGTCAATGAGGGGCTATTTTTGGATTTTGTGTGCAGTATTGACATGATCTGACCACCATTTTTAAAGGATCTTTCTGGTTATAGTGCATACAGGAAAGCAAGTGAAAATACAGGAAACTCTAAGATAATTTTGCAGTTAAACCAGGGTGAGTGGATATCACTCAGAGATAGTGGCAAAGCATGTGGTATGAAACAATTGGATGTTTGGATATATCTGGAAGGAAACACAAACAGAATACCGCCTGCCTCAGTCATACTAATAAAGACCTGAAATTCCTAATTTTAGAGCTATGTCCATCCTCTATGAAGGTTACAATAACGGGGTCCCAAGGTTTAAAAAAAAGGGCCCTCTCATTCTTCATATTTCCTATAGTTCACTGACCTTACTCGTATTTTTTTGGCAACATTTTAAGTAACTTGATTTACTCAAAACTTCAATAAATAGACATTTTGATTATTATTGATGGCACCTTTGCTTGGCATTTATCTTTTGCAATATCTAAAACAAAGTTTTACTGTTCATACAAGTACTATAAACCATAGCTTTGGGAGTGTGAAGAATATACTTAAGAATCTAAACATTTTATGAAATATTTAGATTTTCATTTTATTGTTTGTATTAGTGAACTAATAGAAGCACTCTTCTATTGTGACTCACTATACTTATACTTATGATTAACTAGAGGCCCGGTGCACGGGTGGTGTTTGGCCGGCCTGCCCCATCAGGGGCCAGGCCTGCTGGGGAGAGGGGCCGCAAGAGGTTAGCCAGCCAGCCCCACCCTTGATAGAGCCGGTTGGCCGGCCGTAGTGCGCATCATAGCGACCAGTTATACTGGTTGTGCCAATCACTTGAGATATATATATATATATATATATATATATATATATATATATATATGAAAATCTGACATGTTCTGTTGTTTATCTTAAGTAAAATAATGGGAAATGAAATTGAGTTTTGCATACAAAATTTATTTATTTTTATTTTATTTTTTAAATATATTTTTTATTGATTTTTTACAGAGAGGAAGGGAGAGGGGTAGAGAGTTAGAAACATCGATGAGAGAGAAACATCGATCAGCTGCCTCCTGCACATCTCCTACTGGGGAAGTGCCCGCAACCCAGGTACATGCCCTTGGCCGGAATCGAACCTGGGACCTTTCAGTGCCCAAGCCGGCGCTCTAGCCACCGAGCCAAACCGGTTAGGGCTGCATACAAAATTTAATAGAAACATTTGAGCATAAGATTTTTCTAATCTATACTAATAATAGAGGAATATGCGAATTGTCCAGGACACCATCACAATAACAGTAACGACCAAACAGCAGACCGCGTGGGGCGATCAGGAGGGAAGGGGGCAGTAAGAGGTGACCAGGTCTGCAGGGGAGGTGGGCAGTTGGGGGCGACAAGCCCGGCCAGGGGGAAGTTAGGGGCGATCAGGCAGGCAGGCAGAGGCAGTTAGGGGTGAGCAGGTTGGCAGGGGGGGCAATTAGGAGCCAGTGGTCCCAAATTGTGAGAGGGATGTCCAACTGCTGGTTTAGGCCTGATCCCTGGGGCAGTCAGACATCCCCCAAGGGGTCCCGGATTGGAGAGGGTCCAGGCTGGGCTGAGGGGACTCCCCCCCTGTGCAGAATTTTGTGCACTGGGCCTCTAGTTAAAAAAAAATATTATACTTTATGTTTCAAGCAACAACTTTATAAATTTGAAGAGAGGACTTAAATAAACTAGGAAGATTATATTAATAGCTTAACACATTCCATCTTCAAGAGAAGGATTAATAGAAAAATTAAATAATTTAATGTGCAAAACATAAACTAGTAGAAATAAATTGCTATCTGTTCCATTTAAATTCATATAAAAATAAGGATTATAGTGAATCTCATTTTGTGATCTTACACTACTGAGAATAAATTTTTCATGGTATCTTATACATTGAGCTGTTTAAAGTGAAGGGGGTCATGAAAAGTAAAAAGGTAAGCTTATGAGGTAGAACCAGTTCAGCATCCAAAGATAATATACCCTATTATTTTCCCAATATAAGAAATGGAACATATTTATTTCATGTTTTCCATACATTTTAAAGCATTTGTTCATTATCTATTAGTCCTGGGAGTGCAAAATGAACAATAAAGCACACCTGTGATGAACTGCATAAGAAACACACACACACACACACACACACACACACACGCACGCACGCACACGCGCGCGCACACACACCCTTATAGCTTAAAAGAAAGTCTCCTTAAGTCCTGCATGAACAGGTGGAGCTAGGTTTAGCCAGGACATCACTACCTCTTTTGCTCAAGGGCAAGATGGTTTGATCCAGCATAAAATTTCCATTACAGAATGAGGGCTTATGCATTCTCTAACGTTACACAAGAGGAGGAATGCTAAAAGCATATTACTGGCTGATTCTAAATGTCATAGTTACCATGTGCATAATAATTACATTTTTATCAATCATCAAGAAAATAAACTGAGCAGAATACAGAAATGCAAATAACCAGAGGAAATACAATATCATGAAAAAAAATTGCTCATCTTTAAATTCCAAGGGACCATTCAGGCTAAGGTGATAAAATTAAACTAAGTATAGTACATTGCAAGTGGAGAAGTGTCATACATGTTTTCTCATGCAGTGGTACATGGAAAGCTGAAAACCCCCATATCCACAAGACCTGGCGTATCTGGCCTCCTGCATGCACCCTGAACAGGACCAGGACCAGGATAAAAGTTGCAACCCTTCTATGTGTGGACTGATGCTCCAACCACTGAGAAAAACTGGCCAGGGCTCTCTCTCTCTCTAATTCTCACCTGAGAATATGTTTTCATTGATTTGTTTTAGAGAGAGGGACAGGGAGAGAGAGACATTGATGTGAGAGAGAAACATAGATTGGTTGTCTCCTGTACAAGCTCTGACACTGGGGATTGAACCTGCAACCTGGGTATGTGCCCTGAATGGAAATAAAACCCGCATTCTTTTGGTGCATGGGAGGATGCTCCAACCAACTGAGCCACCCAGCTTACACAAAAGTTGAACTTTTTTTAAAATATATTTTTTATTGATTTCAGAGAGGAAGGGAGAGGGAGAGAAACATTAGTGATGAGAAGGAATCATTAATTGTTGCCTCCTGTATGCCCCACACCAGGGAAGGAGCCCACAATCTGGGCATATGCTCTGACCAGGAATTGAACCCTGACCTCCTGGTTCATGAGTTGATGCTCAACCACTGAGCCACACTGGCCAGGTCAAAAGTTGAACTTATTAAACGTCATACTTCTCTTGGCATTTTCTAATGCAAATAATAAGCCAAGAAAACATATAGATTTCCACAAAACATATAGATTTTCTTATATTTTATTTTTATTTATTTTATATTTTCCAACAGAATTGTTTCCCAAAAAATATATTTCATTTTGTTCAAATTTATTTTTTACCCCAATTAGTCAAATTACTTAATTCTCCATAGAGATATGATATCACAGTCCATTACTCTATAACATTCCTGCAAGAAAAAGATGGCATGAATCAATTGGGCTATTTGTAGATAGTTTAATAAATAAACGTGTAAGGGTTATTAAACCAAAAGCATTATGACAGTTTTCTGGGGCTAGGTGCTACAAAATTCCACAATTTTCCATAAAATTAAGAGGACAAAAGCAAGAAGCCATTTTTTAATTTGGAAGGTGAGAGTGTAGTGGATATGGGCTGATTGAAAGGGACCGTGGTATAGAGATAAACAGTAGAACAAAACAAAGATAAAATGGAGCCATAGTGAAGGTGATTGAACAATTTGTCATTCCATCAGATCAATTACATTTTAAATTTATCTAAACCTTAACCCATCTTAGCCTATAATATAAATCTTTATTCGCTCTCAATAACAGAAATTAGCATTGATAAAAATATTAAGAAATATATTACTCTCCCTTCTCACAGTTACCTTGTCTTCTTATTCCCAGCACTGCCAAGGTTATGTCTGTATTCTGCTTTCAGGACAATGTGAGTGTACAGATGTATACACACACATGCACAGATTTTTGATTACTTCTTCAATTTCAGATTTCATCAATTAACTACACACTCCAACTACCTATTTCCATCTTTGTAAAATTACAAAGTGCCCGTGTCTGTAGAATGATGGATAATAAATTACAACTTTGGAATTTGAGTAAATGGTATTTGTTTCAGTATGCCTCATTGCATTTTCCCTTTCATACAATCTAAAATTCCCATACTTTTCCAAATTCATACAACTTTATGCTTAAGATTTTTCATTGTCAGAAATTTAAAACAAATGCTCAGTTTTACTCAGTAATTTAGACAACACATAGACAGCTGTAAAAAGACCATAAAGCATTTGCAAAACACTGCATCTTATATCATATGGAATGTCCTCACACAGAAATGG
Organism: Myotis myotis; assembly: GCF_014108235.1. Taxonomy (NCBI): domain Eukaryota; kingdom Metazoa; phylum Chordata; class Mammalia; order Chiroptera; family Vespertilionidae; genus Myotis; species Myotis myotis. The sequence continues at coordinate 204,536,027 of NW_023416324.1, read as the reverse complement.
AATAACCTTCAGGATATAACACACACTTTGCATCTAGTTGCTCTCGTCCCAAAAGAGACCAATTCAATTGCCTACCTTCCATTGTTTCTCCTTTATCGTTTTACTAGAGGCACAAAAATTCTGTCTGTGGGCCGCCCCACTCCCGCCTCCACTGCTCCCACACGCTGATGGCGCTGGCCCTGCTAGCACCTACTGAAGGTGCAGAGCGATTGGGGCCAGTGCCAGCAGCGGATGCGAGCGGGATTGGTGCCATCAGTGGGTGTGAGTGGCGGCTACTGTCCTGATTGCCCCTCAGGAGCAGGGGGAGGTGGAGAAGCCCTCAGTGGCATTTGGGGCTGACAGCTCCAAGTGATCAGGACTGGCGCTGGGTTCCAGCAGTGGGTGTGAGCGGCGGCTCTGGTGCCAGCAGCGGCTGTGAGTAGGGCTGGTGCTGGCAGCAGGTGCAAGCACCAGGTAGGACTGTGGTGTACGGGAGCAAAGAATTTTCAGTAACAACCAGAAGCTTGCCTTGATGACAGCGACCAGTGACCAGCACCCTGCCTTGGTCTGGAACCCCTGCTCACCTGCTCCACCATCCCACTACAGCCAATGCCCGCCATGTTCAGTGCTCTGCTGCCTGCTGCCGACACTCACCTCGTTCTATGCACTCGACCCCTGGTGGTCAGTGCACATCATAGCGACTGGTTCTTCAGTTGTTCTGTTGTTCGGTTCTGCCATTCAGTCTATTTGCATATTAAGGTTTTATACATATAGATTTCTTAGACCCCCCCCCCAACAAACTAAAGCAATTATCTGTTCATCGCATAGTTCATGAATTTTGCTTTATCTCTGCATTTCTATGAAATTCTATTCTATTTTCTATCAGTTGATGACCCCAAAGGGGACTGGATTACAGAAAGCTTTGGAATCATAATGTCTCTTAGGAGCTTGCTAGCCATCCAATATGACTTAGAATCAGTTATCTATCTCCATTAGTACTTGATAGTGACATGCTTTTACAATTAGAGTAGACATTTAAGACAAAGAAAAGAGAGGTTGATGGATCCCCCCACCCCCACCAATTTAGAAGAGAGATTGGTGGACCTTGAGGATACAGAAGGTGCTCAGCCATCACTGAATGTGTGGGGAGTACATAGAAAATACACCAAGGGCTATAGTGTATCAGCTCCACAGAACAGTGTCTTGGCAAGAGTTTTTTCAGTTGTCTAATTTTTTTTTCCCACCAAATTGCCCTGAGTAGCCTTTTTACCAATTTGGGGCAAAAATACCAACATCCAGCCTTTACCCAGCTGAAGCAGCTGATTAACATCATTAGGCACTTAAACCCAGCTAGTTGAGAATGATGAAATTCCAACTGGCTATTTTTAATTTATTAAAGAATTTAAGTGTATTCCTGGCTGGTGTGGCTCAGTTGGTTGAGCATTGTCTCGTACACTGAGAGGGTGTCAGTTAGATTCATGGTCAGGGCACATGCCCTGGTTGTGGACTCCATCCCCAGTGGTGGGCATGCAGAAGTCGGGCATTCAATGTGTCTCTCTCACTGATGTTTCTCTCCCCCTCTTCCTTCCTCTGTCTCTCTAAAATCACTAAGAACATATTTTTTAAAACAGAAAATATTTAATTGTGTGTGTGTGTGTGTGTGTGTGTGTGTGTGTGTGTGTGTTGGGAGAAAGAGGTTAATTTGTTCTACTCAAATATTAAAACTTCCAAATTCTATAGCATTTTAATAGGACACCCTTTAAAAGCAAAACAGATATTTATAACTTTAAGATGCCCCAGTATTAAATATATAAATGGCCCATAGTGAATGAGATTTACCATACTTCACCCATGTCCAATCAGCCAAAAACATGTATTTTAGGAGAACAGATCCAATGCAAGCCTGAAAGCATTTCTTCTTAAATAAGATTTGCTTATTTCTGCAAATTCTGCTTATATTCTTATCATCTCATGTTACATGAAAAATGACCTTCAATTTTAAGAACCTAAGGAAGAATAATTTTAAATATCTAAAAGTTTTTCAGTAGAAAATAACTTAAGTCAATATATTTACAAGCTTTATGAATAAGAATGTAAAGTTAGTGAATAAAATGTGAATATGAAAAAATACTAAATAATCTTAGAATTTAACAATGTAAGAATATAAACCATCTTGAACACTTACATATTTAAAACAAAGGATGACAAATAGTATATGTGGTGCAAAATACCATTAAAACTATGAAAACTGTCTTGCTGAATACAATAATAATTGCTTGTATCAGAATTACTTTATATCATAATGCTGATAACGTATTGACATTTACACCTGTACTCCCCTTGCTTCTAGACTCTTGGATCTGGGTTTTGTAGAAGTATTTACTCTTTGTTTTGTTTTTTCACAAGCCAAATAAAAAATATTCTCACTGAGTTTTCTTTCAAAATGTGAAATTTCACCTAATAAGACTAAGGCATAGAAGAGTGTGTTTTGTATGGGTGCTACAATCTTAAATACTCCAAATAAAAATAGACAGACATTTTAATCAGCACACTGTTGAAGATTTAAATCTATTAACTAAATAAAATTGAAATCTGGGAATACAAATCCAAACATGTAAAAAGCCTATGAAAATTATTTTATTTTTAACAATGGCAAAATCAGTTTGATTATGTTATTTGCTTATTATGCTAAAAGTAGTCATCTATAAAGTTTATGTATTAACTGTGCCTCCATTAAATCTTTTTTGATTGCCTTTTTTGGCCAATTTTATTTTTCCCCATTTAGTTTAGGTTTTTCTTGTTTTGTTTTGTTTTTTTTTGAGAAAGCTAAAAATGCATATGATTAAACAAATTTGAACAGTACAAAATATTACTTAAAGTGTTACAGAATTTACCAGGTGACCGAAAAATATGCAGGAGTACCAGAGGCACAGGAAAAAAAAACATTTATTTTCAGATGTTTCTCATGTACTAGTACAAGACTCAGGTGAGGCAGTTTCTCTCCAAATCTTGAGCAAGCCAATATGGAGGAAGCTTTCCCTTTATACCCTGTTGGTTTCTTTGTCCCCCAAATATGGGATGGGACTTCCGGACCTTTTGTGGGCTTTGCAAAAAGCCCTATGTGTTGGGGTGGAGGTCGTGAGACCACATCTAAAGGCCTGGCCTGGCATCAGTGCTGATAACTCCGTCTGGGGGTTGTGTATTGTTCATGGTTTATGGTCTCTCTAAAATGGGAGTAGTACTTAGATAAACAGGTCTTGCAGGACCAGATCATTAAAGGGGCAGTGACTAGCCAGGGGTGGGCAAACTTTTTGACTCGAGGGCCACAATGGGTTCTTAAACTGGACCAGAGGGCCAGAACAAAAGCATGGATGGAGTGTTTGTGTGAACTAATATAAATTCAAAGTAAACATCATTACATAAAAGGGTACGGTCTTTTATTTTTTTTAGTTTTATTCATTTCAAATGGGCCGGATCCGGCCCACGGGCTGCAGTTTGCCCACGGCTGGCACTAGACTATAGGTTAACAAGAATGTGCATTAGGTTACTGGCACAGATTTAGATTGCTAGCCCCCCAAAAATGTCTCATTTTCCCCATCAAAAGAAGCAACCCTCTGTTTGGAATATTCACATAATTCACACTCTCCTTTGCTTTTAATTTCTGTTCAGTGTTGGACCCCTCATCTAAAGTAGCACACACCACCATCATTCGGTCCTTAAATGCATTATTCCTGTTTATAGTACTCTATCATCTGAAGTACTAATATTTGTATCCCTGTATTAGTGTCTGTCTCAACAAACTGGAATGTAAGCTCCATGAGGTCAAGATGTCCAAACTGTGAAAGGTGCTAGAATTTACTCTAAGTGGAGGCTGGTAAGTTTGCCTGCCTCAGATTTATAGGTGCTGGCAGGAGACACAGACTCCTGGGTCAGAGGCAACAGCATTTTTACTCCTAGTGCAGTAGGCAGGGTAAGTTTCTTGATAAAGAATGTATTCACAGACCCAGTTTTTAAGTTTTTATGTCTCCCAGGCTTTCAATTTTCAGTGGGTTCCTGGCTTCTCCATCCCAGAATGTGTGGAGAATTTATTATCTTAGCCCTTCTAAAGATCTCTCGCTTAAAAAATTTCCCAGTTAAAATTCCTTTTCCATACCCCTAGTCAAAAAGTCCGCACACTTGCCATTCTTACATCATGAAGTTGCTATTTTTCATGAATCACTTTCAAGTTGTTGATTGCCTTTGAGAGTTTCAAATTTGTTTAAATTATTTTTGAAAAATTTACTTTATTTTTATTTATGCATATATATTTTCACTTCATAAAGATTTCTCTGAAGTGAAATTAATATGCCCCAAGCTGCCATTATAGAAACTGAGTCTTAAATTTGTTTACGTAAGCTGTCTTGTTCAAACAAACTGTGTCCCAAATCATATTTGTTACCTTTAGTTTCCTGAAATATGTTTTAGAGCTTGTTAATAATCATGTCACCAGATAAATTTGCAAATATACTTAACATATTTAGCAAGAAATGTTTTGTAAAACATTTATATTCAGGGATTAACATGATGAATATGGTCATATTGAACAGTATTAGCAAATTAGCCTTAGTAGATCTTTACTTCATGTTGGTCTCCTTTTCTTAAGAAGTTAATAGGCGACAGTTTCTGTAACTTTTTTTTTCTGATTAAATCATCTATTTTATTTTAGATAGCATGCCCCTTGCATGATACTGATTAGGAGACCTAATAAGAAAATTATACTAAAATACCAAATGAAATTGATTATTTTGATTGATATCCACATTTTCAAACATATTCAAATAAACTCATTTTCTTTTGAATCTCTTGGAATTATTATCTTACTAGAACATAAAAAGCTAACTGCCATTTGTACTGTCAACGAGTAATCTTATTTAATTATTCAATAAAAAAATGATGTGTCCTATTTTATAACGCATAGATCTTTTTTAAATAAGGATGATTAATGGCCTATTGTGATGTCAGTACTAAAGCCAGGATAAAATTAACTAAAAGAGAAAAAGGATTTCAATGACAAAGGCAGCTATTTGTAGTCAGTGTTTTTGAAAACTGAAATTAATTTTTCCCAGTGCTACACCTCAAAAGCTGATGAGGCTTCCTCAAGGCATATGTTGCATCTTAATTCAAAGTTGGAATCATTGTTAAAAATAATTTTAATACATGATATATTATTATAAATTTAATTTTAGTGAATGAAATTTCATATATAAATTTTAGCTTGAAGAAAATATTATTATACCTTTGAGCACTAATAATATATTCTACAGATGTCTAATTATTTTATCCATTTTAGCTAGTACACTATGTCCACCTTTCAAGAAAATAATCACAAGGTATACTAACACTTTTGATACAGCAGTTATTAAAATGTCACTTTTGTTCAAATATTTATTCTAAACCACCCCACTCCAGTTTCTGTGTTTCCTGAGAGCAAACACTGTTTTATTTCTATCTATGCTCTTGGCTGCATATGCAAATACCTATTATAACAAATGGCATATAATTAAGATAATTGCCTATTTGTGGAAGGATGAAAGGAAGGCAAGAAGAACAGTAGGAGTACAAAGGAACAAAGAAAGACAAATAAGACATGAATGTAGGCTAATATGTTTTAACAAATTCGTAATCTACCTTGAGAGATGACAAAGCCTTTTTACTGTATTTCTTAATCAATAATAAGCATCAAATTATAAATATAATCATATAGGGCAGCACCTCCAGGAATTGCTGGATGTCGAGGTGAATGATGTATAGCACTGATGGAAGCATAATCAAGTTTATGACACCAGGAGTGAACATCAGAAGAACTCTCCTAACAGAGGGCTCAGGTTCAGACTAGAATGAAAAATGAAACAAAAGGGCCTGAGGGGACGCTGGCTGTGTGTGTGTGTGTGTGTGTGTGTGTGTGTGTGTGTGTGTGTGTGTAGTGTGGGGCTGGGATGAAGTTTTCAGAGGCCTAGTGTTTGATTTTCCCTGGTTTGAATTTGCCTGCTGGCACCTTGGTCTGGAGTTGGGCTTTCTTACTGGCTGCCCCCTTCTGTGGAGGCATAAAACCAGAAAAGGGCAGGCAGGGGTGGGCTTGAAAGCTGTCAGCAGCCAAAGACCAAAAAATGGAGCTGGACTCTGTATTGCAACTGTTATATCATAATCTGAAGTGTAACTGTGTATATAAAGAGCCTTTAAATATACTTTTATTTGTTTATTTTTAACTTATTTTTATTGATTACAGAGAGGAAAGGAGGGGGGAGAGAGAGAGAAACATCAATGATGAGACAGAATCTTGGATCGGCTGACTCCTGCATGCCCCCTACTGGGGATTGAGCCCACAACCCAGACATGTGCCCTTGACAGGAATCCAACTGTGACCTCCTGGTCCCTAGGTCGACGCTCAACCACTGAACCACGCCAGCCGGGCTAAATTTGCTTTTAAAATATCTAACATATTGTCATTCTGGATTAGATGAATACATTATAGGAAACTATTACATAAGTATTAGTGACGTAGATACAAATAATCCTTGCATTAGGCCTCTAAAGCTAGCAGACAAGGACTTCCCGAGATGGCCTGAGTGGGTGGACATTGGGTCTCTCCCCTCTTCTGCTTGGAAGGCTAAGGCTGACTGAAGTTGGTCCTTTCTCTTCCTTCAGATCAGTTAGGGTTTGATAAACCCCAGCAGGACAGGCTCTGGGTAAGCAGCATCCGCTTGGGGCAGGCCCTGTGAAGAACAGAGGGCTCCAGTTATTTCAGAGTGGTTTTCTTCCCCTCGTCCAGCAAGAAACAAGATTTTTCTTACATATTTACTGTGGGAACCTGGTCAAGTTCCTGGTGGTCAAGCTCACAAAATTGGAATCCTATCGAATAAAAGAGAAACATGGTAATTGGCATATGACTGCTACCCTTCCCATTGGCTAATCAGGGCGATATGCAAATTAACTGCCAGCCAAGATGGCGGACGGCAGCCAGGCAGCTTGAAACTAACATGAGGCTTGCTTGCTTCAGTGACGGAGGAGTCCAACGTTCCCCGCCTGCCGCTGCTGGCCTCTGAGCTGCAACTCCAAGCAACTATGTAACAAACATAGAAGCTAAACAAAACCCCAGAAACCAGCTATTAGCTAGCAGGGATCTCAGACCTGGAGTTGATACAGAGTTTTGATTGTAGAACCGAAACAAACCAGATACCTGCTTTCAGGAGTGGAGGCCTAAGAGCTGGAGCCTCAGAGCTAAAGCTGGCTCAGAATAAAAACAAAAAAAAAAAAAAAAAAAAGGAGCAGTCGGGAGCTTCAGTTCCAGCCTGAAAACTGCCCTCAGCCCCTCACCCAGACTAGCCAGGCACCCCAGTGGGGACCCCCACCCGGAAGGGTGTGTGACCAGCTGCAAACAGCCATCATCCCCTCATCCAGGCTGGCCAGGCACCTCAGGGGGGGCCCCCAACCTGATCCGGGACACCCTTCAGGGCAAACCAGCCAGCCACCACCCATGCACCAGGTCTCTATTCTATATAGTAAAAGGGTAATGTGCCTCCCAGCACCGGGATCAGCGGAGCCGCGAGGTCTCCCTGCACCGGGATCAGCATGACAGGGAACAGCGCCCAAACCCCCTGATCGCCCTTCAGCTCTGTGTGTGACAGGGGGCGAGGCCACAACCTCCCTATTAGCCCTGCTCTGTTCCTGACAGGGGAAGGCACCCCAACCCCCTGATCAGCCCTGCTCTGTGCCTGATAGGGGGGAGCTCCCCAACCTCCTGAACGCCCTGCGGCTCTGTGTGTGACAGGGTGCAGCACCCCAACCTCCCCACCCCATGGGCCCTGCTCTGTGTGTGACGGGGTAGAGCCATCACCTCCCCATCGGTCCTGCCCTGAGTGTGAGAGTGGCGGCTCCCCAACCCCCTGATTGGCCCTGCTCTGTGCGTGACAGGGGGTGGAGCCGCAACCTCCCCATCGACCCTGCTCTGAGCCCGACCAGGGGCTGCACCTAGGGATTGGGCCTGCCCTCTGCCACCCAGGAACAGGCCTAAGCCAGCAGGTCGTTATCTCCCAAGGGGCCCCAGACTGCTAGAGGGCACAGGCCGGGTTGAGGGACCCCCCCTTCCCCCCAAGTGCACAAATTTTTGTGCACTGGGCCTCTAGTAGTATTATAAACAGATACAACTGTTAAATCAGTCACTCAGAAATGCCTAGATCAACATTTATAGATAACTAGAGGCCCAGTGCACAAAAATTTGTGCACTCGGTGGGGAGGGGGGGTCCCTCAGCCCGGCCTGTGCCCTCTCACAGTCTGGGACCCCTCGGGAGAAAACGACCTGCTGGCTTAGGCCTGCTCCCGGGTGGCAGAGGGCAGGCCCAATCCCTAGGTGCAGCCTCTGGTCAGGCTCAGAGCAGGGCCGATTGGGGGATTGGGGCACCGCCCCCTGTCACACTCAAGGCAGGGTCAATGGGGAGGTTGCAGCGCCACACCCTGTCATGCACAGAGCAAGGCCAATCAGGGGGTTGGTGCACTGCCCCCTGTCACTCACAGAGCAGGGCCCATTAAGGGGGTTGGGGCTCTGTACCCTGTCATGCACAGAGCAGGGTCGATCAGAGGGTTGGTGTGCCGCACCCTGTCACACACAGAGCTGCAGGGCGATCAGGGGGTTGGGGAGCTCCCCCCTATCAGGCACAGAGCAGGGCCGATCAGGGGGTTGGGGCACCTTCCCCTGTCATGAACAGAGCAGGGCCGATAGGGAGGTTGTGGCCCTGCCCCCTGTCACACACAGAGCCACAAGGTGATCAGGGGGTTTGGGCACTGCCTCCTGTCATGCTGATCCCGGTGCTGGGAGGCATATTACCCTTTTACTATATAGGATAGAGGCCTGGTGCACGTGTGGGGGCCCACTTGTTTACCCTGAAGGGTGTCCTGGATCAGGGTGGGGGTCCCTACTGGGGTGCCTGGCCAGCCTGAGTGTGGGGATGATGACTGTTTGCAGCTGGTCACACGTCCTTCAGGGTGGGGGTCCCCACTGGGGTGCCTGCCCAGTCTGGGTGAGGGGCTGAAGGCTGTTTTCAGGCTGGCGGGTGACGGAAGCTCCCAACCGCTCCTTTTTTTCTTTTTTTTTTATTCTGGGCCAGCTTTAGCTCTGAGGCTCCAGCTCTGAGATCCCCGCTCGCTGAAAGCAGGTTTCTGGGGTTTTGTTTAGCTTCTATATTTGTTACAATGTTTCAAACTGCAGGCTCAGAGGCCGGCAAGGCAGGCGGGGAGCGTTGGTTTCCTATGTCACTGAAGCAAGCAAGCCTCATGGTAGTTTCAAGCTGCCTGGCTGCCGGCCGCCATCTTGGCTGGCAGTTAATTTGCATATCACCCTGATTAGCCAATGGGAAGGGTAGTGGTTGTATGCTAATTACCATGTTTCTCTTTTATTAGATAGGATTCATTGTTCAGCTGCTTTAGATTACATGTACCCACAAAAGTATTCCAAACTTTCAAAAGAAAGCTTAGAAAAACTCTTAAAAATACATAATAGTGAGAAATATATATGTTAGACTAGGAAAATTGGTTAGAAATTTTCTTATTCAGTTTTCTCCTATTTTAAAATGTACTAGACACAAAGGTTAACAATTATTTGTTCACAAATAAGTACAAAGGTTCATGGGGAAAATGATTTCACTTATTCACCAACCCATTGCTAGTTCTGCCATAACTATCTGTGGTCACTAGAAAAACTGCATAACATAACCTCATTCATTTTTTGTAACATCAAGGAATATTGATAGTTCCTTATGCATCAAAAATGGACTAAATATTAGAAAATGCATCTATATTCAATAATATCCTTTTGCATCCTCTATTTTAAAATATCATATTGATAAAAATATCAGGTAGCTAGGAAGGATAAATTCATTCTTTAATGAAGACAAATAAAAATGGCCTTGTTGCCTATCATTAAATTATAGATCACATTAACATTATTAACTGTAGTACAATTTTACATTACATTTTATTTCACAAGGATAAAAAAAATCTCCTCTGAACATATCTAAATATAGATATTTAATTATTTTAGTTTCTAGCATGACATTTAAAAAAAAACTTCTATCAAAAGGAAGTTTAATAGAAATAGGTCCACAAAATATGACTATATAGAATTGGGATTCCCTGTCTTTTCCATTAATCTAATTTAGTTTTATTGGGCCAAGTCCTGTTATAAATTCTTTTGTGCACTGTGGGAATGTCAATTAATGTGATAAAGGAACTTCTCTGTAAATTTATCATAAGAGGCAGTGCCTGTGTTCTACATTTTGTTGCACTGTGCAGTGTCATAGATGAAAATGCTTCTGGAATCACTTTTTCTCAGATGATTTTGAAAATCTTGATAGGTAATGAATCTCTGTGACTGTTGGATAACATTCATGGTGGCACTTTCAAAGAACAATTAAACTAAGACATAAGATTATCTCTAATGTTAATGCACATTCTATCTTATTTTTCCTCCCTGTATATGTTTAAAAGTGTATGGCTCATTTGACATAAATGTTTATTTTTAAAAGCATATCCTATGGGATAAAAGGAGTGTGGATAAGTCAATATGTTTAATCTAAACAACAAAACATGAGCTTCTGGTTTGATTCCCAGAGATTTCCGGTTGGATTCAGGGCACATGCCCCAGTTGCTGGCTTGATCTTTGGTAGAGTGTGTGCAGGAGGAGCTGATTGATGTTTTGCTCTCACATCAATGTTTCTCTCTCTCCTTCTCCCTTTCTCGCTCTAAAAAACATCAATAAAAATCTTATAAAACAGTTACTATTAAATGTAATTGAATGGTCAGATTGTGGACACACTAGTTAAATAAAAAGGACTAGGACAAATTTTTATCAGATAAAACTAACAATACTGACAATACATGGTGTACCAAAAATGTATACTCACTTTAACAGCTAAAAGCTCAATTTTGAAAATAAAAATATATTTTAATAAACATTGCCTTTATAAATATTCAAAGTGTGTGTATACATTTTTGGGAGACACCCTATGTTTAACTTCAAGTTCAAATAGATTTTGATTCTGTATATGTGAAATGGACAAACGACAGAGGCTTTAGCGTACAAACTTCCACCTCCATATACTGAGTAGAACCTCAGAAAAAATTAGCTTAGATTGTTGCCATATGAATGTCAACCAAAAAAAAAAAATACTTCCTCCCCAAAATGATGTTCTTAGAAGAACTGATTTCCTCACTAAGGTGGTAGAAGAGCATGTCTAGGACAATCCTATCTTCTATAACAACCCCAGGATATCAGTTGCCATTGAACTGAATGCTTTACAGAGGTAAAGGAGTATCACTGATCACTTCAGAGAGAGTCGGGAAGAATTTCATTCCCACCTGCTAATTGACTAACTCCCATAGCTGATAACTATTTACAGTTCATACATAAATTAGGATTCAATTATTCCTTGGGAAGCTCCAAATAACATAGTGTAGCCTAACCTAGGAAAACCATCATCTGAAAGGCAGTCTTTCCTTAAGTGCTTTCAGGTATCTTAAGACCATTTTGTATGATAGGGTGATCATTTAATGCCTGGCTTCTCAAAAAAAAAAAACAATGTCCCTGGGAAAATAAATGTTTAGAATTCCTGGGATCTCTCAAGTGGAACCCATATCAGATGGGGGACAAAAGTTTTACTGACTCCAAAGTCTCCTTGGCCAATGTTGCTTTTGGAGGAACTACTTAGAAAAGTTACTTTAATCTGTCTTTGTACCAAGGCACCGACTGGGTGGCATGCTACCCCTAGCAATGATGAGTGACAACTTTCAGAGTGGGAACATGGTGGAAAACTGTAAATACTGGTGCTCTGTGTGGGTGGTGCAGTATCTTGGGCCATAAAGACTGTTTCTGGTATATTTCACAGAAAAGTGCAGCAGAACAAGGATCACATTGCTTTCAGAGCTTCCTGTTGGGGAATGCAATACCCAATAGTCAGTTAAAATCACTACGCTTTCAATAGCTTTGAAGAGACATACAAAAGTATTTCCTTGGAGCGGAAGAGTATTAATGTGTAGCTCTCAATTTTCCCTTACCTCCTGGAATTTAAGATATTCTCTCCCCAGGTGATGACTTGTGTGTCTCCAGAGATGTTCTATTTTATATAAAAATGCAATAGAAATAATTATTTTCTCCGCTTTTAGTTGTAGAGATTTAGAGTTTCTGCAGTAACCTTGGAAATTCCCATGCAACACTCTGTGTCCATTTACAATCTCATTTTTCAAAATTTACTGTTTCTCTATTCCCCTTGTTGGCTTATGACTTGGCTGAAACGCTACTAAGACCAGAAACTTGAAGAGAATTCAAGTACCAGCATTATATTTAAGTTTGGTATTCATTCCTGACAGTATTATGTGCAGCAGACCTCTCTGAGTGATAGTTGCTAAAGGCAAGATACAGCAAATAGAAAAAAAAGTGCATAGTGGTAAATATAGCTGAGCCATGTTTTCTGTGGCCAGACATTATGCATGTTGCAGTGAAATGTTTGATCAAACAGCAAAACACTTGCGCACACACACACATTTCTACTGTGGTGTAGATAACAATACAAACCTTCCTTTTTTGTTTTGAAGATTGCTAGTAAAATGTAACTTCATGAATTAAAGACTCAGAATTTGGAATATTATGACTTTCAGAATATCATTAAAGGTCGTGTTTGGCACATGAAGAAATTGAGGCTGAGGGACACTACTAGTATATGATTTTTCTGGAATTGAACAATTAGTGGTAAGGCTACCTTAACCCCCTTCCCAAGGTGCATTTCTACATTTCCAAACAATAAAATCACATCCCATATTCCTAGCAGTATTGTAAGTATTTTACAGGTAATAAGTGATTTTTTTCCTCCATCAGCGTTATAAAGTAATTATTTATTGCCCCCACTTACCTAGTGAAAAAAACTGTGGAACATAAACTTTGAATGATTTCCCCAGGGTCACTCCCTAGTGGTAATTTGAATCTTGAAAGCAGGTACTCCAATCATTGAGTTATGCTGCCTCATATTTGCTAATAATGTTTAACTGAAATTTTATCTAGACAATGTTAAAACCTTATTTACTAGAAAAAATGACTGGTCATGTATACATTTGGTTTTGAAGAATTTAAATATTTTCTTTCAAGCATTACAGAATCAGGAGAACATACGAATGAATGTTTTATCCTATACCAGTGGCTTTCAGCTGGGGGTTGTTGTGTCCTCCATCTCAGCAGTGGATGTTTGGAAATGTCTGCAGATATTTTGATGTGACAACAGGGTGCATAGTAGGGAAAGATTTTGTTGGTTCTATTGTGATAGAGGCCAGGGATGCTGCTTAACATTCTACATGTATATCAGAGCCCCTGCAACAAGAATCATCTGGCTGAAAATGTCAGTAGTACAGAAGTTGAGAACCTCCAACCTGGACCTGGTTTGGAAGTGCTGGTTCCAGTCACACTAAGACTCATCTAACTCTATGATGAGCTTGCTGGTCAGAAGCATATTTGCTAAGATAGTCTCTATGTGTGTTTTGTAGGGGTGGAATTAGAGGGATATAAGGGAGTGATACCACACACACACACACACACACACACACACACACACACACACACACACACACGTGAGCGTGCGTGCACACACATACATACTCACACAGAGTCTCATTACTAATTTCCCCCCAATTTTTAAATCAAACTTAATGTTTATCCTTATGTTTAGTGTCCCCTAATCAATATAACCCATTTCTGAAGTCATTATTTTTCTGTCAATTCCTGTATCATAAGACTCAATTACATATATGAAAGGCTATTCTTCCATTTATGTCCACGTTTAGTAAATTCACTTTCTTATCTGTAACTAGATTATTTGAGAGGCTCATTTTTATTATTGTGCATATATTTTTACATTATAGACCTTCCCCCCACATTCATACACCTTAGAAATGCAAGCTTATAGCCAGAAACCATGTTTCCTAAGAACACTCAAAGAAAGATCAGAGAAGTTGCTTTAAGCCAATGATTTTACATGGACCTTTTTAAACTTAAAGTCTTTGAAAACCATTTTATGAGCATCCTAGAGGGGGAGATGAAACAGGGAAGTGCTTTTGAGAAAAATGGCCTTAAAAAGAAAGAGTTTTCTGGTCTGGGGAGCAGACAGAAGTCTTTCCAGCTGTGTGCTTTGGGTGCCTGGACATTGGAGAAAAAGAATGCTATTTGTTCATTTGCAACAATTTGGAAAATATTGACATTATGGAGGGTTTTATAAGAATTTGCTTCTATCTATTTATACACACTGAAAACACATAAGTACAAAAATGTGGTCTTCATAAGACTTCAATTTAACTATGTATGTAAATTGCTTCTCAACTTGAAGTATACAGGAGAGCACCAGTGGGTAGCAGACAGAAGGTGGGGGTCCAGCGGGAATGATGATAAAATAGAGCTGGAAAGCTGCCAAATGCAAACTTGATATCTAGGAGTGCAGGTAACAGGACCTGCGCATGTGCTCTGACCAGGAATTGAACCGTGAACCTCCTGGTTCATAGCTTGATGCCCAACCACTGAGCAACACTGGCCAGGCCATCCTGCTGCCTTGAGTTATAGTTGGGGTGGGTTATCAGGCTCCGGCTGGGTGAGCTATCAAGAACATTGAGTCTGTGATGGTAATAAGAATAAAGTAGTAAAATGACCAAGATTTCTCAGACAAGTTTCACATATTCAGGAAATCTAAGCAAAACTTAATCATACTCCAAAATAAAAACCAAGGTTAGGTAAGAGAGATAAAATTTAGGGTATTTAACTAGGTTATAGCATTTAGACCTTCAAAGGGGAAATGTGAAGGTTTCTGATAATAGAAAATTTGTTTATGATGAAAAGTGTAATTATTTCTATACATGATACGAATTTCGTTAAAAAATATGTAAACCCAGCTAAATATTTTGATGAATGAGATTAAGTAATTTTCCTTATCTTATTTCCTTGTTATATTTCATATAGTAATTGACTACTTAATTATTTTTAGTCCTCTTACATAAGAAATCTAGATCATTCATAATACTCTTTGTAATACTTTAAGCAATAAAACAAAATTTAAAAAAAATAAAAAGTAAATAAATAAAAAATAAAAACGAAAAAAAGAAAGAAATCTAGATCATTCAAAATTATGTTTCAGAGTAAAATGGTGGGTTTTATTTAATTTCATATTATAATGGACAAGTGTTACATGCTGCATAGTGGATTCTTATAGTTGGGATCTCCTGAAATAAGCCATCACTTGCATTTTGGTGGTTCGCGTAATTACTCTGGTAAGACCCCATCTCTTGCTATAAAAATAAACTCAAGAACTTTTATTTGTTAAATATTTGCATATATTTCTCAAAATAAGCACCAATAAAAAAATGAAGAACTCTTATAAAAGCTTACATAGTCATATTTAATTTGGTGATACAAAGGTGAACTCACTTGTTCTGTTTATGCATTTTGTAGACTATGCTCATGAAAGTAATGCACTTAATTTATAGCAATATCATGAATAAAATAAATACCACTATTCCAACTCAATGAAAGGAACTCATGAATATTAATGTTCAAAAAGAGAGGTGGAACTTCTGCTATTGACCTGAAGGCTACAAATCTAGGATTGAAATCAACTGAAATACTCCATTAGCACTCACCTACTCACTACCCATACTGTATTTTGCAATTCTAACACTGCATTTCAAATAGGCAATCTAAACTTGTTCCCACTGGATAAGAATAAGCCCTAAAGAACTACTTTTTAAAACTATGTATTTCTCCTCACAAGCTGGACTTGAAAGATATTCTGAATACACTCTAAAGTTTAAACTTCAGTACCCACAAAACTGCACATGGCTCCCACTGACACCAATCAGAATTTGATGTGCCTGGATTGAGGGCAAAGGGTGACCATTTATATGAGTGACAGTATGTTTGATGGCTAAAAAATGGTCTGAAATTCACTGTGCTGACTTTATACTCTGCAAGGACACTCAGTTTCAAAAACTCACCAGATGTTTAAGTACAGTGGGCAATACTAGTTTATCTGAATAATGTATTCTTGGGTAATTTATAGCTCTCTTTCTCTCATCTCTAGCTCTCCATTTCTCTCAGATTCTGGTATTTTAGAGCAGAGATTTGAAAATGGAATTTTCACTGTATCCCCAATTCTGTTTTTTCATTCTGCAAAAGTCTTTTGCTTCCTGGTATTTGATTGTGTCCTAAAGTTATTTTCTCATTAACATTTTTCATAATTATAAATACCTTCCAAGTGGCAACCACTTTAAGTTTAAATTTACTCTTTAAATATATAAGCTTATACTTAGGATTTTAAGCTTCTTTGATTGCTTTAAACCAAAACGCCTGATATTTTTTTTTTTATTAAGAAAGATTAAGGTAACATAAAAGAATGCAATGTTTGTTTGTGTTTCAAATTAGTGTGACTGATAGTAGGAGGCAGAATTCTAAAGATTTCTATTCCCCGGTTATTCAATCAAACACTAATTGAAGTACTGCTGTCAAGGGATTTTGCAGATGTAATTAAAATTATAAATCAGCTTCCCTTTAAACAGGGAGATTATCCTCAATTATTTAGGTGTGTTCAATATAACCACACATGCCTTAAAAAGCAGATAATTTTTCTCCTGCTACCAAGAGAGACGTGTCATAAGATGAAAGCAGAAGAAATGGGGCAGAAGGGAAAGCATCAAAAGATATAAGGAGGTTGTAACACCAGGATTTGACTTGGTTGAGTGCAACCCACATAAGGCATACAGTTTGCAACGGAATGCACCATGAATGAGTGAAATGCTAAAATTTCTCATGTTAGGTCACTGAGTTATTTCCATTCTCTTGTGTATGTGCATAGGATAGACACAGAGAAAATTATATGAGCAGCACATGCACTTATTCTAACTGCAGAGCGTCCGGAAGGCTCTTCACACATCTTGAGTGAATACATCCTGTGTAAAAGGTAGTCAAAGAAAATCTTGACTTGTAGTATTTTGACTTCCTTTTAGATGATACAAGTTGACATGGGAGGCCTGATCAGATGCAGGCATCATGGATTCTTTCAAGTTGAAGTATGAATATGTATCTCTGTGATATGCACACCCAAGCTCAATTATGGTTGAGGCCTCAGCAATATAAAGTCCCAGCATGGCTCAGAGGTTGAGATTCAACCTATGAACCAGGAGGTCACAGTTTGATTCCCAGTCAGGCCATGTCCCCGGGTTCCAGGATCAAATCCCTAGTGTGGAGCATGTAGGAGGCAGCCAATCAATGATTCTCTCTCATCATTGATGTTTCTATCTATCCCTCTCTCTTCCTCTCTGAAATCAATAAAAATGTATTTAAAAAATAAATAATAAAAATAAAGTTTGAGCATGATGCCCTCACGCCATAACAAGATGGCTGTGCAAACAGCAGAGGCGGGGTTCCCACAGCCCCACACATGCCATGGGAGTAGGGCCCCAGCAGCCACCCTGCATGGCTTCCACCAGGGCTCCCGCGGCCTCACAGCCGCCATAGAGGCAGGACCCCCGGCTCCAGCCTAACTCTTTGGAGCAATCCATTGAGGAGCCCCGGATGGGTGGGCGAGGCCTACCTCTTTGGGACTACCCATTGCGGGGCTCCTGCACTATGAGAGGGCACGGGCCAGGCTGGGGAACCTCCCCACTGAGTGCACAAATTTTGTGCACCAGGCCTCTAGTATTTAAATAAATGTCAACTCTATAAAACAACAACAATGCCATGGGGAATTTAAAATATAGACTTAATTACTGCACAGAGAAGTAATAGGATATCATTGTGGAGAAGGAAATGAAAGGTCTGCATACTGCCTGGGAAGAGACCAAAAGGTTTCAACCTCTATAAGACTCTGAAAAGTCTGAGATACTTTAATATGATGTAATTTCTAATGAAACTAGTATGATAAAACAATAGCAAACTATTATTAATAAGATCCAGACAAATCTATACTGATAAAAGGGTAATATGCTAATTAGACCTGACATCTTCCAGATATCCTTCCAGACAAAGCCACTGTGGTGGGGGCTGAGGCACAGGCAGTTAGGGATGATCAGGCCAGCAGGGGAAGGCAGTTAGGAGTAATCAGGCCAGCAGGGGAGGGCAGTTAGGGGCAATCAGGCTGGCAGGCAGAGGTGTTTAGGGGCAATCAGGCAGGCAAGCAGGTGAGCGGTTAGGAGCCAGCAGTCCTGGATTGCAAGAGGGATCCTAGATTGGAGAGGGCGGCAGGCCGGGCTGAGGGACCCCTCCCCCACCATGCATGAATTTCGGGCACTGGGCCTCTAGTAAAGGTAATAAGAGCAGAAAAACAAGAAACAATAAAAAATAAATAAAAGAGAGAAAAATATGTCACAAGAGAAGCAAATGGAAAACATTTATGAAAATAACAGATTTAAACCTACAGATATCAATCATTGCATGAATTAGAAATGACTATATGCCCCAATTAAAAGAGACTATTTGAATGGCATAAAAACACTAATTATAACAGAAACATCAAAACACAGGGTAAAGAACATTTGAAAGTAAAATAATGAAAAGGTACATTCCATGCAAACATTAACCTATAGTTATATTAATATTAAAAATCTAATTTTAAGACAAAAAAAATGCATTATTGGAGATTAAATGAAATGTTTCATATTGATAGCAAGATCAGTTTCCAAGAAGATAAACAAGTATCTAAGAACTTAGTAGTGTAATTTCAAAATGTATATCTCAATAGTTTATAGTATAGCATGGATAATAGAAAAATCTATAATAATAAAGTTTTCTCATAAACTACTAAAACATCTAGAAAAAAATAAAATTTCCAAAATGTCAGTTTATGTCTTCTGTTTTTAAATTGAGACATAAATAATAAAAGAATAATTATATCTTCATAAATTGGGAAATTAATAAATAAAATACTAAATTAACCCATAATTTATAAACCCACAATGGAATTAGAGAATATGTTTAATTAAATGATACCCCCCAGAAAATACTAATGACAACTTGTGGAATGAACTAAAGCAGTATAAAGATAAAAAGCATATAGTCTTAAATACCAATAAGAGTTAAAAAAATAAATGTGAAAATTAATTCAAATACCCTACCCCAAAATGTTAGAATAAGAAACAAAAGAAGCCCATCAATATAGAAAGAAGAAATAATGAAGATGAGATCATGGAGGAAAAAAAAATAGAAGGAAAAATAATACAAAAGTGAGATCAAACAGAAGTTAGTTCTTTGAAAAAAATTAAAAAATTGATAATAATTGGGTGTAGTAAAATGTAAACACTTTTTTTTGTTTGTTTTGGTTTGGTTTTTGTTAATCCTCACCAGAGGATATTTTTTCATTGATTCTTAGGGAGAGTGGAAGAGAGAGGGAAAGACAGAAACATCCATGTGAAAGAAGCACATCCATTGGTTGCCTCCTGCAAGAGCCCAGACCAGGGTGGGGCAGGGGAGGAGCCTGCAACCAAAGTACATGCCCTTGACCTGAATCCAACCCGGCACCCTTTGGTTTGCAGGCCTATACACTTAGACACATTTTTACCTTCCATTTTCTTCCTGCCTAAAGAGCACACCTCTCCCTAGCTGGTTTGGCTCAGTGGATAGAGCGTTGGCCTGTGGATTGAAAGGTCCCAGGTTTGATTCCCGTCAAGGGCACATGTCTGGGTTGTGGGCTTGACCCCTCCCCCCCTGATGGGCATACAGGAGGTAGCTGATCAATGGTCTTTTCTCATCATTGATGTTTCTATCTCTCTTATCCTCTCCCTCTCTGAAATCAATAAAAATATATATTTTTTTAAAAGAGCACACCTCATTTTTTGTTTTTCCTTCCATTCATTTATATTAATGACAAAGATTCATTCATTCTCATTTCCCCTCTCTTTCTCTTTCACACTCTCTCCCTCTCTCCTAGATTTTCCAAGTGTAAACAGGACTGTTTTAGTCTGTTGTTTTGTGCCTGAAGCTTTTAATAATGTAATGGTGACATGCCCTGGATAAGCCATTAATGGCTTCTAGCCAGATAAGGGCATGAGAAGGTTGTGGGATTGGTGGGGTGTGAGGGGGAGGGGGGATGTGAGTAGATGGCTATACTAATTAATTAATGTGAATTCTAGGAACAAAGTCCAATGGACAATGCTTAGGCCAGACCCTAGTACATGTAAGGGGAAGGTTAATCTTCCCCCTTGGTTATAATTTACACTTTCTGAACATAGATTTGTATTTTACAATTTCTTCTCCTCGTGTCCAAAAAAGGATTGGTTAGATTTTTTTATGAAGTGATTTCCAGGCCTAAAGCTCCATGAAATAAGCTAAACCAATTTAAAAATGTGTACAGCATGTGCATGTTTGAATGTCCTCAAATTACTAGTTACATTACTGTGGTCAATTATACTTGGCAATGGTGCTTAATTGAAGATGAAAGCACATTAGATTTTTAATTTGAAAGCCATAGGTAAAACCACTCTCAAAATCCTATTTGAATCGCAAAGCTGGTGATGGTTTTCTCTATGCGCTGGGATTTTATGGCACATTAAGCTGCTCGTTCATGTAATTAGAATAATAACAGGATGAGATGTTGTACCAGGTGATACATGATGGCACTTCTCATTTATCTCTACTAATATGTAGATTATGAACATGAAATTGCCTTTGCGAACAACTCAGGGTAAAATGTTTCTTAAAAATATATGAGTGAGGAAATATTCCTCTCCTCTTGAACTTTCTTGATAAGATGATGGTTACACAAGCCACCAGATCACCAAGGGGAGGAATTGTTAATTTCTGTAGGTCCTTCTTTCCTGATTTTATCCAATACTCCATACTTGTATAAATTTCCACATCCTGTTTCTGTAACCAGACAACCAAGGGGTCTGGGCTGCCTGTCACTACTTGATCCAATTAAACAGAGACAGGGTTGAATCATATATGAGTGTTTATTCCAATAATGCCAGACGTATGGGAGAGCAGCAGGTCATCCATAAAAATCTGCTCTGACCTTGCCCCACCTTCCCCGCAACCAGCTGGCTTGTTACATACACATGAGGGAGAAGATAGCTATCGTAGCTGGGAGCTGCGAGTGCAACGTGGAAAGAGGATGGTAGAGTCTGCCCTTCAGGAGCCCGAAGTCCGATAACAAGGTGGCTAATCTTTGCTGTTACAAACAGCTCAGCTCGTTCCTGGGACCAGAGAATGGTCAGTGTTCCTGAGAATAACTGCCAAAGGGGGTCAGGGTCTGGGCACAGCAACCAAACCAAAGTGTATCCTGTTCTTGGTCTGTTCTCAAAATGTATTTCTTTTCTGGGTAATGGACCCATCAAGGCATCTTATCTTTTTTTTTTTAAATATATTTTATTGCTTTTTTACAGAGAGGAAGGGAGAGGGATAGAGAGTTAGAAACATTGATGAGAGAGAAACATCGATCAGCTGCCTCCTGCACACCCCCACTGGAGATATGCCTGCAACCAAGGTACATGCCCTTGACCAGAATCAAACCCGGGACCCTTCAGTCCGCAGACCAACATTCTATCCACTGAGCCAAACCGGTCAGCGCGGCATCTTATCTTTTTATAGCCTTACTTCAGCCTCCAGTTTTCCAAGGTCTGTAAGAAAACTTCCATAGTTAATAAGGTGAATAATTAATAGACAACTGTAGCTCTGTTCTCATTACGTATCCTTCCCCACTATCATGTCCTAAATAGTTCTCATACCTGAAACTTCCTTTTCAAGCCTGCTGGTCTACCAAGATTAGTTTCTGCTCTTAGTCATCTCCCTGGTATTCATCTTCCACAATACCGATGAGATGATCTTCACCATGTCATACTCTGATGTAAAGCATGTCTAATAACCTCCTGACTTTAGGTTAACTCCAAATGCTTAGCATCACCTCCAAACCTCGATCCCTTCTTTTTTCTCAGTCATATTTCTCACAAACATTTTTTTCAGCCATCTTATTTTTTTATGTTACTGAGGCCTCAGCCATTATGACTCAGATTCTGCATATAATATAGAATACTTGAAAAGACAAAAATACCCTGCACTAAAATATTTACCTAATTAAATTCTAAGATCCAGGAAAAATTCATATTCATACTTTCAATTCAACATTGAGAGTCCCTGATGGCTTCTTCTTCTTGGCCCTCTCATGTCAAGTTTGCCTTAAGGAACATTATTTTCCTATCCGTGTTTTTTTGCTTTGGCTATGGTACAAGGAATGGAGAGTTGGCCCAATAAAGATGCAAGGAAAGCATGTAATTATTATCTTTGCAAGTTATTAATCTGTCTGGATAGAAGCCATAAACATATTTCACAGGGACAAAGCAGTAGATGATGGGTTTATCAGCTGAGTAGGCATATGAAGCATACATATTTATAATAACAAATATTTTAACACAAATTCTAAAAATTGGTGGGTTTGTTTGGTGTTGTTTTTTTTTTTGGTAGTATTTTTGATTATCATGTTTTGGTCTGGTTATTTCCATGTCCAAATGTTTTAAAATCAGCCATCAGTATATTTTAAACTAATTATACTTTCCATTAGATCTCTAACAATTGTATGCTATCAATGTAATCACCACATCCTCTTCATAATTAGATATCTATACTAGGAAATGCCATTTATAACAATATGTACACGCTCATGTGATACCCGGATCATGTCATGCCTGGAACAAGGTGTATTTGTCACAGTGTGAATGACCACACAGATCATGTAATTTTGAATGTCACTTGCACTGTGGTAAATAGAACATTGTTCCATGCACGAAAAGCTAACACCTAACAGAAAGCTTATTTTAATAAAGTAGTTTAAAATAAATTCCAGAACTTCATGTTCAGTGGTCACTTCTTCATGTGGAGACCCTTGTGGGCTAGGCCTTCTCAAATAGGACAGATTCAAGACTTTCACTTTCGCCTCTGAATTTTGCAAACTGTCATTGTGTTTTAGAAAACTTCTATAGTTAGTCTGGTGCAGTGGTCTGCAAACTGCGGCCCCTTGAGTGTGGCTCTTCCACAAAATACCACGTGTGGGCGTGCACATACAGTGCGATTGAAACTTCGTGGCCACACTCAAGGGGCCAAAGAGCCGCATGTGGCTCACGAGCCGCAGTTTGCCGACCACTGATCTGGTGAATTATTTCTTGCTAAAACCAGTTTAGTGTTTTTGTATGTGTTTCAATGATCACGAAAATGAATTTTATAAAACATTCTGCACAGTTAAGTTGTGTCCTCACAGTGTGTCCCTGGAGTGCATTCTTCCTCAAGTGTTATCTGCAACTCTGGGTCTGGGAATGTTTTGTCTGTTACTGTCTGTTATGGAGAGAGCAGCTTCATGCAAACTGAAAGACTCCTCTGTAGGATATTGTACCTTGTCTTGTTTCTTTCATTGTTATTTCAGCCACTAGACGCCCTTCTTTACAAATGGTGTTTGTCTTCCTAGTGCATTTAAAGGGAGGAAACTATAAATGCTGTGGATTTGTGTAGATTTCTAACACCAAAGACAGAAGTAAATGTTTTCCCATATACTTTGTCTTGTCTGAATGCAGCCCTGTGTAATATGTTGAGTTAGAGTGGTATTTCACTTTGCAATTTTTTTTTGTCAATACAGTAAAGAGCTACTACTTACATTAAATTAAAAAAAATTAAATGTGTTCTGTTTATAAGCAATAACTTGATTATAGAGATATATCAGTAGAAAATGCTCTCAAATTGGAAAATAATACAGCTCAGAGTCTCAGATTAAATTCACATTTTTTAAAAAATGGAAAAACTACTGTTTTTCATTTTCATGGTTCATTTTGCCAGATTTCATTATGTAAATCAATGAAACCTATTGTTTTAATAACTATTTCAATAAACATAATAAAATTAAGCCCTTGTTGTACATCCAGATACAATTAAACTGCCTGACTAAAAATTACAGTCTGATAATAATAGAGAACTAGTCTCCTGCTTACTTGGTAATTTTTTGAAAGGTAATGTCATATATCTCCCCCCAAATTTATTATTAGGGGTTGTAAACCACAAGTTGATATTTTTAAGACTTTTTTCTCAGCATAAAAGTGGCCAATTTTTTAAAAAAATTATGTTTTGTTTGTTCTGGTTCCACTTTGAAATAATAGAAGACCGAACCTCAAAACTCAAAGCAACCAGGAAACTGTTAGACAGATCTTCTCCAGACTTTATTTTTCAAAGCCTTTGAAATACGCAATCCTCAACAAGAATGTGAGCTATTCAAAAAGTGCTTCTCAGGCCCTGGCTGGTGTGGCTCAGTTGGTTGGAGCCTCATCCCATATACCAAAAGGCCATGGGGCCAATTTCCACTCTGGAGGCAACCGATGGATGCTTCTCTCTCTCTTCTACTTCCTTTCCCTCTTTCTAGAATCAATGAAAACATATCCTCAGGTGAGGATATAAATAAGAAAATAAACATAAGTAGCTACTCAGATTATTTCTGTGCTCAACCCCTGAAACTGGGAAAGACACACCTGGGAGCTGGTGAGAGGCTTTTCATTTATGGACACCTAGCGTTGCTTTCTGCACCCTCAACTTCTGTAGGCATATTTCTCTGGCGCTATTGCTCTCAGAGGTGACTTTTTTCTTTGAGGATTGACTTTCCACCTTTTAAAAAGATGTTTATTCTTACCGCAACTATTCACTTCCCCAAGGGCCTTAACTTTTCCAAAATTTGCAAGCTTTTCTGATACCTCCTGTTGGCCATGTGAGGTCTGTAGTTAGTTTTTCACAGAATTGATATATATAAGTATATATCTCTGAAGGTGAGGTGTTTCCTTTGATACCTAGAAACATGGCATTACAGACATAAATATCCCACTTGATTATTTCCAATGTTGTCCCTTTGGGTTTATTCTAAAATACTGGACATATCGCTTTAATTTAGGAAAATGCATCATTATATCTGATGATCATTTAGCTTTTAAAGAGATATTTTAAATGTTAAACACTTCCCTTATGCATACTGACATTATTTCATACTAGAGGCCTGGTGCATGAATTCATGCACAAGTGGGATCTGGCTGGCCCGCCCTGATGGGGGCCAATCAGGGCCTCCAGGGAGGGCCGTGGGAGGTTGGCCTGCCCCGCCCCTGATCAGGGTGGGGGGGCAATTAGGGGTAGGGCTGGCCAGGGGGAGGGGCCGTGGGAGACTAAGGGGGGCCGATTGAGGCCCCGATCCGACCGGGTGGCCACAGCAGTGTGTGTCATAGGAACTGGTCATTCTGGTCATTCCGGTTGTTCTACCGTTTGGTTGCTGGGCTTTTATACATATAGACCATGTTAGGAGAGTTAGGTGCTTTCTAAAATTTTAATTAAAGTATAATTCAGTAAAAGTATAGTCTTTCTGTTCTTAGTTAATGAGAGAGTGTAATGCTTCACTCCTTATTTTTGTTTGTTTGTTTGAATAGTCATACTTACCCAAATGACAATATATAATGATAGGACCTTTAAGTACTAAAAGTTTTAGGTTACACAATAGCTCATTTTTATTGGGAAATCTTGATATTAAGCATAAAATATAATAAGGAGTCTTCTTACAATTTCACCCTTTTAAATTCTGATTTATATTTAACATGGATTTGCTATTATATCTGCATCAGTAAGTTTCATGGGTGTTTCTTCAATATGAGTGATGTGAGAAAGTCTATATCCTACTTAGACCACAAATTAATGACACCTCTTTCATGGAAACTTTGATCAGTAGTCATTGTTTTTCAACTGAATGAATAATTCCCTGTTATACTTCTGCTTTTTCCAGAACAAGTACAGTGGATTGCCCTCATACTTGATCCTTGAATTGACATGTGTAAGCTGACAACTCTAGACCCTGATTATAAATTATTTAGATGGTATTCCATCTAGCTGCCAGACCTCCTATTGTCTTCTATGTAGGCTCTTCACACAGGTATAGTGCTTGTCCAGCCTTTTAAGGTATTTGAGTTTGCAAATAACTATCAGTTTAAAAATGATTGAATTAGGTACTTCAAAAGAGGAACTTTTATGATATGTGAATTATATATCAAAAACATCTAAAATGTATTACAAAATCATAGTAAACATAGAAAAGCACACATCCTTAAAAGCGTCTATTAGTCCTTTTGTGGTCTGTCCTCTACTTACTTCTCCATCTTCAGTTGTTCCATGCTCCCTTCATTCTCAGTTCTCCTGACACACTTCTTTTCTCTAGTCCCCCTAATGTTCTGTATAGTCTCTAGGCATGTGGTCTCTGTACATGTATTCCTTCTTTTTGGATAGCACTTTTCCACACATTGATCCGCACTCTTTTTTTTTTTTTAATCCTCATCTTAGGATATTTTTCCATTGGTTTTTAGAGTAGAAGAGAGAGGGAAAGGCAGAGAGAAATATCAGTGTGAGAAAAACACATCGATTGGTTGCCTCCTGCATGTGCCTCGACCAGGGCCTGGGCCTGGGAAAAACCTGCAACCAAGGTACATGCCCTTGACGGGAATTGAAACCTGGACCCCTCAGCCTGCAGGCTGACGCTCTAGCCATTGAGCAAAACCGGCTAGGGCTGAACTCTACATCCTCAAAAAGACTTTCATGTTGAATCTGCCATGGTTAACTAATTAGTAATTCAAAATATATGTAGCTTAAATTCATTAAACTCTGATTATATACCAGAGACCGTAGTGAGCATTCCACATAGACTTTGCAATGTCTGAAATTACTTATAATCACAGGTGCTAGCATTTGTTCAGAACTTACCATATGCTAAGCTCTAAGCAAAGTGCTCTGTTCATATTCTTTTCAAGTAGAAACTGAAATTTTCAGTGGTGACTTACCTACGTTTATACAATATGAAGTTAAAGTGGTAGAATTCTTAAACAATATGCTCTAGTGTCTTCATTCTCTTATTGTTATTTACACCTCTCCTTCATTAGTAGTTGTCATTCATAACTGTGATTCTTTTATTATGACCTAAGTATATCTGTGATTATAAGATTCATTAGAGGGAGAACAGATTCTGGTTTGACTTATAATTGAACCTCAAGCAGCTAGTAACATCCCAACCTATTTAGATGTAAATGGATAATTTGTGAAAGAAAAGCAGGAAAGAGTGGAAGAAGTAAAGAAAGAATGGAAGGAGCAAAAGATAGAGGGTCAAAGGGAAAAAGGGAGGAAGGGCGCAAGGAAAAAAGCCCTTGAAAGTGTGTTTTCGATTCAGGATGGTGGAAGATATGAAACTTTTTTTCCCTCTCTTGTTCATTGCTTTCTCCCCTGTGTTGCCACATAGGACATAGTATAATTATTATGTGCTAAAAAAAAGTCATTGTTTCTAATATACATACAACCAGCAGCATAGAAATCAAGCTGTGTTAGGAAAGAATGTGAGTATTGTCATGTTTTTTGTGGGGTCATTATTTTCTGGGAAAAAGTACTGGCCAACGAGGTTAAAAAATATGAGTAAGTGGTAAACAAACCTTGGAAATTAAAGATAGTGGAATACCCTGCAGATATATATAAATTAATCCTTCCCAAAGCCATTCATTTACATAAAAAGTAATAAGCCCCTGACTCATTTTATTTATATTCCAAAGAGTTGTAGCAACTTAGGGACCTTTCCCTTCACTTTCTAGATGGTATTTGTTTATGGTAGAGAGCAAAGATTTGTCTCCCTCTCTCAAGATGAAAAAAGAGAAAGCTTCCCTTTTTAAAGTTTTGAGAATCAACATTTTGGAGTCCCTTTCCTGTACTACAGACACTGTCGCTATGAGCAGGGTGATCTCTGTCCTCATCATATTGCCCCAAAGGAGACATGGGGCCTAGAAAACCTGTGCTAAGACATTCTGTAAGAAAACAATCTTTTGGCCTCTGATCCACAAGCCTAGTTTTCACTGCCAGAATAAAATATATAAATATTGACATAAAAACTTATCAATTTGGTGATGAAGGTGAGAAACATGATTGTCTGGAATAGAAAGATGAGAGCCTCACAGGTCAGCTGTAATTGGTCACAAGCATATTAACCAAACCTATTTGGCCAATGTGAATAATTTGCTGGTGAGGATATAAGTTCTTCCTTATTCCCCTATGGCTCCCAAACACCCAGTCCCTTGTGGATGCTGGGAGCAGAGATGGGAAATATGTCAAGAAATATAAGGTGAGGGGGCAGGACAGTCATCCTTTGACCTGGGTGCTAGGCATTCCAGGTGCTAAGACATGTATAAGGGCTGAAAACAAACTCTTGGACAAGAAAACAAAGAAGAGAGAGAAAAAATAAAAAGTCTCTCTGGCTGCCACTGCGATTTCTCATGTAACCTTCGCCACCTCAGTTCTACCTCTGCATCCTCAATCATCCAGACAGGAGATGACAGGATCTCTTGGCAGCTGTAACTTAACCCTGAGATAATAAACTTAACTGCTAGGGCAGGAACAAAACTAAATATGTAATGAAGAAAGATAAAAGGTAAAATGTCTTATTATATTGTTTCATTGCTTCTACACCTTACTATGTATTATTTGCTGAAGCTATATAAATCTGAATCGATGTGTTATTTGCTTGTAATTTTCATCTCATAAGTACCAGAGGGGCATTCCAATTCTTCCATAGGAGAAAACTTCAATTAAAAAAAGTACATTAGTGGAACAAACTCTTCCATCATCTATAACCAGCGAATGAGTTAGGATTTAATACAAGTGCTTCTAATTTCGGAGGTCTGTCAAGTCAAGAAAAAATCCTACCTTGTTGGCCCCTTACGATGAAAAAGGGAAGCAGTGTGAAAAGGGTGGCAGCTGAAGATACCACCTTTTTGCACTTGGCTTTGACAAAACTACGAGATATAGTCCTTTTCAAAAAATAGCTGTGGTACATGTATACAGTAGAATAGTACTCAGCCATCGGGTGACAACAGGGATGGATGTTGAGAATATCATGCTAAGCAAAATAAGTAAAAAAAAAAAAAGTTAAGAACCATATAATTTCATTCACATTTGGGATATAAAACTAAAAGTAACAAATGAACAAACAAAACAAACAAACAAAAACTCATAGATACAGACCACAATATGGTGGTTACCAAAGGGAAAGATTGGGGAGTTGTAAAGGGTAAAGGGGGTCAAATAGATGGTGACAGAAGAAAATTTGACTTTGGGTGTTGGGCACACAATACAATATACAGATAATGTATCATAGAGTTGTATGCTTGAAACCTACATCATTTTATCAACCAATGCCATCTTAAAAACAATTTTAAAAGCACCACAACAAAAACCTTTTTTAAAAAGTAGCAATTGGGCCGAAACCGGTTTGGCTCAGTGGATAGAGCATCGGCCTGCGGACTGAAAGGTCCCAGGTTCGATTCCGGTCAAGGGCATGTACCTGGGTTGCGGGCACATCCGCAGTAGGAGATGTGCAGGAGGCAGCTGATCGATGTTTCTCTCTCATCGATGTTTCTAACTCTCTCTATCTCTCTCCCTTCCTCTCTGTAAAAAATCAATAAAATATATTTTTTTAAAAAAAGTAGCAATTGGCTTGATAATGTGTAACATATATAATATGTGAGCTCTGGTGAACATGGAGATGGATAAGTTATAGCTCTTCTTTCAAACAACTTTTAGTCAAATGTGAAACAGCATTGAAAATAAATACCTGTGGTAAAATTTACTTAAAATATGCATGACAATCTTATTCAAGTTAATAATAAAAAAAAACAGCAAGGAAAATGTATTTAATTATGTCTAAAGGAGGTGGGAGCAAAACAATACATAATTAGGCTCAATATGTATATTGAGAGATTCATTCAAAGTATTGGTTGTTGTTTTGTGAGTTGTGGAGAATGTGTGAATTATTACTGTTTTCCCCTTGTCATTTCACTGCTAGCGTTTTTCAGGGGGCAAATATGTCTGACTGCATTCTTTTATTACTTTGAAAGTTATTGATAAGAAGTTCATCAATTTGCAAGGAGTGGTAGAAAAAATGTCCAATTCTAATCTCCTAACCTAGCCCCTGAATATGTTAGGTTCCATGGCAAAAGGTAAGTTAGGTTTGCAGATGGAATGAACGTTACCAATTAGATAGCTTTGTATAGAGAGATCACCTTTGATTTCTAGGTGGGCCCAAGGTGGTCACAAAGTCCTTATAAGTGGAAGCAGGTGGCAGAAGAGAAGAGGTGGTGATGTGACTACAGAAGAATGATCTGAGAAATACAACATTGGTAGCTTTGAAATGAAATAAGGGAGCCATAGAAGCAAGGGAGAGAGGGCTCTAAACACTGGAAAACACAAGAAAGTATGCTCTCTCTGGAGCCTCCAGGACTGCCGTCCTCCGCAAATCTTGATGTTGGCCTAGAGAGACAGGATAGAACTGTAAGATAATACATATGTATTTTTAAGTCACTAAATTTCTGGTAATTTGTTATAGCAACCATAGAGAACTCACTCACCAGCAGAGAGTTCCATAAGGTTTGTACAAACAGAATAATTTTAATCCTGGTAGCAGGTAAATATAGAACAATCCAGAAAGCTCTTGATCATGTTGTTTTTGAGTATTAAAAGACTATAGGAGAAACCAGAGTTCTTTGTGAAAAGTGCATTTAATAAAATAATATATTCTGCTCTGATTGACACATTGGTTTTATTCAAGCTGATTGTGCTGGCCAACCAATGGCCATGAAAATAAATTTTACATGAAAAGATACAAACAGGGCCTGCAGTTCCCAGTGCCTCCCATTATTACTGGATCTAACTGAATCCTAATCAGCCACTCCAGACTAGAAGTAATAGATTTGGAGACCAATGCCCAGGAAGACATCCACAGCTGCTTTCTTTTAAAATTGTGCTGTAGGTGTTGACCTTTGGAACCGTGTTAACCTAAAAATTAAAGGCAAAAGTGACAGGCAACACATATTTGCTTGAGATCAGAGAGAATTGCAATTCTGAGAAGTACTGATTCAGGAAAAAACCCAAATAGTGTTCCCATTAGGAGGGGAAGGCAAGGGGTATTTATGACAAAGGGAAGGAGGATCAGCACATGAATAGAAGGGATTTCTATAAGTGCTCTTAAGTTATTCTTATATTATTAATTCTAAATATTGTCTTTAATACTCAAAGCCTGCTTTCCTGTTAGCTTTGAAAACAGTTGTTTGGAATAAAATGTTGCTTTGGCCCAGTCCAAAGGTTATTTTGCCCAGCTCAGACATTCCAAAAGTTGAGGAATTAGACCTAAAAGTCACTTTCACTGGGAAGGTGTCTCCAACTTCATTTTAAAGTGGCTTCTTTTACATTGTTTTTCACACCATTTACATTCAGCTGGCTGAAAGTAAAGAGGTCCACGTGGTACTTGAGATGGGAAGCTGACTCTCACTAACATTAATTTTTGTCTGTTATAAAAAACAAAACAAAACACGATTTTTTGCTATCAAAACAAATCTGAAAATGACTCTTGAAAACAATCTTTTTTTTTTCCTTTTGGTATAAGGAAAATGCCTTGCTTTGTAACTGAATCTCACTGGCTTCTAAACTTTACCCTCCCTCCCCCAATTCTTTTTATAATGAGTTTCTGGACAATTTAATAATTTAATAAGGAACACAACTACTATTATTATAGCAAGTAAGACTAAGCTATTAAATGTAATACATATGGCTATTTGCTGCAATATTACCTTTATGACTATTATGGGTAAGGAGACCAGTGGAGCTGCTCCAATTTTAAATGCACCTGGGAAAAATTAGTCATACTCTTTTGAAATCCAGGTTGCAGCTGTTGCTTTGTTGTGGCATTCAAAGCTGATGACCTGGAATCTCATTGCTGTTAGATCTGCAAGTTGTAGTTACTGTGCCAGAACTTTAGTTCAGAGGTAAATCTATCTCTCCTGCCACTTCCCTGCATAGCCACAAACTATAGCAGTAAATACCAAAGCCCTGGTGTTATGTGTAGGAGTGCAAGGAAATGGAGCATCTCCAATCTTTGCCTTTACCAGGTGACCACACACAGTGACTTTTAAAAAGATCCATGGGTAGCCCAGCCAGCAGTGTGGCTCAGTGGTTGAACATCGACCTATGAACCAGGAGGTCACTGTTCGACTCCTGCTCAGGGCTCCTGTCAGGGTTGTGGGCTCAATCTCCAGTGTGGGGCATGCAGGAGGCAGCTGATCAGTGATTCTCTCTCATCATTGATGTTTCTATCTCTTTCTCCCTTTCCCTTCCTCTCTGAAACCAATAAAAATATTAAAAATAAAATAAAATAAAAGATCCATGGATAGATAGCCTTTGAGTGCCAATGAATATTGACATTTTAGTATTTTCCAAGCTGATCGTTAAAAAGGTGACATGTGGTGCTTGAGTCACCTCAACCTGGAACTGCTCCTCCCACTGACATTGTTTCAAACCAGGCAAGTTTATGAGCAAGGAGGGAGCAGCAGGAAGAGAGGATGCTAATGAATTGTTAGGAGTGGGAGATAAGGGAAGTTATAGCTCAGAAAGGACAAATTCAGCTATTGTGTGCACCTTCCTTAATTGTGAGTTATACTAGTACTTGTAGTTGGTCAGGATGAATGTGTTGTGGGTGAAAGAAGAAACCGAAGTGACAAATGAAAGAGGAACTAAGAAAATAAATTTATGTATAGCTTTTAACTCTCCCTCCTCTAAGCAAAATCATATTGTGATTTAATCATTCAAAGTTCCCTACTAACGCAGAAAGTCATATTTCTGCCTCCCAAATTCATATACCCCAGAGTACTTCAAAAGCTCTGCAATATAATAAAGTTTCAATTTGTTGCTAAAATAAAATATGCTCTTTGTTTAATTAAAGCCTTTGTGATTCAACTACAATTTTCGTGGTTTATAGTATTGATATGTCATCAGGGAAATGCCATTCACCACAATTTCTGTGTGTTTGTGTAATTACATGATGAAAAAAATAATTCATGATCAAATTATCCACTAAGAATCCAATAGTAAAGAAAATTTAACGTTTTGAAAAATACAAGATGGGGAATATGGAATTCTTAATGTTTTTTAATGTTTATTAAATTATTATGACCTTTTGCCCTTGGTTACATAAGCTATGTGGACCACAGGAATAAGTCAAATTTTCTTCTGACAAGAATGATAAAAAGCTTCAATTCTGAAATTGAAAACGCCGAACTAATTTCATCGTCTCAAACAATTCCTGGACCAACGTTCCATTAGAATGCCACATAGCAAGCATTTACTTTCCAACAAAGGGCACATAAAGTTTGACTTAACCCTTCCAGTTCTCTGAAACAATGAATCCAGGGAGAGCCACTGGAAGGAGTTAAAACAGAATTAGGTAGACAGGGTAAGGGGTGGAAGAAGGAGGGATCCTGGAGCTACCTGAAACCACCAAATGTTTTGCAGAAAAACAGGGTGTTTTGAAACAAGGATGTTTTTCTTGCAAGTGCAAAAAAATGTTGCAAAGAAGCCAGGAACCAATCACAGACAAAGAGCCGGCCATTAGCAGATACAAGGTGAAGAACAGAATGCTTGGGGGTAACCCATTTGGATCCCCTCCCAGACCGGCGAGCCTGTGTGCCTGCAATAAATTCCTGCCTCGTTT
Source organism: Myotis myotis (assembly GCF_014108235.1). Lineage (NCBI taxonomy): Eukaryota > Metazoa > Chordata > Mammalia > Chiroptera > Vespertilionidae > Myotis > Myotis myotis. The sequence continues at coordinate 204,502,437 of NW_023416324.1, read as the reverse complement.
GAACTCATCTAGTCTGCGGCTTCATTCTTCGATGCCCTGAGACGGGACCCTGGGAAGAATAACTGCTCACAGATTCTGGTATCACCACCTTCAGTTTCCATGATGATAACTCAATATCTGAGAGCGTTCCTTTATGTCTAGACCTCCTCTATAATTATTTATTATTTCAATCACTAGAATGGAATAGATAATGCAAAAGATTGGATCTCTATCCAAAAAACCTCAAGGGGAACAATCTCAGCTGTGAGATTTAGGAGGGATCAGTGAGTTATTTTTCCACAAAATAACAGTGATATGTTTATGTTCTGTAACTGCATATTTCTAAAAGTATGTAAGTTGCTTTTGTGCTGCAGAAGGTAAGAAATATGTTGCAAGCACAGATTAAAATAGTTGTTCTAATAATTAAATTTTCAGTTCTCTTAAAGTAGTAAGAAATGCAGAGTTACCTATTATTCCCTGTGGGGGACAAAGAAAGAGATAAAAGCATCATTGTCTTCCATCACATTTGCAAGTTCATCTTCTGCTTTAAAATCGATTTCAGCTCTCCCATTAGTGATAAACACAAGCTGCAGCTCTGTCGTTTTAATGTGTTGTTTAAAATGTCTGTTGTATCACTTCTTAAACATCAGGCCTTGACATTTATTGAATTAAATAGGTATAAGAAAAAAAGAGATAAGCAATTGTTAGAAAATGTTGGCGCTCAATATATGAGACAGAGTACATGGAAGGGTGGTAATGATCTGGGTTTAGAATAGAGATGGTTATGTCTAGAAAGTAGGTGCAATTTTTTTAGAGCCCTTTGGTCCTGAGAATTGAGATGATCATGGCTATTACAGCACATCAATTTTGGCCTGAAGAGCACACTTCAATACGGAAATCCCAGCTTTTGTTACCACTGTATCTGCTGATACACTTCACTCAGCGCTTCAATTTCTGCCCCTTTCTGGTTATAATGATTTCTTAAACCTCTCTGATTTTCAAAATTTGAATAGCATCCCCTATTTTCTTTATTAAAGACTAAAATCCTAATTCACTCTTTTATCTCTTTCTCCTAGGTTATTTCAACCAGCATAAAAATCAGTTCTAATATATCAAGTAGAAAAAGAAATAAATTAAAAAATAATAAATCTATACCCACTGAAGGTAACATTAATAAATTCCCTCATTTTACAGCACATTATTTATTTATAAATATTTTTTAAATTTTCAATTAGAGTTGACATACATTATTATATATGTATACATATATACATTGTAGTGTCATAAAGGAAAAGTGAGAACTGGTAGGGATTTTCATTGAAAAAATATTTTAAATATTTAAGGAGAGGTTCTTCAGATTAATGTTGAAATCTTAATAAGCTTTATTTTTTAAATATATTTTATTGATTTTTTACATAGAGGAAGGGAGAGGGATAGGGAGTAGAAACATCGATCAGCTGCCTCCTACACACTCCCTACTGGGGATGTGCCCACAACCAAGGTACATGCCCTTGACCGGACCACTGAGCCAAACCGGTTAGGGCTTAATAGACTTTAAACAAAAACATGCTTAATTTTCTTTAGAAGAAAATTTAGGGTAAGAAATTTGAATACATTTAATTTTTTTCTATTTCCATCTGTAAAATTATTGCAAGTGAAATGCTTAATAAGCTTCTTTCATAATGACCATTCAGTGAAGCAGCTACTAAATTATGTTGAATTTCTACTCTCTTAACCTAGAGATTTGTTTATGTGCAATTAAAAGGTTTTCATCATTAAACATTTCAAGGTTTTTTTTTCAGTCTTGGACTTATACATACTTATGAGGCAAAATTAATGCCAAAATTTTATTTTCTTAATTGAGCAGATCTTTAGGGATGCATGTTTGCCACATATTAAATATACATACAAGAAACTCAAAATTCTGGCATTTCACTCTTACCACAAATAACTTTTTAATAGGCAAACCCTGCCTTGAAGGGATCCTGTATTTTGTGAGATAACTGACCATACTAATTGGTTAGAAACAAATCTATTTTCTTTGGATAGTTCTGTACACTGTGGAATATTCTTTATGCTCTGCAGGTTTGATGGCATTTCAAAATACCAACCTTAACAAATGCAGTTAGCTAGGGATATTTGCCACATTCACAAAATAAAAATGAGAGTTAAACGAAGACTTCCCTCTGCAGCCTGCACGTATTATCAGTGCAGGGCAGGACAAAGGGGAGAGGATGACACCAGCATGTGCCTCTCTGACTTCAGATTTGGAGGGACGCTCTTCAAAGGATCTGAGCATTGGGACCAGGTCTCCTACGACCCAGACTCACTTCCCAGTCTGGGGTGGACAGCATTTGTGAGATTGAGGTGGTAGCCCAGCAAAAAAAACCAAACAAACAAAAACATTAAAGAAGCCCTGAAAGTTATAAACAGAAATCTCCTCCACTTTAAAGTTGCTTGTCTTTTAAGAAATAAATACTGTGTTGTTTTGTTTTGATTACTGATTTCAGCACCATATATAACCAGGGTAGCTTAAATAATGCAGATAATGTAAGGAAAATGTGACATTCATCCATAAATTGATAATACAGTGACACTGCATTTTGCTCATCTATTTCTTTTAGTTAAATTTAGCGATTCTGAGTATGGGTAAAACTCTTTTATTTTGGTTCAAATTAATGTATGGTGCAAACTTATGTTCTCTACAGATTGAGTAGAAAAATGGCATTATGGCAAAACAGGAAATAGATTGATATTAATCTAGGAATATTAACATAAAAATGAGCTTTTGTATCAAATGTACATATAACGGGTTTTGGTTAACAATTAATAATATAAATGCTTTATCAAAAAATGTTTGTGTGCCCAGCTGGTGTGGCTCAGCAGTTGAGCGTCAACCCAAGAACCAAGAGGTCACTGGTTCAATTCCCAGTCAGGGCACATGCCCAGGTTGTGGGCTCAGTCTCCAGTAGCGGGTGTGCAGGAGGCAGCCGATTGAAGATGTTTCACTCTTATTGATGTTTTTATCTCTCTATCCCTCTCCCTTTCTCTCTCTTTAAAAATTAAGAAAGGAAAACAAAATTTAAATGTTTGTGAAATAATGGGATATATCAAGATAAGCATAGATCTGTTGTTCTTGAAATACAGAGGGCAGAGCAAAACCTCCAAACATTGAGCCACACTATTCTGGACAAAACTTCCTGGACACAGTGAGGCAAGGGAGCTATATGGAGACAGTGAGAACTATTGAGATGATATTTTTAAAAATTTTAAATACTTGTTATAAATATCTATAACTTTATAACAATTGCCACAAAATTAACAGCTTAAAATGACATATATTTATTCTCTCACTCAATTGTGGGTTCTGGGTTCTTAATTTCAGGTATGGATCTTCTGGATCCTCTGCTCAGGGTCTCACTAGGCTATAAGTAAGATGACCCTGGGAACTGTGGTCTCATCTGAAACTTGGAGATTCTTCCCCACTCATGTGGTTGTTGGCCAAATTTATTTTCTCATATCCGCAGAACTCATGGCAGCGTGCTTCTCCACGCCAGTAAAACAGCGAGTGAGGGGTAGAGTAGAATTCAGAAAGACAGGGAGAGAGTCTCTGCTGCTTCCTGTCTCTCACTTTCAGATCCTATTTCAAAGGGCTCACCTGATTAGTCCAGGCCCCCAAAGATAATCTTCCTTTTGATTATGAATGCTAATTACATGTGCAGCCCTGCCAGTGTGGCTCAGTGGGGTCACAGTTCTATTCCAGGTCAGGGCACATGCCTTGGTTGCAGGCTTGATCCCCAATGTGGGGTACAGGAGGCAGCCAATCAATGATTCACTCCCATCACTGATGTGTCTATCTCTCCCTAACGCTCTGAAATCAATAAAACAAATATGAAAAAATATTAGCCCTCGCCGGTTTGGCTCAGTTCTATTCCAGTCAAGGGCAGGTACCTTGGTTGCAGTCTCCTTCCTTGACCGGGCCCTGGTGGGAGCTCCTGTAGGAGGCAACCAATCAATGTGTTTCTCTCACATCCATGTGTCTCTCTGTCTTCTCCTCTCTCTTCCACTCTCCCTAAAAATCAATGGAAAAATATCCTTGGGTGAGTATTGACAAAAAAAAAAAAAAAAAAAAAAAATTACATGTGCAAAATCCTTGCAACATAATCACAGGAATGATAGCCCGCCATACTCAGAGGTCCTGCTCACACCCCAAGAAAAGGCATTATACACTGTGTGCATGTGGCCGAGGTGGGGGGGGGGGGAGGGGGGCGGGGGGAGGGGATTTGAGAGAGCTACATTAGAATTCTGCCTCCCAGAGCCCGCTTTCTCTTTATCAACAAAATTTTATATTTTTATGTATGATTATTGATAAAAAGCCAGTAATCTGTATCCTCTAGGTTTTGCTTCTAAAAGTGAATTTATATAACGTTTGGGGTGCATGATATCCAGTAAGCAGTACTAGTGTCTTATTTAAGGGACTGATTTTCTTCTAAGATTATTCTTCAGAAATTAGTTTTCATAGAATTATAGAGAGACTGTCAAGATGCATTAGCCTAGAGTAAATTTATCAAGCTTTACCATTTTGAATTTCTGTGAAGGAATTCACCTTCTTAAATATTTTACAGTTAATGCTATTTGTTGTGTTCAATACAATTGTGCTTACCAGATGCAGAAAATCCCAAGGCATGTGCTAAAGGATTAAATGTATAAATCTAATTATAGCATCATTTTTAAAACTACACTAAAATCAAACAGCTTCACTTATATAAGTCTGAATAAAAAATACTTTGTGGAGCATAGTATAAATAAGAAAGCATTTTATGCCTGAGTTTGGAATACAAATTCAAAGTCTTGAGGCCATGACAAATGAAAATCATAGCATCAAGAATAATTTTGAGCATATTAACACAGCTATAGAAAAAAACATTTAAAAAGAAATAGGTCATATTTTAATTAACTTAAAATTGCAAAGCTGTTAATTTTCTGTGCTCATTTATTTTAGTATTCTTCAGCTCTGATTAAGTAATTCCCTGATGTTTGAAAAGATTCCTTTCTAAGCCAATCCTTAGCAAAAGTCAAATCCACTTGGTGCGTAAGATACATTCACTCATTAGTTCAATAAATATTCAGAGATGGCAAGAGTCATTAGCTGTTCTTTGTGCAATAGTTGGAACAAAGATTAACTGGAGGTTAATGAAATATCAATGTCAATTATTTAAAATAGATTCCTATGGTGATAATGTTGATGATTTCTCCTCTTAGAGCTTTCTTCCCCCAAATCTTTGATAAAAACAGATAGACATCTTTTTTATTAAAAATGTTTAATGTTGACACTATTTCAGATGCCCAACATGCCCTCTTTACCTAATTCCACCCACCCATGCCTGCCCCTCCCTTGGCCTTCACCGCATTATTGTCCATGTCTATAAACTTTTGAATCAACAAATCTTTCTGTAGATCTATAATTCCATATTATTATATAACTATCCTATACAATAAAACCCTAATATGCAAATTGACCAAATGTGGAAGGACCAGCTATGATGGTTGCTATGACGTGCCCTGACCACCAGGGAGCAGATGCTCAATGCAGGAGCTTCCCCTGGTGGTCAGTGCACTCCCATAGGGGGAGCACCACTCAGCCAGAAGCAAGGCTCACACCTGGCGAGCACAGTGACAGTGGCAGGAACCTCTCCCACCTTCGCTGCAGGCAGGCAGTAAGGAGCGAGGGGTCCTGGACTGCAAGAGCTCCAGACTGCGAGAGGAATGTCTGACTGCCAGCTATCCCCCCCCGAGGGGTCCCGGACTATGAGAGGGTACAGTCCGGGCAGAGATATTCCCCCCCCCAAGTGCAAGAATTTTGTGCACCGGGCCTCTAGTATATGAATAAAAATACTTGCTTATTGACCCACCAATGATGACTCATTTCCTCTAGCATCACACTGTGTTCCTCTCTGTGTTTTAGAATAGCCATTCTTAACATTTGATATTGGACCAGCAGCATTGGCATCCCCTGGGATTTGTTAGAAATGTAAATGGTTGGACACTGCCCCAGATTAACTCTGAGGGTGGGGCAATCAATGTATGTCTTAACAAGCCATCCAGCCAGGAGATTCCAATGCATGTTAAATTTTGAGTACCTTTGCTCTAAAACACTAAATTATCATTCCTAGCCCAGATTATAACTAGCACATGAGGAATGAGCTAAGCTTATAGCAATTAACAATGAGTGTTGGTTCCAATGTTAACATTGATTAATAGTAAAAGCTGGGCTCCTAGAACATCATTCATTGTTTGAAAAAGAACAACATCCTTAGCCATGCCAGTAGGTAATGTAAGTATGGACAATGGAGCTTAGTGTCATTTTCCTCATGATTGCAATGATGAAATAACAATATGTAACTTACTGAGTTAGTGTGAGGCCTGATGGAGTGAATAGGTACACAAAGAAGAGAAGGTCATAAAGCCAACCAGAGAGAAAATACAGGCTACTTGTAAAGAAGCAAAAATTAAACAAATATACATAAAGATACTGATCAGAGATATAGTAAAAAAATGAATAAGAATTATAAACAAACATTGTAAAATAGTCATTCATTTGGAGAGATAAAAATGAGAATGTGATTTGGAAAGACTCCCAGGCCTTTATTTACATGGTTGATTTGTTTCTTATATAGTGTGAGTTTTTGATATTATACAGTTTTTTTAGCTTTTATTATGTGTAAAATATTTTTAAAAAACATTAAAAATACTCTATTCTTAATACAATTATTACAAACTGATCTGGATAAGGGTGAATTTGTATGAAGATTTATAGGAGTTGGTGTTTGATTCTCAAAATGGTATCTAGTCTCATTTCCTGACCCTATTTAAATTTATAAAACTTTTGCTTTATTTTTAATAATCTCAAAGATAGATAAACACATAACTTTCACATCCAGTTTTTCTAAAGATCTGAGTCTCAAAAATTATATATCTCACTAGAGACCCGATGCAGGAAATTCTTGCAATAGTAGGCCTTCCTTCCCCCGGCTGCCAGCACCGGCTTTCCTCCAGCACCAGGGACCTGGGCTTCCCTGGCAGTCCTGTCTTCGTCTGGATGGATATCCAGAAGGACATCCTGTCTAATTAGCATATTATGTTTTTATTATTATAGATGATTGTTAGCAAAAGAGCGCAGATTTAACCCGGATCTTCCTACTCTGGTCCACCATTCTTACAGTTCTAATTTACATGTAATGGCAATAATACTTAAAGTGATCCAACTTTAATAAAAATATCATTTAAAAAATACTATATATTTCAGTCAGTAACCAGGCAGTGGCAGTGTCAGCTGCCTGAAGTAAAAGGACTTCTTTTCTCTTTAATAATACAGCCTATTTATAGAACTGTGAGTCTGTTCTGATAAGGGATAGTTCATCAAAACAATAACGCTCTATTTCAGTGTACTTTGCTTGTGAAGATTTTAAGGGCACTTTATCTTTCTTGTAGACATGGTCCTTATAAAAAAAGAGATTATTCTTAACATAAATAAAATGTCAGGGTGTTTGATATTTCTTTAGTCCCCTTTAACTATGTCAGGTGTCTCAATAGCAGAATGCAAAAGATGGGAAATAGGATTGAGTTTCCCTGGCCTTTTTATTTCAGTACAGACATTGCATGCACCTGCACAAATAGTGACCACTCTTTGTGACAGCGCAGTGACAGAGAAGCTTCCTGGTGAGGAAAGTTTACAGTCATCCAACTGCAGGAAGACATGGGGCAAATGAGCTCCTTGAAAGCCGTAAGCAAATGTCTTCACCATAGATACACGTTCCCTGGACAGAGGCACCCAACTATTAATCCAAAGGCATCTGACAAGAACATCTATGTCTTAGGAAAAGTACCTCCGTGAAGAAAACTTGTTAATAGTGACTCAGCATTTATAAAATACAGCCTCATTGTCAATTACAGGGTGACTTAACAGTGTTGTTATAAACTGAGAACTTGCTGGGAATTTATGCTCAAATCAGAAATCTTCATTTCAGCATCTACACATTCAAGTCTCAGAGCATTGCTACCAGATGATTTGTGCATGGATTTTATTATTAGTAAGTAGTTTTGAATCACCCTGACACATATTAAATAAGCTAATCTTCTCAAGGAAGAAGTTTATTATTTTACCTCACTCATACACTTTTTAATGAAATAATTTTTCTGATAATGGGTTACGGCAGCTACTTCTAACATTATATTTTCTTCACTCCCTGCAATCCCTCTCCCTTAAGTTAAACAACAATTCACCACTTTAATTACATAAAATGTTTTGAAAGATTAAGTAAGGAAAGAAGGGACAGTATGTCCATGGGGGTATGCAGCGAGGTGAATCAATAACAGGTTTAATGTAAATGAGATCAAGAAACAGGTTTTGTGTTAGCATCTCGCTTCAATGTGCTCTAAAATTTTTCTATCTAAAGAATGTTTTACAGACTAGCAGCATCAACATCACCTCAGAATCTCAGGACTTACCCCAGAACTTCTAAATCAGAAGGAAATCTCTGAGACAAGTGTGGTGTATAAACTGGAGGAGAGATTGATTTGGAAGCAGGAAGATCAGCTTGGCTTCCATTGCAATAACCAGCTAAGAGATGAGAGTTTCTGAGACTAAAGTAATAACATTGAAGATGGTGAGAAGCAGGGATGATGTACAAAATCTTAATGCCTGGCATAGCATGGAAAATGGAAATTCACAATAGGTGCTATAACGATCCGAGTTGTTAGGCAGCATGGCATATTGCAAAACAGGGGAGTCTAGTGTGAGGATATATTTTGAATTTATATCTCATACACTTTGCTTATAGATTGGATAGAGGATGTGTTTTCATGTTAAATGATACTTGAAGGGCAATTTTAGCAAACATGTCCTTTGGAGGGCAAGGGAACTCAAATAGAAATATCCAGGTAACTCCACTAGGAAAGATATCTTACTCACTAAAGGTAGAAATCTAAAATAGATCATAAAGAAGGTACTTGACAAATATCAACACTCATACTATGCTGAAAGAGAATTGCTGAAATCCCTAATCTTTTTTGATCCACAGATCTCCTTTTTAGAACAGATTTATAAAGTTATGAAATAAAAATACATTTCATATGAAATCTATAATTATACTAACAGTTAATATACATTCATATAAATCTATTTCTTAACTTATATATTAAATAAGAAATAGTGTCAGTTCTAACACCAATTATAATATCAAAGTACCAATTAGGTCATTTTGAGATATCTGTAACAACTTTAAGCTTAGATGAAAATATGTGATTTATATTGGTGACAAGTAATAGTTAATGCTAATATTTTTGTAATTATTGTCTACTTTCATTTAGGAAATGTGTAAGTTTGAGTAGTGGACATTTGTTTCTATCCAAAATGTCCATGGAAACATTTGATCCACACCAAAAAGGTATTGATATTGGCTTCTCTCCAAAATGCGTGAAGACATTTGGTCCAGGACAAAAGTATCCTTGAATAGGCTGCCTAGGCAAGTAGGATTATTATTTGCAATGCATCCACAATGCTATTATTGGACCAATGAAACATGATGGCAATTTCATATATTAATTCTGTAAACCAAAAGTATAAATAAACATAATGGACATTTTGTAAGTGTGGATGGTTTTTTGCTGTTGTTGTTTGTTTGTTTGTTTGTTTGTTTGTTTTTTTTAAGTGTGGATGTTTTTGACAGGACCAAATTTCAGAGACATTTTGGCATAGACCGTATATCTCCATGGAAGTTTCGGGCACGACCAACTTTCAAGAACCAATGTCTCAGTAGATATTCGGGACATGACCAAATGTCCTACAAGGAAAAATGTCAATTAGAAAATAGTGAACAAAAAAAAGATTATTTTTCCTGCAGCCAAGTTATGATTCCTCTGAATTCCATGCATGTTCAAGTTCTGGTGCTGGCTGTACTGTCCATGTTTATGCTGCCTGACTGTCCTTTCTCACAGTGTTATAGTTAATATTGAAGTATAATGGAGTTTAATATTGAAGATTGTGAAAAGAAAGCCACATACCAATGACCTAAGATTGCTGGAACATAGAGGCAGAAGGACGGGAACACAGTGAAGAAACCAACTTCTCAAAAAATCACAAGCTGAGGGTTATTTGTTAAAGTCTAAAAGTGGCAAGAATCATTTTACTTATAATGAGTCTCTGACCATTACTAAAAATTTCACCGAAAAAGTGCTTTTATTTGCAAAAGACAAAAGAGCTTTGCAATATTCCCTTTGTCATTGATTTTGCTTCCAGAGTTATGAATATTTAAGAGCATTAATAGTATGCACAATAGGCACATATTTGTACTTGTCTAAAATATAAACTTATTGGCTATTTTATAAAATTATGTCTATGTAAGAAAGAATATTCATAGTGTAGTCATAACTTAACAATATATGTCATTCAATGAAAATTTATTCAGTCAGTGTGCCAAGAAAAATATTGAATGAAATAGATGTTTTCATAGTTTATGAACCAGAGAAAGGGAGTGAATTAAACACAAAACCCTAGGAACTACTTCTGAATATAGCAGCAAGAATTCTTTGGTTGGTCAGTTGCCTTAATGTTTATGGTTCATTGGTTTAATTATAGTCTTTCAAAAATGGTTTTATCATAAAGGAAAATGTTTGAAGGGCAAAAGACATATATGAAAATGTCTGCTTATATGCTTATAAAACCATGAAGAATAGCATTTTTTAAAAAAAAAAAAATCCTCACCCTAGAATTTTGAGAGAGAGAGAGAGAGAGAGAGAGAGAGAGAGAGAGAGAGAGAGAGAAACATTGATTGTTGCCTCCTGTAGTTACTCTGTCTGGGGATCAAACCCAAAACCTAGGTGTGTGCCATGAACAGGAATCAAAACCAATACCTTTCCATGTATGGGATGATGACACTCCAACTGACTGAGCCACACTGGCCAGGGCAAAAGCAGTATTTCAAAGAGCTTTATAAAAACAGTAGAGACTTGATGAACGAAATTCATACAAGAGTAGGCCTTCCTTCCCCTGGCTGCCGGCACTGGCTTCCCTCTGGCACCCTGAACCAGGGCTTCCCTCGCAGCCCTGGCTTCATCCTGAAGGTCGTCCAGAAGGATGTCTGGAAGGATGCCCAATCTAATTAGCATACTATGCTTTTATAATTGTAGATAAGAGAAAGCCCAGCCAGCATGGCTCAGTGGTTGAGCTTTGACCTATGAACCAGGAAGTCATGGTTTGATTCCTGGTGAGGGCATATGCCCAGGTTACACGTAGGTCCCCAGTGCAGAGCATGCACAAAGCAGCCAGTCAATGATTCTCACTCATCATTGATGTTTCCATTTCTCTCTTGTTCTTTCTTCCTCTCTGAAATTAATAAAAATATATTTTAAAATATATAAGAGAAAGTGAATATTAAGAAGACACGCAGAAGAGGAAATTTTAATTGTTCTTCACTTCACAATTAAAAAGGTTCTTTAATTTTTAAAGTTTACTTTTTATTTTGTAGGTTTTTCCCAAATTAAAATGTTAACATTCATAATTTAAGCTTTGTTATTTTGTTGAAAAGTAAATTTTAAAAAATTTCTAAAGTCAGAACCAGCTGTAATTATAAACATAAATACATAATTTAGTTTTATACATTTTTACTTAAAATTTCTGTCTTTGATGCCAAATTCTCAAAAGCCAACATAGCCTCACAACACAAGGAAGATACTGCTAAGTATATTTAACTAGAGGCCTGGTGCACAGAAATTTGTGCACTGTGGCGGGGCGGGGGGGCGGGGGGGAGGGTCTGTCAGCCGGGCCTGCCCCTTCTCACAGTCTGGGAGCCCTCAGGGGATGTCCTACTAGGGAGTCCTTCTGTGGGAGACAATTGGGCTGATCACCCCTATTACCCCATTGCTGCTGCCACTGCTGGCTGCCATAGCTGCGAGGCCTGAGCCCCAGGCCTTGCATCCACTATGGCTTTGTCCGGATGGACATCTGGAAGACATCACCCTAATTAGCACATTACCCTTTTATTAGTATAGATGATATTAAGCCAAATATCTTTCAGATTTCCACATAATCAGAGTAGGTGAAAGTTGATATACAATTTGTGCTGAGTTTTGCAAATTTCCCCAAATAATTTGTCCAATAAAATCTCCTCTCTACTATATATACATTCTGTACCTTGTTTCAATTGATAAAGCTTATTTTTATTTAGTTTTTATAGATTATTATGAACACCTGGAAGATGTAGAGCACTGAACATTAGTTCAATTGTTAACTTGAGAGAAATATTATTCTTGTTTAACTTTTGTCTTCAGATGATAGACTCATGTTTTACTTAAACTGAGAAGTATATATTTTTCATAATTGAAGAAGTAAATCATTTAAAAATTCTACTTTCATTTAAATACATTATTTCCATTTTACTAATATATTTATTGTGTGAAGTCCACATTTCTTTTCTATCATCATAAGCTTTAAATTTATTTTCACTGATCAATTGCTAATATAATTTCAGGGTCAACCTGTCCATCTGTCTATTAATTTGTCTGTCTATCACCTATCTATTAATTGAGATTTATTTTAGTCTATAATGGTTAATCTGCAATTATATTTGTAATTATATTTTCTCATCGCTTTCCACTATGTCCATATGTTTTGTATTCCAGAAAGCCTGATGAAGATCCTTTTCGCCCAATTTCTCTCATGAGCATGAAAAACTTTTTCAACCTCCTTGAATTATAGTATAGATTCATCTATAAAATGAGAATAACTATATTTCACAAGATTGTTAAACTCATTTAAATATATATATATCGATAATAATAAAAACATAATATGCTAATTAGACAGGATGTCCTTCTGGACGATCTTCCGGATGAAGCCGAGGCTACAGCTGTGGGATAGAGGAAGCCACCATGGCTACGAAGGAGGGATCCAGGCAGCCACCACAGCCTACTCATGCACGAATTTCATGCATTGTGTCTATATATATTTGCATTGATTTCAGAGAGGAAGAGAGAAGGAGTGGGTGAGAGAGAGAGATAGAAACATGAATAATGAGAGAGAATCATTGATTGCCCCCCTCCTGCATGCCCTGCCCCAATTAGGCATTGAGTCCACAACCTGGGCATGTGCCCTGACTGGGAATCAAACCATGACCTCCTGGTTCATAGGTCAATGCTCAACCACAGAGCCACACTGGCTTGGGCTATTAAACTCACTTAATGAGATAGAGACTGTCAATATTTATAATCAATAAATGCCAGTTTAATATTTTCATTATCAGTATTCTACAAAGTAGCTAAATTTATTTTATTGGGGCCCTGGGTATTTATCTTAGATCTCTGTGTGTTACAAATCATTTTCATATACATTTTCTATGAGAATAAAGTAAAGCAAATTGAGTTCCTAATGGTGCTTAGTCTGTCCCATTGGAGGGAAATGAATGCTTTCTAACGTTTAAAAGTAAAGTTTGATATATAGCTGCCAGAAGCAGTTATGCATAAGATAAATGAGGCTTCAAATTTCACAGCCAACTGTTCTCACCTAATCTTAAGTGATACTTCTCCTCTACCAAGATTCTGCCACATTTACCTTATGTTCTCTAGAGTGTTCCAATCTGATTCCTGCCTTAGAGGGTCTGCCCTTCATGTTCCCATCTGGAATGCTCTTCTACCATCTTTCTTTGGATAAATCCGTGCTGTCCAATATGGTAGTAAGTAGCCATATGTGCCTATAAGAATTTAAATTCAAGTGTCTCAACATCAATTAAGTAAACCTATTAATTAATTAATTAATTAATTAACCTGTTCCTCCACTAGAAGAAAGGCATCAGAAACACTGTGACCTTTTCTGTCTTGTTGGCTGATACATATCCACGAGTATGCTAGAAAATATTGAAAATCCGACTCGTTGGTAGAGGAAAAAAAAGCCCAGATTCCCCTTTACCCTGGTGTAATATTTCCACCATGGCCATTGGCAAGCTAGCAATGTTAAAGCACGAAACATGAAGCTGGAAAGAGATGCAGCAAGCTAGTGTGAACTGGCTCTAGCATGCTACTTTGTATCTATTGACAGGAAAGGCACTTAGTAAGACATTTAATAAAGGCTCAATGTATTTTTAATCAACGGCAGGATAAGTAAATGTAAGTATTGAAAGTCTTAATTCACTCTTTAATTTTACTTGAAATCTGTATACATAAAACCCTAATATGCAAATAGACCGAAAGGCGGAACAACCGAACAACCAAATAACTGATCGCTATGACATGTGCTGACCACCAGGGTGCATGCACAAAACATGGTGGGCATTGGCAGTGGCAGGATGGTGGAGCAGGTGAGCCAGGGTGCCAGACCAAGGTGGGGCACCAGTCACTGTCAGCAGGGCAAGTCTCTGGTGCTTACTGAAAATTCTTTGCTCCCATGCACTGCGGTCCTACTGGGCACTCACACCTGTTGCTGGCACCGGAGCCACTGCTTGCACCCACTGCTGGCCCCCAGTGCCAGCTCCAATTGCTCGTCACTGTCAGCGGGTACCAACGGTGGCTGCTGGCCCCGATCACCCCTCAGGGCTTCTCCACCTCCTCCTGCTCCTGAGGGACTATTGGGGCCAGCTGTCGCCTCTCGTACTTGCTGCCAGCAATGGCTTCGCTCACACCCGCTGCCGGCACCCAGCGCTGCCCCCAATCGCTGTGCTGTCAGTGGGTGTGAGTGGTGGCTGCTGGCCCAAATCACCCCTGAGGGCTTCTCCACCTCCCTCTGCTCCTGAGGGGCAATCAGGGCAGCAGCTGCCACTTGCACTCACTGACAGTGCCAGCCCCGCTTGCAACTGCTGCTGGCACTGGCCCCAATCCCTCCGTGCTGTCAGTGAGTGCGAGCAGGGTTGGCAGTCAGCACGTGGGAGCGGTGGCAGTGGGAGCAGGGCTGCCAGCAGTGAGGAGACCAGGGGCCATGGCAGGAGGGGCAGGGCGGGGCACGGAGGATGGGCTGAGACCTGCCCCTGTGCCCACCGCAGCCTCGTGGCCCACAGTTCCTTACAAGGTGCACAAATTTGTGCACCAGGCCCCTAGTTTTTACATACCAATTTTACATGTCAGTAAATTTTACATCATGTTTAAGTATCAGTCTCTTTTTAATTAGTGTATAACAATTTCTCCATATGATGTTTATTAGCCACTCTATGTTGAAAGCAATTTATTTTCAAAGATAAGATTTGTCTAATTACAAATATTTTTAATAAGTGAAAAAACTATCACTTTGAATTACTCATTAGAGTTTGAAAACTTAGGGAAACTATTACATATTAAAATTTGTTGGGCATTTTATCAAATGCACTCATTTTTATAAAGAACAGCATGTTTCCATCCATGATACTTTTGTATGGCTTCTTGAATTAGAGCAAGCCTATTTTCTAGTAGTTGCTACTGTTGATGATCTACCCTGGAGATCCCAGGCCCACCTCTGAGTCCCCTCCACCTGTGCACATTATTTGGTAACTGTTACATTTTCTACCTGCAGTGCTTTTCTACAAACAAAACAAACTCCCAACTAAATCTTCAGATTTAACCACTAAATCTTCAGATTTAACCACCAATTAATTTAACTTTCTATTAATATTCCTTTTAATTAATTTAACTTCCTTTTAAAACCCAAATTTGGAATTTCACACACACACACACACACACACACACACACACACACACATTCACATATACATACTTAATATATTTAGTTGTTTAATTTTTTTTTTTCCTCTCGGAGAAAGGGACTGGTGTCTAGATAATCAGTTTTATTGACTCAGCACTCAACACAGTATGTGTCCCAGGATTTTTGCTTCATAAACTCATCAAAAAAATAAATTAACAAAAATCATTGAGAGCAAATACATCCCAATTGAAACAGAATATCATCTGTTTGTTATTTTCAGTCACAATGTTTCCTTAAATATACAAAGTACTTTGCTAACCTAGAAGACTGAGGTTCTTCCTCACGCTCCATGACGTCCTGCAAAGAACAAGCAATTAAGGCTGTAATCCAACCTTTTCCAGCGGGATGCAACACAGGCAGATCTCGCAAGAGAGTCGTGTGAAGAGAGATGTCAAAAGCTACTGGAAATAATTTTTACCAACAATAGTTGAATTAGTTTGTAAGGAAGATTACTGTGGTTTTCAGCCACATTCATGGATGAAGAAGGCCCCTACCTGGTGATAAACTCTATCCTCTGGAACCCCTGCTGTCCAGGAGGAAATCTTAGAATTTAAAGCAGTTTTCTCATGAGAGACACAGCCTTCTTTTTTTTTTTTTTTTTTTTTTTTTTTTTTTTTTTTTTTTTTTTTTTTTTTTGCATAAGGCTTCCCACAGCTAAGCTAGACTGCTCCAAGAATCCTTCCAGGATCTCCTGCTTCTTCTTTCAGAACTTTCTTTTTCAGAATTACCTCTTTATTATGGCCTTGTGTTCTCTCTCCTCCATCTCTCCCGCTCTCTCGCATTCCCTTATGTTGGGATTCTGGATCCAGCACAGGGCATTATTCTTGAGATCCTCCTCCTTCAAAAACTCTCTGATCTTGCATATTTTATTACCTGTTTACTACCTATCACTTCTTACAATCAAGCTTAAAATGGAATGAAAACAGACATGGTTTGAGCTATTAGGCATCGTATTATTTTAAATCATTACACACAAAAAAAATTTACTCATATTATTGGGATTGCTACTTATTTTATTTTTTCATCCTCACCAGAGGATATTTTTTTCCATTGATATTTAGAGAGAGTGGAAGAGAGAGGGAAAGACAGAGAGAAACATCGATTTGAGAGAAACACATCAATTGGTTGCCTCTTGCAAGAGTCCCGACCAAGACCAGGGAGGAGCCTGCAACCAAGGTATGTGCCCTTGACAGGAATGGAACCCCTGGACCCTTCGGTCTGCAGGCCGATTCTCTATCCACTGAGCAAAACTGGTTAAGGCATTACTTAGTTATTTTAATTGATAAACGCAAGCTTTTAAGGCAAACAAGTCTATCCAGTTCTATGATTTGCTGAAATATAATAGAGATAGGATGCTTTAGTTTGCTACCCAATTCTCTTCACTCTTGTGAAACCGAGTGGAAAGTTGGCTTGTGACGCAGTCCAGTCTGAAATCAACTTAAGGATTGATTAACGAAGGGAACAAACTCACCCAATATTTTTAAGTCCCAAGAATGCATGTATGTACTCACTTTCTAAATATGCAGCATCCTGACAGTGTGCGCTGGCTTTCTCATTATTCAGAACTTATATTTGTTTATTATAGGATGCCCACAGGTATCAGTACATTTCCTCTTCTATACTAAATAGCCACTTTGGTGAGAGATGAAGTAGAAAAACACCACAATGCTTACTGTATTTGGATTTGTGAAATATCACAAAGTTGTTTTTCTCTGAGAGTGGAGAGGCATGCCCTCATTTCTAATTCCTGCTATTGCATCAACTTATCCACATACCATTTTCTACCTTCTTTGGATGTCAAGTAAAAATAAACCAGATAGATGATTGACTTCTTCATTTCTGGCTGCTCTGTGATAGTCCAAAGGATTATTATTGAAGTTCTTCAAAATGTCTGCGTGCTTGTAAGAATGTGACACTCTAGTCAGAGTTGGAGAGTTGTTTCTTGGTTCCTGGTAGCCTCTCTAAGCTTCTTTTCAATTTCCTTTTATGTAGAATCTAATGAACAAAGTAAGCTAACAAACAAAATAGAAACAGACTCACAGATACAGAGAACATATTGACAGTTGTCAGAGGTGAGAGGATGGGGGAGGCTGTTTGAAAAAGGTGAAGGGATTAAGCAAAGAAAATAAATTCATAGAAACTGACAACATTATGGTGATTATCAGAGGTCAAGAGGGTTGTGGGGGAGGTAGAAGCAGGTAAAGGGGGGATAAATGGTGAGGGAAGGAGACTGGACTTTGGGTAGTTAAAACACGATGCAATGTACGGATGAGGTATGACAGAATTGTACACCTGAAACCTGTATAATTTTATTAACCAATGTCACCCCAATACATTTAACAAAAGTTAAAAAAGTTTATTTCATGGGGTTGATATTTCAAAATGTATAGGAAATTTGTGAGTCTTTTTTTAGTTTTACTCTAAGGGAAATTTTGTTCTCTTTCTTTGATAATTTTATTAATTTAAGTAAAGTAAGAAGAAAGAGTTGAGGACATGTGAACTAAGTCTCCACCTTCCCCAGTGATACCTGAGCATATCCCATATTTATTACAGGTTGATGTCAGTTCAATGCCACTTCTTTGGCCTTAGAGTGTAAACTGTCTAACAATGTCATGTTTTTAGGTACAACTGAGAGATATTTAACTAATTTTTTCCACTGAAATGGAAGATTTCCTGGGGATTAGTACTTTTTGACAGCAGAGAAGTATAAAAATTATTTGGAAAGTAAAGCAAGGTTTTCCCCCAGGATGGGTGAAGTGAGACTGCTATTGCTGAGAGTCTTGCTGCAATCTGAAAGGCCTTCTAGACTGAGAAGGGCCAGATTTTGCACCCCCCCCCCCCCAAAAAAAATGGCATTTTACAATATCAGTTATTTAAGCTGGTTATTTTTTTTAACTGAAGACTCAGATAAAACCCTTACCTGCCTAAAATAATTCAGATAGAAAAATCTGCTTAAAGAAAGGGAGCTATTCACTTTAGAATATTCAGATGAGCATGTAGGAATAATGTATGCCAGTCAGGGAGGATCCAAGCAAGCCTATTTGTTAGACTTATCTCTCTGTCCAATTGTTTCTCCGTGGCCTAGCAAAAATTTGTTTACCACATATTTGCTCTTTCTGATCTACCTGTAAATTGCCTATTTTTCCCTTGAAATCCCAGACACTGCCTCCCTCTCCTCCATCTATAATGGCCTATGAAATCCAACTACACAATCTGTCCTGGAGTCTCATATTCTGATGGAACCCCCATGTATACATACGTAATGAATTAACTAACAGCCACTCTGGATATAAACAAATCTCTTTGTGAGTGCAAAGGGGTTCAGAACTGGCCTCCCCAAGATGTACCACTTCCACATGTGAATTATTTTGAGCTGAAGGCAATTGAGAGAGACCCTGTGTGCTCACAAGAAACTTCAACCTCTTCCTTAAAATGTTTAAATTAAGGGCCTTGCCCATGATAACAGTTATCAACAGATATCACTTTTATGATATATACTAGAGGCCCAGTGCACAAAAATTTGTGCAACCGGGGTGGGGGGAATCCCTCAGCCTGGCCTGTGCCCTCTCGCAGTCTGACACCCCACAGGGGATGTCCACCTGCTGGCTTAGGCTAATCCCCGGGGGATCGGGCACAAGCTGGCAGTCAGACATCCCTCTGGCAGCCCGGAAGCCCTTGGGCGATGTCCACTTGCCAGCAGGGAGCAGGCCTAAGCTGCAGTTGGACATCCTTAGCGCTGCTGAGGAGGTGCGAGAGGCTCCCACCACCACCGCTGTGCTGGCAGCTGTCAGCCAGGCTTGTGGCTAAGCAGAGCTCCCCCTGTGGGAGTGCACTGACCACCAGGGGGCAGCTCCTGCATTGAGCATCTGCCCCCTGGTGGTCAGTGTGTGTCATAGTGACCAGTCATTCCCAGCCGTTCTTCTGTTAGGGTCAATTTGCATATTACCCTTTTATTATATAGGATAGGGCAAGGCAAATGTTTAATTAGTGAACATCTGCTCTTACTATTTTGCAAATAACCTCCCTTCCTTCTGCAGCCCCAAGGTGTCTTATCTCATCCTTAATGCAGAATGGCACAGATCCTTTACTCTCCTTTTCTGTCTCTGAACCTCTCATGTATGTGGGATT
Source organism: Myotis myotis (assembly GCF_014108235.1). NCBI lineage: Eukaryota > Metazoa > Chordata > Mammalia > Chiroptera > Vespertilionidae > Myotis > Myotis myotis. The sequence continues at coordinate 204,482,612 of NW_023416324.1, read as the reverse complement.
TCCATATGTATGTGTATAATTAAATTTGCTTATTTTCTCTTGCTAACCATTTTCATGTCTATTTGATTATTAGACCAGGCAAATGAACATAAGGAGGATAGCGGAAAGTCTCCTCCCCCTGACAAACTCAATATACTCAATATGTAGCAGTTCAACTCCTTTCTGCTTGATTCGGAATGTTAATCAAAATAATTTCAATACATATTCAAATAAAAAGTTGATTAAATATATTTGATTAAATTGGTAAATTTAAATATGTAAGATGTCAGTGTTAAATCTAATGTTAATACTCTGTGGATTAAAGATATGTTAGGAAAATTAAAGTGTCACAAGAAGGAATTATTTGCAATACTTCATCAAACATAATACAGTTTCAGAGTACTATGCTTTATAATGGAAGTTAACTATCCTACTGTAACTCTTGCATTTCAATGAATTCCAAGGTAATCCGAATCAGTGAAACAAATGCAAATTTTGTGTCTTGGCAGAAATGATCATGGATTTCAGCATTCTACTTTCCATTTGGTGATTTGATTAAATTTCTTATATACTTTAAGGATCACACCCTTATCTGGATAGCTACTTGAACATTTTTTATGAAGATAAAATTAGAAAGAAAAAATTTGAATACTTAAAATAAAATGTTTTCCTTGACTATTTGGTTTATTCACTCAAAGAGACAGATTTATAACATATAAGAAAACAAAAACAAGTCTAGTTTCTGCAGCCTATTCTCATAGATACTTCAAATAAAATAACTCTTGTGGACTGAGTTACCCAGATCAATCTAGGAAGATTTCCTTTTTGATATATGTGTTTATGCCTGGCCTCTAAAGATGTGTTCCTTCAAAAATAATTTATCATATTTGTTGACTCAAGAACTAATTGGTGTTATAAATAACATATGCACTTGCAATATTTTCCACTTGGATAAGTACATTTATTTTTTATGTGCCTTCAGATTGTGTTCTGTTTGTACACTCCTGGGAAAACAGGACTGCCAGCTGCTTATGTCTAGAAAAGAACAAAATGTTGATAAATGAGAAGAAATAGAGTTCATAGTAAATAGTTTTTATGTACCATATTTTAGGAAGTAATTTATTTTTGTGTTTTCTTTATATATATGATATCAGTAAGAGTCTATATTCTTTGCAATGGGATGCTGAATATAATTTTTTAGAAAAAAGATTTTCAATGACTATTGCCTATGGGGGGAGGGGTAGGTATTTCCACAATTAAAAGGACATAGAAAAAAGAAAACATTTTTAGCATTATAGTGTTCTAAATGTGCTGAAACCGGTCTTACTATTCATTGTGTTGTTGCCCACTGTTATGATGTCATAAGTGGAATACCAGTGTACAGAAAATAGACACCCTTAGGCCTCGGGGCAGCTAAACAAGTTCCAAGGCCATCACGTTTGCTTTTTATGTTTATACTAGAGGCCCAGCACATGAAATTCGTTCACAGGTATGGTTCCTAAGCCTGACCTGCGATCAGGGCCATCTTCCCCAGATGCTGGCAGCTGGCCCAGCCCCCTGCTGCCACCCACCCCTGGTTCCCGGTTCGCCATTGAGAGATTAGATCCTGCTGGCTGGAGGTAGGGACCGAGAGGTCAGCTGTTCCTGCCTGCTCTCTGGCCCTGTCCCCACTGCAGGTCACCCTCTGTGTGTGGGGCAACCAGTGGGGTGGGGGTCTTGGCCTGGCACCACCTGTGCCCCCTGCCATCCACCGCAGTTCCCCATTCGTCATTGGGCTATCTGAGCCTGATGGCCAGTCGGGGAAGGACCGAGAGGTGGTTAGTGCACCTCATAGTGACTGGTTGAGTGGTCATTCTTCCATTACGGTCAATTTGCATATTACCCTTTTATTATATAGGATAGTCTATTCTCATTAGTTCTGGTAGTGATGTTCTATAGAGTCTCCCTGTAGTGAAAAGGGATTCATTCAGATGTTTGTTTTTTTCTTTTTGTAATGCTAGTGCCTGACTTAAGGCTTGATTGCCTAGGCATCCACTGCAAAGACTCCTGTATGAAATAAAACACATTCTCAGCTACAAGGACAAAAGAACCAGCTGGCAGCTGGCCCAGCCCCCTGCTGCCACCCACCCCTGGTTCCCGGTTTGCCACCGAGAGATTAGATGCTGCTGGCAGTATCTTTGTTGTAAAGGTATTGGTTGATATCAGTAAATGACCATTGGGAGACCTGTTTGTTTTCTATTCTAGTGCATTAAAGTCTTGCTTTTATGTTTTAAATTCCCCAATAAAGAGTGAGCCCAGTAAACCCTAGGCTCCCACCTTTGACCCTAATAAAGGCAGCACTCCAGGCCCACACACTCTCACTCTCTACCAAAGACCTCTATGTGGTCCCTGGGGGTGCTGTGAATTTTCCAGGTTTTGTAAGTAATAAATCTGTATTTGTTCAAACTTTCCTAATGGTTATTGTTGAAGGGAGTCTTGTAACCGTAAGAACCACAAGGCTGGTCCAGCCACAACATTGGTTATTGATGGGCTCAGACCAACAGAAAATACTCCATGAATTCTCAGTTAGTGAATAGTAATCCACTACTTCCAGAGGAAATACAGTTAAATTCCCGTGAGCCTCTGGTCACAACATTTTTATCAATTGATCAACACATAATCTCATTTATGAGTATTTTTATTTAAAAAAATATCTTTGTTTAGGACTTAGGGGAATGACCTGGGTTTGTGTCTTAGTTGTTTGGACCACAAAACAAAGTACCAGAGACTGGGTGACTTATAAAAAAACAAATTTGATTCTCACAGTTACGCAGGCTAGAGTCCAAGATCAAGATACCAGCATAGTCCCATTCTAGTGGGAGCCTTCTTCCTGGTTTATAGCCTGTACCTTCTCTATGTCCTTAAGTAGTGGAAGGTGTTCAGGATCTTTCTGGAGCTCCTTTTTATAAGGAATTAATCCCATTCATGAAGGCCCCACCCTCATGGCTTAAGCACTTTCCAAAGACACTATCTACTAATACCCTCACATTTGGCATTAGGATTTCACCATATGCATTTTAGGGAAAAACAAAGATCCAGAACATAGCAGTTTATATTTCAACATCCATTCAATAATTGTTGGCTTCAGGGTGTTATTAATATGTTATTGGTGAATGTGAATTTTAAACACATCCTCGGGTTATATGTAATTTATTTACAATCTTTTCTAATGTAAATACTTTGAAATAATGAGACATACTGATGAAGAGAACCTTAACATATACTTTGTTGTAATTTCAGAATAAGGATGACTTTTTTTTTTAAATCCTTATTGCTGAGGATATTTTATTTTTAATTGATTTGAGAGAGAGAGAGAAAGAGAGAAACATTGATGTGAGAGAGATACATTGGGGCCGAGGATTGAACCTGCAACCCAGGTATGTGCCTCTGACTGGGAATCAAGCCTAAGATCCTTTGGTGTATGGGCTGATGCTCTAACCATTTGGCACACTGTTCAGGGTATAAATATCCTATCTAATAAAAGACAAAAGGGTAATTGACCGTACCTTCGCTATGCTTCTCATTGGCTAATCAGTGTCATATGCAAATTAGCCACCATAAAAATGGCTAATGGGCGGCTGGGCTTAGGCGGCGCGATCACGTCACCTAAGCCGCGCCCCACCCGGGACCCCCGTGTGCCCCCAAAGCCCCTGTCGCCTAAGCTCCACCCCCAGCCAGGACCCCTGTGTGCCGCCTAAGCCCCGCTGCCAGCTGGGACTCCATGGCGATCCCAGAGCAGGAAAGTTCCCCACAGGCAGCACCCAGCAGGGCCTGCCTCCAGTCTCTGCAGTGATCCGGTGATCCATGAGCAGGATGGCGCAGCCTGCAAGCAGCACCCCACCCTGGCCACAGCTCAAGGGAGAGAAAAACACGTAGTGGAGGCCAGGAGCCTGAGAGATCAACACAGAGGGGCGCCTGCTCCAAGCCTCCATAATGTGGCTGGGGGCAGCAGACACACACACACACACACACCCACACACAGAGCACCTGCACTGAGCCTCCAATGCGGCTGGGTGCAGGCCCCCAGCGGACACACACACACACACAAGACACCTGCTTTGAGCCTCTGCTGCCAGACTGTGGCCGTCAGTAGGGCATCCATTGAGGGCTCCTGGACTGTGAGAGGGGCAGGCTGGGCTGAGGGAACCCCACCCTCCAGTGCACAAATTTCATGCTCTGGACCCCTAGTTTTTATATAAATAGAAATAAAGTTACTTTTCCCTGAAAGTGTTTCAGAGAATCCCTTTTGGCTTAATCATATTCTAATAATTTCTTATTACAGAATTGGGAAAAAGTTTACAGTAATTCTATAGTTACTGGCAATTAAGAAATATATATAGGCAAAAGTAGGCTTACAGTTGTGAGCAAGCAAAACACAGTCTTTTCTTGTATTATTATTTATTTATTATTGTATTATTTTCTATTTTAACAACTGCCAACCTACTTTTGCCCCATCATGTATGTATTTTGGGGAGGGGTATGAGGAGCTGTATGATGTCCAGCAGGGGATGTCAGAACCCCAAATAAAATATTTATGTTATGTACTCATTCTAATACACTTTTTCAAACTAGTGAGTGAAATACCTCTATATTATTAAAAAATGGCTAAGAAATGTAAACTATGACTATGTGCTTCCATATAACATTTCAAGTAAACTTATGTGTTAGAGGAGGCGTAGACTTTCAAAATAGACTTATCTTGACTATAGGTTTTGACTTTCATCAGTGAAAATTTGGTGCCATTCTCTTCTAGCCTGGAAAGTTTCTGTTGAAAAATCATCTGATAGTTTTGTGGGAGCACCCTTGTACATAACTAACTGCTTCCCTCTTGCTACTTTTAAGATTATCTCTTTGTCTTTAACATTTGGCATTTTAATTATGACGACGTATTTCAGTGTGAGCCTCTTTGAGTTCATCTCGTTTGAGATGCTCTGCTCTTCCTGGATTTGTATTCCTATACCCTTTGCTTGGTTAGAGAAATTTTCAGTCATTATTTCTTCTAAACATTATTCTTTTAAAATAAATGCAATGAAGGAACAATCAATTTTCATGTGTAGTATATGGGAAACATAACCTTCAAGCTACAATTTCTACCCATACCATCTGCTTTTATTTATTAAGAGTCTATTTGATCAGAATCATGTGGGTAATTGCTTCAATCTTTCATGTTACATGTCATTTTTCAAGCACAGTTCTAAAAAAAAAGAGCAACAAAATGAAAATAAATTGGCCTTATTTGGAAAAAATATCAGAGCCTAATTTTTTCTTCAACCACAATTAATTTAGCAACACGTTTGCTTTCATTAATCAATGCTTGTTTTAAAAATAAATACATATCCATTTCTCATATTCAAACTGATATGTTACAATTGTTGATATTTCATTTTTTAAATTAGAATATTTTTGTATGTCTTTTTAAAGTTTAATTGAAGAGTAAAATGTAAGGTTATTGCCTTTAATTATGAAAATATATACATGTGTTGTTATTAGAAGAAAACAATAAAAATCACCAAAGAAAGTTTAGGTTGAGGTTTCTCAAAACAAGAATGAAACCTCAAGAAAAAAGGATGGAAGAACTACAATGATAAGGAAGGTCTTGGGTCGATCATGTTTCAGATTTATTTTTTAATATTTTTAAATATATTTTTCTATTGATTTCAGAGAGAGGAAGGGAGAGGGAGAAATAGGAACATCAATGATGAGAGAGAATCATTGATTGGCTGCCTCCTGCACTCCCTACTGGGGATCGATCCCACAACCGGGCATATACCCTGACTGGGGATCAAACCCTGACCTCCTGGTTCATAGGTCGATGCTCAACCATTGAGCCACACCAGCCTGACTCTTTTGGCCTTTTAGTTGTGAGAAGGGCCTCTATATTTCTGGAAGTGCAGCTGTAAAATTGTAAAAGTAAATTGAGCTAAAGGAATCTCCACTATTCATGCCAAATCATTTAGCAGCATTTTAAATCATCATTTGAATAATTTATACATGGTAATTGTCATGATGTGATGTGGGGCTTGTAATTATTGGCAGCTTTTTTAAAATTAGGTTTCCAGGCTTAATTTTAGATAATAAATCCAAGGTTAAAGCTCAGGGAGACTAGTCTATGAACCTTAAGCCAATGTTTTTAGTAGAGTCAAGTACAGCTGGCCTTAGTCAGCATCTTTCAACCACAGGTCCTAATTCTAAACGTCCTGACTCGTTACAGACACTGTGAATACTCAGTGTACATAAACTCACCTTTCATTATGTATTTATCACTCTGTTTAATTTGAAATAATCACAGATCTAAGTAACTCTTCATTAAAATGCAAAGACTTTATAGAAGAGAAAAGACAAAAAATCTTGACTCTCCTACAGATCTAAAAAAATCAATAATCATTAAATATTTTATTTAATTCTTTTAATGAGGAAACCAGGAAGATATAATTGGGCAGGAGAACATGAGAAGAGCAAACATATTAATACAGTTTTGTGAAATTTCTCAAAGACAATAAAAGAGTTTAAATCAATGCATAGTTGCCTGACAGTGCAGAAACAATGAATAACTAGAATCAGGTTACCTGGAAAGAGGTATCTTCCAGGCAATGCATGGTTTTCATTGAATCACATCATTTTTTCTATAACTATTTTGTCATTAACACTAAGATAATAAGTCTGTTACTTTTCTTCACCTAATTGAGGTTCGCCGGATGTTCAGATTACAATATCCATGATATGCAATGTTCTGATTGTTGAGGTGATTGATTAAAATAGATGTTAATCAGTACAGATCAGGGGTCCCTGAGAGACTGAATATATTAAAAAGTGGCCATGCTACATATCACAATAGACTTCTGACAACCATTACAGTAACCAAGCCAGGAAACCACCCCATAACCTGGAAAGCAATCAACCCAGATGAGTTTGACAATGACCATCTGTTTTCATTCACAATTCCAACTCAGGACAAAATATTCTAAGCTGAAAATGTTCCCCAAACCACCAGTCACATAGGACAACCTGTTTCTAGTTAACAGGGCTCAGGGTATCCTAATGTAGGTGGGAATGATAGCCACCAGAATTGGCACTTAGTCTTTACAGGTAAAGCACTTAGTCTTTACAGGTAAAGCGAATAATTACACTGGGTACTGAGCCCCCCCCCCCCCCCGCCCCACCCCCCACCACCAGCAGGGATCGCTGACCATGGCTAATACATAATCAGGTTCTTAGGGGGTAAAGAAGATGAGCAATTGGCTAGAATGCTTGACTTGTAAAGTGGGGACAAATCAAAAAGATCCCAGAGCTAGTAAGGATGGTATTAAACACAGTAGTGTAAAATCAAGATTGAAGTTTTCAGATCTAATAATCATGGTTTCAATATATTTTAGTGCTGTGCATTTAATTTAGCTTTTAATAATAGCTGCATTTGAAACTGACATTCCAAATTCCTGAAAAGTTAATAATCAACACACATGTAGTTCTATGACACCATTGATTCCAGGAGATGCCAGTCTTTGAGAACAGATAGGGATGGAGAGCCCTGTAGGTTGTAGAATTTAGCTTTCATTCTCCATGGCTAGGGGTCTGCTAGAGGGCTTTGAATCCAGAGAAGTGACCTATTATTTTTAAAAATTATTTTGCTTTCTCTCTTTAAAGAAATATATTTTTATTGATTTCAGAGAGAAAGGGAAAGGGAGGGAGAAATATCAATGGTGAGAGAGAACTACTGGTGGGCTTCCTCCTGCATGCCCCCTACTGGGGATTGAGCTCACAACCAGGGCATGTAGCTTTGACCAGAATGGAACCTGGGACCCTTCAGTCCCCAGGCTGACACTCTGTCCACTGAGCCAAACTAGCCAGGGCCTGCTTTCTTTCTTGATAATAGCTTGGATTATGGCAAATGAAGAATCAGTAACACAAGTCTGGAGGATATTTCAGTATTCCAGGAAAGATATGATGTGTCTTGGAGTTAATAAAAGGGTTAGTAGAAGAAATACGGACAAATGGCCAGATTCAAGATACCTTTTGAAGGTAAAGATAATAAAATGATTGAAGGAGAGTGTAAGAATAAGAAAAGAGCCGGGTATTTTTACCATGGAATTCTAGAAGGGTGAGGTTGTCATTATCTGAGAAGAGGAGGCAGTGGGTAGAACATGATAATGTCCTGTTAACTGTTAAACACAATAAATTTAAAATGGCCATTTTGCAAGTGGAAATGTTGAGCAACAGTCAAATATGAGTCTGGAGGTTAAGTATTTAAATAACTAACCATAATGGAAGACTTTACTTCCAAATAACTTTAATAATAAAGGCTTAATAGTAATTTAATTACCTGGCAGATAAGACAATCAGTGCCTTTCATTAACTAGGAAAAATTTAAATGATTTCCCATGTGCATACATAATAAGTGTAATCATGGTGTTTGGGGGATTATATAGGGTTATAATTAATGATGTTGATAAGTGGTATAGAAAATGCTGGTCTTTCAGCATTTAAGTCTGGTTAAGGTCTGTCACTCAAGCAAATTCTGTTTTTTTTTAATGTGCATCAATCTATCTCCCTATTGTCCTCAAAAAGTAATAAAGTTACAATCTGAAATAACAGTAAAAACATTTTGTAATGATTGCATATAAATAGTGTCCCAAAAAATCTATATGCAATTTAACAATTAATAGCTCAATTTTGAAAATGAAATATATTTTAATAAACATTGCCTTTATAATTATTCAAAGTGTGTGCATACATTTTTGGGACACACACACACATACACACACACACACACACACATATATATATGTATATATATCACATATATATTTTATATATAATATATGTATGTTTTATATATATTATATATGTAAATTTTGTTTTTAAAATTCTGTGTTCACATTTATCAATGTTATTTCAGGATACTAACAACAAAATCTACCTGTTTCCAAAACTAGAAGTAGACAAAAACCACTTTAATGTTCTTGTAATAGTTGTATAGCCATTATATAATTTAATACTTAGAATAATTGCATCAGGTGAATATCACTTTAATTAGTGGTACCAGCTACAGCTTTGGAGGATTGAACACAGATATTTTGGTGAATGCCTTCCTTCCTGTCTGGTCTTATTTGCATAAGTCACTACAATTTGGCTGCCACCACTGAGTGGTAACCAGAGGTAAGGATCCTGAGCTCTATTTACAAGGCCTTGCTTCTGATTCACAGTTACCAGTGCCCACAGTTCTTGGTATATAGCTAGACCTCATTTCTACACTGTGCTCAGCCCAAAAGAAATATGTAGTTATCCTTATTCCCTGTCAAATGCAATCTACTTCAGGGAATCTACCTAATCACATCCTATATAATAAAAAGATAATATGCTAATTAGACCAAACAGCAGAACGACCGTCCAGATGACCTTCCAGACAAAACAGGGGCTGTGAGGGCCAGGCCCCTTGCACAAATTTTGTGCATCGGGCTCTAGTGTTAAAATTAAAATAAGTGGAATACCTTTAAAAAAATAAAATACTGTTATTAAGCAATGTTCCCCCAGTAAATTTAGTTTTTAAAATTCTATGGAACATATTTTAATAAAATGCTTTGGAAAAGCTAAGGAAGGAGAGACCATAGTCAGCAGAATAAATCAGGAAAGCCTTTAATGGGGAAAGTAGTGTCAAGTTTAAATTTGAGGAATGAGCAAAATATCAACAGGTAGAAATAATAGCAAGAGTTCACTAGGCAGAAGGGGATAATGTGAGCAAAATTCAGATGTTGGACCGAGCTAACATTTGGAAACAAATATCCAAGCTTGCTTAGAACGCAGTCAGCATAGGGAATGATACACATCAAGGCTGGAAAATAATTGCAGTGATATTGTGAGGCTTAAAAGCTAGTGAGGTATTTCATTTTAGTAGAAATTGTCCTTCATTCCATGTTTTTAAAATTAAATAATTGATAAGATTGCAATTACATTTGGAAAGTAATTAGTTGGGTAACGAACATTGCAGAAGCTCAGTCAGGACAGCGGCAGTAGGGATTGAAGAATGGGTTACAGTGGCAAATGTAGTTGGAAACCACAGGAGTTGGAAAATAATTGGACATGTGAGATAAAAAAGAAAGTTGAACCAGCATGGGCTGTGGAGTTTTAAGCCACAGCGACAGAATGGTCCTGAAATTAAGCAGAATAGGGGCATTGATAACAGATGCGGGTGTGGGGAGAGACGTCCAGTGTCACAACGTTTGCATATTAAATAGATGGCAGCTGGGCAACAGGTCTCCACATTCTCTGAATAATGAATGAAGAAGAGAGGGTAACAATTATGTGCCCTGGGTGTTTTCAGAAGATAGATATTAATTGAAGCCTAAGAAAGTGGGTATGATTCTGGCGATCTTAAAAGGAAAATTCAACATACATCTTAATCTTTTCTGTTCTAACTAGGCCATCTACCATAAAAAAAAATACCCTCAATTTTGAACTTCATCTGCCCATTTATGTTATTCTTTCCTTATAAGAATTAAGTTGGCCTGTCAGGTATGGCTCAGTGGATTAGTATCAATTTATGAACCAGGAGGTTACAGGTTGGATTCTCGGTCAGGGCACATGCCCGGATTGTAGGCTCGATCTCCAGTAGGGAGCATGCAGGAGGCAGTCAATCAATGATTCTCTCTCACCATTGATGTTTCTCTCTCTCACTCCCTCTCCATTCCTCTCTGAAATCAATTAAAACATTTAAAAAATAATTAAACTGGTTTTGAAAATACAATTCTTCACACTAAGAAGTGTAGGAAGACTGCTAAGTGCCACCCCATATCCTCTTCTTTCTCACTATGAATTCTGCTTTTAGTTACAGCGTTAATAAGGGCAGCTTAAAAATATGTTAATAATAAACATTGTCTTCTCATCTTCTCTTGTCATGTAAAACATTTTGGACAATGTGATGAAAGAAGGCCAAGAGCAACTTCCAGGGGCTGTTTCCCAGCATGCTCCACTCTTAGCTGGGGACCTGGCAGCCACCTGGACATCATGAAAATGAGACTTATACCAAAATCAAGGAGAGGAAAGATGTTAAGGAATGTGCATTCACTGATGGCATTGTGACCCCTGCTGCTCTAATCTTGAACTCTCTCCTCTGAATGTCCTGTACTTGAGAAAACACTGTGGTTATAATTTAAGGCACTATTTTAGAGTTTCTTGTTCCTAGGCAAAATACAATTCTGAACTCATTAAATGAATCCAGTGTTTTCCTGTGCCAACCTGCTATAAAATGGTTATGTAGATTTTCTTATCATCACCACCAGCCATGTTCAGCTTGAAGGGAAAACAATATAAACATTCCATGATATGTCACACAATTGAAGTGATCTAACAATTTGCATTAAACTAGACATAGATTTGTATGTGTGTGTGTGTGTGTGTTCTTTGCAAATGACAAGGCTGTTTGTCACCTTTAAATGACTTCAGTTTCCTGTTGCAATCACCTTTGTTAATGAGTAGGAACAAATATGTCTTTTGAATCTAAGTAAATATTCTATCACTCACAGATACCAGCCAAGAAGGCATAACTTCTTGACATCCTTTGATTTCATATTTCTAGTGTGCTTGCTTGGCGCAGTGTTAAATGCATACAAATACAGGAGGGGCGGGTAAACAGAAGTTTTACCAGCTAGTGGTTTGCTTCCTTTGAGGTAGGCAGCATATAGAATATAGTGACAAATTGAAAATGGGTGGCATAAAACAACAACAACAACAATATCAAGACCAGAAAACAAACCTGATTACCTTATCTTGAGTAACACATATTTTGTCTATGCATTATACACTGTATTCTTACAGTAAAGTAAGCTAGAGAAAAAGTTATTAACAAAATTATAAGAAAGAGAAAATACATTTCCAGTGCTATAGACATTTATTTAAAAAACTAGAGGCCTGATGTGCGAAATTCGAGGGGGAGGGGTGAGGGGGACGGGGGTCCCTCAGACCGGCCTGCACCATCTCGCAATCTGGGACCCCTCAGGGGTAGTCAGACATCCCTCTCGCAATCTGGGACCACTGGCTCCTAACTGTTTGCCTACCTGCTGCCTGATTGCCCCTAACCACTCACCTGCCTGCCTGATTGCCCCTAACCGTCTCTGCCATGGCCCCCCCCACTGTGGCTTCATCCAGAAGGCCATCCGGAAGGTCGTTTGGCTGTTCAGTCTAATTAGCATATTACGCTTTTATTATAGATTGGGGTATAATAAGACCCATGAAGTTCAAATGCATATTGTCCAAGGGCTAATGTAATTAACACTCTACGTGTCCAATAATTGGAAATTATCGGAACACTCATTGATTGAGTTTTATGAGGGTGATAATAGTCGCTCCAGTCTCGATGTTGATTGTATGAACCTGGAGAGTTGAATTGGTTTAAGGGTAATGAGGTATTGGAGCCATACAATTTAGAAAACAATGGAAGGGATAGGAGAGAAGATATTGAACAGACTTGTGATATTTGGAAAAGTGAATTAGAAATATTTGTATCATTCAGGTGAAAAAATAAAATAAATACAATAACATCAGGTAGATGAAATCCAGTAAGTCATAACTCTGAGTAGAAAAATGAGTCTTTAAAAGAGTTAAAGTTGAGGCTACATTGGGGATATTTAGAGAATGCAAGAAATATTGAAATATTATCACATGTGACCTTAAGCATCTAGTCTAAATATGATGTTAACAGAATGATAGATTGCCTGCTAATAGCTACATTTATTGTGCTAACCTCTGCAACATTGAAATAGGAAAGTATAACTTATTTTTATCTATTATTTGCATCATTAGTACCACTATAAAATGTTTTACTCAGCTGTGAAGTAATTTACCAAGACTACAGTTACTATAATTTAAAACTGGAGAGATTTCTGGAAAATATATTACAGGAAATAACTCTGCTTGGCAACACAATGCCCCAGTTGACCCAATAGGTCTTACCTGCCAGCAATTTCTTCAGAAACGTGCAAGGTAATACATAGGACAATTATAGTATATATATGTAAATTATTCTACATGTCTATTGTAGGCATCATGCTGCCAAATGAAATACATTTTCTCCCATTTATCTATAAATGACCATAATTAACATCATATATTTTGTAGCTACTATATCTCATATATCTTCTAATTCACAGCATTTAGTAGCGAGATAATTACATTTCTTTTCTATAAAAGAGCACAAAGCACAGGGCATTTTCTTACAAAAGGTTTTCCTTCAATGGGTGGACAAATCAATGTAATAGCAAGCATATTTTTTTAACATGAACAGAAAATTCTGGTCAGTTAATATGGCAGATATAATGGTATGATTTGATTCTCCTGGCCTCCTGTCCCACTCAAACACAAAGTCATCAAAAAAAAATATAAAAGAGAAAATGTAAAAGGAACATGCTTGGTTCAAGATAAACACAACAGTAAGTAAAATATACAGTATGATAGATTCTAAGTCAGAAAAGATGCATAAGAGGCTTTACTCTATGGGGTACTAGGGGTTTCAAGTTTTCTCTGAAAGATGGGAACATGGTTTGAGTTCTTGAAATCAGAAACTGAGATAGAGCACTCTCTCTCTCTCTCTCTTTCTCTCTTTAATCTTTCAGAGAGATTAGAGAGTGAGCCTTAATGCATACAAATTAAAGTGATAATAATTGATAAAATTGAGGTCTTTGGAAGGAACGAAGATTGTGCCAACACAATATAACTGTATTGCAAATGCAATTTTCTATGAATCAAAATGACCACTTAAAGAGAAGAAATATGAAATGCAATGAATTAGCTTGTATAAATGTTCATATCTCATTAGTTATGAAATCAGGTCTATAGCAAATCTTTCTCAGTTTTATATCCTCTCTGATATATATTAAAAATATTCTCTAAATAATTTAAAAAAGAGAAAATAAACTATAATGATCTAGCTAAATAGCTGTATTTAAAAGAACGAAAAGGTGATTGCTGACCCAAGCTCTCAAAATCCACTATGTATATTCTCTCCAGTGCCATGGAGTCTAAAAACTGTTCTAAAAATAAAATGCTGAAAATTGCAAGGAAGTCAGTCTGAGCCTTTTGTTTTCCCCTTAGGCAGATTTGTCCTCATTTTTCTAATTTAATATATGCAGTATTCCATATTTCTTTTTTTTCTTAATTGATTAAGGTATTACATATGTGTCCATACCCCCCCATTGCCCCCCACGCCCCCAATCCTGCCCTCATCCTCACCCTCTGTTTTCTGCGTCCATTGGTTATGCTTATATGCATGCATAAAAGTCCTTAGTTTGATCTCTCCCCTTTACCCCCACCCTCCCCTACCTTCCCTCTGAGGTTTGAGCATCTGATTGATGCTTCTCTGTCTCTGGATCTGTTTTTGTTTTTATTTAAAAAGTGGTCTCTTGTGAAATAGCTCCCATTTCTTTACATTCCTTATAAGGCTTCATGGTTCACAATAAAAGTCACCAAAAAAAAAAACCACACTGGTTCCTGTAGCATCATCTAGTCTCTGCCCTCTACTCCTGCAGGTTTCCACTTAAGCAATCACTTCTATGTCCCTAAATCCCAAGGAACATACACATATTTGCATAAAAAAGATACTAAAAATGGTTTAATCTAAGTTGGGCTGTTCATCATAAAATTTAATAAGGGTATGTCCTAGTGAAAAAGCATGGGTATAAGTACTCTATACTGGGCTACAGATCATATGATCTGGTTTGAAACTGCCTGCCATCACATAGCTAGTAACATTAAGCATGTTAATTTACTTCTATGAGACTCATTTTTTTTCCCATCTTTAAAATAGGAATAGTGATATCAAACATAGAGCAGAGGTCAGCAAACTAGTACCTACAGCCCAAATCAGCCCTGCTGCCCCTTTTGGTAAATAGTTTCATTACAGCAGTTAAGTTTATTGAGTTGTCTTTAACTGCTTTGGAGCTATAAGAGTAGAGTTAAATGGTTGTGACAGATACCATATAGCCCACAAAGCCTAAAATAGTTGCCATTTGATTCATGACAGAATAAACTTTGTCAAATCTAGGATTACTAGATTTGAAATAATAGCACTTATAATGAGCTCTTTAGACATAGCGGTTATAAATGTCTGAACACAGTGCCTGGAGATGATTGTTGGTATTAAATACTGATGTGCCATACAAAATTTGTGTTAGTCCCAAATCTCAATGCAAATATCTTCAACAATGCAAAATTGATGAAGATCTGTTAGTTTTTTCATTCCATACAGAAATGTAATTCTTAAAGTATAAAATTGCACACATTTAAAAATTATTTTATAATATTTACTAGAGGCCCAGTGCAGGGATTCGTGCACTGGTGGGGTCCTTCGGACTGGAACATGACTACCACCATGACCTGCCCAGTTAGGATTTTATGACCAGATCACCCTCTGAGGATACTTTCCATGCAACTCCTCTTCCACATACAAGCCTAAAAATGTATTCATTTGGCTTCTCTAAAAACAACAACAACATGAAATTATTTTGGCCAGTGATCCTCCATCTCTGAAGGTTTCCATGGTGGATGAATAAGGCATGTGGAGTTTGGAGCACTATCCTCCCCTTCAACACTTCAATCAGAAACATTCCAGGTTAGTCTGTTTTGTTTGACTTTCTCACAAAATTTGCAAAAGAAAATTTCCATCCTACATATAAATTTGCAAATCTAAGTCAGAAAACAGAAAATGGCATGAGAAAGCAAGATGCAAACTTTAGACAAGGTTTTTTGTGTGTCTCGCACGGAGTATTTGATATTGCCCATTTAGACATACAGAGGCTGTGAGGCTGTGTTTCCAGCTTATTTTGGAAAAAGAAAAAAGAGAAGAAAAATACCAAACCACACTTGCCAAGCTGGCATTCCTATAATGCAGTAGCCAGCTGGAACAAAGTAACGCTGTTACCATAGAAAGAATCTGGGTGCTTGGGTGACCCTGCACCCATCAGCATTACCATCACTTAAAATTCTTCCAGAACTGCCAGCCTCACTTATTTGCATCAAAGATTAAGCCCCTGCATACAATTGGATTGGGTCATTGCCAAGTTACTATTTTTGCAATGAGTTGTGAGCCAATGAGTAAAGTATGTAGCACCTAAATAAGAAAATAAAACAAGATTAATGATTGGGTCTCTTTCTTTTTCTTTTGCAATGGATAAAAGACTAGGTGTAAAACTGAACTTTTTAAGATAAATACACTTTTTTTTTATAAATCAATATATAATTTCAACCTCCATTCCTCTAGGGCTATGGAAGATTAATCTCAGTCAAGTTGGGCTTCTTTTCCTTAACTCCAAGTTATTCAATAGTTTGGGGGATGATTAGGGTGTCAGGGGCTCATATATCTTTTAAGTAATCTGGCTGCATGGGGATCCTCTGAGATTTCTGGTGCCGATCTGTGCAGGTTGTCACTAATCTGATCCTGTGTTAGCCTTTCAGGAGGAACACTCAATAGTTTCCATGCCAAGCTTTAAGGCATGAGCCCTAACCGGTTTGCTCAGTGGATAGAGTGTCGGCCTGCGGACTGAAGGGTCCCAGGTTTGATTCTGGTCAAGGGCATGTACCTTGGTTGCGGGCACATCCCCAGTGGAGGGTGTGCAGAAGGCAGCTGATCGATGTTTCTATCTCATCGATGTTTCTAACTCTCTATTCCCTCCCCCTTCTTCTCTGTAAAAAATAAATAAAAAGTATATTTAAGGCATGAACAACATCAGGTGGATTCTTTGTCACTCTGGGACATGGGTAAGGTGTACGGCCATCAGTGGCTTTTGGCTGCTTTCTTCTTAGTCAAACCCATTTCCAGAAGCAGTGAGCACAGAATGGCCTAAGTCAGTGGTCGGCAAACTCCTTAGTCAACAGAGCCAAATATCAACAGTACAAATGATTGAAATTTCTTTTGAGAGCCAAATTTTTTAAACTTAAACTATATAGGTAGGTACATTGTTATTCACTTAATTAGGGTACTCCTAAGGCTTAGGAAGAGCCACACTCAAGGGGCCAAAGAGCCGCATGTGGCTCGCGAGCCCCAGCTTGCCGACCACGGGCCTAAGTGATTACATGGCACAGAGAGAGAACTACTAAGAGAAGAAAATAAAGTCCAGCCTCATGTACAAACAGAACCTACAATCCATAAAATTGTGTTGATTAAATCAAATGTCATTCTTTTTTAAATATATATGTATATATTTATTGATTTCAGAGAGGAAGGAAGATGTAGAGAGTTAGAAATATCAATGATAAAGAGAGAATCATTGATTGGCTGCCTCCTGCATGCCCCCTTATGGGTATTGAGCCCACAACCAGGGCATGTGCATGCCCTGACTGGGAATCCAACAGTGACCTAATGGTTCATAGGATGACACTCAACCACTGAGCCATGTCAGCTGGGTATATCATTCTTAATTTCCTTTAGGTAACATCCCTTGTGCCAGGAGCCCAAATATAGTTACCAAAGCTCCACAATACAAAGGGATAAGTAAAGCAACCAGCTGAAAACCTAATTAAATTCACTGGACCATGAAATACACAAATGTCTAATACATGTTTTGGGCGAGGCAAACAAATAAAAACTTTGTGTGTCCTGGCAGAGGAAAAGAGGTGGGGCATAGCTCACATTGACAATGAATGGATCTCATGCATGCATGAAGAAGACATTGGGAGAATGCAAGGATGGAAGAGTAACATTAAGCGATAGGGAATTAGAAAAGAATTAAAAAACACAGTTCATATTGGTAACTATAGCATAGTCACTTGACAAATCCAAGACACTATTGGAAGCCTTAACTTCTAGAACTCATTTTGGTTTTGACAGTTGTATGTGTGTACACGCTTGTGCAGGCACACACAGTTTATTTTATTAATATATAAATGTAATTCATTTTAAATAATTGATTACTTAGGTGCATTCATTATATGTGATAATCCTATGTCAAATTTATCTCTTTAGTGAAGTTACTTTTTCACACTGAGGTATGGACCAATTTCTTCAGAGTAGAGGGGAGTCTGTTGCTATCTGTGGCATCCCCATTTTCCCATGTATTTTGTTTAAATATGAAAGCTATTTTTAATACTCCATTCTTCATTGACAAAAATTTCTATTAGATCTTTATGCTCTGTCTATACTTTATTCTGAGAAATCCATCTCTTTCTTTGAATGCCTGCTCTTACCAGCATAGCTATATTAATACAACCTCTTCTTCAAGGTTTTCCAAATCTTTACTTTCATGTAGTTTCCAAATGGAGCCTATAAGCAAATATCCCCCAGGAACAAAGTCAGGGGCCACGGATTACCTTGGTCAAGAGAGTTCTAGCAGCATCGAATGTGTCTACCAAGTGGGGTAGCCAAAGAATTTACCTAACAGCCAGGAACGAAATTTGTCACAATGCCTCGCTGGAGGATTTCATCATTTGTCTGGATCAATGAAAGCAGTATGTCAGTATGTTTTCTTACGTTCACTTTCCAAATGGGAGTTTTAGTTTCGGGTTTCCAGTTCCTTTTCTCCTATTATATATATGAGGTCTCTGGGTATGATAACTTGCATTTTGGTTTACTGGTTGTCAGGCTGCGAGGTTATACAGACCTGATGAAAGGACTGACTTTGACTTTGAAGCTGGAAACATGATTGAATGGGTTGCTTTGGGCCTATAGAAAATTAATCTCAGTCAAAATTAATCTCGAGGAGAGGATGTTTGCATTCTACATGTGGAAGGAAAGCTTAATGCTCTCACACTAATACAAATATCCCAACAGGAAAACCCAACACAGTGATCCAAAATGCCTTGTCTTAAAGGTCTTATAACTGAGTTTCTCTTTATCACAGACATTTATGTGTTTTTTTTTTCATCTACATAATAACAAAAATAATAATGCCTCTTTATAACTGTAGGAAGGAAAATGTAAAATCATTTGCATGGAATATAACAGTGTATTTTAGCTATTACCTTTGTGGTGACTATTGCCATCTGATTATTCCTGTTAGCTATCAGACTTGGAGCCTCTTTATGCATTTCAGGATGATTGTCTGGTTCAGGTCACTTCTTGGGACCAGAAACTCTTCTCAATCTATTGATCACTCTCTGAACTCTGGTTTCAAACACACTGGGACCCATGGGACCATGCTCCTACCTGTACCTGACTACACTTGCACTCTAATTTATAGACTTTTCTATTTCTGTTGTTCCCTTGAAAATTATTGTACTTGTGTCTCCCAGGTGTCCAGCCACTTATACTAATTGATTACCTTTCTCAAGTATTTAATGGAGGCCCTAAGGCTATGCAGCAATCATTCTGTGACTCTCTCCTAATCATTATTCCACCTGTTTCAGACTTTCTCCTACCAATTCACTATCCAGCTCCCTCTTCACCCTTACCTTCATTTTACAGAAACACACTTTAATTTCCTGCTGTGGGATCTACAAACCTACTTATTCTGCTTTTTTCCACCTTCTCTCCTCTCATAATGATAAGAGGTGTATTTTATTCTCTCTAAAGTTAATCCTTCCATGTAATCTTTGCTTTCTATGGTGTCTTAGTCTGTTCAGGCTGCTATAAGAGAATATCATAGACAGGATGGCTTATAAACAACAGAATTTTTTTTTTCTTCACAGTTCTAGAGGATGCAAGACCAAGATCTAGAGGTCAGGTTCTGGTGAGAACCCTTTTCTAGGTTGCAGGCATGGCTGAAGGAGAGCTCGCCAGCTCACTGGCCTTTTCTTATAAGGGCATTAAACCCACTCATGAGGGACCCATCTTCACAACCCAATTAGCTCTCAAAGGCCTCACCTCCAAATACCATCCTAACCACTGTCTCCACACTTGTCTGCACTAGAAGCCATTTCTATGGGCTCTATCTAAATGTGTATCTCCCTTGTCAGTGAATATATCACATTTTTATGTAGGTGCACTTCTATCTATTTACCTCCAAAATATGGTCTTTATAACATCACCCTGTATTCCATATTGATTATTCTTGACTCTTCAGTCCATCGCACAACACATTAATGAATCTGCAATAAAGGGATAAATAGTGCAAATAGTCCTCTTTCTACTCAAACCAGTTTTTCTCCCTTTCCTCACCAGCATGCCACACTGAGTCTTCATTCTTATGATTAATCTTTATATGGTATAAACATAATGCAAGATAAATCTCAACAGACATTAGCAGCACATAATAGGCAGAGTTGAATATTTGAGCATGCAGATTAAACTCAATTTGTTAATAAATGGAGAGTGAATGGGAAGTTTTAAGTAGTCATTGCTAAAAGGCACTCAAACCATGAACTTAGGTTCCCTTTAGTCTAGTCAACTAAAGAAAACTGAAATGCATTAATAATATTCTCAGTAGAAATGTGGGGTTGGTGCTAATCTCTGAATTATTTAATAGTAGACACTGCAGTCTAGAGGATGGAATATTCATTAACTTGGCAGATAACATTAAACAAGAGAAGAATGTAAAAACTAAAAATGTAAAACATAAAAATCACCATTTGAAGTAACTGCACTGAATGAGAAACACAAGGAAAAAATGCAGTCAAGATAAGATGAGGGTAATACATCTGAAGAGAAAAATAATTTTTCAATGCACAAATACAAGGAATGCAAGTATGGCAGAAAAATAGCTAAGTGTCATAACAGATAATAAACTAAACATGATCAGTGATGCAGCCCTGGAGAAAGCAAATGCAGTACTGAATTCTTAAACAGGAGCCATGCACGGAGGAGCCATGAGGTAATTCTCAGATTCACCAGTGACTTGACTTGTTTTCATAATAAACATTAATGCTCTTGTGGGAAATGTAAGGAGAGTTCATAAGGCAGTGGAGTTAGTTTCATGTTTAAAGCTAGTTATAAAGAAAAGGCAAGAAAGGATTATTCATGGGGATAACACAGAGAGACAAATGTGATATATAATACATCACAGTTCTCCATAAAGGATGAAGCCAGGTAATGCCACCAAACCTAATCACTCAGAAGAATAAAGAGCAATATATAAATGTGGACAAGATGTGGGGAGGATTTCTAGGAGCTGATAAAATACCAGCAGGGGATACTACAAAGATAAAGATTAAAATTGATTTTTCTTTGAATGGCTTAAATAAAATCCTATCTAACTGAGGATAGACTAAATTGCTTTCAATTTACTACTAATCTTCATAGAAATGTGGATGCGATTATTTTAATATTGATTCTGACAGACAAAAAAGAAAAACAACAACCAAAAAACCAAAAACATGTAATCTCCAGGATAAATCTTTATAAAAAGTACAAACTCTTTATAAAGATAACGGTGTGGACAAAGTCGATAGTGGATAACATTGTGTCACATGTGGTGTACGGCAATAAGGACCAGCCTCAGAGACCTTCCACATAATGATAACGATTAGCCGTGACAAATGCATGCTTTGCCAGGTGCCAGGATGAGCACATGGAATGCACTGTCGTTGCTAATTTTATTAGTGACTCTATGTGTAGATAACATTATGCTCTCCAGCTTACACTATGGATATTGAGGTTGATTAGTTGAAACACAGGCAGATAGTCATATAACTACAGCATGTTACTCAAACTTATGATCATCTGATGCTACAACTTGTGTTCTTAACCATAAGCAATGTTAAGATTTAAGTAGGAACTTAATTTATTTTTTTTTCTATGCCCCCCACTGTTTCTCCAGAGCAATGCACATAGTAGTTGTGTGAGGAATACTAATTAAAAGACTAGGCCGGCCAGTGAGGCTCCATGGTTGAGCATCAACCTATGAACCAGGAGGTCACAGTTCAATTCCCGGTCAGGGCACATGCCTGGGTTCCAGGCTTGATCCCTAGTGTGGAGAGAGCAGGAGGCAGCCGATTAATGATTCTCATTGATGTGTCTATCTCTCTATCTCTCTCTCCCTCTTCCTTTCTCTCGCTGAAATCAATAAAAAATATATATATATATAAAAAAAATACATTGCATTTTTGTAAGTATTAGGAGATAAGTTGGAAAATGCAAAATTTATAAATATATACACAGAAGAATGAAATTTTTAAATTGGTGGTGAGACTGATATTCTTCATTTAGACATTTTATCATATCAAATAGCTTAATGCTATATTTCCTGTGTCCTAATAATCTTTGATGTTTTAACAACTTATAAAACATACTTTTTTATGATCATGATAATGTCTGGAATGGTAATGGTAAGGGAGGGAGAACAAGCATTTATTATTCTGTGAATTTAATAGAATTTCATCCAAAGATAAAAAAAAAAAGAAAAATCTCTTAAAACTGGGAAGCAATGTAAAATTTAGAATATGTTACGTCTACTTTCAAAATGATCAAAACATAAACCTGTTAAATCTAAACATATATGATCTTTTAAAAAAATGTAGAATGCAGTGATGTAACATTATTTCTAGAATGCCTTGGATTTGTTTCTCTTTTTTCTTTTCTTTCCTTTTCTTTCTTTCTTTTCTTTCTTTTTTTGTAATTTGAAAGGACTGCACTAAATTGTAGAGGTTCAGCCTTTACAAACTTGGATAAGTAGCATGAGAGATCAGAGACAGACTTTAGCCATGAAAATTAGAAGTGAATAATTATGAGAATTATGCTATTCAAGTGTTCAAGGTTCTCCAGAGAAATGAAACAGCTAGAATATATATTCATTTATCGATTATATATATGAGAGAGAGAGAGAGAACTTTAAGGAACTTGTTCACACAATGATTATGAAAGGCTTGGTGAGTCCAAAATCCGATGAGAGAAGAAGGGAGGCTGGCGACTCAGGCAAGAGTTGAGCTCATGTCCAAAGTCAGTCCTCTGGCCACACAGGAAGAACCAAAGGCCTTCTGCTGACTGAATTCCCTCTGGCTTGGGAGTGGTCAGCCTTTTGTTCTACTTAGGCCTTCAACTGATTGGAGGTCTAAACTTAGCATGATAAAGGGCAATCTGACTTACCATTGTAAAAGTAAATCTCATTTAAAAACAGCCTTAAACAAATCTCCAGAGTAGTGACTGACCAAATATCTGGGACTGTGGCCCAGCCAAAATCAGCCATCAGAGAAGTTCCATTTGTTTTTTTGTTTTATTATTATCATTATTATTTTTAACCCTCACCCGACGATATTTTTTCATTGATTTTTGGAGAGAGTGGAAGGAAGAGGGAAAGACAGAAAGAAATATCCATGTGAGAGAAACACATCCATTGGTTGCCTCTTGTAGGAGATCTGACCAGGGCCCAGGCTAGGGAGGAGCCTGCAACTGAGGTACATGCACTTGACCAAAATCGAACCAGGAACCCTTTGGTCCACAGGCCGATGTTCTATCCACTGAGCCAAACCGGCTAAGGCCCATTTGTTTTCTTAAAGAAATCTAGTGTTCCTAAGACATTACCTCCTTAGTTACTTATTTTCAGAAAATATAAAGGGCAGATTGTTTGTTTATCACTTCACATAGCATAAATTTTTGGGTTGGTTTTAGTTGTTTTATATTGTGTCTTTAATATCACATGATAGTAAGCTGATTTCTCTAATAATTTAATAATATTTGTCATATCTGTACATTCATGAAAGTGGTAAAAACCTAAGACAAAGCCCAGCTTCTTATAGAAAGTCCTCTATATTTACTCATGGTTCTTTAGTTCTTCTTTTCTGCGCACTCTTAACAACAATTTAACATTTATGGAGTCATTTGAGGGACAGTATGCCTCAAAGAAGCAGTCGGACTCTTATTTCTCTTTAATTTCCTGCTATTCTTGCAGCTCAAATAAAAATCTGAAAAGTAAAAAATATTTTAAATTTATAAATGTGAGTTTTCATATAATTTATAAGGTAAATTATAAAATTACTATAGTGATATAGGACTTTTTGAAAATCTATTTTGTTATCACACGATATGACTTTAGTGAATATTTTTATGATTTTCAGTTCTAAATAATGAGAAAAAAGCAATGTGAATGAAAAATAATGAGGTTATAGAAAGACATTAAAATAAAAACAATACAGAGAGGCTTCATTTTTTTCCATAATGGAAATTTATAGTTTGTTTTAATATTTTAAATCATAACTATAGTCTCTGTTGCCTCCTCCATAATTTAGAGTTAGAGGGTAAATGTTTTCTGTTGTGATTCTGTGATATTTCATCAGTAGTTTCCAAATAATTTTCCTAATATTATTTTGAGAAAAGTTTATATTGTTTATAAGGGCCTCTACCAATAAATGATAGTGGGCTATGATTTTAAACAATATGTAAAGTGTCTTCAACATATTATTCTGAATAATTCTTTCGCTTAAGAAATATTCAGTGATAGAAAACAAATCTGATGATTTCATCTTTAACTGTAATTTATCTAAACCTTATTTCCTTTTTTATGATTTAAGAGGAAACTTTTCATCCACATGACAGACTGAGCTAATGCGTGTAGTTACCCTTTCAGCTTTAGGCATAAAAAATTAACACAATATATTTCACAATCTAGAGCAAAGCTTTTAGTACCAAAAATAAATAAATAAATAAATAAATAAATAAATAAATAAATAAATGTAATATGTAGGTGTCAGAATTTAAAACCCTGCAAACCAGTGCCATGAGAGGTCACTAAAGACATTTAATGTTGGGACATTCAAACTGGATATTAATATTGAGCCTGAATACTGGGATTCCAATGTTCACTGTGGGGTGAAGACGATACCATGCCCAGCTCAGTGGAGGATTCATTTTCTTGACAAATCTATAAAGTTAGTCCCATCGGTGAAATGGCTATTAGTTTAGAAGTGGATAAAATGCAGCATCTTTTATGCACCTGATTACATTTAATAAATAATTTCAACCTTAATCTGTTAAATTGATTCATTTAAAAACACCTTAATATATACATTATTATAATCTTTATTATAGTGTTCTGTATTCACCTAAATAATTCATGTTTCTGATATAAATTACTATTTTTTTCAGGTTCTGAAATACCAAGTTTTAGGTTTAGGCTGAAAAACCTAGAGATTTAAGGCTTCTATGCAATCGAATGTGAGTTGTTGATGAATTAATACTATTTATTTTGACACAAAGTAAAAGTGAAAAGTCTTTGGGTTGAAGAAAGGTAGGTCTGTTAGATTTCCAACAGTTTTGTTAGAAGTGGATAGACTTAATAGTTCTTCCTACCAATATCCTTGATTGAATCAATTTAAAACATCCATTCCATTTTAGGAACGTGGACCCAGGCACATGTTATCAACTTCGTGAGTTTCATTGAATTAACTACTACCATTTTGCAGAAACTGTGAAGGATAAAAAATAAATGAAGTCAGAAATGAGACCTCAGTGCATAGCTGTAGAAGATTTAATTGGGGAGCTCAGTTACATTTCTAGTCAATAAAGACAAAGGCATAATGTGAACAATCTTGTAAGATATGATACACAGAAAGATATTTGATTGAAGGACAGTAGGTGGAATGTTTTTTGTTGTTTATTTTTTTTTAGTAGTGCTACTACTTTGACTTTGGGAACAGATAGATACTCAGCATTATTTTCTATGAATAAAGATAAAAGCCATTGACAGTATAAGATTGTCTTTTACAGTTTTAAAAACCTTCTTTATCAAAAAATAGTCTTGGCCATATTTCAGAATTTATATTTGTATTCTACACTGTGTATTTACATTAAAACTTCTTAATTGCCTTCCTAATCCAATATTTACTTTAGTAAGTTAATTGGATTTTTAAGTGCCAATTTCATTAAATTCAAGATTAGTGCTAAAAATTCAACTCTAATACATAGTTGCCCCTCACATCTATATATATCTAAAAGCCAAGTGACAGGAATGATGGAACGACTGGAAGGACTTGTCACTATGACAGACACTGAGGTGGCCAACTGGCCTGATCGTGGCCCCGATCGGCCCCCCCAACCTCCCGTGTCCCCTCCCCCCATTGGCCCAGCCCCGATCAGCCCCCACTGGGGCAGGTGGCCGGACCCCACCTGTGCACAAATTTTGTGCACAGGGCCTCTAGTTTTTCAAATGAGATTAGACATATAACATTAGATTTTTTTCTGACATTGATCAGTGGTTATGTGATACATTTAAACAAAATATGGGTGTTAGACATTCACTCCTACCACATGTTGAAAATAAGCTTACAAAATAAGGTGGATTATTATCTTGATAATGTATATTCAAGAATAAATATATTTTCCTTTTAAGAAAAGCTGCAATACCAAGAAATTTGATGACACATAGGATAATATTATTTGGAGATAATGTCTTTGACAAGTCTGAGATAAAGATATAAATTTATATGCTTCAGAGGTTGACAAAATGCTTCTAATTTTTTTTATTTCAGTTTGCCTTTATCTATGTATTTTTTCACTTTTGCATCAATGATCATGTTAATATCACATAAGAGGGAAAATTAAAACATACATAGTGATGATCTAAAATATCAATATAATAATTGTGAAAATATTTTGTGAAAGTTCATGGAGAAAAAATAATATAAAGTGACTTGGAAAGAAACATTGGACATTATTTATAGACACTTATTTATAAATTTAAACTATAAATTCTATGTGTTTTTTTATGATTACAATAAAAAATAGAAATGCATTTAAGCCAATGTTAATTCTATAATTTACTCTGCATTAATTTACATTGAACTGTTCATAAACTACTAGCATTAAAATAAAATTCATTACCAGTCATTAGGTCTTTTAGCTAGGCATGATAGCACTCATGGCCAAATCCTGTCTGATTGTTTTATGCAGTAATTTCTTGGACAGGATCTTTAAATTACTAACCATACAAAAATTGACCTTTTTGATTAATCTCCCAAATAAGCACTGATTCTCTAATCAGTTAAATAATACATAAATTATGTTATGAATTTTAATCAGCTATGAATTAACTGAATCAAAGTTATTGCTAATTGTGTAAATTAGGTAATTTTATAATCTCTCTGTTTCATTTTCCTCATTTCTAAAATAAGAAACATGATTGGACTTGCCTTTGTAGATGTTTATAGATATTCAATAAATTAATCCAGTTAACAGTGAAATTCAAGTCCAGACCTACAGAAATCACTTAATAGACAGCACCTAGAGTTATGAGGCAACTACTTCCTTAATAGGTGTATGGATATAGGACTATTTTATGTTTGGTATGCTGTATCTAATGATAATAATCTATCATTAAGACAGGGCACCTAACTGTTTTCCCCGGAGGTACAGGTATATTATATATATACATTTTTTTTTTTTTAGCTATAAAATATGTTGGATTTTTTTTCAGTTTCACATTAGTTTATCTTTAGCCATAATTTTATAACCTAACTTTGACTATATCTAATAATGACTTATAAGGTTTTGATGGGAATTAAAAGTTTATTTTCTAAAATCAGTTTGTAGAACATATTTATATCTCTTCTTTAGATAAATGGTAATCTACACAAAAAATTTCTCTCAGCTAATACTTTAGGACAAACGGGGAGAAGCAAATAGATTCCATGATCCTGATATTTTATTCTCTGTCTCTACTCAATTATTTTTCTGTGTCCGAAAGCTTTTATAACTAAATATATAAAAAAATTTAATAAAATTTAAATCCCTTTATTACAACTAAAACAGGACTTAGTAATACCCTCACTAAAGGCACAGTTTTGAAGAAGTACAATTTTAAAATAAACATATGATATTCATCTCGATTTTGAACTTACAAACAGAAGCCTATGTTCGATTGGCATGTTGATGTAGCACCTTTTTAGTGTCTCCTTAGCACTATTTAGGGTCATGAGGTTGCTTGGTAAAACCGAGAAAAGTTGAAGGAGAGAGGTGGACAACTTGTCCAAACTGTTAAATAAGAAGTTGAATTGGGAAATAACACCAGATAAGCTAAATATCCAGGGAACAAAACAGCTGTCCAAAATGACATTTCCCCCTAATATGTCACTTTCAGTTTATTCATCTGTCATTCACTCACTCATTTAGCAAACATTTACTGGGTCTTGCTGAGTGAGAGACATACTTTAGTAACAAGAAACACAATGGTGAACAAAACACTTGCAACATATTCCTCTAGAATTAAAAAGTAGTGGTGAGCAAAGAAAATGAACAAGGGTGTGGGGCCCTATGATAACCTGTAGGTTCCAAGGGAGCATGGAACAGGGAAACCTGATGGAATCTGTGGCGCCTGGAAAAAGGCTCCCAACTTTTCTGAACTTCAGTTTGCTAATCTGAGTATGAGAGACATAACTCTTTTTTTTGAAATAAGATTTGTATTGATTTCTTTTAGAGACAGAGGAAGGGGGAGGGATAGAGAGATAGAAGCATCCATGGGAGAGGAACATCACCAATTGGATGCCTCCTGCATGCCATTACTGGGGATGGAGCCAGCAACCTAGGTATGTGCCCTTGACCAAAATCAAACCTGAGACCCTTCAGTCCACAGGCTGATGCTCTATCCACTGAGCCAAACCGGCTAGGGAGAGATGTAGCTCTTTGAGATATTTTTTTATAAAATATTTAGGAATTGGATGTTCCTAATATTGTTGCAAATTCTAATCTATTTTTTTCATTGTCCTAATTTATTCAAAAGATGCTTGCTCCATGCCAAGATTTTTGATTAACGTTTATAAAAGTATATTATTAACATAATAAGTATGACTACCTCTGCTGGCCTTTATCTTCCATACATTTTTTAAAGAAAAGTACTTTACTAGTAACTGGGGCGATTTTGCCCCCCACCCCAGGGTATATTTGGCAATATCTGGAGATATTTGTTATTGCTACAGCTTGGAGGGGGTAAAGGGCAGTAATGCATAGCATATCTTCCTAAAACAAAAAATTATCTGGTCTCAAATGTCAAAAGTGCCAAGGTTGAAATAAACCTGCTTTGGAAAAATAATACTACCCCCTTCCCCACTTCCTTCACTTCCCATGTTTTCATACTCTTATATATAATACATAGTGTAAGGAGATATATTTTTCATATATCAATTACTTAATTTACTAGTATATTTCATTGTCCAAATTACATAATTATATAGCATTGACAAATTCATGTATTAATGCATAAATTCAACAAATACTAATCCAAGGTCTATTATGTGTTAAGTATTTTGCTCAATAAGAAGATGAATAAATTCAGTAAAAAATTAAGAAAATATAAAGTTTCTTGCTTGAATATATTTCAAAGCCTAGGGAGATGGCATTAAGTAAATTTCAGGACATGCACTCAAACATAAATAACCAGGAAATAAGTCCTTTCAAAAATTACACCCGGTTTTATTGATTATTGCAAAAGTACTTAAAATCATTTCTCCACCTCTTACTACCATTGTATAATATGTAACCTACCATTCTGCAAGTAACTTACCAAGGTCAATTAAGCTTGAGAAACTCTGCCACAAGCGAAATTGCTAATCCCTGTGGTACTTTTCTCTTAATTGATTTTAAACTACCAATTTTCTTTAGTTCCCCTTAGCTCAGAAAACTTACTTAATGTGCCAAAACTAATGTAATAACATAGCTATCATCAAATTAAACAGAATTTAATTTTTAGTAAAATATAGGGAACTATGTTCAAAACTAATCATGGAAATATGTGTCTATCTTGGCAGTATCAGGAAAAGTAGATATAAACAATCTAAATCTAAAATAACTTCATGCAGTTTTCCATACACAAGGTGACATTTGTTACTCACTTTGAGTCGCCTTTTCTTCAAGTGCATGTTTAATTGCATTGATTATTGTGAACTCAATTTCCACTGTAGTTCCATAGATACCTGCAATTACTATCTCACACTATCTCTTAAGTGTTGTTTCCTGAATGTGTGGGTAAATGAAGTCATGTGTCAAACCTAGAGATTAGTAAATAAAGTGTACTTACAGATCTATTATCTATAGAATATTTTTTTCATAAAATATCATCATTTCTTGTCTAATTCTCAATGAAATCCAGCTCCAAATTATTACTGTCAGTTCTGCCAGGAATCAATGTGAGCATAGAAAATATATCATCTTAATTTTATATTCCTGATATATGTAACACATAGCCCTACTCGAGCAAGAATACAGGTACACAGGGAAAGGTGATGAATGAAATAAATTTTAAAAACTAAAATCAAGTAAAAACTTTAAAATATTTTAATACATTTTGCATCTGCCTATTTTTTTTTTTTTTTGCCCAAATGTGTAAAATGTGAAATTCATTCAGTCTACAGAATGAAAATACGAAGATATGGGATTAGAGAACAGATACCAAATGGTCAAGAAGTCTTTACCAATTATTTTTAAGTTTAACATTAAGGCCACTGCTATCATAAATACACTGTAGAAAATTGAAGGAAAATCTAATCTCAAGACAAAAATGTGAAGAGAAATAGTCTACTCTGGGTTGGAATGATGTGGCCTCTTTAATTCAAGTTTTTACTGGGCCATGGACATTTCCAATTGGACCTGTGGAGAGACAGACTGGAAAAATGAAGTTGTAGGAATAGTTGTCAGAGTTAGAAAGTGACTCAGACATTCAAGTGCCAAGTCATTGGCATTCTGGGAAAATGTCCTCAGATAAAAAGAGAGAATGAGTTCCTGCAGAGAAGGAAATTTAGGTAAGTGGAATTCAGGCCAGCATTTTAGTGACTTAGGCAGAGGGCAGAACATTAGATATGGAAAAGAAAGGAAACAAATGTGACTCTCTTTTTTTGAAAGCAGGATAGTGAACCAGGCAGTTAAGGTAAGATGGGAGAGGATTTAGAGGTGAGCCTAAAGTTTAGAGAAAAATTTCTATTCAGGCGTTGCCACAGTGAAACAGTGTTCAGACTAAAGTAATATTTTCTGAGACCTATGAAAATGTGAGAAAGTGTCTGATTTCTTTTTTGTAGTTTAATAACAAGCGATTGTCCAATAGTTAGCCGGATTTTCTTTTTGGGGATATTCTTAAAACCCAAATGATACCAAAGTAATCTTATGCACATGCTATACTGCTTCTAATGGCTAAAATTGCCCCAATAGAATTTATTTCTTTGTACATACACACAGCCTTGGTAATACCCTAGTAGTCTAGAGAGACCTAATATAAGTAATTTTTTAGAAAATAAAATATTATAAACTAAATAAATCATTTGCATTGTGACATTACTGAGAAAAAAAATTGGAGGGTGAAGATGGAAGGAAGAAAGTGAGGATGGGTGAAAGGTAAGAACAAAAAAGGCACATTGGGAAGGAATTAAGTCCTAGTGTTTGGAGAGCAGACTATGTTATTGGGTAGATAAGAGGCAATATTAAAGCACTGCTAATGTTTAGTTGTGAGGAGAAGAGAAAAATAGCAATAGAAAGAAAGATTTTAGGGTAATCACGGCCTACTTCAAGTTCTAATTAAGTCTCAGCTATGTTTCAGATGATTACGTATTTGTCATGTATTAAGGCACAATTTAGTGACCAATTCTATATGAACTTAAGACTTACTAGTTTTATCATGCTAATTACCACTATTCTGTACTCCTTTATTCTATTTCATTCCCCAATGTAGGTAGTTAATAATCCCAGGCAATTTTATAAAAAAAAAATGTTAATAGCCACTTTGTATATCTGAAAATTTTTATTTTATGATCAGTTCTAAAATGAAATGTCCTTTCAGCTATATGTAGTAATGGAATTAATCAATGTTGTCAGTCTGATTGTATGAAGTTAATTAAGTTGGCATCCATGTGGGCGATACCCTCCTAAGGAATATTTGAAAATGTATGAAGACATTTTTCTTGTCACAATGACAGAAAGGCACTACCTGAAGAGAATGGGTGGGGATGAGGGAAGCTACACAATCAGCAATGGATGGTAAGTTTTTGCATAGCCAAAATCTCTTTTATTAAGTTATGCTTGATTTGCAACAGATAACCTTTAAGGCAGTATAAACAACTAGAATATGATAGACGTCATTCACTCACTGAATTAATCTTTCCCCGTAATCTCATTTTCCCTAAGCACATTCCATGGAGGTTAGGCCAGTGTGACATAGCTCCTGCCTTGGAGACAGCATTAGAAATGAGCTGTGTGAGGCTTCTGGAAAGTTCCACTTTCTTCATAAAAAAGGAGACAAACAGCTATCTCTTCTGTCATCTCATATCTCTTCTACCATCTTGATGTCTTGAATGAGGATGTGAGGCATCCACCTTAGAAAAATGAGGAAAAAACTGCAGTGAATGGCAGAGGATGAAGACAGGACACTAGGTGATGACTGTTAGCATTGCTAACCTCCTTCCCAGCTCTGCATTTCCCGACTCCAAACTTCTAGTTTAAGAAGAGAAAATTAGCCCCGGCTGTTTTTTTCAGTGGTTAGAGCATTGGTCCTTGGACTGAGGGGTCACAGGTTTGATTTCCATCAAGGGCATGTACCTCGATTGCAGGCTCGATCCCAGTTGGGGCACCGTGTGGGCGGTAATCAATCGATGTGTCTCTCTCACATTGATGTTTCTCAATGAGAAAAAATATCCTCCTGGAGGATTAACAACAACAAAAAAATAGAGAAAGAAAATTAAAAATCTACATATATAAATCACTATATTTTTGCTTTCCATACTTCAGTATAGCAGGTCTTCACATAATGTCCTTATATTCCACATCACTTCCTTATAATATAGATGAGAAGAATCTATTTCCTCCTGGGGCCACTGTCTGTGTGGAGTCGCACTTTCTCCCCATGTCTGTGTGGGTTTCCTCCCCCAGGTCAAAATGAGGCAAAATGATGTGTGGATGTTGTCCTGAGCTGAGTGAGTGAGGGGGTGGTGTGACTGCACCTGGGACAGAAGGGTGTCCAGCCAGGGTGGGGTCCCACTTTCTTCCCAGAGCTGCTGGAGAGACTCTGGCTCCCTCTATCCCTGAACTGAAATAGGGGGGTAGAAAATAATTATCTTAATCACTTTTTTAAAAAATATATATTCTATTGATTTTTTTACAGAGAGGAAGGGAGAGGGATAGAGAGTTAGAAACATCAATGAGAGAGAAACATCGATCAGCTGCCTCCCACACACTCCCTACTGGGGACACGCTCCCCACCAAGATACATGCCCTCGACTGGAATCGAACCTGGGACCCCTGAGTCTGCAGGCCAATGCTCCATCCACTGAGCCAAACCGGTTAGGGCCTTACTCACTTTTATTAAAAAAAAAAAAAAATATATATATATATATATATATATATATATATATCACATGTATTTTAATGTTTAATATTAAAAGTGTATAGAGTCTTTGTTTAGAAGTTTGGTGATGTTTTTGTGACCAGAAATATGCCTTAGGATCTTAACTTTTGTTTATATCAATTAGCCTATAGTAAAATTGGTTTTGCTTAAAGTCACAGTTTCTAAGACCCTATTGACAACATTAAGTGAAGACTTACTGTATTCTCTTCTTGTGTGTGTATTCAGTTTAGATTAATTCATGGTTAAAATTTGTTAAAAATTACTGGCAATATTCTGGCAACACTAAGGCATTTTCCCCAAACAACCTTGTGCTGTTATCCTTCAGATTCGTTGTTTAAAAAAGATTCATATGAATTATGATATGAGCAGTCATATTTCTGCTAGTTACTGAAACCCACTTCTAGAATATTGGAACTAGAAAAAAAACTGCAAAAAAGGCACAAGATTTCTAAAATACATGACTATATTAATAAACCTCACTGATAATTTTTCAGACAAGTGAAAAGATATGATAAGAAACATAAAGACTATGCCAGTGATGGCAAACCTATGACACGCGTGTCAGAGGTGACACGCGAACTCATTTTTTTGGTTGATTTTTCTTTGTTAAGTGGCATTTAAATATATAAAATAAATATCAAAAATATAAACCTTTGTTTTACTATGGTTGCAAATATCAAAAAAAATCTATATGTTGCCGGGGTCCAACCCCAGCAGGTCCAGGGGTCCCCAAAGGTGTGGACGGAGTCGGTGAAGAAGGAATGACACAGAGACAGCGTTCAGTTGATCAGCAGCCTAGCCAGGATCTCTAGCCAAGTTCTGGTCAGGATCTCCAGCGAAGTTCTGGTTAGGATCTCCAGCCAGGTTCTGTGTCCATGTTCTCTTGCTAGGTTCTCCAGCCAGGTTCTGTAGCCATGTTCCCTTGCTAGGTTCTCCAGCCAGGTTCTGTCCAGGTTCACCAGCCAGGTTCAGTCACCAGGTTCTAGTCAGGTTCTCTTGCCAATTTCTGTAGTCAGGTTCAGTCCAGGATCTTTTGCCATGTTCTCTCCAGAGAAGTTCTTCTGTCTCTAGGTTCTGTCTCTCTTGGTTCTGTCTCTCTTGGTTCTGTCTCTTTCTGTCTTGTTACATCTAAGGGTCCCTGTTCGGGCGCCAGATGCCGGGGTCCAGCCCCAGCAGGTCCAGGGGTCCCCAAAGGTGTGGACGGTGTCGGCGAAGAAGGAATGACACGGAGACAGCGTTCACTTGATCAGCAGCCTAGCCAGGATCTCTAGCCAGGATCTCCAGCCAAGTTCTGTTCAGGATCTCCAGCGAAGTTCTGCTTAGGATCTCCAGCCAGGTTCTGTCAAGGTTCTCCAGCCAGGTTCAGTCACCAGGTTCTAGTCAGGTTCTCTTGCCATGTTCTATAGTCAGGTTCACTCCATGATCTTTTGCCATGTTCTCTCGCTAGGTTCTGTCTCTAGGTTCTTTCTCCAGCTTCTGTCCAGGATCTTTTGCCATGTTCTCTCCAGCGAAGTTCTTCTGTCTCTAGGTTCTGTGTGTAGGTTCTGTGTGTAGGTTCTGTGTGTAGGTTCTGTGTAGGTTCTGTCTTCTAAGTTCTGTCTTGTTACATCTGTATTTATACCAGTTGATTCCAATCCTATCAATCTCTATTCCAAAGGTTAGGGCATTTCTTATCTCCATTCCAGGAAGTAAAGATTATGTAGCTTAAGCATGATTGTTCGTAGTTAAAGTGATTAATTACCTGCCTGGC
The DNA here is from genome assembly GCF_014108235.1 of Myotis myotis. Lineage (NCBI taxonomy): Eukaryota > Metazoa > Chordata > Mammalia > Chiroptera > Vespertilionidae > Myotis > Myotis myotis. The sequence continues at coordinate 204,447,683 of NW_023416324.1, read as the reverse complement.
ACTTAGTTAAGAGGTTTTATTCCCTCCCTAACTTCAGGGGAAAATCCCTACCTGGGGAAACAACCTTTCTCAGAGACCTTGGTTAAAACACATAGTGCCAAGAAGGTGAGCAAACATATTAAGAACAGTATGCCATATATGCCAGGTCCCTTGAAACAGCAAGGATGGACTGGCTCCCGGCAATATGTGACACGGCACCAGAGTTAAGTTAGGGTTTTTCAAAATGCTGACACGCCGAGCTCAAAAGGTTCGCCACCACTCTTCTATGCTTTACTAGTTATTTGTGCCAACAATGACAACAATGTTACCATGCCAACTATTTAGAAATAGCAAGTTAAGAAATATCTTTCTGGTACAGGCAAATTCAGTCAAACCACTTCTACAACTGCAATATATTAACATCCTTCACCTCTCACCACGCAAAAGGCCCAATGCCCTTCTCTGGTCCTTCACAGTTGCTCTCTGGATGTTTAAACTCCCTTGCTATGGCTGCTGTTTCTAGCTAGCGCTGCTAAAACTCCAAGAATATCATTCTTTCCTCCTCAAATCCAGTGAGCTCCTTATATTGCCAGTGTGATTGTTCTTTCTTTAGTGTTAAGAATAAAGCCTTCTTCTTTTACTAAAATAATTCATTCTGAGGTATGAGTTACTAATAATGCTAACCGGATAACTACAGCTGACATATACTATTGTATCCAATATATTGTTGAACTGTACTGCAATTGATTTATTTATTTTTTTTATTATATATCTTCCCCACAGAAATATAAGCTTCATTGGAGCAGGCATCTCAATTACCATGGCTCCTCTGTAGTATCTAATTCAGACTCAGAGGTATTCCGTCTTGTTTCTTAAAGAGAAGTAAACTTTAGAAATTCAGAATAATAAGCATTCTGTTGTGGGGGATTATGGTTGAGTGGGAATGAAGGTAAGGTCTGTTAAGCTGAGTTTTGAAAGATGGATAGGATTTGTATAAATCAAGTTCCCTAGGTGCTAACACAGTCCCTAGTTTCTACGCATCACTACATCCCAGTCTACACACAGATGTTACACATACAGTTATATGTCCAATATAAGAAATGGGGCATAAGATTCTATGGCTACTTATTTCATTTGAGGGCTGAGGGAGGAAATGGGAAATGAAGTAAAGATTGGGGACACAGACTGAATTTGGAATAGACAGGTAGCTGTGGTACAGTAAGGTATTGTCTGAGGGCAGGCAAAGATGGAGAGTTTATGCTGGGAAACCGAAAGAAATATGTTTAACAAATGTGTCTTTCCCATTTGTGGTCAGTGTCAAGGGCCTATTTACTTAAAGGCAATAGGAATGAATATCAATAGATTGTATAATAGCAACTGTATATCTGTTAATGGAAATGTCGCATCTTTTTGAAGTGTATTTTGACATTCTCAAGTAAGTCCAATTTGCTAAACAATATCTCAAAGAAAAGATGTTACAAGTTCAAGGCTACAATAGTTATTATTATCCTGTAGTCATTATTTTAATAGGTTGACTTACTAGTTTCATTTTCTCATTCTTAGTAGCTGTCTAATTTTTCAGGTAAAAGCAATAGTCATGCCAAATTGAAGTAATAGAATATTGGGCAACTTACATAGACAATTTTCCATTATCACACAGAATAAAATATCAACAATACAATCCAGTAATCAGAATATAAATAAGTAGAACATCTTCTTTTTTGAAATAATTTCTCTGGAGAAATTTTTCTTTAGTGTTTTAACACACCTTTTTTTTTTTTTCTTACTTCAGAGCAAAATTACTTTTTGTACTCTGAGATGTCACTGTCATCACAAACCACTTCAAGATAGATAAAAGTCACTTATCAAAAGTGTTGAATATATCTACCCACATTTTGAAATCCTTTTAAGCAAATTTCAAGAGAGCCGCAAGGATAAAGCATGACAATAGCTTTAAAATCGTGCATTTACACAATACTGTATGATTATTTACAAATGGTTATGTCTGTAATGTTTTATTTTACTCATTCCCTAGGCCTAGCCCTTTCCATTGACATCTGCAACCCTGATTTTATGTTTGAATTTGGTTTTAGATCCCTCAAAAGAAAACTTTGCTAAAATATATAACTTACACCCAAGTAATTTTATTAAGACAAATAATATCTAGACAAGGTAAGTATGAAAATATGTTTTTACCATAACACTTTTCAGAAAATGCTCTATAAAAGAGGAAAGTGAATAGATTGTTCTCACAAAGGAAATATCTATAGACACAAAGCAGAAAGTTAAATATTTTCTTTTATATTTCTGGTTCCAAAAGATGAAGGATAGAATGAAACACCTTTCCTTATTTATTTTTCATTTCCTCTACCTGGATTTTTTCTTTATAATTCAATGGAGGTATGACTTTTAATATAGTAAAGCACTGACATCTAACTAGATATATGTCAGTCACATCAGACAAGTATAGCAAAGATGTATCTGCAGTCAAACTAGATTATTTATATCAAACTCTCAAATTAAATACAGTTATTTTTAATTATTAGCATTTAGGTTAACTGACCTGGATTTAACATGGAATACGTATGATTTGTCAAGAGAAAAGGTATAGTCACAGTAACTCTTACAAGGAATTGAAGGTCAATAGAAAACTCCTCCTCACATTCATGTCAATTCCATGCAACATTTTAGAGCTGTGCACTATGAGAGAAATAGGATGTGAGTCTTAACTATGTGTCCCATATGTCACTTAAATTTCTCTCATAGAAAATTAAAAGGAAATAGAGGAAATTAATTGTAATAATGAATATACCCAAATATTTATTTCTACATATAATCAATATAAAAACTTGAGATAATTTATAGTCGTCTTTTCATACTGTCTTTGAAATCTGTCAGTATTTTTACATTTATAACACCTCTCAGTTCCCACTAACCACATTCAGATTCCTGTTAGCTACGTGTTGCTGGTGCATACCATATACCATTTTGGACGATGAAGGTCTAGTATACTTCAATATACAAATACAGCTTTCAAAATTTTTCATCTTCACAAATGACTCTTACACTCATTTCAATTCTCTTGTGTGTGTTTTTTTATGTCTTTTCTACTTTTTCTAAGAAAAACAATACACAATTTTTTTAATCTTAATGCCCTTAATCTTTGTTGAAACAGCTATAGGAAATGACCTGGCTTTAATTAATCAAATTTAAAGAATTAACTTATATTAGAGTATTAGAAATTTAAGCTATAATCAGCCTATATAGGTATATATATATATATATATATATATATATATATATATATATATATATAGTATTATTCATTTATATATAATCAAAACACAGAGCAAGTTTAACTATTTACAGAGGCTTGTTTTGCATAAACAACAAATGAAATATAATAGATTCAATATATCAACATGTTAATATGATTTTATATTTATTTTTATTCTTTCCTTTGTTGTACTTGTTTTTCAATATTCACATTTGTGACATTTATTTAGGCAATATTGTTACAATTATTTAATTTCTACAAATCAAAATCTTCTGAATAGACTGTAAAGTTGTTTTCTCCAGAGTGCAGAATTCAAAAGAGCCAAATTATTCAACATTATATAAGTGTTAATGTTAATAACACAAGGTCTGTCCTGGTGAGTGCGTCAGTTGGTTGGAGCATCATCCTTTATTCACCAAAAGGTTGAGGGTTAGATTCCCATCAGGGCACATACCTGGCTGCAGGTTTAATCCCTGGTCCAGGTGTATGTGGGAGGCAACTGATCCTGATCAATGTTTCTCTCTCATCCATGTTTCTCTCTATCTGTGTCCCTTCCTTCCTCTCTAAAAATCAATAAAAACTTATCTTTGATGAGGATTAATAAAGTATTTCTTTCTAAATAAAAAAAATAATAATAGTACAAGGCCTAAAGTCGAGATGCCATTCTGATAACGTGACTGAATTCTGTGCACATGTTTAATATCAGCAGGAAGGATGAGTTTCGATTGACAAAATTCCTTCTTAGATTTCTCAGTTTGATTCTGTACTCTGTAAGAAACTTTAAACTTTATTTTTAAGAGTATAATGCCATGTCAAAGCCCCAGCTTATACCACACAGTGTGAAAGCTAAGGGAGAGAGATTGATTGGCAGAGAAAGCTGACTGATTAGAACCTGCAGGATTTATGGGAAAACTAAGGCTTCTGTTCAGGGATTTCTGGCAGGATAACAACCTTGGAGCTTTTTTCAGAAGGCCAGACCAAATTGCTGACCCGGAATAAATGAATATGTAACATCATTCTAACTTAATCGCAGGGATCAGCGTAGGACTTGAAAGTTACGCAGATCATCTATGCAGTGAACATGCTACAGCGGCAGGGTTGAGAGTTTATCACATGCCTGTAGCACTTATGCTCACGTGCTTGCATGGAGATTGCATGCATTGCTGTAAAATGGCTGAGATAACACCGTTCACTGCCACGATTCATTTTTCCTTATTTAAACTGTTTACATATGTGAAGAAAAGGTTGATTAGTGGCATTTATAGCTACTTGCTTTCCTTCATGAAATTTAGGGTGAAAAATAATGCATTTTAAAGCAATGCATTTGAAATATTACAGATATTAGGGTAAATAAAATTACTCAAAGACAGAGGTGGGAGAGTTCACAATTTAAGTATATTTTCTTAATATATTTAGTTAATAAAAACTATATACCTTCAGTCACAGACAAAAGTATTGGAAGTATATCTACAGAATAATATGGAAAGTTATGATTGCATAGTATATGTTATATTTTATATAAATTTAAGGTAAAGAAAGAAACACATTTTACCTGAATTATTTGAATATTTCAGGCAATAGTATTTCATATATATATATATATATATGTATATATATATACACACACATATATATAGCTACATAGATCTATATATATCACTCTATATATCTATATACATTTATAATATAGATATATAGAGTGAAATATATATATATATATATATATATATATATATATATATATATTTGATTTCAGAGAGGAAGGGCGGGGGAGAGAGAGATAGAAACATCAATGATGAGAGAGAATCATTGATTGACTACCCTTTGCATGCCCTCCACCAGAATTGAGCCCTCAATTATGGCATGTGCCCTGACCCAGAATTGAACAGAACTGTCACCTCCTGGTTCATATGTCCACGCTCAACCTCTTTTATTTCTATTTAGATCCAATCTAAAGTTTCAAAGACTGGCTCTGAGAAGCTAGATGGGTGGCTCCCTTTCTGCAAGGGGAAAGCCACTTCCGTTGTGACATTCTGATTCATTCAGGAGAATGAAATTTGTGCTAAGTATCTTTGTATTTTTTGTCCTTAGATTTAAGACCTTCTAATTTAAAGATCTACATCAGGGCAGTTTGTGGAGGAAAAGAGCAAAACTCATATAGCATTTACTAGAAAGTTTCTATAATCTTGGCTAAAATAGGATTAACATAGTAGGGAAGAGGTGTATACATTTAGAAAACAACACAATTTTGTTATAAAAAAGGAATAGTACCATAGAATTAAGATATATATCTCTTAAGATAATTTTAAGATTACAGTTGCTGTAATAACTAAATTGATCATTAAGTCATTCTTATGTAGAGAGCAAACAAAGTATAACATTTCTGCATTATGAAGAGATTTAAAAATGATCACTGACATTCAAAAATATTAGGGAAAAGGCATGAGAAGCTAACTTCGTCACTGAATTTTTACTCAGGTCTATAAAAATAGAAGTCAGTCTGTTTTTTAGTTCTGAATATATGGATTTTAATGTCATCACTGCTATTAGGACTCTTTTATTTTTATTTTTGTTAATCCTCACTTGAGGATATTTTTCCATTGTTTTTTAAGGAGAGTGAGAGAGGGAAAAACACAGAGAAACATCAGTGTGAGAGAGACACATTAATTGGTTGCCTCCTGCATGAGCCTTGACCAGGGGCCCGGGCCGGGAGGAGCCTGTAATTATGTGCTCTTGACCGGAACTGAACCCGGGATCCTTCAGTCCACAAGCTGACGCTCTATCCACTGAGCAAAACCGGCTAGGGTAGGACTCTTATTAACAGTTTGTGAAAATATAAGTTATAACTTCAGCAAGATAAAAATAGCTCTTTAAATAGGAACATAATTAAAGAGAAGGAATACAAAGATTCAGGAAAGGAAAAACCATAATCTATAATTTGATTGGCCTTTCTGAATAAGATGATGTAGCCATATTTAGTAGATATACACATTAGAACATTTCCAATTACTTTCATATTACTAACAACAGTCTTTCTGATTGGTTAAGTTGGGAACTGAAAGTAAAATGCCCTTGAAAAGTGCAAAGCTGAAACTCTAAAGCAGGCGAAATCCCATCAATAGCAACACACATGGATGGTCTCCTCTGATGCAGCAGTGATGGGCCCTCTGAAGGGTCTGGTATCCCTCCTCACTTAATGTTTTCGCATGACCCAAGTATAACTGGGTTTCTTACAGAACCCTTTACTTTCTGGCTTTGCGTTCAAAAAGTTCAGTTTGACATTCAGTTCTAAGCATTTAAAATGATTTTTAAACTGGCAAATAACAATACAAAGTCATTTGGATAGTATTTGCTAAATATGGAAAGAATGGTGTTACAGAAAACAATTTGATATCAGACATTGTCGCTTTTCTTTAAGGGAATCTGACTTAATTGGAAACTGTGAGGAAAGTTTTTTTTTTTTTTTTCATTCATATAATGTATTGCAGATTCCTTCCTTTTGGTAGATGAGAAAAATTAGAGGAAACAATATTTACTAGTATGACCCTGGAAGTGAAGAATAACATATTTGTGAACAAATTAGGCTAAGCAATTATCTAAACTGTAATTTAATTTATCTGTGCTTTCCCCTTGATCTTAAACATGCTCTACATTCATTTTAAGTGGATGTAAGGATTCCAGTGATGTAGAACTGCTGTATTATCCACTTAAAATGTTTTACATATATTTTGAAGTGAATAAAACAGGCCCAGCTAATATCTACCTTATCAGAGACATAAAATACAAATAAAAGCATTAAAGGAAAAACTTGAACTCTTCATTTTTGTCATAAAATGAAGTATATCACGTAGCTATTTGGAATTATTAAGCTAAAATAGAAAAAGTAATCATTCAAAATTACACTTGCTTTTAATTTCATCAGATAAATCTGAAAATACAGTAAAGTTACTGAAGTTTCTTACCCAAATCAAAGCTTTAGTCTTTGCTCTCTATAAAACAAACAATAATTATGAAGTTTTGGGTTGTTTTCTGAGAGAATTCTTTGCTTTGTGGAGGAGTATATAGCAAGCTAGAATAATAATAAAAGTGATTTTCTCTAAATCTCCTCATAATGCAGAAGTGTTATACTTTGCTTACTGTATACATATATAAGGATGACTAAATAGTTAATTCAGGTTTTAATGAAACTAATGTCTTAAAATGATCTTACCAGGTTTATATATAAACCTTCAGTTCCATTATACTTTTCATTTGTCAGGTGAATACACAATACAATGTACAGATGCTATGTTGTGGAGGTGTGCACCTGAAACCAGTATAATTTTATTAACCGGGATCATCCCATAAATTCAATAAAAAGAAAAACAAAATGCATATTCTAACCATTAAGTATGAATAAACATCTTCATTTGTTTTTGTGGTCTTCTCAAAATCCTGAGTTGAGAAGGCTATTTTGGAGAATGTTCATCACTTTGGTCTCTGGTAGTTGTTCCAACCACTATTACTTTAAATGCTCTTTCCCTTCATGAGCACAAAACACTGTCAATGTAAATAAATATTTGGAAAATAAGTGTTACAAATGATCCAGGATTTTTTCTGAAAAACTTCATATCATTATTCCTTAAAACATGTTTGAAGTGTACTCAGAATTGAAAATCCATATTTAAAACACAAAAGAGAGATTATTCTTGTTCAAAACCAAATTATTTACCTAATAAACAATGCATGCTGTGTCTCATTTCAAATATAACATCCTTTACTATATATAAACTATTTTTCACTTAAGAACACTTCGATTGATGCACTTTTTAAGAAAGGCCTCAAGTGTAATTACCAAATACAGTTATTTTATGTCCCTAACTGTAGGTTTGAAGCCTACAGTCATGAAAACCGTTGTTGATTAAAATAATTACTACTTTACTTCTCACTCAGAGAATTGTTAACTTTGCAGAATTTCAAAGGGATACACTTATAAATACTTCTTTGATTAAAAGCCCTTTTCTATTATAGCTTTGGAAGTCAAATGATTCCATTATGTCTCAGAAACTCTAAGCATCATTTAAGCTACTTACCTCCTAATGACTTCTTCTATCCATCACAGTAATGGTTGTTATTGATCATGCCCTTGTTTTGAATTTGAACATGTCCTTTCATTTATGCCCTTTGTTATATGAATATGTCATATGCATAATCCTGATCATTTGAGCAGGAACCAAATCATACATACATACCATTTCCTGCCCTCACAGAAACTAGTTCAGTTCTAAATGCAATTATTACTCACAAAAAATTGATGAATAGCCATTTTAGCAATATGCTTAATGGAATGCCATTTTTAAGGAACCTGACATGTAGCAGAAACCTGGCAAAATGTCATGTTATCCTTTCTCACTTTCTTGCTCTATAGTTTTTCTATGAATATGTAAAACACATTTGTTAATCTAAATAAAACTTACTTCGAAGGAAAAACACCCATTGTTCATGTCACATACGGGGTACTTTATTTAATCTTTATATTAATTTTGAATTTTATTTTTTCCATTTTATAGGGTAGGATATTGAGGATTGGTAATATTAAAAAAAAAAAACATACACACACACACACAACCCACTAGGGGCGAGATCTTGCATTAACGCATACTTTTCTCTGACAATAACCTTTTAATCAAACAAAACACCACTACCATGCTTGCCTATAAAACTCATGTGCAAAAGACCTAGCTTAAACAATGAATTTTCAAAGTCAAATGAAGATACATTTTATTTTTCAATGACATGAAAAATAAGAAAAATATTCAATGATGTTAATTGTATGCTAAAGAACATTATATAATAAAATATGAATGCTATATCTGCTTTTCAAATTTAATTATAACCTATGAAGGGCAACACACCTCTATTTTACTTAATATCATGATTCTGGGTGCATAGTACAAATTATAAAATAAATGAAAATTCATAATCTTTGTAGATTACAAATATATATTTTAATATATATTTTTATTGATTTCAGAGAAGAAGGGAGAGGGAGAGATAGAAACATCATGATGACAGAGAATCATTGATCAGCTGCCTCCTGCATGCCCCCTACTAGGGATCGAGCCCACAACCTGGGCAAGCGCTCTTGAAAGGAGTTACACTTGGGACCTTTCAGTCCACAGGTGACACTCTATCCACTGAGCCAAACCAGCTAGGACAAGATTACAAATATTTTAAGGTGAATAGCATTGAAATATTCTCCTATTTATTTATTTATTTTTAACATTTTTTTTTTTTTATTTTAGAGAGAGATGAAGGGAGAGGGATAGAGAGATATAGAAACATCAATGATGAGAGAGAATCAGGAAGATCCTCCTATTTAAATCCCAAGTGTATATGATCATTAGAGCCAAAATAAGTCATCAGAGATTCAAGACAAATTCAAATCAGACTATCTGGGTTGATAAGATTTAAATTTTTATGTTTTTCATTTTAAGAAGAGGGGCACTTATCAGACACTTTCATGTGTATTCCTAGCTAAACTAATCTTTCACTTAAAATTAAAAAAAAATAAAATATCAGTTTGTTTCATGTGCTACTCCATTCAAGATTTCCACCCACACTCCTTATAAACAAGCCCTGCCCTGTCATACATCTACTCTGCTGTACAACACCTGAACTATGCGGATTACCTGGAGATACGGTTAATGATTATGCCAGATTCTGGTCCAATGCACAGAGGGCCCATGTAAAATTCTAGTTTCAGAAGAGATGACATGGTGTCATTGGATATTATAGAATGCATGTGAATGTTTCCTTAGAAATCTTTCCCACACCAACTAGAAATTATCTTTATACTAGAGGCTTGGCGCACGAAAATTCATGCACTCAGAGGGGTTCCTCAGCCCAGCATGTGCCCTCTCATAGTCCAGGACCCCTCGGGGCATGTCCACCTGCTGGCTTAGGCCTGCTCCCTGGTAGAGGGGACCTATGCTGGCAGTCAGACATCCCTCTGGCAGCCCAGGAGCCCTCAGGGGATGTCCGACCACACGGGGAGTGGGACTAAGCCCCAGTCGGACATCCTTAGCACTGCCAAGGAGGCAGAAGAGGCTCAGCTTGTGGCTGAGGAGAGCTCCCCCTGTGGGAGTGCACTGACTACCAGAGGGCAGCTCCTGCATTGAGCGTCTGCCTCCTGGTGGTCAGTGCATGTCATAGAGAGTCATTCCTAGTCATTCTGCTGTTAGGGTCAGTTTGCATATTACCCTTTTATTATATAGAAAGTTTTAAACAAAGGCCTTTTATTTTCAATAACATCTTGAGAAAGAGAAAAGTCCTAAGTATTTTCACCTTTGAGATATTTATTTTTAAATGCTTTTTGTTTCTCTGCTTAATAGCAACTTAAGTCGATTTTCACTTACATTCACATGTTTACATTGAATCCATATAAACTGTTTCCATGATATTCATTCTCAAAATGTTGCAGTGAACAAAAGGTAACTGCACAAGATTTTTTAAAATGACAGCTTTTTATAGGAAGAACACATTCCACATCTTAAATTACTTCTCTGAACATTGATATAATTTTTCAACAAAAATCATTGTGGAAATTCATTGTTTTAATAACTAAAACCATAGGGCCATAAAAGCATTTTAAAATCATCTAAGTTTATTACCGATTTTTTTAAAATAAATATCTAAGATTTTCATCTCAGAATAACCACTAGAATCCATCTTCAAGTGAAAATCTTCAGTCTTGTTTCAGGCTCTAACAACTAAATCAGTGTAAATTTTAATTTTGATGACTAACAAGGACCATAGATTTTTATATAAGAAATATAAAATGGACACATTCTATACCTCTTGAATTGGGACTGTGTGCTTAATTCTCAGCAGAAAAAAAAGAGAAAGGAAACAAAATAATTTAAAGGCCAATAAGCTTGCATAAAAAAAATTTACTGGATTAAGTATTACTTATTCTTGTGTTAGAATTTTAAGGAAGCCATCATGTAATCGAATTTGTTAGAAATTATGAGTTAAATATTATAATCATTTTCTTATGAGACTCATTTGAGTTTAGTAAAACTTAATAAAATGCCATGGAGAATAAATTACTGTTCCTAATTGCTCTTTCCAGGACTATTTATAACAATTTTCTCCTGGATCTGGAGAAGGAAAATGTATATTAAGCCTATGAAAATGCAGAATGGTACTAACCACCTGCTTAATGACAAAAGCAAGTTTCCATAATCTGTTAATTAGCAAGTCCCAAATCCTGTTTCTATAACTAATTTTCTATGAATTAAGAGCTTTAAGTATTGGATATCTCCCACAACAACAAAAATAACAACAGAGAGCATGTTTCTTGTCCATAAGCTCTGAAATTAAACATGCCATGTTAGCCAATTGAATAGGCCATTACATGTAGTAAGTCAAGACCCATTTGTATTAAACAAATGTTGAATCTGTTGAATAATTTTCTACCATAGAATTGGATGACTTCTGCATTATTTTAGGTTTTCAGTTTTTGAGATAGGTACATATTCCATGACAAAGTTTGCACTTTCAGAACACAATGTATGTTCTACAGAATACATTGGTATATGGCCAATGAGGTTCATGTTTATTAATTTATAGGTAAATTGAGAAATCTTGAAGAAAAATGTTATATGTCCTTCTCACAAAAGAAAGAAAAGAGAAAGAAGGAAAGAAAGAAAGAGATGAGGAGGTGATGAATAGGGGAGGAAATGGGACATCTGTAATATTTTCAACAATAAAGATAAATTAAAAAGAGAGAGAGAGAAAGTTCCAGTACATTTTAGAATATAAAATATGTAATCTCCGTGACAGAAGTTGTTGTTTGTTTATTTTTCTTACTGTATCCTTGTTACCTAGAATAGTGTTTGACATAGTAAATATATAATAAGTAATTATAGGGTGAAATACCTAATACTATTACACAGTTTAGTTTTATTCAAAGCAAAACTGATACTTCTTAGAATTTAGTTGTGCATGGGTATAAATTTTATATATTTGAAAAAGAGTGGAAGGCACTGTATTTATAAAGCAAGTTCTATAAATCTCACAGTTGTTCCAAAAGGGATTCTAGGTATAAAAGTCATAACTTATCCTCAACATAACCTATAAAATTTCAACAAGTGATGCTTAATTTTTGTCATACAGCTGTGTGAAAGCTATACTCTTAAAAAAAGAAAAGAAAACTGAAACCTAAAAATTAATTTAACTTATCACCGCTTAGTTCTACCTTTAAAAATCTATACTAATAAATGGGTCATATTCTAATTAGGGCAAATATCTTCCGAACATCCATTTGGATGTCCATCTGAACAAAACCACAGCAGCTGCCAGGCAGCCGTGGGCTCAGGCAGCCGTAAGCCTGGTGGCTGAGAGGCCTGGGGCTCAGGCCTCATAGCTGCCACAGCCAGCAGTGGCAGCAGCAGCAAGGTGATGGGGGCAGCACCTTCCCCTGATCAGCCTGGTTACCCCCTGCAGAGGGAGGCCAGACAGCGGCTTAGGCCTGCTCCCCATGGGCTCTTGGACTGTGAGAGGGGCAGGCTGAGCTGAGGGAACCCCCCACCCCCATGCACGAATTTTCATGCACCAGGCCTCTAGTAAAATATAAAAGAGAATAAAACCAAGTAAGATAAAGGAAAAATATATCTGAAATACCTCAAATATAAAACACTTTTGTGAAAAAAGGATTGATATACTGAGTAAGTGTTTCTGCCAATTGAGCCTAAAACAAAAGAATGGATTTTAAATTTCAGCAAGTGAATTTTTCCATTATTTATTTATTTGTTTGTTTGTTTGTTTGTTTAAATAGGGGAAGGGAGAAGGAGAGAGAGAGAAATATCGCTAAGTTAGGGAAACAGCGATTTGCTGCCCCTGCATGCCCTCTACTAGGGATCAAGCCAGCAACCTGGGCATGAGGCCTGACCAGGAATCGAATGGGTAACTTTCTGGTGCACAGGATAGTGTCCAACAAACTGAGCCCCACTGACCCAGGCTCAGCAAGCGGATTTTGTGTTTAATGCTTAAAGAAAAGTTAGAACTTACTTTCCCTTATTGTTGACTGTTTGGGGATCTTTTGTGGCATCCTTTTCAGCTTCCCCCGGCCCCCCCACCCCCCCACCCCCCGCCAATCTGGAAATGATGCCTCTGGATTCTAAAATCCATGTCTTTTATGAGTTCAGAACAAAGTTTCACCTTTCCTTAAACTACTTCATTCTTAACTAGCTTCTTTCGGATGTATACTAGAGCTAAGCATAAATGCTATGATTGCATCTGTTAACTTACATTTCATTTATTTTTTAAAATTTCTATTTATCTCTTCTGACTTTAAGATAAGTTTTCCCAGTCTATCATCTAGTTTATGTCTTTCATCTATCTATATTATACTACTTAATGTCATTTTCTTTTTAAATTTCAATGATTAAAATTTAAATTATCCCTTGATTAAAATGACTGGACAAATTCAAATACAAAAATTAATTTGATAGATGATTCTGTTGCTTAGAAGCTGGACTTTCACCTGCACATTGTGTGCTGGGTCCTATGGGCATAATTGTAATATTTCAAAGCTCAGTGGAAGCCTTAAAAATTGTTTTAGTAATGAATGTCATGGAAAACTAACTTTTAAATTATGGTGAATTGTAAACAATTCATAAGTCAACCTCATATAAATATAAAAGGAGACACATTCTGACATGTTTTGAGTATAATGTCACAAATATAACACGGCTTTTTGGATTGGCGTAGCATTACATTTTCCATCACTCCATCATCTTATTTTATAAATGTACATTTCATTGTGATTTCAATGAACAGAAAATGATAACCTTACCCAGTAGGTACTTTTCTTTTTAGTCCTTACAATAAAAGTAAAAATTTAATATTTTCTACACATACATTTTTATAGGATATAACATTTTTCTTTCATGAAGGACATTTTTTATTTGAACTAAAAATATTTGGTTAGTTAAAATTCATCCTTAGTTGTTAATTTTTATGGATACACAAATTATTATGTTATTTGCTTTACAAAATGCTTAATATGCTTATCATAAAATTATTCTTTGATTTTGAAAAAAAATAGGATGTAAAGCATCAATTTGAAAAATCAACATATGTTCCATTTATAATATTAGAATAACTTTATTTTTGAAAGGTATATATTTAAATACAGATGACAATTTGAGTATTTTTGAACTTAGTTTGTAAAAACTGTAGCATCATACACAGATTCCATTATTATTTATATTTCTAAAATGTTATTCAAGTTCTAATCTCAGAAAGACTTTAGTTCAATTGAAGTTTGTACCAAACAAATCTATTTTATAATAAAATTCACATATCAGTCTTATGGAAAAAGCATCATTGTCTCAATTTTGTTTTGTTTTTTTTTCCATTTAATTTTTTGATGTTGTTAGCATTTAAAGAACAGGTTTGTGGTAACAACATATAATAACCATATATGTTAGCAAATTAATTTTAAATGGAAGTGTAGGTATAAGTAGATAAATTATTTGATACATGTTCTTTCTTATACATAAAAATGTTATATATCATCAATAAGCACAACCAGTACAAAAATAAATTTACTTTCATGCAATTTATGTAAATTAATATATTCTAGAAAACTTTTGAAATCACCTATTCCATAGGATAACAAATAAGGCTTTGTATACACAGTCTAAACTTGGGAATAGGCATTTGCAAAGCCACAAAATCTTAAATCAGTTAAGTAAATCTATAAGCTGACAGAAATGTAGGTATGTCTGGAAGCATAATATCTTTTTAATGCCGAAAATAAATGGGCAGGTTTCTGCTTAAACTGGAATGCAGTGTCTTTGAAGATGAAAAGGAGGGACCTAATCTCAAATTTCTTAGCATTGATTACATTATATTAATGAGGTTGATTTTAAATTATGAATGCTAGTCATTTCTCCATTTTGATAATGTTAACAATTTTGTGTTCAATATAAAGGTAAAAACATTTGCTCTTGCAAATTTTTATAGCATTTTAAGCAATCTAATTTAATTTTTTAGACTCTATTAACTCATCAAAGATTCAAAGGACCTTTTAATTAAATAATCTCTATCTTATCTCCATTGATAAAAATCCTAGACAAGTTTAAAAAGTATCAGTGCTGATTAACTGCAGAACTGGGTAAGTTTGTTTTTTAAGTTTGTTTTTTATTCATGGTGCTTTGACAGGTAAAAAGAGTAATTATGCAAAATATACTTTCCATAAATGTATTCCCATAGTATACTGGGGCCAAAAGTCTCTCACAAGTTTGTTCTTGTACTTTCCTCTGCCAAAGTCAAAGACCATTTTCCTGAGCTCTGCCACCTCCCTCTAGGGGGGCACACATAGATAGTCCTTCCTGGAACATTGTGCATGTGAGAATGTTATAAGGCTAATTGTCACTTCAAATATAGCTGGAGTATTCCATAGGTGTACTGAAATAATATTGAGGCTCCCGTGAGCCCACCATGTCTTCCCTAAACTAATGTTGATTTTAGTGTGCTAAGTATTCTTTATTTTTATTGTGGCCTCTTTTCTCAAAATCTTGGACAGAGAATACTACAATAAGTTGGGCACAGAAGATATTGTAAGTCCATTATATCTAGGTATTGTTCTCAACATATTATAATTTAACTAAATAGTGACATATACAAACACACAGTTCATTATGTATAACTTTGATTTTTTTTCAAAATCATAATCTTTTCCCCTAACAATAGTGCCTCATACTGTGATTTCTTTCATATTCTATTTGTTTAAGGATCATTTTTTTTGCCAATCCACTGGCTTCTACCTAAAAATTGGTGTAAGATTCTACTGTTTTATTATTTTTATGTGGTTCTTCTGATGCTACAAGGGACACTGTTCCTAATTCTGCTTACTTAATTCTGCTTATTTATATTTTATAAAATAGTTTTTATTAATTTCAGAGAGGAAGGGAGAGGGAGAGAGAGATATAAATGTCAAGGATGAGACAGAATCATTGATCAGCTGCCTCCTGCAATCCCACACTGGGGAAGGAGCCTGCAACCTAGGCATGTGCCCTGACTGGGAATTGAACCATGACCTCCTGGTTCACAGGTTGATGCTTGGTGCTCAACCACTGAGCCACGCTGGCCTGGGCAGTAGTTTTATATTTTAAGTTTAAAGTTTCAGCCATTGGCCAGATATGATACAGCTATATTTCAGACTAAGCCTCCTGTAAAATATCATATGTTACATGGCTGCTTGGTCAGCATTCTTTATTAAGGGGCCTTAGGGAGGTACCCATTTAGATAGAGAGTGAGACAACTCCTCAGGTGAATCTAACATTGAACCCCAAGGTCTGGCAGCCACCTGCTCATGCATGAAATGAGTACTGTTGTAGCATATTTGTTCATATATCATTTCCAACTCCTCTGTGTGTTTCCCTCTCATATTGAAAGTCTTTTTTTGACATAATTCATGATATGAGTGGTATTTCATGTCTCAAAATAATTTTATGTCCTTCCATAGCAGAAACAGTTTCATTTGAAGCCCAGTAACAGACCAAAAATTGCCTTTCAACGGGAATTTATACGGCAACAGCTTCAGGCAAATTTCTGCCCCAAGTTCCCAGCAGTTAATGTCGGCTGGCAGACTTGAGCTTTGACAAAAGCTCTCGGCAGCCTCAGTGCAAGTGGCGGATACTTCTCATATCACTTGAGCTTTGGGGGTGGAACCATCCCAAGATTAGGTTGGGTAAACTATGGTTTAGAATTGTTTTTTTAAACTTTGAGTGTTTTCTGTTTACATAACATCATTAAAATTCATCTTTTTCCCTGGCATTTTTGTGAAATGGGACCAGTAAAAATCTCAGACATGGTATGGGATTTCTCCACAAACCGCCAACTCAATCAATCTTCATTCTTCTTAGTTTCCTTTAGGGGCTCCCTGACAACATAACTTAGTTTTGGTTATCTGAGGTATATCTCTAGTGTCTCCAGTTTACACAATTTTTTAAAGATTCTTGCCATTTGTGCTTTACTCTCTAGGTTAGCAGGTTAATCTATGACCCTCTGTTGGACATAAGGTTAACCAGCATTTAGTTTAGCCCACTTGATCCTCAGATTTAGTTGTCAACAATGTATCATCAATCTGAGCATTAACAGTATTTTAATTTAATCAACTCTAAGTCTCTTCATAGCAGATTTTGTCAGTAATCAGCAGGACCTATATATCTGTATGAGAACACAGTATTTGTTCAGTTCCATTCCACGTGAATACAAATTAGTTTCGCTTTCTTTTGAAATAGGAATTGGAAAAACAAAACAAATTGATCACAGAATACTGATTTTCTTTAGCATGTTGCACAGTTTGAATTGTTAAAATCATATTGGGTTCTGCACACTATGGAGGCAACACTATGCTTAATCCTTTGTAGCCTACTGTTACATTCCAACATCCATCAGCTTTTCTCACAGATAACACTGGAATATTAAACAAGAATTTTGGATTGCTAATACAGGTGAAACTTAAATAAACTAAAATTTCCTGATAAAACCCAAATATTTTATATTATTTTAAATTAGTCATTTGAGTGATTTTTGGTCATTCCATCTGGCAGACCACATTTAAACAAGTGAGCAGATTGGCATGACTTTCTCCTTCTTAATTTTTATGTATTGAAAAAATTATCCCATTCAGATATAACATCTATTCTGGTAGGGGTAATGCATTAGAACACAATACTTGCATTCATAAATTTTTACTTTGAGACGTATTTTTACATATAAGCCTTTCAGAATTGCATCACCATATCCCCTATCATAAGCAAATCATCCTTTAACTTTCTATTAGCAATTTCATTAGCAAATGTGAGTAGAAAGGTACATTGTGCACAAGTATCTGACAATTTTCTCATTACTTTCAGGCCATTTAATTCATATCAATGTTCTCAGCCCTTCCTACTCCTGTGTCATGCCAACCTGACCAACCCATCACTCAGAATTATAATTTTCTCCTTTACTTCACAACATTAATCAGGACTTGTTCTGAAGAGACCAAAGTTTCCATATTTATGTCATTATCACATTTTAAAAATTCATTTAGGCTAGGGAAAATTGAGTGAATCTGTTCTGGTCCTTTCATAATCTAAGAAGTTGATGGACCAGGTTGCCCACCTAATATTTATTATAATCTCTTAAAATGTTCATACTTACTTCCTCAATCTCCTATTTTATTTCACTGTAAATGAGCTATACAATCCCTTTCACTGGTTTAATTGTCCTGAAGTTATTCAGAGTTTTAGTCCTATTCTCTCCTTTCAAAATAATTTAAAATATTTACCCACAATTCAAGTGCCTTTCATTTGCCCCTTCAGGATGTCTACGTAATTGGTGGTGTTGGTAATGTCCTTGTGAGGCGAGTGGAGACTGGTGTTCTCAAACTCAGCATGTTGGGTCTCCTTTGCTTCAGTCAGTGTTACGACTGAAGTAAATTCTGTTGAAATGTACCATGGAGTTGTAAGTAAAGCTCTTCCTGGGGAAAATGTGGGCTTCAGTGTAAACAACATGTCTAACAAAGATGCTCCTTATGGCCATGTGGCTGGTGGCAGCAAAAAAGACCTAGCAGTAGAGGCTAGGTTCAGATGATTATTCTGAACATTCTACGTAAAACTGGTGCTGGCTGTCCTGAGCTGGATGGTCAAACAGCCTACCCTGCATACAAGTTTGCTGACTTAAAGAAGATTGATACTGGTAAGACACTGGGAGATGGCACCAAATTCTTGAAATCTGGTAATGTTGCCATTACTGAAATGGTTCCTGGTAAGCCCAGGTGTGTAAGCCCTTGAGAGCTTCTCTGACTATCTTCCTTTGGGTTGTTTTGCTGTCCATGACATGAAATGGGAAGTGCTGTGTGTGTCATAAAAACAGAGGACAAGATAGCTGATGGAGATGGCAAGGCCACCCAATCTGCCTGGAGAGCTCAGACATATACTATCACTAATGCCTGCTACTTCAGCTTTCTTCCGTTTTAGAAGCAAGGTCTCAAAACTGTTTGCCTCAATGAGACATATAAGTTTAATAGTAGAATACTGGTTAATGACAAAACCTTCAGAAGGAAAGAAGACTCCTTTATGGACCATATTTTATTTAAAATATTTTATTGAGGTTTTAGAGAGAGAAGAAGGAGAGGGAGAGAAACATTGATGTGAGAATAAAACATCTATCGGCTACCTCCTACACATCCCTTACCAGGGATAGAGCTCCCACAACCTGAGTATGTTTAAATAAAAATTTAAATTTGTTTAGAATAAATGCATCCTTAAACTCAGTCATTGAGTACTAATTTTAACTACATACCATTTCTTAAGTCACAGGATATTTTGTGCAGAAGTCACCAACCTTCCATTTATTTTCCAAGGACACAAATTCCCTTGAGTACTTATTATTGTTGAACAGGTATTGTGGGAGGAATTGCTAATTTACATTGCCTGAATTCTGTGAACTCTGGATATTTTCTCACAGTGGAGGTCTGAAAAACTGAAACATTATTTCTCATGGCAATGCTTCTTTTTTCCAGGCAAGCATTTTGATGAATAGCATGGGCAGCTCAACCTCTACAGTTATTCTCTCAGGTTCAATTCTGGTTCTACCAGTGAGTAGAGATAAAGACATAAAGGGCATTTTGGCAATTTTTCTTATGATCTGTGAATAGTGTGAGGAAAAAAAATGAACCCAATGTTTTGTTTATAGCTGTGTTGCATATAGGAGCATTTACAGAGACCAGCCAAAGAATTTTTGATCTCCAAGACTAGCTCTTGTCCAAGAGACATATCATAGAAGTTTCACCATCCCTTCACTGTTTGAAACATTGACAATTTCCAGGAAGCTTGATTATTTTTAGGAGTGACAAGTTGTAAAATGTGACTATAACAACTTATACAATGGTTAAAATAGCATTGGGACCGCAGTTTAGTCCCCTTTTAGGAATCTGCAGGCATTTTCCAGGTTGTTATGCTATGATGACATTGATCTACCTCTCACCTGACTAAAAAGGTTTGCATGGGAGGGATGAGTCACTGATGAAGGTTTTCATACATGAGCATGGGCTTATCCTACATAATAAAAGGGTAATATGCAAATTGACCCTAACAGCAGAATGATTGGGAATGACTGGTCACTATCACACACACTGACCACCAGGGGGCAGACACTCAATGCAGGAGCTGCCCCCTGGTGGTCAGCGCGCTCCCACAGGGAGAGCTCTGCTCAGCCACAAGCCAGGCTAATGGCTGCCAGTACAGCGGTGGTGGTGGGAGCCTCTCTCGCCTCCTCAGCAGCACTAAGGATGTCTGACTGCAGCTTAGGCCTGCTCCCTGCTGGCAAGTGGACATCCCTTGAGGGCTCCCAGGCTGCCAGAGGGATGTCTCACTGCCATCTTAGGCCCAATCCCCTGGGGAGCGGGCCTAAGCCAGCAGGTAATCATCCCCCAAGGAGTCCCAGACTGTGATAGGGCACAGGCCGGGCTGAGGGACCCCCCTGAGTGCACAAATTTTTGTGCACCGGGCCTCTAGTAAGTATATATTCTTCTTTTCCATGGCCTGAGCAAAATTTGACCACCTAAGCACTTTGAATTATTTATGGTCAGCTTATCAAATTTCAGGAACAGAGATTACGTCTCATGAGGAGACTGAGTTTCAGGGTGCAGTGATTCTTAACTCATACAATTGATCTTACATTACACAGTTTTCTTTTTGTTGTTGTTGTTAATCCTCATCCAAAGCTATTTTTCCATTGATGTTTAGAGAGTGGAAGGGAGGGTGAGAGACAGAGAAACATCAGTATGAGAGAGACACATTGATTAGTTGCCTCCTGCATGTGCCCTGACCAGGGGTGGAGATCAAGCCTGCAACTGGGGTATGTGCCCTTGACTGGAATTTAACTTGTGACCATTCAGTTTGCAGCAGGCCAAGGCTCTATCCACTGAGACAAACCAGTTAGGGCAATTTTGCACAGTTTTCAAATGGGACCTTTGAAAATAGGAACTAAATGACTAGCAGAGGTCAAAATGCTCTGACATCTCCCTTATGAGAGATAAGCAAGATATGGATAGAAAAATATGGAAGTTAAGTCTCTAAAATTCGCATTGAGAACAGACCTCAGAGGGTCCTGAATTCAATGACAGGAAGTTTATATACTTATTTGCCTGTGGGAAACCAGTAAGTATTCTTATGAAGGAGAGTGACATTAAGCACTGTATAAAAAATGTTTAAACAAGCAGAGGCATGAAAGATGCCATGATGGGTAGGATACTGGGTGCAGAGATGTCAATTAAGAGTCTATTTCAGTTGTCAAGGCCTTGCCAACAGCCTGGCTTTTAGAACTCTGTATCTAGATATAAAATAAGTATTGAAAATGAAGGAAATAATATTTAAAAAATAAACAAACAAAACATAATCACTGGAAAAATTATAGTCTATTTAGAACTGGAAGATGATACTATATATTGCAACCCTAGGTAGACCAGTTGGTGTCCAGAAAGATAAAATGATAACAAAATCTCTTTTTGTGGTTAAATCTCCTTTGTGATACCAGGGCATGGAAAAAGTTTTGTTCCAGGAATTAATAGCATAAAGATTCCAACATTTACCAGAAAAATGACCATAACCAGACTCCTGTTGGAGGCATAAAAACCAGGTAGTGAACAGTGGTGCCCTCTTAGACACAGCTTCAGGCTTCTGCATTCCTTCAGATCACAGCACTTGTTCACAGTACATATCACCAACTAAATCTTGATAAGCAGGTGATAGAGAAGAAATATATATACAGTGAGAGAATTGGGGGTGGGGGGAGAGATTCTTGAATATTTGAAGATGTTGCACTGCTGGCTGTGATGATGGAGGAAGAGTCTATGAGCCAAGGAATGAATGTAGGCAGTTTCTAGAAGCTGGAGAAGGCATGTAAATGAATGATCCACTAGATCCTCTGGAATAAACACATTGATTATAGAACTTATGATCTCTAAATGTGTAAGATAATACATGTGTGTTGTTTTAAGACACAGAGTTATTGGTGCTTTGTTACAACATCAAGAGATAGAAACAAATGCAACAAGGAAGAAACGTCTATGAGCCACTCTCTTTCCAGTCTCTCAGATAGTTTTGTTGAAGTTCACTGACAGAGTCTCTTTCTCTTGTACCTGAAAGAGTGGAGATCCAGGAAGATGACCAAAATTGGGGACAGTGTAAAAGGAAGAGGAGGTTTGTTTAACTGAGGAGTACTGGGGAGATTGAATCGGCAGATATTGGAAATAAGCAAAACATAAAAAGTAGTGAGGAAGAGAGCAAAGGACATATCTATGCTATCGGTTTTAACTCTTCTGTGTGACAAAGCTAGCATTCTTCTTCAGGGGAAAAAATCCATAAATATACAACCCCACTTCCAGTTGCTGAGTTCTCAGATGCATTGGCTAAGGGTCCAATTTATAGAGGAAATATAAGCATCCTGAGAGATGGCTTAGATGATCTACATGATTTCATCCAATTGCAACGTCTGTAATAATTATAAAATTAAAGGATTGAGATACTAAATGGAGCCAATGATGGAAACATGGAAGGCAAGAAGATAATATATTTTTGTGGGGCAATAGGCAGAGGGTACCAGGGTAAAAGATTTTCTTCCAAATATGATTAAATAAGGTGCTGTTAGAGCACTCAAGAGGAGATAGTGACCAGATCATGAAAAACACAAAAGTGACATTTGGGCAAGTGTTTAGGGCTCTAGATGATGTCTGTGGGTATTAACAACAGCTCAGGAGCAGCTGAGATCCCTATGGAAAGGAGAAGTGTAGATGGAAGAATCAGAATTGTGGAGAATACAGATTCCATAATTATAGCTCTAAGGGAAGGAGCCTGAGAAGGAACTAACTAGAGAATAAACAGGGAAGTATGGGGTATCACAGGCACCAACTGAAAAGGAGAATTTATGAACAGTTTCACACAGCTCATGTGAAGTAATTTTTACCTTTAGCCTATTAATGTTATAGAGTCTATGAGGTTGAACTCTGGAAAGTAAACTAATCTAATTCATATGAAGGTAACTTTGACATTGTTAGAGGGTAGACTGAATTCCAAGAGAAATTAAAGTCAAGGAGACCAGAGAGTCAGGGAATAAAGGAAAAATATTTAACAACTAAATTGCCTAGCAGAAAAGCTAAGTTAAAGTTCAGCTTTCTACTTTGTTTTCTTCTAGTGATGAATGATGTATTTTTGAAAAATAAGGTTTTGTTTTGTTTTCCTTTGTTTTTGGTAACAATGCATCTGTTATCTGTTTGTATAATTCAGGAAAATGGGTTGTAATAAAAATTAATGTCACATAGAGATGATGAAAGATGGCTTGTGTGGAAAGAATAGGGAGACATGAAAAACTTAAGGAAACAAGATTTATAGGATTTCTATTTCACAGGTTGTCTCTTTGTTCCTCATAAGAAAACAAGAAAGAACATTACTCTCCATCTTTGAGAACATGACAGTAAGAAAAATAACTTCTAACGAGAGTTTTCCTCGAGGCTCCATAACTTATGATCATTTCAGTTACTTTTAAGTGTTTGCCAACTTAACATACAACTTTATAGAATATCTTTTACAGCAGAAATGTAGATACTTAAAATGATTTATTTGGAGCTCTGTTTAGAGGGAAGAATGCATGAAAATTTATGAAAGTATAATATTAGGATATCCAAAAAAATAAACTGATAGATTTGGGAGCATTTAGATGACCTTTGTCAGGTTAAGAAGGAAAGAAAAAAAAACAATAAAGGCATTACGAGATATGGACCATTGGAAATTAATACCAAAATGAAGCCACTGATTTATCAAAATATTTGAAAAATGAACCCCCCTGGGCACCAGAGGGGTCTGGTATGCTGATTTACACTCTATAAAGGTTTAAAACGATCCTTATGTATACAGAGTAATTTACATGGGGAAACTGAGGCTCAGTTCTGTGAAGAAATTATGCCAGATAATAAATCTAGTAAGTGGTAGAACTGGGAAATTGGGAGTGAACCAGTATCTCTGACAGGACAACGGTAGGAGGGTAGTATTCATACCAGCAGTATCGAGAGCAGTGGCGGTGGTGGCAGAATCTAGTAAATATTCTAAGTATTCCAGGTACTCTTCTCAGTGCCTTACATGTTTGAACTCATGTGTTTATGATGACAACCATATCGCATAGATTTCGTTCTCATTTTATTTTTCAGCTGAGATAGGGTGTGTAAAAAAAACTAGCCTAAGGCTGAGCCAATGTGGCTTAGTGGTTGAGCATCGACCCCTGAACCAGGAGGTCACAGTGTGATTTTCAGTCAAGTCACATGCCTGGTTGCAGGAGCAATCCCCAGTAGGGGGCGTGCAGGAGGCAGCCAATCGATTCTCTCTCATCATTGACATTTCTATCTCTCCCTCTCCCTTCCTATCTCTGAAATCAATAAAAAAAAATATATTTAAAAAGAAAGAAACTAACCCAAGGATACATACCCAAGCTACATCATGTTGAAACCCCTACATTGACTAATGAAAGCAAAGTTAATCAGTCATCTTATGCAAGGGTAGTATGTCATCATTGATGTTTCTATCTCTCCCTCCCTCTCCCTTCCTCTCTGAAATCAATACAAAATATATTTTTTTAAAAAAATAATTCTGCAAGTTAAAGCAATTACCTTTTTGGATACACGAAAAGAATGTCACCAAGTGCAAAAAAGGAGACATTCTAGCAAGCGGCAGGCTGATTTCCTGAGGAGAGGGCAGAGAAATGCCTCTGAAGCTCACAGTCCCAGGAGGCAGAGCTGCCTCAGGCAAAAAGGAGTCCAGACATAGGCTTTTGATCGATTCTTATTAAAACTAGTTAAAGGCAAACTCAGAGAAAACGGAGGTTCCCATGCCTGTAGGGGAAACTTGCAACAAAGGAAACTAAATGTCTCATATGTAGGTTGAGCAATGGTGAGAAGTGAGACTCAGCCAGGGGATCTGACCCCTGGCTGACATTTCCTCACCTGCGCTCTGAGCTCCTCAGGCAGGATGGCCTGGCATTGCTCCTGCACCAGCGTTTTCACAGTCTGCTCCTTTGTATGAGTATCAGGTCTCAGCCACTGCCTAGCAAGCTCCAGGAGATGTCTGAGGCCACCCCTGGGCCCAGCTGCAGACAGGATGAGTTCCTGATTACATTCTTCACCAAATAAGTGGAAGTATTTTATTGACTTCAATTAAAAAAAAAAATCAATGTAAATATCCTTATAATGTAAGTTCGACAACCAGTCTGTTGCTTTGGGAAGTTCAGTCATTTCTTTAAACTTAGCTGAGTGACGTGTATTTGTGTAGCTTCTGCAACAAATGCTATGTGAAAAATAGGGTAAATGTCATAAAAACTAAGAATAAATCCATGAACAGTTAATTGCTATAAACAACACTGTAATGAATTCTAGCACTCCGAGGAACATTGCGTCTTTGAGGGAAGATGCTTACATAAGCTCTCAAAGGGCTGCAAACAACCTTCAAAGTCTGGAGATGGGGCTGGCTCCAAGTTTTCTGGCTGAAAAAGGCAGCTGCATCATTTGATGGAGGGGAACATCAGAAAATTCTCGGGCTGAGCTGATAGCTTTGTGGAAGGGATAAGAAAGGAAAGAGGAATCCTTGGAATTACTTCAATAGAGATTTTTCTGCGAAGACAGGAAGGTTGACCGAGGTTTGATTAGATTGCATCATTGGGATATTTGCCACAAAATACTTTTTCATCTCTTGTAATAATTTTCAGTAACATCTGACACACACACACACACACACACACTCAAAATGTTAAAAGTGATTGAAGTGATCTCTTTAACAGCAATTGGGATAAGATCAGCTTACTTTTCGGCACAGAGTAAAGAACACCAGGATAATAAGGAGGAAGTTATAAACAGTGCTTGCCTAACATGTTTCCTTAGGTCAAAGCAACTTGTGTTAACATTGCATTGCCCTTTTCTTACTGTCTTTAAAGGATAATTAAAAACATTGCATAATCATGAATCTCATACAAATATGAAATAAATATGTCAGTGATTTTATTTAGTTCACAAATTAATAAGGTGTTATTGCTAGCTCAAACAAAATTAAAAATTTTCACATCTGTGTGCAGCGAGGGAATGCTAAAATTATTATACTAATATATGCAAAAACTACTCTATCCACAGAGCAATAGTCAATTGCATTCTACTGGACACAACTACTTCGCACTTCTGTGGATGAAACTCATTTTTATTATGTCTTTTACCATTTTCAGAGTTGTATGGCACAAGACACACAGATAAACTGGGTGTGTGACACAGAACACTAATTAATCTCGTTTTTAAAATGTTCTTGTGCATTTTGAAGTTCTCCTTACACTTTAAATCTGTAAGTGACAGAAATAAAATAAAATAAAAGCACACGAAACAAAAAAAAACACACGTGTTAAGTCATACCTCCAAGGTGACAAATAATACGTTACATTAGTGAAAGCTCTCACCTTTGGGTCTAAACATGATACTATGAAAACAAGCAGATAACATTTTTCTTGTATATTCCTTCTCTATCTACATCAGTAACAAACTAATTTTATTATCTTTTAAACATTTTTTAAATATATTTTTATTAATTTCTGAGAAGAAGGGAGAGTGAGAGATAGAAACATCAATGATGAGAGAGAATCATTGATTGGCTGCCTCCTGCACACCCCTCAAAGGGGATCGAGGCCACAACCCATGCACGTGCCCTGACCAGGAATCAAACTCTGACCTCCTGGTTCATAGGTTGACACTCAACCACTGAGCCATGCTGGTCAGACTACTGTCTTTAAATTTTACATTTTTGCACAGCCTTCCCCTTTCTGTGAAAACAATATAAAATTAATTTACAGCCAATAGCAAGCTACTAAATAAATCATAATAAAAACTAATAAAGAAGATTGGGAGGAGTGGCCATTTAGAAGTGATGAATATTTTAAGGGAATATGAAATAATAATAAATGGGAAATTATTTGGCCACTTACAGTGTTATAGACTTAAAAGGGGAAATTTAATTTCAGGTTGTGAATGCCCTGATGCAATACCATATCATAAAATAAGAAGAAATCATTCACTTTAGAGAATTGGAGCATGAAAATCTGACAGTTGAATGAAAGTGAATGTACTATAGAGGAAAGTGGAGATTATAGGGCTAGAGGGATAGGTTCAGAGGTAGGTATATAAATGAAAAATTTAAAGAAAAGAATCCCAGTGGAGTTTATATTGCAGATAAATGAAGAAGTAAGAGAGACAAAAGATGAAAAAAGTGCCTGAGCTGATCCATTTCTTAGCTATCAATGGTATTTCATACAGACTCCATGTACTTTCTGCTTTTTACCAAATAATCACCACTAATGTCAAGATAATCGTTTTAAAATGCATCTCTATATGGCCATAGTCATTGTGTGCCTAATTTTAAAATGAACTTGGAAAAAAATATTTTTCTTCAACAGAGCTACATATAATCTAGCAATTTTAAGATTTCATGTATAGATTGTGGAATATGAGGCTGAATTATTTTCATTTCTATAAATAAAAACCATTTATATTAATTTAAGTAATTTAAACAATCACTTGAAGTACAGTTATTTTTAGATGTTTGAATTTTGTGAAATGAACACCTGTTAAATACATCGCAGGGGTGTCCTATGGTGAGCCCTCATTCACCACAGACTGTGAGGGAAAGTGAAGTGGAGAAGTTTATCACCAGAGGATCTGGAGGTGATACACGGCACCCCTCAAGGCACAGCACACCTCAGGGAGCCACACAGCGAGGTCAAAGCAAAGTGAAGGCAAATAATTTGAAACTTAAAGAAAAAATTGCAAGAATAAAAACAACAACAACAGATTAATCTATTATTATTTGACATCAATGACTTATCATTTGTTACTACTTTCTCTTTTTCATGAAAAGTATAGGTATTGGCATAAAAGAAAATATAGGTATAAGTATAGACTGTAGATACAGCTTAGATATTGATACATTTTATGAAGTACTTGAAAGTAAATTGTATTTTGTTAATTATATGTTTACTTGTTTGTTTCTCAGTGAGTATGTTAGGTTTAAGTAATTGATACTACAGGAGCTAAAAGGTTCAAAATACTCAAATTTAAAAAAAAAAATCCCCTTTACAAAATGTTAAATTAGGCCTCCGGATAACACAAACCCACAAGATGGAGGGGTATCACATATATATATGTTTCTCAATTACTTTCCTTATTTTTATCTCTCTCCTATTTCCTCATCTGATGTAACTTTATCTTTAGTTTTTTGTTAGTTTAAAATAAATAAGATTCAAAACACTTAAAGGGAGATGATAATAGGTAACAATACTAACTAAAAACAAAAAGCAAAGACTCATATCCAGAGAATCTTAATAGAAAACATAATTAAATATTAATGTAAGCTCATTAAATGTATCTTGTAGTTAGATTGAGGAAAAATATGTTTACTGAATAAGACTACATATTAGGAAACTATAAGACTATATGCTTTAGTGTGTAATAGACAAAGTTTCTTGAGTTACAACTATAAGGCATAGCTACCAAAGAGACAAACTATTAACATATTAACATATTGTGTATGCATGTAATCTACACTGTATTATATTATATATTACATACATACATGTAAACATATATAAATACTTTGTCTATGAAACGTATGCCTTATGATTATGTCATTTAGAAATCTTGCTGATTTATATGAAATCCCTAAGGGACTCTTGCATTTTGCTTTCAAAAAGATGAAAACTGTAATGGGTAGATTTCTTTGCAGAAATTCTAGGAGTGTGGGCTGCAGTTTAAAGACACAAGAACTATTGGTTTTTCCAGACTTTGTTTTAATCTAGCTTCCACCTATTACTTGATGAGTCACTTTCCAGTTCTGAGTTTCAGCGGCAGAATGGGAATAATTATGCCATTTTTATAGGAAATGAAAATCATAAGTAAACTGCCTTATGTATAATAGCAGGAACAAATTCCTCCTGCCACTCACAGTTTTTTTTAATATCATTGCCAGTTGTGTTTCCCTGCAGGACACAAGGCTTTGTTTACCGCTTTGAAATATCTCTCCCCTTCTGTTATAAAACATATGTTCTTTGTAAAGGCTCATTTTTGGCCTCGTGTGCTTAATTATGTATTTATTATGTTAGGCATATGATGATTTATGCCCATGGTGTTATCCAGTATAGCAGAAAAAAAAGAGAATAAAAAATGTGTTTCCCCAGTAAGCAAGATGTCCTCTTTATCCTTGTGTGTCATTTACTAAAGAACTGACAAAGTCATAGCACAGGCTGCTTCTCACTATATTACTCTGAAGACAGTGAAAAGACTCAAACTGAGACTGCTTTGTAACTGGGGTCCCAGGGAGAAATTTGATGAGATTATGTACAGATTACTTATTTGTGCATCGGGAAGAAATGAGTTACCTTTATGACAGAGGCTCAATGGCACATGTGCTCTGCACAAAGGCTGGGGCAAAGATGCTAAATTGATAACCAAATATTTGAACACTGTACTGGATTCAGATTTATGTTACATTTTATTTCAGGAAAGAAATACATTAAGACACATATCAAAGAAATGTGAAGGTGAGATAAGAATAGAAAATAATACAATTATAATAAAGACATGAATACTATTGGTACATAAGAATTGCGAAGAAAAGTACTTAAAGAAGATGATGTATGTCATGTTCAAAAGGATATATCTTTAATGAGGGTAAAAGAGGATAAAGTAGAAAAAGAATCAGAGAATATGTTTAAGAGAGAGCTGTTTGCATGAGTTAATGACAATGACAGTGACATAGTGATTTAATTATAAGTACATTTTATAAGGAGCATCTTTGATTTTATGGGTAAGAAAGCATAGAGGATTTTAGCATAATTTAATTGATTAATTACTCAACTGGTTTCAGTAACCCAACAGACTTGAAAATTTTAGGACTTTTTAATCTCAATTGATGAATTCAGTTTCTCTATACTCAATCATATAAGTATAGCCATTTATGAGGGATGATAAAGAAATAGATATTTTTCCAAAATATCAGCTTGCTATTCAAATTGATTTCAGTACTTTTGAAGAATAGTACTTTTCATCTTCAAAGCATTTGAATATCAGTAATGGGTTGAAAAAATCACCTTTGATTTTCTATTCCTTATTTCAACTTAATACAGTTGTATTTGGATAGTCTGCCTGTATTACTCAATGTTGGGTTAGGGGGCACCACTTGATAGCACCATCTTCATGGAGAATGTAAAAGAAAGGAGACTAGGGCTAACAGAAGGCGTTAATGAACAGGCGGAAAAGAGAATTCAGAGCTGGGGACCTTTGAGAGGGTCATCAGTTAGAGACCAAGGTCCAAAAGGATTCAGTATATACAGTTAAAATGTTACATATTGATAGTCAACTAATCTGGAAAATGGTTCAGACATGGGGCTTTAGATATAAATATCAGGGAAGGTGGTAAGTTTCTGGTGTAGTCTTAGGTAATCTTAGGTTCTGTTAGGCATTTCACATAAGCAGTGGCAAAGCAAAATGAAGATTCCTAAAAAAAGATGGGAGCCAAAGAGTTGAGATCGGCAACCAAGTCCAAACCATAGGCAACAGTCTGGAGTACAGGATAAAACTGGCCTTCTACAAAAATAGGATTCGAGATTATTAAGTTGGTTATTTGGATTTCAGACATTCAAGAGATCCAGACAGCTGTTAAATTGAGAAAACTGGAAAGTTTTCAAGTGAAACACTGCAATAGCAGCCCAGAGATAACTGGTTCATCACCGTTTCAGTACAAAGAAAAGTTATTTTCTCTCACACTTAGTTTATGCATTATCCAATATCTCAAATTCTAAGGGACTGCCATTTTTTTTGGCATTAGGAGAGGTGTTGGGTAGCGCAGAGATAACTCAGACCATTGTCTGAACAGATGGATGAGGCCAGATGGAAGAAGCACTGATATAGCATTTGTGACCCTATTGATGCTGTGGTCCATGAGGTTCCTGCCCATCCTATCTAATAAAGAGGGAATATGCTAATTGACCCTCACACTGTAGCAAATATGGCAGTGCCCACAGCCAATAAGGAGGGAATATGCTAATTGACTGCCCCGCTCTCAAATATGGCAGTGCCCACAGCCAATAAGGAGGGAATATGCTAATTGACTGCACTGCCCTCAAAGATGGCAGCACCCACAGCCAATAGGGGGGGATATGGTAATTGACTGCACTGCCCTCAAAGATGGCAGCACCCACAGCCAATAAGGAGGGAATATGCTAATTGACTTCCCCGCTCTCAAAGATGGTGGCGCTCAGAGCCACAAGATGGTAGCGCCTAGACCCCTTAGCCCTGCCAGGGTGACAGGTGTGTAGCAAGGCCGGGCCCTTCCCCAGATGGGCCTGGCCACTCCGTGCACCTGCCTCCAGAGTCCCCCAGTCCCCTCAGCCCCCTAGCTACCCAGGGCTGGCCTGAGGCACAGGTAAGCCTCAGATGTCAGCTTCCCAGCTGCCCAGGGCTGGCCTGAGGTGCAGGCAAGCCTTGGATGGTGGCTTCCCAGAACGCCTGAGGCTCCGGTAACCAGGGCCAGCTGAGGCTTGCACTGCCGGCAGTGGCAGGAGGAGAGGTATGATAGGGTGTTGCCTTCATCTGATCATCGGGTTACCTCCTGCCCTTGAGGGCTCCTGGACTGTAAGAGGGGGCAGGCCAGGTTGAGGTACCTCCCCCCTCCAGTGCATGAATTTTCAGACACCGGGCCTCTAGTAGTTTATAATGCTTTTAAGAAAGCACATCCCAAGCAATAATTAACATCTTTACTTGATTTTCTGAAAACTCTTAAAATACAAGTACTTAGTGCATGGCAAATCATATTAAAATATTTCTTCTTTTTCATTCTCCAAATGCTTATAAGTTTCAGCAGAAATACACTGTACTATGGATTACTAATTGTGCCTGAGACTATCCAGAAGGTACAAGTAAATTACATATACAGGGGCCAAGGCTACAATGGTATCTCCATATGTGCATTTGTGTATCTACATCTGCTCATATCAATGGCTTCCTAGAAGATACCTAGATTAAATGATGAAAGAAGAAACCAAAACAAACAAACAAACAAACAAAAAAAAATAAGGGTCTAGTTCACAGCAATAACTGCATCTATACTAATCATAAATGTAGTGCCCCCGTACTACAACCCTGCTCAGGAGTGGCCCTAAAAGACATGGTGAGGAGAAATCCACCCAGAGGGCAGAGAAGAACACTACAAACTAATGCACCTACCCAATACAAGCATGTATTGAGTGTTGTTATTTTTTATTATAAGCATTGAACATTAATTTTATGGCATCATTAAGAGCTAAGTACAAAAATTGTGTTTAAGATTAAATATTTGGTATTATGTTATTTTAATTACATGGATTTCAAGACCAGAGTGCCTACAGGTGTGTTTGGTGGCAACTGCAAACTCAAGAATTGATATGCAAAAGAAAAGCAAAGGGCCATTGCACTAGCACAGAATTTCCAATCTATTAATTTCCCTCAACCAAATTTTGACTAGGTAGTTTGTGACTGAAGGCCCAAGGGGTGTTTCCTTTTCTTTACTTATTCATTTACTGTTAGGAGACATGATGTCATCTTGAGATTTCATGTTAGTTTCCGCAATGCAATGGACAACCTGTGTGACTTTGGGCAACTTTTATAACCTTTTGGAACCTCCATTTTTCTACATATCTAAAGTGATCATTAACTTAATATTATGTCAGAGTATAGGCATGAGTATCAAATCACAAGTGGGAAATCATAAATAGAAAAGTACTATCTACCTTTAAGTCACAGTATTTGTTCTTCTTCTGGGGAAAACTTGGGAGTCTCCATAGCACAAAGGGTCTCTAACAGATTGGAAGGGTCAGCTTTGCTGTGCCCATCCTTTTGTCTGCTTTATCTATCTTTGTCCAGTTGGGAGGGCATAATGCCATCCGATGATGCACGGTTCTACTTCTCACGAACAACTGCACAGAAAACACACTTAATACATGATGCAACGTGTGCTGGGAAACAAATAGAATGTGACAAGGAAAATGCCTGCTCTGCCTCGCTCCCAGGGAAATCACAATGAGACAGTGACGCTTGTAAATGAGGCCACATTAAGGGTTAACATGGAAGACAGCCCTGATAATTGTGAACTTCAGTGGGACTACTTGCAGTCCATACTCCAGAGATTCAAGAAAGTGCTGAAGAAAATGGAAAGAATATTCAAAATTCAAGACCTGTGAAGGAATTAATTTCCCTCTCTAGCTAAACAGTGTTAGATCTAAAGCCTGTTAAGCTCTACTGATGCTTAAAGTGTATATTTAGTGATATATAAACAGCATGTAGACTATCAAAGCAAAGTAAGGGAAAATATAGAATAATCACACTGGTGATTCTACTGTATAAAAATGCAAATGGAAAAGGAAAAACATGTGGTAATCAAAAGTAATAAGGAAAACTTGCCATCATAATTTGACACTAACTTGGAAGCTTACATACTAAATTAGTCAACCTTCATTTACTTCCACAAAAGATCTCTCTCTCACCCAAATATTTTTCATTCACCCACCAAATCCATTAAAATTTGAAGGAGGGTTCGGCTGGCACGGCTCAGTGGTTGAGTATCAACCTATGAACCAGGAGGTTACGGTTCAATTCCAAGTGAGGCACATGCCTGGTTTGTGGGCTCGATCCCCAGGGTGGGGCATGCAGGAGGCAGCCAATCAATGATTCTCCCTCATCATTGATGTTTCTATCTCTCTCTCCCTCTCCCTTTCTCTCTGAAATCAGTAAAAACGTTTAAAAACAACTGGGAGAGGGTTTCTTCATAGGCATGTATATTGCTAGAAACTCATGGATATGCTATCAATTTAATTCTTACATTAAGTATTTTCAAGATATAATATTTCTATTTTACCTTTAAGGCGGCCGTTCTCAACCTGTGAGTCACGACCCCTTTGGGGGTTGGACGACCCTTTCACAGGGGTCGCCTAAGACCTGCAGAAAACACGTATATAATTACATATTGTTTTTGTGATTAATCACTATGCTTTAATTATGTTCAATTTGTAACAATGAAAATACATCCTGCATATCAGATATTTACATTATGATTCATAACAGTAGCAAAATTACAGTTATGAAGTAGCAACGAAAATAATTTTATGGTTGGGGATCACCACAACATGAGGTGTGGCATTAGGAAGGTTGAGAACCACTGCTTTAAGGAATCTGACTTGTGGAGCAGTTAAATAGCATGAAAACAGTGGTACATTCATTAAGGAACAGAACTGGGATTTGAACGTTTTTTTTTCTTTTTCACTTGAAAATCAAATTCTTTATCCCTGACTGCTGAGCACATAATTTGTTTATTACAGTGAATTGAATTGAAAATTTTAAAGAATGTTTAGCAATTTCATAATAGCGTCTGAAAATTGGAGGCATCACAATGTGGAGATTTTAGATATCTCTATTTCATAGGCTGAGTGAGGGGAGGTTATAACAGTGAATTCTTTTTTCCCATTTTTTGCCCTCAAGAAGTATTTTATTAGGTCACATATTTGTTATGTCTCTTCTTTCCAGATTGAAGATAGTCTCTGTAACTTCTTTTAACTCAGATTTACCACCTAACCATGCTTTTTTCATTATAAATCTTTATTAAAATTACCTTGCAGTTTTGTTAAAATGAAGGTTCCTGGGCTCACTCCAGACTGAACCTGCATCTCTAGGATTGGGTCAGGAAAGCTGCATTTAAAAAAAAAAAATATATATATATATATATATATATATATAATATTTATATATATATATATTTCAGAGAGAAAGGGAGATGGAGCGAGAGATAGAAACATCAATGATGAGGAAGGATCATGGATTGGCTGCGCCCCACACTAGGGACCTAGCCTGCAACCCTGGCATGTGTCCTTGACCGAAATTGAACCTGGGACCCTTCAGTCCACAGGCTGATGCTCTAGCCACTGAGCCAAACCAGGTAGGGCAGGGAAGCTGCATTTTTAAGAAGCAGACCTGTTTATTGTGACACACATTCAAGTTTGAGACCTTAAATGTTTATAAACTGTCATAATTTGGAAAAATTTTAAAAAAGGATTCAACTCTCGATAGACTAAAAACTGGCCTGGAAAACATCAGGAAAAACAAAAACAAAAATCCAACTTTTAATGACCCAGATAAATGTAAAGGATTTTGCAAAGAGATAAAATAAAAAGAGTTAGAGCCATAGATTGTCAGAAAATCCAAGAAAGAGAGAAAACAGTTCTTAGAAAGAAGGGAATAATTGTACTACGTACTACTGAAATATGCATAGACTTTATCAACATGGAGAACTTTGGTTATCTTAGAAGGAAATATTTTGGTTGAGTGGTGGGAATAGAATCAGATAGACTAAGTTGAGGCAGTTAGGGTTATATGAAGACAGAAGAAGAAGTCAAACTATTCAAGAAGTTTGATCATGAAGGGGAAGAGAGAGACGGAGTAGTAGAAGAAATATATGGTCTAGGGAAACTTTATTTTGTAGGATGAGCAATATGTGAACATGTTGAAAAAAATCAGTGAGAAGGATCCAACCAACTGATTGTGACAAGTTGAAGAGTTAGAAAAAGGAATTGATTGATAGTATAAGATTTCTTGGAAGGTAAAGACAGATGGGATCCAAAACAGGTGAAGAGATTGATTGTTCACAGTGAGAGGGATACCCACTAATTTTGTTTTGGAAGCAACGGGAAAAGCTGGTCATCTGGGGATGGAATTTGTCAGATGAGTGCAAAAAATTATGAAGAGGAAAAAGGGGCTAATGCATTGCTATTCAAACTGTGGTTCACAAACTGGCATTGGTTCTCAATGAGTTGGTTACCAGTATATGAAAAGGAAAAATACAGAAAATGGAAGTCTATGTTTGTAAAATACTATTGCAAACGCATAATATTTTATCTGATGAAACTTATAATAACAAATTAGTGCCATCTATCTTATATGTCTTTGGAGATTTTTAAATTTAAGTTTTAATAGTTCATTTTTATTTTGTTTTATGAAAGTGTTGGTCCATAAAGAATTATAAACAGCCCTGGCTGGGCGTTGCTTGGTGGTTAGAGCGTTGGCTTGCTCACCAAAGGGTTGTGAGTTCGATTCCCAGTCAAGGGCATATACCTAAGTTGCGGGTTTGATTCTGGTCCCAGTCAGGGCATGGATGGAAGGCAACTAACCAATGTGTCTCTCTCACATTGATGTTTTTTTCTCTCTTTCTCCCCTTCCTTTCCACTCTCACTAAAAATCAATGGAAAAAGTGTTCTCGGGTGAGAATTAAGAAAAAAGAGAATTATAAACAATGGTACCATCATTTACAACAACTACATTCTTTTATCAGGTCACTTGAGAAGCGCTAGCTCACTGGGCATTTTCAGGAATGCTATTGAAGATTATGGACCAAAGGCTCTCAGGTAGGTTATTGTAGAATGATGGGGTGACTGATGACAGGATAGTGGTTCTTATGAGATTCAGGGGTCTTAGCAGAGAGCAGGAGGCTTTTGATAGTGATTATGGAGGAGGCACAGTTATGAGCATGGCTACAGCTGGCCCAGGTGGAGTAGGTGAGAAAGTCATTAGAGACAATGAGGTGAAGAGCCTGAGAGGCCACCGTTTGAGATAAACCTTCTGTGGAAATGTTCAAATCACCAAAGGTGGGCACATTACTCTGTTCTTCAAGTGAACAGGCAGTGATGGTCTCCCTGGATGAGGTCTAGACGCCTTGCAGCTGCTGTGAGGAGCTCCTGGGCCCCAGGATGTGTGTCAGAGCCTTGGTTTTTTTCTATGTGTGTGAGCGCATGAGTGTGTGGATATGTGTGTATGTATGCATTTGTTTCATTTTTTTGTTCTCTCCAGCTTCTGCATGAAGTGCCTAGCTTTTTCTTGAGAGAAATGTTCAGGATGGCGAGGAGCCCAAGGGGCCTTAGGACCAGATGTACACTGTATATGTTAATGCACCTTAGGTTCAGAGAACCAGTGCCATTTTTTTCCTTGGACCCAAGTTGTACTGGGAAGGCCATTCATTCAGTGGGAGAGGTGGCCATGTCTAGTTGTGAGACTGTTTACCCTGCCATGAGGTGTTTTAGCACCTTATTTATGTTCTTCCAGTGGGAAATTTTGAGGGCTGCACTACTGGGTCAAGAGTTAAAGCTCTATAATAATTCTTTTAGTATCCTTGAGGAAAATATATTTTTTGAAATAGTTTTAAGCTTTGTTAACAAAAGTCATTATTTTCTTGAAGCTAAAAAAGGGCATGCATAGCAGTAAATGTTAAGTTCTATAGATTTAAACAGACCTCAGGATATTTTATGAAGAGTTTAGAAATGGCATACAGGTTTAACTCTTTTAGCAAGATGTTTCTAGCTATCTTTCTCTTCCAAATACAGAGTAAAATATATTGTGTAGGATTTTATACAAATATTAGAGGCCCAGTGCATGAAAATCATGCGGGGGGGGGGCAGGTCCCTCAGCCACCTCTTGCAATCCGGGACACCGCAGGGGATGTCCGACTGCCAGTTTAGGCCCAAT
Source organism: Myotis myotis (assembly GCF_014108235.1). Lineage (NCBI taxonomy): Eukaryota > Metazoa > Chordata > Mammalia > Chiroptera > Vespertilionidae > Myotis > Myotis myotis. The sequence goes on along the minus strand of NW_023416324.1, from coordinate 204,409,773 downwards.
CCTGCAGGGTCAGACATCCTTCTCACAATCTGGGACCACTGGCTCCTAACCACTGGCCTGCCTACCTGCCTGATCATGCCTAACCACTCTGCCTGCCTGCCTGATCACCCCTAACCACTCACCTGACTGCCTGATTGCCCTTAACCCCTCTACCTGCCTGTCTAATCGCTCCTAATCACCTCTGCCTCAGCCCCCACCACCGCGGCTTCATCTGGAAGGACATCCAGAATGACATCTGGAAGGTTGTTCAGCTATCTGGTCTAATTAGCATATTATGCTTTTATTATTATTGATGATAAGGAAAACTTGTATTATTTAAAAATGTGTGATTGCAGATCTATGAAAATACAGTCAAATGAATGAATGCATATATCCAGGTATTTATATATAATGTAATCTTGAGTCCTGATTTTTGGGGGACAAGGAAAAGATCAAAAGTTTTCATGCAATTCAGACACTTTCACATGCATACACTTTCCTTCGATTTCTTTTCTCTCCCCAGGCAAGCATACACTTTAAAATAAAATTGCCTATTTAATAGTTTCCATTTCTCTGTAGAATCCTTCAGAAAATGTTTAAAGTTTCTCTCACAAGATTAGCTAATTTTTTACAAATATGATAAGTCCAGAGTTTAAGTAGTCGTGTGCTTTATGACACATATAAAAAGACTTATCTCGAATGTAAGAGTTTTCTGGTTTCATACAATACTTAAGACTTAACAAAAGTTTTCCCTTTTTATCACAACATGTGATCCAAATTTGTACTAGGAAGAAATATCCGAAGGTTTTTTTGAGGGAGTTAAAATTATTGGTAACAATGTAAGGTGACATACTCAGGTATGTGCAAAATTACTCATTATGGTATAGAAAGAAAACGATGGCACTTTTCATTATATTTTTAAATTAAAGAATGAGTTAAGCTTGTGAATATAAAATATAATAACTTACCTGGTCTTATACACAATAGTGAGGTTTTGGTTGGGACACTCAACGAGGCTGAGGACTGCTCCAGATGTCCTTGCTCACAGAGTTCCGGAGTTGCTTTCACTTTTCTTTTGCCTTGAAAGTAATGCTACAAGCTACAATTTATTTCAGTCTATTTAAGTAAAAAGATTTAGCTTCAACTGAAGTGTCGTTCCACAAATGAACAAGTCTTAAAAAATATTTTCCCATAGAAATCATTCAAAGATAATACTAAAATGCAAGAAGTGAATAGTAAAAAAATGCCAGGGCAAACTTTTCTCCTGTTACTAGTAGATCTCTTGAAACATCATTATAACAGAAAAGCAATGATGACCTAATGAAGCATGACAATAAATTAGTTAAAAATTGATATTACCATCTCATTGAAATGCACATTTTTATCCACTGTCATAGTAATAAACCATCTAAGTGTGTGTCTGTGTCAGTAGGTGTGTAATAAATATTTCAACTTTATAAATTATCTTTTAAATTTTTCACATCCACTCACAATTATATAAAAGAAACTAATTTAGACTTAAAGTTTTAAGCCAATATTTTAAGAAGGAATCAAAATCAATACCATAATTTCACTATTATTAATATTATCTTGATATGTTATAAAGAACTTATAAATTAAAACAGTGCAAATAATATACACTATCAATAATACTCTTCTGTTATATAATAGAAAAGAAACCTGTCAAAAATATGTTAATGAGACAAAGTTTTCTCCCTGATAAAAGAAAATTTAAAAATATTAAATTTGTTTAAAATTTTTATTTCTTATTAAATATAAAGAAAATGCTGTACTATATAATGTATTATATATACATAGTTTGCTATGTATACATATATACATATACTAATATATGCATATGAGCATATTCACACACACATACTTCAAACTTAAAATATTTTACTGACAAAAATATACTAGCATAGATACTTAAAAATGTAATATTAAAATTAAAAATCTAATATGTTCCTTTCCTTTAAATGACCTATACATTTTTAAAAGCAATATTTCATTATTCTTTTGCAACTTTAAAAATAGGAGAAATATAGCTATTGATAGTGAAGCAGATATTTGTAGAAGTATTTATGTTAAAAATTTAAACCCTTTCATCAATAAATAACTTATGTCATTTAACTTTTAAATAATTTTTTAAAGCAATCATAAAAAAGATCACTATTCATGCAATGCTTCGATAAGTTTATGTGCCCCCTTGACATTACATAGTGTTTTCACACACTTTATTTTGTTTTAATATTGACAAATGGAGAAATTTTCAAACTACAGCAGGTCCTGGATTAACTTCTTTTGGCTCAAGATCATTTGTTATAATGTTGATGAGAAGAAAAAAAAAATCATATCTGGGCCAGGACCTCTGTGTCTGTGTTAGTAGAGTTGCATGTTCAGCTCATGTCTGCCTGGGTTTTCTCTGGAGACTCCGGTTTCCTCCCACATCCTGAAGTTGTGCACCTTAGGGTAAATGGCAGGTCTAAGCTGTCCCAGTCTGAGTGAGTGTGGGCGTGGGTGTGAGTGCGCCCAGCGATGGAAGAGCGTCCTGTCCAGCCCTGAGTGCCAGGTGAGGTTCCAGTCACCTTCAAACTTGTACTGGAATATGCTGTTTAGAAAAATCATGATGAATAAAATATGTGTTTTTATTCACCTTTTTAAATGTATGTACAGTCCACATGTATCTCAGTGTTTAATATTAGAAGTGTTGAGGGTCTTTGTTTAGAACTTTGTTGATTTTTTGAGACCAGAAATAAGCCAGTGCACTTAACTCATGTTTACATCAATTAGCCTATGATAAAACTAGTTTTGAGCCCTGACGGGTTTTGCTCAGTGGATAGAGCATCAGCCTGTGGGCTCAAGGGTCCCAGGTTCGATTCTGGTTAAGGGCATGTACCCTGATTGCGGGTACATCCCCAGTGGGGAGTGTGCAGGAAGCAGCTGATGGATGTTTCTCTCTCGTCAATGTTTCTGGCTCTCTATCCTTCTCCCTTCCTCTCTGTAAAAAAAAAAACACCAATAAAATATATTAAAAAATAATTTTGATATAAGATGTTTCACTTACCATCATAGTTTCCAACAAAGAAGAGAAATCTGAGGTTCAGGCACACACCTCTGAGAGACTTGAAGCCCTGGATTTTTCCTCCACCTTCTCTATGTAGCCCTTTCTCTCTCCAGGTTCACCCTGATGTCTTTTCATGGTATTCTCCAGGCTTAGAAAATAGGTATGACAGTTACTGCTGCTTCTCTTGTCTATTAAAAGGTGTATTTCATGACAATCAAATGACCAACAGTAATTTTTTTTAGCTAGGATTCCTGATTCTTTTAGCTTTTCTTCTTTTTTCTGTGTGTGAAGTAACATTTTTTAGGAACTTAATTTGTCATGATATCTTCAATATTAATATATTACTTGTTGGTGCATGTGGCAGAGTAACATGACAAGATCCCGTCTCCCATGCAGTCAGGGTAGTTATCTGATTGCTGTCTTCCTAATGGAATAAGAGTAGAATGTGTGTGCCTTTATGTTTGAACCTCTAACTGAATGGGTATGCCTCCTCCATCCTCACTTCTCAAGTACTAGAAGGAAGGAGCCTGGAGCTCCGGGTGCCTTCTGGAGGAGAGCTGTCCCCCAACCAGGAACTGATATAGGAGAAAGAGATATGAAGCCTTTATGGATGTTTTTGTTATAGCAGCTTATCCTACATGGACATCAGACTTCAATACAATATTTTAAATTTAAATTTAAAAAAATTATTCTTTAACTTTTCACAATCTATTTTTTAAGCATACAGGCATTTTTCTGTAAATCTGACATTCCATTTGGTCAAATTATCATGTGAATCCTGTTTCTCAGTACATTTGATAAAAAAAAACAAACCTCTTGCAGGTTTTCTGTTTACCTTTTGGGCTTTTCTGCTGGATTTGCTGAATGCACTGAATTGCACAGCAAGGTGAAAGTTAGCTCACATTTTACATCTGAAAGATTATATTATTATGAACAAAGCAGATACAGTGAGAAAGCACTAAAGTGCACAAAATCTGTCCATTTCCCACACCCCTGCAGTATAAAAGCTCTTGGTAATGCCTCAAAAATGACAGAATGCAGATGGTGTTCATGAAAATTTTCTTCCCATGGACAACAAACACATAATACATTTGATGCCTTCATCTGAAGAAATTCCATGCAGCACAGGAGTCGTTTAAGAAAATAGTTGTGTGTAGTTGGCTACATAAATAACTTTGGTAAACTTTGCTTTAGAGTTGCTGGTTATTATGGAACCTGTGAGTGACTGTAACAGTTGGAAATGGTAGGAAAGTGGTTGATTCCAGGACACCTACGGTAGTGACAACTTCCTTGGCTCTCAGGTACATAATCCATGGCTTATTTCCAAGGTTTAGAGACTCTTACCCTTTAAGTTATAGTGATTAGATTGGAAATTTCTGCTTTTACAGAGACCAAAATTGACTCAGTAAATTCTTCAGAATCCCATGTTGAACCACTGTTTGTTATGAATTACAAATAATGCTCATGTGGATGCTAGAAGTCTAATACTCTGCACAATCAGATTTCTACTCTTCTCTAGTCTTCACTTAATTAACACAATTTTCATGATAAATTACTGTGCCGTTTAAATACAACTCTCAGGACAAAAACAATTAGGAAAAGAGTATTCTGAGTAATGGAAGGCAAAATAGTTTGTGTATATTTAGGTAACCATAATAATCAACTGTAACTAAGAATGTGCAAACTTTTCCTAAGGTTACTGCAAAATTGTTCAAACTTATCTTCTCCCAGTCATGTTTATGCTTGTCCTCCTCCATCATTCAATCAAAAACTTTAGCATTTTATTAAAATTTCTTATATTTACACTAATTACTGTGATGAAATGATTTAAAGTGATTCAATGAAGAAGTAAAGAGTGATCTAGACTTTCAATGTATACAGAAGTAAGTAAGCAGTTGCATTATTTAAAAAATACACATATAGTAAGAACAAACAGCTAACTTGTGGTATTAGTCTGATACCTTGAAATAAGCACCTTGAATTATTATACAGAAAGTTATATATATAAATGCTTGTTTGTGTGTGTTTGTGTGTGTGTGTGTGTGTGTATTCGTGAATAGAATTAAAGTTTAATTTCAACTTTAAATAAAACAGAGAGATCAAAAATTTACTTATACTACATTTATGCTTAACTAGTTTAAACTCTCCTGTGTTTTATGCAGCACCCCATGACATGGAGTGATCGATGGTATAGAAATCTAAGGATCTCCTTCAGGGGAACTCATATATTCGTACTCTTTCCAATTGTGAATGTTAAAGATCTTTTGGATTTTGTTGCATTTGGTTTGTGTAAAAATCCAATAAAATTGGTCACATTGAGGACTAGGGGAGCTCTGTGGTTTGTTCAGCAGTCCATAGAAAGGACTACCCGGATGTCTCCCTCTGGCCCAGTTGCCTATTCTGTGTGGCATAAGCACATCTTTTCCCCTCCTCCCCAGCATCGTTTTATTCCCCTTGTCCTCTCCTTGGTAGTTAAAGTGACACGACTTAAGGTAGGCAATTTCTATCAGGGATATTTTCTAGTGGAGCAGTTTGGGGCTTTTGCAAGACTAACTCTTTTGCCTTTAAGGTAGTTGGAAGGTCTCCAGTTCCAAAGAAAATGTTATAGAATGGCTGGGTCTTGTAATGGGAGTCTCCTTATATCTATGTAGGCAGGCTTAGGGAATATCTCTGGTAAATCTGGTTGTGTGAAAGGAGGTTCCTTGGCAACAAGTCTTACTTTATCTTCTCAACATCTTCTCAGTACTGAGAACTATGGTTCTTGATAAAATAATAACCAACATATGGCACTGTAGTTAACATTCAAACAATAGTGACATAGAGATGAAATGTTTTAAATTGTGAAATAAATTACAGATAACTTTATTTTTCATATTTAATACAAACGAATTTTAATAGGCTTTTACTTAAGATTAAGGCCTTTGAGAGAAACTTAGTTATATTTATCTTTCAGTTAATTCAATTATTTTAATTTAGTCTTAATATAAGGATATGCATTATTTCCAAGGACTTGCCTTCCATGAAGAGGTTGCTTTTATGTTCATATTTCTAAAGGTCATTGGAAGTCAGAAAGTCTGGTGGTATTCCTAGATTCACAATGAGGTAATTGTCATGGATCAGGAAAACTTGAAGTCTTCATAAATATTAACGCATTACCTAGAATCCTCAGTGTTGTCCTTCTCAATGACTTATGTTAATTTGGGTCAAAGGCTTATTCACATACATTTTTTATTTCCTTTAGAGTACCTTGCAGAGTACTAAGCACTTGGTGGATTTTAATAAATATTTGTTAAATAAAAATGAGAGATTTAATAGCATTCGATGCTGGCAGTTCATTTAATATTCTTTATTGGTTAGCTATTTCTTTGTAACCAACACCTGTTACTTAGAGATTTAAAGCTACAGTAATTTTCTATTTTCTCATGCAGCTGAATCTTTGGAAAGTTCTGCAGATCAAGGTCATACTTACTTGACCTTGACATATTCAAGGGGTCAGTCATTTGGAGTTTGGTTAGTCTAGGATGGCCTTATCTGGGCTGGATCAGCTCTGATCATTGTAGTCTCTCATCCTAAACCTGGCTAGTCCACATAATTCTCAAGGTAAGAGGACAGAGTTCCAAGAGAGTGGCAGCATAAAGAGCCTCTAGAGGCCTAGGATCAGAACGCCATGCCAAGACTTCCCTGTGCACAAGGACAGCTCTGGATCAAGGCGTAAAAAAGCAAGTTCAGCCCTAACCGGTTTGGCTCAGTGGATAGAGCATCGGCCTGAGGACTGAAGGGTCCCAGGTTCTATTCCTGTCAAGGGCATGTACCTTGTTTGCAGGCACATCCCCAGTAGGGAGTGTGCAGGAGGCAGCCGATCGGTGTTTCTCTCTCACCGATGTTTCAAACTCTCTATTCCTCTCCCTTCCTCTCTGTAAAAAATCAATAATATATATATATATATCAAGTTCACTTTTAGTTGGAAAAAGCTGCAATGTCAAATACAAAACACCGTGCATATTAGAAGGGGTGGTGAGTGGTGAGTAGGGCCATTTTTTGCAACCGATATCTGAAACATTAAAGCAAAAATGAAAACAGAATATGCTTGTCTCAAATTCCTACCTGATAAGTTTGTAGTAGCCAAATTTGCTCCTGTCAGAAACTCAGAATGACAGGGATGAAAAAATCCACAACTGATGTCAGCAGAATGAGCTTTTCAAGTGACTCATAATCTGTCAAAAAAGAGCAGTTATTCACACAAATGACCTAGCTGTGAATTTGTGAAAGCCCTATTGGTTTATGAACTGAGCTTTGTTATGAATGGTACAATGTTTCTACAGGGAAGGCCTTTGGCATCCTTTGCTTTATTTATTTATTTTTAGCTTTTTGCATTATTTTCTATTTAAATTTATTTCAGTTTCTACAAAAGTCCCTTTATATTACAAAAAATTATTGTTTAAGTAACTATGAGAATCTTTCCTTTTCTCTGAAGTAAGGTACAAAACAAAAGTTTTTGATAAGCAAACTTTGGAGCATTATTCACTTTTTTAATTGATAAATTTAATTTTTAGCACTATTTTGGGTTCATAGCAATATTGAGCTAAAGTATATATTTCCCATCTGTCCCCTGACCCCATGCATGTATTTCCGTCCCCATTATTAATATCCCTCACCAGAGTGGTACATGTGTTACAACTGATGAACCTACATTGACACATCATCCTCCAGAATCCATAGTTAACATCAGGGTTTGCTCTTGGTGTACATTAATCTCATGTAAAAATTTATTTTTTTTTGTCAGAGTCAAATTTTATTATTATAAAAATATTCATACAACAAATATTAATCTGAATGGAAATACGATGAGAATAAAGAAGTCATTGATCAAAAATGAGAATCTGATGTTCTATTTTTTGGGCTTCCTAGGTTCAAGAGTGAAACCAGGCCTCAGGGGAGAGTGGCAAGGATCAGTGTCATCCAATACCCTGTTATAGTTGGGGGTTAACCTACCTAGAAGAGTAGGAGCCTCATTCATTCTTAGAATTCTACCTTCTACTCTGTTTCTGAAATGGAGTATCCAAATCTCTTATAGGGAACTCATTCTCTGACCTACAGTGCCCATAACTCTTTGTTAAAATCCATTTAATGACACATTTCTTTTGTCTTTTCCTCTCCTTTCTCCTCTTCCTTCTTCTTCTTTTTCCTCCTCCTCCTTTTCCTCTTCCTTTCTTCTTCTGATTTATAACTACTTAATTTATAATAATGTTACGAACAACACTGATTCCTAAGCTTATTTAACTTTATTACGGGCATGGTGAGAGATGAAAACCAACCCTAAGCAGATTAAACTACACTTAATCCATATCAAGTCAAATCTATGTCCAAATCAAATCAGTGAGTATTAAACATACCCCAGAGCTAAAAAGGAGCCTGTGCTTAAGAAGTGTCATTGCTTTGATACTTGAGATACTTTTTAACATTATGTTTAGAAAATGGGTCATTTGAAAATGTCAGTTACTAAAAAGTTAATCATAATTATTAATAGTGTTGAGATAAAATGAAGTAAATTATTTAACATTAAAGTATACATATAATTTAGAGAGAATAAAAGTTCAAATTTAGCTCATTCTGGAAGAGAGCTGATATAAACCTATCTGCTATAAGCAAGGCATGTACTAGTATGCTATCACCCTTGCTCAGAAAAAATATTATTTTCAAATTCCTTTTTTATGAGTCAAGGCCCTCTCCAGGAATACTAAAATTAACTTAGACCTCCCAGGTCAGGCAAATTTTACAAGTCATACCTAATAACAACATTGCAGAATTCTCAATCTCTTGTATTTGTAAAGTTTTTCTTAATCGTTATAGAAAGCAAAAGTATAAGTAAATACATGTTAGTAAATACTAATATTAGTTTAAGTAAAAAGTTTCCACATAAAGGTATTATTATTATTTTTCATTCCTACCCAAAAATATTTCAAAACCCTGTCACTGTAGAGTAAGACTTGATTTTTATTTTGCTTCTTATCATAGTACTAGAGGCCCAGTGCAAGAAATTAGTGCATGGCGGGGTGGGTGGGAAGAGGGGTCCCTCAGCCCAGCCTGTATCCTCTTGCAATCCAGGACCCTCAGGGGATGTTAGGCCTAAACCAGCAGTCGGACATCCCTCTCGCAATCTGGGATGCTGCATGCACCAGTGACCATACTTTTCATACAGGTGAAAGGCATTTTGCTGTTGTATGGGCAGCTACATTTTTTTGCCCTGATTATAAAAAGTAGTATATAACATGATACTCATGAGGCGGTAGCACCATTTTCCCCATCTTATGAAAACACTGAAGCAAAGAGAAGTTAAGTAATTGGCTTTGTCACACAGTTATAAGTGTCAGAATCAGGGCTGACCACAAAATGTGCAAGCCAGAGTCCATACATGTCATTGCTGCATCATCCTTGTTTTTTCGGTGTTAGAGTAGCCTTGTCAGGTTTTAATTTTTAAATCTAAGAGACTGTTTCCAATATATAGTGTATGGTCCCTAGGCCTGGCCAGTGATCAGAGCTATCTGTGGGGCGACTGGCACCAATCCAGGGGGCCCTGCTGGCACCCACCTTGGCTGGCAGCCTGCCACTGCCCACTTGCTGGCCCTGCCCCCCACCACCGCCAGCGGTCGCCTTACTTTAGGGAGCGTCTTCTCCCTGGTGGCCAGTGTGCATCATAGCTACCCTTCTTTCTGCCAGTCCTTCTGACTTTTGGTCAATTTGCATATTAGGGTTTTATTATATAGGATTAGTTTATAATTAAAGTATGTTAAACCTATTTATAGCAGAAATCATTTTTCTGTGTCATAAATTTGTATATTCGCATTACTTAATATAATCCTGACCTTTAGTAGGCATCACACAAATAAATTTATTGAATGAACCAATGAATTAATAAGAAAAAAAAGGTGTTAAGAATTTATGCACAGTGAATAAGATTGAATGAATGTTAAGTCTGAGAATGAATGTAAGACTGCTCATTTGCCCAAAGAGGGAAGATTTATAGACAAGGAAATTCCCAATATTCACAATCTATTAAACATTTGAAGGAAGTACTTTATTGTTGCTTTTGTTATCATTTATTTATTTTTCATGACTTTAATCAGCATTCAGTATAGTATAATGTAAACAATGTGATTTATTAGAATACCTGGGCCTTTGAGCCTATAAAGGAACAAGATCACTTACACCTTGTCATTTTCTCCCACACTATGAAATCCAGCATCACCTACAACTCTCAACAACAAAGACCATACTTGTTAATAAGTCAGCATCTAACATGCTTCCTTGGTCTTACTTATGGCTCCATTGAACTCATTGATTAAGGAATGATTTGGGGGTTTTGTTTTTTTTTGTGTTTTTTTTTGTTAATCTTCACTGGGAGATATTTTTCTATTGATTTTTTTTCTTAGGGAGAATAGAAGAGAGAGGGAAGACAGAGAGAAACATCAGTGTGAGAGAAACACATAGACTGGCCACCTCCTGCACTAGCTCTGACAAGGTCCTGGCCTGGGGAGGAGCCTGCAACCAAGGCATATGCCCGTGACTAGAATAGAACCGGGGACCCTTTGATCTGCAGGCTGACACTCTATTCACTGAGTCAAACAGGCTAGGGCAGAAATGATTTATTTTTAAAAGAGTAATAGTACTCCCTTAAAATAAGTAGGCAAAATGACAAGTCTTGGACATTTGGATTTGGTGAAAATATTGCATGGTTTAATTTGTTTTCATACTTGTCAAATTTCTCCTGTGTACTATGTCAATGTAACATCTTATTAAAGTCACAACTAAATGCTCTAATTTGGTAAATAGCAAATGTCCTATCTCTTTACACAAATTAATTAGAAAAAAAATTGTCAAGCCTCTCGATTTTTCACACTGTGTATTCCTAAGCATCGACAAGATGTTTAAAATGAATATATATACAAAAACAGATATTAAAGACTCAGTTTTTTATCTTAATTATTCAGATAATACAATTACTGGTGTCCATACTGATCAAAATCACCAGATCATTGTTCAAGCCTCTGGTTCTGTTTCCCTGTGTGAACACATGTGTTATCGCATATGCAGTGTTCTGAGAAACAACTGCTAGAGTTTCAGAGACTTGCTTAAGCATTTTATCTGTTTGTACACAACCTAATCTTGGATTGAAGGTCTTACTATTTATATCTTTTGCTAAAGAAACTTAGCAGGTCTGAGCTCTCTCAAGAGAAACTGTAAATTTCTCAAAAGAACAGCATAACCTTAGATATGACATTTTATCTTAGAAAATTCAATATTTCCTTTCTTTAGGAGAATAAAATATGATTAACAATGCTTTGCAGCAAACAACACTTTAGGTGCAATATATTTAACCATTTTAGTAGTCTATTTTGCAAATGCCTTCTAGTATTCTTTCCATTTATACAACTTTTATGGGGAATGCTTGTGAGAACAAAACTAATTCTACATTTTTTCCCTCATTATCATCATGCAATTTTTGCGTGTGTGAGTGTGTGGAAGTGAAACTTTTCTTAAGACTATCTGTAACTTGTCTTTTAATATCAGTGGTACTCCTATGTTATTCTGCCTTTGAGTCAGGAGGTTGAAGAAAAGGAGAGTCAACAAATTTATTTGCAAGCATTCAAACTGTTTTGTTTCAAGACCAATGTCCATTGCTTATCATTGGCCAAGAGAGCAAGAGAGAGGTTTAGTGTTGTTAGGTCCATTTCTCATGGTGCAATTCAGAGTGTGCTGTACTTTCCATTTATGAATAATCATATGAAGCATTTTGCCCATAATGTGCATTTTATAATGAAAACCAAGTCTTTTCCCATCACCAATGAAACAACCATACATCTCAGGGCCTCTGTATGTTATGTTCCATCTAGCAGGAAAGGCCTTTTCAGGCCCTGAGTTGGCTGATGCGTACAATATAGGGACAGTATAATTGTCACCCTCTCATTGAGGCCTTTCCTAACCCAGATGGAAATGTCTCCCTCACTTAGTCAGTCCTAACAAATTATCCTTTTCCTTTTCCTCATAGCAGATACCACACCATAAAATTACCTTGTCCGTTTATTTGCTGCCTTATTCATTGCAAGAATTTAGAAACAATATTTGGAACAATAGAATATAGATCACTTACCCACCTTTTTCTTTTAATAGATAGGGAACCTGTGACACAGGTATTTCCAAAAGAGTAAATAGTGTGATATAAGAGCACGAGCTCAGTTATCCCTGACTTCCCTAAGTATCATCACTAAGTTATACTGCCTCTTAAAATTATAATTTGAAAGACAGTAGGGTTTTGCTTATGACCCATCAGAGTTATTAAAAGTTGACTCACTGGAGAAGAAGCATTTAAGGATGTAGAAAATTCTGAATTAGTGTTATTTGTAGAGTGGAGAAGATAACTCCAAATATTAACTCCATGTCATAAGTCTCTATAACAATTATTTAAGTACTAGAGGCCCGGTGCATGTCATTCGTGCACTGGGGGGGGGGGGGGCAGTCCCTCAGCCTGGCCTGTGCTCTCTCACAGTTCCAGACCCCTCAGGGGATTACTGCCTGCCAGGGGGAGCAGGCCTAAGCTGGCAGGTGGATATTCCCTAAAGGGTCCTTAGTGCTGCCGCAGAGGTGGGAGAGGCTCCCGCCACTGCATCTGCGCTCACCAGCCGTGAGCCTGGCTTCTGGCTGGGCAGCGGTCCCCCTGTGGGAGGCACTGACCACCAGGGGGGCAGCTCCTACATCACTGATGGCGAACCTTTTGAGCTCGGCGTGTCAGCATTTTGAAAAACCCTAACTTAACTCTGGTGCCATGTCACATATAGAAATTTTTTGATATTTACAACCATAGTAAAACAAGACTTATATTTTTGATAATTATTTTATATATTTAAATGCCATTTAACAAAGAAAAATCAACCCAAAAAATGAGTTCGCGTGTCATCTCTGACACGCGTGTCATAGGTTCACCATCACTGTCCTACATTGAGCATCTGCCCCCTGGTGGTCAGTGCATATCGTAGCGACTAGTCTTTCTGTCATTCAGTCAATTTGCATATTAACCTTTTATTATATAGGACTAGAGGCCCGGTGCACAAAAATTTGTGCACTCGGGGGGGGGGGAGGGGGGATCCCTTAACCCGGCCTGTGCCCTCTTGCAGTCTGGGACCCCTCGGGAGATAACAACCTGCTGGCTTGGCCTGCTCCTGGGTGGCAGAGGGCAGGCCCAATCCCCAGGTGCAGCCCCTGGTCGGGCTCAGAGCAGGGCCAACTGGGGAGTTGGGGCACCGCCCCCTGTCATGCACAGAGCAGGGCGGATTGGAAGGTTGCGATGCCAACCTCAGTCACGCTCAGGGTAGGGCTGATGGGGGGTTGGGGCACCACCCCCTGTCACACTCAAGGCAGGGTTGATGGGGAGGTTGCGGCGCCACCCCCTGTCATGCACAGAGCAGGGCCAATCAGGGGGTTGGGGTGCTGCCCCCTGTCACGCACAGAGCAGGGCCCATCAGGGGGTTTGGGGCTCCATATCCTGTCAGGTACATAGCAGGGCCGATCAGGGGGTTGAGGCGCTGTCCCCTGTCATGCACAGAGCAGGGCCCATCAGGGGGGTTAGGGCTCCATACCCTGTCACGCACAGAGCAGGGCCGATCAGGGGGTTGAGGAGCTCCCCCCTGTCACTCACAGAGTAAGGCCGATAGGGGAGTTGGGGCACCGCCCCCTGTCACACACAGAGCAGAGCGGATCAGGGGGTTGGGGCACCGCCCTCTATCACCCACAGCACAGGGCCGATCAGGGGGTTGGGGCGCCACCACGGTCACACTCAGGGCATGGCCGATGGGGAGGTTATGGCTCTACCCCATCACACACAGAGCAGGGCCGATCAGGGGGTTGGGGTGCTGCCCCCTGTCACACACAGAGCTCCAGGGAGATCAGGGGGTTGGGGAGCTCCCCCCTATCAGGCACAGAGCAGGGCTGATCAGGAGGTTGGGGCTCCTTCCGCTGTCACGAACAGAGCAGGGTGGATAGGGAGGTTTTGGCCCTGACCCCTGTCACACACAGAGCCGCAGGGTGATCTGGGGGTTTTGTTGCTGCCCCCTGTCATGCTGATCCTGGTGCTGGGAGGCCTCTCGGCTCCACTGATCCCAGTGCTGGGAGGCACATTACCCTTTTACTATATAGGATAGAGGCCGGGTGCATGGGTGGGGCTGGCTGGTTTGCCCTAAAGGGTGTCCTGGATCAGGGTGGGGGTCCCCACTGGGGTGACTGGCCACCCTGGGTGAGGGGATGATGGCTCTTTTCAGCTGGTCACACACCCTTAAGGGTGGGGGTCCCCACTGAGGTGCCTGGCAAGTCTGGGTGAGGGGCTGAGGGCTGTTTTCAGGCTGGCGGGTGACTGAAGCTCCCAAGCGCTCCTTTTTTTCTTTTTTTTTATTCTGGGCCAGCTTTAGCTTTGAGGCTTGGCTCCAGCTCTTAGGCCTCCGCTGTTGAAAGCAGGTTTCTGGCCTTTGTTTACCTTCTGTATTTGAAACAATGTCGCGATCCTGTTGGCTGAATCCCAGCAGACTAAAGTAGGTTTCTGGGGTTTTGTTTAGCTTCTATATTTGTAACATAGTTGCTTAGAGTTGCAGCTCAGAGGCCTGCAGCCGCAGGCGGGGAATGCTGGAGTCCTCCGTCCTTGAAGCAAGCAAGCCTCATGTGTGCTTCCAGCTGCCTGGCTGCCGGCCACCATCTTAGCTGGCAGTTAATTTGCATATTGCCCTGATTAGCCAATGGGAAGGGTAGCGGTCGTACGCTAATTACCATGTTTCTCTTTTATTAGATAGGATGTGCCTGTAGAGTCTTAACATTTTCCAATCTACTGCATCACACACAGAAAGCAATTTCTGTTCTGCTTGGCTATTCATGATGCTTGAGCAAAAACAGAAAGGGCTTATTTGATGAAATGTTTCCCGTTTTTTTAAATATGTATCTACTTTCAGTTCTTGTTAAACACAAACTGCACACTATGTCCCTCTTCATTTTATATTTCAAATAAGTCTCATTCCTCCTCTTTCTTCCTCTGCCTCTGAATCCTACCCAATTGGAATATGGAGAGTGTCGTCACCCTTGGTCCAACATAGACTCTTCAATTCACTTAGTCATTCTCACTATTCCTCCATAGCTTTTGCTGCACATAATGAGAACAAAAGCTGATAAAGATGTTTTTTTATGGGAGGTGAAATGGGTGGCAGTAGAAAATGGGAAATGAAGAATGGGAAAGGTAAATAGCACAATATTTTTAAGCATTTACACAAAGAGTGTTTCCACAGTTTCCTTTCTTCTATAATTCCATTGGGAGCAACCAGTCTGCTGGGCATCATTTCTCCCGTGCTGTCCATAATTCTCTCTCACATTCCTTGCTCCTTATTTTGAAAATAAAACTGTATGGAGAGGGGAAGATAAGACCCAGTTTAAGTTGTTATTGATTTGTCAAAACTTCTCACATTTCATTCATGTTATAAGTTTCGTCTTTATTGGCGCTGGGAAGGAGGGCATTGTTTTCTCTGTAATTATTTCATTCTACTTGTTTTTGCTTCCCAAGCTTCCAAACTTACTCTGTTTACCAGCCCTGTATTCCTTTATTAGTCAAGCTAGGCACCAAGTGACTGGATACCAAGAACTCCAAGATTTTAACTTGATGACTCATTTTGATAAAGCTCCAAAAGGCTTTCTTAGAGAATGCAGCTCTGTCACCCAAAACCTGCTCATTATTTCGCATTTAAACTATGATCTCTGATTGAACTTCAACTCCCCTTTATTTACCTATTTTTGAACTATTACTAAATACAATATAGTTTAGTGTCTATGATTACCAAATAATACTGCAATGCTGAAGACAGTGCAGAGCTAAAAGTGTTTACATTTGAAAACACAAATATTGAAAACATATTCTCTGAGGAATGAGATGAGAAGAGCCTCTTGCTCCATTGTATTACCCATTAACATGCTCTATTTTGACATCCACATTTATAATGTTCCAAAGGTTGAACCCTCTTAGGTTTTTTTTTGGTTTTATACTAAACAGATGATCTTGAAATAAGCTATGAAACCAGAAGTCTTATTTTATTGGAGCTATATCTAACATGAAGGAAATTATTATCAATCTTGCTTTCATTGTCTGGCTAATGGTAACTGGAATCGTGTTCAAATGTGCTTCATTCCATTGTTTGGTTGTGAGGTGACTTTTATTATTTTATTTTCAAGGCTAAGAAAGATTCAACTAAGATAAAGTTTGAATTTGCAAAGCTTCATGAAATTTGAAATAGTAACATGTGATTCCAAATGAAGTATAAATGGTATGAAGCTGTATACAAATATAAGAAATGTTTATTGTCATAGTTGAGTCATCTTTGGTTGGAACATGTATAACTTCTCTAGAGTTTTCTCCCTTTTCATTTTTAAGCATGAGCTATATTGACATTAACATACTTATTGTGTACATTTCTTATTGACACTATATTTGCTAGATCTATTTTGTGCTTTGGCATTTGAAATATCTCATCTGGCCGATGGGTACATTTTTCACTTTTCCTCATTGATTTTCTGAGGCCCCAGGAACAGAGAGTTCTTCCCATACCTGGGAAATGCAATTTCCAAGCCTTACATGGTTGGCAGAGTTGTGAAGGTGGCCCCCATAAGATTCTCTTTCTTTGGTTACTCAATCAAGCACTAACCTAGGTACCGCTTTGAAGGGATTTTACACCTATAATTAAAGTTGCAGGTCAGTTGACCTTTGAACACTTCAACAGTAGAGTTTTTTCTCCTGGGGATAGCAGAAGGGGAAGTCGGAAACACTCAAAGTAAGACAAAGATTTAACATTTCATTACTGACCTACAGATGGAGGGAGCCATGTGGTGAGAGAAGTGCAGGCAGCCTCTAGGGTGCTCCTGGATTACTGCCAGCAAAGACACAAGGACCTTCGTCTTATAATCGTGAAGAAAGCATGGTGGAATATCAATTACAATTACATTTTACATATAAAGGAATTTTTGGAGAATAAACTCTTTAAAATTAAAATCTACGTATAAGGTATACCCCTCCCATTTATTTTTATTTTTACTGGAAGCTAGGACCTCCAGAGCAATATTTAATAGAATTGATGACAACAGAAATATTTTATTTTTAAAAAATATATTGATATTGATTTTTAGAGAGAGAGGAAGAGAGTGGGATAGAGAGATAGAAATATCAATGAGAGAGAAACGTTATTGTTTGGTTGTCTCCTGCATGACCCCTACTGGGGATTGATCCTGCAACCTAGGCATGTGCCCTGACCAGAAATCAAACCAGTGACCTCTTGGTTCATGGGTTGATGCTCAACTACTGAACCACTCCTGCTCGGTTGATGTTTAAAATTCTTTTTTCAAGATATTTAACTTCAGTTTCCAACCACGTCATATTGACCATTGACACCTGTCTTCCTACAGTTATAATAGTAACAGTAGTAGTATAGTTAGAACTATTTATTGCATATCAGACATGATACTAACCATCCCCCCTACATTCTTTTCTTAAAATATTTTTATTGACTTCAGGGTGGAAAGGAGAGGGAGAGATAGAAACATCAATGATGAGAGAGAATCACTGATTGGCTGCCTTCTGCATGCCTACTGGGGATGGAGCCTGCAACCTGGGCATATGCCCTTGACCAGAATTAAACCCAGGACCCGTCAGTCTTCAGGCCAATGCTCTATCCACTGAGCCAAACCAGCTAGGGCTCTACATTCTTATTTACCTGTATTTTAATTTAAAATTTCTATGAAATGGGTGCCATTACTATCACAATTTTTCATAAGCAGAATATGAGTAATATAACAATTATGTTTTTGTCCTAAATGTCTAAGTAATTTTTCTGAACCAGAAACTTAGATCTTAATCAAAATGTTAGATTTTCTGTGTTACTAACAATAGACTTATAACCAATTCCCTGGACATGGGCACAAGGCTAGTGGAATGAGGGAGGACTGAGGAAGTCTTTTCATGATTCAGCATCTAAACACATATCTGGAAGAAGTAATCTTGGAAAAAGAGAAATAAAAATTCTCACAGAATGACCACAACCTTCTGGAGGAGTGGTAGAAGGAAGAGCTTGGAATATGCCAGGAGCAGTGGAAATCTCCAAGCAGACATGCCAGCTCAAGGAATTTTGGGTATTCATTTGGAAACAGTGATCTGATTGGTTCCTTATTTATTTCTCTAAGAATAAAATGGAAGTTGATTCTTGCTTGAATGCTCACATTTCCAACCTTCTGAGAAAAATGATGAGTAAGGTATATTTCATATAGTAATAACTTGTCAGAAAAGTCTCTGTTATTGAGAATATCAATCTAGTGACAAAGTCTTAAAATACCTTCAAGTCTCATCCCAGCTATTAACATCTCTATATATAAAAGGCTAAGTGTCTGTCTAACCGGTAGCTATGGTGCACACTGACCACCAGGGGGCAGACTCTCAACACAGGAACCGCCATGACACGCACTGGACACTTAAAAATAAACAGCACCAGGGGCCTGTCCCAACAAAGCAACACTCGGCTTCCCCGAGTTGGGCCACAGGCCCTGCCGCCACCCCAGAGCGACACCCCACCAAATCGCAGCCAATGCTGCCAAGACCCCATGGAGCAAAATGCGGCCCATAACCCAGCCCAGCCCAGATTTGCCGGGAGCCGGTCCATCCTTGCTGTTTCAAGGGACCTGGCATATATGGCATATTGTTCTTAATATGTTTGCTCACCTTCTTGGCACTATGTGTTTTAACCAAGGTCTCCTCTCTGAGAAAGGTTGTTTCCCCAGGTAGGGATTTTCCCCTGAAGTTAGGGAGGGAATAAAACCTCTTAACTAAGTGCCAGGCGGGTAATTAATCACTTTAACTACGAACAATCGTGCTTAAGCTACATAATCTTTACTCCCTGGAATGAAGATAAGAAACGCCCTAACCTTTGTAATAGAGATTGATAGGATTGAATCAACTGGTATAAATACAGATGTAACAAGACAGCAAGACACAGAACTTAGAACTCAGAACTTAGAACACAGAAATGAGAAGACAGAACCAGGAGGCACAGAACCTACACAGAAAGTTCTCTAGAGACAGAAGAACTTCGCTGGAGAGAACATGGCAAAAGATCCTGGACAGAAACTGGCCTCAGAACCTAGAGACAGAACCTAGCGAGAGAACATGGCAAAAGATCTTGGACTGAACCTGACTACAGAAATTGGCAAGAGAACCTGACTAGAACCTGGTGACTGAACCTGGCTGGAGAACCTGGACAGAACCTGGCTGGAGAACCTGGAGAACCTAGCAAGAGAACATGGACACAGAACCTGGCTGGAGATCCTAATCAGAACCTCTCTGGAGATCCAGACCAGAACTTGGCTGGAAACCCTGACAAGAGAACCCGGCTATGATGATCACCTGAACGCTGCCTCCGTGTCATTCCTTCTTCGCCGACTCTGTCCACACCTTTGGGGACCCCTGGACCTGCTGGCTGTCACTGTGGGCGCCAGGTAATGACATCACATAGCAACACCCAGCTTCCTCTCCCTAGCGACTAGCCTCCTTGGAGTTTCTTCAGCCAAGGAACCTAACTTACTTTATAGGCAGGTGCAAGCATTTTACAGTTTAACCAAATGTTTGTGAAGCATTTTCCCATGCCTCATCTCATTTTATCCTCAGAAATCCTGGAGTAGGTAGATAGGAAACTTGATAGAATCCTATTTTTTCATTAGCAAGACATGCATAGCAATATTAAAATATTTCTTCTAATTAATTTCTTTTTAATGTGCATGAATCCATGCACTGGGACACTAGTACTATAATAGTCATGAAAAAGATAAACTGTTCAATGACCAGGATATGTGATACAATAGTTATGAAGAAAATCAATTATTCAATGAAGTAGACATTTTTTGCCATATTTATAACTGTTGCTTTTCAACTACACAGCACATTTATTATAATTTATGGCATAATATAGTTAGTAATTGGGGGAGTGCTATGTTTTCTTTTTTTCAGTTCCTTAATTTCTCTGTTTGTAATCAATAGCTCTGATGCATTGTTACAACAACCTTATTAAAGCACTATTTTATTCCCAGCCTAATATAATAAAACCCAGGGAATGTTCAACCTTTAGAAATGTTTGATATAGTATCTCTCTAGGTGAGCTGAGAGCAAAATCAATGTACGCTCCTCATTTTATGAGCTCTATGGTGAAAAGTCCCAAGTTATAATTCAGTGTTCTTCATAAGATTTTCTGACCACATTCTATCTTTTCTCTTCTAGTTCTTTTGTAGCAATATCACAATTTTTGACAGTTCTGCAAGTCAGTTTATCTCCTGTCAACCAGGATGGAATAAATATTCTGTTGACAAAGTGACATCAAGACCTTACTTTTCAGTAATACAGACATGGCTCACTATTTGAGACACTTTAAATTTCATTTAGCAAGATTCTTAATAAATTATACCTTTCCCTGGGTTAATAAAATTTATATTCAGATGCTTCAAAGTTAAAAAAAATTCTGCCTTGCTTGAGATTTATAATACAATAGGTTTTGTGGGGTGTTTTTTTTTTTTTTGGTTTTTTTAGGATTTCGTTAAGCTGTATGAGCACCTAATTGAAAATGCCTCGTTGCTATTGTTGAACAAGTTCTGATTGCAACACCTGGGCCTTTCTCTACAGAATGTTATAACAGTGTGGCCCCAAGTGTAGCCAGCAACACATCAACTTTATAAATCCCTTCAAATTTCAAATCCCCTTCAAAAATCAGTTCAATTAGAGGTGTGTGCCTTCAACTCCTGTTGTATTTTTTAACCTCTCTTT
Source organism: Myotis myotis (assembly GCF_014108235.1). Lineage (NCBI taxonomy): Eukaryota > Metazoa > Chordata > Mammalia > Chiroptera > Vespertilionidae > Myotis > Myotis myotis. The sequence continues at coordinate 204,388,858 of NW_023416324.1, read as the reverse complement.
TTTTTTTTTGCTGCATATATAAACTTAGTTTCTCTCATAGAAAATACTAAAGCCTGGAACACATTTTAAAGTAGATAATACCTAGAAGGAAAAATTAAGAAATTTGGAGAGAAGGCCCCAAGGTTCAAAATCATTCTGCTCTATCAGCCTGGGAAAGGAAATAAAAATAATGTGTAAATATTAAGTAAAACTGAAGCTAAAAACAAACAAACAGATAACAATAACAACCAAATGAAACTCTTCCAAGTCAAATACTTTTCAAATTCAAGTGCTATTGACTGTGGTGTACACAGCTGAGTGGACCTCACTTGCTGAAGAACATGATCAACCACCCAAGACTAACTCTGGTTAGTCTTGAAATGATCACAAGTTGAGCTTATCTACACTTGTACCTGTTTCTAAATAACAATTAATTTATGCTAACAAAGCCTCTGTTTAAAATAACAATAGACTTATGACAAATGCCTATAATTTATTGATGTTAGCCCTCTGAGATTTATCTGCATTTTCATGGAATAATAAAAAAAAAAATCATGGGATAATAAATAATATACCCAAGGTCATGGCTGAGAGAGAATCAGGGCTGAAATATGGGCTAAATCTGTCTGACTCATGTAGGAGTCTTCATCCAAAGCCACTACCTGTAATAAATAAGTTGAACAGTTGATGTTTTTATTGTGATGAACAATATGCTTCAAATGCTTTTGACATATTAAGTAAGGAAGATATAGTTTATCAATATATTTAAAGAAAACTAATAAAACTAAATACAATACCTTGAAGAAGTAATTTTGGCAGCAAGAAAGATTAATTGTCTATCCACAGTACCTTTATAGTTTAGAACCCACTATTTTGATACATTTTGCAAATTCAACTTTATAAAAAAACTGGAGGCCCGGTGCATGAAATTTGTGCATGGGGGTTGGTCCCTCAGCCCTGCCTGCACTCTCTTCAATCCAGGATCCCTTGGGGGATGTTTGACTGCCAATTTAGGCCCGATCCCTCTTGCAATCTGGGACCACTGGCTCCTAACCGCTCAACTGCCTGCCTGCATGATCATCCCTAACCACTCTGCATGCCTACCTGATGCCCCTAACTGCTCCCCTGCCTGCCTGATCACCCCTAGTCACCTCTGCCTGCCTGCCTAATCGCCCCTAACTTCTCTCTCTTCCTGCCTGATCGCCCCTAACTCCCCTCCCCTGCTAGCCTGGTTGCTGCTAACTGCCCTCCCCTGCTGGCCTGATTGCCCCTAACTGCCTCTGCCTTGGCCCCTGCCACCAGAAGGATATCCAGAAGGACATCCAGAAGGACATTCAGTCTAATTAGCATATTACCCTTTTATTAGTATAGATTGTCAGTAATGGTAAAATATTTTGGATTATGTGAAAATGTTTAACCTTAGGTAAAATGTCTACCAAATTCTGATTAGAAAAATCAAAAGAGGAATTTGCAATTGCATTGTTTAACTTGATAATTTAAATTACTCATAGCCTTAGAGAGGCATTTTCTTGGGGTATATTTTCCATAGTACCTATGCAGACAACCTTTACTCTACTTTTGTTTATTGATCTCAACTTGTATGAGGTATCTAGTTATCATCTGCAAGTTGATTCTCTTTGTCTTATTATTTAGACACTTATTTCACAGAAACATTGATACCAAAGACCTTGAACGGGATATGTGAAGTGCCAGGACAACTAGGATCAGGGCTGGTTGTAGTAAGTAACACTCAATGTTGGTAGTAAAGCCTCATTCTCTGTATAACCATCCTGAAAGCAGTTTGACATTCCTAGCATGCCAGCTGTACACTTTTCTGTCCTTCAGATCTCAAATACCTGTAGACATTTAGCTTTGGGTGTGCATTATTCTTTCTTTGGTTAAACATAAAAGTTTAGATCTGAAACATAATTTGGAACTGTTTTCATAATTGTAATTCTATTTACACAGTGGATATAAAGTGAAGAATGCTACAGCATTAACTAGGCATTTTTAATGACAAAAGTATTCTCAACAGTAAATTGCACACCTTAAAATGCACATTGATATTTTGATTTAAGGCTAGTGCCAATTTTAGTTGTCATTTTATAAACCATATCCTTGTTTTCATCTCCCCAATCCATTTTTTGACTACCTGAATGAACACGCAAACAATATGTGAAGAAAACACTATATGACAACATGTAAATATTCCACACGGAGAATCTCCTCCTCAGATATTCAAAAGGACAGAAGCCAGAGCCTAGCCCCAGATGAAAAATTCTGATTCTTTGCAGGGAAAGGCGGTTCCTTGATAAGGATCCACAGTTCATTCTGGCTGTCACATTTACTGAGATTCAATATATTAAAAAATATTTTGGTGTTGGGGGACGATAAATTTAAAGGCCAAGCATTTGAGGACTCACACTGGAGTCTGAGTTTGGCCACTACTGAACTGTGAGACCAGAGTTTCCGGAGGGGTCAGAAATTGTGTCTCTTCCTCATTCTTTTCTCTTCAGGCTGGCCCAGTGTCTGACATATGGCATGCACTTATTGTGTGTTTGTTAAATAAATTAATAAATATAGAAGCACATTGCATTTCTCCAAGAGAAGACACTTTAAAAAATGACGGAGGCTGTTTGCTGTCACTTTTTTCCCGGGAAGGACACATCTTTGGTCAATGTAATCAGGTCCACTTTTTGAAAGTCAGACTGCCCATTCAATTCTGAATGAGGAGAGGGGTCAAATGGTAGCTTGTGCAGGTCTCGAGTGAGCATTAAAAAGAAGGTGGTGGGAGGATTTGTAAGAAGATGATTACTTCTCCTTGGTACCTTAGAAGGAGAGTTCAAAAAGAAATTGACTTTGATTCTCTTGAGGAAATAGTATAGGCCTGCTTTCCCCTCTGGTGTAGTAAAATGAGGTTGCAGAGGTCAAAGACAATGATTCATGGATGTGGTCTTAGAACTAGGCGTGTTGAATTTAAAAAAAAAAAAGTGCTGCATTTCATGTGTTTTCCTGATAAAATACAGAAAAAAGATATGTTACTGATTCAACCCAGTGCTTTCTGATGGAGTGATGTCGCATAGAATTGTTCAAGGCAGGCTATATTCCAGCAGGCTCAAGTGTCATCTAAAAATGACCTGGATTTTTTTGGTTTGATTATTTATTTTTGTTTTTGAGGTCATTTACTTGGGATGAGATTGTTTAGATGAAAATAGGTTACTTAGGTATTTTTGCAGATATAGCAAGCTTTGCAGTCAGAGTTTATGATCAAGTGTTAATGTGAAATATGTTTCTCTAATTTTTTATATTTTTTTGTGATAGGACTTAAAAGATAATTAAATTATTGCATTTTTTAGTAAGAACAGGTAATGGCATTAGTTATAAATGTTTTGCAAGTAATTTAGACACATTTCACTAACTACAAATTCACATCTTTGTGAAATAAATCCATTGTTTAGATAAAAAGTAAAATTCTCAATAAGGTGACAATAAGTAGGTATCATAGGGTACTTAAATACAGCACCTAACTTATTACTTAACATTTTCCCTTTTTGATGGCTTTCAGTCTTATTAAGAACCTATAAATAGAATGGTTGGCATTGTTTTGAGAGAGAATATTTACACATATTCAATTCAATCTACAGGAATGGCGTAGATAGGTGATTTCTCAAAATCTTGAGTCAAAATCCTTATGGGTGACTCAAGCCATGTGTCAGAGAATATGTGGCTTCCTCTTGGAGGCAGTACTGCTGGTGTGCTCCCTACATGTGTCCAGCTGAGTGCTGCTCTAAGTGAGGGTCATGAAAAGTTGTTAGAAAAGCAGCATTTCAGGCCTTTCGTTAGATCTACTGCATTTTAACAGTGACGCCAGGTAAATCATTGGATGCACGTTTGGTAGCACTGCTCTAGGCTTTTAGAACGTAAAATAAAGCATCCACTTCATAGAAAGAGTCCAACTCATAGGAAAGACCATATTTCCCCTCTGGAGAATTAGGCACTAAGAATCAATATGGGCCTATGAGCTTCCCTACTAACAAATTTAAATGTGTTGCTAGTATATAAAATAACGCAGTCAAATACACTATAATCTTATATGTATTACTAGAGGCTCGGTGCACCAAATTTGTGCACTGGGAGGTGGGGTTCCCTCCGCCCAGCCTGCCCCTCTCACAGTCCGGGAGTCCTCAGTGGATGTCCTACTGATGGCCACAGTCTGGCAGCAGAGGCTCAGAGCAGGCATCCTGTGTGTGTGTGTGTATGTGTCCCCTGGGGGCCTGCCCCCAGCCACACAGGAGGCTTAGCGCAGGCGCTGTGTCTGTGTGTGTGTGCGCGCGTGTGTGTGTGTGAGTGTGTGAGTGTGTGTGTATTCTGGGGGCCTGTCACCAGCCACACCATGGAGGCTTGGAGCAGGCACCCCTCTGTGTTGATCTCTGAGGCTCCTGGCCTCCACTGCGTGTTTTTCTCTCCCTTGAGCTGTGGCCAGGGTGGGGTGCTGCCTGCAGGCTGCGCTTTCCTGATCATGGATCACCAGATCACTTCAGAGATGGGGGGCAGGCCCTGCTGGGTGCTGCCTGTGGGGAACTTGCCTGCTCTGGGGTCACCATGGTGATCCCAGCAGCAGGCCCACCTGGGGGCCACCCGCCTTCCACACTTGCCTGCTCTGGGATCGCAATGGGGTCCCAGCTGGCAGTGGGGCTTAGGCGACACAATCACGCCGCCTAAGCCCGGCCGCCCAGGGCCGCACCTGGTCTGGATTTTGTCTGGCGCTGGCCAGCCCTGCCTGCAGTATGCAAATTAGCCGCCATCCAAGATGGCGGCTAATTTGCATATGGCACTGATTAGCCAATGGGAAGTGTAGCGGAGGTATGGTTAATTACCATGTTTGTCTTTTATTAGATAGGATATTTTTATATTAGAGTTAGATCAAAGAACTTTAGAAGGTATACACCAATCTATTTTACAGATAAGGTATCAGAGGCCTGAGAAATCCATACCCCAGCAGATACAGCTAATAAGTCGCAAGAGTACTGCTTCCCAAATCAAGTGTAGGGCTTGCCCAAAAGAAGTACTTACTCTTCTCTACAAATTCACTAAGTACTTAACCCACCCCTTGATTTTGACTTCAAAAATCTACACCTGTTATTCATATGCAATAATATCTGTGCATAGGTATGTGTAAATTATACATAATGTACCATTGTTTAATAATACTGACTTAGAAGAAAGGGATTAAGGGTTATTTCTGTTTTTAGGACAAGCAAATGTACACAAGAAAATATTTGCAATTATTATTAAACACAGGATTAGCTGTGAGCAATATTTTTGTTTGATACGTGATATATGATGAGAGATGTGATTGTGTGTGTGTGTGTGTGTGGTAGAGATCTTAAATTTTCATCTTCCATTACATGAAGTCAATGGAACATGGCTGATTTGAAAAATAAAATAAAATAAGGGGGAGAGAGAGAGAGAGAGAGAGAGAGAGAGAGAGAGAGAGAGAGAGAGAGAAATAGAACTGGGTGCATAAGCATATTATCTAAAATATACAGGTAAATTTCCAAAAATGCATAGAAGATTTGAACTTTAGTGTCACTGGGAACACACGTTGGGAAGGATGCATTAATGGATGGCTGTTTTCCATGAAAAGACTTACAGGCTTCTAGTCCACCAAACACCTACAATAACTTTTAATTTTTTTAACTTACCAAAGGAGAGGAAATAGTATATTACTGGTTCACTTTATGGTTCACAAACAATTCAACAAAACATGCAGATCAGTTTATTCTGAAACTAGTGCATTTAACTGGCAGTTTCATTTGGGTTACAGAAATCTCTCTCTAAGTATAACTTGAACTCATCTTTACACAGTTCAGATGAGTAATACAATATTTTTGGAGGTATTCCATAATTTATTGAAAGTATTTTTTCTAAAGAGAAAACCAGAATATTGTTAATATAAAACATTTTTGAGTGTCAGTAGGGGGCACTAAGTTTCCACGGAAATGAAAATAATAGCCCTGTAGCAGTCACGGATAACTTCTTCCCTTACTTTAATTTTAAAGGGAAAACATCATAAACTCCATGCTGTTTTAATTTTAGTATAGCTGGTGGGAATGCTTTTCCTTTTAACCCTTTGAACAGGGAGGTACGTGTAACTGTTCTCTTTAACAGGGATTTATTTTTTCTCCTCCTTCCACATCTGTCTGGTTTGCCTCCAATTCAACATTCAAGTGCAATGCTACTTTGCTCACTTTATCAAAATGAAGTAATTTGGATTGTTTACAGATAACTGACCACCTAATAAATGACCTTCTGCTAGACGCTCCTTTGAAATGCAGCAAAAGTGTGTTTCCTACACACTGAAGCCAGGAAGGCAGCTTCAGGAACAACACACAATCTTGTATAATCAACCCTCCTTATCCACCCCCAAAGTAATGGAAGCATGATACTAGAAAACTAAAGCCACGCGCAAAATACTTTGAAGTGTTAGAAGAAACTAAACTCATGAACATCAGTTTTGACTGGCTATTGGACATTAATCTCACAGTTAAAGAAAAAAACTCTTGTGTTAATGCATTAGCACATCAGAAAAAAAATCGACATACATAAACTAGGAAGAGATGAGATAATACTGATGGATTTTCATGCTCTCTTTCATTCTGTTTCCTCTAAGTATTAAAAAAATGTAACAGTTCCAAGTATATGTTTAAAGTGTGTTGCTGAAGGGTGTTCAGCATAAAATGCTGGACCTGGCCATATCTTTTTGTCCTGTTCACTTATTTATGTTCCACTTATTTATGTTCGTAACTACAAAAAAAGAACAATACAATCAAAAAGGTAAAACAACCATAAAGATCATTGCTCTAACTTGTGTATTTCTAATAAATGACATGAGAGATGTCATTCCTAATGGGTTTATGCTGATTTTGCTTTTTTACAAATATATATATTTAAAAAAAAAAAAAAACAGGCTAAGATCACAGAATTGCAGAGCTATGAAAACTCTCCCACAATCCTTTTATTTCACAAATGAGAAATCTTCAGGTACAGAAAGATCACTCAGAAACCTTCAAAATCTGGAGTGAATTATTTGCCATGGTAGCACAATTGGCAGAAAGTTCCAGGTCTCCTGACTCCAATCAGGGCTACTACTCCACACCATGCTGCCTTTCTGTGGGAAGTATAATTGATCGGCTCTTAATGAAATAGATTTCTTTATCAACAATTGAGAGAACAACCTGTACCCTAGAGAAAACAAATGAGTGCTGATCCTATCTGCATTTGGATAAGTAACATTGTACTTCGAGGTGGAGGACACTATACATTGATACAGGAAAATGGAATTCTAGGACCATTAGGAATTGCCCAAAGTAATGAGCTTGCCACTTATTGGATTCTTTTATCGGTTTTCTCTGTGGGAACAATTGAAATACTGTTTCAAAGAAGCCATATCAAAAAATGAAGCAAGATATCCAGCAAGAGCAAATACTTTTAAATATAAATGATATTGCTTAGTGTCCGTTAGGACACTTGAGAACGGCACAGAAATGAAAATCTCAACTCCACACCTGATCGCTAATATCATTTGAACTTGTGTATCTTGTTTGCATTTGGCTGACTGTGCTGGTTCAGCCTGTTTTTGTCTTCTCTTCAGTATAATTAAATTAATTTTATATGCTGAGTCTGTGATGACTCAGGGTGCCTGTGTTAGCTGCCAATAAAATGTTTTGTTCAATACATTTCATGCTGGTTCTCTTTCTATTAACAAAAATGGAATTTTCAGGCTTCATTACAAGATTAAACTCTTGATAGAATTAAAGGTGTTGATCCTTTCTTACAGATTCCAAAGCAATTTTCCTCTTGGAAACCACCACCCTGCCAATTAAAACCCCAAACCACCACTTCTCCAAGGATGAATGTTTTCTGCCCATTGAGGAAGACCTTGCTACTGCATCACCAAACTTGGCAAAGGAGTTAAACAATATAAAATTGAATTATTGGAAGTGAATGAAAGAAATGTGCATAATGGTGTGTATAACCACTTCAAAATACTTATGAGATGTGTTGTACTGCGTTGCCTGCAACACAAGTATTTAAGATTTTATTATATAACACAGGATACTGTCCAACCTTATAGAACAGTGATTTTTTTCTTTTGCCTTTGCCATTGAAGAGGCACAGTAAAATTTTAAGATGGCAAACATATTAAAATAGTGTTAATTTTCTTGTTTACATTTGAATTCATCTTTATGGGATGAACCTAACAGCCACTGATGCTAATATAAACAAGCAAAAACTGTTTAGTCTTTTTTTTCTTCTGTTATTTTATTCCTTTGAGACAGAATTAATATTTAAGTTTCTTGTCTATTTGAATTGAAAAATAGTGGATCTTTTTTCAAGAGAACTTGTATTTGTTGTTTGTTTTTTCTTAAAGGTTATGTTTAAAATCATCTTTGGCGAAGATATTCTATCTTAAATAGTGTGAGAAAGAAGAGTTTGCTAATCCAAGTGGTTTACTTCTCATTGTTATTTTAACTGAGCCGTGTTTCTCAAAGAACTTAAAAGTTGGACCTAAGAGTTCATTAGATCAAAGGGCTCTCTGCAGATAACTGAGGAGGTTTCTTTCTAGCTTTCCTTCATTTAGGCTAATTTCTATCAAACTATAAAGTATTCTATTAGCCAAGGAAAAGAATCCAATTTGAGTCATCTGGTATATGTATTCACTGTAGAGAGAATGCTTTGCTAAAACCCACAATTTGAGGTAAAACTATCTCCATATGCAGGTGAGATGATTTTGTATATCAAAATATCCCATAAAATTCACACACTAGTAGCAATAATAAATGAGTTCAGCAAGGTTACAGGATACAAAAGCAATACAAAAAATAACACAATTTACATTTAAGTTAAGAGAAATCAAAGTTTGGCATAGGAAGGAAATTAAGCCAAGGCCATAGAATAGTAAATCTCGGAACTACGTTTTGAATTCAAATGTGTCTGATTTCACAGTTCATTTTATTTTTAACTTTTGCTTAACTATCTCACAGTTCTCTTGTGTTCAGATTCAATGATCCAACTACTATTTTTAAATAAATGCAGAATAATGTGTTAAATAAAAAGTATGCCTCAAATATGTATATGCCATTGTTGTAAAAATATATTCTCATTGTTCATGGTCTGGCTAAAGAAATAAATTGAAACTCACTTTCAGACTAATCATATGAAAAAAAGCTGTCTTTTGACCATTTTGACACTGACAATTTCCAGCAAATTCTCTAACATTTCAAATTCCTGGAACTCTGGGGGTGCTAGCTGCAGTTCATCTGTCAGATTGGACTGTGCTTCTAGTACTTTCCCTCTAGTTCAGGGTCTTACTGCTTTTCCTTGTCTTTGATTTCTGGCCCTGCTTTCTCCTTGCTGTGAATCAGCAAAAGGACCTTATTGGGTTGGAGGTGCAGAAACTGAACCTGTTTGGGAGAAAGTTGGATTGTAAACATTCTTGGAATCATGGGAAGTTCAATAACAATGCTCTGAAGATGATATTGAGGAAGAGAAATGAGGAAGTGACACTGGTCTCTGGGAAGCATAATGAGAGAGAAGGAAGGTGGGGTAGAGAATCCAGAATTCCAAGCTCGGTACCAGTGACCTCGAAGCATAGCTCATCTGCTCTCTGTATGGATAGCTCTGGTTCTGAAGGTGAAAAATAACAAAATACATCTCACTAAGACATTATCCATGCATATTATTATCAAGCAAAATAGCGATCTCTCTTCCGTTAAAAAGAATCGTATTTCACTCATTGCACATCATTGGGATCTCTATATCTTCCAGACATCAGTTGTGTAAAATTGCCTAATAAAGAAAATAATTTTCTTTTAGCCTATTAGCTTTATGTGTTTACTCTCCCTTTAGCTGAAATGAGCAATGGAATTTGAATTAAAAAAACATGCACTTCTGTTCCACACAGGAAGTTAATTTTCAAGTTCATCAGATGTGTATTTATATGGTGATTGTATCTGTCACATAAACATGTTGTCAATCACTGCCTTCCTTCTGTTCTGATATGCTATGAGTTCCATCTAAAATGTGATGAATGTTTTGTTTGTGCTAAGTAAAAATTAATTATGGCAATGACAAGTGTTTTGGCAAACCACGCATACTTTATTATAATATTGCATTAACAAAAGCAATTATTGAAGTTCTCAATTAAAAAAATGAACATCTAGATCAAATTATAAAATAGTTTTGCTTGTTCTCTTTAAAGTCACTTACATTTTGAAAGAAAATTTGCCTAAAGCTACTATTATGATATAAACTAGCCCAGAACCATAAATTATAAAATCAATCAAAATGTATAAAATGACAAGAGAGTCTAATGAACATATCAATTTATTTTGCCTTTTCTCTGTACTGGGTTCAGATATATTTTGAATGAATGAGACTTTTTTAATTTTAAAAGATAATGCCTGCCCGGCCAGTGTGGCTCAGTGGTTGAGCATCAACCTATGAAACAGGAGGTCACAGTTGATTCCCAGACAGGGCACATGCCCAGGTTGCATGCTTGATTCCTAGTGTGGGGCATATAGGAGGCAGTCCAGCAGAGCAATGATTCTTTCTCATCATTAATGTTTCTATCTCTCTCTCCCTCTCTGTTCTTATATGAAATTAATAAAAAAAATATTTTTTAAAAGTTAATGACCCATCACTTAGCAATCACCACAGTAATAGTTGCTTTGAGCAAAAATCAGCAATAAATAATGAAATCAGTGAACAAAAGCTTAAGATAAACTAGGATACTTACATTCGTCCAAAGTATCTCTGCTTAAGTACTTATTAATTGCAAGGTTAAAAATACTCATTTGAAGGTGGAGAAACCTGGCAGGCACTACCTTAACCAAGTGATCAAAATTAACATCACCAGTAATGGGACAGATTGACACTATTCGTCTCTTGACATGGTTCACTAAGAACACACATTATTTCTTCAATATTATTGCCCAAAGTATACAACCTGAATCTATGGGAAACTTCAGATCCACACTGAGGGGAATTCTACAAAGTAACTATCCTTTACTTTTCACAAGTTTCAAGAAAAAACAAGACTGTGAACTTGTTCCATATTTAAACTGTATGACAATGAAATGCCTGACAATGGATTCTCTTAGAAGGATTATACTTATATTCTTGCTTTATTTTTCTGAGAGCTGACTATATTGAGCCATCAGCAATTTGTCAATTATAGTTCATGTTTTCCTACACAGGTACTGGTGCCCAAGGAGGTTTCTGCTTGTGGCACCTAGCTTTAGCAAGCCATGACCCTCTGTATTTGCCCATCTATTTCTCCAATTGTGGGGTCAACAGTTGTCCTTGTGTCTTCACCGCTCTTACTGATCCAAGAAAAGTTGTTGTTTTTTCAGTCTGTTTAGGTTTTTATTTGTTGTTAGGACATAATGGTGATATCCAAGCTCCTTACATGTGGAACTGGAAACCCCAAATCCTGGATCTTTTGTTAATACATCAAGAAGTTATGTAAACTGAATACTTAGAGCTTTAGAATTCAAAACTGTATAAAATAATGGCCTAGATAAACTATCCTGTAAAAGGATGGACCTAAAATCTTTTGGCCTATAAAAATGAAATACAATCAGCAATGTTTCTAACAACTTTTAGAACTGCCCTTCAAATCTGTGCTCCATGTAGGAGCACTCCCCCTTGTTCCATGGTGTGATACACAGGTAGAGGAACTAGAATCTTTAAAACAAGTGACACAAAACACTATACCTCATCTAGAAATTTTGGAAAGTAATTAACTTATTTGTAGAAATCTCTATCCATTAGGTAGATCATTTTTGAAGCCTTCTTGATAGAGGAATAATTTTCCCAGCTACAGATTGATACTTTTCCCAGTTCTTGAATAATTTTCAAAGCAAGAACTAAAAAAAAAATTAAGACTTTTCTTAAGGATATGTTGCAAGAGACATATACATACCCTTTAAGACCTAACAGAAATAAGTTTGCCTCTAAAATGAGTAATTTTAGTTTGAACCATATAAAATCGCCAAATCTGACCATTTTGACCTGTGAAAATGTGCATTTCAGTTAAAACCTAAGAAATAGGTGGGGGAACTAATATAAAGAGGAGGAATATGTTTCTATTATACTACTAATAAATTAGTTTCCAGATAAATCTCAGAATCTTCTTTAGAAATCTTTAAATTACTCAATTATGAGAAATAACAAATTGGTCAACAAGAAAAAATGACCAGTGAAGTGTGCAAAGGTCTTTATATATGGCAATTTGACCCTGGAAGAGAGTAGAGAGAGAGAAGTAACAGCCACCTGAAGATGTTAGTGAGATGAAGGCATTCAAAATAAACTTAGGCCGAAGTAAATAATCTAGGCATAAGTCATTGGAGCAGATTATATGAAAGCAATGAAAATCAGCATAAAGACCTCTAAAGCCAGTATTTAATTCTATCTCATTGTCTCATCACACCATAGCATTACCAAAATTTTAATGGTATTTCTTAATTTTAATGTATATTTAGGAGAGAGAAATATACATATATTGTTGATTTGGTTAAATGAAGTATCTGAAAAATGCCTCAAAAGGTAGACATGATGATATTTTTATTATTCATAAGCAACATCTTTACATATATCAAGATTTCCTAATGAAAAAAAGAGTGAAATTCTAGAATAATAAGGTATTCTTAAACTTGAAATGAACTTTAATATATATAGGAGAATTTAATAAAAATCAACTATAATGTGGAAATTCAGGTGGCAAAAGAAGGAGTAAAATCCACTATTTAGTCCCTAAGAGTCCCTAATATAGAAACAGTTGCCCTTCTCATGCAAAGCAAATGTGCTTAATTGACCATGTCTGTTTCTATTATAGTTAAGAAAGGTGTCCCAAAGCCTTTTGGCTTTTTCATCAAATAAGCTGTGTACCTGCAGGAAGAGAGAACAAAAAATCATGGCTGCAGACCCCTGATAATACCACTTTGTCCAGAAATAACGTTTATTTCTTTTTCAGTAGAAGAAAATATTGAGATCATCACCACCCCTTCCTCTGTTCTCCTCCCCCAATTAGAGACCCAAAGGAGGCCAGAAAAGTACTTGGCCAATCATTTCTGCTCTACGTAGAATAAGAAGAGGAGCACATCCAGCACTGCCCTTTGCTGGAAGCTGCAGATAAAACCTCCTTGCTCTCATCCTCACCATAAGCAAAGCCAGCTCTGTAGCTTAAGGACACTATTTGCATTAGGATGAGATCCAAGCATTGGCTGACACTGCATTTGATGTGTAATTATGTATTTGAAATTTTTAATCCCACTTTAAAAAAATATTTATTGTTGAAAGTATTACATATGTCCCTTTTCCTCCCATTGACCCCTTCAAGACCCCCCAATGTCACCTCCCTCCATTTCATGAGTTCTTGAAATCTCTGATTTATTCTAAATTTCATAAGAATCACCAAAATTAAAGTATGTTCTGGTTCTGGAAATAAAGCAACCCCTAAGAACTTATTCTTAACTCATGGCACATGAATTAATTTCAAGATCTCTGTCAATGATTTTAAAGGATGTGCAAAATCTGTACACAAGTAATATGTCTGTTATTCTAGAGAAGAAGCCAACAAAAGTTTCAAGCTAAAATGCAGGATAAGCCTCAATCAATGACGGCAACAAATTTATAAAATGAATAAACAAAAACATGTCATTAAATGTACTGTCCTCTATGAAAAAAACTTTTGATACTATTCTTGAAAGTGGAATGAAACGCATCACTTGTCAGTAGATCTCTAGCAACTCTAGGAGAAAGTAGACTATAATTTAAGGACTCAAAATCTATCTATAATAATAAAAGCGTAATATGCTAATTAGACTGGGTGTCCTTCTGGATGTCCTTCCAGACGACCTTCTAGACAAAGCCGGGGCTGCGAGGGAAGCCCAGGTCCCAGGTGCCAGAGGGAAGCCGGTGCTGGCAGCTGGGAGAAGGAAGGCCTACTCTTGCACGATTTTTGTGCATCGGGCCTCTAGTTTATAAAGAATTGCATAAAGCTCTTTGTGTGATGATTTAAGCGTGTACACCATCCACCTATCTTTTTTTCTTCTGTGTCCATATTCATCAAGCATTATTCTCTTTTAAATTTGACTTTGTGTGCATATTGTTTTATAAGTAGATAATATATTATTCAGTGGATATAAACAGCAAGCAAGTAGATATTCAAAATTCCTCATAATTAAACAGCTAATATTTATGGTGAATTATCAGACATCACTAAAACTCTATAAAATCCTGTTTATATGTGTATATGTGTATACGTAATACAAACTTTAGCTAAATGTATGAGTTTTCAAAATCATTTGCATAAAAAAAGTTGCCTCTGGTAGTGGAATTTAGTAACCAACTTTATCATGTGCAACTAGCAAGGCAGGAGTAAAGCTCAAGTTGGCATATAGGGGGCACAAGTTAGAACACAGTGACTATTACAGTACTGCAATAGGAAGATCAGTATGTGCATATCTGGTAGGTGTCATCTAAAGTGCATAAAGGGTTTGGGAAAAGAAATAAATTTCCATTTTCAATGTGTTGGGGATAGAACATGTATTTCTCTGATTTTAAAATAAGGCTTTAACTCTCTCCCATTTCCTAGGATTTCCTTATAATCTTACTGTTTTCCAAATTTTGATTACTTCAGTTTGATTAATATAAAAATTAAATGAACTGTAAAAAACAACAAAAACCCAAAACATTATAAAAACAAATATTCAATGTCAATTTTTTATGATACATTTGAGAAATCCTTTTGTTGATAAATGCTCCATTTTTATTTTCTACGTCTGCTTACATTTGAAGAGGTGGTACAATCTTGACATAAAGAATATCAAATTAGATAAAAATTATGTGATGAATAATGAAATCATTTACAACTTTGGCATCAGTTGAAAAAAATTCTATTTACTATTCTCCATATGTTTACAACATTGGCTATTCTTACATGATGACACTTGCTAGTAATAGCATATGTAGAGAAGTATCAAGTATCCCAACTTATGCCTATTTCATACCCATTATGTTTAAAAATAAATTGTAAATGCATCAAAATTATACAATTATTTAATATCAAATGGGGCTGCCTATTTCAATAGTTTAAAAGTTATACTTAAGTTTACATGTTTAAGTAAGACAGCATTATACTTAAGTAATACATGTTTATTTGAGGGCACATGAGAATTGGCTATTTGAACAGCATTTTTTTTTAATCTGTATTAATTCCTTCAGAGAAAAGGAAAATTGTTCCTGTGTTGTTTGGGTGAAAGAAGAGACTGTGTAAAGCTTCTGAAGGCAAGTAAGCTATCACTTTACAAAGGGTGGCTAAGAGAGAGATGTGTCTCTCTTGGGAATGTATAAAAACAGTCACACTATGGAGTAGGAGCTATTATGAGGAGGGTTGGAAAAATGAATATTGACCTGGAAATTTCCTGGTCTCCTCTTTCATGCAGAAATTGAGTTTCTTCTTCTGTTTTGGAGTTAGAGGTAATAAGGCTAGTTTCTGTAATAATAGGTGAATGAAATGTGGATGGAAAGTGAGATCTTAGCCTGGACATATTTATTAGGTCATTTCCACTGCACGATTCTAGGTCATTAATTCCATTACTCAACAAACACCTGTTGCGATCGTCCTATGTGGAAGGTTTGCATGCATTGGGTTATCAATCTCAGTGGGAAAGTTCAAGAAAATCCCATTTTCTAATGCCTGGTGTATTTTCTCATGCAGTTTTGTTGATTGTTTTGATAAAAATAGTGGTGATAATTTCAAACTCTAAAGATGGTATTTTCTTTCAAACACAATGTAAAATGAAGCAGAAATAAGAATTTCAATATCAATTATAACTCATTTTGCAAGAAAAGAAATAATTATGAATAACCAGTAAAATCATGTATAGCGTAGAAATCCTTTATATCATCATTCATGGGTTCTGTAAAGGCCAACCTGGCATATCCACTACACATACATGGTTTAGTGATTTTTCTAAGCATTTGAGCATAATTTACCTTCAGATTTTGGGGGTTATCCTCACTGCATCTGCTTCTTTTCCAAGATTTTTCTCCTATGTAATTGGTATGCCAGCCTCAAACCCAGCTTCTGAGTTCTTACCTTAGATAAGCCAGTTATTTTAGCACGAGTTAACATTCACACTCTATAATTAAAAAGGGATCTCTTGCCATGTCCTATTACTATGAGCAAATTCTAAAAGACGATGCTTTTTATTAAAGATTCAGTTAAGAGCTCATGGCTGTGCATTAAATGATCACTTAGTCAATTTCATTGTGCTTTCAAAAATTAAACTTGAAAATTTCCAAAATATCTTCTAATATTAAACATTCCTCTTTAGGATTTTCATGTGGCCTGACTTTAAGTGGATACATACTTGATCTTATTTTTGCACTTAGGTTTCTGTCTTGTATGCCCAGATTCACTGAGAGGGAGTTTAGGAATTCAAACTTGAGATTGACATAATCTTGGAAAGAAAAATGGAAATAAATCACCAGAGTGTTTTCCATATTACACAACACATTAAAGATACGTATTAAAGGCTAGCTTGGGAAGTAACAGACTTTGGTATAACATATTAATAAGAGATAAGGAAGATATCATTCACAATATAAACTTGTGTCAGCAAAAATTTTTAAATAATATTTTTTAATATTTGCAAAATCAGAGATACAAATCTGCAGAAGCTATTTATAATAATAAAAACATAATATGCTAATTAGAATAAACAGCCGAACGACCTTCTAGACGTCCTTCTGAACAACCTTCTGGGCAAAGCCAGGTCTGTGAGGGCAAGGCAGCCACCGTGGCTGTGAAGGCCAAGCTCCTTGCACAAATTTCGTGCACCGGGCCTCTAGTACAGACAGAAGACAGAATCCGAATCCATAACTTAATCAAGTTTTGGAAAGCCAGAACTCCCAAATATTTCCAGTGGCATTTCACATAAATGCATCCCCTTACAGAGCAGGCAGGCGGCACGGACATCTGATCTTCACGTCACATCACCCACTAGAGTGGAGAACTCGAAGGCCATTGAGCACCGAATTTTCCTGTGGTCTGCAATTACAGGAACACCTGTGCTACCTCGCTGCACAGGGAGCCCAGGAAACGCAGTGTTCCGGAGCTGTCAGAGTGGTTCATTTCTGTCTTGGCTGCTGCAGTCTAATTATGTTGGCTCTGGCTCTTGCGTTAGGCTGTGCTTTCATTACAAGCATAAAACAGAAGGTCTAATAATTTTTTTTTTAAACTAAAGAAACAGTTGTAAACATCCAGCTTTGTCCCTGTAGCATTCTTTAAATAACACTTCTGGTACATTTGAGAGAAAACGTGAGTGCCACTGAAGTATAAAAATGATCCTTAAATCATCAGCTGTGTTAACAGAGCTACTGCTCTGTACTTAGCTAGTGCATCTCAGCTCTAACATTCTAGTTAGTTATCTAGTTTGAGCTCTGTGTTTACAAAAAGCCTGGTGGGCTTAGAAATTGGACTCCTTTTACTACCAGATGCTTATATTGATGCATCAGTGACTGAAATGTTGAAGTCCCAAATCAGAACACTTGACCCGATAGAGTGATGGGATTGCTTACTTTACCCATTTAAAAGAGTGTATAAATAATTATATTAAGTAATTAATATTTTATTAATAAATTTCAAATTTAAGCAATTAGTTCAACCAAAAAGGGGGAAAAGGCATTCTTTTAGGATGGGCATTTCCCTAAAAATAAAATGTGTGCTTTCCATGTTTGACATGCATCATGAAGAGGATTAAAACAAGTAAGGTATATGAGTTGGTACATGTGCCAAGAACTTTGTTTTGAAAGCAGAAAACATTCATTCTAGAAAGGTAACTTGTGTAAGAAATTGAGCTCTCATGACTAGAATTGTGTCACACAAGTTCTGCCTTTCTTACATAGTCTTATGCTGAGTATAGAATTTTACTTATGTTTGATCACCTTAAATTAATGAACTGTACCTTAGTTGTGTCTACGCTCAGTGGGCTTCTGAGTACCTGCCACATAGTAGGTTCTCAAATATAGGCTAGTTTTTCGTTACTTGAAATAAACTTGTATTTGATTTTTGAACATTCTCAATGAACATATTTACCTCTGAATGTATTAGTACCTGATTTTAGCCATATTAAAATTAGTACCTTATATTTAGCCATATTCAACATTTGTTTTTGAGATTTGTTTTTAGTGAAGATATAGAATATGAACTTAATCATCCATGAATTTCAGGAGAGCATGTGGGCAATTAACATAGAGAAAATACAGAAACTATAATAATAAAAGCATAATATGCTAATTAGACCAGACAGTCCTTCCAGGCGTCCTTCCAGGCAACCTTCTGGATGAAGCAGGGGCTGTGAGGGCCAAGCCCCTTGCACGAATTTCATGCATTGGGCCTCTAGTAACTAATAAACTCTACACATGAATTAAAATTATACAAACTTCTCATATGTGAACATAGCTAACAAAGTCCCAAACTAAAATTTAACATGTCAAGCTTATTAACATTCTAAAAGATCAATATAGAACAGAAAAGAGCAGCTTACCCAAATAATTCAAAGGTTTTCAAAAGTATGGCATCTGCTTCCTGAATTTTCCTGTATCCCTTCTAGTTTTATCTGGACCTTCTTTTTCTTCTTCCATTTTTCTCATTCTGCTCATTTTATCTTCCCTTTTAGAAGTTTATCCTGTGGGTGGGGTTTCATCTTAGAAGGCAGTTTGGCTGGTTAGTTTTGAAAGTTCAAAGGGCTCAGACTTCCCAGCCATTTCAGATCTCAATACAGAACATTTTTCTCACCTACCATTGCTGAGTTCAGAGCCGCACCTCCCCATTTCAGAGGCTCTTCTCAAATTGTCCTGCTGATCTTTCAAGAGAGTATCTATTGGTCATATTGAATGCCCCAAGTATGTGAGACATGTACTATTGACTTCTGCTACTTCCTGTGTAGTTGCTAAGGATGTTTAGAACATTATCTGCATCTATTCCTACTGAAGGGTTTGAGGGGAAAAACTGTTACCTACTCTTACTATACACCCTGTTCAGTTTTGGTTTGTTACTCTAATTGTACTGTCATATCTGATTCGGGGAAAGGAGTTTGGAAAATATTGAACTCTGCTTCACTATGCATTTTCCCACATCCCTTTTAACTCTTCTTGGCTGTAGGAATCTTGCCTTCCAATAGTGAGATTATTTATTCATTTACACCTAGAAGCCAGTGACCACAATAAGAGTACCCTAAAATAGGTTTGATTATTCATTAGCTTTAAGGTAATATGATTTTCTTTATTTAATGCAAAATAATCCACATGGACCGATTTGTAAATCAAAGTGACTAGATAAATGTTAAATGAATTACACTACATGGACAAAAGTAATAGAATAAGGAATATTTTCCTGATAACCTATGTTAGTCTATTTGGGTGACGATTACAAAATTAGATGACATCATGAGAGGATAAGTAAAAAGTGTGTTCATTCATATAAACAGCAAATATATGTGTTGAGTCTTTACTCTGAGTTAGATACGTTCGAAATGACTATATTGGTGGGCTTATTATATCAGTATCTATAATCCTCATTATCAGCTGAAAACATAAAATATATTATTGTTTTTTTTTTGTTGTTGTTGTTAATTTTCTCTCAAGGATGTTTTTCCATTTTTTTTAGAGAGAGTGGAAGGGAGAAGGAAAGACAGAGAGAAACATCGATATGAGAGAGACACATTAATTGGTTGCCTCCTGCACACACCCCGACCAGGGCCAGGGAACCAGCAACCAAGGTGCATACCCTTGACTGGAATGGAACCTGAGACCCTTCAGTCCGCAGGCCAACACTCTATGCACTGAGCCAAACTGGCTAGGGCAGTAGTCGGCAAACCGCGGCTCACGAGCCACATGCAGCTCTTTGGCCCGTTGAGTGTGGCTCTTCCACAAAATATCACATGCAGGCGCACATGTACAGTGAGATTGAAACTTCGTGGTCCATGCGCAGAAGTCGGTTTTCGGCCTGGGAGAGTCTATTTTGAAGAAGTGGCATTAGAGGAAGTGGGGGTACGTTCGCTGAGGTCGACCCCTCAGATTGAGGATGTTTTTAGCAAAGGCCAGCTTAGGAGTACCCTAATTAAGTTAATAACAATGTACCTACCTATATAGTTTAAGTTAAAAAATTTGGCTCTCAAAAGAAATTTCAATCGTTGTACTGTTGATATTTGGCTCTGTGGACTAACGAGTTTGCCGACCTCTGGGCTAGGGTCAGTTTTATGCCAGTTCTATGATAGGGAATTTTGCATGTCTGGCAAATTTAATACTTACAGCAGCTCTCTAGTGGTACAGTATTACTCATCAGCCCACTAAGGAAACAGAGGCTCAGGAAGCCAATACAACTCGCTGGCTTGGAGAATACAGATAATATTTAAAACCAGGCTTTCTTACAACACGTGCATATGTATGCCTAAACCGAGTCTCCTGCTGCGGTATAAATTCATTTTTCCCCTCTGCCTTTATTTTATGGCAGTAATTATCAGTAATACTTTGGCCAAGGAACACTGCTTATAATCAGCGTTAGTCAGCTATTCCTGTGATAATGTAATATAATGAGCAACACAGATATTTCGGTGGCTATTAACAATACATGTTCACCTTGCTCACTTTGTTCATGTGCTGGTAGGTTGGCTGGGGTCCCTTTCTTCTGTGCTACATATTGAGTTCTTTAACAAAAATACCCCTTGTTTAGAAGTCAAGCAGCAAGACGTGGCTACCCAGGCCTGTGCTTCTCACATGGAACAAGGGAGAAAGCCATCCATGAAAGCACTGCTAAAGCCTCTTGTTAGAAACAGCATGCACATATATACACTCACATTCTTTGACCGAAACGATGCATATGGCTAAGGCCTAGTTAATGGGGCAAGGAGAGAAAAATTGAAAATGAAAATGTAAAATAAACCAAATGTAATGAGACTCCACTCAAATCACAGCTGTTAGTCAGTCGTCATGTGACCGTAGGCAAGGCATTTAACACCTCTGAAACTCAGTTTCCTCTCTTGTTAGTAAAAAAAAAAAAGATTAATATATATATATATATATATATATATATATATATATACACAAAAGGCTAAGTGACCGACCATATGTCCATCTGACCATCCGACCAACTGACTGGCTAGTACATATGATGCTCACTGGTAATTTAAAAATAAACTTTGACTTGCTCATGTGTGACACATACAAAGCACTCGCTGGCACCAATCGCACGTGTGTGTTTCAATCTGTTATTGTCGATTGTGAATTTGGTTGACACTTCTATTATAAAGAAAAGGGGATAGCGATATTAATATATTTCCTTTCCTTTCAATGTGCACAAATCTGTGCACCAGGCCACTAGTATAATGATACAAAGATATAGTGAGTTTGTTATGATAACTTAATATTAGGACAAATGTAAATGAATTGGTGTGGTTTCCAGTGTATGTTAAATATTCAATAAATATATGTGCTAGACTCACAAGCTAAATACAAGGTGGCCCTCCCCAAATGTAAATATGTGTGTATATATATATGTATATATATATATGTATATATGTATATATATATATATATACTCTATATATGTAATGTATGTTAATATGTAATTTAAAATAATCCATGTAGACTGATTTGTAAGTAAAAGTGACTAGCCAAAGCTGGTTTGGCTCAGCGGATAGAGCGTCGGCCTGCGGACTGAAAGGTCCCAGGTTCGATTCTGGCCAAGGGCATGTGCCTGGATTGCGGGCACTTCCCCAGTGGGGGATGTGCAGGAGGCAGCTGATCGATGTTTCTCTCTCATCGATGTTTCTAGCTCTCTATCTCTCTCCCTTCCTCTCTGTAAAAAATCAGTAAAATATATTAAAAAAAAAATAAAAGTGACTAGATAAGTGTTGAATGAATTATAGCCTAACAAAAATATATAATTATAATATAAATAATATATACATATATTAACATATTATATAAATTCTTTATATTATTGATATTATGTATTAGTATGTAATTAATAACATATTACTATATTTATATTATATAATTATAAAAATACTGGTATAATATAAAATTGTATATTAGACACCAAATATATATATATATATATATATATATATATATATATATATATATCCTATCTAATAAAAGAGAAACATGGTAATTAGCATACGACTGCTACACTTCCCATTGGCTAATCAGGGCAATATGCAAATTCATTGCCAGCCAAGATGGCGGCCGGCAGCTAGGCAGCTTGAAACTAACATGAGGCTTGCTTGCTTCAGTGATGGAGAACTCCAATGTTCCCTGCCTGCCACTGCAGGCCTCTGAGCTGCAATTCTAAGCAACTATGTAACAAATATAGAAGCTAATCAAAACCCCAGAAACCTGCTTTAGTCTACCAGGCATCAGCCAGCAGGATCGCAACATTGTAAGCAAAGGCCAGCAACCTGCTTTCAGCAGTGGAGGCCTAAGAGCTGGAGCCAAGCCTCAAAGCTAAAGCTGGCCCAGAATAAAAAAAAAAGAAAGAAAGAAAGAAAAAAAGGAGCGGTTGGGAGCTTCCGTCACCCCCAGCCTGAAAACAGCCCTCAGCCCGTCACCCAGACTGGCCAGGCACCCCAGTGGGACCCCCACCCTGAAGGGTGTGTGACCAGCTGCAAACAGCCATCATCCCCTCACCCAGGCTGGCCAGGCACCCCAGTGGGGACCCCCACCCTGATCTAGGACACCCTTCAGGGCAAACCAGTTGGCACCCACCCGTGCACCAGGCCTCTACCCTATATAGTAAAAGGGTAATATGCCTCCCAGCACCGGGATCAGTGGAGCCGAGAGGCCTCCCAGCACCAGGATCAGCGTGACAGGGGGCAGCGCCCAAACCCCCTGATCGCCCTGCTGCTCTGTATGTGACAGGGGACGGGGCCACAACCTCCCTATCTACCCTGCTCTGTTCATGACAGGAGAAGGCAACCCAACCCCCTGATCGGCCCTGCTCTGTGTGTGACGGGGTAGAGCCATAACTTCCCCATCGGCCCTGCCCTGAGTGTGAGAATGGCGGTGCCCCAACCCCCTGATCGGCCCTGCTCTGTGCGTGACAGGGGGTGGCGCCGCAACCTCCCCATTGACCCTGCCTTGAGTGTGACAGGGGACAGTGCCCCAACCCCCCAATCAGCCCTACCCTGAGCGTTACTGAGGGTGGCATCGCAACCTCCGGATCGCCCTGCTCTGTGCATGACAGGGGGCGGCATCCCAACTCCCCAATCGGCCCTGCTCTGAGCCCGACCAGGGGCTGCACCTAGGGATTGGGCCTGCCCTCTGCCACCCCGGAACGGGCCTAAGCCAGCAGGTCGTTATCTCCCAAGGGGCCCCAGACTGCTAGAGGGCACAGGCCAGGCTGAGGAACCCCCCTCCCCCCCTAGTGCACAAATTTTTGTGCACCGGGCCTCTAGTATATATATATAATCTACCCCATATTGCTGTTGTCTTTCCCATCCTACTGTGGACCTAGTTTTTACATCTTAGAGAAATCTTGAGCCAGTCCTATGAAACATTTTTGGCTTTCTACTGGAAAAACAAAGCAAACCAATAAAAACCCGTTGTTGTTTTAATAAAAAGGACCTCCTATCAGAGATTAACATATCTAGTGTGCAGGAGGTGAGGAGGGAGTTGTAGAACATGTCTAAGAAACAGTGGAAGGCCAGACCAGATGGGGGTAATACACCACAGTAAGCAAGTTGAACGCCAGTCTAGATGAGATGGCAATCCTTAAGAGAGTTTCAGCAAAGGAGTTTGTTTGCCTTTGTGTTTTATGGCATCACTCTAACTGCAGTGTTGGGAATATAGAGTAGCATGTCAATTTATGAGGCTATGGCAGTAATACAAGTAAGGCATTCAGGTACCACTTAGCTGTAGAAATGATATAGAACAATTAGACTTTTCATTTATTTTTAAGCTAGACTGAAAAAAAAATTGCTGACAAATTGGATATGTAGTGTAAGAGGAAGTATAGTGCAAAGATGACTCCAAGTTTGGGTCTGAGCAAATGAAAGGATGACATTTACAGAAATGGGGGAGAGCAAGGATAGCATGGGACAAGAAGACTATGCTGGATCTGTATGATGTAATATATGCTTATCCGACAAGATTCTTTGCCTCTTGTAGCTTCTGATGCCTCCTGGCATTGTTTGGTTGATGACAGAATAGCTTCAATCTCTGCTTTTATCTTCACATGATTATCCTCTCCCTGTGTCTGTCTCCAAATTTCTCCTTTCATATAGGGTCACTAATCATTAGATTTAGGACCCTCCTTAATCCAGTCTGACCTCATCTGAAATGATTATTTATCTGCACAGACACTATTTCCAAATAATGTCACATTCACAGTGCCCCAGGTTAGGATCTCAATCTTTTGGGGGGGACACAACTTAATTCACACCTCCTTTGATCAGGAATTAGGCAAGATCACCTCTGCTATTTGATATTGTACTGAAAGTCCTAGCTACTGCAATAGGACAAGCCAATGAGGTAAATTTTTATTAAAGAAATAAAACTATTCTTAGTTGCCATTGTAATACTGGCCTAAAAAATTTATGTTTACATATATATCTAACAAATATGTTAACAGTATATGTTGAAAATTATAAAATGCTTATAAAAGAAATAGAAGAGGATCTAAGTGAATAAGGAGATATACTCTAAAATTATGTAGGGGTTAAAAAACTAAAGTGAATAGCTCTTGGCAAAACAAACAAACAAACAAACAAAAAATCATAAACAACAACAAAACAAAAAACTCTGCTACTACCTGTATAAGAAAGTATTTGAGCCAGTATTCTTCTGGCAGTTAAGGTTATATCTTTATCTGACATACACTCTTCATTGGAAAATTCCATAGTTTCATATAGATGGCAATATTTGCTAGTGTTCACTGATCAATTAGACAACTGAACACTTAGTTAATAGTTTTCAAGGCTATGTAATCCACTCATGGTATTTGTGAGCTATTTTCTATAAACTCTAAACCAGGTTCAATTCCAAAGTTCATTTTGAAAACAATATATCAATTAGAGGATTGACTAAAGATTATTTGAAAAATATAAGGAAATCCATTTTTAATTGAATACATGAGATGTATCATCATGGCTATTCTCTTTTTTTAAAAAATATATTTCATTGATTTTTTACAGAGAGGGAAAGAGATAGAGAGTTAGAAACATCGATCAGCTGCCTCCTGCACATCTCCTACTGGGGATATGCCTGCAACCCAGGCACATGCCCTTGACCGGAATCGAACCTGGGACCTTTCAGTCCGCAGGCCGACGCTCTATCCACTGAGCCAAACCGGTTTCGGCATGGCTGTTCTCTTTTCACACTCTCCACTAACTGCGGATAAATTGAGATCTAATTATAAAGGTCATAAAAAAAGATGAAAGCTAATACCCTGAATGTCCTATTAGGAACCAATCTTTCAGCTTTTTATCCTCTCTCATTTCTAAGTTGCTTTTGCTGTTTATTGTTTTGTTTTTATAATTTTGAAGCAATGCCCTTGATATGCTGATTGCTCAATGGGTGTTTTTCATTGTGTACAAAAACTTGAGAATTACTCTATTGTTAAATGCCTCTTTGATAGTTTTGCTTTTAGAGTTGCAGATGTTAAGACTATGAATATAATAACACCTCATTACATTTTACAAATGTGTTCTCAATGCAAAACTAAGAAGTTGGTATATAAATTTGCATTTAGAAAATAAGATTATTTGTAAGGACAAATATAATGACTTTGCATCCTACCTAAGCACTCATCACACACTGTTGTCATAACTTGCTTTGCAATTTAAGGTGCAACAGCAAAACTAATACACATTTCTTTTTCCTTCTGCATGACTTAAGGAGTAGAAGATTTGTTCTGTCCATAAATCTTAGCAACTTCAGACTGTGAATTTTTTCTTTCCTTATTGAGTCAAGAACTTTCACCTTTTCACTTAGAAGAAGCAGTTTACTGCCTCATTTTGGTGTATTCAAATTGATGGTATCATTACTTTTGTGCTTTGGGGCCATTATTAAGTAAGGTAAGGATTACTTGAGCACCAGCATTGCAATTCTGTGAAAGTTGATAAGATATCCAAGACAGCTACTAAGCAACTAATAGTTTGGTAGTGGATAAAGTGTGGATACACTGGGCAAAGGGATCATGTATTTCCTGGGCAGGATGGATTGTGATGGTGTGAGATGTCATCATGATACTCATAACAGTGTGCATTTTAAAATATCATTTTTTTCTGGACTTTTCCATTTAAAGTTTTTGGATTTCATTCAGTGGCAGGCAACCGAAACCATGAAAAGTGAAACAGCACATAAGGGAAAACTACTACATACCAATTATTTTAGTTCCCATAAACAGAATTTAAATATAAAATAATAAAATATTTTCTTTCTTGAAGAGTATTACTTCCTCTTCAAATCCATTAATTTTAGAGAAATCTCTCAAATCTTTGTTGATGCTTCTTCTGGATGTTACTTATAGCATTTCAATAAGATAAGCAATTAGATTGCAAAGTAAAACTTAGCAGCATTAAAAGTCTTTAATTTTGAGTAAAAGTATGATTTAAAATAATGAATTGTTTTATATAGATATGCCATTGCTTATAGAAGATGCCAATCAGATACAAAGCATCTAGCAAAAATAAAATTTTGGAGTATTTATAAAGTCTTTGTTCTTCCACTACTTCCAAAGCTGCTATTATATACTAGAGGCCTGGTGCACAAATTCATGCACAGGTGGGGTCCCTTGGCCTGGCCAGTGATCGGAGATGATTGGGGCTACGGGAGGTTGCCCCGCCAGCCTGATCCAGACCATTGGGGCTGGCCAGTAGAGGGGAGGAGCCACAGGCAGTTGGCCAGGTGGCCCGACCCCCGGTCTGGGTAGGGAGGCCGATCGGGGGCAAGGTTGGCTGGGGGGAAGGACTGCGGGCAGTTGGCAGTCTGGCCCTGCTTTCTGGTTGAACTCCTGTAGAACTCCTGGTTGAACTCCCATTCGAGGGGACAATTTGCATATTAGCCGTTTATTATATAGGATGATCCATTTTTCAGAAATGTAGGATATACCATTCCCAATTTATGTAGTGAGTGAGTTTGTGAGGATGACCTCAGACATGTGCTCTGTAACAAACTTACAAGGTGATGCTTTTACTTACTCAGTTGAGCCAGGTAGCAAGAAAAACTAAATTAAAATAGTTTTCTAGTGTTCTGATTTAAATCTTTAAAAACTATTTAATATAAGCTATTATAAATTCTAGAACAATTCAAGCACCTACATTCAATATAAAATGGTAAAATAACACCAAAACACAATAACTTTTGGATTACCTTCCTTTGAGTATTTGCACTACTGCAGCAGATTCTGAATTAGTGACCATGGTGAAAATACTATCTGATGGATTAAGACCTAAAATGACTTAATATTAATTTTATTGATTAAATTAGCAAAAATATCTCATTGGTTTATAAATTTAAAGCCACTCAATAATTCTTAGGATTACAGGTGAACTAAAATATAGAGATTTCTAAAGCATATCCAGGAAACTATTTTTCCTGGAGGTTTTAGCAAGCGTAGATGTTTATATTCATGAATAAAACATTGCTGGGAGGTATTTGTTTTTAGTGCCTTTTCTGGAAAATAATTGAATCCCCTTATGAAATAATGATGAAATAATTCCATAATAACTATATTCAAATTCATTATTTAACATGAACCTACTTTTCCTATAAGCAATATGCAATACCTGTTTTAAAGATAGTGCAATCTAAGTGCTTATGGAACAAAATAATTTGCAATATAGTCTATATTCTTGAGATTTAAATGTTTTGGTTGAAGTCATTTTACCCAGGGGGTCAGGTCTATTATATTGTAATTTATAAGCAACCTAAATGTAACCACAGACATACTTATTTTGGTGACATCAAAATTAGTTCCTTATATAAAAGATATATCAGAGATTAAAAGAGAGCTACATCCTGGAAATTTAAAATTATTCTACTACTTTTATCTGCTCACTCATTATGATACAGTCACAGCATGAGAGTCTCAACTATAGACTGATTGAATAGATATTGCACCTTTGACAAGCAAAGTTTTTCTTGAGCCAAAAATTTTAAAGAAGTTCTTTACTTGGAAGCTTATTCATATTTCTAATTAATTCCATTGAGATAAACATATATAGAGCTTGCTTTTGAAAATGAATTCTCAATGTAACTTTTCTTTTTTCATTTCTTTTTAACATTTTGATTGTTAAAATTGAAGACAAAACTTTCTGTATATTTGCTCCCAGTTTCACATAGAAAATTTGCACAACTAAAGGTAGATTTTGCATTTCTATATAATTTCTAACCATTAATTTTTTGGTAGGCAAAGTAAGAGCAACAATAGAGACAACATTTATTACCTAAGGTTTTTACCATGTGCCAGGGAGTGGGTTCCCTGCTTTGCATCTTTCTCTCTTAATCCCCACAAATTCCCCTGAGAAAATTTCTATTACTCCCATTTTACAGAAGAGGAAATTGAAGTTTATAGTTCAATTTAACAGGATTGTAAACCAATAAGTAATGGGGCCAAAATTGAACCATGTTTAAAATTGCCAAAGCTCATGTCCTTAAGCTCTACTGTCTTCCTAACAGGAATCTTTATGGGCGCCATATCTAATAAGCGTGATGAAATGAAATACATTTATAGAACCTAATAGATAAAAGTAGAAAAGAGAAGGAAAAACAGCAGGCAAGTTGGTATATATAATTGGGTCCACTGCTGGGAAGAAAACCAATGCTCATTGGCACCCTCTGATGCATTGATGATGGGGTGTCGCCTCTAGTAATGCTGACTGGCTGATTCAGTTATTTCATCATACATTAACTTAACATAACTTTCTACAGAGGCTTGATAGAACCAATATGAGTCATTTTAAATATGAAAGAAAATAAAATACCTAACAATGGTGTATTCAAATTGTTGTTTAGGAAAATAAAAATACAGTGCATGTCTTTGCTGTTCTGTCTTAACCCCATATCTTAAATTATTACTAGGTTCATTTTATTTTTCTGTGGTATTTTAGAAATACTTCTAAGCTGAAGAATGTAAATTCTTTTCATACATAATCATAGAGTCAAAAATTATAGGTTATATTTTTATGCATGAATAATGAAATTGAAGTGTCATTAAAGAAATATGAAAAATAACACTAAAAGTGCCATGGCCTGGAGAAGAAATGTCAAGATGCCTTGGTACTGACAATAATAATATAGTGAGAGAACGAGTGACATATGCAGTTGTGTTGGAGAGCTAACAAACTGAATTACTATCCAGCCTACAAACATGATATCTAACCCTAGATACCCCACAACAGTTCTGTATTCTGTCAAGTATTAAAAAAGAGGTACCACACACTGTTGGTAATGGGATGAAAGGGTCACATACACACACACACACACACACACACACACACACACACACACACACACAATTTTATGTATTATAATATGTATTGAATTTAGATAGATTGAGAAAAATCAAGGGAGTGAGCTTAAGTTTATCATCAAGCCTCTAAAATTTGAACAAGGGCAAAATTATGTTTTCTGACTCCTTCATGTTTGGAATCAAACTCATAAGAATGTTGGCAAAAGGCTGATAAATTTAATCATTCAAGTGCAATCATATTTCCTCCATGTAATTATTGGCACCTATGCTCATCAGCTATTTACTAAATATCTGTGCGGTCCTAAATTCTATGTTGAAACCCTCATCTCCAATGTGATGGCATTTGGAGGTGAAACTTTTGGGAGGTCATTAGGTTTAGATGATCTCATGAGGGTGGAGCTCCATAATGGGATTAGTGTCCACATAAGAAGAGAGCAGAAACCACTCTATCTCTATCATGTGAAGACACAGCAAGAAGGCAGCGATGACAAGCCAAGAAAAGGTCTTCACCAGACATCAAATCTATTGGTACCTTCATATTGGACTTCTCTGTCTCCATAACTTACCTATCTAATAAAAGAGAAACATGGTAATTAGCCGTACATCCGCTACCCTTCCCATTGGCTAATCAGGGCGATATGCAAATTAACTGCCAGCGAAGATGGCGGCCGGCAGCCAGGCAGCTTGAAGCGAACATGAGGCTTGCTTGCTTCAGTGATGGAGGACTCCAAAGTTCCCCGCCTGCTGCTGCCGGCCTCTGAGCTTGCAGTTTGAAACATTGTTACCACTACAGAAGCTAAACAAAACCCCAGAAACCTGCTTTCAGCCAGCCAAGATCTCAGAGCTGGAGTTGAAACAGTGTTTCGATTATAGAACTCAAACAATCCAGATACCCGCTTTCAGCAGCGGAGGCCTAAGAGCTGGAGCCAAGCCTCAGAGCTAAAGCTGGCCCAGAATAAAAACAAAAAGGAGCGGTTGGGAGCATCAGTCACCTGCCAGCCTGAAAACAGCCCTCAGCCCCTCACCCAGACTGGCCAGGCACCCCAGTGGGGACCACCCACTCTAAAGGTGGTGTGGCCAGCCTGAAAACAGCCATCATCCCCTCACCCAGGCTGGCCAGGCACCCCAGTGGGGACCCCCACCCTGAAGGGTCTGTGACCAGCTGCAAACAGCCATCATCCCCTCATCCAGGCTGGCCAGGCACCCCAGTGGGGACCCACACCCTGATCCAGGACACCCTTCAGGGCAAACCAGCTGGCCCCTACTCGTGCACCAGGCCTCTATCCTATATAGTAAAAGGGTAATATGCCTCCCAGCACTGGGATCAGCATGACAGGGGGCAGTGCCCAAACCCCCTGATCGGCCCTGCTGCTCTGTGTGTGACAGGGGGCAGGGCCACAACCTCCCTATCCGTCCTGCTCTGTTCGTGATAGGGGAAGGCGCCCCAACCCCCTGACCAGCCCTGCTCTGTGCCTGAGAGGGGGGAGCTCCCCAACCCCCTGATCACCCTGCGGCTCTGTGTGTGACAGGGTGCGGCGCCCCAACCCCCTGATTGGCCCTGCTCTGTGCCTGAGAGAAGGGAGCTCCCCAAACCCCTGATCAGCCCTGCTCTGTTTGTGACAGGGTGCAGAGCCCGAAACCCCCCTCTCCACTGGCCCTGCTCTGTGTGTGACGGGGTAGAGCCATAACCTCCCCATCGGCCCTGCCCTGAGTGTGAGAGTGGCGGCGCCCCAGCCCCCTGATCGGCCCTGCTCTGTGGGTGATAGAGGGCGGCGCCCCTACCACCCCCAATGGGCCCTGCTCTGTGTGTGACAGGGTAGAGCCATAACCCCCCAATCAGCCCTACCCTGAGCGTGACTGAGGGTGGCATCACAACCTCCAGATCTGCCCTCCTCTGTGCATGACAGGGGGCGGCGCCCTAACTCCCCAATCAGCCCCGCTCTGAGCCCAACCAGAGGCTGCACCTAGGGATTGGGCCTGCCCTCTGCGACCAGGGAACAGGCCTCAGCCAGCAGGTTGTTATCTCCGGAGCGGTCCCAGACTGCGAGAGGGCACAGGCCGGGCTGAGGGACTCCCCCTACCCCCTGAGTGCACAAATTTTTGTGCAAAAGGCCTCTAGTGAGAAATAAATGTCTTTTGTTTAGACCACCCAGTCTATGGTATTTTGTTACAGTAGCCCAAACCAACTAAACCAGTTTCCTTTATTCTCCAATGATATTATGGTTAGTTCTCTATGTAAATCACTCTACAACTAGAATTTGAAGTATCTTGAAGTTATAAACCACTAGTGTAGGGCTGAATGAAATCCACTGGCCTATTGAAATTACACAGGATCTATTGGGCGAAATAAAAATCTCTCACATATCTCTAGTATTTTAAATTTTCTAAAATGCTTTTTTACATGTTACCACATTTAGCACATTCACACCGACCCTGCGAAAATGTTTATTATATTTTATTTTCAGGTAAAAACAACTGATTTTGAGCAAGACAAGAAACTTTGCAAAGTCATAAAGCTAGGACATTTGCATTTTGCACACAGTACTATTCATACATACCTTTTCTACCTTGAGCCTGGCATTGATGTCTTAACCAATGGAGTTATTCTTCAGCAAAATTATCTGTTTAAGTCTGTATCCTCAAATGACTATCCAGGTTATTTTCTATGCATTTAGATTTTATCATAACTGAGTGATGATAATTTTAAAGTGTCCAATGTTGCATATTTCTATTTGCTTGGTTTAATCTTTTGAAAGTTGTTAAAATGAAATTATACTGCCCTGTTCTTTTTTAATGGTTATTTTTATTGATTTCAGAGAGGAAGGGAGAGGGAGAGAGGGAGAGAGAGAAACATCAGTGAGGAGAGAGAAGCATTGAGCAGCTGCCTCCTGCAAACTCCCCATGGGGGATAGAGCCCTCAACCTGATTTATTGGTCTATGCTCAACCACTGAGCACACCAGCCAGGCTTCTACCTCTATTTTGATTAAGATGCTAATAAGACAAATATCAGTTGCCAGAGTGAAGGAGAATTAGACATTTCCTTTATGCAAAAATTACAAAAACAATTTAGAGAAACCTGGATCACCAATCCTGAATCCTTCAGTCAAATCAAGTGTAGTAAGTTGAAAATTAAATTGTCCTGCTCCTCTACCACCAAAAAAAAAAAAAAAAAAAAAATCAATATCCTAATCCTTGCAAAGTAAATCTGCGAATGTTACCTAACAGGACAGATTCCTTGCAGATAAGATTAATTTACAAATCTGGAGATGGAGAGGTTATCTTAGATTATCCAGGTTGGCCCTTTATGCAGTCATATGTATCCTCATGGGAAAGAGGTGGCGAGAGATTTAACAGACACAAGGAGGAGAAGGTCATGTGAAGACAAACCAAACTGATTTGAAGATGCTGAACTTGGAAAAGGAATTCCTGCAGCCACCAACAACTTAGACTCAGAGAATGCGTTTACTTCTAGAGACCCCAGATAGAGCATAGCACAGTTGGCACCTTGCTTTCAGCCCAATGGTACTGACTTCAGACTTCTGGACTCCAGAACCTTTGAGAAGAAATCTCTGTGTTTTTTAAGCCATCCAGTTATTGATAATTTGTTCCAGCAGCCATAGAAAACATATATATATAATCACAGAGGGTAACAGTAAGGTATGGGGTAATGTTATTCCTTTATTATCTTTTAACTAAGCATATAGATTATTTTGAAAACTTCTGTACATGAATTTTTATCTGAAGTTCAGAATTACATTTTGAGTTTCTATTTTATTTTCTTGAAAAGTAAAACAGGATTTTTAATTCAGAGGTTTCTTTTGTGTTTCAAACTGGGTATGATATTTTAAACTACTGTTTGTTGGTTTTGTTTTATTTTATGAAATCCAGGCATGCTTTAGCACTTCAAATTCAGTTTCTCTAAAAAAAAATATGACTGCTTACTACTAAAAGTTACCTCTAAGGTCTTAAAAAAATTCCCACATACCACAGAGTATCT
Source organism: Myotis myotis (assembly GCF_014108235.1). Classification (NCBI taxonomy): domain Eukaryota; kingdom Metazoa; phylum Chordata; class Mammalia; order Chiroptera; family Vespertilionidae; genus Myotis; species Myotis myotis. The sequence goes on along the minus strand of NW_023416324.1, from coordinate 204,355,333 downwards.
CTTTAAGCTCAAACTGTCAGAAATGCACCTTCAAATTTCATGAATATGCAGCCCTATTTTTCATAGGATCTGGAGTATGACTGAAATATTTTTGAAATGCTCACTAGTTTCTCCCACAGGTAAATTTGTATATGCTTTGTTACTGCTTTTCAAAATCTGACTATACTAAACATAAAATTCTAATTTATTTTAAAAATATTTATTTTTCCCTTTCTTAAATTTACTTTGATCCTAGTAATTCTTCACTTCAACATACTTTGGCTATTTATTTCATATAGTTCTTCCTCTAGATTCATAAGGCAAATCCTTAACTTTTTCTGTGGTACAAAAGCAATTACTGCCGAAACCGGTTTGGCTCAGTGGATAGATCGTCGGCCTGCGGACTGAAAGGTCCCAGGTTCGATTCCGGTCAAGGGCATGTACCAGGGTTGCGGGCACATCCCCAGTAGGAGATGTGCAGGAGGCAGCTGATCGATGTTTCTCTCTCATCGATGTTTCTAACTCTCTATCTCTCTCCCTTCCTCTCTGTAAAAAATCAATAAAATATATTTAAAAAAACAAAAAAACAAAATAAACAAACAAAAAAAGCAATTACTAATCTTTTCTGAGATATGACTTCAATGGTATTACATAGTATTGATTGGAAGAATCTTTTGTCATTTCAGCTTTTTCTATAACCCATGTGCCTATTAAATGGGTATTTCTGCTTTTTTATAACTTTTTTTTATAATTTCAAACATATAGTTACATATAGTCTCTAAAAATATAAGACATTCTTTCATACCCTTAATACGCAGATTTAACAATTATTTACCTTTCATCTCATTCCTTTACAGTAATTATTCCTCCGTGATACCACTTCTAAGTAATTCTCCCCTGAAATCATAAAGAGAGAGAGAGAATAGCATTTAAAAGCTAAAGAGGCAAGTGTAGGACTCTTAATAACGGTCCAATTCTTAAATATGATTCTGAAATGTAGATAAAGGCTTGAAATCCCAGAGGGAAAATGTAAACAATGTTGGTTGTAAAGGAGCAGGAGTATTCCATGCAAACAACTTCCGTGGGTAACTATCCTTCTAAATTGTCATAGTAGGTATGTCTCCATCATTGTTTTCTTTATTATCAGTTGTTCATCAGGTTATCTGAACAGAAATACTGTGTGATATTAAGTGACTTCTGAGTTTTCAATTCAAATATGAAATTATAGAACATTAGGTGAACTTTTCAACATAATTCTATATGATGGAAATTATTACTTTTTTAATCCTCACTCGAGGACATGCTTAGAGAGAGGAGGGGGAGAGAGAGAGAGAGAGAGAGAGAGAGAGAGAGAGAGAGAAGAGAGAAACACTGATCAGTTGCCTTCCTTATGTGCCCTGACCAGGAACCGAACACACACAACCTTTTGGTACATAGGACAATACTCAACCAACTGAGCGGTGGAAATTATTTTTTAATTTAATAAATGTTTATCAATCATTCACTATAGGAGACATAAAATTAAGTCCTCAGAATCTTCTTTGATGACAACTATTAATGATAATAGCACGACTACTACTAATAATTTGACTGTGGCCTTAAGGAGGAATACTTTTAGAACTCTATGCTTTGTAAATTCAATTTAAATTTGCTCCTTAATTGTTTTGCTTAAAACACATGCATTTTAGAATTCAAATATTTAATATTCAATTCTGTCTGCTACCAATATCAGTTCACAGTAAGGGTTTTCAGTGTTGATTGTTCATGACAGAGACAGCTGCAAAATCCTTGTACAATGAATGTTGAACACCTGTTACCATCATTTTGAAAAGTTTCCCAAGGTATTTGTCAGTTTTGATAAATGGTCATGAGGAGGCCAATTCAAATGGGTGACAGACCACTGTGATGCAATTTTATCCATTGCTCTTTGATCGTGGAACAATTGAAGTAGCCAATGAAAGTCATTCGCATGTCTTGACAGCAGGAAATTAATTATTTTGTTGTAAATGGTTACAAATGCTGTGCAAAGCTAACTTTGTTAGAATTATTCAAGTAATTACAACTGCATGCCACTGATAAATTAGTAGGTTTTCTGCAAACCTTGGTCTATCTGACTGTATTGAAAATTCTAAATGACCACATAAAAGATGATCATTAGTAACACACTATTAACTTCAGGAAAATAAAATGTTATATTGACTCTTTCATTATGGAAAGCCAATTAGGCATGTCAGCACTGTTGACTTAGAGTGTGAGCCTGTGAGTGTTGTGGAGGTGTGAATGTGGGACGGGAAGGCACACAAGCCTTAGTGAATTGTGAGTGCTGTTTTGATAGGCTAAGCAAAGTAAAAGCAAAGGAAAAAATGACAACCCAAAAATTCATGATGTGTAAATTTTGCAAAATTGCCTTACAAGTTATGTCTGAAATCACAGATCAGGTGAGATAATATATTCAGAATAATGAGAATAGTATCTGCCTCAGAACAGCTACTTAATCAGGGTTAGTTATTAATGTAACTTTTTCAGTATGGAAAAGTGAATTGACACATGAATAAATTTAATCAGAATCTTCTAATATATAACACAATCTTTAGAATCTCAAAATTCTTCATACTTGCTTTTTTCTAAAGTAGTGGGATTACAGAGAGATCTCATTGAACAAAAGATGTGTTTTCACATTAACTCACTGACTGGGTTAGAGAAACAATAGAAAAAGGTAATCTTAAAAAGTGGGATTTTAAGTAGTTTTTCCATGGGTCCCTTAATTCCTAAAATTTCCTAAACCTGCCTATTTTACCCCTAAATCTCCTTTCAGTAGTAGATGAATCAAGGTTACTTGTAAGGTTTCTTTCATAGGGCGTAAATGTACTGCAGGTGCTGGACTAGATATTTCTTCTAGGCTTGAAACTGTTATGACACCTCAAGCTCATAACTGACTTGAAGAGGAGAATGTGAAACTGCAAGGATTTTAAGTTCACAGTGTGCCTGGGGCAAAGATGGAATGTAGCTGGTTCCACTACTCAGGGTAGACAAAGTTAAAATTTGAAGTTGCATTTATATTATAGTGCATTAACTTTTCTAGATAGAAAAGTTCTAACTGGGGAAGCAAACTTCATCCATTTAGAATATAAAAGAAAAATACATTGTCTTCCATTTTAAAAACAAAATTTAAATGTATATTTCACATTTAATAACCCCTTCTGAGTATGGTTAGTGATATCTGGATTGTAAACACATTGTTTCAGTAAAACAGAGGTGATCCATTTTAACAACTAAAAGGAAATAATTTTAAAGAAATTAAATAATTGAATTCAACTAAATAATAGGAAAATCATGTGAAAATATTACAATTATATATTGTTTTTAAAATTCTCACCCAAGGACACGTTCACTGATTTTTAGAGTGAGAGGAAAGGAAAGAAAGAGGGAAAGAGAGAGGGAGAGAGAGAGAGAGAGAGAGAGAGAGAGAGAGAGAGAGAGAGAGATGCCCCTGACCAGTGCCAGGGACAGAATTTGCAACCTAGGTATGTGCCATGGCCAAGACTCTCCAACCAACTGAACAATGACACTGCCCATTGTTACAATGATCTTAATGAAGTTTTAGAACCTTAGAGTTCTAACACAATGGTATTCAGAAGGTGAGGGCCTTTAAAATGTCAAAAAGAACTGTTTTAGGGGACCAACATCTCAAAAAATTTCTGTGCATTCTCAATTTCCTCATTTATCAACATAAAAGCAAAAACACTGTGCATCTCAGAACTGATTAATTTGTTCCTTTTTTTTTACAGTGATGAGTTCCCTGTTTGTTTCCAGAACCTGGAGCTCTGGCGCCTTGTGTACTCTATGTCATCAGCAATCTTTGTTAATACAATGCAGCTAAACTCTGCAATGACCAGCCAATAGTATAACAATTTGGTTTTCAGTTCCACTCTTAGTCCTTATCTTATTGGCTAAGGTCAGCACGCTATTTATCAGTAAATTCCAGGAACACTGTGACCAGTAAACCTTCCACAGGATTCTGAATGATGATGATTACAACTTTCTCGTCTCAAGAAGCACACAGCTGACACAAAGGTAAGTGACCTGAATCCCATCAGCAATACTCCTTTACCCTGTAATCTGCATGCAGTATGATCTGAGTTGCTTTCTAAACTGTGTCTATTTAAGAACATTTTCCCCTGGAGACTTAATTTTCCTCGAAGAGGGAGGTTGTTCTTTTCTTCCTCAATTACATATCAAGATAAGATGCGATTTATTTTCCCAGGGTAGTATTGCATCTCTTTTAGAGAATGTAGACTTCTACTACAATTGATCACTGTATACCTAGAGCTATAAAAAATAATGGCCTTGTACAGGAAAATACATATATTACAGAGTAAATATCTCCAAAGTTACATTTACTTGCATCTTTATTTTCATTGCAATATTGAAATTGCGTTTTTTTCATCTATGGCAAACATTTATTGAGCCTTATCAAACACTGACAGGCAGGTAAAATACAAAAGTTTCCATTGGACACCTACCCTAAGGAAACAAAATTTATTGATCTCATTAATGGTGTTTCCTTCAACATTGACTTTCTGTAGAACATAACCAGAGGTTAAATGAATGATGATAATGATATATTAAATCATTTTGTGGCTTGACGTACAGTCCTTTGTGAATTTAGGAAAGTGCCATCCATTGGAATACTTTAAGTCACATATTTATTTATTCATGCATTCATCCATTTATATATTCAACAAATACAGGGTGTCCAAAAAATGTATACACACTGAATAATTATGAAGGCACTGTTCATTAAAATACATTTCATTTTCAAAATGTAATAACATCAGCTGTTACAGTGTGTATACATTTTGGGGGACACCCTATACTTTTTGAGCACTAAGTACCAAACCCTGTTGAGCATCCTGACTATATTATTGAACATTTTTTTAAAAAATGTTTTCCCCTTGAGGGGGCAAGTTGATAGGGAGTGAGTTGATAGGAAAACAATTTGAGAAGAGGTGTATTGAATATTATGATGTGGTGAGTTTTTTGTGCTTTGTAATTATAATGTAATATTATTGCAAATTATAGTTTTATTTTTTAAGAAGTCATTGGTGGCATTTTTAGAGCCATTTTGGTGATAACGGTGGAAGAACAAGCCTGTCTGGGGGCTCTATCAGAGCGAATGCAAATAGAAAAACAAGAGGCAATTGGAATAGAACAACTGTTTGTAGGCATGTGGCTGCAACGGAGAAAGAGTTCAAGGAACTCCTGGATAGATGATGGGGTAAAGACAACTTTTTTTTAAATGGTGATATAAAAGAATAGTATATTTTATAGTGATGGGAATGCTCTGATAGAAAGGAAAATGATGATGAAAAAGATAATTTGGAAAATTTGGGGGCAATTTCCTTGAGAAGTAGAAACAATAGGATCCGATGTATGATAGAAGATAGTTTTACTCACAGAACCTGTGGGTAATGATCCTGCTATGTAGGTAGTGGTAGAGTGGGAGACCTTGTAATTTCTCTTTATTTTCTTGGTGAAGTATGTAGTTTCCCTTTTTTAAAAAAAAAAATTAAATAAATACATTGTACATGTTCCCTTTGCTCCCAAAATATATTTTCAATTTAATGATCATTGGGATAGCATTGTTTTTATTCTTGATCCTATAAAATGTAGAATAGTATAATTGGACATTGACTCTGGATACTTGCTACTTGAATTTAAAAAGTGGTTCCCCCTTGCCCTAACCAGTTTGGCTCAGTGGATAGAGCATTGGCCCTGTGTTCTGAAGGGTCCTGTGTTTGATTCTGGTCAAGGGCACATGCCCAGGTTGTAGGCTCGATCCCCAGTAGGGGGCATGCAGGAGGCAGCCAATCAATGATTCTCTCATTGATGTTTCTACTCTCTCCCTCTTCCTTCCTCTCTGAAATCAATAAAAATATATATTTTTTAAAAAAAATGGTTCCCTTGTTAATTTGTGATTTTGAGCAAGTTATTTAAACTCTCTAAGCTTCCATTATTTCATCCGCAAAAGGTCAAAATAAAAATAAAAAATAAATTAATAATGCCCCATAAGGCTTTTGTAGGGAATTACTAAGTCCTGACTATACAAAGCTCTTTACACAGTATCTAACAATAACATAACAGTCCATTGCTATTGATTCAAATGCAAGGATATTTATATGAACGTATGTATACAGTTGGCTAAATAGAAAAAAATTAAACTGTGCTCCCTTCAGGTCTTTATCTCCTTTATCCTATCTCTTATGTAAGTGGCATCACGATCATTGCCGGATTTAAGGCCCACAGATTCAGCGCCTGACATTCCACCTTCATTCTTTACATTGTTTGACATAGTCATACAGGATAAAAAGTCAAATATTTTTCTTCATTCACAAGCCTTAAAATGGTGCTTTTCTGCTTAAGTTAATAAACTCGACTTCTAAATTTTATATATACATATATAAAAGAATAGTGTGTTTTATAATATAGCATATTTTATAGTATATTTGAAATATACATATTTCCAAACCTCATTCTGAAGAGGTAAATTTATTTTCAATCAAACAGCTGTCTTCAAAATTAAGCAGAGAACTCTCAGCCATTGAATTGTAGAGCCCGAATAATTAGGTTCAATTGCCTTCTTAAAGGTCAGATTTGGTTTAATGTGCTTTAGGGGAAAGCCCTCTTGCCTGCTAGTGCTTTTCATCACAAAAGGCTTTTCTTTACCAAACATTTTTGCCTCCAGGTAGCCTGAAAAATTAAATAAGAGGAGGGAAGAGATGTGTGGCATCGCTCTCAATTTCCTGACTTCAAAATGTATATTTTTCTCTCTCTTCATAAGGGAAGATTAAAAGCGTCCCTACTATTTAGCATGATAAGGGCCTACTACCTACGTTTCTTTCAATTATGAAAGGTTTTGCTGCTGTATGTTATCTTTGTAAAATCTTCCTTTTCAAGAAACTACTTTTTTGTACTTGGAATATTTGATTTAAAATTGCTTTCCAGCTTGAAATTATCTCTTAGCCAACTTCTAATTCCCCTAGTGACACCCCTGTCAACTTCAGATAAAAATTGCCTTGCCTTTTCTTTCTGTTTTTTTTTTTTTTTTTTTTTTTTTTTTAGAATCTTCCAGACCTCATTTAAAAGCACAAAGTACACATGTGAAATGATTTGAATAGCAAATTAATATCTAATTAAGCAAATATCATTGTAGCAGGAATGAATAAAGGTGTGTTTACATTAAGTAGGTGTCTAATGTAAGAGCTGATTACTGTATTGCATGGTTAAATAGACTTTGCACATAAAACTTAATAAAATATTGTAAGCTTTCTATTTGAATTCCACGTTAGGGGGGGGAGGCAGCAAGCTCTTCACAAATCAGTTCGTAAAGGCCTAATCATAGAAGGATAGTTTCATGAGCACTTACAACAATCAGTAAAATAGAGCTGGCACGCAGTGAAGTTGAGGTCAAATGCAGTGTTGTAACAAAATCATGGAGGTTGGAATGTAATGTGCCATGACAGGACTTTGCATAGTGTTGAAGGAGCAAAGTTGAGAGAGAGAAGGAGAGAGAGAGAGAAAGAGAGAGACTATATACATACATATACATACAGGTATACATAAGTTTATACTATATATAAGATATAAGATGTGCATATTCACATGTACACACAACAAAGTTGTACATAAACATACAAAAGCAGAAGCAAGCACTATCAAAATAATGTTATATTATTTTGTAGATCAGAATTAACGTAATATATTGTGAATCATTCTCAAATTTCTGGCAAATCAGTTAAAATGCATCTTTGAGAAGGAGCTGAAAATGAAAAGGATCATGTTTTTTTTTTGGAGAGAAATGTAAAACCAAGTAATGTGAACAGAAAGAGACAGGAAAAGGAAAATGTATACTATAATAAATAATACCATCACAATGGTTATTATTGCCAACTCTCTGAATAGTAGTAGAAAAGTGCTAGATTGCTAGGGATGAATGTCCAGTACCACTACATATGTGAAAATGGAAATCAAGATTGAGACTGAAGGAGGAAGTCTAGGCAATTCCAATACACTTAAAATGGAGTGCATATGCTATCAACACACTTTGCAATTTTAGAGCTTTTATTGAAAGGAGGAGCCTGTTAAAGCAGGCTTCAGAGGTCAAGCAATGTCCCTCTTTCCCCAACTCAAAGCAGTGTTCTCTGGTTTGATGAGAAAATATTAATCTTACCTTCAAGACACACACCTCCAGTCAGTACATCGCCCTCTGTCATATTGTTTTGCAGGGACCCTGAGTACAAAACATGGCAAGAGTGATGGATTTAGAGCAGATGGAGGCATTGCCAAACTCCCAAAGCTTTGCTTGCCTCTGTGTTAACAGATGAAGACAGAAGAACAGATGCCAGAAACAATCAAACAGTTCTTAGGGCAGGAAAAATGAACACTGAAGGAACACTGTATCTTGCCAGAACAGATGATCAAGAAATCTGATGATAAAATGCTGTGTCCAGATGGCATTTACCTCTGATTTCTCAAGGAAAAGGAATAATGATGGATAGAAAAAATTACCATGCCAAGAGAAAATTTAATTCCCTATGAAATAATGGGAGGCAGACAGTGCAGAAACAACAACTATATATATATATATATATATATATATATATATATATATATATATAATAAAGAATTATGAAAATATTAGAGTTTATAGACATATAGACACTTTTGCATAAATTATGACAACGTTATTGTAGATTTTAACAGTAGTCCCTCCTGCTTTCCTTATCCTCAGGGATTATATTCCAAAACCCCCAGTAGATCAGTAGATGTCTGAAGCTGTGAATAATCCTGAACCATATATATAAAGTTTAATTTATAAATTAGGCACAGTAAGAGATTAACAATAATAACTAAAATTAAAATATAACAATTATAACAATCTACTGTAATAAAACTTATGTGAATGTGATCTCCCTTTCTCTTTCTCCAGTAGTTTTTGTATTTTTCAGTTCACCCCTATTCCTAAATCTGTGTAACTGATACAGTTGTAATTAGCTAGTTATTAATATAGGAAAGGTGCAAAAGAATGGTGAGGCATTATAAGCATGGTCATTTGGGCAGCTTCACCAGGAAGCTGCAATTTCGCACTCCCCAGGCCACTGGGGGAAGAGACTAGACAAAGGGAAGAAAAGGCACATGCAGAGTTGGGGTGACATAGGGAAGGTGTCTGTCAACCAAACCCGGGAACAGAGATCATTGGCTAGAGAAGGTGGGGCCACTGCACATCCTTGAAAATTTGGGAATACATACTCCCCCAAAACAGAGGGATTCTCTCTCTTGGCTCTCTGCTTCCTTTGTCTTTGCTCCTGCGTGTGTTCCCTCCATAGTCATGTGACCCTGCCGTCTCCACAGACAGGGTTTAGTCCTGTGAGACCTAGAAAGTCACTGAGCATTGGCGGTGGTCTGTGTACCCTGACACAGGGATTTCCATTTTTGGAGCTTCAAAACCCAGTTCATGATTTGGTTTGTCCCCTTTTCTGTTCTGATAATTATGATTGCAAGTGTTGCAGCCTCCTTCAGCCTGGGAATCTAAATGAGGTTGATGGAAAGCAGAATGACAGTCTTGCAAGGTGTGATGTGACTTCTGCTGTTTTAAGTCATGGAAAGTTTGGGGTTATTAACTCAGTATAAGTATCATGGCTGATTAAAATATTAATCAATACAGTCAGGATGTTCATGGTACACCTGCTAATTTATTCAAGTTAATTGGTCTTAAAATGTAGTTAGTAATCTAATTGTGTAGAATAGTGTTTAAAAAGGTTTTGGGCAGTTGCAAAGCAAGTTGAAGTAGCATGTTTTATTTAAAAAGACTGTACCCGCTAACAGAAGCTGGAGAATGCAGTTTTCAATTCCAGTATCCTCTGAAGAGATATTCATTAGAAAGTCCAACAATTTCAGAGGATCAGTGCATTATATATGCCATGATTTGGTGCTCACTGTGCATTTTAGTTTAAGGTTATTAGTATGGAAAACCTAGTGGTTTCCCAGAGGGGAATAAAGCATGAATCTAGATAAACTGGGTCAGGTGTCCATGTCTAGGGATGAGTCCAGAGATTTGATCCTAAGCCAGGACATCAAACAATGTGGCCTGTGAAGGAGAAAGGAGAGGTCTTTCAGAAAGTAGTTTTTATTACATTCCAAAGTAAGTTAAAAAACCTCATCTGATGGGAATCAAAATGACAGGAAAAATATAAACAAAAGACCTACCGTTAGCATCCTGGAACCCTGGCATAATGAGAGAGGGTTAGAAAAACAACATGTTATGGGCCTAGGGCAGGAATTCTCAACAGTGCCACTGACATTTTAGGCTAGAGTCTAGCGGCTCTAGCCGCACCATTTATTGTTGTAGTGGAATGTTCTCTACATTGTCAGAGGTTTAGCACCAGATGCCAGTAGCATCCCTGTGTTGTAACAACCAACACTCTGCCAGACATGCTAAATGTCTAACAGTTGGCAGAATCTGCATCTCCTCCTTCCCCAAACTGAAAACTATTGGACTAGAGCAGTGGTCGGCAAACTGCGGCTCGAGAGCCACATGCGGCTCTTTGGCCCCTTGAGTGTGGCTCTTCCACAAAATACCAACTTCTGTGCATGGGCCACGAAGTTTCGATCGCACTGTACGTGCACGCCCGCACATGGTATTTTGTGGAAGAGCCACACTCAAGGGGCCAAAGAGCCGCATGTGGCTCGTGAGCCGCGGTTTGCCGACCACGGGGAGGATAAGGTAGAAAACTCAAATTTGAAGAGAACATGAAGATAAAGAAGATCTTCCTAGAACTTAGGAAAGCTGGGCACAAGGGCAATGAACTAGTATAAGGGAAGTGGGTGATGGGAACACCCAGTCCTTGGAGTAAAAACCTGAAGATCCAGATACTAGATGTGGTCTAACTGATAAAGAGACAAATCCAGAAAACACTGACCTACCAAACTGCCCTCAGCCAGGGATTAAGTCAGAACACCAAAGGGTATAAATACCCATGTCAGGTTGAGTACACTGGCGGGATCATGAAAGAAACATGAGGAAGGTAGTTAGGCATACCATTACCTAAATAAGATGCCACCCACTGGCACTTTGGCCTTCTTAGGCCCCCTATTCTTTTTCAGGGAAAAAAGACAGAAAGTGTTTTTTTTTCCCTAATAGACAGTGGTTCTCAACCTTCCTAATGCTGCGACCCTTTAATACAGTTCCTCATGTTGTGATGACCCCCAACCATAAAAGTATTTTCGTTGCTACTTCATAACTGTAATTTTGCTACTGTTATGAATCATAATGTAAATATCTGATATGCAGGATATATTTTCATTGTCACAAATTGAACATAATTAAAGCATAGTGATTAATCACCAAAACAATATGTAATTATATATGTGTTTTCTGATGGTCTTAGGCGACCCCTGTGAAAGGGTCTTTCGACCCCCAAAGGAGTCGTGACCCACAGATTGAGAACCGCTGCCCTAAATAGAGACTAACTAGGTGGCCTGCTGTGACTCTTCTTCTTTATAACGTGTGTGCAATGGGAGAGTCAGGGCTGAGGACTTCCAAGAAGAAATTCCTCTCAGCTGATCTGTGGCCAATGCTTCCCCAGGTTTCTAGCTTTTGGTTCTCAGTGACATGTGCCTCTTCCTGGTCGGGATCTGGAATGGTAGCTGCATCAACATTCTACTTCTTTTTATATCTGCCTTCTCTCTGCTGTGGTCCTGTACAGTAACAAAATGAAATGCAAGTCCCAGATCTGTGTGATGTCACCAAGAGCCCAGTTCCCAGCTCTCCGTTGAGCTCCTTCTCTTCTGCACTGAGTCAGGACTCAGAGACAAGATTTCCCCTGGACTCCAGTTAAATTTACACACAATCAATGGCAGAGCCCATCACTCTGTCCCGAGAGCATGAAATCCAGGTAACTCAGCAACTGGAATTCTTCCTCCGTAACCCCCATTACCAACCACCCATTTGGAGAATAGCTGATGCCCCGTGAGTATTTATTAGATGAGTAGCCACAATGTGTTGAGAGATCATGTTATTCACATTGCATTAACTCCTCACAGTTACGGATGTTTTGTATTATTGTACCCATTTTTCAGATGAGGCTTGATGAGATTAAGTCATCTCCCCAAAGTTACAGAACAAGTCCATAATGGTAGATCTGGGATTCAAACTTATGCCTGTTTGATTCCAGAGCTTGTATTTTTCTTCTCCTCCCATTGTTTCCAACACTGAGAACCACTGCAGTGATTCTCACACTGAGGGTGCATCACAATCCCCTACAGACTTATAAAACCAATTGTAATCTACCCCCACCTTGAAGTTCCTTATTTAATGAGACTGAAATGGAGCCTGGGCTTTAGCTGTTCTCTGTTCAAGCCTCCTTACCTTAAGAGGTTATTCTGTGCTTGAAAGTTAATCAGATGTACATAAACGTGAAAGAGCCATAGAGGAATTTCTCTCAACCTTAGCTAGACACAGGTTAATGTTTTTGGTTATTGACCTGCAGTGCTTTCAATGTGAACCTTATGAAATGACTCGAAGCATCCTGTGAGTTTCATCTCTAGGACCTTTCCTTATTATACAAAACTTCGGGGCTTGAATTGTATGTCAATAGGGAACATCTTGTGCCTACAGATGAAGAGATTTGGTTTTCATAAAGAGGTTAAATATTGTATGAAGAGCAGCTGGTATAATAATTCAAACTTGACACTGGCAAATTCCAACTCCTGTTGTTTTTTAAAGGGAAGACTGTAGTCAGACTACAAAAGTGCTACAGGATCTGGACTTTGTCCTACCACTGGCCTCACATGCTCACACTCTGCCCCTTGCTCACTGAGGTCTGGTCCCCATGACTTCCTTGCTGTGCCTGGAGCATACATGTCTCTTTCTCATATTTTTTCTGCTGGCAGTTTCCACTAGTTTGGATATTTCCAAACCTCAATTCCTTGCCTAAATGTTACTGCTCACTAAGGCCTCCCATGCTTTAAATTTCAGTCCCTCCTGTGATATGTGATAATCTTGATCTGCCTTTTCTTACCTTTTGTTGTTGTTGTTATGTTATCTCTAACATGCCATAGAATATCTTTTTGTTTATCATGGAATAAAATTTCCTTAACTTCAGTCATTTGTTTAGTATATTGTTCTTTGCAGAATTCAGATTTTTTTATATGAAGATCTTCTTTTCTATTGAGCTGGGAAGAATCCAACTCCTGCTTTTTGGAGTTACTGGTCTTACTAGTCTGTGGAGCATGAACAAGAATGGAGAGCACGTGGAGGGTTAAAGGTTGCAGCATAGTGACACCATAGACACCACTCAACTTCTCCTTTCACCCCTTTGCCCATGGAGTTTGTCAAAGAGCAGAAAACTTTCAAAAGGAAAAAAATTATTTTCGCAAAAATAATTGAGAAATCCTTGTAGGCATTAGAATTAGAATTAGGCACCTGAGGAGGTTCTATTTTGCATTGCAGTAATTGACTTAGACCACCCTTAAAGAATTACCTTTTGTTCATGCTTTTCTCCATGACACATCACCTTCTGAATGACTTGAAGCATCCTGTGACTTTCATCTCTAGGGCCTTTACTTATTATACAAAACCTCATGTTTGAATTGTGTGTCAATGGGGAACATCTTGTGCCTACAGATGAGAGATTTAGTTTTCATAAAGAGGTCAAATATGGCATGAAGAGCAGCTGGTATAATAATTCAAACTGAAAACAGGAGAATCCTTTCCTATTTTTCTAGAAATAATATGAATGTTTGGTTATCTTCTCGAAGACAGTAAATAGAATTGTAGAGGTAGTGAATGAACTTACCAAGCAATTGAGCTAGGGGCTTTTCAAATGGATGGGTATATTAAGCAAAATACTATTTTAAAAATTTTTGAAAGGAAACCCTTAGAGTATGAATTAATTTTGAAGGTTATACACTTGGCATTATATCAACATTTTACCATTTATGTGATTTCAGCAAAGTGATGCAAATTAGTCAAATTTTCCCTTTAGAAAAAAAAAATGTGTGCACTGCTTCAAAAGACTTATTTTATTGCATGATGTTTGTTTAGAAGAATTTAAAGCATTTATATTTATAGACACATTGCCATGGGGAAAATCTCTCAAATTACTATCTCAGGTAATCCAAATGTGATCTTAGATTTTTTAATAAACTATCTTTAATTTAACAAAAGAAAGCTGTTAGGGTCAAACCTGTGAATTTAATATTATCAAACTGGTTTTGTTCATACGTGACTGGGGTGTATTCTTTTTCCAATAATTAATTTTAAGCTTAAACTTCACTCATATGAAATTCATTTACTTTTCTGTTGTTTTTTTAAAATATATATATATTATTGATTTTTTTACAGAGAGGAAGGGAGAGGGATAGAGAGCCAGAAACATCGATGAGAGAGAAACATCGATCAGCTGCCTCCTGCACACCCCCTACTGGGTATGTGCCTGCAACCAAGGTACATGCCCTTGACCGGAATCGAACCCTGACCCTTCAGTCCTAAGGCCGACGCTCCATCCACTGAGCCAAACCGGTCAGGGCGTGTTGTTGTTTTTAAAATATATTTTTATTGATTTCAGAGAGAAAGGGAGAGGGAGAGAGAGATAGAAACATCAATGAGAAGAGAATCATTGATTGGCTGCCTCCTGCATGCCCCCCACTGGGGATTGAGCCCACAACCCAGGCATATGTCCTTGATCAGAATCAAACCCAGGACCCTACAGTCCACAGGCTGACACTCTACCCACTGAGCAAAACTGGCTAGGGCTGCTTTTGTGTTTTTAACAATGGGAAACTTTAAATATATAGATGTTTCGTTTATTTTTTTTACTACAAAGTGGCAATAACTTGTGAGATAGTGGTGTCATGGCAACAAAATGCTAAGCTTATGCTCTGTTCAAAAGCAGGAGAACTGAGTACCTACTTATCACTGACTGATTTAACTGCTGGATTGAGTGTCTCACCCAGTAATTATTGTGAACTCTCTATGTACTTACCACTACAATTGGATTTGGGGGATTTTAATATGAACAAAGCAAAAACCCTAAAGTCAAGAAGCATCCATTTGAGTAGTGAAGTATGTATGATTAAGGCAGTCAACTTGTACATATTTTCCCAGTTAATTATGGTCCTGTAAACAGTGAATATTGATATCATATTCACTTTTTGATTATGTAGAACAGGCCTGACAAACTACCCTCAGTAAGTCACCTGTTTAGTGCAGCCTGTTATCTAAGAATGTATTTTACATTTCTAAATGATTATATTTTAAATGGTTTTGGAAGGGCCTACATAATGTCCTGGAATTTTTATTCTGTCTCACAAAGCATGAAATATTTACTATCTTGGCCTTTAAGAAAAAGTTTGCCAGGAAGAGATTAACCAAAAAACTTATATTATATATGCAAAACCCATGGACACAGACAACAGTGGGGTGAAGGCCTGGGGGGCGGATGGGAATGGGGAGGAGGGAGTCAATGGGGAAAAAAGGGGGGCATCTGTAATACTTTAAACAATAAAGGTAAATTTTAAGAGTGTTTGCCAACGCTGATATAGGATGCAAATATATCTATATTGTCTCTGAAAGAGAAGTGTAGTGTGTCCTCTGGTCCCCCCCAGAGGATGTAGTTGGTGGGTATGGGAGGGCGCAGATTTGGTGCTATGCAGACTGCATGTGATAAATTCACTCTATTTCTATTTTAATCTTTTTTTTTCATTACGTCAAGAAAATTCTAGCGTCTGAAACTTACTGACCATAGTGCCACTGACCCAAGCTTCATGCAAACTATCAAATAAACTGGGAGGACACTTCAACCTGCATGAGCTAATACAGATATTACATTTAGAACATCTGGTATGTACCCATATCAATACATTCATATCAATCCAGTGAGTGATCAATTCCATCCTTCTTAATCTAGCACTTTGGGAATCCATTCTCACATGTATTCCCAAGCTTATGGCAATGTAAGTGAGCAAGATCTTGCAATTCTTATGGAATATAAACTATTTTCTCTTGCATCAAACTGGCATGTGACCCAGTGAGAGATCTAGAGGTAATAAGGGTGGTCCAGATATGTCTTGGGAACAATAAGCATGCCAACTGGTTCAGGTGAGTTTATTTCAGCATCATAAAGCCTGAGGAGGCTACTTTCTTCAGATATGATGAGGGCGAATGCTTACTGACCAAATAGGTTTAAGGTAACTTCAGGGTTCAAATTCTCATTTTGGGGGGGATGCCCAAATATCTACATTTCCAGCCTCACAACCAGTGATGGTCAGTTTTATCTGGCAATTTGCTTAAGCTAGAGTCCTTATTTATTCAATCAAACACTAATCTAGGTATTTCATAAAGTCATTTTGTACATGAGTTAAATTCAAAATAAATTGATATTAAATAAGGGAGATTGCCCTAGATGGCCAGGGTGGGCCTGATCCAATTAGATGAAGGGTTTTAAGGGCAGAACAGTAGCTTTTGTGAAGAGGAAGAAATTCTATTGTGGACTGCAGATCCCTGAGGATGGGACACTGCCGGACTAGCACAGGTGCCTTAGGAACGCTATATGGACCCCCGTGGGACTGTAAGCCAGTCCTTTCACAAGGAGGATCAGGCCACCTGGTGTCTTCCTCCTCTGAGGGAGAAATGAGACTGGTCCTGGAGTATGGAAAAGACCAGCAAAACTGTTGCTTTTGGGGCCAACTGCTCCTGACTGAATGAGGAACTGTTGCTGGATAAGGCTGTCAGGAACCAGAGGCAACAGGAAACATTGTGCCTCTTTCTTGTGCTACCTGTGGGCAGAATTCGGCAGGGACCAGAGATGTATTTTGCAGAATTCTAGCCCCAGGATCACAGAAATGAGCAAGGTTCAGTTTGAAGCTGAGAGTCAATAGCTATTAACAAACACACTGGTCACTGTTTCACCGTAGGGGATTACAAAGGAGAATTTAAGTTGAGCTCCTAGGAAAAAAATGCCCACAGAAGACATTAAGATTCATCCCCAGGTTTGGCCATCCTAAATACTATTTTTTATTAGTGGCTATCACTGCCATAGTTTCCTTGTAGCTGCAGTTCAATTCATTAAATATGCATTTATCATTTATTATAGATACGAACCCAGTTAGGTGTAGTACCATAGCCTTGTGAGAATAGGCACAATTTGAGGACTTTTATTCAGATACTAGAGGCCCAATGCACAAAACTCGTGCAAGAGTAGGCTTTCCTTCCCTCTGGCACCAGGGACCTGGGTTTCCCTCCAAGCCCTGGCTTCATCCGGAAGGTGGTCTGGAAGGACATCTGGTCTAATTAGCATATTATGCTTTTATTATTATAGATATTTTTTGCTAGCAAACAGAAACTCCCAAACCTTGAGACTATGTCACATGGGATCTGCAACTATAGTTTTCCTATGGATGAAAAGATAAACTTATGTTTCCCTCATAAAAGCTGCCACATAGCAAATACTGCTGAAAAATGGAGAAAAAGAGCCAAGTTCCATGCTTTCTAGATGAGAATAAGTTAGGAATCACACTAAGTCCCTGACTATGCCTTTAATACCGGTTAACAACAGTCAGTATGTACGAGGGTTTGGCTGCAATTACTTTGAATCAACACAAGACCATGGAGGTAACTGCGTGAGCATATCATGGATACTCAATGCAGGGTGAACTCCAGGAAGAAACGCAGTACTTGATTTAAGAGATAAAAATGAAATGTAATGCCGAAACCGGTTTGGCTCAGTGGGTAGAGCGTCGGCCTGCGGACTGAAGGGTCCCAGGTTCGATTCCGGTCAAGGGCATGTACCTGGGTTGCGGGCATATCCCCAGTGGGAGATGTGTAGGAGGTGGCTGATCGATGTTTCTCTCTCATCGATGTTTCCGACTCTCTGTCTCTCTCCCTTCCTCTCTGTAGAAAATCAATAAAATATATTAAAAAAAAATGAAATGTAATTTCAAAAATAGAAACCAAAGGGCATGTTTCCTGAGACTAATATTTCAGGAGAATCAGGATGTTCCACAGCTTATTCGACGGAATTGGGAAATGTAAAGACACATTCTGAGACGTGTTTGCAGTCTTATCAGATTTGCAGTACCCAGGTCTCTTTCGTCCCCGTGGTGACAGTTGGTTATAATAAAACAAAATATTGCATTTGAAAAGAGCAGTACGGAGCCTCCGCACCCCCGAGTTCTGTGGAGAGGGCTCCTGGCAGGGAGACACAGCCAGACACGTGTGCGCTAGTGAACGTCGCGGTCATGACTGCCCGGCCTCCCGACAAGCGGGCAGCTGGGCAGGAGCGCAAGCTGATTGCCTTTATCTCGCAGCAACTTTTCTCCAGGGAACTAGTATTTACCTTCAGGCTGCGCTGAATTCCGAATAGTCTCCTTTCTCAAAATATTTCTTTGAAAATGTTCCATTTGCCCATTAGACAGGACACCCACCTAATTCAACATTTTCATGTTCGAGTCACATAGTCAATGACATGTTTTAAGATATCTAGCATATTTCTTTATATTAGAGCATGAAAATAAATATTTCCGTTTCAATGATCGCTTTTAATCAGGAGAAATGTCTTGTGTGTCCCTAATTGACTTTAGCGTTGTCATCTGTGTAGAAGCATTATGTTTAAATGTAATAAGAAATTGGTTAAGGACCCAGATATGCTGCAAATCATTACAATGTTTGTATTTTTTGTTTTTAATAATTAATAATGATAGTCAATTTAGCTTGTTTTAAAAAGACATCATCCTTCTTCTAGTTGTTTTGTCCCTTATGCATTTGCTATATTATACACAATTGCCAAAATTAAGGGTAATTATATATTTTAACCAGGAAAATAGTGAAATCGTTAAAATACATACCAAAAAGCCACTTTTTGTAGTAAATATTATTTTCCATTCATTACATGTCTAATTGCAAATAAGTAGGAAAGGATAAAACCAAATAAAAATACAGTACACTTGTACCATTTAAAGTGATTTATTTCAGAATAAATGAAATTTATATCAAAAGGAAGTTGGGTTGTAATAGAAAGCTTAGAAGCTCCTGGAAGAATGATATAAAAATAGAAGTGGTGTCTTCAAATCATCCTGATAAATAAAAACCATCATTTCTTTCTCTGTTCATGCATTTTTAGCGTCATGTAACACTGGCCTATATTTTACACCAAGTTAAAGTGACCTTCGTTTAAATTGTGGCTTCTCTGCACCAACTGTGTGTGACTTTGGCAACTTACACAAAGTCTCTGAGCTTGGCTTTCCTCATCTGTAAGATATTGGGATAATGACAAAAATAATACAGTTTGAGAATTTAGTGATCTAGCACGTGAATTGTATATTATAATAGTTTCAATAGCTACAGGTTCCCTGACCCAGACACTTCAGCTGGATATATTTGTGATCTCAGCTTATGTTTTATCAGAGAGAGGGAGAGAGAGAGAGAGAGAGAGAGAGAGAGAGAGAGAGAGAGAGAGAGAGAGAGAGAGAGAGAAGAAGAGGGAAAGAGGAGGGAATTGAAGGAGGAAGGGAGGGAGTAATGACAATGGACCACAGGGACATGGGAGCCCTTTATCTTTGTACTCTGAATCCTCATATATGCCTATACACATATCAAAAACTCATGTTCGTTTGGGTTTATTTTTAATTACTTATCTCCCACACATTTTGGTTTATTTCTATCTATTTTAGAAAATCATGAAAAAAAACCCCACAAGTTTATTTCTTAAGTGAATAAGTAAATGAGGCTCAGTTTCTTGTATTTTTCAGCCAGCTCATTTTCTTCACTCACTACTCCAAAGCTCTTAACAGCAAAAAATAAAACAGGGAAGTGAGCAGAGGAACTTTCAGGTGCGTGGAGCCATGAGGGCTCCCACGGTGATCCAGTGTCATCTTATACTGCACTGTTTTGTGTCCCCGGGCAAGTCAGGATTCTGCTGTTGGAGAAAGGTTAAATTACTGTGAGCATTCTGCAGGAATATAACACTGGCGATGAAACAGCATTGTTTTAGAGGTACACACAAGCAGGAGTTGCCTTCTGCCTGTTCTTCAATTCAGTTGTGTAAATAGGGGGAAAGGAGGTCAATGAAGAAACGACATAGCCGTGGTTGGTCTTCTGTTTGAAAAGCATCTTGTGAATGAGTATGAATGTTTGAGTTAAACATTGGGTTAAACTGGAGTCATAGCTCTCAGCGTCCAAGAAGCCAGGGAGCTAAGGGGCTTGCTGTACATAATTGCTGACATGCCCAAGCATTCTGCTCTGCCAGTTTCCAAACCACAGGAGTTACTTGTATTCTAATAGAAAAAGGCAGGTGTATCTTTGTACGTGCCTGAGCGCAACCTCAGGCTGAGCTTTAGAAGCCTAAATAAGCATCTATGAAAACCTGTTTTCATTCCTTCTCTTTTTACTCACCATATTTAAAAACAGGACAATGACATCAATGTATAATATCATTGGGGCTTTGGAGAAGAACGCTTTAAAATTAACTGTAATTCCATAGCATGTAATAAGTTAATCATGTGCTGTACAAATAATAAAATATGATTAAAGGGTATGTATTTAAATTAAACTGCAATATTCTTTTTATTTTTTAAATATATTTTTATTGATTTCAGAGAGGAAGGGAGAGGGAAAGAGAGATGGAAACATCAATGATGAGAGAGAATCATTGATTAGCTGCCTCCTGCATGTTCCCTACTGGGGATCAAGCTTGCAACCCGGGTGTGTGCCCTTGACCAGAACCAAACCTGGGACCCTACAGTCCACAGGCCGATGCTTTATCCACTGAGCCAAATGGGCTAGGGAAAACTACAATCTTCTTTTTACACTTATTCTGAAATCTATTTCAAAAGTGAAATAAAGCATATTTTATCCTTTGGATCATTCAGAGGAAAATATTAGAATAAATTTGTTTAATATGCTGGTGGTTAGTATTATGTCCAGTCCTCAAAAGACTATTTAAAAACTACAAGAAGGTGAAGTAGTTATCTTTTATTTTGATTATCCAGTCACCATACTAAGAGTAACAATTCAGATTTTGATTGAGAATCTGATCCCAACTCCTCCATTGTCAGTCTGTGCAACCTGATGGGACTCCATCCCTCCCTCCAGAACATTGCCAAAGAGGAGATCCGGGCAAAAGCCACTGTGGTTCAGGGCTGAGTACATGACCTAAACATGGATCACATGACATATGCAGGGCCACCATAAAACAGGGTTTCTGCTTATTTTCCTGCATGGAAATTTCTGGGCATCCATCTTGTAACCACAAAAGAAAGATCTACTATATAACAATGAGAATCGAGATGAGCTGAGGGAGGCAGGAGATAGCAAAGAAATGGGTGCTGATTGCATCACCTTAGCTTTTATATCCAGACATACCTGAAAGCAAATCTGAGACCCCAATTCCATGAATCAATACAATTCATTTTGCTTCAGTCAGTTTCAATTATGTTTTCTGTCATTTGCAGCTAAATGAGACCAACTTCATGTACAGTGAGATAAGAGATGCTCTTCATATTGTACTATTTAAAAATATTCCTATGTTTATATTAACATATTTATAATAGTTCAAATAATCACAGATTTTGATGTACAAAAGATAATCCTAAAGGAATTACTACTGGTATTATAGCTTAATAAATCTCACACTTATGATTTGTCATATTTATCTTAGGAAATAGTATTCTCTTCTCCCTATAAATGAGTTTATGTATTTTCAGTAGGTCCTGGAAATCATAAGGGAGTAGATAAGAATAATATTTATAAACAGCCGAAACCGGTTTGGCTCAGTGGATAGAGCGTTGGCCTGCGGACTGAAAGGTCCCAGGATCGATTCCGGTCAAGGGCATGTACCTGGGTTGCGGGCACATCCCCGGTAGGAGATGTGCAGGAGGCAGCTGATCGATGTTTCTCTCTCATCGATGTTTCTGACTATCTCCCTCCCTTCCTCTCTGTAAAAAATCAATAAAATATATTTTAAAATAAAATATTTATAAACAAAATGACTCTTTTATAATACATCTTTGATTTATTCTCTTGTCCCTAAGTAGGTCATTGAATAGTCCTGATCTTTAGGCTTTCAAAAAGAATAAATAAAAATCATTAATTCTTAGAGAATTAATTCTTAAAGAATGAAAAGTAAAAATGAAACTTATTTTACTTAATTTATTGATGATTCAAACTTTAATCAGACCCTTACTTTAGGAAATCTATGAGTATTCAATTTATCTTTGCTTCTTTTTTTAAAAAGTGCTTTAATCAAAGGCAGAACGTGTTTGTTAACATTGGTATATTTAGCCTTTCCCAGTAGTCAGACCATTCTAAGCTAGAGGCAAGAAGCCTTGTGCAACTAAAGTTTCATTTCCTCTGCAATGCTTAGACTCGTTCACCTCCTTGATTGGATGGAAGCTGGCGCCACAGAGCTCCAGGTTTGTGCTCTGATTCATCATTGCCTTGGAAGTGATTTAGAACTCGCTGTTGCTATATTAGTTCTGTCTCTACCCACACATTTTTTCTACCCTATTAGTAGATCTGATTTTTACCTATTCTTAAGTGTAGAAAGCCCATGGACCATAGTTCCTAATTCCCATTGTGGTCATTTATGTATTTTACCATACCCTCTCAAAATACTGGGTACATTCCTTATTTCTAGTGTCTATTTCGGGGAATGAAACCCACCTCCTGACCTCTCGAGTTTGTTTCTAGATGCCAACAGATCTGAAAAATCTTACTGCTGAGTTTTAATAACTTGTTGCTGAAATCTTGTAACTGGTTGGACTGCTTACAACTGAATGATGGTTTGGAACACCTGCTGAAAGTCTTGGATAGCATGCTTTCTCCTTCCAGATTGACTCTTACATTCCATAGAGGTTTCCACTAATGGCTGCTTGATTCTAGAGAATGTGATCCTTCTAAGTCTATCTTTTTCTCCTATTTTTACCGTGGTCATCAACTAGTTTTTTGTTTAAATGTCAGAAGAAACAACAAAAGAGAATTTCACGTTAAGAAATACTTTCCATTTTGAAGTACAGTCTATAATTTTTTATGCTGTATACTTTACATTTTATAGTAGTCTATAAGTTTTTATATTAACTTTGGGAGTTAAATGCTGAGTATGCCAAGAAGGTAAGGCATTGGACATTCATTACATGGGCCATTTCATAGGTTGTGTTTGCAGTGACCAGTCTTGAGGGATTAAGTACTTAATATCTCTTACTCCAATAAAGTATATGCTTATCTGCTCACTGCTATAAAGTGGCAGACTCCCCAAGCTAAATGTTCCTTTCCTACAATGTTTCCACTGTGTGGGGCAGTGTCTAGGCTAATCTGCAATCTCCCTGTGGAAACTGAGGCTTGAGGAACTGATATGATAGAAATTCTTTGCTCACCACTGACCATGATTATGCTAACACTCCAGCTATTGTCATTTCTGTGACTAATAAAGCCTTTTGTCTCTGACCCAGGTGTCCCAAGACCTCTGTTGGATTCCATGAAATTGTAATAAGCTCACTTGTTATTTTGCAAGTGAGATAAACCCTTAGACATTTAGAGTTGTTAACTAGAATCAGGGGACAATTTAGATTAAGGAAAACAACAACAATACAATCCTATAAATTCTGTTTGTTTATCTTATACTTTTAAAATACAAAACTCTCAATATACAGTAGCTAAGACTTCCATAAAAACTGTCATCTTTACACTCTAGTTCATTACTCATGAAAACCCTGCTAATTTTATTTATCTAAACTAATAAAAGACAAACATGCAAATTGACCATACCTTTGCTACATCTTAAGCCACGCCCACCAGTCAATCAGAGCAACTATATGCAAATTAACCCAACCAAGATGGCAGCCGGCAGCCATGGAGCTAGAGCAAGCAGGAAGCTTGGTTGCCTAGTGATGGAGGAAGCCAAGCTTCCTGCCTGCTGCAGCCAGCTCTGAGTTCCACTGAAGGCAACAAAGTTTCAATTATAGAAGATATAAAACCCAGATACCTGCTTTCAGCCGGCCGTGGCCACGGAGTTGGAGCGAGCAGGAGGCTTGGGTTGGCCCTGGCGATGGAGGAAGCCAGGCTTCCCGCCTGCCCTGGCCGGCTCTGAGCTCCACTCAAGGCTACAAAGTTTCAATTATAGAAGGTAAATAAATCCCAGAATAAAAAAAAAGGAGAAGCTGGGAGCTCATGTTGCTAGGGGGCTTGGCCAGCCTGAAAACGGCCCTCAGCCCCTCACCCAGGCTGGCCAAACCTCCATGGGGTGAGGGTCCCCACTGCGGGGGGGGGGGGGGGGCTTGACCAGCCTGCAAACAGCCATCAGCCCCTCACCCAGGCTGGCCAGGCACCCCAGTGGGGACCCCCACTCTGAAGAGGGTGTGACCAGCTGCAAACAGCCATCAGCCCCTCACCCAGGCTGGACAGGCACCCCAGTGGACCCCCACCCTGATCCGGGACACCCTTCAGAGTAAACCAGCTGGCCCCCACCCATGCACCCAGCCTCTAACCTATATAATAAAAGGGTAATATGCAAATTGACCCTAACAGCAGAAAGACTGGGAATGACTGGTCATTATGACACACACTGACCACCAGGGGGCAGATGCTCAATGCAGGAGCTGCCCCCTGGTGGTCAGGGCACTCCCACAGGGGGAACTCTGCTCAGCCACAAGCCAGGCTGATGGCTGCCAGCACAGTGGTGGTGGCGAGAGCCTCTCCCACCTCCTCAGCAGCGCTAAGGATGTCCGACTGCAGCTTAAGCCTGCTCCCTGCTGGTAGGTGGACATCTCCCAAGGGCTGCCAGGCTGCCAGAGGGATGTCTGACTGCCAGCTTGGGTCCGATCCCCCAGGGAGTGGGCCTAAGCCAGCAGGTGAACATCCTCCGAGGGGTCTCAGACTGCAAGAGGTCATAGGCTGGGCTGAGGGATCCTCCCGAGTGCACAAATTTTTGTACACTGGGCCTCTAGTTCTCATATAATTACATGGAAACCCATATTATGGAATTCATAAGAATTGTGGCAATACTATATAATAAAGGCTAATATGCAAATTGTCCCCTCAGGAGTTCTACCAACCAGGAGTTTGACCACTCACTATGATGTGAGCTGACCACCAGGGGGCAGTGTGGAATGAAGAAAGTTCCCAACCAGCAGCCAGCACCCAGGGGAAGGAAGGCCCTGATTGACTCTGATTGCTGGCCAGCCCTAAGGAACCTACCCATACATGAATTTTATGCACCAGTCCTCTAGTCATCTATATATAAAAAGAGCCAGGGGCCATTGCAACCGAATGGACGACCAAACAGGCTGAGTGGGGCGACCAGGTCGGCAGGGGGGTTAGTGAGGGACAACCAAACCACTGAAGAAGCAGTCTGCATGGGGCAACCAGGCTGGCAGCAGGGCTAGTGAGGGACGACCAAACGACTGAACACCAGGCTGCGTGGGGCAACCAGGCCAGCAGAGGGTTATTGGGGGACAATTAAACGACTAAGCAGCGGGCTCTGTGGGGCGACCAGGCCATCAGGGGTGGCAGTGAGGGGCGATCAAGCCAGCAGTGTGGGCAGTTAAGGGCAACCAGGCCAGCAGAGAGGGTAGTGAGGGGCGATCAGGCCTGAAGGTTGATAGTAAGGGGTGACCAGGCTGGCAAGGGGGCAGTTAGGGGCGACCAGACTGGCAGAAGGGAGCTGTTGGGGCAACCAGGCCAGCAGGGGGGCAGTAAGTGGTGACCATGCTGGCGGGGGGTCAGTTAGGGGTGACCAGGCCAGCAGGGTTGGGGGGCAGTTAGGGGTGACCAGGCTGGCAAGGGAGGGCAGTTAGGGGTGACCAGGCTGGCAGGTGAGACATATAGAGATGATCAGGCTGTCAGGGGGCCTGTAGGGGCTATCAGGTAGGCAGGCAGGTGAGCAGTTAGGAGCCAGCGGTCCCAGATTGTGAGAGGGATGTCTGTCTGCCAGTTTAGGCCCGATCTTGAGGGGTCAGACAGTTGGACATCCCCCAAGGGGTCCTGGATTGGAGAGGGTGCAGGATGGGCTGAGCTGAGGGCCCCCTTCCCCCGTGCACGAATTTCATGCACCGGGCCTCTAGTTTAATAATAAGTTATGACAATTAGTTTTTAAACTATGCTTTAACTTTGAAGAACTACACTTAGTGTCTTCTAAGTTCTGTGTTGTTACATCTGTATTTATACCAGTTGATTCCAATCTTATCAATCTCTATTCCAAAGGTTAGGGCGTTTCTTATCTCCATTCCAGGGAGTAAAGATTATGTAGCTTAAGCATGATTGTTCATAGTTAAAGTGATTAATTACCCGCCTGGCACTTAGTTAAGAGGTTTTATTCCCTCCCTAACTTCAGGGGAAAATCCCTACCTGGGGAAACAACCTTTCTCAGAGACCTTGGTTAAAACACATAGTGCCAAGAAGGTGAGCAAACATATTAAGAACAGTATGCCATATATGCCAGGTCCCTTGAAACAGCAAGAATGGACTGGCTCCCGGCAGGTGATAATTTTTTTAATGGGGATTTATTGACTGATGATACAAGGTAATCTGACTAAGAGAGATGAAGGCAAAGCCATGTAGATAATAATCCAATGAGAGTTCAACTGTGCAATAGCACAAAAGTTCTTCTGTTCTGAAATTAGAGTAACTGAACCATTGGCAGAAGTTGCATCTATATGTATGTGTATAGCTGTGTTTATTTACATTTACATAGATCTATCCAAATGCATCTCTAAGAACTCAAGACAACATTTAGGAAAGCCTTCTTTCCTAATTTCCTCCCTACCTTTCTTTTTTATTCATTCCTTCTTTTTGGTCTTTCTTTACCTTCCCTCCTTCTTTTTTTTTCATTTATTTTTATTATGTTTTTGAAATAATGTACTTTCTGTTTTACTTTTGCCTCTGAATAAACTAAATTTTTACTATTATGTTTACAAGACATTTACATTTCCTTGGAAAAAGTTTGCATTTAAAGTTTAAAAAATTATTAAAGGTATACGGAAATTTTTAATGTTAACTGCTTTAAGGCAATTTAGAATAAAAATTTTTTCAAATTGATAGCAGAGGTATGAGCTGCCTCTGCATCAAAACAACCAAAAGACTTGTATACATTCACATAAGCATAACCAATGGACACAGACACCAGGGGTTGAGGGCATGACCAGGGGGTGTGGGGGGGAGCAATAGGGGGATAAGGACACATATGTAATACCTTAATCAATAAAAAAAAAAGAGTTTACGATTAAAAAAAAGAAAATATATTAAAATGAGATTTAGACAGAAAATGTATTCTTTTGCAAAAAAAAGTGGTACCCGAATAATTACAACTATTTTTTAATTGAGATATAATTGACATATAAAATTGTGTAACTTTACTATGTACAATATGTTTGTTTGAAACTTTTATATATAGCAATATTTTTATTAGCTAACACATCTATCATGTTATAACTATCATTTCTTTGTTTTGTCATGAGAACATTTAATACATATTTTGAAGTATGTAATACAGTATTGTTGACAATAATCATAATTCCATGCATTAGATTTCCAGAACTTTCTCAGCTTCTAACTGTAATTTTGTACCCTTTTATCTACATCTCCCCAATTAAACTTTAGTAAATGGAAACTGATTCATTCTGTTTGACAAAGGCAGGATTTTAAAAAATAGTGGGAACTATTGCAAGATATGACAATTATATCCATTAATTATGACAAGAAAACTCTACTAAATGATCTTACAGTCATTTAATGAGAAAAAATAATTGAATGTATTTACATTTTAAAATTTTAAATCAAAATTAGCAATTCTTTGCTCACTACTGAGCACAATAACCTTTTTCAGAAGGAACACCCTGAGCTACATGACAAGAAATGGATGCTCTATATAAAGCAGTGGCTTTGGGTTTACCTTACCTATAGGTTGTAAAGCAATTGGAAAACTTCAGCATTTAGTTCTCGTATTAATGCATGAGTGAGGCAAAAGTTCACTAGAGCTGTTGACTTATCTGCATGTGAAATGTTGAGTGCTATCCAGGAGCGAGTGCTAAATGTTCCAGAGTGATGCAAATTTGCATAATGAAGAAGAGAGTGCATTTAATTTACCATTAACTTGTTAAACCTCTGTAATATTTTCTCTCTGTAATTTATTTTTATATGCATTACAAGGTAATTGAAATCAAAATTGCAATAGGTTAATGTAGTAAAAGGAAAAAAAGAGAAACTATGAACTGCATTTGCCCTTAGCATATTATCATAAAGAGCCAATGTATTATAGTCTATAACTGTCGAAGGCTATTCGTTGAAGCCTGATATTGGACTTCCATATGGCAGGCAAGACCATTCTAATCAATTTTTATTTATACCTTCTGTAGAAATTGTGCATTAGCAGCAAAAAGTACAATACACTATGGGCACTACTTTACATTTTGTGTGATGCCTATAATAACAAAATTCTGGAAAGATGGGATGAACCAGACAAATTGGAAACAAGCACGTGGGCAAACACTTACCTTCCTCAGCACTCCAACTAGGTCGATTTAAAAGTATTAAGAAAGCCTGTTTGTAATAAGTACGGAAATGCCTTAGAGCTATGATAATGGTAATTGTATACATAAGTGATATGTTTGAACATAATCTTCATTGTTAACTTATTTCTCATCAAAACTGTCCCTGCTAATGGGATGGATCTAATACTTTCCACTCTGTGCATGACACTAAAAATCATTTCTAAAAATATTCCTCCCAGAAAATGCATTTAAACAGTATATCCACAGAAATCAGAAATATATCCATCCCTCTCACTGAAAGGATAAAGCTTTTCCAAGTTCAGCTCCAAAGGTCGGCTTGGATTCAACTTTATTCACTCCCAAGTGATCCCTTCCACACTTTAAATGCACACTTAAAGGATTAGATATTTTAGTATCTGCAGGTCTTATCTGGAAAACAAACATTTTGACAAGTGTCATCATATTAATGCATTATGTGCTGATAATTAAATGAATCAAAACTAGCAATCGTTGTTTAACACTGTAGTGTGGGTTGTTTAAATATAAAAAGTCCCTTCTACCTATTCCAAAGTATGAATGTTTTCTGTGTCTACACCCAGAATTTAATTTGCTAATTAAAATGACTTTTTAAAGCTTTCTAACTGCCTGTAATTTTAGGAGACATTTTTTTCTTTCTCATTTTGCCTATTGCCCCTCTGCCCATCCTCTTACTTCCCGCCTCTATTTCCCATTGACTTCCCATCAGGTGGATTCCAAACTTCTGAAGCAAATTAGGTATTCTTGTATAGAAATGGGCTTCTAACTTGTAGAAACCATGTTCTATGAGGTGCTTTAAAATGAATACTGATGTAGAGATCCTATTTGTTCACAAGCCTTCTGCTAGTACATCCTGTGCCTTTGGGCATTTACCAAAAGTCTTCCCGCCCCTTCGCTTCCCTGAGTAGACGTAGGTCTGTGGTTGAAACGGGGACATGGCCCGGGTGCTCCTATAACATAAACAGTATATTAAACTGCATGTAGCCACTCTGTAGTCAATCTCATGCAAAATTATTTTTAAAAACATGTAGAAACAATTCAGTTCCTAAAAGAGTATATGAGAATACATGCAAGCCCAAGCTGGAAATCAGCCTGTATTTGTAAATGTCTGATACAGATAAAAATTACATTTATGGTTAAATTTTTAATATATCAAACATGAAGTTATCATTTTAATATGGTAGAACCTAAGCCCAGCATAGTAAAATTATAAAATATAGAGAAAAAGAAAGAAGAACAATCCCGTCTTAGAATTAGCTGTTGTTAAAATGTCATTTTATGCTTTTTCCCCCCCACTTAATATTAAGTAATAAGCATGTCTCATGTCACACAAAATTTAATGCATTTTAATTATAGTTTTAATGATCACCTTAACTTGCTGATTTTCATTATACATATATTTAATTTGAAAAAAACCGAAATATTTTTCTATAATCGGAATAATGACTTGTAACCTTTGTACTAACATAACTTTTTTCCTAAACAAAGAGGTAACAACATGAGGGTGCAACCTCTGTAGGTCAGCAATGCTTTCGTAACGCTATTTTATTATGTCACAATGCAACCTGGGACAGGTATTTTATCATAAAGATCAGTGTCATATCTCAAGGATTTAAAAACCTGTAAAGTTTTCCACAGTACAAATTGAATGATATATCAAGCATATAATTACTATTCAAAGTAAAAGCCACAAATTAAAAGCATTTAATGGAATACTAGTCAAGGACTATAGAACTGAGAATAACTAAAAATAAAAGTGAGCCACAGTATTTACTTGAAACTGATGGATATTCAAAAGGTCATAAAATTATTACTTGATTGAACATGTTCTACACAGCAATCTGTAAAAGCAGAACATATTGCCAATACTACTTCCACTGTGATGCCTCCTCCTTTGAAAAAAAAATCTACTTTCTGAATTATTTACACCACGAAGTTAGTATTCACAGCGTATATAAAAACACTGAGGCACTTCATCAAAGGAAAAATCTAATCCATTTCCTGATGACTAGCAGTCATTGTGTTGGAAGTATAATTTACAATCTTTTTTAGATTTTTATAGAATTTTTTAACTGTCTAATTCTACCAGAATTCAGTTTCAGCAGGTATTTCCAATAGACAGTCTCCTTAGCTGCTAACCAATTGGAATTATTACCTAGCAGAAACTTTCTAATAGATAAACAGGTTTTCTCAAAGTAGACTTACCAATTGCCACAAAATTAGGGAAGTGCAGTGTCTAATAAAACCCAATTTGCTCACAGTCTTCAGGAATTAATAAAAACAAATGTCAGTCAGGTTCTAGCAGGGCCACTGCTAATGACACAAATGCCCAAGAACTTCAAACTTGGATTTGACCATGAAAGGTACAGCCTTTTAAAAAGAACCAAGAATTTGCTTCAGTATTATGTTATTTCCCTCCAGTGACTGAGACATATTTATTACTCTTCTAAATGTCAAGAAATTTATATATGTTCTAAGCTGCTTTCACTGAGCTGCTCTCTCTCTTATTGACAGACTAGTGGCCCGAAATTAATGCACATTAAAAGGGAATTAATTAGAGGAAATATTTTAATATTGCTATTTGCACTTTCTGTATAATAGAAGTGTCAGAGATGAAAGAAAATTAGTAAAATATATATGAAAATCTCCCTTGAGTCAGAGTCTAGGGCCCAGAGTCAAGTCCCCGTCCACCCGCGCATGCCTTGAAATCCTGTGAGACTCAGACCCTGCTGGCTCCACCCCTGTCAAGCCTCACAGGGCAGGGAGCGCAGCCTCAGGTCCCCCGACCTGGCGACGGGCAGGGGGTGCAGCCTTAGGTTTCCCATCAAGCCCCGCTGTGTTGGAGACACAACCTCAGGTCCCCGTCAAACCCCACCGGGTGGAGGCACAGCCTCAGGTCCCCTGTCAAGCCCTGCTGGGTGGAGGCGTGGCTTCAGGTCCCCTGGCTCTGGTGTGAGGTCGCAAGGGTGTGACAACCATGTGCATATTAGCTCTTTATTATATAGGATAATGTATACCATCCAACTGACTTGTTTTTCTCCATAATGTGATGGCATGTAGCTGGCAACTTCAGTCCTAATCACAGAGACATTCATTTCCACCAGAAAACCAACTGAAGCAACATTCAGTTTGAAAGTAATGGTCTCAGAATGATGCTGTCTTTGTCATTTGATAACTGTACTCAGGGATAGTGAGATAAACTTTATAATTCATTGTACTACCTTTGGCTAAGTGTTCCCAGTATCACTGCCCACTTCTCTTCAACTGCCTTTTATTTTGTGTGTTTTTGTTTTTGTTTTCATTACCTCCACTGTGAGTATGGCTGTTATTTATCTGTGTTTCATTGTAGGGTAACTCAAAATTTATTTGCAGTGTATGTGTTTTCTCCCCCAAGCATCCCCTTCTGCTTTCTGTAGTGTCGTATATTAAATTAAAAGTGCTGTGAAGAATAAACACTCATATACTAACTGTAGTCCTTGTGACCTAATAAAATATCAATGTCTTTATATGGAAGAACTTCATTAGGCTAGAAACAGAATGTAGTAATGCATAGAAATTCTCATAACATTCAATTTCAGGAAAGTCACTCTTGTTTAATCATAGCAACACTGAACTGAATCAGCTGGAATT
The DNA here is from genome assembly GCF_014108235.1 of Myotis myotis. NCBI lineage: Eukaryota > Metazoa > Chordata > Mammalia > Chiroptera > Vespertilionidae > Myotis > Myotis myotis. The sequence goes on along the minus strand of NW_023416324.1, from coordinate 204,323,152 downwards.
TCAAATAACAGTGGAACATTGGGAAATTTCTATTTCCTCTGTGGTGAAATGATGAAATCAAACTTCATGATCTGTCATTAGGTTCTGAAAAGGTTTTGTGTTTCTATGAGAATCCTGTCTTTGACAATGCACAATATGAATGTATTCCATTTTCCTATAAGTTCAAAACAAAGGTAAATAGAAAGCTCATTCAAATTCTTACTTCCAACTTTAAAAATTTACATACATTAAAATGCAGCATTCACTGATTCATTGGACCTGACAGTTTCAGCAACTACACCAGGTCTTCTTGATGTCTAGACGCTTCCTAAGACACCTGAAAGAAATGCTTTTTGAAATCAAGAACTGGGATTCCAGAGTCAGCATCTAGAATGGGACCTGTCAGGAAGTAAGATCAAAGGACAAATAAGGAAAAAAATGGAAGCCAGATGTCAGTTTCTTTTTATTTTTATGGGATGGCCCCAGAGGGCATGATGAATGCAGCAATCCTACTAAGTGCCATGGAAAACTGTGCAGTATGTTGTTTATACGGAGAGTAGAGACACAGTGATATGAAGGCGGGAAGATAGGAAGGAGGGAATTATATTTAGTATGTCTGGGACAAGTCAAAGGGAGAGGAGGCTGGAGGGTGGGTATGATATGGTAGCCAGGCGACACAGCTAAGTAGGCTAAAGTGTGTGATCAGAGAATTGCATTTTACTAAATGGTTTGGCTATTAGCATATTGGTACAATGTGATGAGGTCTATAATACTGTGTGTCAAACTTCCAGTAGTACAGTGCACAGGCTGTAGAATGGCTGTTGGGAATTTTACTAATGACAACATGTGTTTAGCCTCCTCTGTGCCAAGCATTCTAACAGGTTCATTGCTTGGGTTTCTTCAACAGTCAAAAGACTCTTAAAAAAGAGACTTATCTCCAGAGGCAGAGAGAGAGAAAAAGAGTTGACCAAGGTATTCCAGGTAGTCAGTGGCAGAGTAAAGATGCAAACCCAGAGAGTCTGTCTCTAGAGCTCATATCCTTAACCATTTCTGATGCAATAAATGAGCTTGAAACTGATAGAGAACTCTAGCATTTGGGCATAGCTTTTGAATAGAAGCTTCTGTTCCTCTGAGAAGCACTATCTGTCTTTTAAAAACAAATCATACCTCAACACTGGTTTTTAGCAGTTCAGAGCAGGCCTCCTGAATTTGTAAGTGAGGGGTGTTCCTTCCTGCCTCCAGGTTTGCATGTTCCACTCTTTTACCACTTATTGATTTGGGTGAAGATTGTGTATCTTTTCTTTCCAGAAACAATTACTCCCCAAAATTTTGAGTTTACAGAATTCACTGGAGGAGATGGTGTAGCTAGGGAAAAGGTCCAATAACACAGCATGAAGCCTTCTATCATCAAAATGACTTTATCTTCACGTCCTCCCTCCTATCCCCATTCTCTTTTTATCTCTGGGAGAAGAAACTTTTCTACTCCTTCTTATGCAGAACTGTTCTGTTCATATTCCCTAATATAGGAATCAAACATTCTGCATCAAACATTGAACATTTTAAAAGAAATTTAGTAAAAAACAAAAAACATTTCCCCTGTTTCATTGCATTTGTCTTGTTGCTGCTTTCTCTGTGGGTGATTTATATATAGTGATCTTTTTCTCCATCTATTTGTACATGAAAGTGTTCAGAATCTATATTAGCATTCTGTTTTTAGTGTTTATAAATTATTATAGAAAGGATTCTAAATCCAAGTGGCACATCTTCTGAAACTGACAGTCATTTTGCAATTTAGTTTGCACACCCATATTGTGGATTTTAAGTAACTTTGGGGTGTTTCTGAATCTAGACTGCTACTTCATATTTGATCACTGACATATGGGGATGTGTTCAGTAAACAATTTTGAAGGAGATTATACATTGTGTATGGATGTTAATGAGGGGAGGAAGACTTTAGGGACAAGAAGAAACCCACAGTGGCAATCCAGAAGTGAATAATTTACTTAGGGTTTGGAGTGACTTTAATTCTACCTTGAGAAATGTCCTCTGGGCATCTAGAAAAGAAATAGGTTGCTTGTAGAGATAGAAACATATATTCCAGAGAGGTAAAGGGGAGAATAAATAAAGATAAAGAAGGAAGCCTTAGATAAGGAGAGAGTACGTGTATTTTAGTTTTTCGTTTGCTACTAACTAGGTGAGGGACCCTTGGAAAAGTTTCTCAACCCCTCTGGACCTCTATTTTCTATTTTACTAAATAAAAGGTTAAGAATCATCTGACTCTTTAAGTTTATTCCAAATTTAAACCTTAAAATTTTAAGAGGAATTTCACAATATTATTGTCAAATCAATCCCTGAATTAGGACATTATTTTGCATCTCCAGGAGATTTAGAGTTCCATATCTATGAAAGATGCCTTTGAAAAATAAGAAACCTCGTCAGAGTTCAGTCACCTCCATTTCTCAGATCTGATTTGGGGCAAGTTAGTTAACCTTTTTGAATCTTGTTTCCGTACTTGATAAATGGCAACAATGTGCACTTCACCAGGTTTTTCTGAGCATCGACTATAAAACTACATGTAAAGGACATCATGCCTGGTTCTCAGTGAATAATCGCTATCACTCTTCCTACTAGTAGTACCACTATGAATGCACAATGAGGTTTTAGCACCTCTGTGCCTTCCCACTTACTGGTGGCCTGAACCCCAAGAATCAAACATGTGAAACTGTGTGAACTCTAACTGATTGGCCTTGGTATGCATCTATGAAACACTTGTAATAAGCGGAATTGGCATGATGCCCTAGAAAGAGAATATGAAGATGCTTAGTTCTAGTGTTATTTCCACCATTTGTAAGCAATGTTTGCTTAGGCAAATCACAGGGACTTCAATTCTCTGAGAATAAATTCCTTAAGTTGCTCAATGAGGGTCAATACATGAGCCACTATATTTTCCACAGTTTTGTGATAATTCAATCACTGTTGATGCAAGGGACTTTGGAAAGGGTAAAGCACTGATCCAAGAATATCTGATACTTATGTAATCATTCTTAGTAAACTCTTGTTTGAAATGTTTTATATGCATTAAATCATCTGTGAAATCATTATTATAAGTCCCATTTTGCCATTAGAGACCCTGATGCATAGAAAGGGTAAATAAGTTATCCAAAATCAGGCTGTTCATAAATGGCAGCGTGGGGAACCAGTGAGAGACATGTTCACTCCTGACCGGGCAAGTCCAAGAAAATTCTGTGTAATTCCATTAGGTGCCACTGTGGAAAAACAGAATGATTGGATGGAGCCCGGGAGGCTGTGGATGGGGTGAATAGCTGAGTGCAGCCATGCTTGATTATAGCTCCTCTTCCCTCTGGGCATTGGGTGTGGCCTAGAAAGCTCATTTTGCCCCTAGCTTTCTCTCAAGAGGCCTCTAACCAGTACTTCTGCAAATTTACCCCAAGGCTAAAACCCAGTTTTCTCCCTCAGGAGCTTGGGGCTGTAAGCAATGGTTTTATAGTCTCTTGGTTTTAGACAAAGAAGCTGGCTTGGTTCTGGATTTATATATGAAGGTATTTCTTTTATTCTATCTTTCATTCTGTAAAACAGAAAAAAAAACACCCTCTAAATTATTAGTATGAACCTCAGGTACAGCCCAGGACCCCAGTGTTTATTCTGCTCTGCCTGGGTCTGAGGAGGCCTTTACTGAACATTTAAATAGCTGCCTGCACTCACTGCAGAGTCAGGGGGTCCCTAGATCGCTGGGGAATAAAAATAATGCATCCAAAGAATTATTTCTCCAAGAAAATCTGATGGTGAAAATGCAGATGAAAATTTCACCTCAAGGATATATCCACCTAGCTCCCCGGGTGACTTAGAGATACTTGGGGAAAATATTGTTTTCTTAAACTTGTACATTTAGTATATCTATAAAATACATCTACACATTAAAAACGGTGACCCTAAACTTCTCCAAGAGCTCATGTCTTAGACTAAAATAGAATCATCAGTGAAGAATTCAAAATTAACTCTGCTTACTCATTCCCACTCCTCTTGCTCTATTTCAGAAGTTCAAAGGCAAGAAGTAGGTGATCTGAACACTTCAGGAGTTCTGAGAAAGAAGACTGCCTGATAAGTAAGTAATTATGACATCTTAAGGGTGTGTTAGCTTAGGGAGCCGGCTTCATTATTAAAGAGCCAGAGAAATTAGAGTTGCCAACTGGGGAACTGGTTGTCTAAGGAGTAACCAAGAGGCAGTGCTTAGCAACAGGCAAAAGTGGAAAACCAGATAGGTGATTTTCATGTCAGGATACAAAAATCTAAATTTTGGCCACCAAAGAGTTATTCAGAATAAATACAGAAAATGTGCTATCTCACTCTGATGCATGTGAAATCTAAAACCAATGGTTGCAAAGCCAAAATATGGATGCTGGGCATTTGGGTAATATCCAAGACCAAGGCTGCAACATTGTCTCTGTGGATTGGTATACTTGGGTGTCTTTGTAGCACTAATTTTGGGTGGCTCCTTCACATCCAAGTGTTCTCTACAGGTCCACTTCCTTACTGCTACACAAATTTGAGAACACAAACTAAGAAACGGTATTCTGGCATGTTGAGTACAAAATAGCATACCGTGTTTTAAAGTGATTCCTGTGGTCGGGGGTAAGCAAAAAGAGTTCTCTCTCCTGGAGAATACATGGAGGGAAGTTCCTACCAAAATAAGTTGCAGAAGGCTAAAGCTTAGAATAAGGTCTTTAATTATTCTGGGATCTGCTGGCTCATGCACTAGCAGAGCCATGGTTTTTGAATGACCACCTAACAGTGAAGGAAACTGATCATCAATGCTATGCTAATATATTTTTGTTCAAAGATACCATGGGAGCTATATGGAATATGAGATTTGGGGGATAAGTATCAAAACCCAATAGAAATGACATTAAGCTGACATTAATGCCTATTTGAAGGCATATGCTATTTGTTTACTTAAATTCAGCTTGGATAACAGCGATGCTTTCCATAAAGCACTAAAGGGTGATAGTAAGTTTTTGATGAGGCGCTCTGATTAGAATTCTATGAAATGTGGTGGTGGTAAACAGGGCTTAAAATAGTGACCTAAATACAGAAATGCACTTGGCCCCCATATTTCTACAGAAAAGAATAACTGAAGTTCATTTACATTTTCATCTCTAACCTCATGATTGGATTTGCAAGACAAAAATTTGCAAGGTAATATTGTACACCATGAGAATATTGTAAAATTAAGCTAGAAAACAATGCTATTTATATATTTTTCAAAAGGTGTGACTGAACTGTTTAACAAGGGAAGCCACTTTATTTTCCACTTATATTTTAAAATTTAAATATAATCCCACCTCCAATGTGTTGCCACTCCCCAAAAGGAGAATAATTGATTTTAGATTATGTAAAATGTCCCTAATTAAGTGATTCATCATGAAGTTAAGATATCGAGTGATATTCAGTCAGTTGTTTAAAAATCTTTGTAGGCCTTATTGACAAATTGGTAACAAAGTAGTTCTTAACTGGAAAAAAAAAAAAGACCTTAATTATTGTTCAGTAAGCTTGAAAACAGTGGCAAAAAATATTGCTGTTTCGGCAGCTGTGTAGCTTGTAGCAAAGCTTGTAAGACTGTTAGAAACTCAGATAAGGAAGCACACACTTTATTACCTATTTGTGGGTTCAGTGAATATGACAGAATTTATTTGATCTTGTCTTTCATTTGCTCTATAACTGACATTTGGTCATTTTGGCTAATATTTTCTATTTATAACTAGCTTCCGGAGAAATTTTTTAAAAATAAAATTCATTATACTGTTTTCTCCTCACCATATTTCAATTTGTAAACTTTGAGAAGAAATAATTGCTTTCTAGAATATAGATTGATTGATACAAACTCCATTCTGAATAACTTGGCGCAATCCAGTTCATAGGAACAAAATAGCCTTGCCTTTAATCTCACAAGGAGAAAACTCAGCACTCAAACCTCATGCACCTTTGGTGTTCAGATAATCAATGTGCAATTGATTTCAGATCCTTGTTGTGATAGATTTTTCACTGTGTGTTTTAATTAAATGTCTGGGTGATTGATTGATGGGCCATTTCTCATTGGACTGAACTGATTATGAAGATGTCTCTAATAGAACCCCCATGTTGTGTTTTTTGTGTGAATATATTTTAATTATAAGTTCTTTTCCATTTTGTGTAGTTTATTGAAGACGAAAAATCCTTTTTTCATAGGGATCTCAAGCCTATATTCATTCCATTAATATTAACTCTTATTATCCTTAGAAAACTGTATGTTTTATGAGGAAGGGACCCTGGATTTCTTGCCAATATGATGCCCCCAGTGTCTGGCCCATGTTAGTAGTTTCATAAATATTTGTTGGATGGATAGAAATGAGTAATGATTGAAGCAGAAAGTATGTGCATAAATATATATATATGCATATATACATACATACATACATACATTTGTATATATTTTACTACTGTGGATATTCAATGATATAGTGTACACTACAGTATTTACTATATAGTGTATAATATTCATATAATAACAGTGATAATTGGTCTTTTGACTTGATATGTGAGCATTAATTAAATTCACCATATTTTATAAGATAATCATAGGTATTTTTTTGTTTTAGATATTTTTCTTTCAAATAATGGGTCTTTTGTGTTATAATTTCTTGACATCACAGAAATATACACACATATATATAATTTCAGATATAAAATTCTCAGCAAACAGTGAATTATATTTTACAGTGTAACAAGTATTGGTACTTGCAAAATCAGGAGCTTTCTAGAGTGTTATATCCGTAATCATTCTCCTAAAAGGGAGATTATGTCTGGTGTATCTAATAAACCAGAAATTCTGGAGTTCATGGCAGTGAGTGAAGAATCAACTCTGTGCAGGGACTGTCAATTCCTCTTACCCAAAGCAAGTGTCTGACAAGGGTTTAGTCTCTGGTATTGACACTCCAGACTCAGAGTATGCTCCTTGGGCTAAGCTACGTTTATAGACACAATGTCTTTTGGAATTGCTGTATTAAAAGAAAACCTAACTCTCCATTTGCTGACTTAGACCAACTCACATCTAAAATTACTCTGAACTTACACTTGATTGCCAATAGTTTGTCTGGTCCACAATCAATGTAGTTTTGATTTGATGTGAAAAGATCAATAACACCTTTGAAGTTTTCATTTCAGTACAAAGAAACTGATTTTCTGCCTCTTTTTACTTTTGCCAAGTTAAAAAAAAATATTAGAAGGATGGTGCTAAGATTAAAACATATAATGCATTTATTTGACAACTCTGATTGAAAGGATTTTAACTAATCATTTAAAGTATATCTTTAAGATGGTTTTAGAATTTTATTTTTCTTCCCTATACTTGTATTTCAGCAGCTAAAGAAATGGTTTGTCATACTTTTAGTATGAAAGGGCCATTTTGTTAATATTTCTTAAAAATGTAATTACTAAAGGAAAAAACACAGAAACGTAACTTCATTAAAATTGTGTAGACATTTTATGTTGGTCTTCTATGTTTTCCAAAGACTTCATTAAAACTGCATTTTATGGAGCTGTTAAGGATCTTCAATTTATTTATACATAACTTTAAAAATGGCAACTAAATAAAAATGTATTTTATCAACAGGAATTTGGGGGAGTAAATATGAAACTAAATTAACAGTGCAACTGAGTTTGAAATCTATGCTTTACTAAAAGTTGGTAAATCATACTTACAGGGAGTTTGGGAGTTGCCATGGTCCTTCAGATTTATCCCAAGCTGAAGCAAAACAATTGTGCCCTTGTAGCACCCCATCAGCCAGGCAGTGACTGGGGAACACTGAGGAGGGGATGCAATTTCGGTTAAGTCAGATTCCTATGGCTGAGAGTAATTACAATGACACATGCAACTGATAGTTTTCAGCAGATGATTTTCTAACAGCTAGAGTATGGATACACTTGCCTTGAAAAAGGATATGTGGGCAGAGAACCAGAGTATCCATTATAGTCCACCCATGTGCCACTTAAATCCAGATATCTTTAAATATATTTGCCTAATCTAGACTTTGCCCAGGTTCACTTTTCTGTTTAGTGGAAATAACTAAAATTCATGCTGTTGCATTTGATCTTGAGGCCATTTTTGACATTTGTCACTCAAGGTTAAGTTTTCCCTTGTAATGGGTTAGCATCTCTGCTCACCCAGTTGGCTTGCCTGGTGGGGTAACCCAAGCCCACATCAATGAGGATAATCCAAGCCACATTCTCCCCTTTGGGACCAGACAATATGGGCCTGCAAAAAAGAACAAATTACTCATATGTGCCACTTAGAGCAATGTTACGTGGTTATTTTCCCTTCCCTCTGGTTTCCTATTAATAAATCTACCTATTAAGAACACAGCCATGTAAATTGGTCCATGATTAGGGTGCATATTTTATCCTGGAAGATGCCCAGTACTCACAAGTTCATGTTCTTCAGCTTGTAAATCAGCTTCATTTACAAGAGATCGTTCTAAAGTTCTAGCAGACAGTTAGCTGTTGCGTGGTATGGAATGTGATAGGACCGAAGCATTCCATAGTTATTCACCTACTCAACTTCCCCACCCTTCCCATTGCATTTGAATGGACCCATAGACTTAGATAGTGTTTATGTAGCATCCTGTGTGGGTGATCAAATACTCTGTAATTTCTCAAATATTGGTACAATAGCCTTACAGGTAGGAAAGACAAACCTATTTTAAGAATATGTGTTGATACCAGTAAACATGATTCACACCCTTTTGGAGGATTGAAAGAGTTCAATGTAATAAACTTGCCTAAAAGGGATATGATATTCTTCATTAAACATTGTATTGCATCCCACTTATCTCGCACACAGAATTCAGTTTCATAAGCACTCTTCTGTTTCTTAAAAGTATATATTAGCTACATCTCGCAGTTTTCCCAGCTGATAATCCCTCTTTCTTCTTCGCAGGCCCAACCTATGTCCAGTTGGCTATTGGTTAAGTGACCAGGAGGCAATTTTAAGGGTAGGTCCTGGAGGGCTGTAGAATTATCTTACAAGGTCTGAGGTCATTTAAAGCATCATAGAGGGGGTTGAGTATTATGAGCAGGAATTAAAATATAAATATTAAAATAAAGAAATCCAAGCAGATCCCCAAATACTGTGCATGCCATGTGCTTTGTGTGTGCATGAGCTTGTGCATATATCTTTCCATGGGTGTGTATATGTGTGTATAATGTGCTAATTCCAGGTGTTCTGTTTTGGTCTAAAGGAAGACTCTATGTTATGAAGAAGATAGAAATAAATGAACTTTGATAAAAAATATAACTTATGGAACACTACTAGCCAATGAAATGACTAAAATACAGATGAAAGCCCTAGTCGGTTTGGCTCAGTGGATAGAGTATTGGCCTACAGACAAAAGGGTCCCTGGTTCAGTTCCAGTCAGGGCACATATCTTGGTTGCAGGCTCCTCCCTGGACCAGGCCCTGGTCTGGGTTCTTGCAGGAGGTAACCAATCTATGTTTCTCTCACATCCATTTTTCTCTGTCTTTCCCTCTCTCTTCCACTCTCCCTAAAAAAATAAAAAATATCCTCTGGTGAAGATTAACAAGAACAACACACACACACACACACACACACACACACACACACACACACACATACCCCACACATATATAGATGACAATAGAGTTATAACTGATCTGTCTAAACTAGAGATAGATCTCTTACCTTTCATTGATGATGTTTGCTGACCTGATAGCCTCTTCAGTGTGTGTCCAGGGCAATAGTTTTATTCAGTGGCTTGAATTCAAGGAAAATAAAACAACGAATTACAAAATAAAGGACAGTGTTCCAGATGAACCCTGGAAGAAATTACAATCTAAAGCTTTGGATCTGTCCTTTATGTTTTTCACGATTCTCTCTTTCCATTTACTATGACAGAATAAGTTCAGCAAGAACAGGGCATCCACTTTGCTGATGTCTCTTGGAAATATTGGCAAGTAGAAGGAGGACTCTGGGGGCAAAGAGCTTGTCTGAAGTTTATTTTCTTCTCTCTAACTGTACCATATCAAAAGCAAAAAGTGAATGCCTAGTTCTCATGCCTTCTGGGGTCACCCTTTTCTTTATAAACGGGATAATATAAAACATAGCTTGTGTTTTCCCTCCATGGATGGCTTTAAGGCTTTAGTTTTTATAGAGTCTTAGCCTGGGTAATTGTGTGTATTCCCTGGAATGATTCTATCTCGAACAAGTTCACCTAAGTAGCTGTTTGTCATCTCTTGCTTGACACTCCTACTCTGAGCTTCTCTGATGACTACTTTATATTGTTCCAAAAACCATCTCCCCAGGCAATGGCCTTGTTCACATATCATTACATGACAAGCAACGTCCTACCTTGAATTCTCCTCCTCTACCACTCCTGCACACATATACACACACTATTCACTAAAGGGAAACCAGAATGAGACTACAGGAAAAACAAAACAGAACAAAAAATAACTTTCTGAAAAATTGGGAATCTTAGAATGAAATTAAAATGCAAAAAATAAATGAAAGCTCTCTCTCTCTCTCTCTCACACACACACACACACACACACACACACACACACACACACACTGGTTACCAGGTTTCACTGTTCCTTCTCCACCAGCTTTTCTGTCAGCTGTGGCTCCACTGTTTCATCCATTCTATTCAGTTGCCCACCATGTTTCAAGGGTCAGCTTTCACTTTTCTGGAGTCCACCTCAACTGTTTTGTCCCCCTCTGGAGTGCAGGGTCCATTCCTGGACTCAGAAGGAGAAATAAGCCCTTCCTATCCCCAGATGAAAGCCTGGTGCCTTGATTTGTCCCTGAATGAATGATCTTTGAAACACCACTTCCTTCAGGGGAAGCAGCTACTCTGACTCCTGAATGTTTTATGTGGCCAAGGGCCAGGTTCAGCCATCACAGTACATCTGTGTTTTGGGGCAGCAGTTAAAGCTTTCCTGAGAATTATGCTGGCTGCTTAAATAAGTCTCCAGAGTGGCCCATCCTTTAACCGAAGGAGGAGTGTTTAGAGACAAACTTCAACTTTAGCCCAGGAAAGCAGAAGGTGCACATGGTCAACCACTTATTTGTTTTGGGATTGTTTGTTTTAGCAAAATGTAAAGTCAAGGATCTGTCTAACAAATATATGGGTGATAACTTTAAAATAATTATCGGTCCCTGTTACATAAATGGATTGGATATTAATGTATTACAAGTGCAACTGATTTTGTGATAGAAATAATTAATAATGCATGAGTTGATAAAGGAAATAAATATTTTTGTAGATTGAAAGATTAAAACAAATACGATACGTCAATATTCTTTAGAGAGATCTAGTAAAGAATTAACTAGCAAGGATTGCTAGGAAGAATTCACATTCTAGGCTTAGCCCTAGGCTATGTACTCTGGGTAAAATACTATTTAAATTTAACAGAAGTCTCTAGTATCAAAAAGCTTCAGTCATTGTTTTTGGAGATATATTTATTGTAAACCCTAGCGTGCACTTTTAAAAATTCTAAATTTATCAGGCTTTAAAAAAAAAAGACAGATTAATTTATTTATAATTTACTTCCTGAATGACACATAACCAGTAGCAATTTCTTGGTAAACAAGTGCTATTTTATTTGCTTCCCGCCGTGAAATATATATCTATGTCATGTGCTTGATAAAACAGGTTTAAAAGCTTGTTGTGTCAAATTAATCTTATTTATTTAATTACACTGGTCTCATGTTGACAGCACACTCATTTTAGTGACTTTACTGTGTTTTAGTAGACTATAAAATCATGGTCAATTATTTATATTCATACCCTAATCATATGACCTGACAATTGCTGCCAAACTTGAGTCACTGTAAACCGCCCCCCCCCCGCCCCCATCCTGCCCCCTCTGGACTTTCTACAGTTATACATTCTCCTTTAGCTGTTCTGCCTGGAGGAATAGCTGTTCTCTGTCTTCATAAAAGAATCTATCAAAGTGGCTGTGCATCATGGCCTGTCCGGTGAGAGTTATTCAAGAAAAATTGCTGATTGAAAATAATGTGCAGAACCGCTACTTATTATTGCTCCAGTAAATCTTTCTTCTTAGTAGCAAAGGGCCACTTGCTAAGTGTAAAAGTACACGTATCCACGGAACTGTAGTTTGGAATAGAGCTTCCACCAAATGGTTCCTCCGAGGTCTCACACCATGTTTGGAAAATATTTTTCAAGGGAACATGGAAATCTGAAAATAAATATATTCATGATTGTGTAGAAATGATGAAAACTCGTGGGCTATGTTATGGTGCCTCACCAGGGACTTTTAAACAATGCTTTTTTTTCCAAAATAATTTTTAGCTGAACTCCAAGAAATGTGAATTTAATCTTGACAACTCTAGAGATCAAGGGCTCTGGTTTTTTATGCTATTGTAAATAAGACTTTTTGCTTTATTTCTTCTTTAGATAGTTTGCTGTTAGTGTATAGAAATACAACTGATTTTTGAGTATTGATTTTTGTATTCTGAAATTTTACAGAATTCATGTATTAGACCTAATAGTTTTTGTGTTTTTTTTTTTTTTTTTTTTTTTTTGGTAGAGCCTTTAGGTTTTTCTGTACATAATATCATCCCATCTGCAAATATGACGGTTTTAGTTCTTTTGAATTTGGAGGCCTTTTATTTATTTTCTTTCCTAATATCCCTGGGTTAAATTTCCATTACTATGTTGAACAGGAATGTGGAGAGTGGGCACTCTTGTTCCTGATCATAGAAAAAAAAGCACTCTGTTTTTCCCTCTTGAGTATGATGTTAGCTGGACTGTCATTTGTTGGGCTTTATTATGTTGACATAGATTCCTTCTATACCCAATTTGTTGAGAGTTTTTATCCTGAAAGAATATTGAATTACTGTGGAACCTTGACTTACAAGTGTCCTGACTAAGGAGTTTTTTGATACCAGCTGTCTCTTGGCTGATTTTTTGCATTGAGTTGACAGAGTAATTTGAGTTAACGAGCTCCTTAACGAGCTCGGTCTGGGAATGAATTAAACTCATAAGTCAAGGCCCCACTGTATGTCAAATCTTTTCTATATCAATTGATATAGCCATATGATTTTTATCTTTTATTCTAGTAACATTATGTATTTATTACACTTGCCGACTTGCATATGTTGAACTATCCTTCCATCCCAAGAATGAATCCTGCTTGATCATGGTGATAACTTTTACATCTATATTCATTGGGGTTTTTGGTCTCTAGTTTCCTTTTCTTATATTGACTTTATCTGGCTTTAGTGTCAGGGTAAAGCTTGCCTCATCTGATGAGTTTGCGAATGAACATTCTCTTTGATTTTTTTTGGAAGAATTTTAGAAAGGTTGGTATTAATTCTTTAAATATTTGTTAGAATTTACAAGTGAAACTATCTGGTCCTTGGCTTTTATTTTTTGAGATTAAAAATTATTATTTATTCAATCTCACTTGCTATTGGTCTATTCAAATTTTCTATTCAGGATTTTTTCTTGGCAGGCTATATGTTTCTAGAAATGCTTTCATGTCTTCCAGTTTATTGTTGTTGTTTTTTTAAATAGGATTGTTCATACTATTCTCTTATGATCCTTCGTATTTTTGTGTTATTGGTTGTAATGTCTTTTTTAAATTTATAATCCTTTTTATCCAAGTCCTATCTCTGTTTTGTTAATTTGTTTCCTCCTGTGAAGTGTCCCACAATGCCTTGGAAGCTGGATGTCCATCTTGAGCTCACTTTTTCCACAAGAGAAACCCTAAGCCCATGAGGCCCTCTTCCTGCAGCATTATGCTAGCCTCAGGGAGGAGCTATGCAGACAAGTAAAACTGCTCCTCTTACCTCCCTAATAAGGTCCTTCATGGTCTCTGGGGCCCAGGGGGATGCTTTAGCCCAGTGGTCGGCAAACTGCGGCCCCTTGAGTGTGGCTCTTCCACAAAATACCACATGCGGGCGTGCACGTACAAGTGCAATTGAAACTTCGTGGCCACACTCAAGGGGCCAAAGAGCCGCATGTGGCTCATGAGCCGCAGTTTGCTGACCACTGCTTTAGTTCATTATTAGGGTCTGGCATTTTCCCAATGGTTTCTTGTCTATGATAGTTGCTGATTGGTTTTCTTGTGAGGGGGATTAAAATCAGGAATGACTTAGGTTGTCATCTTTTTTACTTTCCCCAATTTATCTTTATTGTTGAAAATATCACAGATGCCTCCTCCCCCCCTCCCTTTGACTCCCTCCTCCCCTCTCCCACTCCCTCCCAGGCCTCCACTGCACTATTGACTATGCCCATGGGTTATGCACATATGCATATAAGTTTTTTGGTTAACCAAAGGTTGTCATCTTAATGATGTCATTTATTTTGCCTTTATCTAAGCTTTAATGTATATGTGTGAAAGAGAAAGATTTTTTTTTTTTAAATCCTCACCCCAGTATATTTTTTCCATTGATTTTTAGAGAGAGTAGAAGGGAGAGGGAGAGTCAGAGCTCCTACACGCCTCCTGACCTGAGCTGGGAGCCTGCAACTGAGGTACTTACCCTTGACCAGAATTGAACCCAGGCCCCTTCAGTCCGTAGGCCCACACTCTACCCACTGAGCTGAACCAGCTAGAGCAAGAAAGATATATATATTTTTTAATGAATGAAAGGAAAAATGTGTATCCGTTATAGTTGATTAATACAGATTTTATTTCACAAATCTGGTAATAAATTCTTTAACATTTAGTAAAAGAAATGAATTGTAAAAGGCCTGTATGCTATGTATACCATTTAGAGAAATGCTTCTTTTGTTCCTGGATAAATGTGAACATAAGAAATTAAATTGGGGAAAGCACTTTATTATGCAACATTTTATATCATAATTATTATTGACTTATGTGTTTCTGTGATAACATCCCTTTGAGGGCAGTTATTCTAAATCTGCAGGTGTGCAATCTGTGAGTGCTTCAATCTGTGTCCGCTCTTACCATTCTTTCTCTAAGTGCATGAAGATTTCCAACATTGTTTTACTGATGAAATGTGTAATGCTATAAGAAAATTGTTAAAAAGCAAAGCCAGAGGCTGTGGGAGCAAATTAACCAAGACAACCAAGGAAATCACTATTGACTTTTTAAGTAATAAGTGAAGAGTTTCTGAAATAGGAAGTTATTTTTTGTGTCTCTTTTTTATGTAGTCATAAACACCTCTTCTTTAACACTTTTCTACTCATAACCCAGCCTTTACCACCATCCTTATCATCCCATCAGTGCAAAAAAAGAAAGAATTGCTGAGAATTGGATGTGGTTCTAGCTGGTATACATTGAGGAGAGAGAACATCCTCATATACTGTCCCAGGTATAATCTGTTCCCTACAGAAGATGTGATTGGTGGATTTTTACATTATTAAAGATTAGAATGTAGAATGTTCTCCAGTCTATTTTCACATATGAGACATCGGGAACATTAAAATTCTCCACGGAGAATATTAAGTGAAGGCAGAAATGAGAATCTGTATCCCTCTCCCCCTCATTTTTGGCAATCTTTTAAAACTATTTAAATCTTGAAAAAAAGTTATGCTTTGGATTTCATATCAATCACAATTAATTGAATTATGAATTAATATTGGAACCCGGTATGCATTGGTAAATATAAAATCCTGACTAAAGGTTTTGAAAAGATAAGTTAAAAGAGTACTTGATAAGGGTAGGCTGAGAGAGAATCTGTCTAATAATACAATACTTTCTTGATTTGTGAAAATCTGCTTACACCCACTGTTTTTGATTGAAGGGTTTTAAAAGTTGTTGTTGTTTTTTTTTTTTCTTAAAAAAAAAAACTGCAAGTGTTAAAAATGATTTTGATGTAACAATGCTGGGATTTCTACTTCTTGGATGTAGGATAATCCAATTTTTTTGCTAGTAGAGCTAGGTACAAGCCATACAGTTTCTATGCTGGTGTTGACACTTTGACTTAGGCTTTAATTTTCCAGTAGAAACCAATTCTCTTACTTCACATTTTTCTACCGTGTACCTCTTCATTCCTTCCACGATTGTTCCTTTCAATGACATTTCACAAATATTCAGGAATGCTGCATCTGTGCTAATCTGATTTTTTTTTAAAAAAATGCATCATCGATTAGATTAACTAAGGTTTGCTCAATGAATTCACCTTCTTTTGATATTCATCTCTCGACCACTCTAATTTTGCTTTATCTTTTGAACCAAGTGCTTCTTACATTTGTGGTAGGCACACAGTTGTTCTCAGCGAGAAGGAGATTTATGCTGCAGCAAAATGAAGTGGACCAGTCCTTTAGGGCACACGGAAAACAGCCCCTCTGTGGCCGCCCAGGACGATGGGTTCCGTCTCTACCATTTACCGTAGATTGCCACCATTTGCACTCTTGAACTTCTACTGTTTCAAATGCCACATTTTGTCAGCCTTTATGCTAACTTACTAATAACTAATAGGCATATTTTAAAAGAGGAATTTAAAAAGCTCAGAAATTCAGTGCGTACTATTTTGAGACTGCAGCTGCATTTTTACCTTATTTCTCAAAGGTGTTCAGGAGATGTGTATATATATATATATATATTTCCTGAGAAGGTATTAGCCTCATGTGATTTCACACCTTACTTTATTCCTAACCTTTTACTTCCACCAAAGCGTAGAGGAAAAAAGATAATCGAAGCACAGTTAAGAAAAAGAAGTCTGACTAATCTGAATTTATTTTCATAATCCATAAACATGGAGCATGCAGTATGTACTAATGTCAAATGTCCATCATGGCTTATTGTGGAAACCTCTTCAACCCACTCCACATCATTCTGCAAAGCTTACTGCCATCAGTTTTACATGCCTTCCCTTCTACCTGCCTTCTTTTTGACATCCCTTCATTTTTCCTTTCCTATAACAATACTTTATCCTTATTCTAGCTTTTTGCCCCAAGAATGAGGCTGTTAAAAATAAGTGTGCAGTCCCAAAACAAAAACTTTAAAATTCTGTCTTGGGGTAGTGTTAGACAATATTCTAAATATGTTCTAATGTTAACTTATTTAATGCTCAAGAATACTCTGAAAGAGCGCCATGGTATCCTCACTTTGCAGATGGAAAATCTAATAGGCAGAGAAATTAAGGGACCTGTCCAAGGTCACATAGCTAGTAAACGATAGAGTTAGGACTTGAACTCAAGTAAATAAAAGTTGAAGCCTAGGACCTAATCCCATTCTAAAACGTTACCTCCCTGTTGTGAAAGTCTACCAGGGGTGTGGACTTAATATAGTAAATGCATCTGCTGAAAGAAAAGGTGATATTACCTCAAGATAAAATAATTTATGTTATTAATCAATTCTATTAGATATGAATATATAAAAATTTACCCACAGAAACAACAGAATATTGAATAGTTAGGTAATGATGAAGGATTATTCACATGGTTTACATGGCTTCCCCTCCATGTAACCTTGATTATCAGAGCCAACATAATACAACATTTCATAATAACCTAGCTGCTAACTAACAGATGAAGACTGCATAGTTTAATTTAAAT
Organism: Myotis myotis; assembly: GCF_014108235.1. NCBI lineage: Eukaryota > Metazoa > Chordata > Mammalia > Chiroptera > Vespertilionidae > Myotis > Myotis myotis. Next base: position 204,305,612 of record NW_023416324.1, on the reverse strand, counting down.
GAAAGTTGTTTTTGAAATGCCTTAAGAATGGGAAGATTGGCATTTGACTATTTTCTAATGTAAAATGCTGCCCAACCAGGTGTTAGCAAGTCCTTGGAATCAGTCCTACTAAGTAAAATTTCCGAAAGGACACATATCTTGGTTGAGAATAACAAACATTCTTTAGATTTCAAAGCTGCAGGTGTTAAGATGGATATTCTGTCTGGGGTAACTGACCTGCATTTCCACCCAATGGCGGGAGACCCCATCTTTATAAAGGCGTCAGTAAGAAATTCTTAGCGTGTCTTCACACAGCCAGCTTGCACTTCTCTTGCACCTTCACAAGTATTTCTTGAAACATGTGCTGCAGAACAAGAAAAATATGATTTGGGCTGGACATTTTAAAATTCCATTATCCTGGTCAGAATACTGGGTCACATTAATCACCAAAAAACCCAATGCTGCTCTGCAAAATATTATGTAAATGTGTTGTTCCGGTTTCAAAGATCACTTTCATCATTCAAGTCAGGAAAGGTAATGCTCAGAAATATGCAAACTACAACCCAGGAATGGCATCATATTGAACCAACATGGAATCAGGATATTACATGAGAATTGGAAGGCTATAATATAATTTGAGGAACAGAATAATCATGCTATTGCCCTAATGGATGGAGTTCATTTATCTTCATTCCACTGTTACATCTAAATGTTATTTAGCACTTCTCTGACTAAACTTCTCTTGGCATCTTAACATGAAAATCTTGACTCTTTCTATTTTACACCGAGTCTTTCAGAAATAATCTAATTGATGTAAGTTAGTCATTATTATCTCTGGTGGCTTGAGGATTAGGGCTTTAAACCACTGGGAAACATACACATTGAGTGTCCTCTGGTCAGGTGCCCACCCATATGGCAGAAACCTGCTGGAGAAGGCAGGTATCAGAGCAGAACATCTCAGAGATGTTGCCTTCCTATACCACAAGCATAGGAACAACTACTATAATTCTAAAAGGTGTCATGTTTACCTTGTCTAACTCGGCGACTATAGTGAATAGAGTCTTAAGGTGGGTTGAACAGAATGAATTAATTGCACAGTACATTTCAGCATTGAGTTAGACTTATTCATGTTGCTTGCCTGCCTTAACTCTCTTGGCTTAAAAATTCAGCTCAAGGACAGATCACCATCTTCCTTTAGACACAGAGCGAAACTTTCTAATTATATAGAAGTGGGACTTGCTTAGCTCAATGCACTGGGCACTTGGGATGTTGACTTCCCATACTACAGCATTTTTTTCAGATGGGAAAACCCCCATAGAGAAGCCTATCAATTTGTATAAGCATTTCAACAAGAACTTCCCTTTCATAGTGTTCTAATATAGCACAAACCTTGGTAAACCCATGGGCCTTGGCCGTTCTTACCCCTGATAAATCGGCGTTGTGTATTCCTGTTTGTATGACCTTGCTTCATTTAAATGCTGGCATCGTTTTCTATATTACTTAACCCTTGACTCACACTTTTATGATTTCAATGGAATCTTTTAAACAGTTATTTCATAAATAGCCTTTTACTGATTAGACTTATCTCATGGCTTTCATTATTATTATTTTGGTCCCCGAGACTCTGATCATTTGATGCCAGGACAACATAACCTTGACCAGCTGTCAATTTGGAATGGTATGCTTTGTTGACGTTATTCATACATCAGTATTACCAGAAAAGATTGGGATAAACCAGATTTAAAGAAATAATACTCTATAGCTTATACATTTAATGTTTCTTTACTCTTGTTATCTTTTCCCTAACCACTAAGGCATTCCCGATTGATTGTGAATTTATCTGTGTTGTCTTTTGCAATCAGGTAGGACATAAGAGATATTGCTGCATTGCAAACAACCCCCAAATCTCACTGGATAACAACACAAAGTTTATTCTTTGCAGGTGCAACACTTCTGTTAGGTTTAGGAAGGCGTTTTTGCCTGTGTTATTCCGGGATCATTGTTGATAGAGGGTTAACTTTGATACATGCTTGCAAATCTTACAGAAAGGGAAAGAAAGGCATGGCAAGCTCCGAATGGCTGTTCACCATTTGACAGAAGCGCTATTCATCATTTTTGCTCATATTTCACCAGTCAAGCAGGATATATAGCCACGAGTGTGGCCGGAGAGAAGCGAAGTGCAATTATTCCCCCCGAGATGGGAAGTCAACATATAGAAACAAAAATGCAACCTTCAGAGGCAACCACAGGTCTACCCTTCTTGTCTCAAATGTTCCATTTTCTTTCTTTTATATTTGAAAAGCACAGTCTCTCCTACTCATTTCCCTCCATCTCTCAGGAGAAACCCCATTCAGTTATAGCCCCAGACTCATAACTGTCTTATGACAGTCTGCATTACGTCCTTATTTCTGGAAAATCAAAAAATAAAATTGTCAACTTATTTGTTCCCTGGTCATATACCCCTGACCACCTCCCACCCTCATACACACACAGTATATGCTGGCAGAAGAGCGTCATCGTAACTGTAATAAACACTCCCATTAAACATGAGGAACAGAGGATTTACACTGCAGACACTAGCCCACAACAATTCTAAAATCCCCCTGGGCAGGCACGTGGAGGATCCCCTTTCCAACACATCACTAGAAATATTAATAGTAAACATTACAACAGAGGTCAATGTTTGACTAGTGCAAAAATCAATAGCACGCAATAGGTTATAAGTCAAAGTAACCCAATTTTCTTGAATTTGTGTCTAAATTAGTTGATAAATTACATAAGTGAGCCGGCCTAGAGGATGTTTAATCCTCCGCTGAGCCTTCCGTTGCCCTTCTATTCAGAGAACGTACTTTCGCTAGACTATTTTTTTATAAATCTTGTTACTTGTTGTTTTGATCTTCAACCCCGGCTCTTGTTTCTTTTTGCCTAAATGGCAGCTTTGTTTTCTTCCTTGCTCTGTGGATCCCCAGGGGCTGCCTTCCCTCAGACAGGCCTTCCCCCCTGAGCCTGAACTTGAAGCTGTTTTCGCCTTTGCTCTTTTGTAGTGATTTCATAGATGTGCTGTTCGCTCACATTCTTGTTTACCTGAAGATTTTTATTATTCATCTCAGACTCTTACCGTGCAAGTCTCCACTGGCTGCCCTTTTTTTTGCAACTAAAAACTGCATTCTTTTATTGTCCTGCTCCAGTTTTGATGGATTCATCTTCTGAGTTTTGTTTGCTGAGTGTTTCCTGCCCCCCTAATGTCTGTTATGTTTCCTGACAAATGATGGTGGCTGATTTGCTGGAGATGGCATTCGGGGGGTGTGGAGAAATACAGCTAGAAAGGCTTGTCTCCATTTTCATTAGGCATCCTTGAATTGGAAAAATTAGCCTTGATCTCCTAGGAAATCTGAGACATTGACTGTTTAAAGCAGCCCTGAGAAGATTTAAGGCACTATTATTGCAGCACACAACCTCGAAAAGTGCAGAGGCCAAGTGTCTTGTCATTGGTGGAGGGATCTTTATGCTACCCTCTCCCCTCTATACACATACCTTTACTTTCATCTAAGCGGATCATAAGCTATAAAAATCTAACTAACTCTCCCAAATGCATTGTGTTCTGCAGCCAGGAAACTCACAGATACTTCTTGAATTGTTTTTTGGCTACAAAATAAAACAGCTTTAAAAGACTATTCACATATGAGGCCTCTGGCATCTGCCCGCCTCATCATGTTGGTCTGTTAGATAGGTCTAAATTACTACACAATTCCTTCGACACAATTGCTTCTGGGAATGCGGAATCCACTGTGGTTATTTGAAATCTGGACTTGAATTATTTGTCAGTATCTTTCTTCTTATTCTATAAATTCACGCAGAATTCACCAGGAGAAACCAGAGATAAAGAGGTGAAAGCAAGGCGCCAGTTGTCATTCATTTCCTTGCCTCCTTTGATAATTCATTTATGTACTTGAGTCTGGAATAGTTGTCTAAAAGCAGCAGCCAAGGTAGCATCTACTTATAGGTCCTTCCCCCTGCTCTTCGCTTGGCTCTCTTCCTCGTTCATTCTCATGAACAATGAGACAATTTCAAGGAAATTAAAAGCCGTTTCTGCTTGAGGAGATGTTGAAGGTACAGGCTTGTGGATTATTTCCCCGATCAGAATCATATGGAGAGGCCAATATTTTAGGAGTCCCAGGTTCATTCAGCCAAAGCCAGCAATTCCATTGAGACATGACTACGTTTTGTATGTGAATATTCTCCCTTTAGCTTCTGTCTGGTATGTTTAAAGCCCAAGTTGCATGAAAATAGAGGGTTATGAAGCTACCTCTATTAAATAGAAAGTCTAAAGTTTTTTTTAATTGTTCTTTAGGCACAGATTATTAATGCTGTAATGACACTAAAGAGTATTAAATGCAAATTCGCAAAGCTCTAAAGAGCTTTATTAAGATAAGCAACATTTTATTGAGTCAATTAAGTACCTATTTTAATGAAAATCTGGCTAAATGAATCTCAGTAGAAGCCACCACAGATGTCCTGTCATGTATTTTGAGGAATAAGCAACTGAATTTGGCAGAGTGGTAATAAAGAGAAACCTGTAAGGGAAAGGAGACAGTTGGAAGAGGTGAAGAATAAGGCTATAATCTAGACCTTAGAACAATTTATTCTATTTCATTTACTGAAATTACAACTGGGTATTATCGAAACCAATTACCTATCTTTTTGGTAATAAATGACATCTCCTTTTGTAAATAAAATGAATGACATTTCTTATCTTTTCTAGTTGAAGAAAAGTGTGTATATGTGTGTTTGTGTAAATTTGAAAGTCAAAAGGGAAAGGAAGAAAAGAAAGATGAAAAAGAAACAAAGCAGGAATTTAAAAAGAAGAAAAGCAGAAAGGAAATAAGGAAGGGAGTCAGGGAGGGAGTAGGGGAGGAAGGAAGGAAGGAAGGAAGGAAGGAAGGAAGGAAGGAAGGAAGGAAGGAAGGAAGAAGGAAACTTTTTATTCCCATGAAATTTAAATCATTTGTCAAACTGAAATTATGGTACAAAATTAAAATACAATAATTTTATATAATTTTGTAATTATTCAAATACATTGAATGTATAAGTCAGCTTTTCCTTGCCTATTTGAGATGAATAGGATGCTTTTGTTTTCAATAGCCTCTTCTCGTATGGTTCTCTATGGTTCCGTCTGTTAAAGCAGCAGTACATATCTACAATATCTCCCCTTGTAGCCACCAAAACCCATGCTCAAAAAAAAAAAATACATGAGTGGATAAAAATGATGTGGTCCATTTACACAGTGGAATCCTACCGTGCCTAAAAAACAACAAAAAAAATTTACCCCATATGACAGCATGGATAGATCTGGAGGACATTATGCTAAGTGAAATAAATCAGTCAGAGAAAGACAAGTACCATATGATTTCACTCATGTGGAATTTAATGAACAAACTGAACTAACTAACAAGCAAAATAGAGACAGACTTGTAGATAGAGAGCACACAGACATCTCTGGTGGGGGTATATGTAGGGGAAGTGTTGGGAGCTGTGGAGAGATGGGCAAAAAAAACACCAAAAAACAAAAAAGAAAAAGGATAACTCATGAACATGGGCAAAGTTATGGTGATTGTTGGGTTGGGGAGGTGGAAGAAGTCATAGAGAGATAAATGGTGATGCAAAAATTAAATAAATAAATAAATAAATAAATAAATAAATAAATATCTTTTATTTTAAATACAATAATATGATTTCCTGTCTCTCAGAATATTGAAGTTAGGAGATTTTTTTTCTGGCATTTTTATTTAATATCTGCCTAAACACCTAATTAATGCAGTTCCATACATTAGCCACATGTTTGGTTGAGTTAAATCAATCATTTAAGTTTCTGTAAATCATCAATATAGCTAAAGATTTCACACATAAATATAGCCATTTTTGTATTATTAGTTGCAAGATCACCATACTTGTCTCTCATTCTTATAGAGGTTCTTTAGTTTGGCTAGATGACACAGCATTACATGAGGGTATAAGCTCAAAAAGGAGTAGGTTCTATATCTTTCTGAGGATTCTTGTTTTTCATATCTACCTCAAGTGCATTTCTGAAAGCCCAGCAGAGAAATATTGAGGCAGAGTTTCCTAGTTTCTCTCATTTTAAGAGACATCGTGGAGAAGAAGAGCTAAGGTTTAGGGTCACACTAGCTCCCAGGTCTTTCACTGGTGACTACGCAGCCTTGGATTAGGCAACCTCGGATTACGTAGTTTTAGAATCATATTTATACTTACTAAATATTAATTATACATGTTTCTTTATTGACCCATTTCACCCAGAACGATTTTCATGTGTCCTTACAACCAAGAAAATAGATTAATATTAAGAAGACATCATTGGTTTATTGTTAATTGCTGCTTAGTTTTTACGTAAGTGTTATTATACTTGTGTTCACATTGCTGTTAAAGATACATATTCTAGGGAGTTTAGAAGGGAAGAGTTGAGGCTAATTATTCCTTTTAATTTTGTGCTTTTAACCTGGGCAGTTTCATTTGGAAGGAATACTTTATTGAGGTGATGGATGTATTTGTCAATGAATTTACATTCACAAGTTTCATATTAAGTCATGAACCCAAAGAGATGTGTTTGAGTCTAAATCCAAGAGACTATTTTTTTTTTCTATTGTTATTTGTCATGGTAGTGATATAAGCACTCAAGAGGGAAACATAGTTTGTGTTGCTCTTAAAGTAAATTCAGAAAAATCAGATTATAGCTGATGTAATTTAGATGTTTGGAGTGGGGGATTTTCTGATAGCAAAATCAAATATGTGTCACTCCTAAAATGGAAAGCTTCTCTGACGGGAATGGCCTGCATCAGAACATTACTTTTTCAATGTGGTGATGCTGACACCAACTTTTAATTTTTTTTCTGGAAGGTTTTTGATTGGAGATGACTCTGATTTTGTACGTGCCCTTAGCTGGGAGTGGGAGGTGGGGAAGGAGTCACCCTTCCTTCCTGTACCCACTACATTTAGCCTGGATTAATGTCTTCAACACTCTGATGTAATGCTTCAGATTCTACTCGTTAATAAATAATATGTGATGGACACCATAATAAGCACCTTGACACTTTATTTATCAGAACTCCACATGGTGAAGTAAGTATTAGAAAAGAATACCTGAGATTTTTATAGAAAATTTTATAGGAAAGAATACCTGAGATTTTATAGAAAAGAATACCTGAGATTTATATAATGCAAATACCTGAGATTTATATGATGTAAATAACACAGTTTACAGAGGTTAAAGCTGGCTAGATGAATCTAACTCTGTAGTTCATTTTCTGAATCACTTTGTCAGAAGGTCAAATTACAGTAGCCCCTGTGTGTCATTTACACTTTGTTATCTCTAGAACTTCTTTGTGGTTTGTTCTTAGTGTCTCCGGAGCATTAAGCTGGTGTCTAAATATTTGCTGAAATCAATTTGCAGCAGATAGAAATTCCTAAGCCTGTTACATCCGTATTTATACCAGTTGATTTTAATCCTGTCAATTTCTATTACAAAGGTTAGGGCGTTTCTTATCTCCATTCCAGGGAGTAAAGATTATGTAGCTTAAGCATGACTGTTTGTAGTGATTAACTACCCGCCTGGCACTTAGTTAAGGAGTTTCATCCCCTCCCTGACTTCAGGGAAAAATTCCTACCTGGGGAAACAACCTTTCTAGGAGAGGCATCCCCTCCCTGACTTCAGGGAAAAATTCCTACCTGGGGAAACAACCTTTCTAGGAGAGGCATCCCCTCCCTGACTTCAGGGAAAAATTCCTACCTGGGGAAACAACCTTTCTTGGAGAGGTGACCTTGGTTAAAACACACAGCGCTAAGGGGAGCAAACATATTAAGAACAGTATGCTATATACGCCAGGTCCCTTGAAACATATGCTGTGCAGATGTTTCTTTCCTGCAGCGACTGTGTCAAGCAGCAAGGATGGACCGGCTTCCGGCACTCCTTGAGAAAGAGTGAGAATTTACGTTTTAGATGTTGATTTCTCAAAGAAAAGGGATCACTGAAAGAGCAGCTGTTTTTTCAAACGCTGCACTCATGCCTTTCTTTTGAGCACTGGCCTCTCATTTCTTCACTCACCTTGAGCAGGTGGTAAAGACATAGTCATGAGACTGCAGAGATAATAACTCTGTTTCTGTTATTTTTTTTAATCCTCACCCAAGGATATTTTTCCATTTATTTTCAGAGAGAGTGGGAGAGGGAAAGACAGAGAGAAACATGGATGTGAGAGAAACACATCCATTGGTTGCCTCCTGCATGTGCCCCAGTCAGGGCCGGGCTCGGGGAGGAACCTGAAACCAAGGTACATGCCATTGACCTGAGTTGAACCCGGGACCCCTCAGCCTACAAAGGCACGCTCCAAACAGCCAGGGCTCTGTTAAATGTTAAGTAAAACTGTACGCCTTTTGCAAATATAAAATTATTTGGTCACTTTTGTGCAGAAGTCATCAAGCTGCTACAGTCTGCCTACTGCATATTTGGTTCAGATATTGATTTCCTTCCCTTTGAAATATGTCATGAAAACCACCTGCCATGACAGTCACAACTGGATAAGAGAATCAACCCATAAAATGGAATAATCATGAACCTCGATATATGATGTGTAGTTTCAAAGAAGTTTCTAACTTCTTGAATTTGATGTGAACAGCTTTATATTTTATCAATTTTTAAGAGTTATCTGAGGAAATGCCTTTAGCCCTATCCTATATACGTCCTCATTACCCATGGCCATTCCTCTAGAACTATATAAACTTTTTCACAAAGTTATCATGAAAAACCCTTATGCACTGCTTCTTTTGGAACCATATGTTCTCAGTACACTTATCTTTATCATTTTAAAGACAGAAAAAGATTACAATAAAATTTTAAATATATCCATAGCCCATTTTAGATAATCTCCCTCGTCACCGTTTTTAGGATTTGTTTCAGTAACTGGCTCTCCCTCCAAATCACCACACAGCTATTTCCAACCTTCTGAATTCTCCTTAAGTTTCAAATATTTTCTTCTCCAACTTTATTTATACCGAGTTCAATTCCGGTCAAGGGCACATGCCCGGGTTTCAGGCTCAATCCCCAGGGGCATACAGGAGGCAGACAATCAATGATTCTCATCATTGATGTTTTTATCTCTCTCTTCTTCTCCCTTCTTCTCTGAAATCATTAAAAAGATATTTTTTTAAAAAATGTTGATTTGACATAGGGTGGTGGGTACATAATGTGATATGCAGATGATGTATCATATACTTGTACATTTGAAACCTGCATAATTTTATTAAACAATGTCACCCCAATAAATTTAATTAAAATTAAATAAATAAAATGCAGCAAGGAAAAATGTAATAAATAAATTAAGAAACTAATTCCCTGACATGTCAGGTTCTTTGTCTAAGTCCTTCCCCTCACTGACAGAGCTAGAATTTTCAAGTTAAAAAAGACCATTCTCACTGTTTCTACTTCCTCATTTCCCAGTCAGAAGTCAGATTCTGCCTGATTCCAGTAAAAGGTGGCTTTACAATTTAAAATAAGTTTAGTTCATATATAAATTCTAAAAGAAATAAGAAAATATGTATATTGAATCACAAAGTTAAAAAGCTTTGGAAATTCATCAGTATAAACCTACTGACCACAAAGTCAATAGGCAATAGATAACTGTTTCTTGAAAGCTTGTAGAAAAACTGAAAAGAGAAAATCGTATAAAATGTTTACATATAAATTTCAGGAAAGTGAAGAATAGTTGGTAAACAAGTTAGGAATCATGTGACTATGTGGAGCAAAACAGATCCAATTCTAAAAGGACAGAAATGAAAATAAGGCAAAATATGGACAGGAAATAAAATGCAAGTCACTGCTAGTTTTACAGAATCACAAACCGATTACATTATTCATTATCCTCTCACTGCTCAAATTTTAAAAATCATTAAATGTTCTTGCAGGAAGACATGTGTTTTGGAATACTGATGAGCTTGAATATTATTTTAGGAGTTGGCAGTAGGATGGAGAAAAAGCTCAAATGATCTGTACATGAGGAAGGAACAGAGCAGGAGAGATTTTGGAATCCATGGATGACACGGGAGTTGCAACAACAGGTCATAGACGTAGAATGCTGCCTTATTGGTCACGCTGTGGAGGCAATTTTATTTCCAGTTACCAAAAGTAATATTTATTCTTTTTGGAATTCTTAGTCATTACATTTTCAGCAATTTTCCAGTGGGGCCTCAGAGACCTTCCTGTGCCTATAAAGCTCTTCTAAATTTCAGCCTAAGCCACAAGGAAGGGACTGATTTATTTTGCCAATAAAACTGACAGAGTGCCTTACCATGCCAGATCTGATGTTGTATCTAGGGATATATACTGGTGAAAAAGTATAGAGGTACTGCTCCTTTTTCATAGAACTTTCAGACTAGTAGCAGAGGTATATATTACTCAAAGAGTTATAGAAACATTTAAAATTATACCCGTGGTAAGTTCTACACAGGAAAAGTATATGGTACATTGCGATCTACTAACAGAATAGGGGAATCTGAGTTCTTCTGGGAATGGGTGACAGATGGTGAGATATTTGAGTTGAATTCAGAAAGACCAGTATGAGTCAGGGTCCAATGAGGAAACAAAAACTAAAGAACTGTCAACAATCACAGGGGTTTAGAGTGATGAGATATTGGATAGGAAGAAGTAAAAATAACTCCAAATACATAGGAATATATGATACTAGAGGCCCAGTTCATGAAATCCATGCACCGGTAGGGTTCCTAGGCCTGGCCAATGATCAGGGCCAATCTGTGGGGTGACTGTTGGAGTGATCAGGGGGCCCCCGTTGGCACTTGCCTTGGCTGGCCTGGGGCCTGTGGGCTGGGGGAAGCTCCTGCATTGAGCATCTTCCCCCTGGTGGTCAGTGCGTGTCATAGTGACCAGTCATTCCACTGTTTAATCAATTTGCATATTAGGCTTTTATTATATAGGATAATGTACAGCCACTACCCTTAGGATAGAACCCAAGTAAGAACCTTACCACTCTACCAATATCGAGAGCCAAACCTTGCTAGAAAGTGTACAACTCTAGCAGGATGGCAGAGAAGTAGTTGAGGAGCTGTTTATGAAAGGTGCCTCACTGGAGGCACTCCTATACTGCCCCTGGGCTGCTGACCTCTGTGCATTATGGGAGCCAAGTGGGGAGAAATTGCATTTCCTGGAGGTACCTGGTACTCAGGAAGCCATCCCACTGAAGGAGCTGGGCACTGGGAATGTGTTGGATACCTCAGGAACCTGCTAAGAGGAGTCCCTTGCACCAGCAATGAAAGCTCTTTCTTTCTGAAAATCTCTTCACCAGCATTATGCCAGCTGGCTTAGGAAAAATATTCAGTGATCTCAGCTCTATTCCCAGAGCAGGCACAGGAGAAACCATTTGAACCTGAGAGACAGCAAATTGATAACTGGCCAGAGAAGTGATAGTGCAGAGGCTCTGGGCAGGTAAACACGATCCACTGGAGGAAATCAATCCATGTCAGCAACATGCCATTTTTCTCTTTAATTCAAAGATGAATATAATTCAATCTTGCATACCTTGTAGAGGGAATTAACACACTGAAGTGCAAATGTGCACGACTCACACCTATTTTGAAGAATATTTATAATTATAGTCATAGGTTTGGCATCTTTCCCTACAATCTTGATGGAGTTGCCACTAAAAGCCTTGGAAGTACTCTTAGCGTGACACAGGGCCAGCGATGTTACTGCAGTCAAAGACTGAAGAATACTTTCATAGACTTCAACTTGGACCTGGAACTGGGGTCCAACCAATACTTTTAAGTGGCCACCATTGGCAGAGCAATTGATTAGGGCAAGAAGTATCTTTACTTCATTTTATGTTTCAGAAAGTAAATTTGAGTATCCTGTTCAACATAAAAGGGATAATTTAGCCCCAAATATCGGCTTATAATAGCTTTAGGAAAGACGTAGTCCTTATAATGACATTAAAAAGGGGCATTTTGTACCCTTGATTTCATGATCTTCAGAAAATGTCATTTGCCAATGTCATTTGACTGCGAAGACTATGATTAGTACCCCAAAACACCATCAGCATTCAATAGATCTAACATTTTTTTTTCCTGAGGTATATCTTCACACACATGCATTGATAGTGATGGCAAAATTCTGTTAAAAGTAAGGATGAGCCTTCATGCAAATCATTAATTTTCTAAAGCTGTGTTCAGTGCAGCTCTTCTTAATCATAGACTTTTTTCCTAAACCTTGTTATTTTCTAGATTTCCAATAACCTGACGGAATGATGCCAATAGAACAAAAAAACACCATTTTGGACAGCATTCAGAATACACTTTCAATAGATTTTATGTCATAGATGAGAGACATATGAAGATGCTAATCCTTGTATGTGAGATATTTTAGGGAGATCAAAAAGGGAGGGTAGAATTTTCTGTGCCTCAGTAACTAATTTTTAATTTTATTTTATGTTTTTATTGATTTTAGAGAGAGAGGAAGGGAAAAGGATAGAGAGATAGAAACAACTATCTATTGGCTGCCTCCAGCACACCCCCTACTGGGGATCCGGCCTGTCACCCAGGTATGTGCCCTGACTGGGAATTGATCCTGTGACCTCTTAGTTCATGGGTTGATGCTCAACCACTGAGCTACATCGGCCAGGCTTAGTAACTAATTTTAATGCCAACTACTGTTCCTACCACAGCAGTGTAGTATGCTGCCCATTTAATCAACTTAAAGTTGATCTTTTCCTTTCCTGTTTTGATGAAAGGTAAACTCATAATTAAGAGGAAATAGAGAACTATCTATAATAATAAGAGCATAATATGCTAATTAGACTGGACATCCTTCCAGACAACCTTCCGGATGACCTTCCAGATGAAGCAGAGGTAGCTGCGGCAGCGGGCGGGGTCTGTGGCAGCCACCGCAGCGGTGTGGGCTGAGCCCCTTGCACAAATTTCGTGCATCGGGCCTCTTGTTTTTAAGAATGGCAGTAAACTGCTCCCTGAAAATCCAGTTTAATCTAGATGATGTATTAATTTTTTAAAACTTTAAATAGCAGATCATTCTAAGTAACTGCTTTCTGTTCAAATTTATGATAAATTACTCCAGGCGTATTTTTATTTGTGTGATTGTCTTATCAACTGTCTCAAATGTTTCTATAAGGACACTCCATTAAGAGCATCTATATCCAGAAATTATGAGCAGCTTTTCTATATCAGTATCAGTATATCTTGTGTAGGGTAGTGTGTAAATAACATCATTCATTCATTTGTTAAATATATATTCACCGGGTGATAATTTTGCCTGATTCTGATTTACAACAGAAATCCCAACACACAGCATCACGGAGCCTCTAATCTAATGGACAGTTTTTATTGCTTAGTCTTTAATAGATTGTGGAGAAGATAAATGCAAGATAACTGATATTGGAAAATAATCCTTAGAAAGGATATAATTGTGGTTAGATTTTTGGCTAAGTTAAGTGGTCAAAACCTGAGAATTAAGAGTAATGTATTATAGAATGTCATAATGTAGAATATTATGCATTTATGGAATGTGGGAAAGGTAATAAATGACAGAGTCAGGACATAAAAGTAACTTGACAAGCTAGAGAAATAAGCCTCAATTTATATGATGACATTGAGCTCAGTGTAATGCAAGGCCCTCAGATCAAAAACAAGAAAATACATGAGCATTTAACAGAATAACTACATATAGACAGAGGAAGAGCAGCGATATTGGTTAAATGATTCTTGACAGTTGTTGACTGTAAATTCAATGCCAGACAACCATGAATTATGTTATTAATGTGATTTGTCATAAGTCATGCTGCCAAGAAGTCATCTTGATCTTGGTTACAATGATAGACATGTAGAATTAAGACTGTGATAAGAACACAGAACAAGGTAAGTGATGCATTCTGCCTGTTGTTGGGTTAGGCCTGAGTTTGTTGAGTACCCAACACCATACTTTGATATTGACAAAGTGGAGGATGCTCAGAACCAGAGACAGAACTGAGACAGGAACTGACATGACAGGTGAAGCCTCCTTAAAGGAATAGTGGATATTGAATCTGTAGAAGAGAAGGCTCAAGGGGAATTTGAGAGCTCCTCTTAAACAGACCAAGAGCTTTCATGTGTAAGAGTCTTTTGATTTGGTCCTTGTGACCCCAAAGTTTCCAACTGACTCTGTTTGAGGTTGTTTTAGACATCAGATCTTGGGGTCCTAGGCTGTCACTATAACAGAAAGGCCTGTATAGGGGCCTGGACCAGTCCTGGGAATGTCATCTTTGCTGTCGTTTTCTTTGCCACCACGCAGTGTGGTTGAGTGGGCTCTTCCTGTATTGCTACAGTGTGCCCCAGAGACCTAAGAGAGGGGCTCCCACTACCAACAGCTTTCAATTGATCTGCTGGGATCCTGGTCACTTCTCAAAGGTGTGGTATAGTTTGCATCTTCTTTTCACAGCAACCCTCCTTCAGGGAGGCAGGTCCTTGGTCCCCATCACTCCCAGCAAATTCACCTTTCATCCAGCATGCATGTCTCAGGAATTTCCCTTCCTAACACTTGGCATCAGAGTCTTCCATTAGCCTTAAGGAGCCTGTCTACCTATGGAATTAGGTAGCAAAATTAGGTAGCCTGATTTGCCTCAGTGGGCTTAAAAATTCATTAATCATTTATTACGTCTCTGGAGGTGGAGACAGGGTCAGGGGCTAATGCATTCATACCACTGTTTTGTGTTTTTTAAAAAACAAAACAATATTGAATCCCATTCTTTATTTCCTTGTGTGTTGACAAAAATTCTCTTTTTGATCTAACCAGTCAAGCACCACTGAGACCTGTTCTGGACAAGGCCTCAACCGTGGCCTATAAAGATTGGAACAAACACCAACACAGTCCTCACAGTTCACAGCTGCATCCCAGTGGTGATTCGGGCTCTGCTTAAAGTGTTTGCCTGAGAAAACTCAAGGCTGCCCAAATCACTTCCTATTTGTTCCTGAGACCACCCAAAGAGAGGGCCCCTGTCTCCCAGACTCTGGGATGTAGGAGCTTCACTTGGATAAGCACCAGCAAACCCAGTGCATTGCACATAAATCAACTCCTGCTTTCCAACTTCCTGTACATTTGTCACTTCCCTGACTCTGCTCAAGTCTCAGACATTCCCACTTCCTACCCCCTCATTTTCCTTATAAAACAACCAATCACTTTGGTACAGATTGAGGTTGCTTTCAGTTCACACTATTGCAATAGTCCAGGGGTGAGTAAAAGTAGGTTAATTATAATAATAAATAATACAATAACTAATGATAATAAAAGAATAAAGTCTGTTTTGGGTACTCACAACTGTAAGCCTACTTTTGCCTACCCTGATGGTTGTTTGTTTGTTTGGTTGGTTTTTGGTGATTTAAAATCTGCCCTTACCACTTTAACTAGTGCCTGGCTTTGTTTATCTTTGACAGTTTATGCACAGTGAACATGATACCTGGGGATTGAAGCCACAACCTAGCTAAGTGTCCCGACTGGGACTCGACCCCATGACCTCCCTGTGCACACTAGCCAGGGGCCTTATAGGGCCATTTAGGGGATAGGTAAATGCACCACCTAGAGCAGTGATGGCGAACCTTTTGAGCTCAGCATGTCAGCATTTTGAAAAACCCTAACTTAACTCTGATGCCATGACACATATAGAAATTTTTTGATATTTGCAACCATAGTAAAACAAAGACTTATATTTTTGATATTTATTTTATATATTTAAATGCCATTTAACAAAGAAAAATCAACGGAAAAAATGAGTGTCATAGGTTCGCCATCACTGACCGAGAGTCTGGTTTGGTGCTGAGATTAAGTACAGATAGACACCATGTTATCCTTTGCGTTTATGTGTTTCTAATATTCCATATTCCAGTACAGCTGGGTAAAAATATTTCATTTTCTTATTATGTTTACAAGATTTAAAAGGAAGAATTCTTTTCTACATCCAGAGTGGTATAAAAAGAGCAGTGCTATTTCTCCCACTGATTGCAATGATTTTTTTTTTTGTAAATACTTGTTAAAAATATAGACACATTTCCTCTAGTTGGAAGCTCTTGAATACTTTAATTGGTTAATACATTTAATGCACATAACATAACAAGAGCAATAAGGGGATTCGTTACAAATAAAATTTGGAATCATTAATGCCAAAATTGATAGGAAGACCATCATAGCAAAAGATATAACCACAGCAGCAACAGAAATTTTACTTCAATATATATATTTTTTTCAATCTAAAATAGTGGCTATTTTATGTTTAAGTTATAGGATATATAATTCCTATGCAGTTTAATATATTTTACCAAACAATACATAAAAGATAATTTTAGGTTCTCAAGAAGAGTGGCGGGAATGGGTGACATGCACAGAAATAACTTCAGTGGCCAAAATATATAAGTGCAGCCCAGGTAAGAATGGGCTACCTCATTTAGTCATCTTAGCCAGTAGTTGTTTTGTTTGATTTTGGAACCCTGTGGACTAATCATTGGCTGCAAAAACTGTAGAAAGAATATGTGTAAACTGAGGCAGTTAGCCTATTTTTATCCTTGTTCTTTTTCTGATAAATTAACTCTCAGGCTTGTGGTACTAAAGATAGTGGTATTTTGCTACCTCAAACTTATGACAATAAAGACATTTAGAAAATCAAGTCTAATATCTGTGTCATGATATGAGTTTGAACCTTATATGTAAAGTCTGTTCTTAAAAGATCAAATAAATAGAGGTACTTAATGTAGTCCTACAATTAGAATTGAAAGTTAAAAAGATTTTAAAAATGCCTTGAGGGGAGGTAAGTGAACCAAAGCTAAATGATGACCACTTATGGGAAAAACAAACAAATAAGCTTTTGTGTGTGTGTTGGCTGTTGCCATTTTTTTGACACTCTAAGGGAAAAGATGCCAGTGCCTCTGACTAGTCAGGTATTGCATGTTGTAAGACTTCGTGCGGCACATCGGTTGAGAATCACTGCCCCGAAGTGATCTTTTGACCAGTTTTTAACAGCCATCCTCTCTGTCAGGTGAGCCGTGACTATGCTACGACTCACAGGCTATTTCTGAACACAGTGCAGTCTCATGCAGGCCATTTTCCCACCATGGCTTCTGCTCATTTTGCCTGCTAAGAGCCAGGGATATGTGTAGGCTGTCAGATTTCAGCATTGTACCCTTGATGAAATGAGTGAAGACATAACTTATGAAACCAACTGGAGTTTCATTTGGCCATTTGGTGAGATGAGTTGGACCAGAGTTTCCTTTTAGTACTGAAATCAGAGTCGCAATAATTAAAAATATATAAACCATGATTATCAAATTCATCTACTTTTTCTCAGACTACAACTGAGACTACGACTGTACATGGAAAAACTAACAAAATAGGGGTATGCAGCGCATGAATGAGTGCATTTGGGGAATAACATGCAGAGACCTCTCCTCCAATAAAATATTTAGCAATAGGGCTTGCAATGAAGTTCTAGACAAATAGGCTGAATGTCTAAGGGCAATTAATATTATTGTTGCAGCATCTACACTGCCAGAAAGCCAATTTTAGAAAGTTCTCCTGAAACAAATGCTCATTCTATTATTGCTGTAAATCTTTATAATTATAGTTGCGTGGCGTCCTTATTATCATTTGGTCATGTTAAATAGTCATTGCGGTTTTGTAAAAACTTGAAATGGCTAAAACAATTGCGGTAACTTGAAAGGCCATTGATACTCGCAGGACGACATTTTACCCAGTAGAAAAAGGCTTTGAATCGTTAATTTTGTACAAAGCACAAATCTGGCCAGGGATACAAAAAAAGAGGCCTGAATTATTTAAGCTAATGTTTTAATAGGAAAACAGTACCACGCACCAAAGCTGACTTCACCGCAGGACTTCCATCTGTCCGAATAGTAAACAGTCACCACCTGGCTTCTGTGTAAGATCATTGCTCCCACCATCCATGTCACAATTTCCATTTCAAAACCCATTTTCAGCCGCCTCTTTCTCTAGCTGCAAAATAATAAATCCCCTGTTATCACGGTCAGAATAAATCCCCCATCTATGTGATAATGATTGGAGAAAATACGCCAAGAAACAGTCATCCTAGACTGGTTAGCTCGCTACTGCATTGTTTCTATGGGATGCAAAAGAGACCAGGGCCTTCTAAAATAGAGAATAGCAACATGGACTTTGTGTTCACATATCAGGCACGTTTGCATCAATTCTTCTGCTGCTACGGCAACTCATCTTCTACAGTTGCTACTGTGATATTGCTAACATGTGCTGAGAAAAACCACTTATTCCATCCCAGGGGTCTTTCTTCCCTGTTCTATAGAACCAGAGCATACCCAGGTAGGTGTGTGAATAAGGGCTCACTTCACTGTGTCCCTTCCCTAGAAACTGCATTCAAGGATAAACTCATTTCTGATCTCCATAGAGTTTGTGGGATGAGAGAGGCCATGCACATTAACACCCAAGAGCTGCTGCAGGTAAAGGCATCTCCATGGGTCTCACCTGCACTCTAGCCAGACAGATGGCCAAGCTGACTCACCTGAGCTTCCTATCCTGCTTCCTTCCCCTATCACTACAGCCACCCTCTCCTGCTGGCCACCAATTAGCTCTGCCACCCCCAAAGCTACCTACCTTTCTTCTCTGGGAACGATTACTGAGTCTCCAAAGTATGCTGACCACCTGCTGCTGCCTGAGGAAGAAAGCTGATCTGGCGGTGCCAAGCCACCTCGCTGAGTCACAGTGTCATAGGTTCCCTTTTCCATGGTTTACATGCCTCCCTCAGTATCCTGCACCTCAGGTGGAGATTGAGGACACATATCTGTTATTGATTTTAATTCTTCTCACAGGATTCAGACATACAAGATTCTCTCTTAAGGCGCCTGTCCCCACCTCTCTCTGTCTCTACCTATATATTTGTGAACATCCAGGGTAGTACCTCCATAAACCAAACAAAAAAAACATATATATATATATATATATATATATGCTGATATTAATTAATATTGATGAATATTCATTTATAATAAAAACTTTCAGAATACACAAGGGAAAGAATGTATATATTTAATAAACATGAACAGGTCAAAGACACGTGTGGTTATCTGTCATGTAATGCATTTTAACAATTAGGGTTTTCTTTTAAATAGGAGGAAATATTATTTTAAGATAAGTTTTCAATGAGTTAATCTAAGATTTACTGTTCATTTTAGCTCTTTTAAAAATGGGTTAGTTCACCGTGGGCTAGAACTGGTGGGATTTATATTTTGCATTGCCTCTTCATTCCTCAAGCAATGGAGGAAATTCCAGTTGTCAGATCACAAAAAGCAGGTTTCATGCATAACATACTGATTGTCCTTTTTGTTTTAACTCCAGGAAGTGCATTTTTTTAAAAAAAAGTAGTTTGATTTTTTTGAAATGGTCCTAAAGACTCAAAACAATTAAAATCATCAACTCTATCAGACCTGTGGTAATATCAGGTTTCCCTCTTCCTGTGAGCAGGTTGGCTCTACTGAGAAAGCTTCAACAATTCGGTAGCATGACAAGCTTTGGGAAAACAAAATCTATAATGACAAATGGAGTAATAAATAAGCAAAGGCAAGTGATTATAATAGATTCATAAAAGTAAAAATTGAAAGGAAGGAAATAAAAAATATTGATTAAGCATGACTTCTAAAACAAAATATTACTCTAGTGGTTTTCTTGAATATTTTATAATGCAATTAGCCATATGTATTGGAAGTTAATGTTCTACCAGTTCACTTGGACATGCATAATTAATATGATTTTATAGAAAAGTTAAAAAATTACTAGATTTTAAGAAAAAAGATAACCATTTATGTAGTTGTTTTTCAGTTTATTTATATTTTATGTGTTACTAGACTTCATTATCAGAAAATAACATACCCCTCTTCATAGCAGCTGCAATCCATTAGCCTAATGGATTGAAATGACAGATTGTCTTAGAAATTGTCTATTGTGTGGCAAAATCATATGTGAACCCTAGAGTGAAAAGTATTGACATTATTATATATGAGAAACACAATGTGTTCAGGAGGATGTTCATAAAAAGATTAGATATTTGAGTAACCCACCAGAAAGTAATATGACTTTGAGACCAAAATAGAACCTACTATCTGTCACTCATTGTTCAACAGTGTTAGATGTAAAATAATGCTAATTGATTTATCTTCTTATCCTATCAAACACTATGCATAGGCTCTATGCATATATTTTATTATTACTCATTACAGTACCTTGCACAATTGCTTTTATTCACCCATTCAGAAACAACAGCTATAGTATCACCCACAAAACATTCGATGCCTGCTCTGTACTCAGTATTAGAAAAGTACATTGCTCGTGGCCAGAGCCTACACAAACCAAAGAAATAATCTTAGGTTTACAGGGTCATAACTAACTAGGAAATATTCTTTCCTCTTGTTCATATTCTCATACTTTCTTAGCCACCTTGCCTCACTTTTATCACATGACATTAAGAAAATCTCTGGGTTGGGGGGGTTCTCTGATCAAAATTGGGTCCACAGGCAACAGCCCCTGAAGCCTGGGCTTTGGCCTTCCTGAGTATAGTCTTGCAACAAAGGGGAAAGTGAGGAGGGACATCTTCAGGTTTAGGTGTTTCCAGTATTGACACAGGGAACATCTGTGCAGTGAGGTAAGCCACCTGTTGACAAGAGGAAGAAATGAAACAAGAACGCTTACAGGAGGGCTTGTGTGGGTCACATTTCCTAGAGGAAAGAAACAGTCATTGCCACTATTACAGAGGATTTGAGGCACCTGGACTCACCTCTTCAACTCTATACAGATACAGTCCCAAAAACTGGTTTGTAGCTGAATTCACAATATTGTCTATTAGACACACGTTGAACCCTCTAAATTGTCAACTTTATACAATTTAGTTACTCACCAATGAATGGCTTCCTAACCTATAAACAAATCTAAGTCACTGTTCTGGACTGAATGATTGTGCCCTTACAAAATTTATATGCTGAAGCCCTAACTCCCCATGTGATGAGAATATTGGGAGGTGGGACCTATGGGTGATTAAATTTGGATGAGATTATGAGTGTAGAACCCCATGATGGGATTAGTATCCTTTTATATGAGATTGTGGCTCTCAGTTCTCATTGCTCTGGGAGGATACAGCGAGAAGATGGTCATCTATAAGTCAGGAAGAGGACCTTCAGAAGTGTGAGAAATAAATGTCTGTTGTGTAAAGAATTTTGTTATAGCAAGTAGCCTGAGCTAACTAATATAATTATTTATTTTTAGGAACTAAAACAAATATTGAAAAATGTTTTGCTATCAGATATAATATTAACATGATCAAACTTTGGAGAGGGGGAATTATCATATTCTTAAATATAAATCCTGAAAAGGGGAAAGAAAATAAGAAAGGATTTTTAATAAATTAGACATAAATGTTACCAGAAAATTATAGTTAACATTTAAAATGGTAATAATGAAAGGATAATAGCTTTTAAATATGGACCTTTCTTATCTAAGTGTCTTAGAAAAGGAAAAAATGAATAATAATATAGTACTGTCTGATGTTCTTTTTAGGAGAAAGCCAGTCATTTAGAAATTAATTACTTCTACTAGGTCACAAGGACACTTCTCTTTTTCTCTTTCTTTCTGTATCTCTCTCTTTTTCTCTTTCTTTCTGTATCTCTCTCACACACAAACAACCCATTTATTTACTTTTATTTAGTCAAACAACATTACCTATTCTCTGATCATGTGATTTTAACTTAGTTTGGAAGACAAAATATCTATCAATTAATTCATTCAACAGAACTTTATCCAATGTCATTATTGTATCTATTATATATTCACATACTAGTCCAATATGAAAAATAATCATGGCAGTAAATTACAGCATAAGTTCCCAAGGAGAATAGAAGAATTATAGATGGACTTGAGATCAGCATTACTGGGACATATAGAATGGGACAAGTAGAACTGAGACATATTAGATTTATGTAGGGATAGAAAAAAGGAAAGCCAGTTCAACTAGGTGCTAGTGTGCATTTCAGGCAGCAGGAATCTCTCTATATAAAAGCCTAAGTGACTGTTATGACCAGTTGTTCAGACGACCAGTCAACCAGTGCTATGATGCGCACTGACCACAAGGGGGCAGATGCTCAGCACAGGAGCTGCCTCCTGGTGCTCAGTGAGCTCCCACAACCAGCCTCCCATGGCCAGCCAACCTCCCACAGTCTCTCCCCCTGGACGGCCTGCCCCAATTGGCCTTGATCAGTTCTGATCACTGGCCAGACAGAGGGATCCCACCCCTGCATGAATTTGTGCACTGGATCTCTACTAGTAAATACTAGTAATGAGTCCTAAAACAGGAAGGGGTGCTTGGGAATTCTTAGCAAGGGACAGGAACAGTTATAAAATTATGTATCATCCATACTTCACTTAGAAAATTATCTAATCAATATTAGTCTTCCTTTCTTAATACTAAAGAATCATAGAATACTTTTATTGTGGTCATTCTTGCTCTAATATAATGTATACAGTTATTTTCAAGAATTGTTTACTTGTTTTATTTCCAAAGATTAACCATTGATGTTATTATTAAGATATTGTCATTATGATGCTGCTGATGATAATGACAATATCATAATGGTATTTTTATTCTTACATCAACTCACGATTTTATAGTTCCCTACAAACTTAAGTGGGTTTTTTTTGTTTTATTTTTTGCTTCATTTGTATTCATTACACTTCTTACTTCTCGAAGCTTCCTTCCAAAATACTTTTCATTATTCATTAATTTCCTATAGCAAAGTTGTATTGGATAGATACCTTAGCTTTTTAAAATATTTAATATTAAAGTAGCAATTCCAAGGGTATTCACTCTCCAATTTTTCCCTCTCACTTTGAAACATTGCCCAATTTTCACCTCCTCTTCCTGTAATAACATCTTGTCTGAGTCTCAGAATTCTGAAGGAAAAGCTGGATGAGGGGCTAAAGCATTGAAAATGCTCTATCTGAGTGTCTCTGCTTAAGAAAAAAAGTTTTTCTAACAATATCCACATAGCCTTCCTCCAAAATTATCCCAATATTGGAGTACTTTAAATGCTAAAGTAATGGTTCCTGCTCTGGTATCCTGTTGTTAGTACCTATGAAATAAAACTGCTTACCATTGTTCATTTATAGAACAAATTCCAAGAGTATTGATTTCTAATTATTTCCCTTGAGCATCAGGAGAATTACATCTTATCTAACTGATACACATGAAGTGGGTATAATAAAATCATCACATAAATATTTCATAGCAGAGTTACAATTATGGTATTTGAGTCTAATGTATATATAATACATTTTTAAGAAATTTCATATAAAGTATACCTTGAATTTACTTACTCAGCAAAAATGAAAACATACAAGGTTTTTAAAAAGAAGAAAATTTTCTTTTCTCTAACACGTATGATGCATCAGTTCTTAAATTGCCTTTAGAAATAGAATATGGCCCAGAACTTTATTGTTCGCCATTAATTCCATGTTATTTGTGCAAAAAAAAATCATTTCAAAATTTAATTTGAAAAATTTCTAATATATTCATATTATTTATTCTGCATTTTGTATTATCAAAGTATCTTATAAACTGCTAGCGAATCAAAGAAACCTAATTGATTAAATGTTCACTCACATTTGAGTCTGATTAAGCAATAAGCATTTTGCATACACATAATTTTATGCTGCTTGGATTCACTTAAAACATCAGAGTGAATTTTATAAATTAATATTGACATTTCAATATTGTAGCATTTTGCTAACACATTATGTGATAACAACAAAAATAAGCAAATAAGTTTTTAAAAAGAAGGCAATTTAATTTCACAAATGAAATAGCTCAGTGTTTATTCACTGAGCATAATTGGAGAGATTACGCTTTGGAGGAAAGTGGAGAGGCTATGGAGAAAATCCTCATTTTTTATAACTCTCTATAAGCATTCTTCCTCATTCCTCTACTGAGACAGTATCTATAGTGGTTCATTCCTGAAATCAGATTCCCCGTGTGGACATAGTAAAACACAGTTGTTTCAACACCAACTATGTGTATGGGAGAAAAAATAACTTTTCTTCCTACCGTTCTAAGTTCTTCGGCTGGACTAAGAATCAAATTAACATGAGACAGATTAATATGAGAAAAATAACCACATTTAAGACTTATGTACTTATGGAGACATACTGGGCATTTCAGGCTTATATACCATCTTGAGCTAAGAAGACTGAATTGTGGTTTGGAACTTCAAACGGCAGGAAGATAATTTACATGGAGAGAAAAAAAGTAAATGTTTGTTACATAAGTGCTTGCTGGGCCATCTCTAACCATGGGACGCAGAGAGGACATTGATTGAAGGGGCCTTGCTAGTTTCCTCCCTGTCACACACTAGTTCACATTAAGCTATAGCTACCTATGATGACAGCTCCCTTTCAGGAGCAGGTCCTCCAACTAAATTCCTTTTAGGCAGTAAGAGAAATGTCTAAGGTTTTTAACCCGTCTTTTGTTTCTTGAAATTAACCAGCTTAAAATAATCAATATCCAAGCTGGCTCACCAGTGTGGTTCAGTGGTTGAGTGTTGACTTATGATCAAGAGGTCACCAGTTCGATTCCTAGTCAGAGCACATGCCCAGGTTGTGGGCTAGATTCCCAGTTGGGGGTAAGCGGGGGAGAGGCATGCAGGAAGCCACTGATTGGTGATGTTTCTCTCTCATGGATGTTTCTATCTATCCCTCTCCCTTCCTTTCTCTAAAAAATCAATGTCCCAAAGAGTCATGTTTGAGGTGGCAAATTCTGGTCCCGCTCAGAGGCAATTGCTAGGCAAAAAAGAAATAGCTGTCTTGCCCTCAAAGAGATAATTTTCGTATACAAGTATTTGCTCTTAATAGGGTAGTTTGCCTCAAGAAAACTATAGAGTTGCCTGAATTATGATTACTTTTGTCCTGTCCCTCTTCTCTTTTCTCAGCTGTGCCTTGGACATCCTTTGCTTTTTTATTGACTTCTGTCTGTAACTGGAATTCCTGTTCATCTGACATGATGTTCACAGCAAGAAGTGATGCAAGGACATCTGAACTTCCTTTTACAACTCTTTTCATTAACTAGACATTTGATTAGCACGAAGATTACAAATACATATACTGAATAATCATGACTAAAGGGGATTTTAGATATTATTTGACAGAAATATTGACTCAGTTCCACATCTTCACACACACCAAACCTAAACACTCTTCAGAAGGGTCCCTATCCTTGCTACCTGGATTCATTATTTGTCCTTTTACTCCTAATTTCTGAAAGTCTCATTCTTCAGTCATTCCAAGGCATATTTTTGAGCTTTTGAAAATGCATTCATTATCACAAGAATCGTTCTCACTTTATAATTCCTTCCTCCCTTCCTGCTACCTAGCCAATTCAAAGCTAAAAAAGCTCACATTAGTAAATTTTAGAGATATTACTCAGTCAACAATAAATCCAGGTAGGGCTGGTCAGCATTTCTATTCTTCCTGTGGTAATTTTTGGACCCTCCCAATGCATGTGCCCCACCCCCACCCCATACACACACACACACACACACACACACACACACACACACACACACACACACCCCTGCAAATTTTAAAGAAAAAAAATGTATTACTGTGAGTCACCGTGATAGAAGTAGTTTAATTTCATATTAAGAAAAATGTTTCTTTTAATATCACATCAAATTATCAGATCCTTTTGAGCTTCAGAAAATATTATGTCTGCCTCTTTTCTCCTATTTCCCCAAAATATCAAAGTTCACTCATCATGAATGAAAAATGTAAGCTTCTTAAGATGTCTCCCCAGACCATAGGATTTCTGACAAGCCATAGTTAGTTTCACAAAAGCTTTGAAATTAGCATTTATTTTTTTTTACTGTTGGACAGATCAAATTCTTGGGAAGACCAGCTCTCCTTACTGATCTCTAAAAGTGTAAAAGAGGCACAATATCTGTTTATTTACCTTTTTTTGAGAGTAAATTCCTTGGATAGGAAAATTAAGTTACAGAAGGACTGTTGGTGATACTTTTCACATACCTGTACTGCCATGGAAAACAAACTGACAAGAGAGACCTCTTACGCTGAATATAGTGTGGAATTGGTGGGATGTGGCAGAAAGAAGCAACGTGTTAAGGAATCATAATCATCTCTTACCAAGTTGACCTTAGATGCTAGGCATGCTGCTGGATAGCTCCAGTGGTTTGAACAAAGTTGTTCACAGTACAACCTTGGATTTAGCACAAGCTTAACCTCTCTAATAACCATCTGTATACTCTCACATTTGTATTTCTGGCTCCCAGGGGCCTTGGTTCAGAATTAATAAAAGCTATCATTGCATCATCAAAAGCAATTAAATAGCACATTCAAATACCAGTGTGAGAGAGGAACTGTTCAATCAAAAGGGTTATAACTAATGCCTAATTAGAAAGAAAATATTTGGTGTCATGCTCTATAATGCTGGTTTCCTTTCCTGGAGAGCTAATTACATCATTCATCCAAATCTGAACTTGATATTTGAATAGTTTATTTATATAAAGCTGAAAAACATTTTCTTTAAATCAAACAACAAAAAATGCGTACCTTTAAAATAATATTTTTGGCATTGGTGTAGCGGAGCCTATGGTTGCTTAATTAAATTTCCTCTTGGCCATCAAAAATTCAGTCATGGTCAATGTAACATTAAGTACAGTGAAAAAGTGGAAATTAGGAAGACAACTAATACTAGTATTTGCTAACCTAGAAGAACTTGACTATTCATTTGAAAAAGTAATCTGAATAAGTAAGTATTAATTGTTGATTTTGACAATATGTACAGAATAGTTAGCAAGTTATTTATTTATTTTGACAAAATTAATTCAATAAAGAATAAAACTTTTGCATGCCAGAAGGACTTCCTTTTGCTGTCTATCTCGGTCAAGTTTATATGGTCAGTGTCCTTCTCCTTATTATCTCTCCAGTTAGTGGACAGCTCAGTAAGGAAGACGGTGATGATTACTTGATCAGTGATTAGCAAATGTCACTTTTCAAAGTCTTTCCACACACTGCTGTTTATTTGCCTTTTGAAACAAAGAACGTTTTGCAAAATGTTTGAACTTGAAATATTTGTTAGATATATGTCTATTTCAGTAAATCTGTTATATTATTATTAAAGAAAATCAAATTTATTGAAATTGTTATTATTTTCAAAAATACAAGTACGGTAATATATGTTATACATATATTCATCAGTGATAATGGAGCTTAGTTTAGAAACAAATTCATGGTCCATTACAGTTTATAGCCTCTCTATGCTGTTTGCCAAAGCAATAAAAAAACTGTTTCATATAATCAATAAAGAGTAATAAGCATTTACATGGTTGGACAAACTGGGAGATGGTACATTATAATTTTGTTGATAGTTAAAGTGAGAAATTGTAAAAGATTGGTGAAATTAATTTCTCATAAAGGCTGTTTAGTTAATGAAATTTGCCTGTGTATCTGGCATTCTCTTACAAAATCAGAAATTTATCTCATTGGGTAGACAAAAGCATAGAAACTAAATGAATAGTAGTGGAAAATAAAATGTAAGTATAAAGAGGGAAAAAAACCTCATATAATCATTAAACTTTGGATTTGATACATTTTAATACAATTATAAGATGAAAACCACATCTAGCTAACAAAATTTACTTGGAAATTGGGTTATAAACTTGTAAAATCAACCTCATGAGTCTGTTTCTCACCTTTAACTTCTTATTGTGCAGCATAATTAAGGAAATCTATGTAAAATCAGTACCAAAATATCAAAATATTTTAAAAACATTATCAAAAATTATAAATACACTATTAAGAGTGATAAATTCTGAATTAGAAATAAGAATTTTTTCTCTATTTTGTTTTTTATTATCTTGTCAATATGTAACAAAGGTCACAATTAAGTAATATTGGAGATATTCCTACTCCATTTTTTAGCTGAACATTGCTCCTTTGTGTATTTGCCATAACTTAAAAACCAGTTTCATATTTATCAAAATTGTTATTTTGTCTTTTGCTGTCTAATAGTCATTGCTTAAATGAATAGACTTGTACATGAATCCTTTTGCATTTGGGTGATAGTATCCTAGAAATGAGATTGCCAGATCAAATGGAAAAAAAAAACATATGTAATTTTGCTAGATACCAAATTGTATAATAGGAATTGAACCATTTTCCCTTAGATTTCATAGTCCCATTTTGTAAATCAATATGCTTGTCTAAATGTCACACCTTAAGAACTTTATACATTTTTCTTGCTCTATGCTTTCTGTCTTCTTTTTTAAAACCAAATAGAACGACAACATGTATACTATTTTTTTAAAAACCAGAATATGAGAAAATTAATTCAGGCAGACACAAATATTTAACATAAACACATACAGTCTTTGCTTATTTAAAATTAGAACAGAGTTACAAATGCAAATGGTGGTCTTCAAGGCCCAATGTTTTGATATCAGAGCCATATGGCTGTTTCTTTTCTACAAGAAATATGGCAGCTATAAATGCAAGCAGCACAAAACATTGTTCTCCTTTATCCCATCTCAAATACTTCTGAGAATACATATGCAACTTTTGGGTGTGATCAGCACTTTGGAAATATTTTGCTATGCTACAAGTCTATACACTACATAGATAATTCAAGTAATTTTAAAGCTTTCGTTCTGAATGATGACTTTAGAAGCTTTGTACAATCACTTTGTTACTCATGTTACATCATTTAGAACAGTGTTTTTCTCCCTAATGTGTGATTGCTTCATGGGAAATTGCTATTTTATTTTGAGTTGATAACACGAATTCCTACTGCCAAGACATTCATTTCTCTTAGAGCCAGAGATCCTTACTGTTTTCTACCAACTAAAATATACAAAACAAATGGTGGTATTGTATATACATTGTCTATAGGGCAAATAGAGCTTTACCCAGAGTGGTCATAAAGTCTTAACATAGTGCTTTCAATAGATCGGGGTTGTTCTCCTTGGGGTCTAATATAATTCAAACTGTGCTGAGAACATGAAGGCATAATTTCTGTTTGGGGCTCTTTGTTCCCTTTCTCGATTATGAGGGCCTTTAACTTTCTCAGGCTGTATTTTATAGGCTGTCTTCCACGGAGAGTCCACGGTAGATATTCTACTTTATTATCAAAGAAGCTAATGCTAGAAATAGAAATCCCTCTTTTCCAATGTAACATTATTTCCATTTTAAAGACAAAAATAAAGTCTATCAGTTACTTCTTATTGATTTAAGTATTCATCATTGTTTGTCTACTAAACGCCAGCTGTTTTCAAATACTACTTCTATTTCACAAAAGATTGTATGATGGATAGTATTACACATTTTTCAGTAAAAAAATGAGACCTTAAAAAGTAAAATAACTGACTGTCACACCGCTACGTGTTGTGTGGATTACAAAGCTCTTCTACTGCTACTTTTCCCACTGAAGTTATCACTCTTGAACCATTTTACATTTAGTTCCATGGGAGATCGAAGGTTTTTTATGTATATGTGATTTTATTGTGACGATGCTATTTATAATTACACTCTAAGATTGTATTTATATAAAATAAGTACGTTTATCAACAGGAAATACATTTCTATACTTGCAGGCAAAAATATTAAGTTGTTCCTCTAAGGTACCCCTAGTAGTGTTAAAATTCATAACCAGTGGAATGAGATTGCTTGGGTTCAAATCCTAGTATGTCAGATATGGTTGTATAGCCTTGGGCAAGTCATTTAACATCTTTGTGCTTCAATTTCTACATCTATTAAATTTGTAAGTAACATTATGTAACTCATTGGGCTGTGAGAAAGACTAATATTCACACACCCATATATATATTAGAACAGTAACTAGCACAAAATTGTCTGCTTAATAAATGTTAGCTATTATAATAATTATTTCTAAAAGAAACAAACAAAATACTTTGTTAAATATTTTCACTATGGAGATTTTCCAGTCAATTGGCTGACAATTTGTTGCTTCTGCTCATATCTACAGAGAAAAGATAATTTTCTTTTCTATGGCTGATTCAAGATTTTATTCTATCTACTGGTCAGCCCTTAACAAAACTGTGAAGTAGGCAAAGATCAAACTTAGTTAATTCACTCTCCAATATTTTAACATTTTTTACCCACTTCAGTGTATTTTTACTTCCATCTTTCAGGGATCATTTTTTTTCAATCTTATCTGTTTTTTCCTATGTGTTCATATATTTATTCACAATAAAACTATTGAACTTAACATGGTATTTTTATAGTCATCTTTAAATTGAAACACTGTACTGCATAAAAGGCAATGATAACTATAAAAATATGAATATCAAACTGGAATTTTAGGAATTCTGGAGCAAAGTGTTTAGAGAGTTTGGCCTAGTATAGGCCAAACTTTTGCCTGTGTTGGTACTTAGAACTCTGTTCATTCTTGCTCTATACAAATAATAATATACTTAACATTGGAGTTTCACTTAGATACCTACTCCTTCAGTGTCTGTCCTCAACCTTCTCTCAACACCGTTCTCTACCACACCTATATACTTGTTCCCTTAGCATTTATCACAGTGGTAACCAGCAGCTTTTCTTAGTAAGTTTCTTCTTTCTCAGGGTTCATACTTACAATACAAAATTTGGGGGCAAAATTGATGACATAATTTATATATTTTTGGCATTACAAATTTCATACATCCATTTTTTTAAAATAAACTCTCACACACCATATACAGTTTTAAAAAATAAAGTCTTTACATTTTTGCTATAGAAATAAAATAATCAACGTATTATTTGACATGTAATTTAACATCCAGACTATAAACATGATAAAAATAATTTTTAAACTCTTGAAAAAAATAAATTGTACTAAAGCACTACACCATCAATACTAATAAAAGGGTAATATGCTAATTAGACTAGACACCTTCCGGATGACCTTCCTGACGTCCTTCTGGACAAAGCTGTGGCTGCGAGGGCCAAGGCAAGCCCTAGGAGGGCCCATCACAGAGCCCTGGCCGGGTGGGCAGGGCCTCCCTCAGCATAGCATTGATCATAGAGCCCTGGCTGGGTGGGCAGGGAGGGAAGGGCAGGCAGGGCCTCTCTGTGGGCGGTGATGAATGGCAGGTCCCAGGCCTGGTTGGCAAGGGCCTCCCTCTGCTCTGTGATTGATCCCAGAGCCCTGGAAAGGTGGGCAGGACCCCCCTGTGGGCAGGGATCAATGGCGGAGCACAGGTCGGGTGGGAAGGGCCTCCCTTCGCTCTGCAATTGATCATAGGCCAGGCCTAGGGACCGTACCCACTCACAAATTTTGTGTGCCAGGCCTCTAGCTATAATATAATTAAAAAAATAATTTCACAAAAGTTTTTCTTATTGTCAGGATTTTCCAAAGAACTAGACCATCGCAACAACTAACTTGAATACTTTGTGCTGAACATTTATACTGCTGAGAAAAATATTTTTAATAAGCCTTTTTAATATTATATTTTTTAAAAAGACATTTATTTTTTTCTGGTGCATATAATTAAATAGGCAATACTGAAAATAATCTGACTCCAGTAATAATGAAATGGAAATTGTATCCAGCTCATGTCATGATTGCAATCTAGTATTAGTGTGTTTGTAAACTCAATAAGTTTTCTGTTTCTACAACCAAAATGTATCATAATTCTGAATAGAAACTATAGGTAATTGTTCATCTTCATTGTCATAAAATCCCAAGTCTAATTTTTTTTTATGTTCCCTCATTATTCATGTTCACAAATGAAAATTTAATTACTGTTTTGGCATTTTTTGGCAGTCATCTGTTAGATTATTAATTATAAACCTTTTTCTAATTCTTAAGGAAGGTGTTTTAATGTTTTCTGCCTTTTCCACATTCTAGTATCTTTCATAGTCATGTCTTTGTTTTCCTCCTTGGTTTTATTTTATTTGCAAACAAACCCAGCAGTGAAGACTGTAATTCCAGGTTGGCTGACATTTCTGAATAAGACACACTGTTTGTAATCAGCTATAAATTTTAAGAAAAAAAAATAGAGAAACTCAACTTTACTTCAAATACCAGCTGCAATCTTGAGTTTACAATCTTCAGCCTTATTTGATGTTTGGTCCTTCACAATCACTAGGTGGTCCTTTAAGCTTTTGGTCATTGATCTTAAAAGTTTTTTTTTCAGGTGGAAATAGCTTTAAATATCACAAGATACATGATTTCTTTGATGAGTTATGTTTTGAGAGATTTCTCCACAAGGGCATATATCGCTTTGAGTCCTATACATATGGCAACAAATTGAGGCAGCTCACTTCTAAGCATTTGATAACTTGATTTTGTTAAGATGTATATTTATCAGAAATTTTAGAGATGTGTCATTTCACTCTTTTTCTTCCTTAAGTTGAAAGGAGTTGGGGACAAATTTGCCTTGTCTAGTGTTCCTTTGCCATTTGTATTCCATAATTATTCACTCTTCTGTATTTTATATGTTATATTTCTTGTGTAATAAAGGAGGGCTAAGCAGATTATCTCTTTGTCTTTTAATCCCTCTCTTGGAGTAAGAACATTTCATTTATTTTCTAATTTGATTTATTACATACATATAGGCTTACTTATTTAATTGAGGCTGGGCATGGGAGAGAACCTAAACAATACTTTTGGTGCCCAATGTGTTGGGAGTATCAGATTATCTAGAGCTTTGTCATAGCTCTCACCTCCCACTCATAATAGGAATGGGTAGATCTTGTTAGCAATTGCCTATGAAGATCTTCATTTTAAGAGAGATACTGAGAGAGGAAATAAAGATTTATTCTACTTGTTCAGAAATATTTATGGGTTAGAAACTGACAAATATGTCAAATGCAGAGTTTGTTGCCCTCAAAAAATTCACAATCTTGCCTGGCTGGGGTTGCTCAGTGGTTGAGCATCAACCCATGAACCAGGAGGTCATGGTTCAATTCCTGGTCAGGGCACATGCCTGGGTTGTGGGCTCTATCTCTAGTAGGGGGCATGCAGGAGGCAGCCAACCAATGATTCTCTCTCATCATTGATGGTTCTATCTTTCTCTCCCTCTCCCTTCCTCTCTGAAATCAATAAAAATATATATATATTTTTAAAATTCCTGATCTCATCAGTGAGAAAGACAGTAAGTTATTTATTACAAAGCATTAGGATAAGAACTATGGGTAAATAGAGAATGAGGTAAAGAGGTGATCTGGAACAGGTGGTTTCAAACTGAGGGACCCATGGACAAAAGTTAGGGGCTTATGATCTTAAAGGGAAAAATTAATCATTATTTTCACTGCCCTCTTAAAAATACTATTTCCTTCAACTTATTAATGCCGACAATAGATACAGTAGTTTTTATTGTCTTAACTTTGTCACCAACATAAATTATAGGTTCATTATTATTACATTATACTTTCTACAGAAATTTTGAATTATTAGTGCTTATCCCTATTTTAAAAATTTTAGGACTTATTATACCTGTCTGTTGATCTTTTAATTTCCCTCAATAAAGTATGTTAAAATATTTTTGGAAATCTAGTTGAATGATTTCTTTTATTATTAGTTGTATTTTGTTTCATACATTGAAAATAATTCTCAGAAAGGTTTCATAGGCTACACAAACTGCCCAAAAGGTTCATGATACAAAAAGAAAAATCAATAATTATGGTCTAGAGCAGCCATGGGCAAACTACGGCCCGCGGGCCGAATTCGGCCCTTTTGAAATGAATAAAACTAAAAAAAAAAAAAAAAAAAAGACCGTACCCTTTTATGTAATGATGTTTACTTTGAATTTATATTAGTTCACACAAACACTCCATCCATGCTTTTGTTCTGGCCCTCTGGTCCTGTTTAAGAACCCATTGTGGCCCTCGAGTCAAAAAGTGTGCCCACCTCTGGTCTACAGATAACTTTTAGTTAGAGAATAGCACTGAGGGAAAAAGTTAAAGAATACCTAAATTTAAGAAAGATACCATGATATGAAAGAATATGTTAGAAGTCAAAAGAGAAACAGGAGAAAGGAGAGTCTACAAACAAGAAAAAAATAGTTTCAAGAAAGAGGAACTGATCAAAAAAGCAAAGTGCGGAGAGAGCCCAGCTGTGTGAGAACAGAGGAGAGGTTATGAGATTTGGTAATTTACAGAGAAGTAAAACCAAAGCTCAGACACTTTCTGTGAGTTGCCCAGTGTGAGGCCACATTATTTAACACTTCCCTAGTCCATGACGCCTCTAAGGAAATAAAACCGGAAAATCTATTGGGGCCTCATTGAATTAGGTGATTCCACGCTTAAGTGGAGTCTCTTTTCTTATTAAAATAGCACGCATATCAAGTTACTTCCTTTCGAAATCATTTGCTTTTACACCGTTATAGTAATAAGTTTGGTTAGCATAAGTTACTCCTTTTTGTATTCGAAATAAAACTTAACCTAAGTATGTGTACCCACATAAGTACTTTGCAAACCCCTGCGTGTGTACCCCGGTAAGCCCAGAAGACACCACCGGAGCACACTGATAAGAGACACTGAAGAAGCCCATCCGTCCAGCATAAAAGAAGGACTCTCACACCAGCAGGCAGACGCCCGTCTGCCCTCCACAGACGAGACGTTCTCCTTACCCCTGGAACTTCTGCCGCTCCTGCTCTGCCCTGAGCCCGATTGTTAGAGGCCTCTCTTTGGGTCAAGAGACCGAGCACCTGCAGCTGCGTATCTGACGACCTCCCTGTGTCTCTGCCAGCGAGTGTCTCCGGGTGGCCTGCCAAGGACTGAAACCCATCAGCTCTCTGGTAAATAAACCCGTGTGATTCTTGCACTCTGTTTGTCTCCTGTGTCTCCTCTCACCTTAGTGTTGGTTTAAGCTGGGCCTAAATGATAAAGTACCCTTTGACGTCTGTACTGGTATATCCAAATGGGGCGAACTGGGTCACCTGTGCATACGTTCCCATAGAAGTGGAACATACACAAACAAAGCATCATTTAAAATGCTAGCGTTGTCTTTGATGGGTGGCAGTTTCTTATTACAATTGACGTTCACACCATCCTATAAAATATCTCCTATCAAAAGATGCCATACACTTGTAACAACATAGGTGAACCTTGAGGGCATTTTACTAAGCGAAGTAAGTCAGATAGGAAGACAAATACCATATGATCTCATTTATATGTGGAATCTTTTAAAAAATAAAAAATAAACTCGTGGATACTTGAATCAGATTGGTGGTTGTCAAAGGTGAAGGGTGGGACACATGGGTTACGGTGGTCAAATGGTATAAACTCTGGTTATTAAATATATGTCGTGGGGATGTAATGTACAGCATGGTGACTGTATTTAAAATACTGTATTGTATATTTGGAAGTTGCTAAGAGAGTAGATCTTAAAGTTGTCATCACAAGAAAAAATGGCAACTATGTGTGGTGATGACTATTAAGGAGACATATCGTAGTTATCATTTTGAAATATCAAATTGCTGTTGTACACCTGAAACTAACGTAAGGTTATATATCAATCATATCTCTATTTTTTAATTAAAAAGATGCCACAGAATATGACATCCTTCCGTTATGGGTCCTCTTCAGATTAATAGTACTTCCATAAGGAATCTCTTTTTAAAATACAAATGCCTCTGCACATAAAATTCTTTTTTATTACACCTTAATTTGAATTATTTCACTGTATTTTTTACTTCCTTTCATAGAAGTGAATACAAATTATGCCCAGGACTTTAGATATAAGGGGAATCTGGAAGTAGATGACCTAAGGCAAGATAAAGTAGACAAAAATTGTACACACCTCATTAATGCATTTAAAATCAAGATAAACTAGATCAGCATTATTAATAATATATATTGGATATGTATTTATTTTAACACTTGTGTTTAATTCTGTAAACATTAATGTTAAGTAACATACTTAGACACGTTCTAATGTTTGTCTTATATAAAAATTAAGTTTAAGATTAAGATGATAAATTCACTGGAGTCTTTCAGTAACTTACCCTAATCGTATTAACTGAAATAACATTACAGTGAGTAATACAAATGGCCAGTCTCCTCAAATATCAAAGGATACCATTATCTCCTTGGTAACATTTGCCTTCATAGGACTACATATGGTACTTGTATGTATGTATATATGTAGGTATGTGTTCAACAATGATGAAAGACTAAATTATGGTGGACTATTTTTATTTTTGACTTTGGAAAGCTTAAGAGGCCCTCAGGCCTGCGCCTCATTCTACGAAAAGATTCAGCATAAAACTGCGGGCGGCCTACCACGTGCAAGAAATAGCTAAACCTGCCGATGCGGCACTTTGCGCTGCCGACTGAACAATAGACTCGGGAGCGGTCTCCAGGAGGGTTTCATCGCAAAGCACCTCTGGATTAAAATCAACAACGAAATCCCCCGTCCTGCAGCATTGTCCAAATTATTTCTCATTTGGAGAAGATCAACTACTAATGGTGAAAAACACTGTATTTGCAGGTTTGATGAAAAGGGGGAAAAAGTATAATACTGAAGTTCATGGAAATAAATACGGTAGTGCCACCTTACCCACAGGGTTATATTCCAAGACCCCAGCAAGTGCCTGAAACCACAGATAGGACTGAACCTTACATAGTTATATTTTCCCTAGACATACATACATAAATACATGCTCATGATTAATTTATAACAGACACAATAAGAAATGAATAACAATAACTACTAATAAAATAGGATACTTATAATGGTACACTGTAATAAAAGTTGTGTGAATGTGCTGTCTCTCTTTCTCCCAGTAATTTTTATATTTTTCTGGTCACACCTACTCCTAAACTTGTGTAGCCACCCTTACTTTCAGTAAATGACTCTTTTCACGGGATTCCTTGACCAAGTCTTCCTATGGACTTAGTGCTTTCTGATGTAATACCGTGTCATCAATCAAACCACATTTTTCTGCTACCTCTTTCATCTGAACTAAGAACTTACCATGTAGTGAACCTAACTTTTGCAGTTGGAGGTGGGAGAGCATATAATCAAAACATACTTCTAAAATTTAATAAACACATGTACCCTTGTAATGGATTTTTATTAGATTGATATTATAGTCTTTGTAATAAATGACACTTTTTTTCTGAAATAGGAAAAAGAACATAAGAGTCCTTGAAGTTTTGAACAAATCAATACTTTCAGGCTTCCCCTGAATTGATCTCTTTGGAGTTCAGAGCTATTATATGTTTGAGATACAAATACTTCTTTTGCTTGCATATGATTTGCTGATGTGCTTTTTCTACTTCTGTCTATTGTCCCTGACTGCAAAGAGAATAGTACTGAAAAATATCAATATTTGAATTAGCTTAAGGAATTAACAAAATCTTTACTGCTGGGAGCAAAGAAATGAGTGAGTGCTTGCTGGGTGAGCAAACCTGCTCCATAAGGTGTTCAGAACAAACTTCAACATGGTAACCTAGGTTTGAATGGGTATACCTTTGTATAAGTGAGGAATGAGTAAAACCTAGAGATAGAATAAGAAGCTAACTTTTCAACTCTTTCTAAAATCATTGATGACCGCAGTATATCTTTTTTCATGGTCAACTCAAAAATAACACTGACACAAGCATTAGTAGAAAAACAAAGGTTGGAGCTGGAAGAACCTATGTGTGCTGCTCCTTGACTAGAAGTGGATTGTTGAATTGCATCATACCACTGACCTAGACATTCTTTAAGGTGTGATATTGTTGCTCAAAATTGAAATCGGAGCCAGATGTGTGACTTTATCTGCTTGACCTATAGACCTCAAATAATAGAAGTGACATGGACTGAAATGATTCACATCTTTTCCAATCCAATTCATTACCAGATAATTGTGTTAATAAATGTAGTGCCTCCCACATATTAATAGCTTTCTAAATTCAGACTACCATCATTGTTATTATTTGCTATCATTACTGTTAAGTGACTATTTCGTCTTGTCTGTGTATGCAAATGACTCATCAATGTCAAGGGATTTAATAAGCCATGGGATATTTCTATTGGCATCCCTTATTTATAGATGACTGCATTCGTCTTAAACTAGTAATTTTCACAAAATTAAATTTAGTACTGCCTTATGCTTTGTCCGATAATTGAAAAAAAAGAAAGCAGCAATAGAAAAAAAAAATGTGGAAAAGTAACATGAGTGGAACACTTTAGGGAACATAAACTTTAAAAAGAAGTCCTTTTAAAGATAATTAGAAACTTAAAGTTCCTGTCAAAATGTATTTTGCATGATTTAAGGCAAAACACTTAAAAGAGGATATAATATCCAATAAATTATCTTATCAACTGCTGAATCTAAATCCTGTTATTTCAGGCAAGATAATTATGTGGTAAACAGCATTAGCTATTCATTAGCTGTAACTGTTCTTGCTGATTCTTTCTCAGATGGGGAAGATTTAATTTAGTGACAAGAAAAATACTGCAAATCAACTCTGTCATATGAACTAAATAAAGAAAAAGATAAATAAGTACAAAGAGTAGATACACTATGAAAATGACCCGCATTAAAGAAATGCAATATCTAAAAATTTGTGGCCACTGATATGATGCTCTTAATTAGATTTATAGATTAGGAAG
The DNA here is from genome assembly GCF_014108235.1 of Myotis myotis. Classification (NCBI taxonomy): domain Eukaryota; kingdom Metazoa; phylum Chordata; class Mammalia; order Chiroptera; family Vespertilionidae; genus Myotis; species Myotis myotis. The sequence continues at coordinate 204,266,946 of NW_023416324.1, read as the reverse complement.
TAGAGTCATTAGCATCCAATGCAGGTCTTTGCTGAGTCCAAAAGGTGGATATGTCAGTATCCATAGAGGATCAGCAAACACATTAAATAAATAGCATTATACTTCCTTATCTATTGTTAACACTATAAACATCTTTTTTTTAAATATATTTTATTGATTTTTTTACAGAGAGAAAGGAAGAGAGATAGAAGAGTTAGAAACATCGATGAGAGAGAAACATCGATCAGCTGCCTCCTGCACACCTCGCACTGGGGATGTGCCCACAACCCAGGTACATGCCCTTGACTGGAATCGAACCTGGGACCTTTCAGTCTGCAGGCCGACGCTCTATCTACTGAGCCAAACCGGTTTCAGCACTATAAACATCTTTACTTGAACCAAGGTCTCCTTCCTTCTATACTCCCTTAGAACATGTGTTAATATTGAAATCAAGGTTTATTTTCTTATAGATATGTTTATTTTATCAGCTCCACTCTTAATCATAACACAGATTAACTAAAAATTTTCATTTTAAAAGAGAAAACTCTAAATTCAGTACAGGAATGGGCTTCCTTCCTTCCTCCCTTTTTTCTTCCTTTTGTCCCTCCCTTTCTCTTTTCTTTCTTTCTTTCTTTCTTTCTTTCTTTCTTTCTTTCTTTCTTTCTTTCTTTCTTTCTTTCTTTCTTCTCTCTCTCTCTCTCTCTCTCTCTCTCTCTCTCTCTCTCTCTCTCCCCCTCTCTTTCTTTCTTTCTCTCTCTCTCATTTCACCATTATTTCTCATTGCCTAATTTAATTTCATCCTTTCTTTAGGTATGCTATTGAAAAAAAGCCATTTGAAAAAATATAAAACTCTTTAAAACATAGAGAAAACTGCAATGACCAGGTAAGTTGGTTAGAGCATCATTGGTTACTCCAAGACTGTGGGTTCAATCCCCAGTCCGAACACATACAAGAACCAACCAATGAATGCATAAATAAGTGGAACAACAAATAGACTGAGCATAGGGAGTGAAGGATGGGCAGGAATTCATGATACTTTTCCAAATTCCTGATGGGGAAAATGATAAAATAGTGAAATCCTTCTCAAAGAATGTCCTTCTGAGTGAGTGAGGTGGAAGAGGAGGGTAGTGTTCAGCTTTGCGCAAGGTGAGCCTTAGATACCCATGAGCCAACTGTGGTGGTAGAGGAGGGATGTTCAATATACTATTGGAAAGTAGTGCTCAGAATTCAGGAGGAAGATCATGCCCAGGGAAATAATTGTGTGTTTTTTTTCAATTGTGAATGTGAAGGAGATATTTCCGGGAAAAAGTATAGATAAAGAGGAGAGAAAGTTCTAAGGAAAGAACACTAAACAGTAACATCCACCAATGAACAGATGAAGAAGTGATGGTCAGGAGGTCCAGAAGCTTCCGAGGGCTGGGAGGAATGTACAAAGGCATTTTAACAATAACACTTGGCAGGTGATCTACCACCATCTTCAGTTCATTTTAAGTGATCAGAATTCTACACGCCTCTAATGCATTGTGTATATTCTAATTCATATAGGCATTGTTAGGGAGAAGGTTTTCCAGAATACAGAAGAAAAAGTAGTTTGGATTCATGAACATGTATTTTGGAAAATCATTTTACCCTTAGGGTGGTAGTAGTTGAAAACAAAAACAAACAAAACAAACAAAACACAAACAAAAATAGCACTCCTTACGAAGAGAATAAGAGAATAGATCAGAGTAACCTCACATACTTGGTGTGTTTCCAAATAAAATATTAATGATATTACTAATAATGAAAATAGCAATGTTAATGATAGAACAGATACTTCTATAGAGCCTATGATGTGCTAGGTATGATATAAGCACTTTTTAAAAAAAACTCAACAGAGGATATGTTTTGAGAGAGGAAGGGACAGAAAGAGAGAGAAATATCAATTGGTTGCCTTCCTTACATGCTCAGATCAGGGATCGAACCCACAACCCAAGTGTGTGCCCTAATTGGGAATCGAACCAGCAACCTTTCGGTGCACAAGACAATGTCCAACCAACTGGGCCACTCCAGCCAGGCCCATCTAAGCACTTTATATATTTCAACACATATAATTTTATAGTAATTCCCAGAGAGACAAACTATTATTTTCAATTATTTAATGGGAAAGTTGAAGTAGATGAAGATAAGAAATTTGACGGAGTTTACATTATAAGTTAGTAAGTTACATGGATTTAAACACAGACAATTTACCCTAACAGGCCATGTTCTTAACCATTAACCATATAGCCTCACAAGTTAACCAATGTATACATTAACCATTTTCCTTGGTGCTGGGGTCCCGCCCCAGCGGGTCCAGGGGTTCCCAAAGGTGTGGACGGAGTCGGCGAAGAAGGAATGACATGGAGACAGCGTTCAGTTGATCAGCAGCCTAACCAGGATCTCTAGCCAAGTTCTGGTCTGGATCTCCAGCGAAGTTCTGGTTAGGATCTGCAGCCAGGTTCTGTGTCCATGTTCTCTTGCTAGGTTCTCCAGGTTCTCCAGCCAGGTTCTGTAGCCATGTTCCCTCGCTAGGTTCTCCAGCCAGGTTCTGTCCAGGTTCTCCAGCCAGGTTCAGTTACCAGGTTCTAGTCAGGTTCTCTTGCCAAGTTCTGTAGTCAGGTTCAGTCCAGGATTTTTTGCCATGTTCTCTCGCTAGGTTCTGTCTCTAGGTTCTGAGGCCAGTTTCTGTCCAGGAACTTTTGCCATGTTCTCTCCAGCGAAGTTCTTCTGTCTCTAGAGAACTTTCTGTGTAGGTTCTGTCTCTCTTAGTTCTGTGTTCTAAGCTCTGTATTCTAAGTTCTGAGTTCTGCTGTCTTATTACATCTGTATTTATACCAGTTGATTCAATCCTATCAATCTCTATCACAAAGGTTAGGGCGTTTCTTATCTCCATTCCAGGGAGTAAAGATTATGTAGCTTAAGCATGATTGTTTGTAGTTAAAGTGATTAATTACCCACCTGGCACTAGTTAAGAGGTTTTATTCCCTCCCTAACTTCAGGGGAAAATCCCTACCTGGGGAAACAACCTTTCTCAGAGACCTTGGTTAAAACACATAGTGCCAAGAAGGTGAGCAAACATATTAAGAACAGTATGCCATATATGCCAGGTCCCTTGAAACAGCAAGCATGTACCGGCTCCCAGCACCTTGGGTGTATAAAAATTTTATTCCTTTATTAGTTATATCATTATGATGGATCATTATGCATAAATAAATGATGTAACAACAATATCAATGTTGACAGCAACTCCTACAACTTCTATACATTACTATCATTTAATGAGTACCATGTATAAAATTCTGAAGTGCCAGACATGATTGAGCCCATACTCCAAAGCCTCAGCTTCTTAGCACTGCATTCTGCCCTGAGTTAAAGGGGAAATGCCACACACAATGACTTGACTTAGTTCTGATGTGTAAATGATGGCTCAAAAGCAGAATTTGATGGAGACTACTGGGCACCAAAAAGGGAAAATTTAAGCAGTTATTTGGAGTAATCAGTGATTGGAATACTGATAACGTTCTACAAACACTTCATCAAATTACACCTTCTCTAGCATCTAGAAAGGATCAGTGTATTAAAAGGCAGTGAGTAGATCATAGAGCCCTAACTGTATCTAGCTCTATCTTTGCACTTGCATCTCATTATGCTGTCATTTCCTGTTTAAATGTCTATCCAATGATCCAGACTGCAAATTCTAGATATCAGTGATTATATCATGGATTTTTCTCCCTAAATCTTAGGTGTGGGACCAGCAGCACATAGTTGGGGCTTCATAATGGTTTGAAAAACATGAAATAAATACATGTATTAGCTATCGCATTTTATTTTGCAATAAATTTTATGCAAAAAAATTTGCTATGATCACTTAAAATTGCATCATAAAAAAGTCAATAATGATATTAGGTAATATGTTTTATGATCTTTTATTTCTTAGGGATATAAACTTTTTTAAATAAAAAATACCATCAGTTGCTTCACTATCACACTCCTCTTTAATTTGATGTGTTTTCCTTTCTTTTTTTCATATCCTTACATTTTTAGTTATAGTGTCTTAAACAATTATTCTGAAGTAAAAAAATATTATTTACTAGCTGCACAGAATTCAGTTTCACTTTTTTTTTTTTTCAGTGACTACCTTGAATGGTAAAAGCAAAGAGATGAAATGGTATTAACAAGAAAAAAAAATACCGCAATATCAAATCAATATTTGCATTTCTTGAAAGTAAGACTATGGGATTTACTAGCACTTTATATGCAGTACATATCACAGCCCATCTTTGTGAAATAAATAAATGCAGTATAATATTTGAACTTGCCTATGAATCAATTCATTTTTTTATTATGTATAAGGTCATCTGAAAGTGATTACTACATCATCAGCTCCATTTATACTTCCTATGCTCATCAGAAAGTACAGTTCCAAGTTCCTCCTCAGTTGGGTTGGGGCCCTATGATGGAATCAGAATTCTGCAGGATGAGAGCAGAATTACCATACCCTTGATTTTTTTTTTTTTTTTAATTCTCTCCCTTTATCACAATCATCTTATTGCCTCAAGCGTGGAAGCTAAGGATAAAAGATGGTGGATTCCCCTGATGTAGAGATAGGAACTTGAGTCACTAACTGGAAAAGGGCAACTCAAGAGAACCACTTAACCCAGATATAAGAAAAAGTATGTTTAGAATATTCACTGATGTTGGGCATTCTGTATTATTATACTGAGGATAAACCAAGGTCATTGTGTAGGAATGAGGAGATGAATTGGGGTGGGGGGGAGGGGCAGAAATGGAGCTTGAGAATGATGGAGAAAAGAAAAATACATCTCTCCACTTAATCAGAATCAGACTGATTCTTTACCTTCTAAAGATGTTGCTTAAGAGTACAATTTATCATGTGAAAATGTGTGAAAAAAAACTTAAAAGATGAAAGATGAAGAATAAATGAGAAATAAATTTTACTGGGTCTTTTACCCAAGTTTTGCCTGGTTCCAGATTTCTGGATGAACTGCATATAAAGGTGGGCCAACACCAGATATACAGATATCAATAAGCTAGTTCTACACTTTTGAGTCTAGTATGAGCTAATTAATCTTTTTAGCAAATCATGTGGTCACTTGACAATGAGGAGGAAAATAAGATTTTCTCTTTAATGTGGTCTTGCAAGTCACATGGCAAAGAGCAGTAATGTGTAAATCCTCTTACTGGGAAAGGGGAAACATGATTGGGAGTGATGACATTGTTTTCAAATCTTTAACTTCAAACTTTGCTATGATTATTAATATTATCTTATGAGACAAAATTTATTTCAAAGAAAAATTGTGAAAGCAATAAAAGGATTCTGCCATGTGATCACTAACCTTTCTAGAACTGGAATAAGAAAGTATTTTGTTTTGTTCTTTTTAAAAATATGTACTTTATTGATTTTTTTATAGAGAGGAAGGGAGAGGGATAGAGAGTTAGCAACATTGATGAGAGAGAAACAGTGACCAGCTGCCTCCTGCACACCCCCTACTGGGGATGTGCCAACAATCAAGGTATATGCCCTTGACCTGAATCAAACTTGGGATCCTTCAGTCTGCAGGCCGACACTCTATCTACTGAGCCAAACTGGTTAGGGTTGTTTTGTTCTATTTATCATCTTTCGGAACAAAGATCGTAGATTTCTTTAGTGGGTTTATCATAAAACACTTTGATGAGTAAAAAGACTAATATATCGAGATAAAGAGAGCACTCTGGTAAAATAGAAAGACATAAATGGCTAGATGAGTTTGCAGCACATGATCTTGTGGGTGTCTCTTATGCACACTCAAGAAACTGACAGAGAAGACCTCCTGTGGTTTCATAGAACATTTCATCTAATTTAAATTCATACTGCCACCTGCTACCACTGCTCTTGTTGCTATGCACTGTAATGACTAGACATAGAATTTACCAGAGCTTGATAGCACTCTGGGGGGAAACATGAATGTTTTCTTTGTAATTGCTTTTGTTACTTTTTTTCTCATGCAAAGAAAAAATAAAATCCATCAAATCTCGAAGTCAATAAATACTTCCTATGAACTGAGAATGTAAGGGGAGGGAGGAAAGGACTTTGTAAAAATATAAACTGTAATTCCTTTTCAATCTTTTCATTGCTAGGCTTGGAAATAGAGAAAAGAAATTTGTAGGTATACTTTGGGTGGATTGCTAACACTGTCTACTAGACATGCTGATGATATTGATCCTATAGGAGTATATGAGTATGTAATGCACATAATACTATGTTCTAATGTCAGAATATACATATGTATATATAATAGTGTAGCAATTAAAATTATATTTTAATTTAGGTTTCATTAAATTATGAAAGTTGGATGTTCACACAATAAGAAAGACTTGGAATAAAATATTATTGATAAATAAGTTACTTTAGCTTACTACTTTATAAATTATTATAGCATTTTTCACTATGATGAATTGATTGATTGATTGATTGATTTTAGAGAGACAGAAACTTTGATTTGTTGTCCCACTTATTATGGATTCTTTGGTTAATTCTTGTATGTGCCCTGCCCAGATATAGAACCTACAGCCTTGGCATATCTTGATCACGCTCTAGACAACTGGGCTACCCTGACAGGGCCAGTTTTTATTATTTAGAAATGATATAAAATATTTCTCCATATGTTTTCAAGTGAACCAAGTTTAAGGCTGACAGTTTTTTAATTAACAGGATTTGATTGCTTTGTCCCTCTAATGCTTGGCTTAGCTCCTATATTAATGCTGTTGCTTATAAGCAATTCTTATTAACTTTGAGTTTTCCGGATACCTTGACAGGAGGATAATAAAAATAGAAATTTCTGAAGGTTAGTTACTTACAAATAATTTTTGTTATGCAAATGTGAACTCCACCAAACAATTAAATTTTCCAACAACTCATACTGAGCATGTAAATTAAAACTTACCTTTGGTGTACATTGCTAAATTGTTCATCAAATTTAAGGCTATTCAATTAATAGAAATATAAGTTTCTACATATATTTTATTTTTTACATTTGAAGGAGAATAGGAATCTAATTTTAGTGTTTTGAGGTATCTCTTTAGAGCTTTGATACAAAAATAAAATATGTTGTTACCCTGAACTTAAATTTTGCTTTTTTCATGATGCTTAAAGTGAAGCTCAGGAGTAAATTTGACATTTTCTGTTAACTCATTTACTCCATAAACTTTCTCTTCGTTATCTAGAGAAGCTGGTACAATTTGCCTCATTCTAATTTTTATTATATCTTCTAATATAAGAATGCTAGAAAAAATAACTAATAGGTTCTATATTAGCCACATTTTAAGTTCATATGTACTAGGGATATGTAATAAATACACCTATCTGTCCCTCTAGCCATTTAAAATGATCAAAGTTCATGATTTCCTTATTTATTTATTTCTCCTCTTTCTCATCCATATCAATCCTCATTTCCTCCCTTCTCACCTAATTTGAAAGAGCACAGATAACTTATCATAAAGCTAGACTATTAAAATGGCAAAGAGAATCAAATAAAATTAAATAAAAACACTGAACATCTAGGAACCTATGATCAAAACGTTGTAGTGTAATATTAAATTTAAGTCTCAGCTCCCTCACAGACACACAACTACACCTGAGCCTGCTTTCACCTCCACCAAGAAAAAACAGTTGAGTGGATTTAAAAACGGTGGTACATCTACACAATGGAATACTATGCTGCTGTAAAAAAAAAAAAAAAAAAAAAAAAAAAAAAAAAGAAAGAAAGAAAGAAAGAAAGAAAAAAAAAAAGGGAACTCTTACCTATTGCAACAGCATGGATGGACCTGGAGAACATCATGGTAAGTGAAATAAGCCAGTCAGAGAAAGATAAATATCACATGATCTCACTCATTTGTGGAATATAATGAACTACATAAACTGATGAAGTAAAATAGATCCAGAGACATAGATGTATCAAACAGATCATCCGACCTCAGAGGGAAGGCAGGGGGTGGGGTGGGGGTGGTGATAAATCAACCAAAAGACTTGTATGCATTCATATAAGCATAACCCATAGGCACAGACAGTAGAGGGGTGAGTGCATGTGCTGGGGGATGGGAACAACCCGGGAGAGGCCAATGAGGGGAAAAGGAGCCATATGTAATACTTTAAACAAGAAATACTTTTTTTAAAAAAGAAAAGAAAACATGATGATGATGGAATCCTCACTGTTACATTGGCTTTCTTTCAGTTCCCCAATGAGCCACACTTCCCTCTGCACCTTAGTAAAAGATGACCAATGCACCTGTATTGGATTATTCAACAATTCAATTTCTTCTGCTTTTTTCAAGGCTTCATTAAGTTCTAAAGTTAATATATGGCCTTTAATTTTTAAAAATTACCAGAGGTTGTAAATTGTGAAAAATCAAGTACTTATACAAAGTACTCACAGTTAGCTAGCTTTGTGAATTTGAACAATTTTATTGGGGCTGTATTTCTAAAGATATACCTTTTTATGCTGTGATTTAAAAAAAATAGTTAGAAACTTGTAGGTATAATTATCTCTCTGTAATTTTTCCACATGATTCTTTAATAGTTGCCTTTAACTTTTGTCACCACAGATCCCTATGTTCAGGTGAGACTGTCCCTTTTGCCTATACCTCATTGCTTTAATCACTCAGACATATGTTGAGTCTTGGTATCTGGTGAAGTAATTCCTTTAACTTTAATATGTGTGTGTGTATCCAGAATATACAGGGGTTGGCAAAACTAGGTTTATAGTCGTTTGTGTGGAAAATAAGACAATGATTAATAAATAGTAATACAAGAATAAACTCTGTGTTTCGCGTACTCACAGCTATAAACCCACTGTTGCCCCACCCTGTATATGAAAACATGTAAAGAATTAATAAACATAAATAACAGAATACAGACAACCAGTTTTTAAATGGCTAAAAGGCCAGAATGGGCACTTCACACACAAAAAAAAGATATCAAAATGATTAATAAACACAAAGTGCTAAATTCCATTTTTAATCAAGGAAACGCCATTTAAAATGGTACCCCACTGGAAGTAAAATTAAAAAAGGAAACAATAATGTAAATTTTGGGGAATGATGTCATTTGAACTCTTGCACATTACTGGCAGGATAGTAAATTGGTACGAACCTCTTGGAAAAATGATTGCCTATAACTTATACAATTTCACATACACACAATCTGTAAATTAGTAATTCCACTCCTCATGCATATGCAGTGGAAATGGATACATAGGAACACCAGGAAATATGTATTAGAATGTCCATAGCAGCATTAACATAGGAAAAACACACAAATGTGGTAATTAACAATTGAATGGGCAAATACATTAATATAAGGAAGTATGATAGAGCTGGATTATTCTGTCTATACAGCAGCCATTAGCCACATGGTACTGCTGAGAACTTGGAGCCCTGGACTAATTAGAGCTGAGATGTGCTGTAAGTGCAAAATACACAGTAGATTTTGAAGACTTAGTAAAAAAAAAAAATATGTAAAATACCTCATTCAGAATATTTATATTGGTTACATGTTAAAATAACATTTAATATATTGGATAGCAAATATAAGACTTAAGATAAATTTGTACGATTAATCTATGGTTCTTTCAGTTTGTGGCTACCAGAAAACTTAAAATTACCTACGTGGCTCATATTATTCACTGATGGACAAAACTGTAATAAAAACATTGAAAAAAAGAAAACAAAAAACAAAACAAACAAACAAAAAAAACTATTGCCACCTTAACAATATAGGTGAGTCTGACAGCATAAATGTCTGTGAGCAATACACGCCTATCCTTTCACCTATATAAAGTTTAAAATACACAGTAGTAATCTATGGAGCTTACTTTTGTTTGGGGTAACAAGTGTGAAATTGAGGGCTCAATTAACAACAAATATTTTGACATGGTTAATATTTATGTGGGCACCTTTATTTTCTACACTTTCATTAAGCTAAGATTCATGCACTTTAATTTATGTATGGTGTACTTTAAGAAGAAAGGTTTCTAAAATATTAATGGTGATATTAGTATTGATATTAATACCATTCATCTCTTCCTGCCCAAGCAGGTTCTGTTTGCCTGAGATGCTTTTGGGTCTCTGAAGTGAAATTCATAACCGACATTTACTAGCAGCACTTTTTAAGTGCTTTGCATGTATCATCACTTTTAAATCTCACAAAACCCACATTGCAGACAAAAAGAATGTGGCTGAGGATGGTTAAGGGCCTTTCCTCAGGCTATCATAACTGGTGAATGTTGGAAGTAGGTCTTCGGCAGAGATCTAACTTACTCTAAAGCGTGGGGTTTTCTGCTTCCCACGCTAACAGATGTCTCAGCAAAATGTTCCTGATTTTCATTCTCTCAAAGCCGAGACAGCTCTGAAATCACACTGGAGTGCAGTATTATATTAATGCTGTATTATTTTACACTCTCCTGGATAACAATCATGTTAAAGGCCTTGACAATGTTTCAGATGAGGTCAGTGAAAGAGATTTTTTTTTTTTTTTTGCATATAGTTTTACTATGTGAGATGATCTTCTTAGTTTAGATGAAAAGAAAAGAAAACAAAACAACAACCTGCTAGATCTGCTGACAGAATTTTACTTTTTCTATGAAAATTATCCTTATGCAAGCACATTTCCCTGATGTTTAAAGCATGTTTTTGTCATAGTTTCTTTTATAACTTAGCATATCTAATTTGTCTGATGTCATGCCCTCAATTTACAGATTTTTTCAGCAGGAACTTGGTTCTATTTGGATACTTGCTGAAATGCATTATGTTTAGCTCTGACATTATCATCTGATTTTAAAAATTGCCCTAAAGTGTTCAAGGTGGAAAAGTGTGCAAAACTTTGCAATTTTTAAAGACCAAATGATGTGTGTTATCTACTGACACTTGTCCCCTTATATCTGAAATTTATTTTATTTAAATCCCCTTGTTATTAATTTTAGGCTGTGTTATTTATTTATAATTTTAAATATTTTATTTTACTCTAACATATGTCTATAAATAAATATACATGGAATATGTGACATATATAATATGTTATGTACTTAACAGTACATAACATAGAAGGTGAGCTTCCAATACATGACATTTCCTGAGTAATACCAGCATTTTTGTTATTCATGGTGGTTCCTTGGACCACACCAGAGAGTTCATGCTAACAAAGTGACTTGGGTTGGGTCCAGCCACACTTAATAGTTTTAGGGTAGAGAGTTGGCCATGTCAGAAAGACCAACCATTTCGGTGGAGACCACAATTCTGATCATGAATTCAATCTCCAGACTGAGTTTAACCCCTTGATCAACTCATCAATTAATCATGTCTAGATATGAACCCTGAGTATAAACTCTGGACACAAAGGCTCAAGTGAGCTTCCCTGGTTGGTAATATTCTTTGCATATTCTCATACATCATACTCAGGAGCAGGCAACGCTGCTCATATCTACAAAGGAAAAGGACAATGGGATTGGAAGCTCCACATTTGGGCCCCTCCCAGATTGGCCCTAGGCATCTTTTCTGTTCGCTGTATCTGACTGGTATCCCGTCCCCTTTAATAAATGTAACTGTGAGTCTATTAGATTCGGTGAGTTCTGTGAATTTTTCCAGTGAATTATTGAACTTGAATAGTTAGGGAAACTTCTGAACTTTCCATTATTTTCCACCTGGGGGAAATTTGGCAGTCTGAAGGACTGTACATTTAGCCTTGTAATTTGGCTAATTCCAGGTAACAGCTAATATAACAAATTCAATTTGTTGTACTAAATTATTCATAGAGATTGTTTACTGAGTAAAATGGCAATTCCTAAGGTACCAATGGAAGCCAATGCCAGTATGCAAATTTTCTATAATAACTGCATCATGTGTACCAAATAAAATGCATTTTATAAGGCTGTGGGGCCCTCTTTAATAAATTAGATCAGTTAAGCTAATAAAACATTGGCACAATAAAATAATCCATTTAATAGGTTTCGGGTGTGTTTTGCTAAATTTGTAATCACAAGGCTTGGAATTTCCTAAAGTGTAATGATTAGAAGCATCATCAGGGCTATTTAAATTTTAAATTTCTTATTAAATACAGATTCTCCAATTGTGACTCTTTGTGGGAGTGGGTTTTGTTGTTGTTGTTGTTTGTTTGTTTTGAAATAAAAGTTTGACCAGAGTTTGACTATTCAAACCTCCTTTACAAATTGAGACTTGTTCATTTCTGTATCACACTCATAAACTTGTCAGATCAGATATCTGAGGAAGAAATTTATTTTATTGCATTTGTAATATATCTTTATTGATTCCAGAGAGAAAGGGAGGTGGAGAGAGAGATAGAAACATCAATGATGAGAGAGAATCATCTATTGGCTGCCTTCCGTATGCTCCCTACTGGGGGTTGAACCAACAACCTGTCATGTGCCCTGACCAGGAATGGAACCTTTACCTCCTGGTTTATAGGTCGACATTCAACCACTGAGCAACATTGGCCTGGCAAAAATGTATTATTTAATAAATAGAAAGATGATTTTACAATTTTAAACCCATTAATTTCATTTGTTACAATTCAGGTATGAAACTGCAAACTGAAAATTTTCTACATTGATATTAGAATTTGCTTACAGTGTGAGATTAACTGTGATGTACATGCATTTTGGCAATTAAAAGCTTATGTGTGACTTTTCCCAAGAGTTCCAAAAAAGCAATTTTGTATTTCCTGCTTCTGTGTTCTTTTTCCAAAATGACAATGTTTTGAAAGAGAATATTTTCATCAAATAGCAACTTTAGAGTTTCCTCAAAAGTGCAACATGCAAATGAGCATTCACATGCTATCACTGAAAAATATTTAAGGGCAGTATTTAATTTGCAATTATATTCCAAATGAATTCATGATCAATTAACTTTATTATTTGATATTATTAATCTGGAAAAAGAAACTTTACAAATGCTGATTTAGGAGACCTGCTAACGAAGGATTATATGAAGCACCACCAAGACTTTGGTCTATTTGATTTATTTCATAATGCAAGTTGGTTTGGAGATATTTGCTCGAGTTAGACAGGTCTATAAAATTCCTTTTGAACTGCTGCTCTTCCTCTAATGTTTTGTGGTAGAAGACTTCAGCAGGTGTTAAATCTTGATGATCCTTGGTTTCTATGTTTATTTTCCTTGATCTTGGGAAGTTTATTAGAATGATCTTCTCCTCTTTAATGTTATTATTTTCCTATGAATGGGATCAAAAATTGTTGAATCTTAGGAGACACATGGTAGATTAAAGACATGTTAGTTATGCTCCAATGACAAGAAAAGGAATAAAAAAAAGCTATAAACTCAGAAGATCAATGAGGCTAGGGTAAGAAAAATAAAACCAAAAAACATCAGTCATGTGTTTTGTATGATGGCACTGTAGGTTAATATTTGTCCAATGAAAGCATCTAAGCTGCTCTGTGTTATTTTCTCTGACCTCAAGGTTGCCTGAGGAGGAGGGGTTACCCTCACTAAGAAATCTCTAGGAATAGCAAGCCAAGAGAAATGAGAGTTTTGCTGAAGTTGTTATGTTCGAAAGCATCTAAACTTAGTTGATGATTTTTTTTAAACTGAATAACCTGTAATTCATGCATAACTCAAGGAAACACTTGCACTAGAGACTAGAAACAGATCACATGAACCTGAAGGAGGTGCATGGATACACAATTAAAATATACAAGAAATTGAAGACATTGGAGACTCAATGATTTCCCTGAGCTGAGCTGGTCTACACTACAGAGGCTCATCTCCCATAACCAGGCATACTAAAGTTGGGAATAATTTGGGGACTCCAGAAGCTGAACCCTGGAGTGATGAGATTTCCATTATGTTATGTTGCTTTTACTGGACTTTCCTAAAACCTGAATGAATGTAACTATCCATTTAAACATAAAACTGCAGCTGCTAACTGAGTGGACCACAAAATGTAACTGATAACCGATTGAGCAGAGAAAGATGCAACATATAGGCTGTCAGAAAAAGAAAAAGAAGAAACCATGATTTTATTTGCTACAAGAGTATGGAAGGCTCAGGACTGTTGTAATAAGACACATGGAAGACAGATATGGTGGTGTTGAACTGTGGAGTTAAAAATAGAAAAATTATACGCAAAATTTTGAGTCGGAGGTTTTCTCTTTTATCCCACATAGGGAGGCCACTGCTCCTTCCTTTATGCTCTCTCCTCCATGTTCAGACTAGAGGCTGCTATTCTGAAGAAACGGAATCAGCGAGTACCTGCACATAGGGACTTCAGGCACCATAAAGCCAAAGATGTGACTGAGGACTTAAAATAAGTAATTCAATTGAAAACCTGTTACTGAGCAGGAAAATATCCTAGAGACCCACCCACTTGCTCCAGCGCTCATCCAGCCAGAGTATATACCCTCTACTCCCAGTTCCATCACATCTAGAAAAAATATGAGATTTTTTTGGTAGAGAAACACTTGTTCTAAAGATAATGCATGCGTTATATTAGCATTTCATCTATGAATGTAGCACATTTGACTTTTTGAAGTCGATTGACAATTTTTGTCCTTATATAATTTAGAGTGAGTTCATTCTGTAGCATAAATTGACTGTCTAGGTCCCTAGATATTTACTGAGAATGAAAACATGGAAAGGAATGAATGGAGCATGCAAATATGTTGAGAAAATTGGAGAAAACTGAGACAATGCAGTTAATCTTTTTTAGTGCAGGAAAATATTTCAAAGCAAGATGAAAATGATAATTAGTTGATATTCTCTACTAAGAAAGGAAAGCTGTTTCATGCATAAAACCAAAACAGAATCTAAAAAAAACAAACATGCTAGAAAGATAAATAAAAAACAGCAATAATGCTTTGACATTTGAAATAAGGTAACAAAAAATGAAGTTACTGCCAAATACCAGAAATAAGAACAAAAAATTAAAAGGCAAATAAAAGAAATAAATGCTAAATGCTTGCATGATTAATTCAGGAGACTCATTAGTAGACTATTAGAGTTCTGGAATTAGACTATTTAGAAGTTCCAGAAAATAAAAAAAAGGTAGAGAAAATTGTCAAGGACAATTGAAGGACATGGACTCTAGATTGCAATGGCTGGACAGATGACCAGGGCAATCAATTTAATCCTCCAACACCCCTTATCACACATTCCTAAACATTCATACACCACAGTGTATGTCTGTTAAACTATGAAATATCAGAGATAAAGATGGAATTCAAATTCTTTTAGAGAAGACAAAATTTTAAAAAGCAACATTAACAGCTAAAAGTTCATACAAAATAATCAGGAAAAAAATGACTGTGCCTTCTTAAGAGTAACATCAAGTTCTCAAATACAATATAGCAATATATGTTTAATCCTGAGAGAAAATGATTTTCAGCCTAGAAATCGGCATAAAGACACACTTTTAATCAGAAATCAGGGAGAGTAAAGGTATTTTGAGATATGTGAAGAGGAAAAATTAACCTCTCCTGCACTCAGGAAACTACTAGAGAATATGTTTCATCAAGATGAAGGGGGGAAAAAAGAAAAAAGAAAGGGGAAGGCAGAATCTAGAAGGAGATGGAGAATCCTAAATGGATGAAGAGTGAGAGAAAGCTTTACATTGGTCCTGGAGTGCAAATGTTCCAGATTGGAGCAAGAGGGCACCGATAAGACTTTGCAAGATTAGGGTTTGGACTTGATAAGTTATCTGATGGAACTGAACATGTAAAAAACAACACTGTGAGGTATTTAAGAACTATACACATGATAATTATAAAAACTTAAGCAACTGCAGAAGAAAAGTAGCAATTATTAACTTTGGGGAAAAGAAGCAAAGAATAGAATCATTCATAAGTGCATCAGTGCCTTCTAATGGGTGTTTTACACAGAAGAAGCCCAGAACTACAGTTTCTAGAATCTCCTTGTCCATGTAAAGAGAAATTGAGGGTCTTGATGTCAGGACCCAAATGAAATCTACCAGCTCCAGTGAGAAGTGGAGAATCATCAGTCCTAGTACTGAAGTAGATGGATGTCTACTTACCAGAGGTGCATGATATTTGCAGTGGCTTCTGTGAGAGTCCTTGACTGTGAGAGTCCCATCCATGTTGCTGGACAAGATATTTGGGGTCTGCTTTCCCTGGTCTAATAATTATATAAACCTTTGAATCCCTGTATTAAAACATTCCTATGGAATATGTAGACAGAATTTCATTTTTCCTGACTAAAAACAAGATATTTATGAAAGGACATAAGTATGACATGAAACTACCAACAGTGTTTTTCAACAGTATTCTGTCTGGGGGAGAAAGATTGAAATAGAAGGTTAGTGTCTGTTGTTGAGTAGCTATTGCAGGGTTATTTGACTTGTTAAGCTATGTGCATATATCCTTATTTACTAGCATTGACTTTGAAAGAATAAGAAGACTGGGTTTGGGATTCAGGTGGTTACCATTGTAGAGAAAGTAATATCAGGAAGCCAAGGCCATTGTTTCAAGATTATGTAGTGCTCTTCTAAAGATATGAGCATGCGTGGGGTAGAGCTTTTCCTGAAAGGCCCACATGTCTTTGGAGAGCAGTAGATGAAAGTTTACACTCAAGCTTGCCTTAGGGGTCAAGTCCAAATATATGTCTCAAAAAATAGTATTGTTTGTGTAACTTCCGTTATTTTTTATGGCACAGTGTTCTTATTATATGACTAGTGGCCCAGTGGACGAATTCGTGCACATTGAAAGGAAATTAATTGGAAGAAATATTTTAATATCACTATTCACCCTTTCTATACAACAGAAGTGTCAACCAAATTCACAATCGACAATGACAGATCGAAACACACAAGTGTGGTTGGTGCCAGTGAGAGCTTTATATGTATTGCGCATGCACGAGTCAACTTAGTCTTTTATATATATAGAATAAACTTGCTTAATTAGACCTGCTTTCTGATTTCGCTAAACTTCTTCCGGCCCAGTGAAACACCCCAACTTCTCTTTCAGGTATTGTCAGCAACACAGCAGTAAATATCAATACAAAGCAGATTATTATTGTAAATCACTCAAGGAGAACAAAGGGTAAAATATTTAACTGCATCAGTGTTTGACTATATTCTGCACATTAAGAAAACCTGAAGTAATTTTCAAGGTCTACCATTTCTTAGTTCTTTTCAGTTGGGTCAAGTTTCCAAACTTTCTAAATCTCCATTTTCTGGCAAAAGAAAAGAAAATAGAATTCTACCGAGTCTCCTATCTACCTATTCCAGGACTTCTGTGAGGATCAAATGAGATGAGGCATAGGAAAATGCTTCACAGACATTTAGTTAAAGTGTGAAATGTTTCCACTTGGCTATAAAGCAAGTCATGTTCCAGGGCTGTAGGAACTTCAAGGAGGTTAGTCGCTAGAGAAAGGAAAGCTGGACATTGCTATGGGACGTCACTACCTGGACAGACACTTAGCATATTATATATATACTAGAGGCCCGGTGCACAAAAATTTGTGCACTCGGGGGGAGGGGGGTTCCTCAGCCTGGCCTGTGCCCTCTCGCAGTCTGGGACCCCTCGGGAGATAATGATCTGCTGGCTTAATCCTGCTCCCGGGTGGCAGAGGGCAGGCCCAATCCCTAGGTGCAGCCCCTGGTTGGGCTCAGAGCAGGGCCAATTGGGGAGTTGGGGTGCCACCCCCTGTCATGCACAGAGCAGGGCGATCGGGAGGTTGTGATGCCACCCTCAGTCACACTCAGAGTAGGGCCGATTGGGGGGTTGGGGCACCGCCCCCTGTCACACTCAAGGCAGGGTCGATGGGGAGGTTGTGGTGCCATCCCCTGTCACGCACGGAGCAAGGCCCATCAGGGGGTTGGGGCGTCTCCCTCTATCACCCACAGAGCAGGGCTGATCAGGGGGTCGGGGCACCGCACCCTGTCACACACAGAGCCGCAGGGCGATCAGGGGGTTGGGGAGCTCCCCTCTATTAGGCACAGAGCAGGGCTGATCAGGGGATTGGGGTGCCTTCCCCTGTCACGAACAGAGCAGGGTGGATAGGGAGGTTGTGGCCACGCCCCCGGTCACACACAGAGCCACAGGGCAATCAGGGGGTTTTGGTGCTGCCCCCTGTCACGCTGATCCCTGTGCCGGGAGGCCTCACAGCTCCACTGATCCTGGTGCTGGGAGGCATATTACCCTTTTACCATATAGGGTAGAGGCCTGGTGCACAGGTGGGTGCCAGCTGGTTTGCCCTGAAGGGTGTCCTGGATCAGGGTGGGGGTCCCCAATGGGGTGCCTGGCCAGCCTGGGTGAGGGGATGATGGCTGTTTGCAGCTGGTCACACACCCTTCAGGGTTGGGGTCCCCACTGGGGTACCTGGCCAGTCTGGGTGAGGGGCTGAGGACTATTTTCAGGCTGGGGGTGACTGAATCTCCCAACCACTCCTTTTTTTATTTCTATTTTTTTTATTCTGGGCCAGCTTTAGCTTTGAGGCTTGGCTCCAGCTCTTAGGCCTCCGCTGCTGAAAGTAGGTTTCTTGCCTTTGCTTACAATGTTGCGATCCTGCTGGCTGAAGCCCGGCAGACTAAAGCAGGTCTCTGGGGTTTTGTTTAGCTTCTATATTTGTTACATAGTTGCTTAGAGTTGCAGCTCAGAGGCCGGCAGCGGCAGGTGGGGAACGTTGGAGTCCTCCGTCACTGAAGCAAGCAAGCCTCATGTTAGTTTCAAGCTGCCTGGCTGCCGGCTGCCATCTTGGCTGGCAGTTAATTTGCATATTGCCCTGATTAGCCAGTGGGAAGGGTAGTGGTCTTACGCCAATTACCATGTTTCTCTTTTATTAGATAGGATATATATATATATATATATATATATATATATATATATATATATATATATATATATATATATATATATATATATTACACACACACACACACATACACACACACACAAACATACTAGAGGCCCAATGCACAAAATTCGTGCACGGGTGTCGGGGGGGCCCTCAGCCTAGCCTGCTCCCTCTCCAATCTGGGACCCCTCGGGGGATGTCCAAGTGCTGGTGGAGGATTGGGCCTGAACCGGCAGTCAGACATCCCTCTCACAATCTGGGACCACTGGCTCCTAATGCTCACCTGCCTGCCTGCCTGATCACCCCTACTGGCCCCCCTTCAAGCCTGATCACCCCTCACTGGCCCACTCTGCTGGCCTGGTCACCCCTCACTGTCCCCCCACCCGTCTGCCTAGTCGTCCCATGTAGCCTGATGCTCAGTTGTTTGGTTGTCCCTCACTAACGCCCCTGCTGGCCTAGTTGCTGGCCTGGTCACCCCACAAGCCTGCTGTTCAGTTGTTTGGTCATCCCTCACTAACCCCCTGCTGGCCTTGTTACCCAACTCAGCCTGTTCAGTCATCCATTTGGTTGTGATGGCCCCTGGCTCTATATATATATATGATAGATAGGTAGATGATAGATAGATAGATAGATAGATAGATAGATAGATAGATAGATAGATAGGTTTAGAAGATATATAACTTTTTGTAAAAGCACACCAACTATATTTCCCCTCAAGATGGCAATCATTAGCAGACTTTTGTTTTCCACTGAAATTGGACATTGATGGGAAAATCCTTCTCCAGCTTCTAGGGAAAAAACACACACACACACAAAAAAAACAAAAATAAAAAAGCAACAACAAAAAGAACCCTCAACATCTTACAACAGAAACCTCCACTGTTCAAATACGGGAAGACAAGCCCTTAAAATTTGTGGGGTTATTTTCATGCAGCTTATATTGTAATTCTTAGAAATACATTTGATTTTTGTACTCTCTGATGGTGTAAATTTTATTACTGCTGACAGCAAAAGTAATTGCTTTTAACATTATAACATGCATTGTTGAAAAAGTTTAACAAGGTTTTCTTACCCCATTTCTGCCGTCTCTGCATTTCTCTTTACATAAATTAAAAGAGAAAGGCAGAAACAACCATGGTTGTTGAAAAATGAGATTCTGCTATGGGTAATATTGCTCTTTTATATAAGGATAAATTTCATAATTTTCCTCTTCTTTTGCATTATGGAAAATTTAAGCAAGTTTTATAAAAAGTACTAGCAGCCCGGTGTATGAAATTCGTGCATGGGAGGGGGGTCCCTTAGCCCGGCCTGTACCTTCTTGAAATCTGGGACCCCTTGGGAGATGTCCGACAGCTGGTTACGGTCCAATCCTGCAGGGATCCCTGAGATTGGGCCTAAATCGGCAGTTGGACATCCCTCTAACAATCTGGGACCACTGGCCCCTAACTGCTCTCCTGTTTGCCTGATCGCCCCTAACCACTCACCTCCCTGCCTGATTGCCACTAACCACCTCTGCCTGCCTGATCGCCCCTAACCACTCGCATCCCTACCTGATTGCCCCTAACCACCTCTACCTGCCTGATCACTCCTAAGCACTCTGCCTGCCTGATTGTCCCTAACCGCTCTGCCTGCCTGCCTGATTGCCCCTAACCACTCGCCTCCCTACCTGATCGCCCCTAACCACCTCTACCTGCCTGATCACTCCTAAGCACTCTGCCTGCTTGATCACCCCTAACTGCCTCTGCCTGCCTGATCATCTCTAACTGCTCGCTGGGGAGCTGCTGACTGGGGTGAGGGGCCATGGTCATTCTGGTTTCTGGCCATTCTGGTCATTCTGCTGTTTTGGTCGCTGGGCTTTTATTATATAGGATAATCCTTCCCATTTTGTAAGGCCACTCTGGAGTATTAAAGTTATGTAAAAGCCCACTACAAAAATACAGCAAAGAAAGAAACAAATTAAAAGAACAATAACAACAAACAAACAAAAAAAGAAACTGAAATACTAACAACTTTTGTCCCTGCCTGATTTCCAGCATGTGCATCCTTCCTTTCTCTGCACCTCCGGCACTTACCTTCCACGTGTAGCCTCAGCCATATTTTGGCCTCTAAATTCAATCTAGATTAGATTGAAATAAACTTTTAGTCCTGAAGCATCCATCTTATATAAAAACTACTGTTTGAAATTTTAACCCTGGTAGTATGGCTTCTGTCTTAAATAATAAGGAAAATAAGACTGCTCCCATTCCAGAGAGGCCGTAAACTATGCCCCAGACAGAGTTGTCAGTGCTGACACCAGGCCAGGCCTTGAGATATGGTCTCAGGGCCCCTTCCCAGAACACAGGCCTTCTTTCTCAGAAGGCCTGGAAGTCTCATTCCAAATTTGGGAGACAAAGGACTGGAAAAAATATAAATAAAGAGAGTTTCCTCCATGTTGGGCACCCAGAATTTGAAAGACACATTTTTCTCTGGGCCAGGGCATAACTTAAGAATAAAATGTAACTCCTTTTCTCTAAGTGTGGCTTGGTTTTTCTCCGGTCTTCTGCAACAGTCCAGGACAATACCCTGAGGCATTAGCTATTTCATGTGCATCTGTGAAGTTGTAGTATCTTTACTACTAACAGGGGTGTCCTCCACCAGCTCCCCTGGATAACTCCTATACTTTCAGATTTAGGGCAAGTCAGGGTTTCCTGAGAGTCTCCTTCTCAATGAGTTCATCCTTCTCAATGAGTGTGTGCTCTTCTATTACCTCCTATATTTAATGTGCAATGGAGTGCACACGCCTTTGCTATGGCATTGATATCATAATTGTTTACTTCCCTGCAGACAAATCCATGAAAAAGTTAACGGCAAGGGCCATTGAATTCTTCTTTGTATTTTCAACACCTAGGAAAACATCAGCACATCATAGAAAGAAGAATATCTGTTACAAATGAATACACAATTGATAAAATGATCAGCTGGTTCAGTAAAGGGACATGGCCTTTCCTTTCACTAGACCAGAAGGTCCAAGAGAGTTCGATCAGAGATCTGCATGCTCCATTCCTTTTCTTTTAGTGCTTTTCAGTTTGAAATATTTTAGGCATTTCTTTACACACTGTATTTAATTTTGCTCAATGAATTTTGCTGAAATAATGTTAAAAAATACCAGAAAAGTACAATTAAATCTTTAGTACATTAGAGCACAATCAAAAGTACATTAAAGAAACAACAATATAGCCCTAGCTGGTTTGGCTCAGTGGATAGAGCATCAGCTTGTGGACCAAAGTGTCCTGGGTTTGATTCCAGTCAAAGGCATGTACCTTGGTTTCAGGTTCCTCCCCAGACTGGCCTTGGTCAGGGCTCACGCGGGAGGCAACCCATCGATGTGTTTCTCCCACTTGGATGTTTCCTCCCACGTCGATATTCCTCTCTGTTTCTCCCTTTCTTCCACTCTCTATAAAGAAAGAAAAAAAAAAGAAAGAACAATATATATATATTAAATAAATATTAATATATATATGTGTATATATATATATATGCATTGCTTTGCCAAGTTGTATTGGAGAAATTTCACTTAGGATATAAGGTCATTGAGTGTGTTCTTTTGGTCTACTGAAGTTAGAAGGAAGTAAACTGAGCCTTTGGAATTTGCTGAATTTGTTGAATTTTGCATAACTCACACAAGCTTTATTGATAGATTTTATTTGTCCCTTCATCTCACAGCTTTAAAATCAAACCCTGGTAGCTAATTTGGAACTAAAGGCAAATAAGAAAAATAAGTATGTTTAATGCTGTAATGAATGAGTTTTCTAATGTCAAAGAAATTAGATGTTTTAGAAATAAATTTGTACCTGAAGGAAAGGAAATTATTACTTTTATAACTAGAGTAATTCTTAAAAATAAATATAATTCTAGTGTAGTGCCTAAACCCTTAAATGCTTCCCTACTGTTTTGCATGTTCTTAACCCACAAAGTTCTGCCTCATTTCCAAAATGCCTTATTTCTTCTACCAACCCCATCTAGCTGAGTTTCCCTGAATATATAACAATAAAGATTATTAACTTATTCTCCTAAAGTCTATGAAATTATTTATCCTGAATCAATGGTTCTATGGTTTATACGTAGTAAACACCATAAAGAATTTATTGACAGAACAAATGTTCTAACTTGCATAAATATAGATCTCAG
Source organism: Myotis myotis (assembly GCF_014108235.1). Classification (NCBI taxonomy): domain Eukaryota; kingdom Metazoa; phylum Chordata; class Mammalia; order Chiroptera; family Vespertilionidae; genus Myotis; species Myotis myotis. Next base: position 204,243,948 of record NW_023416324.1, on the reverse strand, counting down.
ACCCACCCAATATTCTAAATATGTCCTGAAAAATAGACATGAAAGAGCTTTTGACTCCTACCTTATGGATATGATATTTCTACTAGAAGCCTGGTGCATGAATTCGTGCACGGGTGTGGTCCCTAGGCCTGCCCGGCGATCAGGGCTGATTGGGGCCAGGACTATCAGGACTGAGCCTATCAGGACTTGCTGGCCAGGGGAGGGATGTGGGGAGGGACTGTGGGAGGTTGGCCGCCAGCCCGAGGAGGGAGCTGGCCCTCAGCCTCCCCTGGGAAAGGGGCCATGTCCGCTGCCACCCACCCCCACTTCCCCATCCCAGCCCAGGGCCCGAAGGCCCCATTGGGGTTGGGAGAGGAGGTGATGGTCGCCAGGCCAAGTGTGGAAGGAATGGCCACCAGATGCCAATGCTGCCATCAGGGTCCTGCCACCATGTGGTTCCCCACTTCCCCCCCTCCTCCTCTTCTCGTCGCCATGTCACCACCACAGTGGGCAGGCAGCGGGCGGATTGGGGCCTGCCAGCTGCGAGGAGGGTCAGGTGGAGGAACCATGGGAGGTTGGCCAGCTGTAGGACATTGGCCATGGGAGCACACTGACCACCAGGGGGAAGTTCCTGCATTGAGCGTCTGCCTCATGGTGGTCAGTGCATGTCATAGCAACTGGTTGACCAGTCGTTCTGATCGTTTGGTCATAAGGGTCGCTTAGACTTTTATATATATAGATGGACAATGCCTAGAAGATTTTATTAAACTAATCTGACAGGTGTCACACTGTTGGCTTTCATTGAGAATATCATGGAATAAACTTTTTTTTTAATATTTTTTTTATTGATTTTTTACTGAGAGGAAGGGAGAGAGATAGAGAGTCAGAAACATCAATGAGAGAGAAACATCGATCAGCTGCCTCCTGCACATCCCCCACTGGAGATGTGCCGGCAACCCAGGTACATGCCCTTGACCGGAATCGAACCTGGGACCTTTCAGTCCGCAGGCCGATGCTCTATCCACTGAGCCAAATGGGTTTTGGCATGGAATAAACTTTTAACTTCATATTTTGTTCTTTCTCTTTTCCCACATGGGTGTTGCTAAGATATATCTTGTGATATTTCTACTTGTACAGTTGTACATTTTTAGATCAAAGTTTAGGAACTATTTATGGCTATTAGATGGTTTGAGGGCATTAAATTTATTTGGGTCTTAACTCTGTCTTTTACTGTATTCTCCATTCCCTCAGCCTTGTGCTTGTCACGAATTGAGTAGCATGCCCTTTGTGTCTTCCCGTGATTATTGATGAATGCATTGAACTGGACAGGTCTAAGGAGAGAACCCCGTGTCCTTGCATGCAAGACCTCCAGCAAGCTGACATCTTCCTCTGTGACAGAATAATAAATTAGACAGTTCAATCCAGTGTGTCTGATCTGCTTTAATATAAACACTGTTCAGATAAATGAGGGAAAATTGCATAATCTGGAGATATGGCTCAGGACTCTGCCTATGCCTCAGCATGTTGATAGACAGGATCAATGCCTCTGAAATGACTGCACACGAGACACAGCAATCTACACACTGACAATTCTAAGGCCAGTTTGACTGATGCTATGTTGAACCATCCTCCATGCCTCCTCTCAGAAATTACTTTTATTGGGTTTTTATCTCAGTCACTACTTCCTTGAAAATTTAGTGATGTGCCCCACCTATGTACTCTCTAAGACACTCTCTTAATATAGGAGGCCTACTACTTTATTTTAATATCATTGTTGTATTATCTGTATGTCCTGTTTCAAAGTGACATTTATGAGAAATAGGCCTTTATTTAGCTTGTCTATCAATTGTACTTTCAGTTGCGAGAGCTATGCCTGTACATATTCAGTAAAAATAAAGAAATATCATGCATTCTTTTATTCTACCTTTAGATCAATAAAAGAAAACATAGCTCCTTTATTATTTATGACTGATATTATTTCCTCTAGGAGCTACTCTTTTACCGGTTGACAGCCAGATTTAAGTCTGTAATTGAAGAATTTCTCTACCATTTTTAAAGCATAAGTTATCAGCCCATTTGGTACCCAATGCTCTATCAGGACTGGTTTGAATAGGGTCTTTCCAATGACTCATTGTCTCCATTCTGTGCACATCCCATTCTATCATCTCCTGCCTACAATGGCAGTGAGGTGTGTAAAAAGTTGAGTACTCATTGGTACTTGAGAAAGCAGTCTTCTGGACCATAAAGGTGACCTTTGGTTCCCAGAATTCTCAGTGGAAGAGCTGATCTAATATATTTCTTGCATTGGCTAATGTAGGGTGTGTCCTAACTGGTCTTGGGAACTGATATGTTTGCTCCCATGGCTGAAGTCCATGGTCTCAGGTATTTGCTTGTAGATGGAAAGGCCTTGTTGATGATGTACTCTTCTCACGACACCAAAGCTTTGTAATTTGCTGCATTTCTTAGACATCTGTGCACCTTCCCTTGTTTATTTAGGCACCTCTAGATTTTATGACAGTCCCAGGCATCCCAGGGTATTTTCAGAGGCTCTATCTGTCTCTACCAGCTCCTGCTTATCATTGTATTTTTGCCTTATTTGCACATTAAAGTCTGACATTTTTTTTCCTCTTCCACTCCATGAGGCATGATTCAGATATTCCCTCCCCAATATCTTTGATCCCGCATCCTACACACACCCATCTGGATATTTCAAATGACTCTCATGAGTAAGCTTCACAGATATGTCTGTGAAAGGAGGGGAACATGAGAACTGCTGTGTTTCACCTTATTTCTACCCTATCATCCTTTACTTCTTACTGTCCTGGGTATACGGTAGTATTATCACCTAGCTTCTTGAGCTTGCTATTAACATACTAGTGCCCCAGTGCATGGATTTGTGCACATTGAAAGGAAATTAATTAGAAGCTGGATGTTGGGGCAGGACTGGGCGAGACAGTCAGGACATACCCTGGACCCAACCTCCCGTGGTCCCTCCCTGGCCAGCCACACAAGGGGCAATGCCATGGCTTAAAGGGCATTTGTGGAGTAAACTGGGTCCCTCCAGCAAGTGGGATCCCTTGGCCTGGCCTGCGGGGATCATCATACCTACTGGCTGGTCGGACAGTCACATAGCCATATATATATATATTAACTTATGTAAATCTTCCTTTCCCCTGACCCACACTCATAAAACTTGATTTTCAATACTGCCATCTTGTTGAAAAGATCAGGAATATCTTTTCTGAGACTCAAAACTGACCAATAACAGCTATTTTTTAAAAATATACTTTTATTGATTTCAGAGAGGAAGGGAGAGAGAGAGAGGGATAGAAACATCAATGATGAGAGAGAATCATTGATTAGCTGCCTTCTGCATGCCCCACACTTGGGATTGATCCCACAGCCTGGGCGTGTACCCTGACCAGAATTGAAAATTGACCTCCTGGTTCAGAGGTAGACACACTCAATCAATGAGCCATACTGGCTAGGCTAATTACCGCTATTTTGAGTCAAACTATCTTTCTCCTCTCATCTGGAGAAAAATAAACCTCAAGTCTCAGCCTTAGAAGTAGGGCATTGCAAAGAAATCTAATTAAAGAAGAAAGTGAAACTGCATTGGATAGTAACTTCCATTAAAATGAAAGGATAAATAAATAATGAGTTTTGAAGCTCATGTTACCTCCTCTGGGAAGGCCTCTAGGCATTCTCAAATAGAAGTGGTTCTTCCTTTTGTGTGCTTCAGCATCCTCCTTACTCATACCTCTGTTGTGGAGCATATTTCTTTGATGTGTTGGCTTATATATCTATCTTCTCCACTAAATTGCAAAACCCTGGATAATAGGAAACTCATTTATTTCATCTTTGAATACCAAGAAGAAGCTCAGAGCCTCACAAATAGTTGTGATTGATACATATTTTATAATGAATGTGTGAATTGGAATGATTAAAAGCATTTTTTTTTTCCTGGTTTGATCATGATGTTAGAAAATTTCACTTCCAAAGACATTTGGACAGTTAAATAAACTGGCACATTAGACATCTGGATAGGCAGAGCTCAAACCAACATAATTAGATTGAAATGACAACATTAAGTGCAATTTCTTTCTCCTTGGGACACCAGTCAAGTATTTTTTATTTTTATTTTTTTGGTGGTGGTCAGGAAAGGGTTCTTTCTTTGCCTTCCATTCTTTGGTATATATTCTTTAGATGCGATTTGGAAAAAAACACACACAAAAAACAAAAAACATAATTCTATATAACCTAGGCATAATGGTGGAATGTTGTCAAAACCCAACCCAGAGACCAAGTGCATTATCTCTACCAAACACATGTGCGCAGGCTGCCAATTTACAGTTTAAGGGTAGAGCTCAATTAAAGCAGAAAAGCATACCTCTAAGTGAGCTGAAGCCAATCAGCCACTTTCAACTCACTTAAAGATAATTTATTGGCATCCAATTCAGGGAATGCAGCCATGTTACCAAGACCCAATTGCCCAGAACACTGGTGACTCTCCATGTCTCTTGACTCCAAATGACAGCTTGATGCTCTTGGAAGCTGTGGTAAAAGAGCATTGAAATATACTGGCTGCATGCTCAGGCCTATGGCAGCTGATACTACTTGCAGATCAGAAATGTATATTTTCACGTTACACCTACTCTGTGATGTTCCAAGTAGAACATGGGGTGTCAAGTGATTTCCATACTCGCAAAATGGAGAGATGGAAAAAAAGAGGAATTAGAACCTCCATTTTATTGCATTCTGCCCAATGTTCCCTTCGGGGGATTAAGGAGTGACTGATCTAGTGACACTGAAACAGCCAGTATAGATGAAGTGATTCTTGAGATAGAAAAATGAGTGATGCATCCAGCTGTGTAGGAGCACTGGGAAAAAACTAATGCTATTTTCTTTGTTCTGGGCTTAGAAATGTTTATTCTGATAGATCTCATATATAGTTGAGTCATGCAAGAAAGAGAAAAGCAATGTGAAGTCTATAGTGAATGTCACATTTGGATAGTCAAGTTGGAATTTTTATGAATATACTTCTGACATGGAAATAGAATAAAAAAGGAATAAATAGACACTACAGGTTCATCTCCTAGACTGTGTCTACCTATATTGAAAACACTCACCACTTTTTGATAAATGAAATATATTTTTAAATCCCCCACTTGTCTAGTTTGCTACACAGTCAGCCAGTCTTCAACAGAAACTGCTTCTGGCAGAAGATGACAAATTCCTTGCATTGAGAATGTCACCACACAGGGCAACCCAAGACCAGCTTCATAAATTTGATAAAAATGAACAGTGCACAAACTCTGTGTCCTCATGTCTTATAAACGTGTCCTGTGGACCTAGTTAATGCTTATAAATCTTTCCTGAATTAAACTGTAAACAAAATGATTTCAGTAAATTAAGGGGAACAATTTGTCTCCCTTCAAAATAATGAAAGATAAATTATTGTTGGAAATTTAGATTATACAATTAAAGAGGTTACTTCATGCATTATACATCTATTTTTTTCAATATTGATTGCACTTATTAATTTTTTATTAAATAAACACTTGTAAAATGAGTTTTCTTAAACTGTAAGGGATGTTCTTATGAAGCCAAATGGTAAGTCTTTAGTAACTAAATGACTGTGATATGACCTCAGTTGCATAGTTTAATTTCCATATGATAGGTTCCTTCAAATAGCCATTATAGTGTGTCTTAACAATTCAGTTGAATAATAGAATGTCCATTTGGCTGATAGATTGCCTTTATCATTTAGTATTACGAAAAATGAGCTTCCTTAAATAATTAGTGTAAGCTCCTTTTATAAGATAATGAGGGTTACATAATCTATCATGTTTCCATTTTTATTCAGGCTTCCAGAATGCAATTAACTAAATTTAATGTCCAGGCTAGTCCAACTAGTTAAACATATATTGAGATATTTTCTTTGTATTCTTTGCTCTGATTAATTTCCTACCCAATAACCTCATAGCCAATTGAGAGTCCCAGGACATATATTTTAAAAATGTAGTGAGTAGCCAGTTAGATACTGATAGGACTTTTTTTTTTTTTACTATAAGGATAGAACATCATTATCCTTGAGTACTGAGAAAATATAAAGTGATATTATTTAATTTCACACACACACAAAACCACACACATTTAAATTGTCCTTTTTGCTGTTCTTTCCACCATCTCCTTCACTTCTTTACTTAAATTCCATTGTGCACATCAGAACACCTGAGTGGAGAAAGATATACTCCACCAATCATGGTGCTCAGGTAGTAGGCATTCCCAAGAAGTCTATCATCTCCCCAAGGAGAAATGGTAAGACATACGAAATAAAGATTCTTCTCTCAGTCTAGTGGGAGTAGGGGGCTGGCATAATCTTCTATCCTGTGTAAATTTAATAAAATATTTTTGTCTCATTCTAAGAGTAAAAAAGATAACAAAATTTACCATACACATATTGGTAGAGATGTGATGGAGAATATGCTTTTAAACATGGTTTCCCATGGAACAAGTTTCAGAAGGTTTAGGTGAAAGTGTGTGTGTGTGTGTGTGTGTGTGTGTGTGTGTGTGTGTGTGTGCACTTGCATATAATTTCTGGAGGTTGGGTTCAAATGGATAGCAGAGCTCCAAGGAGACCTAAATCTCTCTTTTCTTATAATGGTAAAATGTTACTTATCTGACTCAACTTTTCAGTCCTAGTTACAGATTGGGGCAAGGGAGACCAAAATGAACAACAATGAGGCAAGAATGACTCCCCAGGGACTGTTCTCTGGCCACTCATTAATCTTATAAGTTATTTTATCAAGGAGAGATCATTCAGCTGAATCATGTCACTATATAATACACCTATCTCTAGATTTAGAAGACAGGCTTATATTAGAAGAGAAAATGTCAAAGATCTATCATTCTTTTGGCTCCAATTCTGGGTTTTCAAGGGATTAAATGATTTACATTATGTAAACGTATATAATACAGCTAAGAAAATATTGCACTGAAAATAAATATAGTGTGATGCCCTTGAAGAAATAGAAACCTTATTCCCAATTTCATAATTTAAGTGAGAAAAGGCAGCTCAAAGAATCTATGTGCCTGGGTGAAATTTGGTGAAATTTTAAAATGAAATTATAGTTCAGACCGAAACCTATATACCATGGTTACCAATGTCACCCCAGAAAATTTAATAAATATAAAAATGTATAGTTCCAAAAAAAGAAAATCTATTTTATGCCTTGTATATTACAATGTTGTTGTTTTTTAATAATTATCTCAGCAGCTACATGCATGAAGTAAGTCATTTAACCTAGAAAGCATTTTTCAGTGACCAAATGTCAAAGAGGTAAAAGGTTTGCATGGGTCAGGAGGTGATGATAAAGACAGAATTTAATTTATTATGTCTCTGATATTAAAGAAAAACATATAGCAATTAAAATAAGGGGAATATTTTAAAGGGCATGCATATAAGATGTAAAAATAAGTAGGCACTCATGTTACTATGATTTTCTGGAAGAAGCAATCTGGGAAATAATCATGCTTTATGTTTCCCTGTCAGGATCAGAGCAGTGGAACATATGCTATTGATGTCCTTCATATATATTAGTCTTTCATGTCTTATGAGGTTCATGACTATCAGTCATGGAGAAGTGACTGGACAGCAACATTATTTGTGCATATCACACCCATGACGCATGAAAAAGTTATATAGGAGTAGCTAAATTTAACCTCTACTTGGACGCACTTCCCCCCTTAAGCTCAGCATATGCCATGAAAGAAAGGCAGAGATGACACTTCCTCTGTAATGTTCCACATATTCATGGAAGCCTCTCATTAGACTACCTTTACTACAGCATGAGGCATTTAAGCATGATGTCAGGGGAAATTGTATATTTTTAGTTGAGATTTCCAGAGAGACTAATGAACATATTCAATGACATATTTTATGCATGGGCTCTTTCTTTTGTGTTACTGATTTCTGCCTCATATACATTTATTGTCATCAAGCTGCTGCTGTAATATCTAGATTGGAGTAAATGACTGAATGAAAAGATGAAAGAAATAAAATGGCATGATATAGGATATAATATTAAGTAACCATCAAATATCACAATTTTGAGAATTGTATGACATGAAAAATATGAGTTTAAATAATCATTACAAAATAAATAGAAATCTACCAGCAATAATAAGAACAGAAACAACAAAAATATCATCTAACCTTTACGTAGTGTCATTGAGTACCAGGCACAGCTATAAAATATATAATGTAAACCAACTCATATAATCCTCTCAGTATTACCTATACTGAGATGTGGAGAAACTGAAACCCTTGTAAACTCTTGGTGGGAATGTAAAACAATGCAGCCACTATGAAAAAAATAAAGTATGGATATTCCTCAAAAATTAAATATAGAAATTAAATATATGATTCAGCAATTACACTTCTGGGTATATATATCCAAAAAACTAAAATCAGAATCACAAAGAAATATTTATATTCCCATGATCATTACAACATTATTAACAAATCCAATCTATGAAAACAACTTAATTGTCCATCAACAGATTGATAAAGTAAAATATGGTATATTCATACAATAAAGTATTATTTATTCTTATAAAAGGAGGAAATCCTACCATGTGCAGCATCATGATTAGGCCTGAAAGATATTATGCTAAATGAAAGAAGCCACACACAGAAGGGCAAATACTGCGTGATCCCACGTATCTGAGGTATGTATCTAAAACAGTCAAACTCAATAAATCAATGAACAGAATGGTGAATGTCAAAGGATGAAAGAAGAAGGGATTGGGAAATTATTGTTCAAAGGGTATAAAGTTAGTTACACAAGATGAATAATTTCTAGATAAATCCTGTACAACATAGTGTATTTAGTTAACAATATGATGTTGTGCACTTACAAATTTAAGTGGGTAGATATCATGTTGTGTTCTTACACACACACACACACACACACACACACACAAACACACACACACAGCATGGGGACACATAAAATCTTTTGAAGGTAATGAATATATGCATTACCTTGATTGGGATGTATGCACAGTATGATGGTATCATTGATGTATGCATGTATCCAAACTATCAAAATGTATACATTAAATATATGTTCTTTTTGGTACATTAAATACACATCAAAACAGCTGAAGAAAATATAAAAAGAACAAAATAAAGCCACATAGTGCCAAGTAAAATTTCAGGTCCCTAGTCAGAGCTCACTAAATATATCTTTATCACTATAGCTTTCTTTCCCATTTCTGTTCTCCTTTGGACCACTTGACACCCAACACACCCTACCCTCTTTTTTATATTAACCCTAAACAATTAATTTATAACCATACTCTAATCACCTGAAGGCACAGTATCTGTGGTGGGTGTGGGTGTTACTATGTGTTTATGCAAGTATTTGTGTGCAAGCCTTTGTGTTTGCATGTAATAAATGCTTTTGTAGCTTTATAGAAAAGAGGCTAAAAAACTCATCTTGTGCTTTAGTACTGTGAATAAATAATACAATCTCCAGAAAAAAATCCAGTGACAGGTCATTGAGATACTTATGCAAATTCTGATATATAGTTCCCTAGTCCTTTTTAAATGTTAAAATCCTGCCACATATTTTACTTGCATATTTTCTTGCTGGTGACATCTAAAGGCTCTCTACTCTCTCACTTTTGATTATTTGTGTCATAGATTTTAATACCCAGGATAATTTAATTCTGCAGCAGCTAAACAGAATGAAAATTGCCTTAATTTGAGAGATGCTCAATCACAATGAGATTAAGGGTGACAAAAATAGAAATTAGCAAATCAACAATGACTGTCTTGAGATCAATAAAAGAGAGTAGAGTACCAACTAGTTAGCTATCAGACTATTGCAGCTCTACAGAGAAAGATAAAGAAACCCCTACAACATACAGTAGTCCTTGTAGAAGAAATAGGCTGAACTGCCCAGCTGGGTGTAGGTGGCTCAGCAGGTGAGCACTGACCCAGGAACCAAGAGGTCACTGGTTTGATTCCGGTCAGGGCATATATCCCAGTTGTGGGCTCAATCCCCAGTAGGGGGCATGCAGGAGCCAGTCAATGATTCTCATCATTGATGTTTCTATTTCTCTTTCCCTTTCCATTCCTTTCTGAATTCAACAAAAACATATTTACAAAAATAAATAAATAGGCAATACATAGCCAGCCTGTGTGGCTCAGTGGTTGAGTGTCCATCTATGAAATAAGAGGTCACAGTTCCATTCCCGGTCAGGGCACATGCCCATGTTGTGGGCTTAATTCCCAGTATGGGGTGTGCAGGAGGCAGGTAATCAGTGGTTCTCTCTCTTCATTGATGCTTTGATCTCTCCTTTCTCTTCCTCTATGAAATCATTAAAAATATATTTTAAAAAAGAAATAGGCAATGCATATGTAATGTTTAAATTTACTTGTGTTTTACAGCTTGTTTTTGCTATTTCTTTTTTTTTAATTCTGACACTATTTCCCCTTGTTGCCACCCTCCACCTAGTCAGAAATCATGTCTATAGTTTGTTTTTGCTGTTTCTTATTACTTCCAGATATTTTATTAATTACTATCTAGTTCTGAGTTCATTTTGAATGAGTAACTTATATGTGACATTAAATGAAAAATAAGACACTCAGTTCCTTCCTCAAGGAAGAACTTGCTGCTCACATGCAGAAAGTGTGATCATTAGACACCAGCTGTCATAGCCTTTAAGGCAGTGGTTCTCAACCTTGGCTGCACATTAGAATCACCTGGGAATCTTTTTAAAATCCTGATTTCTGGGCCTCATCCTCTAGAAATTCTGTTTCTTTGTTACTAATGTTGTGGCCTCACCCCATAACAAAGAAACAGAATTTCCGGAGGATGAGGCCCAGAAATCAGGATTTTAAAAAAAGATTCCCAGGTGAGTCCAATGTGCAGCCAAGGTTGAGAACCACTGCTTTAAGATATGCTACAGCTTCAGTCGTCTTCCTCAAGGTGACAGTCTTCCCAGGTCCTTCTGTGGCTGGGAAACGTGAAGAATAAAGGATGAGCATCTCAGGCCAACGTGTGATGCTCTAATGGGTAATATTTATTCCAGAGCTACCTACAAACTGGCCAAGACTTAGCCATCCTGCACAGTTTAATTTCATTTACTAGTACTGGACAATTTTATTTCCTTTACCTTCCTTTTTCATGTGTTGGCCCCCAGAAAACATTTCCTAGCATCTGTTACTGAAGAATCCAACCTGCTACAAATATCTCATATTTAAGAGGTACTTGATAACTGTTAGTTGAGTAGAAAAAACAAACTAACAAACAAAGAACCCACCATCATTGACAATAGTGCTTATTGAGAATCTGTTCTGTTCTATGCATGGCATACATAAATGATTTTTGGACATTACATTAGTAGTAAAAGGTTATGAGAAGAGAAACAAGTAGTATAACATCTCCATTTCTCTGGAAGAACACAATTGAACTTGGGGAACTCTAAGGTCCATTAGGACTTCTAAACCCTAGGATCCTGTTTGCAATAGCTGACACCTTAACTAAAAATTCTACCTCTTAGTTACACACAGGGCCAAGAAGGAATTAAACCCTGAATAAAATAGTTCTGCTCATAGCAAGGGCTGTCTCAGGTGAAGTGGAAGATTGGCAAACATTTCAGAACTTGGGAAACATACAGTTGGGCATGGCAGATATCTAGCCAGGAGGCTTTCCAGCAAGAGATACTGGCCAGCCACAGAAGCAAGAAGCCAAAATGGTTAAGCCAACATTAAACAAACAGAGTTACTGGTCTATTCAAGGCCCATTGGATAACCCATGACATTTAGGTGAATCCAAAGAAATGAACAAAAATTACTCATTTGGGTTTGGTAGAGTCATGGAATGAAGTGAGGAATGCATAATCTAAGGCAGGGTAGAAGGAGGAATCCAGGACATGGGGCTAGGAAAATAAAATGTCCTACATATATACTTTCTAGTAGCCTCATGTTTCTGTGTCTTCACCTGCTTCTGCATCCATGTATGGTATCAGGCAAACTTGGCCCTACTTCGTACATCAAATGATTTTTAAAAGGCAAATGGAAAGTACACTAGTAAATTAATAATTATGTCCCTTATTTTAAGGTCATCTCTGCTTAATAATGATTAGGAAAATATTTTACCTCAATATATATAAAGATTTTTAAAATTTATAAATGCTAGAAATCTTGTATTATCTGAAAAGTAACCATCACACTCATTACCTAATATATCTCATAAAATTTAAAATAAAATATATTTTAAGGTAAGCTAAATTCCAGAGAAGTTGGAGATTAATACAGAGAGGTATTTATCACCCATGAGAGTAGAACCACTACAACATGGTTTTATCTGTTCACAAGTTGGTTATTGAAAAACACTTTCCTTAGCTATAGTCACAATGGTTAGATGTCAGAAAATGTGTGTTGGACATTTAAGTGCTCCTTACTTTTTATTTTAATGTATTTTATTGATTTTTTACAGAGAGGAAGGGAGAGAGATAGAGAGAGTTAGAAACATCGATGAGAGAGAAACATCGATCAGCTGCTTCCTGCACACCCCCAACTGGGGATGTGCCTGCAACCCAGGTACATGCCCTTGACCAGAATCGAACCCGGGACCCTTCAGTCCGTAGGCAGACGCTCTATCCACCGAGACAAACCAGCTAGGGCGATGCTCCTTACTTTTATGTAAGCTCTCAACTTAAAGTTTTAAGGGAAAAGTGATGAGATTTTAATTTGTAGATTAGATATGGAACCTTCAAATCCTGCAAAAAAATAATCTTTAGGCATCCAATTTCATGTTTCAGAGTTGTACCAGGGGTGAAAATATAAGAACAATCTTGTCTTGCTGAACATGCCAACTCTAAGACTCTTTGAACTCATAGCTTCCAGGTTTTGGTACGAACCCAGTTGGCTCTCTGGTTTTTCAGGTGCTCAGATGAATATTTTGGTTCAAATTCTCTTGAGTCTCAGCTGTGTTCTTGCAATTACTGGGAAGTCAGCTTTTGGCATGGGTAGCAGACAGCTTAATCCTGCATATTGCCATTGTTTTCTCCCTCTCTTTTTTACTTCCAGGACCCAGGAGCCAACCCCTTATCTCTTCACAAAACCAGGTTCCTACATTCTACTTACTGAAAAAACATCTTAGCTTCACTATGGTTTACAGAGCAAAATATTTATTCTTATCCCTGAAGCATTAAGGGGTAAACACTGCACTCTACCACTTCTTGCATCTACCAAGTAAAAGAGACTCACTCCCTTGAAAGAGCATTTGAACAGAACTGGCCATATAATTGACATTCGGATAGTTTTATTGAATAAATAAAGGAATAATCTCAGATTTAAAATTAAATTTTTAGAAGGCTATTTCTTTACGTCTGTTTACCACTTTAAATCATGCTAGAGTGAGCTTTGTGTACTGAAAAGCAACAAACAAGGAAAGCAACATTTTCCCACAATGAATCACAAGCTTTTAGCCTCCTCTGTCACAGCTGGCCTTATTGTGCTCTGCATCAAGATACTGGCTATTGGTCTCATCTTCATTATTTTATCCAAGTAAAGCTTTATGCAATGCGTATGGAGTTACAGAGCATGAAGAACAATAACATAAAGAAAGCACCTAAACATGTGAATTTTAAAAAATCTGGCTAACATCCTCATTTTCTGTTTGTATGAATTCCCTCAAAATCTCTATTGTAGTATTTTATCACATACAAAACCTTAGAAACACTGCATTTGCAATGATTTAACTATAATAGAGATACGATTTTAAACCTGAGCTACTGACTATTACTGAGCAGTAATTTAGATAAATTGGAGATTGTCATCACTGAATAGAGGAATAAACATAGATATAGAAAAAAAAATCTCAAGAGATAACTTTAAGAACATATTCAAGAACAATTTTATAAAGGTATGATTAGAGAGTTCCACTAAAGGTATGATTAGAGAGTTCCATTTACATACTTCTACGTAAAAAAAAAAAATTCAATAGGGCCATTTCACATGATTATTATTATTATTTTATTTTCATAGATTTATAAGCTTGTTTGAATTTTAGAAATTGTTAATATGATTTCCATGGTTCTATTTCACTTATCACTTTATTTAGAGAGACATGTTTCAAATATATGCACTGTTATATTTATAACTAGAGGCTCAATAAACAAAATTTGTGCACGGTGGGGGGAGTGTTCCTCAGCCTGCCCTGCACCCTCTCCAATCCAGGACCCCTGCAGGATTGGGCCTAAACCAGCAGTCAGACATCCCTCTCACAATCCGGGACCACTGGTTCCTAACCGCTCGCCTGCCTGCCTGCTTGATTGACCCTAACCATTCCCCTGCCTGCCTGAGTGATGTCTAACTGCTCCCCTGCTGGCCTGATCGTCTCCAACTGCCCTCCCCTGACAGCCTGGTGGCATCTTGTGGTGGCCATCTTGTAACCACCATCTTTGGCGACCATCTTGTGATGATGTGAGGACACGAAGCCACCTAGGCTTTTATTAGTATAGATTACCACTTTCCCACCATATAAATAATGCACAGTCTTGTAGAAAATCAGAACCATCTGAATTGTAAAGAAGGTGATTGTCATTTTGTGTGGGGCTCAGTTTTGGTGATTCCATCCCAGACTTTGAATTTTAATTTCCATATGAAACCTCCTTATGGTATCTATCTATTTACCTGCCTCTCTCTTGCTCTCTCTCAAGCCCTCTCCATTCACAGACATATACGTACACACATCTATAGGTATATATTATAATGCTATGTTGTCATTTTATATATAATCCTATCTAATAATAGACAAAGTTTGAAATTGACCGAACCTTCACTACGCCTCCCATTGGCTAATCAGTGAGCTATGCAAATTAACCGCCAACAAAGATGGCGGATAATTTGCATACGTAAGCACAAAGCGGCAGAGCAAAGACTGAAGGCACCTCCGGCCATAGCGAAAGCCTGGGTCCGGGGTGCCGGAGGAAAACCTGTGCCGGCAGCCAGGGGAAGGGAAGGCCTATTGCATGAATCTTTTCGTGCAACAGGCCTCTAGTATATATATATAAAATTATATATAAAATTATATTGTACAGCCTGGCCTGTGTTGTTCAGTGGGTGAGAATCAACCTATGAACTAGGAGGTCATGGTTCCATTCCCGGTCAGGGCACATGCCAGGTTGTGGGCTCAAGCTCTGATAGAGGGTGTGCAGGAGGCAGCCGATGGATGATTCTCTCATCATTGATGTTTCTATCTCTCTCTCCCTCTCCAAAGGACCTCACACAACATAATAGCTGGCTTCTCCCAGAGACAGGTATGTGTGGGGTGGGGGTCACAATTACTTCGTTAACCTCAGAAGTAACATATCATCACCTTTGATGTTTTGTATTTGTTAGCAGTGAATCACTAAGTCCAGCCAATACTCAAGGAGGTAGACTTACTCAAGGATGTGAATATATCAGAACAGGGTTTTCATGCTGGGATGGGTCAATTATTTTGTTCCTTTCTCCTCATTCTCTAGTAGAGGTAGTCTCCACAGTTTAACTTGGAGATATATGCAATATGCCTTGATATTAAACTGTAAAGTTCTGACATTTCTTTTGTTTCTGGAAAAAAAAAAAATTATTGTAAGAGTGTCATTCCTGCAGCATGCCAGTGTGTTGTTCTGAAATCTATTCTGGATTCCAGCCTGACATTGCATGTCACAACAACCATAATCAACCATAATCATTTACTACATTGTATATTTTTAACTCTGTCTTTAGCAGACTGTGAGAAAAATTAGTATTTAAATTGTCTGTGCCCAGCGTGGGTGTCTCTATTCACACTACTTAGTTATGTCAATAGTATTAGGCAGTTTTTGAAAATTAAGTCAAGGGTAACTTTTCCCCAGAGTAGTTTAAAAATAGATTGCATAATTTTTTTTCCTATGTTTTAATTCTTTAAAACATAGGGAAAAAATGTATTATTCATGTTAATTATAAGACATGAATTGCTCTTTGAAGAATTGGGCATAGAATTAATTATCATCCTGAAGCTCTTTCCAATATTTTAAAATATATTAATTTTGGAAATTTCTGGTTCAAAAGAAATTCAATTGGGAAACACTATTGTTAATTTTTTGTCTTTAGAAATTAGTTTCATGTTTATATTCTTTATGTATTCTGTTTTCTACACAATTTCTTCATGATCAAAATGTCACTTTAGTAAAAAAATGTACAGAAGTTGCTTTGACAAATTATATTTGTTAAAAGTGATAGTAATAGAAAATTTAACCTACATCTTATAGTGTTTTGTAATTTACATAGTGCTTTCTTTTGAATTATTTTTTAGGATTATAAGAAGCCTATTAAGAGAAATAGGTCAGTTATATTCTGTTCTATTTACAGATGAATAAACTTGCTCAGAGGTGATAAGTGACTAAGGATTAAAAACTAGTGGAGGTTATAGGCTAGGCTTGGAACTGATTTGAACTTATGTCTTGACAATGCCTACGTTAGTCAGTTCTTAAATAGTTACACTTCCCAATTTTCTATTGTCTCTATTAAGGGCAATGTATACAGGCATTTGGGGGTTTCACTGCATTCACTAAATTAAGAGAATTAGGTCTCATTTTACTTAATCTTTAGTAGTTTCTCTCTCAATAATTTTCTCCCTAGTGTCCACCCAAAACCACGAAGTTCATAGAAATGACTGGATGGAGCAAGATATAGAGAGATGATCTACTCTAAATTTTTGGCCCTAGATGTCACAAAAGCCCCTCAAATCATAATTGTTCTTCTGGAATCTTCTACTGACTTTCCATTTAAAAATTGATACTAACATTCATCTCATTGCTCAAAACATAAAAAATTGGAGTCAAGAGATCTTTAATGAATCAGTGTGTATATGAAACTGATGATCATTTCTACTAAAATATAATGAAGGGAGGTAAATCTTTTGTTGTAGGTGAAATTAGAGAAAGACACCATATTAACAAAAATCCCAAAATTTGGAGAGTGAGTCAGAAGTTGACTGAGAATAGAAACTGAAGATTTGGACATGTTACAGACTTTATTTCAGGGCTGAGCAGCCATTCTAATTAGCAGTCATGCACTTCATATATAATGTGCTCCAATTTCTCAAGAGACATGTCTGGACAGCTTGTTAAAAGATTTTAAGTAGTCTCCCTTATCAGCTCTTCCACCACCTTTATTTTTGCTAAACTAGAGGTCTAATAGTTCAAGTGCAAGAGAAACTTTGAAGTTTAAAATAAAAAAACACTGTAATCTCCAAAGTTTTTCTTATTCTTCCTTTCTCCATTTTGCTCCTTACCTTGTATAGATTTTGGTAAAAAATGTAGTGAAAAGAGGAGCTTAGTGGGTTGATAATTTGCAATAAACTTATGATTTAAGTGCTTCATTACTTAGTGCTTTATTCAGTAAAATGATAACTAATTATAAAAAATATTCTGGAGAGTTGTACCTAATTAAAATATGTTAATAATTAAAATAAAAATACATGGTATCTTCACACACAAAGCTCCTAACATTAATCATGCTTCTATTTATTCAAAAGTCTAGTTTTAGATTTTGAATTTGCAAAATAAAAAAAGAAAACATTATTATAACAAACCATGACAATTGTAAACAGCTTTAGAAAACACTTTATAAATAAATCAAATAATATTAGAACAAAGATCTATAATTGTTCTTTCAAGGTCTAGCTAATAATTCTTTTGTTAAGTACAGAGAAACTCTGCTTTAGTAAAGTAATATGAATAGCTTCAATAATTTGCCCAGTCTCTTAGAACTTATGTAATTGGATTGTAAATCCTTCTAATGAGATTTGTCCTTCGTACATTTTGAAGTAACTTTTTCCTGATTTTGCCTCTCTTCCTGTTCATATATTTTAGCAACAAGATCTAAGTGATCTGGAAGTGACGTGGCCCTTAGAGAATGGTACTGTGTAGGACAAATCTAACTGATTTGTATATCTCCAAGTCTCAGGCAATATTTTATTTCTAAGTCTGCCAATACTTTGGATTTCAGTGATGATAATTTGCATAAGATAAGGAATAAACAAAATTTATGGCGTGGCAAGAATAACACTCTAGAAAAAACTTTTTACTAGAAATAGTAAAGCTTATGTGCCAAGAATCTGCTGTCAGTTTCAGCTAAATTGAAAGAGTGAGAAATTCAGAAGCTAGATTTTTAGATATAATTGAGAAAAACAGTAGACTATAGAAGGACGAGTTAGAGAATTTCCATCTATGTTGGGAAAACAACAGGACCGCATGAAATATGCCAGTAAAACCAAGCAAAAGTCTTGATTGTTAAATGAGTTTCTAAAAGAAGTTGTGGAATATATGGTAGTGGTTGATAACAGGAACTCTAGAACAGGAGTCGCCTGTATTCCATTCCTGGCTTATGCCATTTTCTAGTTGTGTGTCTTGAGACAAATTACTTAATCTCTCTGATTTATGTTTTCTTATGTTTATAATGTGATTAACTAAACATAAGTCATGGAGTTATTGATAATATTAAATGAAATTGACAATATTAAATTAAGTAATGTATGTAGTGAGTTAGACATAATAACTATAATGTGCTGCTGCTGACGATGGTCATGATGATGATAAATTCTAGGGTACAGTCATATGCAGTCAACTTATTCAGGTTTTTCTCTTTATATACCATATATAACAAATATTGATATAGTTTTCTTCTGCTATAAGACCTATTTCTAGACAATATAAAATTATATAACATTCTATAGAATATATACTATTCCATAAATGTAACATCAGTTATAGAATATAAATTTGCTATCATGTTATCTATGCACAATCCCATAATAATTCTCTATTATAACCTTTTTATTGAATAATGTTAAAATTGTCTTTTATATATCTTTATATATACATAAAGTTGGAACAAATATTAAATTATAGCTAAAGAATATTTTGGGCTCATTAGATAACACCTCATTTGTTCAAAATCAGCCCACATTCCTAAAAATCAGGTCAAAGTGAATTATTCTATGTAGCCAATTGGCCCAGGAAAACTATAATAAAATATAATTTTTGGAGAATGACCAGATTATAAGGTAGTCCAAAATCTGGATTTATACCCATAGCACTAATAATTGAGATGTATATGTTACCATGTTAATGAAAGCAACCATAATAACGATACATCAATTTGCTTTGATGAACACTGGCTCAGTGACATTTGAAATGGACCCAAAGAATCATGCACCTCTCTTAGGTAACTTCTATTGGGGTTGAAATACTGTTAAACTTCTGAAAACCTCCAGCATCTGCCCTTTGTGCTCTCTTGAGAGTCAGGACAGAGTGAGACGTGCAGCGTTCACCTATTGAGAAGAATGAGAGCGGGGCCCAAGATAGAGAGGTAATGAGTCTGGAGAGAGGCTATCAGTAGCATGCTGTTTGATAGAGGGCACAAGAAGCTCATGTATAATAGCCTAAAGGACCCTGTGGCAGCAAGACGGATGATTTGTCTCATTGAGCCATTGATTCATTCATCCATCCGTTCTTCAGGATGCACCTCACTAAAAGCATTTAATGTATTTTCCCCTTTATTAATGTTTTAGGTTGCCTTTGACAGTTAATACTCTGGTGCCACTGCCCTAACATTAAACATTACTTCTTTTCTAAGGGGAAAAAAAAACAACAAAACACAGAATCTCAGAATATTGAAATCTGAATGTCGGTATTTTGAAATCTGAAAAAAAAAAATTTTTTATTTAACAAATACAGCTTTTTTCAGTGGTCTGATGCTACTCAACACTTCTAGTAATTAATCTGCAAATGAAGTGGTAAGTAGGTAAAGTATTTCTACTTTAAATTTTGTTAATCACTGATATTTAAAATGCATGAATCTCCTTATACTGGGGCTTATCAGTATTACATTTCCAGCTATGATAATGAGTACATTAGAAAGGAAATGTGTGTAAAATTATTATAATCTAGTTGCTTTAAAAGGGAAAATTTGAAAAATACAACAAAAGGAGTTTTTAGTTCCCTGAATAGGTGAGTGAGCTGACTGTAAGGACCAACATCCACGTAAGATTTACTGTACTTTCTTGCTTGGTTCACTCCCACTTCTTTGATTAGAGTTAAAACTGCCTTGAGATATATAATACATTCATGACTATCGAAATGAACACTAGGCTGTTTGGGAGCTAGTAGAGACAAAATAAAAGGCTGCCCAAAGAAAGTGGCTTTACCTACCTACCAGCAGACTTTAGAAAACATCAAGTGGTCTTTTTATTAAGCAGTTGTGTCCTTAACTTTTTATTGGTTTACATATTTCAAGGAAATAATGAGCATTGAAAGTTACATGCAGTTTTAACTATATTGTAAATAGAGATTTAAAATAAAAATATTTTGGAAAATATAGACGAAACAGTAAGACAGGCAGACATTGGGGTTTGACATTGAGTATCTCTATATTTCCTCCTGATTGGCCTTTGTTCCTTCTTCTAGCTTCCCACATAGGAATAGAATTAAATAAGAAACATGCCACCTGACCTGGGGAGGTAAGACTGTCTGGGCTGGGAAAACTAAGGCGGATTTTTTACTATCTCAGTTAATAAAACCTTTTCTGTGAAACACCAGATACCAACCGGTACTAAAATCAAAGGCACAATTTCAGTGTAAGGCAGGCACACGTGTACCTTCCCTGAAATCTTCACAAATTCCTTCCTATTATCTTTTCTCCCAAATTCCCAATTCTTTGAACATATTTCTGTCAGAATTTGTGTAGGATGTTTCTACTTGACTTTCCCTTCCTCTCTTCTTCACTTGGGATCACAGTTGTTTTGGGGTCTCATGGTTCTCCCAGCTTTCCCTGAGTGTCTCCCTATTTTCTTTCATACAGCTGCTTCCCTAGTAAATCCCTTACACATTTAAAATCATACTGTTTTGCTGGCATGGCTCTGTGGTTGAGCATCGACCTATGAACCAGGAGGTCACAGTTTGATTCCCAGTCAGGACACATGTCCAGATTGTGGGCTTGATCCCCAGTGTAGAGGGTGCAGAAGGCAGTTGATCAATGATTCTTTCTCATCATTGATGTTTCTATTTCTCTCTCCCTTTTTCTCCCTCTGTGAAATCAGTAAAAATCTAATAAAAATATTAATATCTGTTTCTAAGTAGACTTGGATTAACACAAATGCCTAGAATGGGTGCCCAGTAAATAATTGCTCCTGATTTTAGCATGTCTAAAAATGTCAACATAGACCTCATCACATATTGAGGTTTGAGATATTGAAGTCAGAGTTAAGTTTTTATGACTGTGACCTTTGATTTCTAATATACTTGGCAAATTATGTTTTATTTCTCAATTTAAAGAAATAATACTTTATTTGTCTTACTATAATAACTGAAAACTAATTTGTTATAAGTGGCTTTTGATTATATAAATGCCAGAATATATTGTTTCTTTCCTTAAAAAACTCCATAAGTGCATGTGTTTTAATTTTATTTTATAAAAATGTCAACACTTCCAATGATGGCAAAAATTGTGTCTACACCTAAAGCCAACATTTTCAAACTTTTTTATTAATAAATATTTGCAAACTATGAATTTTTGCAATTAGATAACATTTTAAAATAAAAAAATAAAGCAAGAATTATACATTTATAAAATAAAAAGCCATACTACATTAAATACAATTCATAGGAGAATAGAGCAGTTCATAAGAAAAGGATTATATTTATATTTTTATATTGGTAATACATGACATTGTCCCTGAGGCCATGATGTTAGCCTCATAGACATGTTTAATCAGAAAGGTGTAATAAGATTCACAACGAAGTCAAATCTCTCTCTCTCTCTCTCTCTCTCTCTCTCTCTCTATATATATATATATATATATATGTATATATATATGTATATATATATATATACATATATATGTATATATATATGTATATATATATGTATATATATATACATATATATATACATATATATATAAAACTTCTTTATATATATCCTATCTAATAAAAGAGAAACATGGTAATTGGCATACTACCGCTACCCTTCCCATTGGCTAATGAGGGAGATATGCAAATTAACTGCCAGCCAAGATGGCGGCCAGCAGCCAGGCAGCTTAAACTGAACATGAGCTTGCTTGCTTCAGTGACGGAGGACTGCAACGTTCCCAGCCTGCCTTGCCGGCCTCTGAGCTTGCAGTTTAATAAACATTGTAACAAATATAGAAGCTAAACAAAACCCCAGAAACCAGCTTTCAGAGAGCTGGGATCTCAGAGCTGGAGTTGATACAGAGTTTCGATTATAGAACCGAAACAAACCAGATACCCGTTTTCAGCAGCTGAGGCCTCAGAGCTGGAGCCAAGCCTCAGAGCTAAAGCTGGCCCAGAATAAAAAAAAAGAAAAAGAAAAAAAGGAGCAGATGGGAGCTTCAGTCCTAGCCTGAAAACAGCCCTCAGCCCCTCACCCAGACTGGCCAGGCACCCCAGTGGGGACCCCCACCCTGAAGGGTGTGTGACCAGCTGCAAACAGCCATCATCCCCTCATCCAGGCTGGCCAGGCACCCCAGTGGGGACCCCCAACCTGATCCAGGACACTTTTCAGGGAAAACCAGCTGGCCCCCACCCATGCATCAGGCCTCTATTCTATATAGTAAAAGGGTAATATGCATCCCAGCACCTGGATCAGCGGAGCTGAGAGGCCTCAGGCACCGGGATCAGTGTGACAGGGGGCAGCGCCCAAACCCCCTGATCGCCCTGCAGCTCTGTGTGTGGCAGGGGGAGGGGTCACAACCTCCCTATCCACCCTGCTCTGTTCGTGACAGGGGAAGGCGCCCCTACCCCCTGATCGGCCCTGCTCTGTGCCTGATAGGGGGGAGCTCCCCAACCCCCTGATCACCCTGCAGTTCTGTGCGTGACAGGGTGTGGCACCCCCACCCCCCCACACCACGAGCCCTGCTCTGTGTGTGACGGGGTAGAGCCATAACCTCCCCATCGGCCCTGCCCTGAGTGTGACAGTGGCGGCGCCCCAACCCCCTGATTGGCCCTGCTCTGTGGGTGATAGAGGGCGGCACCCCAACCCCATAATCCCCCCTGCTCTGTGTGTGACATGGGGTGGTGCGCCAACTCCCCTATCGGCCCTACTCTGTGAGTGACAGCGGGGAGCTCCTCAACCCCCTGATGGGCCCTGCTCTGTGCATGACAGCGGGGAGCTCCCCAACCCCCTTATGTGCCCTGCTCTGTGCGTGACAGGGGGCAGTGCCCCAACCCCCTGATTGGCCCTGCTCTGTGCGTGACACCACAACCTCCCCATTGACCCTGCCTTGAGTGTGACAGGGGGTGGTGCCCCAACCCCCCAATTGGCCCTACCCTGAGCGTGACTGAGGGTGGCATCACAACCTCCCAATCCACCCTGCTCTGTGCATGACAGGGGGTGGTGCCCAAAGTCCCCAATCGGCCCTGCTTTGAGCCCGACCAGGGGTTGCACCTAGGGATTGGGCCTGCCCTCTGCCACCCGGGAGCAGGCCTAAGCCAGCAGGTCATTATCTCCCGAGGGGTCCCAGACTGCGAGAGGGCACAGGCCAGGCTGAGGTACCCCCCCTTCCCCCCAAGTGCACAAATTTTTGTGCACCGGGCCTCTAGTATATAAATAAAGAAGTAATATGCAAATTAGGTCAGGACTCTGTAATGGTCACTGCCATCTCAGGAGGTGTGGCCCAAAGCCTGAGAGATCAACACAGAGGGGCACTTGCTCTGAGCCTCTGCGGCACAGCTGAGGGCAGACTCCCAGTGAACACACACACACACACACACACACACACACACACACACACACACATACACACGGCACCTGCTCCGAGCCTCTGTGGCCAGACTGTGGCTTAGACCCAATACCCATGGGGAGTGGGCCTAAGCCATCAGTAGGACATCCCCTGAGGGCTCCTGGACTGTGAGAGGGGGCAGGCTGGGATGAGGGATCCCCACCCTCCCAGTGCACGAATTTCATGCACCGGGCCTCTAGCTTCAAATAATCTGCTAATTTTCTTCGGAGGTGAGAAAAACACTTTTTCTCCTGTTCAACTTTCTTTCATGGGTTTTCACAAGCAAAAGTCAATTTCCTAAGCAAAACTTTTCCATAACTTGATGAACCCACAACACGTCCTCCATGATAGGACTAGCTGAAGGTCAATTTGCCACCAACGCATGCTTTATTAGCTCTGTGCTTTTTCATGGAAGGGGTAGAGCCTGATTGAAACAAAAAGAAAAGAAGGAAAACATGTATATCAATATTATCCAAAAGCCCGAGTTGTCTTTACTAGAGACAGCACAGTGATGTCTATGGATTTTACACATGACTTTATCCCAGCTGTCAATGGCTTCTCGATTTCTCTCTTTGAAGCAGTCCTTTCTCCCAATGTAGTTGACAGCAAGATAATCGGGGTTAGGGACTATAGAGTAATAGGCAATGGGGCAAGATAGTGGGTCTTAGTTTGGCTCTTTCCTCTGTTGCAAATGTAAAGATAAGTTCCCTGAAGCTTCGTTCAGTCCCACTTCACAGAGCAACATACTTGACTGCACATAAACTGTACAAAAATTCCTGTAACTGTAACTAAGGCCATTTCTTTTCTTTTTTTTTTTTTTTATGAGTGAGGAAAGATCCCATTAGGGATTTGTTTTTAAGTTCTTTAACCTGGAAAACAATTCTAATAGGAAAGCAAAGCCATCTTCAGAGGAGGCTGCCAGGTCTGACCAAGTACCTCTGCTGCTCACACAGCCCCTTTTGACCCCATTCAGAAAGGACTCATGAAGACTTGTAGTTAATTAAAAGCTATTTAAACAAGATAATTTTCTTCTTCCAGGATCCTGGAAATGTCCTTTTCAGAGATATTATAGGAGTAAAATTGTCTCTTCAGGCTCTCTTGGGCATTTTATGCTGCGTTTTGCATTATTTCTCTGATGAAGGCCCCTTCCTAATAGTCCCAGGCAAGTCTCATGGCGGCCTTTATCGGGCTTCTGCCTGAGCAATAAAATCCTCCTAGTTTCGGAAGAGCCACTGTTTAATTTCAGGCGGTCCCTATGGAAAGTAAGTCACGTTTATCCAAACGTGGGAAGGTGGTAATGAACACTTTTATGAGCCATATAATCAAACTTCTTTCTCATCATTGCCTCTTATTTGCTTATCTCAAACTGAAGCCACCAAGCCCCCATTCCTTCTCCAAATCCATTAAATAGTGGAGCTAGGGCCATGGAGCTGCTCACCTGTGACATAAAAATGCACTGTCAAGAGGAAATGAAGCTTTGCGTTTGTTTCTACAGGTCACTAAATTTCTATGTACTTTCTATTTTTTTTATTTGTCTCTGCCCTTCTCCAATTCAAGAATTATACAATATAGAATGACCATCATCTTTTCACAAATATAACGAAATGAATAAGTGTGATTCAAGCACCAGGTATATGCCACTTATAAAATAAATGTCTAAATAAAAATCTCAGATCTCTTTTATTCACTTGTTTTTAATTATATGTCCCAACAACACTTTACCAACAAAACCAAACTTGAGGCAATAACCTACGACTCTATCCTTAATGTCCAAGTTTTCTTTGTCCTGGAAGAGAGGGAGAAGGGTGGCCAAGCAGTCTGTGCTATGAGGGGTCACAATGGAAGCAAGAGAATATCTTAACTCACAGACCTGTTTGATAGGTTTAAAAGGAAGATGCTGATATTATCTTAGGGGAGAGAGCCATGGGTTACAGTGAAAATAAGAATTGAGGTTTCAGGTGTTTGGGGAGGTAGGAAGGGGCTAGGAGAAAGAGGGTACTGTGGGGGGGGCTATGGGAGGTATCTATATATAATGAATGCTATATTTCAGGTGCAAAAGTTAGAGTTATAAGTTAGGAAGACAGGAACAATAATAATGACTAGAGAGGCAGGCAGAATTCTAAGGTGGCATTTAAATTGTTCTCTCTTCTGGTATACACAGCCTGTATAATCCTTTGAACTCTGAGTGTGATGACTTTTATTTGCATGAGTAATCTATATTAAACTATATTGTATGCCACTATGGACCTTATGATAAGGATATTATTCAGGTGAGTTTTACTTAATAATAAAAAAAAGTCTTTAAAAGCATACTTTCTCTTACTGGTTGCAGAAAGGAAGGAAGAGATTCAAAGCAGAAGGTTCTGACATGTCGTTGATGTCTTGATGATGAAGGAAACCACGTGACAAGAGATGTGAGTGGTCTTCAGGAGCAGAGAGCAGCACTCAACTGGCAGCAGGCACAGAAATGGAGAATGCAGTCCTATAACTGAAAGGAAGTGCTTCCTGCCAGTAACAATGACCTTGGATGCACTTTTTTTTTTTAATGCAGCCTGAAAATGAGAATAACTTAGCTGACACTTTGATTAAAATCTCATGATATTCTGGGCAGAAAACAAATCCACACAGTGCTAGACTTCTGACCAAGCCTTTACGTTAAGGTGCGAAGTTTGTGGCAATTTTTTATGCAGCAATAGAAAACTAATATACAGAGACTGGAGAGAAAAAATGAAAAAAATGGATAGCTCTCAAAGCTGGGTATTTGTGTAATTGTAGCAGTATCTATGCATTGGCAGGACAAAGCTATTTACAGAATTGGGCGGGGGAAGGGAACCTAATACTGAGTTTATCCAAGTTTCTTTTTGCTCTTAGACATTTCTTTGTAGCTACAGAGCCAGAATCTTAGACAGTATGTTTAATCTCTTGTTTAATCTCTCTCTCTCTCTCTCTCTCTCTCTCTCTCTCTC
Source organism: Myotis myotis (assembly GCF_014108235.1). Lineage (NCBI taxonomy): Eukaryota > Metazoa > Chordata > Mammalia > Chiroptera > Vespertilionidae > Myotis > Myotis myotis. The sequence goes on along the minus strand of NW_023416324.1, from coordinate 204,217,154 downwards.
TCTCTCTCTTTCTCTCTGGTCTCTTTTGCTACCCTTCAATGGCTGCTATAACTTCCTGTGGTAGACAGAGAAATAGGCACTCTTTTCAAAGATGTCCACATACTAATCCCTGGAACTTTTGAATGTTTTCTATTATACTATAAGGGAGTATTAAGGTTACAAATGCACTCATGGTTAGTTTACTTTGTCTTAAAATAAGGAGATTTTCCTGGATCATCTGGTCTAATCCAATGTAATGGGAAGGGCTCTAAAACGGGGAATAGGGCACCTAAGAGGCAGAATTGGAAAGCTGAAATATGGCATCATGAAAAACACTTTGCCAGTCATTGCTGGCTTTGAAGATGGGAGGTGGTTATGGACCAATGAATGAGGACAAACTCCAGGAGCTAGAAAAGGCAAGGAAACAGATTCCCTATCCACCTTCACTGAGCCTTCATCAGAAACACAGTCCTGTGGACACATTGATTTAACCTAGTGAAACTCATTTTGCACATCTTACCTCCAGAACTATAGGATAATAAATTGTGTTGCTTTAAACACAGTAAATATATGCAAATTGTTACTGTGGAAATAGAAAACTAATGCCTGATCTTTCATTTAATTTCCCTTACCTAGGTTAATAGTATCACCACCTGTTCAGCCATTCAAGTTAGACTTCTCAACACCATTTCCAGTTCTTCCCTCTTCCACATCCCTTCTAATGTATATGGTCAAGCCAAAGGATATTCTACCAGGTCATCTGCATCCATTACTTCCAGTCCATTGACTGTGACATTATTGTGGTGGGTGTTCATGATTTCGTGACTGGGCTATTGAAATTACTTCTGCCATCAAAGGTCACTCCCTCTGTCAAGCTGATATCAGTGTTATTTTCTGAAGCTGCAAGGTGTGATCAAGGCATGCCTCTAGGTCACAACAACCTAGACTTTCAAAAGTCTCAATGACTTTCAAATCCTGCAAGTTTACAACAATTGCTTATACTACCTAGAATATTATTCAAATTTTGGAGAAGCTTTTGGAAAATCTAAATGACTGTTTCTATAAATCTTACTCTTTGCAATTTGAAATACAGTGATCCTCTTTACTTATTAATGATTTTGAATTGTTTCAATCACTTTTAAATAGTCTTTATGAATGCAGTATCATTTCTGTTCTCAACTATATTTGTTATGATAGCTATCCTCTCCTAGTCATAGTTTGCCACATTCCTTGAAATGCAAAGAATGAACACTAAAAATTAGTCTCACCAAAAAATAGCCTATCCCCACTTTGTATATTTGTCCACAGAGAAAAAAATGCATTAATCAACAAGATGCTATTTTTTTCTACCAACTACTATTAAATCAGTGAGCTATCAGATTTTAAAAGACTCTACACTAATTTTTTGTTTTTACTTTTGTCTCTATATTTATGGTAATTAGACATCACTAAATTATTCAACCTAAACTTGTAAAAGTTTTCCTTGAGATATGGAGAATTTTATATTTTTTCACCAGTAATAAAGCCATTGCAGGACTAAAGGAGTCTTGCCCACACCTCCTCTTCTGGACATCAAATATATTCTCTCAGCAGGGGTGGGCAAACTTTTTGACTCGAGGGCCACAGTGGGTTCTTAAACTGGACCGGAGGGCCGGAACAAAAGCATGGATGGAGTGTTTGTGTGAACTAATATAAATTCAAAGTAAACATCATTACATAAAAGGGTACGGTCTTTTTTTTTTTTAGTTTTATTCATTTCAAATGGGCCGAATCCGGCCCGCGGGCCATAGTTTGCCCACAGCTGGTCTAGTGTGTCCCCCACCCTTGACCTCCATCAATATCTTGATTTAGTGTATATTTTTCTTTTATAAATGATTACTCTTAGCTCCTATAAATTAATAGTATGTTTTATTTTATTAATGTAGCTTGTAGTTCTCACATATACAGATTATATGTTGAACTGTTCAGGGTGTCATTTCTCCTTCCTTTAATGTACTTGAATCATTTGAAATTACCAATATTTGACTATTTTGGCTTATATAATTTTCTATTTAATAAGGTTGAATATAATATTTATTTTAATAACTTTGACATGATTGCAGATGCCGACTTTCTAATCTCCCAAATCTACTCGTCTTTCTTCACAACCTTTTTGTATATTGTGGGCTTTTTGAATTAAAAATAATAATAATAATATAGAATTGTGATTTTTCTACACTGTGTTTTATTTTTATTTTTTTACAAATCAACATTAAATACCCTGAGATAATATAGAAAAGAGCATTGATATTAGCACACACTAGAAGCAGACCTTCACATGAAGTATTCAGAAAAAGGCAGAAAAAACTTATATTCAAACCCAGTGACCTTTCAGACCTCAGGTATCGAGCATTTTTAGAGTTGTGGTACACAGTTGCCTCATTAATTTCATGCAACTCCAACAATCTCTGTCCAGCACTGATCAACCTCACACAAAATCAGCTATTTAAATGAATTCAAACGTATTGTGAGGACTTGAGGAATCTTTGAAAAACTGTGCCAGTAAAATAGAAATTAAACTTGAAGAGGATGGGTAATAAAACCTACTTTAAATCATTAGAGTAAGTCTGAAAAAAATAGAATTATACAAAAAGTACACTTTAAATAATTTAGCTACAAAGAGCTTTTATCCCTCTGAGGTATGTGAAGTTTGCTGGCCATATATTGTCACTTTGAATTTCACCCACATTTTTTTGTCTCACAATATGCAAAAATGATCATATTTTTTTTAAAAAAAAAACTCAAGGTTTATGAACCATATAATGAAGATGACTTTAATTTATGTTTTTGTTTTTATCTCTTTGTGGTCTGATGGATAAGAGCACTTCAATTCACAAATTCTCATTAATTTGCTATTGATTACTTCAGAATCCTTAGGAGAAAAATTCCTGGCCTAGATTTTTAAACATGATTTCTCATGTGTTTTGGAAACTGCTGCTAGTCAGACCATTTAAATCTTATCCAGTTAGATTATTTTTAAAATTATTTAAAAGTGACTCAAATGGCCTCATGCAATTTTTGGTCAGGTACATAAACTTTTCTTATAGATTTTTTTTTCCTCACTTGAGAAGATAACAATAGATGAAAGTAAGTTAGACTGAAAATATGGTTTTCCAAATAGCAAGGTTTTTATGAGTTATGTTTTACTAGCTAAATAATAAATCTAAAATATATATGTTAGTTACTTCTCTTGCCTTATGTTTGAAAGCTATGAACCATATGCAGATTTAAAAAATCCACCAACATTAAAATTTAAGGGCTGATTTAAAAATGCACTCCTATTTTGCCATCATTCTTTTCTAGAAAAAATATTGGAGAATTTTCCATTATAGGAATCCTATATAATAATACCCTAATATGCAAATCAACTGAACGGTGGAACGACCAGTTGCTATGATGTGCACTGACCACCAGGGGGCAGATGCTCAATGCAGGAGCTGACTCTGGTGGCCAGTGTGCTTCCACAGGGGGAGCGCCTCTCAGCCAGAAGCCGGGCTCCTGGATAGCGAGCACAGCGCTGGTGGCAGGAGCCTCTCCCGCCTCTGCTGCAGGCAGGTGGTAAGAAGTAAGGGGTCCCCAAAGGGAATTGGGCCTAAGCCGGCAGGTGGACATTCCCCAAGGAGTCCTGGACTACAAGAGGGTGCAGGCCTGGCTGAGGGACTCCACCCGCTCCCCCCCGCCCCCCAGTGCACGAATGCTGTGCACTGGGCCTCTAGTATATTTATAAACATATAGAAGTAAGAAGTGTTAATTAATGGTATACTTACTTTTATTCCTACAACAAACTAACACCACATTTTTATAAATAATTGCCATCTGTTTAAATGGATATTGAAAAGTTTTGATAATTAGTCACACAGAATAGTTTTAAACATGTCTTTGCCCTAAGAGGCCTTTCAAATAGTTCGCTTCTTTGCATTTGTTCAAAAATGTAGTACAATATGTCAAGGTAGTAAACTTTCAAAATTATTTGCTTCTTTTTGCTGATCTATATTAACCCAGTTTTTTATTCTTTATTCCCAATTGTTAAATAAAACATCAACAGAAGATGGCACTGTTTATTCATGTGTGTGTGGGTTTTTTTTTTTTTTTTTAAATGAGCAAATAATCTCTCCACTTTGAACAAAAGAGAAATTGTAAAAAGCTACCTGTGAGGAAAACAGGTTTATTTAACAGTGAAGGTGAGATGCATGGCATAAAGCATCATTTATTTGAAAGTTGGAATAGCAAATAATTTAAGATGAAAGAGGGAAAACTAAATCATGACATATAGTTTCCACTGACATTACAGGAATTGATCATTTTATAACACAGTGTTAGTTATATATGACAAGTATCACCCCCGTATGTGATGTAAAGCATTTGGAGGGGTAACAACACTCACATTGGAGTCTGTGCCCCATCTTTACTTTTACAATAAAGACCATGAGACGTTGGACAAGTTACTCTCTGTGTGAATCTAAATGACCTCACTTATAAAGTGAAGGCAATGATAGCAATTCTTTGGATGTAAGTGAAAATAAACTTAGTGTTCAATTGATAACTTTGGTTTTACCATCCAAGAATACAAATATTGTGTGGGGCAAAAAGAAAAACAAATATTTTATCAACATATTAGCAACATGTAGTACCACGTCTGACATTTAGTAGAATCATGACAAGTGTTGCTTTAGTGGAAGAAATAACAAAACTTTAAGGGATTGCATGTTGGCTCTAAGTGGCTTTCCAAAGAGGGATTGTTAAAATGGTATTAAAGTTTCAGAAGCAATAGCAAATAAAAACAAGCTATCAAAACAGGTATAAAGAAAATTACTTTTTTTCTCTTTGTATAATTTTAGCTCTTAACACTATTACATACAAGTAGATGAGTATGTCTGAAAATAAAACAAAGAAAAATTTATCCCAGAGCAAACCTAAACCTTAAAACAAAGTTTCAAATCCATGTTTGAAAAAGTTATATATTTAAATATTTATCCCCATAACTCTCATGTAATAGAAATTACTAGTGTTCATTCAAAAATCCATTTTCTTTTCTTCTTAGGTATATATCAAACCTATATTTCCCAGTCTCCTTTGCAATTAGATTTGGTCTCATAACTGAGCTGTAGCCAACGGAATGTAAATCAAAGTCCCATGTGTGAGCATTATATGAAGGGTTTTAAGAAATGGATGTGCCTACCAGGGGTACCTAAGGAAGGGTGGTGGTTGAGCTCCACCCAGAGGGAAAATATGTTATCACTGACATGTTTAGATTTTTCCTCCCTTATCTACATATCTTAATCATTGCCAAAATATCTTGATTTTCCCTCCTTCCCTGACAGATGCCAACCTGTTATCTCTTTTCTCTAATTCACGCTGACAGAGCGCAGATCTGTGACTGCCTCCCAGGAGTGGGGAGCCACTGGAAAGTGTGGGAAGGAACCTTCTGGAGCCAAGCAAATATTCTGCATCTTATTCGGTTGGTGGTTACATGGGGCATGCAAGTCAAAATTAACCGAACTATAAGCTTAAGATCTGATCATTTTTGAATATTAAATTTTCTTTTTAATTTAAAAATAAGATTAACTTTTTAACAGAAATAAAAATTTATCTCAGCTCAGTGTGTCTGAAAGTAGGAGATTAAATGTCATAACTGAAAGTAAGATACATTGAACATCGCTAGTATACCTTTGGATAAAAGGAACTAAAGAGACCTGATGATTTTGAAGGTTTTTAATTTTTTATTATGTTTTGAAAAGAGGTTAGGCAGCCTCGCTGGCTTCAGAGATAAAACAAGAGCAAGAAGTAAAATCAATAGATGAGGAGATACGTTCATTTCAGTGAGACCTCTAGAACTCTTGATACTTTTCATAACAACAGCAGGCTGCGGGGGAAAGCTTGATGGTTATGCAAGTTTTTAGCAGAAACAAAAGAAATAGTGGACACAGACATTAAAAGACATTTTCTAAGATAGTGGGATTTGGCTAGAGGACCTATAATACAAACATTAGGATTCATCAATTTATCATTTAACATACCAAAAACTCTACTTTAAATGACCCTGTCATAACTATGCTTGTATCTGAAGGCTCCACTTAACACCCACCACCTTTAAACTATTATGCTTATAAATATGTGTGGACTATGAAGTATTTTGCATTGAGTAATTTTAATTATATCAGTTATTTTCATCTTGCTTTGTGGCTTATTTTCTGTTTCAAATTCTGTGCCTCGTATACTTTACAAATAAATTAAACTAAACTTGATTTCCTCACTTACTATCTAAAGCAACATCCAATTAAAATATGTATATTAATAACACTTCGGTCTCTGACAAATCATCCTTTAAAAGGTCCTCCATGACTAAAATAAAAATAAAGTGCTAGATATAGTGAATGAAAACATCAATTTAACCCCTTCTCAAGGAGGACCTGCTTCTTAACTAATGAAATAATCTGTTAGAGGATTTTTGGAATTTCTGAACTATAAAATTTTAATAAAGAATAATAAATACATAAGTACATAGGAAGATAACTGATCTAAACTTGTCAAATGTTTACTTTTGTAAATATGGCTCTATTAAAAACCCACAGAGAACAACTAAAATCTAATATCATCATAATTTTAAAGGAAACAAAAGGACCTTTACAAACCTCACCCCCCAAAACATTTAACAAAGTGAGGAATGGTATTCACAGTATTTACAGGTACATCATAAGCAACTGACCAGTCAAAATAGATATTGGCTGGCTAATATGATTGTTGGTTTATCCTAAAACCAGTTATATGAACTTGATGTTACAATTAAAACTAAAAAAATTCTGCATCAAGTATATTTTATTCATAAAATTTGTTGTTATGTTCTTATTTCACCTTTGCTTATAAAAAGTTTTGGAATATTGACCAAAATAGCCTTCAAAAGTGTAAACCCCAAGTCAGCATCAATAAAAGAGCATAGGTGTATCCCATGTGTTATTGAATGACAAACATTAAATTGAAATACATGAGATGCCTCTCTCAGCCCCGATGGGGAAGGGTGTGATCCTTAAGGACCGATTGGATACAGGCTTCTTCAGTTGCAGAATACATCTGAAGTAGATAAAATACCTGATCTCATTCCTTAAAGAGTTTTTAATCTATCTATAGAAACAAGGTGGATGTATAGAAAATCACCAGGAAATCATTTTTAACAGATACATTTAAGTGTATGATAGAATAGAATTGCCCAGAAACATACCTAATAAGATAACCCATCGGAAAGATCTGATTCCATGGCAGCGATTTAATCTGAAAAAAAAAAAAAAAAAAAGACTTTTAAATGCAATGCATTCTATTTATATTTTGGGATCTATAAGAATTTTAAACATGCTCATGAATAACCAGCAAGGCATACAAATCTATATAAAGACATTAGATGCTTAAATTGTGGAAAAGGACTAATCTGGGTGAAAAAAGAGCTAAATGCATATTGCTGCCGCCTTCTCCACAGGAAGTCTAGGGCTTCCTACATAAAGTTGGACCAGTAATTTGAATCACTAACTATTCCCAAAATACTTTGTTAAATATACTGTAGGCTTATGAATTTTAAGTATCCCCTGAAGTCACACTCAAGAAGTTGAAGGCTAAGTAGGTTGTGGTAGGCTGGATAATGGCCTCCAAAGATATCCCAGCCCTAATTCCTGGAACCTGGATCTATTGCAAAATTGAATTTGCAGATATGATAGAGTTAAGAATTCTGAGAAGAGAAGATTATCCTGAATGATCTACATGGGCCCTAAATAGAGGGAGGCAGAGGAATAGTTGAGTAGAGAATTGGAGGAAGGCAATATTACGAAGGCTGCAGAGATTGGAGTGATGTGGCCACAGGCTGAGGAATGTCAGATGCTTCTAAAACCTGGCAAGGGATGGTTTCTCCCCTGGAGCCTCCAGGAAGCACCAGCCCTGGGGACACCTTAATTTTGGTCTCTTAACACTCATTTTCGACTTCTGACCTCCAGAATCAAAGAGAATAGGTTTGCATGGTTTAAGCCACCAAATCTGTGGCAATTTGTTACACTGGCCACAAGAAAATAATAAATAAAAATGTTTTGCTTTTCTTGCATCTGCTCTGATTTCATATTTGAATTAGACTGCCTCGGTGCCTTTTCAATTGGCATCTTGCATCATACTCTGTCTTTAACAGGTCTGTGCTCTTGTTATATACCTCTTTTATGTTTTAATAGCATTGTCCCCATTGCCATATTACTTATATTAAAAAGGTAGTCGTGCCCTAGCCTATTTGGCTCAGTGGGTAAAGCATCAACCTGCTGACGAAGAGTCCCAGGTTTGATTCCAATCAAGGGCATGTCTCTTGGTTGCAGGCTCTATCCCCTGCCCTGGTTAGGGCCCATGCTATAGGCAACCAATTGATGTGTCTCTCTCACTTTGATGTGTCTATCTCTGTGTTTCTCCCCTTTCCTTCCACTCTCTGTAAAAGTCAATAGAAAAAATAGCCTCAGGTGAGGATCAAAAAAAAAAAAAGTAGTCATATTTAGAATTCTGTCTGAAACAGCTTATTAGAAGCCAGTTAAACAAACTTATTTCTTGCACCCCTTACTGGAATCTAGATACTCATGAAATTCTTAAGAAAGGACCTGTTTGGCAACACTTTCTTTTTCCTTTTAAATTGAGCAATCATAAAATATCATATGATGGGGAAACTTACATTCTCTTGAGAGTTCAAATGTGAAAAATACAATATTTTATAATATGTAATGTTATGTTCACTGTAGCTTTTTATTAATGATAAAAATCATAAAGACATGAAATTGAACTATTTAAATAGTTTTAAGCCATAAATTATTAGGTAAACCCCACATGTCCCTTCCCCAGGGCACCAAATGCTTTGTGAGCTGTTTATAATGAGGTGGCAATAATGGCATAAATGGGAAATGAGATATGGGAAAATTGGAATCTCAGGTGCATGTATAGGGAAGTCAATAGAATGGACTCTTTTATTTGGCCAAATTGTATCCTCCTGAAATTCATATGATGAAGTCTTAACACCCAATACCTTGGAATGTGACTAAATTCAATGATAGGATGTTTTTAAATATATATTTTTATTGACTTCAGAGAGGAAGGGAGAGGGAGAGAGAGAGATAGAACATCAGTGATGAGAGAGAATGCCCCCCTACTGGGGATTGATCTCACAACCTGGGCATGTGCCCTGACTGGGAATCAAACTGTGACCTCCTGATTCATAGGTTGATGCTCAATCACTGAGCCACATGGGGAAATGATAGGATTTTTAAATAAGGAATACAGTTAAAATGAGGTAATTGGTGTCCTCATAAGAAGAGGAAACCTGGACACTGACTTGCAGAGGGAAGACCATGGGAAGACACAGGGAGAAGACAGCCAGCCATAAGCCCGGGAGAGAGGTCTTAGGAGAAACCAGTCCTCTGACATCTTGATCTCACCTCTACCTCCAGAATTGTGAAAAAAAAAAAATTTATGCTAAGCCAGTACCACCCAGCTTGTGGTACTTCATTATGACAGACTAATATAAAGAGCTAATAAATGTTATGGCAAACTAATGAAGACTCAGACTATACTAAGTATATGATGATATTCTTACCCTTCTTTTGTTCTATGTGAGGACCAAATATTGGGGCATTTTAAAATTAAGTTGTTCACTTTCTGTTATTAGTGAAGACAAATAAAAATTTATGAAAGCCCTCCTCAGTTTGGCTCAGTGGACAGAGTGTCGGTCTGCGGACTGAAGGGTCCCAGGTTTGATTCTGGCCAAGGGCACACGCCTGGGTTGTGGGCTTGATACCTAGTAGGGGGCATGCAGGAGGCAGCCAATCAATGATTCTCTCTCATCATTGATGTTTCTATCTCTCTCTCCTACTTCCTTCATTTCTGAAATCAATAAAGAAATACATTTTTAAAAAAATATGAAAGACAAATGCAGATGTCAGTTTTTTTTACCATGATGGAGAATAAGAAGATTGGAAATGATTTTATTTTTTCAACATTTAAAAAAAATATTTTTATTGATTTCAGAGATGAAGGAAGAGGGAGAGAGATAAACATCAATGATGAGAGAGAATCATTGATCAGCTGCCTCCTGCATGCCTCCCACTGGGAATTGAGCCCACAATCTGGGCATGTGCCCTGACTGGAAATGAACCATGACCTCCTGGTCAACACTCAACCACTGAGCCATGCCAGCTGGGCCAGATTGGAAATAATTTTAAAGAGACTTAAAATAAGTCATCAGATAATAATAGAAAGATGGGGGAAGAAGTAGTTTAGAAAAAGAAAAATATAATATTTTATACTGAAAGTATATTTCCTATGTATGCTTAATCCAAAAGTGATCCTTAATATGTTTATTTTGTAAAAAAATGGTATTTTAAAAAGAAACACACAAATTCTTTGCTATTTCATTTTTTTTTTTCTAAAATGGAGAAATAAAGTGAATACAGTATTTCTCAATTTCCTTGTGGAACATAGCAGTCATGACAGGTCTATTTTTTTTAATCAAAGAAATTGCTCATTGTTCCCCACAGTCATAAAACACTTTAAAACCTTCTATGCTGGCAACCTATATTAATTCAAACTTGTGTAAATAATTCTTAGGATTTTAGGCTCTTAAAAAATAGAAATCCCCTTGTCACTGCCCAGATCGTTGCAAATCTGATTTCTCTCCTCAGACATAGTGGAGGATGACTGTCACGAGGAGGGCGATAGGAGTAACACTGTCCATGCAGATATAAGCCAGGAAGTAGTTCACAGACTGGTCTTAACAAATTTATAAAGAATTGTACTTTTCATAGGCTCTATGGCAAGAAAAATATCACCGTGGGATTTCATACTATCAGGGGCTAGTAATAGAAAGAACATTAGAGGAAAATAAAATAAAAAATATTCCACACCACAAAGTGTACCCGTCCCACTGAAATTATTAGCATATTATATGTGAAATTGCAGTAAAAGAGGACAAGCACATAAAATTATGATTATTACTTTTAGTCTTTAAAGATGAACATATTGCTTTTCCCTGTTTACCTGCTAAGACGGAGGTCAGCACCATGCCTTCTGAAATGATCTGAGGGCTGCTTTCTCCTCTCTGCTTTAGAGGAGAACAAAGTGGTCTGAATAGAAAGGCTGATTTTTTTTCAACTATAAATTCCTGAGGTGTCGTGGTCATCCTTTTCTATTTAATGACTAGGTACAGTGGGAAATGTTATGACCTCTTCTGAAAAAGCATGCTTGTTTAAAGTTTTTCTTCTTCTGTCAACAAAATAAATACATACCCTATAAATATAAAATAATGAAAATAAGTTTGGAATGAATATTTAAAAATAAAAGTATTATTATGGGTTAAAAGCAATAAACAACATAGAAAATATTACAAAATGATATTTTAAAGGCTTGAAAGTTAAAATGGTTTTAAAGAACATTAGATAATGAATTGAAGCAGTAAAATATATCCTGCCTAATTTATTTTTGCATTTGTATGGCCATATTCATTCAAGATGTTTCCTAATCTCAAAACATTTCAAAGATTGGAGAAAAAATGATGAGGCAATCGTGGGATTTTTTTTGGGGGGAGTTATCTTAATTGAGCATGAATTAATAATCTTGGCTTGAAATTCTTACTGAACAGATTGGTTAGAAGCATATACTCTGAGTGGCCAGATTATTATGACCACCCCATCAGTACTTCATTGACACTTCCAAAAATACTGAATATTGAAAACTTCCTAAGCAAATGCTCTCAAAGTTTTATTATTATTACTAGAGGCCCGGCACACAAAATTTGTGCACGGGTACGGTCCCTAGGCCTGGCCTGCAGTCAAGACCATCTTCCCAGCTGCCTGCAGCCAGGCCCGCCCCCACCGCCACACACCCCCGATTCCCAGTTCTGGTGATCAGTGCCTGATGGCTGGGGGATGGGGCTGAGAGGTAGGCTGTTTCGCTGGCTCTCCAGCCCCGGCCCTGCCACAGGTGGCCATCGGGTGATGGGAGCCTGCTGGCCGGGGAAAGAGACCAAGAGGTAGCGAATGTGCCTCATAGTGACTGGTCCAGCGATTATTCTGGTCATTCTGCCCTTAGGGTCAATTTGAATATTACCCTTTTATTATATAGGGTTATTTGCATAACTACTTCATTGTACTGATGGGGTGGTGATAATAATCTGGCCACTCAGTGTATTTCACAGTAATATTATTTGAAAAGTACTCAATCTTTTTTCATGGAGAAACTGTCTCAGGAAAGCCTACTATTGTTGCCTTCATCTTTTCCCAAACACTCAGATACCATTTATTATCTTTTTATCTCTTCCACCCAGTTCTTATCAATTTCAGCATCCACTTCTGACCATCGTCATCTACACATATGCTAAATTTAGATGTATTCATTGTAATTATTGTAATCTTTCACAAACAAAGAGGAGATCAGGTCAGATTAGTATTTCCAGGGAATTCAGAGTAGAGAGTAGATTTGATAGAATAGGCCAAAATTATATTTCCATAAAAATGAGGCAGAGTAAAACCACAAAAATGAAAAGGAAATTTTGGAGACACTAGCCTTATAATTTCAATCAATGCACAAAAACTTTGATTTAAATAGTTAAAATGCAAAGACAAATTAAGTAATTATTGGGTTAGGTAATTTAAAATCTAGCTAATGTGGAATTATGCCTACACATATGTACATATAAATACACATTCTCATATATACACAGATGTATACACAAGCATATATTTGAGAAACAAAGTGAAAAATGAAATAAATTGGGGGGAAAGAGGATGGAAAAATGAACTTTATCAGAGAGGAATAGTGTAGAAAGAATACTTAGAGAAATAAATCTATGCTAACAAGTAGTAAATATTTAAGCCATAAGAATTAAGTTGAGGCATGTAGGCAGATTACAATGAAATATATCAATGTATTGAGGGTTTTTTTCTGATGGAAAAGGGGCTATGGGATGTTCCTCACCTAGAAGTCTATTGGCTGTTGTACTTTATTGTATCCTGCATGTGCACGTATGTGTGTTTACAAGTGGCTTGAATGCTTAAAGTACTTTAAAAATTTTTTTAATATATTTTTATTGATTTCAGAGAGGAAGGAAGAGGGAGAGAGAGATAGAAACATCAATGATGAGATAGAATCAATTGGCTGCCTCCTGCACACCCCCTACTGGAGATTGAGCCTGCAACCCAAGCATGTGTCCTTGACCAGAATCAAACCCAGGACCCTTTAGTCCACAGGCTGAAGCTCTATCCACTGAGCCAGGGCTAAAGTGCTTTTTAATGGAAATTTGTCCCACTGAAAAAATGAAATTGGTCACCCTCTAATAATTTACATTTAGACTTAATTTTCTTTCTTTTAAGTGTTTTATTGTAAATTACTATACATACAAAAGAGTGATATATATCTAGTATATCTGGGTCTATATATATGTAAGTATATATATAGTGGCCAGATTATTATAACCACCTGACGTTTGTAGGCAAATTAGCTATAATTTCGCACTGAAGTTGCTAGAGGGCCAGATCATTATATATGTCTGAATAGAACAACATACCTAAGTATCATTCCTGATCAAGTTCATCCTATCATGTTGATGGTGTATCCCAATGGAGATGGCTTCTTCCAACAAGACAATGCGCCATGCCACGGTGCTCATACTGTGCAGGAGTGGTTTCAAGAACATGAGGGAGACTTTACCTTGCTTAGGTGCCCCCCACAATCACCAGATCTCAATCCAATTGAGCATTTGTGGGACGAAGGTAAAAGAGCCATCAGGCAGCTAGCTGGTTCCACAACCATCATATCTCACAGAACTGGACAGTGCTATTCATCAGGCATGGTGTCAGGTTCCTTGCATCATCTTTCAACATCTCGTGGAGTCAATGCCAAGAAGAATTCGCCGCAGTATTGAAGGCAAAAGGTGGCCCAACGAAGTACTGATGGGGTGGTCATAATAATCTGGCCACTCATAATAATCTGGCCACTCAGTGTATATATGTATATACTAGTATATTATTAATGACAATAAAAATAAATAAAACTGACACCTGTGTACAAACCACCAACTTAAAAAAAGTATAACATTTTTTTTAAAATCTGAACAAAATATATAATTTCCTAGAGTCAAGTTAACATGTGTAACTCTGAAATGTGCTATCTGGGATGGTCAATAGAGTGTGGAAATTTGATGATATGCAAAACAGGGGTTAATGGATAAATGTTCTAAATCAGGTAAGAGGGGATGACAGTGTCCAAATGAATGGGTTGGATATGGGCAAGAGGATGGCTAGTTTATCTATGGGGACAGTCAGGAAAATATAGAGAACGGGAGATGGACAGTGGTGTGTATGTGTATGTCTGTGGTAGTGGACATTTGTGGAATTTCTACTGATTGTAGGTCTGAAGTGGTTGAGCCAAGAAGTGGTTGAGCTGAGTGAAAAGTGAAGTGGCTAAGGCAAAGGTAAGAATTTCTCACATCTTCAAGAACACCTCAAGTTCTGTGACTGTTAATGTATAGTGAGTCCAATTAGCATGGCTTTTTTCATCTCTAGCCTGTGTGAAGTTTCAAAACACAAAGTCATTTTGCCAAATGAATAAAATAAAACAAGTGTTACTAAAATATTTAATGCATACTATTCTGAGTATTTTAACTACATTTTTTTCTGATCTATTGATAGCCAGCCTCTTTGTCAATTTATCACATAGTTCATAATGTGTTAATGTGATAATCATTTAATACATGGGTTATACGGTTTTTCCCAATTTAATTAATTAGTATTGACTATTATGTTGCTTTCATAGATGGCAAGGCAAAATTATTAATAATATTGATGCTAATAAAAGCCTAGGTGGTCCTCCCGCACTCGTGCGCGATGTTGCCACAAGATGGCCACTACAAGATGGCCGCATGCACAGCGGAGGCGCAGCCCAATGGCCGTTCCACACAGTGAGGCCTGGTGTCCCGCAGTTCTGCAGGGCATGGAGGAGGCCAGTCCCAGTGTCTCCACTGCCTTGTGCGGAGGAGGAGGCAGGTCCTAGCAGAGGATGCGGATCCTGGCAGAGGAAGTGGGTCGTGACAGGGGAGGGCAGTTGTGGGCGATCAGGCTGGCAAGGGAGCAGTTAGGCATCAATGAGGCTAGCAGGGGAGCAGTTAGGGGGCAATCAGGCAGGCAGGCAGGTGAGCGGTTAGGAGCCAGTGGTCCCAGGTTGTGAGAGGGATGTCCAACTGTGGGATTGGGCCTAAACCGGCAGACGGACATCCCCTGAGGGGTCCCAGATTGGAGAGGGTGCGGGCCAGGCTAATGGACACCCTCCCCCCATGCACAAATTTTATGCACTGGGCCTCTAGTTTCTATATAAATACAGAAATCAGATGTCATACTATACTAATGAAGTATAGAAGAACTATGAATGGTTAGAGAGTTATATAACTTAGCAGGTTTTATTGTATTGATATACGTTTTCTGTCTCATTATTATTCAAAAGAAGCAGATCTGGTTTGATATAAAGCAAATCTACCATGCAGGTAAAATCAAATGGTAGAAAAAAAATGTAGGGGATAATAGGCTTCAGGACAGGAACACATAGTTTCAAGCTCTGCTTTATAATGGTGAGTGCTGCAGAGAAAGGGATGAACTGTTACTCAACTATGCTTCCTGCTGGTATGAAACGCCCTGGGGTGGACCCATGGGATGCAGACGCATCTTAGAAAATGGTTGAATGCTCTTTACCTACATTACTCTGCCGATTATTTATCACTTAAATGATATGGTAGCTTTGATTTTATTGCTCTAACTGGATTGGTTTGATTAAAAAAAAAATAGTTTATGCTCCACAATCTTAGATCATTGTGGCCTGATAAATTTCTGCTGTCCTTATCTCTTACTTGCTATACACAACACCTCTTTCCTGTGTGTAAGCTGTGCTCTATGTAGATGGCTGGCTTTGAATGCAGATTGGGAGCTTGTCGATTTTTAGGGTCACCACTGTTTAAACTAATTAATGACTTGCTTGCTTTACTGAGGAAGAGAATGCTGATGATTTTTAGGAACAGGAAAGAGAAAACAAAAAGTGAATGTTCTATATTTTTCTTAACTTGATTAGAGAGAGACTGCTAATCCCAGTGTTTTTATCAATTGTTGATAAATTAACTTGTTGTAGAAAATAAATGAAAAAGGAAAACAAATAAAAGGGACTTTTACTTCTTTTTCTCTCTTTTTCTCATATTTCTTTAAATTTAGGGTTCTTTTTATTTATTTATTTTCTTTATAAGCATCGACCTGGTGTATTAGTAAAGTAAGATAAAAGAATTATGTTTTTATCTCCCGTAAAACCAAAGTACTAAGAAGTGATTATTCTCCATATGGATTTTCTTTCAAGAAAAAGAGAATATGTGAAGAATCCGAAGAAACGAGGAACCACAGAGAGCCCCTTTTTTTACTGATCTCAGAGAGATATCAAAATTACAGCTCTCTTAAGTTAGTGCCCCTCTACTAATTTTCAAAGAGTATTAGAAAATATATATATAAGCATGGCCATACAAGGGACTATAGAAGAGATAATTGTTTTTAAAAATTTTACTCTAATATTCAAGTAGTATGGATTTTTTTTCTTCCATTTGAAAGATGATTAGGCAAAGTTATTCATGAATAAAATACATTTAATAAAAGGTTTTTTGAAGTTTAATGTGAATAAAGGGGATAAACATTTAAAGGATGAATTTCCTTAGGATATACCTACTCTGTTGGAAATGTCAGGCATAGTCATTCATTACTTTATGCTTCTATCTGGATTTTTTTTGTTTCTTTATAATTTGTAAGTCATTAGACTAGATGCTGAATACAAAATAATGTACAAAACAAGATGGGTCCCTCAAATTATTGAAAACAAACTTTGTGTGCACTACAGGTTTAAAAATTATTAATACCTCATTAAGGGGTGCATGATACATCTTATTACTTGTGGTGTTAATTTGGAATACTTGATTAAGGGTGTGTCTCCCAGATTTCTCCTCTTGTTAAGGTCTAAATAAAATAAAACATTAAAACTTAAATATACCAATCTCATAGAAGTAGTGGAATATATTTTATGTGAGTGATTATTAGTGAAATAGAAAGTCTCAATTTTCTAACATTCATTGCAAAATTTCTCATCTTGATGAGAAAATGTAGTTAATAAAGCAATGTGTACTTTCAAAAGGATATCTGTGGTAATGTCATTTTTTGGCTTTAAAACATTTAGTATCTCTTGAGTACACCATTTAGCTGCTTATACATAGTTTTGCTTTTTGTGAGAAATCATTACACAGTAGTGAAAAGTTAGTAACAATTAAGCCTCATTAAGTAAATTTTTAGGGACAGACAAGTCAAAATTCTTACAACAGTATTTCTCACCTTTTACTCATTATCACTTCCATTAAATAAAAACAATAAGTTTAATTTAACTAATCTTCATCCATAATGCATAGTTTGCTGGTATCTCTAGTCATATGGCTTATTCTAAAACCCAAATTGAAGGAGTCGTCACTTACTGTTGCTGAGGCAGAAAGGAAGGGAGCTGGTAAAAGAACCTGATGAATTTTAAAACCTGTGCTTAGCCCTAGCCAGTTTGGCTCAATGGATAGAATATTGGCCTGTGGTCTGAAGGGTCCTGAGTTTGATTACGGTAAAGGGCACATGCCTGGGTTGTGGGCTTGATCCCCAGTGGGGGGCATATAGGAGGCAGCTGATCAATGATTCTCTCTCATCATTGATGTTCATATATATATATATATATATATATATATATATATATATATATATATATACTAGAGGCCCGTTGCAGGAAGATTCCTGCAAGAATAGGAAGAATAGGGCTTCCTGCAGCCAGAGCAAAGCAGAGAAGGGAGCGAAACCCGCCGAGACGGGCTTCGCTCCCTCCTCGTCCATCCCGCTTGCTTCCCTCCCACCTCCGCCACCCTGCTTACTTCTCTGCAGCTTCTCTCCCTTCTGCAGCTCTTGCCTTCCTTCTACATTGTCTTCAGTCTTTGCTCTGCACCAGCGTATGCAAATTAATCGCCATCTTTGTTGGGTTAATTTGCATACTCATCTGATTGGCTGGTGGGTGTAGTGGATTGACACCAATTTGCATGTTTCTCTTTTATTTATTTTATTTTATTTTATTTTATTTTTTTACGAGTAAGAATATCACTGCATTTATTTTCATACAGGTAATTTTTCTACAGCTTTAACATTTTCTTCTCAAAAATAAAAGCTTAGAACTGGATCACTTGGCCCTTTCTCTTCTTATCTCCTCCCAGTTCAAAATGCTTGCATCTCTTAATGGCCAGCATCCTCTTTGATCTGCAGTTAGGCTCCACACATTCAAGCCTCAGCACAATCTTCTTTGTAGTTTTTGCTTTCTTTTGGAAAATCGGCTTTGTCTGCCCACCGTAGCCACTCTGCTTCCTATCATAGCGCCTCTTTCCTGGGCGTGCAGGGAATCCTTACCCTTCTTATACTGGGTCACTTTGTGAGGCTGAAGCTTTCCACACTTCTTACAGAAAGTCCTTCGGGTTTTAGGCCATTCACCATCTTGACAGTAGAGGTGTCTGTATGATGGAAACAGGAAACGCATAGTCCACCTGTTTCTCTTTTATTAGTGTAGATATACTAGAGGCCCCACGCACAAAAATTCATGGAAGAGTAGTCCTTCCTTCACCGGGCTGCCGGCACCGGCTTCCCTCCGGCACCCAGGACCAGGGTTTTCCTCCCTCCAGCCACAGGCACCTGGGACCCTGGGAGGCTTTGAGCCGGGCCCCAGCTTTGTCAGGAAGGATGTCCGGAATGATGTCCAGAGACGTCCAGTCTATTCAGTCTAATTAGCATATTACCCTTTTATTAGTATAGACTAGAGGCCCAGAGCATGAAATTTGTGCATGGTGGTGGTGGTGGTGGGAGGGGTGGTTCCCTTCAGCCTGGCCTGCACCCTCTCACAATCCAGGACTGCTGACTCCTAACTGCTCAGCTGCTTGCCTGCCTCATCGCCCCTAACCACTCGCCTGCCTGCCTCATCTCCCCTAACCACTCTACCTGCCTACCTGATCACCCCTAACAACTCTGCCTGCCTGCTTCATTGCCCCTAACCACTTGCCTGCTTGCCTCATCACCTGTAACCACTCTCCTGCCTGCCTGATCACCCCTAACTGCCTCTGCCTCATCCCCTGCCACTGTGGCTGTCTGCTCTAATTAGCATATTAGGCTTTATATATATATATATATATATATATATATATATATATATATATATATATAATTTTTTTCCTCTCTGAAATCAATAAAAATATATTAAAACAAAACAAAACAAAAAAACCCACACATGTTAGACTGGCATCTGTTACTTTTGCTTACATTTCACTAGCCAAAGCAAGTCTAAGGGCCAACCATGATCTAATGAGTTGGGGATGAATATTCTTCCTACAGGAAATCAATGTAAGTTATGACAATGAAGTGAGGCAGGGAACCTTATTACAGAAGGGTGGGAGAGCTATTGATTGAAAACAATAGAGTCCTCTACACAAGAATAGGGACACTGAAAGCAGGCCACCAATGTTTGATTCTTAACCTTTTCCTTTGCTAACTGGATGAGCTATAAGAAACCATTTAACTCCTTTGTGATTTATTTTCCTCATTTGTAAAATGAGAATACTAAAAGTACCTATCTCAGTGTGTTTTATATGTGTGGTTTGTATGAATGTGTTTTAAGATTAACTGAGTTAAAATAAGCAAGTAGAATATTTTCTGGAATATGAGAGTGTTATACATGTGTATCTGTTAGATAAATCACATGGACACACAAATATATACTGTACAAGTTTGCGCATAATTATTCTGACTCCTTTAAACAATAGTTTCAAAGTCTTTTAGTGAAGCCTGTCAATTATATGTATTGAGTTAGAAACAAAAGAAGGAGGTGTTCTCTATTTTTATTGTATCTAAGTTCCCATAGAACCATCCCTGTAGTCATTTCAAAAGCTCTAAGTTAATTTTATTTTCCAAGGTGTCATACTGTTATTGCTGTTATAATACACTTGCAAAACATGAATTTTGCAATGTTTTTGTATTGCTCCATCAAAGTATTACGCCAAATTTAAAAACACATTTCAGAAACATAAGCTTCTAAGGATAGCAAAGCCTCTATTACTTTATAGTACACTGTTGCCACCCAAGTATGTTACTCTGTCTCAGACCTCCCTTCTGAGCTCAACTTCCTCACAGCACATCTCCCAGCTGCTTGCCTGCCTCATCGCCCTAACCACTCGCCTGCCTGCCTCATCTCCCCTAACCGCTCTACCTATACTAAATGTCACCCTATACTAAATGTCACTAAGCTTGAACATATGATTTCTTCCCAAAACTTGACCATGATCCAATGTTCTCTATTTCAGTGAAACAGAGAATATTACCATCCATCCAGTTGTGCAAGATAGAGCTTGTCCTAGTCTCAGAAACATGAGAAACATGTTTTAAATATTCCCTTTCCCCTTTTTCTACTCCAGGATATATCTCATCTCTAGGATCTTCCATTTTTATTTGTAACTAGATCTGAGGGTATTCACTTCTCTCTCACGTAGGTGACTGGGATATTTAGTGACTGCTCAGCCACATCTCCCTTCTCTACATGATGTCCATGGACACACACTCAAAAACATTTTAAACACTGACGCTAATGAATCTTCTCAGATACATGCTTAGCCATCTGTAAGCCATCTAAGTTTAAATTACTGTTAGCAATATCACCTATATCTTCACATTCATTTCCTATTATGCTACTTCCAACTCTATCAGTGTCAACCACAGCTCATATGCACCAGACCAGGAGCTACAGCTACCAAAACCTTGTCTGAACCACTCTTTCCGCCCTATTCACTGCATTCTTGGATCTCAATTCCATCAACCCTCCTTCAAAGCTCTTTCAACACCTGCACGATTAGGTCAAATCCTTCACTATCACCTCTCCTATAATCATTAACTTCCTTTCACATTATTTATCAGAATGTTGATTTACTTTACTTATCTGTTTAATACCTGTTTCTACTACCCATTCTAAGCTCTTAGAGTGTAGAAGTTTGTTTTTGTTCTTATTGTTGTGTTGACCTTTATTTCCCTAGCCTCAAGCATAAGGGCTGTCACATACTAGGCACTTGATGAATATATAATCAGTTATTAATCAATACCAAAAATCTCAAGAGTCCTGTTTAAGTTTGAAAATATATGCAAAAAGAATCAGTAAGGGGCTGTATGTAGGCTGGTCTTTCTTAGTGCAATTTATAACAGAGGCTACCTACATTTCATTAAATCACTCATTCAGTTGTACAAGAGAATATTTGTGAATTTCATGAAGGAAACAGGCAGCAACAGGACACCTAGGCCTATTTGAGCTACCCCATTTATTATTTCTGCTGTATTGATCTGAAAGTGGGAAATAAAATTGCTGGAGCTGATAGAGTCTCAATAAATCTGCTACTTATAAAGATGAAAATAAGGTATAAAAGGATTTAAGATTTCTAGTTTTAGGCTTTAAAAATTGTGGTGAGATTAATCTATAAGGCACTTTGTTCTTTGCCATAAATTATACCAAACTAGTTATTTTATATTTTCTTTGGACGTATATCTAGATACCTGTGACACCTTCTAGCATGAAGAAAAAGCTATTTCTCCTATTCAGTTTATAAGAGTAAACAGTACACAGTCACTTTATTAGCATTGCTTATTAGATAGTTAATAATATGTTCTTGATTTTTAACTGGTTTCCAGACCCAGGGATCCACAGTGAGCTCATTAAAAATCTAATTTTAGGTGTGTTCTCCTGCAGAGCCTTTTTTAACTGCATAAAATCCCATACATTATCCTACCCCTTTGATTTGTATTTTTGGGTCATTTATTTATACATGGGCTGAAAATGTACTCAAGTTGGACTGCTGTCAAAATATTTGAATTTCATTCCAACATAAAGACATATAGATATCTTCTAATGAAACTATGGAAAAATATACTAGAATAATTATTAGAAGCTGTAGACTGAGATTATTTAACCTAGTTAATGTATATTTCTGTTCTTTAGTAATGGAAACAGCCAAAGGTAGTAACACTTTTGGAAGGTTATATATGGCAAATAAGTCTAGAAGAGTAAATAATATGCTTGTTTATACATATAAATGCATGGTTAGATTTATGTATCTTTATGATCATTTAAAGATTAAAATTATAGGAAGATATGTTAGGTATAGCATTGGACAAGTGGGATATACTGGTACAGTTCTTAGAAAGGATTGCCCCTTGAAGATGTTAAGATGTTAGGCATTTAGGGAAGTGTGACAGCAATGGAACTATGTCAAAGAAAATGTGCTCTTTATAAAACCAGACAAACAGTCTAAAAACCCTACAATGCTGAGCTATCTTCCCATGAAGAGAGATAAAGTGCCTCCTCATATCTGTGGAGCTGCAGTCTAATTTTAGCTGACTGGCTTTACGAAAGCCTGCTTCTAATCATTCAGAGCTTCGCATGTGGGATGTCTCAGCCCAGTCCCAGCATAATGGCCAGTATCCTAAGGTATAAAAAACGCGCCATGTAGAGATGTCTGCGAGCTACTCCAAGTGTAGTTTTGGAGGGTTTCACTCTATAGTGCTTATTTACCTGTAAAAATTAAAGCAGTTTATATTGAATAGAACTATGAAAAAACAAAGTAAGATGACAACTATGAATAGTCTATGGAGATTGTAAGGATCATTGTAAATTATAACAAGTGGTTATTGCTTGATTTCTACTATCATTATTTTGCTTTATAATCATTCCTGGATAGTTAGATATGTATACAGGGTGGGACAAAACTAGGTTTACAGTTGTTCGTATGCAAAATAATACAACAATTAATGCATAATAATATAAGAATAAACCCTTGCGCCGAAGCCAGTTTGGCTCAGTGGATGGAGCGTCGGCCTGCGGACTGAAGGGTCCCAGGTTCGATTCTGGTCAGGGGCATGTGCCTGGGTTGTGGGCACATCCCCAGTAGGAGATGTGCAGGGGGCAGCTGATCGATGTTTCTCTCTCATTGATGTTTCTGGCTCTCTGTCTCTCTCCCTTCCTCCCTGTAAAAAATCAATAAAATATATTAAAAAAAAGAATAAACCCTTGTGTTGTAAATACACAATTGTAAACCTACTTCTGTCCCCCCAACATACAATCTAATGACTGTGAACAGCAATGTTTATTTTAATATAGCTTTTTCATGACTGATTATGACTTCCATTTTTAAAAGACTGGTGTCATCAGTTACTCCAAATTATTAATAACTATCCTTAAGAAGTATTGTGGAGATTACATAAAGTTATAGAGCAAATGGTCCACAGTGAACGGTCAAGGTCAACTTCTCCCTAGCTTGTCTCTCCCCTGTGTTTTCTACATGAAGAGTTAAATTATAGTTCTCAGAGGTAGAGAAACTAATTTGCTAAGGGACTTAGTGGTAAGTCTGAGCCCAAGATTCTTGGGATTTCACAGCTTTAATTGATTTTATAATTGCACATTTTGCAAAATAATTAAGTTGAAATTATAATTCTATACATAGAACTATTCTGGAGCAGAATATATGCAAAATTACTATTATGAGTGCAAATATTAAATCCACTGTCATAATAACTTATAACTAGACTGAACAGCCTACAAATGTATTGCTGTGAATAATCACAGCATCCTTAGGGAAGTGCATTGTCCATAATATTATAAAAATTAATGAATTTGACATATGCATGCTACTGAATACTAACACCAACTGAATTTTTATGAAAGATATATTTAGTACACTGAAAAGCATAAAAATGCCTAATTTTTTTTCCTGCAGAACTGTTAGCAAATACTCATTTACCAATTCACATATGTATGTAACATTTTAATTTTTAATGTTATAAATCTAATGGAAATATAATTAGTATTCATTTTCAGATTTTAAATATTCTTTATAAGGTTAGACAACAGAATAACCATTTTTGAGTTGATTCATCATGAACTTGCGATATTGGTCTGAGGCAGTTAAAATTATCCTGACATTTCAATATGTAAAAGATATGATGAAGACTATTCATGTGGTGGTCTGAAAAATGATGAAGACTACCAATGTGGCCACCTCTTATTCATTTTATAAACAAGGCATCCATCATAGATTTATATATTTTTTTCTTACATTCATTATTTAAATAAGTCACCATGAATGACTGGCACATATTAGAATTGTGCCCGTTTTCTCTGCTGTGTAATTGGTCCCAAGGCATCAACATTTCTGAGATATAATAGATGAATTTTCACATACTGAATACTTGGGTACCTTAGTTGATGCATTCTGACACTTGCCAAATTTTAGAGCAGCTTATCTGCTATTCTTATCTAATATCAAGAAAAACGGCCTTAGTTTTAGTTGTCTTATTTACATTTGAATTGACATGGATTTTCAACCCTTTCAGTCATTTAGTTTCTAATTTATCTTTCTCATTCTCTTCCTTGGCAATTTCATTTCTAAAGACTAGTATTTATTATGTGGATAAGTAAACTAAGACACTAACATTTATGAAATAATTATAAAATCAATAGAAAATTACTTTCTTAATTATGCATTAATCAACTGGAATTAGCCTTCTTTTGGACAGACTGTTTAGGAATGTGCCAAATCAATCCGTATCCAACTTATGATTAGAAATCGAATGCCTTGGTAATACAGTTGGTAGAGTTCACAGGGACATACTGGTTTGAGTACTCGGAGTTTTCTAAAAGCAATATGCTAAGATGCTTAGTTCTGTGTAAATACATTTCTTTATTAACAAATCTTCATGATAGTGCTCTCCCACACTTGGTTTCTATGTTATGTTAATATACAAACCATCAAGCATTAAAAGCAAATACACCTTGTCAGGTAAATACAATCATTAGGTTTATTTTTGCCCATTATTCAAATAATTTGTGGGGTTTATAAAAAACTTAGAATATGAGTTTTGACAAAGCATACCGTTCAACAGTTTCTTTGCAGAAGCAACAAAACGTTGAACGTGTATTGATTTTCTTCACATATATTTAGTGTCTGATCTTGATGCGATTGTCAAATTAAGCTGTACTTTGAACTTTGAGTAAAAAGTAATGGAAATACATTTTAAAAAGTTGTTAGGGAAAATGTAAAATCTTTAAGGCCAATGAGGCAGAAACTGTCTCTTTATTCAAAAGAGGACCAGGGGCTGAGGACAGATGACTCACATGACCTCAGGCAGATAAAACATAGAAACAGTAATGCTTTTTGAAAGAATATGCTATCACAAAGACTGGAGAGAATTAGAAATTAATATATTCGTGATACAGTATTGGAGATTATTTTCATGATGGAGAATGTGGCCAACTTGCCTGGGGGCTAGATCTATATTCATTACATTGTCACTCTCACTATGCTTTGAGGGTGGGGGCAAGAGGAGGGAGGACAGTGGGCTGCACTCACTGAGAGAAACTACTATGTAAATGTGTTTGCCTTCGACTACTTTGAACAACAAAATCTACAGATTCAGTGCATTATCATTATGCTTATGTCCATGCATTAAGCATGTTTGATTTCTCCTCCTCCCTCCCTATCTTGCCACTGATATTAATGCTTCCTTGCTCCTGCTCCCATCTCCTAACTTATCAAAATGTGGATAGTCAAGCCTGGCCTTGCACTGTGAATGGGTAATTGCATGTAGTTAATAGAATTCAAAGGTGATAGGAGCAATTTTAGTTGTCCAAAATAGTTTCTCAGATTCAAAAAAGTTTTAAATTGTATTAAATAAAGTTGGCATTTCTCCCTGTATTATTTTTTAAAATATATTTTTATTGATTTCAGGGAGGAAGGGAGAGGGAGAGAGAGATAGAAACATCAATGATGAGAGAGAATCATTGATCATCTGCCTCCTGCACGCCACCTACTGGGGATTGAGTCCGCAACCCAGGCATATGCCCTTGACTGGAAGCAAACCTGGGACCCTTCAGTCCACAGCTCAATCCTATCTACTGAGCCAAACTGGCTCGGGCTCCATTTGTTATTTTAAAGTGCACTTATACAACAGATTTATATACAAAATGGACCCTGACACAGAATGGTGCTAAGAAGGAATGCTCTGGACAAGGGCTTCTGAAAAAATAAGTAGAAGGAGTAGAAACGTGAGTATTCTCGCTTTGAGTGAGGTTTAATTTCACACAAATAAAAACCACTCATTTTCCCGTGTGAGTCTCAGAATGTTCCTTTTCTCGTGACACCGCAAGAAGCCAGCTTCCACCAGCAGCAGGTGGACATGGACAGTGGACAGCACCCCATCACTAACACGATTAGCACTCACTTTTGTAGTTTTAAGATTTTCATTATTCAAAACAATCAATCTTCGTATGCATTAAAAAACACACACACAGAAAACTTCTAATGGTAGAAGTTGGACCTTTCTAAATAAATTTGCTACCTCTTGCTTCCTCTGGGATCACTGAGCCAAACTTGTATTTTTCTGTCCATATTTTCATCTCTTATCCTGAGAACATAATGCAAGAAGCATACTCTAGTCCCAAGATAAGTCAGCAGCTCTGTTTTCTGTTGGCGGTGAGATTTTTCCCATTCACTTTCAGGAATAAACAGAGTGAGATGCAATCTTTGTAGCTTTAATAGCTCCTGGCATTCACAGTCCCTGAAGCTCAAAACTCGCTTTAAAGTCTCCTTGTTCAAACACTTGAGGCTCTGGATTGAATCATTCCATGCTCTTGAGTCTCCCGGGTTTTATGTCTCATTTATCTGCTTTCTTTTTTTCCTGAAATGGATACCCTTGAACTTTCTCTATGTCAATCTTTTGAGCAAAATAAAACACCTGAAAAATTGTCCGTCTAGTTTTAGTAGATGTGAATGATTTCTATATTCCTCATAATGGGAACACCAGTTCTGAGAGATCTCTATCTGTACGTAATATATATTATCTTGGTAAAAAATTAAGTTAAATGTTTGTTAGATAAAGGTTTTGATAAGTGTGTATCAAACTTAAAAATAAAAGTGTTTGATACACTTTTATTTGAGTAGTCATAAGTGGATTTTCTAATATACTGTCTTAAAAGATATAGAATTTGTTAAACATAATTCTGTTAAAGGAACACTTTACAGTGCAAGTAGATTAAAATTTTTCTTAAATAGTTCTAGGGCTGCAATATCCAATACAGCATCCACTGGTTACTTATAGCTATTGATTATTTGAAATATTGCTAATCCTAATTGAGGTGTGCTGTAGGTATAAAATTCACACCAATTTGCAAATCTTCGGGAAATATGTAAAATGTTTCATGATAATATTTAGAATAACTACATATCAAAACAATATTTAGATGTAGTGGATGAAATAAAATTATTATTATGCTTAATTCTTTATTTCACCTTTAACTTTTTTTATTTTAATATGACTACTAGAAAATGTAAATTTTGTTGATGTGACTTGCATTTATTATTTGCATTATAATTCTATTAGCATCGGTAGAGTAATAATAGATGACATTTAGGCAGGATAATTTAACCAAATAATCTGTGCTGCATGTGCAAATAACTGAATGAAAATATAAATATATATATATATATAAATATATTTACCTATGCACATTCATATTTAAGCATTCAGATATATGCATATCATGTGTATAATACATAGATACACACAGATATCCACACACATACTTGAAATATGACAACAAAAACACGGCTCTGAAATTTTTATCCTGTTGTGCTCTTTTCTCTTTGCCAAGGCATGATATTCTAAATTGTCTCAGCTATGTAAAACATGTGAAGAAGTACTTTTAATTGATTTATATTTTTCATTGAAAAACAAACACAAACCTAGAGTGCTTAGTAGGAGACAAATACATGAGCTGTTTTTCCTTATTTTTATCATTTGTTTAGAAAATACTTATCTAAATTCACTGCATTGCTTGGAAGAGATTAGAATTGCCTCAGTAAGTGTTGAGCTGGTGATTCCATCAGGGAATACAATTATGCATTTTGATATGGATTATGCATTTGATAGCATGAACATGAAAGGGGTTTTTTGGTATATTGAGATCACAATAGAAAGAGACTATAGAATTTTGATCATACCTATCTTGAAAACAGTGTATAAGCCATCATTTTGGGTGTATGTGTGGTGTACATATTGCTATACCACTATTTACCATAGAAAAACAAGGTTCCTTCCCACCTGTTTTAATTCTGTATTTTATTATGCATTGTTCTCAACAAAATTATCTATAATATTCTTATCAAATTATCTGCAATATGCCATGAGGCAAACTATTTCTGATTTTTTAGCTTTTAAGTGTCATATATCCTCTCTTTATGTCTAATATCTCTAATGTTTTTCTATAGATATATATTTCTCAGTCCTACCCCTTCAATTTTCAGAAGCTAAGAGTTATGTAAATTTAGGGACTTAGTTTTACAAAAAATATATTCAAATAAGTGCAAAAAAGAACTATGTGAGCAAAGGAAATAAATGTAATTAACATATCTCAGCATCTGAAAAGTTAGAATAGCTGTAGTTAGTGGAATTATATGCAAGTGAGGAGATAAACAAAAATTGCTTTGTAATTTTTTTTAATTAAATCTTTATTGTTCAGATTATTACATTTGTTCCTCTTTTTCCCCCCCGCATAACTCCCCTCCTCCCAGTTCCCGACCAACCCTCCGCCCTCACTCCCCACCCACTGTCCTCATCCATAGGTGCACAATTTTTGTCCAGTCTCTTCCCACATCTCCCACACCCCTTTCCCCTCAAGAATAGTCAGTCCATTCCCTTTCTATGTCCCTGATTCTATTATAATCACCGGTTCATTCTATTCATCAGATTATTTATTCACTTGATTCTTAGATTCACTTGTTGATAGATGCATATTTGTTGTTCATAATTTGTATCTTTACCTTTTTCTTTCTCTTCCTCTTCTTAAAGGATACCTTTCAGCATTTCATATAATACTGGTTTGGTGGTGATGAACTCCTTTAGCTTTTCCTTATCTGTGAAGCTCTTTATCTGACCTTCAATTCTGAATGATAGCTTTGCTGGATAAAGTAGTCTTGGTTGTAGGTTCTTGGTATTCATCACTTTGAATATTTCTTGCCACTCCCTTCTGGCCTGCATAGTTTATGTTGAGAAATCAGCTGACAGTCGTATGGGTATTCCCTTGTAGGTAACTGAGTTTCTTTCTCTTGCTGTTTTTAAGATTCTCTCTTTATCTTTTGCTCTTGGCATTTTAATTATGATGTGTCTTGGTGTGGTCCTCTTTGGATTCCTTTTGTTTGGGGTTCTCCACGCTTCTTGGACCTGTAAGTCCATTTCTTTCACCAGGTGGGGGAAGTTTTCTGTCATTATTTCTTCAAATAGGTTTTCAATATCTTGCTCTCTCTCATCTTCTGGCACCCCTATAATTCTGATGTTGGTACACTTGAAGCTGTCCCAGAGGCTCCTTACACTATCCTCGCATTTTTGGATTCTTTTTTCATTTTGCTTTTCCGGTTGGGTGTTTTTTGCTTCCTCGCATTTCAAATCATTGACTTGATTCTTGCGCTCCTCTGGTCTGCTGTCGGGAGTCTGTATAATATTCGTTATTTCAGTCCGTGTATGCTTAATTTCTAGTTGGTTCCCCAATATAACATCGAGGGTCTTATTAGTTTTCTTGTAGATCTCATTAAGTTTATCGGCGGCTTCTAAACAGTTCTTGAGAGACCTTAAAAGTGTGGTTCTGAACTCTATATCTTCCATTGACAATTTTGTCCTGTTTCTTTGTCTCCGCATTTTGTTATGCTTCTTTGGTGCACCCCCTAGTGGTCTTTGTGCGCAGTCTTATAGTTAAACCTTGATTGTTGTAGCTAATACCAGGGAGGGTTTGACCTCCAGGCCAAGTGGCTATGAGAATCAGCTGTGTCTGCAGTGAGAGAACTTCTGTCCTCTAGGGAGGTGCTAATCTGGCGTTTGCCTGAGGCTATCCAGCAAATGCCTCTGTGCAGGGCTTGGGCAGGGCGGGTCGCACAGGATCAACAGGGTGGGCCGGAGAGAGCAGTTATGGCGGCTCTCAGTCCTGTCCCCAGGGGCTCTGCCTCTCTGAGTCCCAGCACCGGCTGCAAACCTCGGAGAGAGAGCTGCACTCACTCTGACCGAAGCCAGACAGTCCCGCTTCTCCCGTTTGAGTCTGGGTCCCTAAAGACTCGTCTGTATCTGGAGCTCAGAGTCTGCGACTCCCTCCCGATTGAAAACGCCAACCGCGCCCTCCGCCGCGAGCCCGCTTCGCGCACTCCGCACCTCAGAATTTGACTTCAGCACTGCGCCTCCTCTGAGTGTCCGTATGCGTTTCTCTTTCCTCCTAGTTGTAGGACTTCCACTCAGCCAGCGTTCCTGTGGTTCTGGGTGATGTCCGTTCCGTTTTTTAGTTTCACTTTTGAAGTAGTTGTTCAAGGCAGCAAACTCCAGCATTAACTTATGCCGCCATCTTGGTTCTCTCTCAAAAATTGCTTTGTAATTTTTAAAACAAGAAACTACTGTAACTATTGTATTGAAATGTAATGATAAGCACTAGTATGTCCTTTAAAAAATAGAGTTAAACATGAAGAATTTCTTGGTGTTGTATACAAGAATGAAAGTCAGTGAGATTTCTAAAAGTATAAAGGCCATATAAGTTCTTAGAATTATGGATGTCTTTAATGAACTTCTAGAATTTTAGTTCTTTAGGAAAAGACTAGAATTTAATTTCCTATGTCTTATAGCAAATAGTATAATGACTATATTTGGGCTTTCTGCTTTCCCTCTCATTCCCTATGATCTAATATATCCATTCAGCCATCAAAGTAATCTTTCAAAAAGTCAATTCATAATTGGTCACTCGCTTAAATAAATCACTATAATGGATTTCCATTTCATTTCAAATAAGCACAAAATTTTTACAATGTGTGCCAGTTGCTATATGATCTTGCTTCTTCCTCCCTTCCCAGCTCACCTTATGCCTTGTTTTTCCCCGCTCACTCTCCTGCATTATTTTCTAATTCAAATGTGCCAAAATCCTTACTGTTTCATAGCCTCGTTATATGTTGTTTCTCCTTCCTGGGTGAGTTCTTTCCCCACTCCAAAGATTATGTATGTTTGAGAAAACCAGCCTCCAAGATAACCCTGAATTATTGTAGCTTCCTGGTATCCATGCCCATTTGAAGTTCTTTTTATATTGAGTAAGGCTGACCTGTGTTACCCACGGGTTACTGTGGTGTATGGTTTGACCTTAGGCTAGGCCGTAAAAGCATTGTAATGTAAGCCTCTCTCTTTTAGATTTCACAACCTGTGGGAAATCAGCCACTATATGCTGAGGTTGCTCAGGAAGCCATGGGGAGTCCCTTATGGAGAAAAAAAATGGGGCTTTTGTTATCAACCAATACCTTAAAAATGAGTGATCTTGGAAGTAGATATTCCAATGTCAGCCAATATCTCAAATGCAACCTCCGAAGAGACCACAAACCAGAACCATCTAGTAACTCGCTTCTGAAGTCCTGACCACAAGAACCATGAGATAAAAGTTACCCTCCTTCTCTTTCTCTCTCTCTCTCTCTCTCTCTCTCTCTCTCTCTCTCTCTCTCTCTACATATGTGTGTGTGTGTGTGTGTGTGTGTGTGTGTGCGCATCATGGTGATATATATGGATACTTATGATTTATGTAATTCAGGTGCTAATAAAAATAAAAGTATTCAAATGTAATAATTCATTTGTATTAATTATAATAGTAATCAGCTGTATTCCTACAATCCTTCAGAGTAAAATACTGGTAGAAACCTAGAACCATACGGCATTGTGACTAAGTGCAACAGACAATTTCACTCCACTATGACACTGGTGTGATTCCTTTGTTCTGGCTCCAACAAAGACATGACCTTATTTTCTTTATTCAAGCTCTTCTGTGGAAAATGATGCCAGCAGAGGAAACCCAGTGTGGCAGAGAGCGTTGCCATGGACAAGGAGTACCTAGGTCAGAGATAGGAGATTGATGGGATTAAGAGAAGCATAACCAGGTCAACAAGTCAAACAGGGACCCAGGGATTTGTGGAACACATTGGAGGACAGCCAGGCTCTGTGAACAATGTAAAACAAAATTTGAATAAATTTAAATAAATCTGTTCTTAAAGTCAATGAATGCTGGGTAATGGCAGATTCAATGAACAGGGCTTAGATAGCTTGTGTGTGAGAGCCCCTCCCCAAGTTCCAATTAGAGTTAATCTGAGAACTTTTTTTAACTTGTTGTGTTTCCTGTTATATAGAACTAGAAGCCCAGTGCACAAAATTCTTGCACGGGTAGGGTCCCTAGGCCTGGCCTCCGATCAGGGCCAATCGAGGTCTTCCTTCCTTGGCTGCCAGATGCTGGCTGGGGCCTTCCTTTGTTCCATGTTTCCCCTTGGTGGTCAGTGCACATCATAGTGAGTGATCGAACTCCTGGTCTCCTGGTGAAACTCCCAAGGGGACACTGCATATTAGCCTTTTATATATATAGATGAGAACCAGAATAATAGTACCTGACTCACAGAGTTGTTCTGCTCATTAAGACAAATCCTCCACGTAATCTGCTTTGGAGGATTTGGCAAGAGAGGTCACTATAGTTAACTATTATTATTTTTTCAGGTTAAGGTAACAAAATAAAATTGTTGTTTTGTAATTTTAAATAAAAACAGAGAATTTAGGTATAAAAGTCTATTTAAATATATGTTTCCCAACTCAGATTGGTATATGTAAAGAATAACAAGTCTACACTTTAGAAGTTCCACAGCACTGGAAAAACTAACAAATGCAAGGAAGGTTGGATCTGAAGAAAGGAGAGCTTAGCTGATTTTTTAAAAATCAACTTGCCAGAGAGTACCTACCTGTCTTCTGGAGAAGAAGATCTATCAGTTTATACTGGACTCCATGGAACATCACTTATTTCATGTTATGTACATTTATGCTCATATTAATACTTATACAATGAATATTGTTTCCATTCTTGACTAAAGACATTACCAACAAATTATTTTCACTGTAGTTATTACTGTCAAGTTACAGGGGTCTTCAGAAAATTTTCATATATACATATTAGACTGAGTGAGCCCTTATGACCATTGCATTAAAAATGTTTTGTTGAGTTTTTGCAAAACCAATAAAGCAATCAATTTAATAGTTCAAAGCCACATATTGTTTTCAAAGTTCTACATGTAGCCCAGCTGGCAGAATTCTGTGGTTGAATGTCAACCTATGAACCAGGAGGTCACAGTTTGATTCCTAGTCAGGACACATGCCTGGGTTGCCGGCTCAATCCCAGTGTGGGGTGTGCAGGAGGCAGCCTATCAATGATTCTCTTTCATCATGGA
Organism: Myotis myotis; assembly: GCF_014108235.1. Classification (NCBI taxonomy): domain Eukaryota; kingdom Metazoa; phylum Chordata; class Mammalia; order Chiroptera; family Vespertilionidae; genus Myotis; species Myotis myotis. The sequence goes on along the minus strand of NW_023416324.1, from coordinate 204,183,706 downwards.
TGTTTCTATCTTTCTATCTCCCTCTCCCTTCCTTTCTGAAATCAATAGAAATATATTTTAAAAAAAGTTAAACACGCATCCTGCATAGAACATTCCAACACATCCTTTGAGAAAGTCAATTACCAAAAATCCTTGAGATTCATTGCATTGCAAAAGCTTATTTTAATCTGGATGTAGTATGTATTATTATATATACTAGAGGCCTGGTGTATGACATTCATACACTCAGGGGGGGTCCCTCAGCCCGGCCTGCACCCTCTCATTAGGGAGCCCTCGGCAGTTGGACATCCTTAGTGCTGCTGCTGCTGCTGCTGCACCAGCCATGAGCCCAGCTTTAGGCTGAGGAGTGCTCCCACTGTGGGAGTGCAATGACCACCTGGGAGCAGTTCCTGCATTGAACATCTGCCCCTAGTGGTCAGTGCATGTCATAGCGACCAGTCATTTCACTATTCAGTCTATTTGCATAATAGCCTTTTATTATATAGGATACATTTCTTTTTTCAAAACAGATTTAGATTTATTAATTTTATCTCTAAATGTACATTAACTCAGGATTTTTAAAGAAATATACATGGTATTATAATTTCTGTTATAACAGTATAAAATAAAATATACTAGCAGTAATTTCTAGTGAAAACCAAATTTTAAAGTAAATTTAACAAGTATGCTTTCCAGCAGTCCCCAAGATAAATTCCATGATGATTATAATTACTCTGTTCTTTAAGAAGGAAAACATCTACACAGAATGTGGGAGGGAAAAGTTTAGCTCAGTTATCAGCATAAAAACATTTTGATTTTTTTCTGTAAATGAGCCTAGAATTGAGTTTCTGATTAACAATCATGAAACATAAATCATGTGAGTTCATGACAAAAGACTTATTAACCTCCTTCCCCGTTTAAACCTGCTCTGTTTTTTAAACCTATGAGGAAAAGGGGATTTCCTATTTGTGGGATTTATTCCTCTTCCATGTTCAGCTTAGATAATACATATGGTTGAGCAGTAAGGACAGAGTGTTCTCACATGTTGTTAAAATTTGTTCAGTTTCCTCCTCTTTAGACCACTGAAAGTCGATGTTTGAATTATACTTCATAAACACCTATTTTATCAAGCTAAAAGATTGCTGTTTAGAGTGTAAAAATAACTTAAAGTTCAATGTGTTGACTAGTTAATAAACATTCATTTGCACAGATGGATATACATTTGTCCAAAGCTCTCAATTCCATAATATGCCTCAAGCATAGTCCCATCAAAATAACTTATGTAACTTTGTCATTTTCTGTTAAGTTATGAAAGACTATAAGGAGCCAATTTATAACTTTGAAACTTATAAAGAGTTAGTGAATACACACAAAACCAAGCAAAACATGTAGCAACATAAAAATAATCCACTGTCAAAATTATTAAACATATTTTTAAAAAATATTTCTCCTCCAGACACAGAAAAAGCAATAAACTATTAGTTTTCTGGAACCTATACTACTAAAAGCTTTGAAATGGTCAGAAATAAAAATTGATCAAGTAACTACATAACAAAATTATTATTTATAAGATGTTCCCAGGCACTATAATAACACCTAAATGGCTCTGAAATTACAAACTGCTATTGAATAACAGTAATAATAGGTCTTTTTGTCTGCTCAAAAATATTATTCCCATTTTATCCTTAAATATTTAAAAGACTTGCTGAAGCCGGTTTGGCTCAGTGGATGGAGCATGGGCCTGCGGACTGAAGGGTCCCGGGTTCGATTCCGGTCAAGGGCATGTACCTGGGTTGCGGGCACTTCCCTGGTGGGGGATGTGCAGGAGGAAGCTGATCGATGTTTCTAACTCTCTATCTCTCTCTCTTCCTCTCTGTAAAAAATCAATAAAATATAAAAAAAAATATTTAAAAGACTTCAATGATAAAACCATAGACCTAGAGTTTATTTATTAACCAATCTTCTCTGGAGTGTAGCACTTATATTAGAAAGTAGATAGATGATAGATAGATAGATAGATAGATAGATAGATAGATAGATGATAGATAGATGATAGACAGATAGACATAGTTAAAGGTATAGCTACTGAAGGCACCAAAGTTTTGCAATTCTGAAGCTTCCTTTTTGATATATTGATTTTAAGCTGTTTATCAAAAACAAGACTCCCCCCTTTCCTGCCCAAGAGATTTAGAAAGAAACCTGACTCAGGAAGATGTTAGGATGTTGCCTTAGCCTAATTTGAGTTGAATATAGTAAAAAAAAAAAAAGAGCTTCCGGCAGGGGTATGTAAACTATATACCCACTGTGCCCCACTGTTTCTGAGTGCCTGGCAAGAATCACCCTGCCAGGTGTGTTTGGCTCTTCTTCCACTACGTGTAAATCATACCTTCTTACTTCTGCAATTTAACACCCCATTCCCTCACTTTCTCCTTTGTCCAACATGTCTTATGTACCCAATGTTGCCTCGCTGTCTTTGGAATTTCATGAAATCCTCATGCTTCTGTGAATTCCCCAGGTGCATGTAACAACATTTTGATTTTCTCCTGTTAATCTGTCCGTGTCAATTTGGTCCCACCTAGAAGAACTTAGAAGGTGGGAGGACAAGTATTAATACTTTAAAAAAAAAAAAAAAACCACAATACTGACAAGGAGAAAATCCTGAGATGTTCTAAATTAATGACAGTGTCGAGAGCGAGACAGAACAGCTAGCCTGCGCATAACTGTGGGCCAGCTGGCAGAAGACTGCTCGCACACCTGCCTATCTCTTGGAACTGCAGATTAATTTACAGATGTTTGTTTCCATGATTATCCACAAGAGAGAAGAGCCAGGCACCACGGGGCCCCAGGAGCCTCTGCCATCGGACGCTAGGAGGTTCTGCTTCGTGTTTATACAGTAACTTTCCGATCTGCTGCCCAGAACCAACCTACAGGGGTGGGCGCTTTGTCCTTGCTGACTCTGCACCTACCCCAGAGCTGGCCCGCTTCAGCACCTCCCACCCCCTTCTGTCTCTAGCCCCCACAATACTGACAAGAGAAAACTGTCTTACAACCATCTCCTCCCAGCCCCTACTGGAGGTATAAAAGACAATCCAGGACAGCCTACATACCTGTCTTTTCCAACTAGCCATGCTGATGATGGTTTAGACTTCATGCCCAGGACCTGTCTTTTTCTTGGAGGCATTTTGGTTTAATAAAACCTTTCCTTAACAAAAACGTTTGGCTGTGAAATGTCTTTGTTTAACAATACATCCATGCACAGTACACAGAGACAGTGATGCCATCTTGATTCATAAGGACCTGTCATATTTCCAGGCTATGTTTCATTTTTTGTAAGGACTGTCCCATATTTCATTTACTTCTTCCTTTGGGAATAGTATTAGAGGGTCTCATTTGAAACATAAAGGGCTTACCAGGCTCCTTTACATTCTTGGGAGGGTGTAAACTTTATTTTTTTTCTTTGTTTTCTCAACACCTTAGCCATTTTGAAAACTCTTTTTAGAGGTTTAGCCTCTTACTGCTCTCTGAATTTATCAGACACTATTTTTTAATATATTTTATTGATTTCTTACAGAGAGGAAGGAAGAGGGACAGAGAGTTAGAAACATCGATGAGAGAGAAACATCGACCAGCTGCCTCCTGCACACTCCCCTCTGGGGATGTGCCTGCAACCAAGGTACATGCCCTTGACTGGAATCGAACCCGAGACCCTTCAGTCCGCAGGCTGACGCTCCATCCAATGAGCCAAACCGGTTAGGGCCAGACACTATTTTTTTAAGCATCTGCTTAAAGAGAAAAAGTGGTGCAAATGTGGGGTTCACCTCTCAGCAGCCCCTTTTCCTTGGAAGTCCTGGCACCTTAATTCCAGACTGGCGTGCATAGCTCTGAGTACCAATGTTTGGCTCTCTGTCTGGGGGAGACAGATACAACTCTGAACCATCACAATCAGCTAAACCTCCGCATTTCACAGAGCTTACAGACTGGCAAATGCTTGAAGCAGAAAACTGACAGAGAACATCAGGCCTGTATAATCAGTAACTCATTCTATTCCTCTTCAGCCTCAGGGTCCATCGCACACACCATGGCCATCACGGCTGCCTTGATTGCTGCTGATATTAATCAAGGCTTAGATCCTTTCAAAAGCTGATCTTCTGTCTGATTTTATCATTTTTCTCAGAAGCAGGCTTCTTCTGAACCAAGCTACCACTTTACATCCAGTGCTAGAAGTCAGACTAATACGTAGGTGAAAAATGATTACTCTCTGGAGAAAATAAGCTTTAGAAAGTAAGCATGTGGATTAGTGCTAAAAAAAATCTCATTTTTTTGTGTTCCACCAAAAAAATTTAGTATCTTCAATAAAAGAGGGAGATACTGTTTTCAAAATAAGTCAGATAAGGTGTGACCTCTTTCAGAGTAGTAGTTTGAATTAAACAGCTTTCGAGTTTTCTCTTATGTTCCTTTTCATAAGACTTTACTGTATCAAAAATTTCCTTTTTTAAAATATATTTTTATTTATTTCAGAGAGGAAGGGAGATGAGAGAGAGATAGAAACATCAGTGATGAGAGAGAATCATTGATTGGCTGCTTCCTGCACACTCCACACTGGGGATCAAGCCAGCAACCTGGGCATGTGCCCCTGACTGGAATCGAATCTGGGACCCTTTGGTCCAAAGGCCAATACTCTATCCACTGAGCCAAACCAGCATGGGCAAAAAAATTACTTTTATTTTACCTTTATTTTTTAATCCTTACCCAAGGATATCTTTATTGTTTTTTAGAGAAAGAAAGGGAAAGAGAGAGAGAGAGAGAGAGATCCATTGCCTCCCATACATGCCCTGACTGTGGACTAAATCCACTAGTTTTCAGTGTGCAGAAAAATGCTCCAAACAACTGAGCCATATTGGCCAGGGCTTTATCAATTTTTTTTTTTTTTTTTTTTTTTTTTAGGAGAGCCTGGTTGGCACAGCTCAGGTGATTAGCATTAACCTATGAACCAGGAGATCACAGTTCAATATGCCTAGGTTGCAGGCTCAATCCCCAGTGGGGTGCATACAGGAGGCAGCCGATAAACGATTCTGTCTCATCATTGATGTCTCTATCTTTCTCTCCCTCTCCCTTCCTTTCTGAAATCAATAGAAATATATTTTTAAAAAATTTAGGAGAAATATGGGACTTCACATTTTTTCTATGCGTTGGAAATAAATAGTTCTGTACCCCATGCTTTCCCAGTGTGCATGACTACTTTGAGTATTTTGTTAAACCATATGGCATAAAATCTACTGAATATTAAAACAATGAATTGTGAATCATCTTTCATTGAAATAGTATCATGCTCATAATTTCTACATTGTGATCAAATGAAAACTAAGATTTTTTTTACAGCTATGTGGAAAAGAAATAAAACCTGTATATTAATGAAGTCACAATGCCCATAATTTCTGGAAAATGTATTCTTAGCAACAGAGCTAAGCTTTTTTGTTTTGTTTGTCTGGGAAATATATATTTCCATATATTTTCCATGCAAAAAGTGTCATAACTTAAGACTGAAGTGATAGTCATCCCATTGTTCTCTATTTTCTTAGTCTCTAAAATTATTTATTTTTACATGAAACCCATGTTTTTTGAATATGAATGAATAAATATGATATTTTCTTAGCTCTGCATTTGTAATTTTTTTTTTTTTTTGCTTATTTGCTTATCTGCTACTTTCCATTTTCTGCCTTATTTTGCTGATATCCCTCACCCAGCCAGGTAACTCAAATTAAAAGGGATATAGTTATAAATAAGCATATCTAAAGGTAAACATATAAGCACATACTCATCCCTAAGAATATTTTTCATGTTTATTTTTCAAAAATTAAATTACATCATAACATTTTTTGATTCTTTAGAATATTAATTAGGTGTGGTTAAGCACTTTATCAGCTTTGTTTACTAGTTTATCTCCAGAACCTAGAACAGAGTTTCAACAGCTCTTTCCAATAGCCTTTCCGCATTGATGGAACATTTGCACCATCCAGTACCTTCACATTAGCCACATGTGGTCACTGAGTACTTGAAAGGTGCCTAAGGGAAATAAAGGGCTGGATTTATAATTTTACTTAATCGTAATAAAATATTTAAATCTAATAATTTATATTTAAATGACATATTTATAGACTACAATGTTGGACAGTGTGAGTCTAGAAAATGTGTTCAGTAAATATATACTAAATACACAAATATATTTAGTTATTTTATTTTCAAAGGTAATTACAACTTAGAAATCCTCAGTCTAATTGGCCTTTTTTTGGCATTTATTTTAAAAATCTATATCCATTTCATTTTGTGCTTTGTTTACTTATTTTTGTGACAATAAACTGCCTATAATAATAAAAGCGTAATATGCTAATTAGAGCAGACATCCTTCTAGATGACCTTCTGGACAAAGCAGCAGTGGCGGGGGCCAAGGTAGCTGAATTTCATGCATTGGGCCTCTAATGTAATAAATAACTGTGCATGTATAGCTTTAAGCACTGGAACTTTTTTCCTATAGAATAGATTCCTAGGAGTGGCGTTATAGGAAAAATATTTATTTTAATAAATATAAAGACTGTTGCACAGATTATTTTTAATAATATTTTTGGAATGTGCATTTAAACTAACAATGATAGATGTTCTCTTTCTAAATTTTTATCTACCTGTCAAAGATACAGTGATAACTAATTGTGACTTTATTTGCATTTCCATGACTACTAGAAAGATTGAAGAACTTTATATTTTTTGAGACATATAAATAAGCTCATCTGTGAATAATTTTTCACACACTTTGCCCATTTCTCTATTGTGCTGCTTACTAACTTCTTGCAAATGTATAACATTTTTTCTTTGTACATAATGCTATCACATAAATGCCATCTATTTCTAAATAATCTCTTCTTGGTCACTCATCTAATTGTTTCTAGTCCAACAAAATATTGACTTGATTGTGGTGTCTTTGTAGTGGTTCTGAATACTAAAGCCATTCATCAATAGTCTTTACTTTTGAACAGTTGTGGTGTCTCTTTTTCTATAAAATTTTAGGCAGTTTTATTCCTCCCAAGATACTGGTGTGCTTTTAATTAAATTTCATTAATTTTTTTATATCTGAGAGTTATTCATTTTATGCAATTTACTTTTTATCATATTAAACTTTTACATTATAAAACATGAAATGTTTCTATTTCTTGCAAACTTGTTTTATTCCACTTTCACATATTGGGTCACTTTCTACTACCATTCACTTTTTGGTCTCATTTTTCATAATTTGTTCATCCCTTAACCAGCTTAATAGCCATGGCTAATTGTTTTAGTCACTCTAATGCTTTGAATTTCTGTTCTATCTCTATATCCTCTGCCATTGTCTCATTTCATTATTTCCCCTTGGCATAACCTCAATCTGGTTACATCCTCCTCCCCACCTGTGTGGCTCTGACCCTGTCCCATTGTGGTTAAATAGAGGAAAAAAACATTCACACTGAAGGTCCTCTGGGTAAATGTTATGTCTTCCCATACACAGCAAGGTTTTTGACATCATCAGCATTTATACAACCTAGAGGCCCGGTGCATGAAATTTATGCACTGTGGGAGGGGCGTCCCCTAGCCTGGCCTGTGCCCTCTCACAGTGCAGGAGCCTGCAATCAATCACCCCAAAGAGGAAGGCTCCGTCCACCCATCTGGAGCTCCTCGATGGATTGCCCAAAAGAGGTAGGCCAGAGCTGCGGGACCTGCCTCTGCACCACAAGGAGCAGCGGGACCCCTGGCCTCACTGTGCAGAGCCACGGGGCCCACCCACCTGTGTGCACACACAGTCCTGCCCACCAGTGCATACCCATTGCGCATGCAGCCTCCCGGTGATCGCTCCTTACAGCATGAGGGCGTCAGGACCACATAGGCTTTTATTAATAGGATATCTTTAGTTTTTAACTCAGTACTTATTCCTGAGTAAAATGTTTCCCTAGCTTACTCAGAGTGAATTTACAAAGCAGCCTCCATCAGTCTGTTTCATTTCTGAACTCTCTCCTAATACATTCCCTCTTACATGCTCTGTTCCAGAAAAGTGAACCGCTCTGATGTTCCTGAAACACAGCGCCCCCTGCGTGCTTGACTGCCATCATGCTTGAGTAATATTCATCACAATATATCCCTGTTTAACTTCCTCAGTTATTTTAATGTCTTCATACTTCTCAGTCTAATCAGGCCATTGAGTTTTGAGAAGCATTCCCTGCATATGGTAGGCAGAGTTCGAAGATGTTTCCCAGAATTCCCACCCCTTGGTGCACACTGCCTCTGTTATCTCTTCCCCTGGAATGTGGGCCCGACATTTTCATCTGGGGTCTTTGTAAGACTTTTGCATCTCTCTCCCTTGTTTCATCTAGGAGATATTGCTAAGATGCATAAGACATTTAATTTTATATCACTGTTTGAATTTCTTGGTATTTGTCCTTTCTCTTTTACAGTTTACCATTTATTATATAAATAACATTTACAAAATCTCTATAATTACCAATTACACCAGGATGATGTACATTTGGGTATTTTTTTAATCTATACATGCTTTATATAAAGAGAGGAGAAGTAGAGAGATAAAGAACTACAGAGATAAAATAGTAGAATAGGAGTTACAATTTTAAAAGAAGTGAGGTCTGGAAATACAGATGTGACTCAACTTCATGTATGTGTGGAAGTCATGAATGCATTGTTTCATTGTGGATTGAAACAGAGAAGAGGAAGAGCATGCTGATATCAGACATTGTTGGAAGTGAAAGAGTAGGAGTTAAATATTAACTATCTTTTAAAACTTATTACAGAGAAAAATAAATGCTATATTCATTACTAAGATGTAAGCTTAGGGTTTTCCCACCAACAAATGAAATAATTAGTATGAGTGATTAAATTTCTTTTTTTGACTGAGTTTTAAAACAATATTAGCAAAAAAGAGATTATCTTTAATTTAAGAAGCCTTGGAAGAAATGGAAGGCCATGAAATGTATTTTCTGTCATTCATAAGATAAGAAGGGATGGCAATGTACAGTTAGAGGTCTAAGTTCCAAGAAAATTGTCTGTATCAGTGACGTTTATTTATTGCTTTATTTTTGTAATGTCGAGATTATGAAGATACATTGTCAGGATTCCAACTTTATTGTCACCATTTATTACCTGTGTGACCTCAGGGATGTTACTTAACCTAAGTTCCAATTTTTTTCATCTGTAAAGTAGGATGCTAAAAGAGTTTTTGTTAAGGTTAAAACAGATCATTCTTACAATGTCCTTAGTATAGAGCCTACCTCATCTTTGTGGTTCAATAAATGTTACATATTATTACCATTATAGTTTAAAACCCAATTCAATTCAATGTTTTTTTCCTATGTTTTTAGAAAAAAGATACTGAAAAACTATACAATAGAAAACTCAATATGTACATTCTCAAGCATAACTTTTCCAAGAGACAACATTGAGAGAACAGACAGCTTGTATGCGAATTTTTTATTGTCATTGTATAGTTATGGCTACAGTGTTTACATGCTATATTGTAAAAGTTATGATGCCAAAAGTAATAATATTGGATAGAGAAGTAATTACTCGGGTAAGAACATGTAAATGATCTGCACTCCACTCATATGATGGTTCTTCTAACTCAGCCAGATCCTTGAATAAACCAGTGCCATCTGTGCCTCTAAGGAAAAAGTGCTCCAAGGGTGTGACCAAAAATCAGACCTGTTCTACTGACTAGATCTCTGTATGTTGTCTTATTAACATGCAAAAAGCATAGTATCTTTACCAGGGATTGAATTAAATGAGATGTTTTGCCATGCATGGATAGCACGAGCATCATTTTAAACCTACTTGAATAGGGGTATTCTTTTATGTGTTAACTATCCTATGAACTGGAGGTAAATAGCTGAACAAGAAACAATAAGTCGCCATCCTTGGTGGGCCTGTGCTTGGTGGAAGTACAAGTTAAACAACTAAGGGTGATGCCATTTCCTAGTCCCATTCATGAACATCCGAAGAGAGAGAGTCTGATCCCAGAGGGCATCAGTTATTGGGATGAGAAGTGAAAAATAGGGAGATGGGAAAAATATTTCATGCCAATCTTTCTCTTCTCTTGTTCAGAAATTTCCAAAATATGATTCTTCTTCTGGTTACTGGTCTTAAGTTCCTCTGCTCCTATAGGTTAAATTGTGTGGCCCTGATAGAGACGATTTGCATAACTCGGTCGGTCAAAGAGCAGGCTGTAACAGAGTGAGTCCAGGTTGCCAGGTTGCCAGGGAGAAATGAGGGGCTGGGGACTGAGTGGATGTGTGATTTGTAAGACAAGTGGAAAGTGGAAACTGGGACATAGACAAATTTCACCTACTTAGCTGTTTGTCTTTGAGAGAGTTAGAAAAAAAAAAAAAGGGGGCAACTTGGTAAAATGCCATGCAGTGGAAAAAACACTTACTAATGGAAAGAGTCTTTAATTTTGAATTTAATAGCTATTCTAGGAAGACTGTGGAGAAGTCACTTTGGTATTTTGTAATGGAAAAATATTGTCATGTGCATTTAGAAGTGGTTATTATTCTGCTTTAATGCTATGGAAATTTACTGGCAAATCAGTTGATTTTTATTAGGGAAAGCATGACTAATTTAGTTTTTTACATGCTAATATACATAATTAGTTTGAGATAATAAGATAATGTTTAAGGTACCTTGATCTGTGGGACCACAACACATATGCAGATTATAAGTAAAACACTGGGTCTCAAAATAAGTAATTTTTCTAAAATGATGCATTTTCTTATAAATTAGAACATATCCTATCTAATAAAAGACAAAAGGGTAATTAACTGTACCTCCACTATGCTTCCCATTGGCTAATCAGCAAGATATGCAAATTAACTGCCAGCAAAGATGGCGGTCAGCAGCCACACAGCTGAAGCGAGCAGGAGGCTTGCTTGCTCTAGTGATGGAGGAAGCTAAGGTTCCCTGTCTGCCACGGCCTGCTCTAAGCTCTGAAAGCAATAAAGTTTCAATTATAGAAGCTAAACAAACCCTAGATACCTGCTTTCAGCCAGCCGTGGCCTCAGTGCCGGGAGCGCCAGTGATGGCAACAAAGTTTCAATTATAGAAGGTAAATAAATCCCAGAATAAAAAAATAAAAGCAAAAAAGGAGAGGCTGAGAGCTTCAGTCGCCGGCCAGCCTGAAAATGGCCCACAGCCCCTCACCCAGACTGGCCAGGCACTCCAGTGAGGATCCGCACCCTAAAGGTGTGGCCAGCCTGAAAACAGCCATCAGCCGCTCATCCAGGCTTGCCAGGCACCCCAGTGGGGACCCCCAACCTGAAGGGGGTGTAATCAGTTGCAAACAGCCATCAGCCCCTCACCCAGGCTGACCAGGCACCCAAGCAGGACCCCCACCCTGATCCGGGACACCCTTCAGGGCAAACCAGCTGGCCCCCACCTGTGCACCAGGCCTCTATCCTATATAGTAAAAGGGTAATATGCAAACTGACCCTAACAGCAGAAAGACTGGGAATGGCCGGTCACTCTAACACACACTGACCACCAGGGGGCAGATGCTCAATGCAGGAGCTGCCCTCTGGTCAGTGCACTCCCACATGGGGGAGCTCTGCTCAGCCACGAGCCAGGCTGACGGCTGCCAGTACAGCGGTGGTGGTAGGAGCCTCTCCTTCCTCCTCAGCAGCACTAAGGATGTCTGACTGCAGCTTAGGTCTGCTCCCCACTGGCAAGTGGACGTGCCCCGAGGGCTGCCAGGCTGCCAGAGGGATGTCTGATTGCCAGTAAGGCCCAATCCCCAAGGGAGCAGTCCTCAGCCAGCAGGTGGTCATCCCCCGAGGGGTCCCAGACTGCGAGACGGCACAGGCTGGGCTGAGGGACGCCCCCAGCCAAGTACACAAATTTTTGTGCACCGGGCTTCTATTCTATATAATACAAGCCTAATATGCAAATTGCCCCTTCGGCAGTCATTCAACCACTCACTATGGCATATGCTGACCACCAGGGGGCAGCGTGGAACATGGCAGGCATCGGTGACATGGCACTGGCAGCAGGCGACAGTGGAGGGGGTGTTGGTCCCGATGGGCCCTGACGAGAGCAGGACCACAGCAGGATGCTGGAGCAGGTGAGTGGTGGCACCAGGTCAAGGCGGGTGCAAGCATGGGCCTGATCGCCCTGCCAATCACCCTTCAGACAGCGTCAATGGTGACAGACGATGGGGGCTGTCTCCTTGCTCCCAGGCACTGAGGGACCTGGGCGGGGGGGGGGGGGGGGGGAGGGTCCAGCCCCGATCAATCACCCTGCAGACAGTGACTAGCAGTTGGCAGGCCCTGATCACCTGATTAAGGCTGGGCCTGAGCTGGGACAGGGAACTGGGTGTTAGCGGCAGAGACCAACCCCCTACAGCGCTCGGGCTGGGGACTGTGATCTCTCACCCACTACCTGGGGGCAGGGGTGATGGTACAGAGGTGCAGTAGGAATGAAGGGTGTCCACCGAGCTCGCTCTTACTCCCCCTGCTACCCTCCCCCTGGGCACCAGGGCTCACTTGCTGGGGAAGCCTCCATGCTCAGGTGCTGGGCGCCCATGAGGAGCCCACCCTGTACCCGTGCAGCTTCTTCTGGATGAGCCAGGCCACAGCTGCCTTGACTGCAGGGGTCAGTTGGGCTCCCCGTGGGTTTGCATAGGAGATGACTTCGAGGCTAGACCGGAGAGAGCGCGCTGCTCGCCCAGCTTCTGTGCGGCCCCACTGGGCAGCCCAGAGGCCCACGCTGTGCCCCAGCCCGCAGCGTCCAGCTGCGCTAACCACGTCTCTGTATGGGGACTCAGGCGCTGTGACTCAGGCAGAGGGGGCCACACAGGGACTGGGGGTCCCAGGTGCTGCCCAGGTCTCAGAAGTCAGCTGGAGCCTGCCCTTCCATGCCAGACCCTTCCTTGCTCTTCAATCACAGGCCAGGCCTAGGAATTTTGTGCACTGGGCCTCTAGTATATTATATATAAGATTTACTAATAAAGTATATTATCAATCATTTAGAGTAATTAGACTCAAGTTTTGAGTGATATATTTCTTATACTTTGCCATTTAATTTAATTTTTTTAAAATGTATTTTTATTGATTTCAAGAGAAGATGGAAGAGGGAGAGAGATCTAGAAATATCCATGATGAGAGAGAATCATGGATTGGCTGCCTCCTGCAAGTCCCCACTGGGGGTTGAGCCCACAATCCGGGCATGTACCCTTGACCGGAAAAGAAACTTGGACCCTTCAGTTCGCAGGCTGACACTCTATCCACTTAGCCAAACCAGCCAGGGCTGCCATTTAATTTTAACCCAGAATACTACCACAACCAAAAATGTTAGTGAAAACATATTTTTTTCTGAGCCACACTGACCAGTGCCAAATGTGTCTTTATTTTATTTTATTCTATTTTATTTTATTTTATTTATTTTATTTTATTTTTAAATCTTTATTGTTGAAAGTATTACACAGGTCCTCCTTTTCCCCCCATTAATCTCTTTCAACCCGCTCCTGTCTTCTCCCCTAGGCCCTCACCACCTCATTGTCTGTGTCCAAGGGTTATGCACATATGCATACAAGTTCATTGGTTGATCTCTTCCCATCCACCCTCCCCAGGAAGGGAAACACATCAACTTAAAAAGTAACAAAGACTTAAAGCAATAAGCCATGGCAATTTTGAAGGACATATTATTTTTCTTTTGTGCGTGAAAAGTCTTATATATTAAAAAAAAAAAAAAGATTGATTGCTTGCAACTAAATTTTTGTAGAATTGTGAAAAACTGCCTTTGAGGCTTTATTGTTTTTTGTTTGTTTGTATTTTTTACTTGGAACTTCAGGCAGCAATAAGAGTCTAGGTAGGTTTCAATATAATCTTAAATATTTTTTAAAATAAAGGATACATGTACTATCTATATATATAAAAGCCCAAGAGACTGTTATGACCAGTCGACCAGTCGCTATGACAACGCATTGACCACCAGGGGGTAGACCAGTGATGGCGAACCTATGACAAGTGTGTCAGAGGTGACACGCAAACTCATGTTTTTGGGTTGATTTTTCTTTGTTAAATGGCATTTAAATATATAAAATAAATATCAAAAATATAAATCTTTGTTTTACTATGGTTACAAATATCAAAAAATTTCCATATGTGACATGGCACCAGAGTTAAGTTAGGGTTTTTCAAAATGCTGACACGTTGAGCTCAAAAAGTTCACCATCACTGAGGTCTGAGGTAGACACTCAATGCAGGAGCTGTCCCCTGGTGGTCCGTGCACTCCCACAGCCAACCTCCCGTGGCCGGCCAATCTCCCATGGTCCCTCCCCCCGGCCCCAGAGTGGGTGAGATGTCCCCAATCAGCCCTGATCGCTGACCAGGCCAAGGGATCCCACCTGTGCATGAATTCGTGCATGGTCCTCTAGTGTACAATAAGAAATTACTTTCCTTTTGGTTGTTATTTAAAATTTTGTCATCTGATAATTCCATTTTTTTTAAACAAGCTATAGTTGTTATTTGCATACATCTAGTTCATTTTAAATATTCAGGGAACTTAATTATCCAATAAAATCTATTTTGACAGCAAACCTTGGTAATAGTGAAATCCATGAGGAAGACGGAAAATAAACAATGAAGTGCAATTTTGGCCTTGGAATGAAAGGGAGTCCACCACTGCTGTGTCATAGGTAGGAGCAGTCACACCAGAGTATAAATGTGCTTATTCTCCTTGAAAACAGTTGATGGTAAGTAGATAATCATGGATTCTATTTGTTTTTGGAGCCTTGAATACCACTCAAAAAAAAAAACACAAAGAAAATGAAAAGGAAAGGACTTCAGACTCTTATCCACAAGGTCAGTAGGCAACATAAATGCTGTTCAAACGCCACACAAAAGAATGACTCCAGTGCTGGTTTCAGGGAAAGGAGAGCAAAACCAGAATAAATCAAAGAAAAAAAAACCCAGAAACCAAAGCCTTCCTATTTCTTGAAGCACTGGTGCAGGTGCACAACTAATGTGAAAGAGGCTTCCTCTCTGGCTAAGTCACATAGTAGCTATGAGATCCGGGGCAGGCTATTTACTTTTCCGAGTCACAGTTTCTTCAAGTGTTGAATAGGCAAACTACTACTTATACTGTGAAGTCTGAGGCTGTTTCAACAACATGAGCAGGGCCCTATTGCAGGACTTAGATGGAGCTCTCACATCTACTTGTATCATCGAGAGAGAAGGACCTCTTTGCCAATAGGGAACTTGAAATACGTTTCCAGACAAAAAGAGATATGCACATTAAAGCACAGGTCCAACCTCTAAAATCTAAAGTTGTGATTCGCTGAAGGTGAGATACCCCTGCTCCACGGATACTGGAGAAAGCCTTCATCTACCTGGGCTGTAGAGAGTCTGGTCTAGGATTTCTGGAGAGGAGGGTTGCATCCTCTCAGAAGCAGAGAAAGAGGCGAGAGAGCCAAGGGCCCATTGGGTTGTGAGAGACGAGCTGAAGAAACTGACTAGCTGATCTCTGTACCAAATGTCCTGATATTTACAGAAAGCCAAATGGAGAGAGAAGGTCCTTTCCTGGGCTTGGTAGGATGTGGAGGTGAGGAAGGGTAGGCAGTCGCTCGAGAGAGGACAATAAGGCTGCCTGAGAGGAATGTGTATTGCACTGACTTATCATCACCTGGCTGGGCTGGTGAGTGGTGGGGCAGCTGTAAACCTTGAGCTAAAATCCTCTTGATTAAAATTAAGCTTTTATTTTTCCTGTAACTGCTTTGGCTGAGTGAAATCAAGAGTGACATAGAAAATGTTTCCTACCGTATGTTGTTTTGAACGGGTCAAACTGTTTCAAAACAATTGTCCACATACAGGAGGGGCAGATAGGAATCATTTTGAAGACAGACAAAGAGAAGAATGCCATTTCAGAGTCTAGTTGCTTTTTCCTCTGCAGGGTTTATTGTTGATTTACCTGGCAGAAAGGATAATGCATGGATGGGAGGTTTTTGTGTTTTGCTTGTTTTGTTGTGCTTTGTTTTGTTCTGTTTTTTTTTGTTTGTTTGTTTGTTTGTTTTTTCTATTGCCTTTTCTTTTTGTTTTAAAGTAGCCAAATATTGTATTCTTTATTTTCTTTTCTACTATTGTGTAAGTAGTGCTATTAAAAAAACACACACACAATTTTTATTCACAAATCTTATACACATACTCTTCTGTAAGGTAATGCTATGGACTATTGAGAACTGAGCCAGGGTATCTACCCAGACAGAAAACCTTAGGCTTCTAGAACTGGGAACAGGCCTTGGAGATTACTTAGTCCAATCGTTTCCACCTCTGGCTGGACATTGGGAAAAACAGTTGAAAGCACATCTCTGTGTGGGTCTCAGGTTTTCTCCAAGTGATTCTGATATAGATTGGAAACCAGGGTCCAGCTGGTGTGTCTCCATGGTTGAGCACTGAACCATGAACCAGGAGATCTCGGTTTGATTCCTGGTCAGGGCACATGCCTGGGTTGCAGGCTCGATCCCTAGTAGGGGGCGTGCAGGAGGCAGCCAATCAGTGATTCTCTCTCATCATTGATGTTTCTCTCTCTCTCTCTCTCTCTCTCTCTCTCTCTCTCTCTCTCTCTCTCAAATAAAAACATATTTAAAAAAAAAAACAAAAAAAACTGATAAGCCTAGCAGTTTCTCTCTTTAGATTGGAAACAAGGGATATAATCCATCTTCCATACCTGACATTTTGGGAAAGTGCAATGCCCAGATGTTTTTTCACTTAATGTTACCCAATTAGTAAACAGCACATCTGTGACTAAAGCCATCTTTTCTGAAATCCAAATAAGAGACCTAAAGAAATAGATCATGAGTATAAAGCTTGACAGTATAGTTCATGCCTGAAAAAAATTAATATTTAAGCTCATCTCTGGTTTCTGGTTTTGTTCACCAATGAACTGACTAATTTACATACTCTGATTCTTATTCATTAAAGAGTTAACTTTTTTCCTAGGCCTGGCACTGTGCGAGTTAGTGAGTGTGTGTAATTACGCAGCATATGGAATAGTTGGATCCATTCCTGAGTGTGCTGCTTTGTATTCCTTGTAATGCCACTCATTATTCTATTTGACTTTAATTGTGTTCTTAGGTGGATATGTTAAAGATTAATGATGCATTTAGCCTAAATCAAGACTTACAGAGATGTGAAGATAAAAACAGAGTAGAAGCTATAACAGTTAAAGGTTTTGGGTGGTTTTTTTTTGTTCCTTTTGGAGGGACCATATCTTGAGGATTTTATGTGAAAAATTTAAGTGGCTATAGTCAATCTCTTAGTGGTGTGTTATTATCCCATACCTGTGCCATAAAGCTGATCTTATTACTCTGCCATCCTACTTGGAAATACGTAATGACCTGGTGTGCTGCGGGAGCTGTTATCCAGCTCAATAGGTTGGCTTTAATTGAGCAGGGTGTGCACATAATATTTACACTGGCTTAATAGGAAAAATATGACTTCCCACTGGATGTCAAATAAGATGTGAGTCTTCTCACAAGGAAATACGGGTCTAAGTTCCAGGACAAGACTTTCTAATGGAACTGATTGAAAAGATATTGACAGGCTCTTCTGGTCAAGATGGCAGAGTAGGTCAATGCAGCTCTGGCATCCTGCCAGGACCACATAAAAATTAAATTACAACTAGCCTGGCCAGTGTTGCTCAGTGGTTGAGCATTGATCAATGAAACAGGAGGTCACAGTTCAATTTCTGGTCAGGGCATATGCCTGGGGTTGCAGGCTCAGTCCCCAGTGTGGAGTGTGCAGGAGGCAACCAATCAATGATTCTCTCTCATCATTGATGTTTCTAGCTCCCTCTCCCGTACCGTTCCTCTCTGAAATCAGTAAAAATAGATTTTAAAAAATTACAACTAAACTACAAACAACCATCACTGAGGACCACCTGAAGACTAGTTGAACAGAGGATGTGAAGAAGCCATGCTGAGACTGATAGGAGGGAAGGAGATGCAGAATGAGGTGGTCCCACACCCAGGTGTGGCAGTTAAAAACCAGGAGGGATATCTTGACTCCAGAGGTCCCACTTGAGGATCCAGAGGTCCCAGCCCACACCAGGCTTTCCAGCCCAGGGTTCCAGTGCCAGGAAGAGAAGTCCTCATAACCTCTGGCTTTGAAAACCAGTGGAGAGAGTGGCTGCTGGAGTCCCAAGTGTTCCTCATAAAGCACCCACACTTGGACTACTAGGACTCATGCCCTCTGAACTCCATTGCTGGGGCAGCAGTTAAAATGTGCTAGGGACATACAGAAGGAAATGAGTTGTCTGGCTTTAAAGCGAGCGCTGGTGGCCCTCCCAGACAGAAGTACTGGCAGATGCCATTGCTCCTTTGCTGAAGCCCTCCCTTGCAGGCAGTATTACAAAAAATGTCAAAGGGTCTTCTTTAAGAAGAAAGAAAAAAGGTAAAAAACATGCATGATGAAATAGCAATAAATACATATCTATCAACAATTGCTTTAAATGCAAATGGATTAAATGAACCAATCAAAAGACATAGTATGGCTGAATGCATAGCAAAATGATATGCTTACATATGTTGTCTACAAGAGACTCACTTTCAGATCAAAAAACACATGGACACTAAAAGTAAAGGAATGGAAAATGCATTATATGGAAATGAAAAAAAAAGCTGGGGTGACAATATAGAGACAAAATCTGTAACAAGACAAAAGCTGTAACAAGAGACGAAAAAGGGACCCAACAATTCTATTTCTGGACACTTATCTGAAACAACCCAAAACATTAAATGAAAAAGACATATGCATCTATATGTTCATTGGAGAATTATTTACAATAGCCAAGATATGGAAACAACATCAATGTCAATTAATAGATGAGTAGATTAAAAAATGGAATATACTCAGCCATAAAAAGTAATGGAATCTTTCCGTCTGCAAAAACGTGGGTGGATATAGACTCTATATATTATAGAGTATATGTGCTGAATGAAATAAGTTAGAGAAAGACAAGTGCCATATCCTTTCACGTATATGCAAAATCTAATAAACAAAATAAAAAACAAGCAGAATAGAAGCAGGCTCAAAGGTACAGAGAACATTTTTATGGTTGCCAAATGCGAAGGAGGTAAGTTGATGGATGAAAATGGTGAAGAGTTAAGAAATAAAAATAGTCATGGGGATGTACAGTACAGCAGAGAGAATATAGTCAATAGTACTGTAATAACTAACTATGCATGGTGCCAGATGGGTCTAGATTTAGCAGGGTATTCACTTCATACATTATACTGATGTTTAAATACTGGAGTATATACTTGAAAATAATATAATATTGTACATAAACTAAAAAAATAAAATGAAAACAAAGGCACAATTTTGACAAGCTCTAGGTAGAAATGGAGCTACAACATAATCAACATATGCAATAATAGATGAACAAAAGGAGGTCAGACACCTTTCTGATGGATAAAATAAATACATTGGACTTATTATGATAATTAAAATAATTATGATAATAATAAAGTATCAGTGGCAGCGGGAGCAAACATATTTAGCACTGACAGTGTGCCTGGCACTCTTGTAAACTTTTTATATATATTAATTCATTCAAATGTTCACAATAATCCTATAAAATAGGTATTATACTCAATAAAAAAAATCGCTACAGTTGCATCCTCTTCCTAGTAATTGGCCTTTTAGGTTGAGCATTACAGAAGATTCCCAAAGATTCTAGACTAGCCATGGAATCTACTTCTGTCATGTACAGATAACATCTTTCCAAGCTGTTTTTCCCTTCATGTAAATGCTTTGCCAGCTCTCTTAGGGCATATAGTTGAATTTCTTTAGTCTTTGGAATGATATTTGATCTTGTGGAAAAGAAATTAAAAACTGTTTCTAAGCATTGATATAGCCTTCAAAATACATCTCACAGATTTTGTTGTTGTTTTGAAACAGCATGGTGCCAAAATATGCTGCCAATTTTTGAAAAGATGCTATGCAGAAATATATCGAACTAATGGTATAGAAGATTCATATCTCACCATATATACTTTGTTCTCCTCGCCTGTTAAGTGGTGCCAAAACCCCAGGGTTGTACATTTGTCAAATAAATTGACAGAGCTACTGTGGCAATAGGATTTGACAAAACAACACATTCATTTCTTTGCTGATTCAAGTTGCCTTGTTGTGCTAAGTCTATTTCACTTTCTTGAACTCTTTCACTGAGTCAGTAACATTATAAAGTCAATATAAATAACTAAATAAAGATGCTTTAGTACATTCAAAGGGGCTATGAATATAAAGTCTCATATGAAAGTGTTTTGTTTGGTTTTCCTTTTAAGACAGAGATGCCTGTGTTCAGACTGTGTCTGACTAACCAAAAATGTATATTAGTTGCCATGGCTGCTTCCTCCAATATTGTTCATAGACTTACAAAAGGTAGTCAGACCTGCCTTTTTCATTCAATCTTTACTTTCAAATATTAGAAATATGAATTTGTCAGGTTTATGCATAAAGTAACAAAAACAAATTAATAAATTACCAAAGTTTTAAAAGGAAGCCTTTAAAATATTTTTGAATTTTTTTATTTGGAATTTTTCTTTTGCCCTTCCAAATTTTTTTTTTTACTTTATAAATTCTTTCTTTTAAAGAGAAATGAACTCAACCTGACATACATTTTCTAAGTCTTATAACCTTCACCAAATGATCATAAACTCACTGTAGGAATTATACCTTCATGATCTGAGATTCTAACACCTCACAAGGAGGCAGATTTTGCTGCTTCATTATATGGTGGGCTAAACCTTCTACGCATCCTCAGGTCTATGCTCAAAACTACAGGAAAGCTAAGCACATTCATTTATTTATAATTTATACTTAAATGTCAGAGACTTAATCCCCACTAAGGAGCAATGCAAGAGCCAACTGATCGATGTTGTGCTATTACATTGATGTTTCTCTCTCTTCCTTTCCCTTGCTTCTCTTTAATATATATATATATATATATATATATATATATATATATATATATACCACCTAATATTGATGTATTCCCCCTCTCTTATTTTTTTAAACATATTTTATTGATTTTTTACAGAGAAGAAGGGAGAGGGACAGAGAGTTAGAAACATGGATGAGAGAGAAACATCGATCAGCTGCCTCCTACACACCCCCTACTGGGATGTGCCTGCAACCAAGGTACATGCCCCTGGCTGGAATCGAACCCAGGACCCTTCAGTCTGCAGGCTGATGCTCCATCCACTGAGCCAAACCGGTTAGGGCAGCCCCCCCCCCTCCCCTTATTTTAAAAATCCAGCTCAGAAAGATCATTTTGGCATAGGATGATGATATGTATGTCTTAGGATATATGCTTTCCAGACATCATGGTAATACTATCTAAGTTTCTATGAAGTAAGAAAGCCTTTAATTTTCTGTGTCGTTATCACTAAAACCATGACTGCTGAAAGGGGATTTCATTGCTATTAACTTGTGACAGAACTTGGTGTTTAGAAAGGAGGATGCCAGTTTCAGCATAGATTCTAATAGAAAGGCCATTGATATAATCATATATTACAAAATATAATTAACATAATGTAACATGATTAATAGAAAAGCATTTTAACAAAAATCCCATTAATTAATTTTTCACTAGATGTCATTAAATAAGTACAGGCTAGAAACTGCCTTAGGAGATGGAAAATAGAGTTTGTATATAGATGGGATAACATGATAACACAATTCCAGGATACCATAGTAAGAGTTCAGATGGTAGCATAACACCTGAAGGAGTCTCTCCTTCTTTAAGGTGTAACACTGTGCACATGAATCAGAGCTAATCTTTGAGAAATGTCTTTGGCAGTGCAAACATTTACTTTTTATTATAGTCCTTCATCATGGTCTGAGCACTAATCTATAGTTATTATTCTAATCAATAAATCTTGTTAGAGATGTAGCAAAATTGGTATCCTATCTCATAAAAGAGAAACATGGTAATTAACCGTACCTCTGCTACCCTTCCCATTGGCTAATCAGGGCGATATGCAAATTAACTGCCAGCCAAGATGGCGGCCGGCAGCCAGGCAGCTTGAAGCAAACATGAAGCTTGCTTGCTTCAGTGACAGAGGACTCCAACCTTCCCCACCTGCTGCTGCCGGCCTCTGAGCTTGCAGTTTGAAACATTGTTACAAATATAGAAGCTAAACAAAACCACAGAAACCTGCTTTTAGCCAGCTGGGATCTCAGAGCTGGAGTTGAAACAGTGTTTCGATTATAGAACCCAAACAAACCAGATACCTGCTTTCAGCAGCCAGGCTGAAAGCCAAGCCTCAGAGCTAAAGCTGGCCCAGAATAAAAAAAAGAAAAGATAAAAAGGAGTGGTTGGGAGCTTCAGTCACCCGCCAGCCTGAAAACAGTCCTCAGGCCCTCACCCCGACTGGCCAGGCACCCCAGTGGGGACCCACACCCTGATCCAGGACACCCTTCATGGCAAACCAGCTGGCCCCCACCCATGCACCAGGCAGCTATCCTATATAGTAAAAGGGTACTATGCCTCCCGGTACCGGGATCAGCATGACAGGGGACAGCTCCCAACCCCCCTGATTGCCCTGCGGCTCTGTGTGTGACAGGGTGCGGCACCCCAACTGGCCCCCCCCACAGGCCCTGCTCTGTGTGTGACAGGGTGCGGCGCCCACCCCCCCCACAGGCCCTGCTCTGTGTGTCTCTGTGTGACGGGGTAAAGCCATAACCTCCCCATTGGCCCTTCCCTGAGTGTGACAGTGGCAGCGCCCCAACCACCTGACCGGCCCTGCTCTGTAAGTGATAGAGGGTGGCACCCCAACCGCCCCCACACGCCCCCTGCTCTGTGTGTGATGGGGTAGAGCCATAACTTCCCCATCGGCCCTGCCCTGAGTGTGACAGGGTGTGGTGCTCCAACCCCCTGATCTGCCCTGCTCTGTGTGTGACAGGGGGCGGTGCCCCAACTCCCCTATTGGCCGTACTCTGTGAGTGACAGGGGGGAGCTCCTCAACCCCCTGATGGGTCCTGCTCTGTGCATGACAGGGGGGAGCTCCCCAACCCCTTGATCAACCCTGCTCTGTGCATGACAGGGGGTGGCGCCACAACCTCCCCATCGACCCTGCCTTGAGTGTGACAGGGAGCGGTGCCCCAACCCCCCCATCGGCCCTATCCTGAGCATGACTGAGGGTGGCATCGCAACCTCCCAATCCACCCTGCTCTGTGCATGACAGGGGGCGGTGCCCCAACTCCCCAGTCGGCCCTGCTCTGAGCTGGACCAGGGGCTGCACCTAGGGATTGGGCCTGCCCTCTGCCACCCGGGAGCAGGCCTAAGCCATCAGGTCATTATCTCCCAAGTGGTCCCAGACTATGAGAGGGCACAGGTCGGGCTGAGGGACCCCCTCTCCCCCTCCCCCCGAGTGCACAAATTTTTGTGCACCAGGCCTCTAATTCAATAATAATCACACAAGCAAATTGGATGGTTACCAGTAATTTCAAAAATTCTGGTCCAGACAACACTAATGACATTGAAAAATATGCAAAATGTATCAATGGAATCTCCAGTTAGCTCAGATTTGTTTAATAGTTTAACAATAAAAATGTAAATATAGAACCTGTGTTCCAAAACTTTTAAGGTCTCAGGTAACTGAACTTAAGTGTACTTGCTAATCAACACTCTCAGTTTACACTCCTGGAAAAACGATATAGATGAATGAAAGAGATGACTCTATCAAACCTGCAACAAAATAGACTCTGTTTAACAAATTACGATTATTTTTTCTATCTTCCAAACCAAATGAAACATCCTAAAAGCAGAAGTTATATTTCCTGTACAGTGGAGTTATCCCTAACTTCTAGCATATTGCCTGGTTTATGTTGTCATTTCTGTTATAATCCAACTTTTAGGAGGATCTGCAGTTCCTATGACTTAAAAAAAAAAAACTGTTAAGGAAAACATCATGTACCTGTGATCAATTCCAGAGGAGGGTCCAACTACGTGGTGGGTGGCCAAGATCAACACTATGCCAACCACAAAAATATAAGTTTAAATACTTCTGCCCATTGGCTCTTACAGTCAGAGTTGCGAAGGAAAACAAGAATCAAGCACAGGACAGAACAATGTTTCACTTACACTGCAAAGCTTTGACTATGGCTGTTGGTCCCAGTGGCCAGCAGGTCTGTCCTGGAAGATCAAATCGCTAGGCACACCCCCCTCATGCTGTAGCAAAAAGACCCTGTCCCCTCCCCAGAAAGGACAGAGGCAGCAGTAGAGGTTGCCCAGGTGACATAGGATCACACGCTTACATAGAACAAAATGCACTTCCTCTTAGGTCAAATTTTATTATGCTTTGCAAAGCACCAGGCCTAGAAAGGGAAGCATAATCTATCTAGATCTACAGATCGATTTCTATAATGCATTTGATTTTGTAGCAACTCAATAGAAAAGAATAATAAGCTTCTGGGTTGAAACACCAGCCATAAACCTTACACATGTCCACCATCTGCTTCAACTTATTAAAAAAAACATATTAATAAAAAGTCATACCACCCAAACCGGTTTGGCTCAGTGGATAGAGCATCGGCCTGAGGACTGAAGGGTCCCGGGTTCGATTCCAGTCAAGGGCATGTACCTTGGTTGCGGGCACATCCCCAGTGGGGGTGTGTGCAGGATGCAGCTGATCGGTTTCTCTCTCATCGAAGTTTCTAACTCTCTATCCCTCTCACCTTCCACTCTGTAAAAAAAAAAATAAATAAAATATATTTTAAAAAAAAAGAAGTCACACCATCACATACCTTCTCTCTCACTGCGGTGTAGTCCTAAATGAGGAGAGAGACAATTCAGGATTGGATAGAGGTTTCTGCTTTAAATACAAGCATGATGTTTTAGGTATTTTCAAATTGAGACACTTGAAATTGAGTGATAGAAACAGTTTGTTACAACTCTGCATGAGCCCTTTATGTGTGGTGATGAAGAAAGATAGAGATATTGTAGAGACAAGGCCTGTGGTATCATTTAGTCTTTATTTCTCCAGGTAATAATTATCAATGCTACAGCATTTGTAATTAAATTCAAAGACCACTGGGAGTCATAATCCACTTAATTGCAAGCTGGGGAAATGGAGCATAAGCGATGAGATCATCTGGATCACCTAGATACGCTAAGCAGACAGGAGACTAAGGAAAGCTGCCCACTCCTTCCACACTCTACCCTCCTCTCTTCTCCACCTCCTCACAAACCCAGCCAAAATTTTTGAAATTACTGGTGACCAATCTAAAAGTTTGCCATATATCATATTAGAAAACAATTTGACATTAATGTCTAAATGTTTTCACTAATTGAAAACATTAAAAATAGTCCTTCAAATTGTCACTGGAATTGAAAATAAAAGTTTTCACTGAGAAATGCAGGTAAACCATTGAAGTTGTAATTAGAAATAAGTATTTATTATGCTATCAACCCACATTTAATGCTTTTATAACTGTGCTTTTATTCAGTTACTTTCCATTAAATTTCATCAGTCCTGAAATATGTAAAATTCATACAACATTATATGTTCTACATGCAGATGAAATAGCCCCATAAAGCTGCCTTGTTTGGTATTAGAATTATTTTCACACAGCTTCTTTTGAATGCCCAGGTAAAAATCTCCTGATTAAATTATTATACATTTTTAAATTTTTCTCAGTGTTTTACAAATATATTTTTATTAATTTCCCAGAGGAAGGGAGGAGAGAGAGATAGAAACATCAATGATGAGAGCGAATCACTAATTGGCTGCCTCTAGCATGCCCCACACTGGAGATCAAGCCCACAACCTGGACCTGGGAGTCAAACCATGACCTCCTGGTTCACAGATCGACGCTCAAACCCTGAGCCATGCATGCTGGGCTAAATTGTGTTTTAATAGTTGCAAACTATAGATAACTTCTTCCCAAACTGCTTGATCTTAGTGAGCAAAAATGTTCCCAATAGTAATACCTGCATTTTCCAATGTAGAAAATTAAATAATTTTATTAGATCTTGTTTATTGTTATTATCACTTTAATGACTGAAACCCAGTGGAATTGAGGTTAAAGAAAAAGGTATTTATTGCCTTATGAACCTAAAAGTGGAAGAAATGATACTGTTTATAGGCACAAATGGAACCACTGGTTTTGAATTGTTTCTCAATAATTCACACCCTCTTCCTCTCATGGTTCTTCTTGATGATTTAGTTTCCTTCTCAGGTAATCTTTTTCAATGTGATAACAAGTTAGCCCCCAGTTTACCTGACTTACATAATTTCAGGGTATGAGAAATACCCTCTATTATTCATCTGAGAACTGATCACTACATGCATGCAAGCAAATTAACTGAAGCCAGTGAAACAAATATTAAACAGCATTAGAATGAACAGGGCTTGGGTCACACGGGCTGAGAATGGTGACTTTTGCCAACAGCCTCACTGAATAACCTTAAGATTAATGGGAAACAAGATAGAATACATAGTAATGAATCTGGTCTCAGTGGCAGAATTAGCCTTGGATTTTGGTCCCATCTTAAATAGCAAACATTAAAAGCAAAACCAGAAAATATAAACCTATTTCCAAGCAATGAAAGTACTTTGCAGAAAAGTAGCATTTCCAAAGTATTTGTAAGAAAATTAATGCAGACAATACCAGTAAAGTAACACTCACTATGTATTGGAACCAATAAGAAATTATTAGACCTCTGATTTTGCCCCTGATATGTGATAAGCCAAGAAGTTGTCACTCCTGCCTCTACACAAGAAAGGTTGAGAAAACGGGAAATGGATAAGTTTTCTTGGATTTATCATAGAACCGAGGTCAAAGGATAGCTCAAATCTGGGGATAGGCACATCGAGAGAAAGGCAGCAACTGAGATCTAATTACCTAAGGAAGAATGGATATTCTGATGAGTTGCTTCTTTAAACTCTTAAGAAAGCGAATTAGGTCTGTGACCATAGTCCTCATGTACCACAAACTTTAATTAACCGTGCCTTCCAGGAACCCCTCCGGATTCTCTGGGTGAAGATTCAAGAAAGAACCCCTCACAGATCTGATGTTAGGAAGAGTAGTCTTTGTGGAAACACACTCAGAATCTTCTGCATAACAAAAGCCTAATATCCAGGAAAAAAGGAATTTATCTGAGTAAATTCTGAAATCAGATTTTACCTGGATTACTGATTCAGTAGATTACAAATCAAAGATTTTTTAAGACACATATTCTCTGAGAACCATATAGAAAAGTTAAGAGGGTAGAGAGCTATAATTATAACAGACATTGCCTACAGTCCAATGCCTAGTTGGTGAACATAAGTCACACACAATATGATAGCATAAATAACATAATGAAGATAATGAAGGTCTACTTACACCAGTTACTACTAGTGGATGCATTATGTGCAATTAAAAAAAAAATTATAAAGCAAGCTTAAAATCAAGGAAAAACACAGTCTTATGAGACAAAGCAAATGTCATAGTCATACTCAGATATGACACAATTCAGGTATTACCAAACAAAAAATTTGAAAAGATTAAGATTAATGATTTAATGACTCTACTGGGGGAAAAAAGGACAACATACAAGAACAGATGTGTAGGTAAGCAGAAAGATGAAAACTCTAAGCAAAAATCATTTGACATTATAGAAACCAAACAGTGACAGAAATAAAGAAAGTCTTGGAAAGGCTATCGGTAGACTTAATATGGCCAAAGAAAGAATCAATGTCTTAAAGATAAGTCAATAGGAACTTCACAAACTGAGATAAAAAGAAAAATATTGAAAATATGCAGGAACTATGGGACAATATCCAAATGTGTAACCTACTCATGACTGGAATACCAGAATAAAAAGAAAAGGGGGATACTATAGCAGAAGAAATATTTTAAGCAATAATGGCCATGAACTTCACACAAATAAGAACAGATTCCAAACCACAGATCCAAAAAGGTTAGATAGTTCAAAGCATGATAAAGACAAATTAATTCATTAACTAATTAACCTAGACATGTCATAATCAAGCTATAGAAAAACAAAGGTAAAGAGAAAAATCTGGAAATAAGCAATCAATCAGAGGAAGAAATGAAATCTTATCTACATAACAAAAAGGAAAATGATTTCAGCAGATGTCTCATCAGAAACCATGTAAGAAAAGAGTGAAGTGAAATAGTGCTCAGTGTTGAAAGAAAAAACAAAAATAAACAAAGCCTGAAGACTAGACCCTGAAAATTACTCATTAAAAATGCAGGGCAAAAATGAAGTACTAGCACATACAAAACTATAGCTAAGTCTGAAAATAATTAACTGAGTAAAACCAGCCAGGCAAAAGAGTACATACTGTATAATTCAATTAATACTCTGTTCTAGAAAATGAAAAACAATTTGTATGTAGTGACTGAAAGCAGATCACTGGGCCTAGAAATGGGGTGAAGACTGGGAAGGAGCATGTAGGAAGGATTACAAAAGAACAGGATGAAATGTCTGATTTTTTAATTTATTATACAGAATTTTACTTTAAAGAAAACCCTTTATTTTCATAGAACACATTTCTTATTAGAGATTTTCACACTGGGCAAAGAAGAATTTATTACATAAAGATTTATATTTGTGGACAGATTATTTCAGGAAAAGTACATTGAACACATTTGAGGATTAAGTGTCAGTTTAGAATGTGTAATATTTTGATTCGTCTACAAGGGGACCTCTTCCTTGCATGGCACATCTTTACATTCATAAGCTCCCCAGGTTCCTTTCCCAGGATTTAGAAATTAGTGATGTGAAATACCAGCACTTTCTAACTTAAAGTTCCCCAAAGACATATAACGATCAGTGATTGGTGGTGGTGTGTATACTTATGTTAAAACTTGTCAAATTATACATTTTTTAAGCATAGCAGTTTATTTTATATCTATTATATATCAATGAAACTGCTGTCAATAATACAGATAATCTATATTATTCTTACCAAAAACAAAGAGATTCCCGTCATCTGGGAGCTGGCCCAGCAATGCCAGAAAGGCTTTGGTGTTGCGAGGAGCTGGCCTGGCACTGACAGCTGGTCCTTGGTGTTTTCCTGTTGAACATAAACCATTTCATAGAACATCAACATCAAACAAGGCCACTCTGAGAATAATTGATCAAATCACCAATACGACTACTTCATAATCCTATCTGAACGTAGACAAAATCGAAACGTTGTCCACACAACAAATAATTCCAAGCACCTCCCTTCCTGGCTAATATAAATGGTCGCTATTTCTTTAGCAATTTAGCTTTGCTCCCCTCCTCTCTCCTTCAAGGTAAAATCAATTAAAATAACCAAGCACAGAAAAACCACCACTTTCTGATACCACGTGATACTCGTCAAAGGTATTCTCCCCGAAAACCACCCAAAATCATCTAACTAGAGTCCAACTCCAATGTTAACTTCTTTGTAATATGCTCTTAGTGAAATATCGCTCCTGGGTTCACATTGTGTGTTGTTGCCTTTGTTGCATTGAACATTAGACCCAATTTGTTTCCCATAGGTATATTCCTGATGGCCTTGGGTCGGAGGGCACTGACATAGTGACAAAGTACTTGGCACACACCTCATAATTGATTACGTATTAACCTTATCGTCCACATTTAGAAATGAACAAACAAAGAAAGGCATTGTAAAAATCTATAAATGGAACAGTGAGACCGTACAAAAAAAGAAAAAAAACAAAAAACCACATATCAAAATCGAAGTAATGATCAGGATGGTTGAAATTTGAAGGTCCTGTGTGATTGCCCATGAAGCTGAGTCTCTGAAAAAAAGA
The DNA here is from genome assembly GCF_014108235.1 of Myotis myotis. Taxonomy (NCBI): domain Eukaryota; kingdom Metazoa; phylum Chordata; class Mammalia; order Chiroptera; family Vespertilionidae; genus Myotis; species Myotis myotis. Next base: position 204,153,890 of record NW_023416324.1, on the reverse strand, counting down.
AAGAAATTAAATCATATGAAATCTTTTCTTGAAGCAAGGAAATGTAATAAGTCAAATATACTTTGTGAAATGATGCCTAGTTACAGTAAAATAGATATAGCAGGTAACATTACTCTGCTTCTCAAACTGTGTAGTCTCCTCAACGTTATTAAATTTCTGAAGTCAGTCTGGGAACTTCCAAATGCCTTTCAATATAGAGAGAACACAACAGTAGAAGTTAAACGGTTTGGGTGAAAAAGTACAGGGGGTGGAGGAGATTCTCAATCCTACATAGAGAACCACCCCTTCGGATTAGAACTTTATTATTATTTTTTAACTGTATATTAGCATGGCATTGCCCACATTGTAACAAAGTAAAGGCGCCCAGGGAAAGACATTTAGGAAGGAACTTGGCACCACTGTGGCATGGCATATGTGTGCCCTTGGGCTATTGCCAGGAAAGTTTTCAATGAGCCAAGGCAGAGTCCTAGGAGAAGAAGCGGATTTGGCAGCATTTCTGTGGAAGCCAGCAAAGGGGATGCAATCTGGCAGCAGAGGTAAGAGCTGCAACAGGTAATTAAGTAGGAGCACAGCTTTGTAATCCTTCCCAAACAAAGGGGATTTAGAGAAAAATCGCTCTTTTTGGAATTCTAACTGAAGGAATGCTGTTTCTGCCCACCCCCTTGTTCATTAAATCTCACACCCATGACTTTCACAACTAGCCTGTAAACAACTCTATTGGACGCAACCCATTCTCTCTCCTCTCCGCTGGAAAAACGCATCCGCCGAGAGTCCTTTCAGCAATTACAGACCGTGTTGATCCGTGGCACAGGTGGAGATTGAATTTAATGGCCTTAGATGATTGTGTCCTAAAATTACTTTGCTGCTGCAGGGCTTTCGATTATTATTTCTTTCCATATGGACCTTATTTGCTCAGCTCGTGTTACATTGATTCTGGTGACATTTAGGATATATGCACTCTGTGCTTCATTCTCACAGCCTCCATCAAAATCTGCATGCTTTTGGGTTATGCCAGCTATAATTGGCCAATGAAATGATACTTTGTGTACATTTCCTGGGTCTTTCTATCTCCTTCATGTTTACATGCAAGGCAGGGAGAGTGCAGCCATGAATAACACTCTAAACATGTGATTTCTGCACACAAGAACAAGTGAGAGTGAAGGCAGCCAGGGGTGTACTCTGTGACTGTCAAATGCATATTTTATAATCTACAAGCTCATGCATACCTGATTCTGATATCCTTCCTAATGCTTAGTACATGGCAGACACTTAGAGAATAGACAAATAGAAAAAATCGAATGCTACAGACTTGAGCTATAGTACATTTTGTCCATTGATGACTGAGTCATTTGACATACCTGCTGCTTATTTCACTCCTATGATCTGTGGTGATGAATACCCAACCTGATCGACATGTAAAGTATACATGTTTCCTTTACCATGAAATACCATCAAATCTTTGCAGACTCAGAGATTCGCCTACTCTGTCCTATAGCTATTGGAATTTGTACTTTATTTTTAGGACTTCAACCACCAATTTGAATACATACTCTGTGTAGTTTACCTTTCCTTCTAATACCACCTTTCTGTGTGTACTCTAAGGGAAGCGCTGACCATTTGGTAATTACCTTAAATCATTTGGGCTGCTATTATACATTACCTTAGACTGGATGTCTTAAACATCAAACATTTATTTCTCATCATTCTGGAGATAGAAAGTCCAAGATCAGGGTGCCACCATGGCTGTGTTCTAATGAGTTTATCCTTCCAGGTTACAGACTGGAAAGAGAGCTTTCTGGGGTCCCTATTTATTGTAAGAGTACTAATCCCATTCATGCTCATGATCTAATTACCTTTTCTCAGAGAACTCCCAAAACCATCACATTGGAGGTTAGGAATTAAACATATGAATTTTGAAAGGATGCATTTAGACCATTACAGTGATAAAAATGGTAAATTTGCCCTAGTCAGTTTGGCTCAGTGAATAGTGTCGGCCTGCAGACTGAAGGGTCCCAGGTTCCATTCCCCTCCAGGGCATTAGCCCAGGTTGTGGGCTCAATCCCCAATAGGGGGCATGCAGGAGGCAGCCAATCAGTGATTCTCTCTCATCATTGATGCTTCTTCTAATATCTTTCTCTCCTTCTCCCTTCCTCTCTGAAATTAATAAAAATATATTTAAAAAAATAAAAATGGTGTTTTAAGTGAATTTACTTATTTTTTACTTCTTATACAAATGCTTACCAGTGCTACAGATAGAAATGTAAATAATATATAGTTCAATCTAATCAATATTTTCATTTCATAATATGGTAAAGTCTTTGAATATGCTTTCAAAGATAAAATGTAGACCACATTGCAAACAATACAGATTTGGAAGGGCATTATTCATAATTTGCAGAAGATAATTAATAGTTTCTCTAGCCCATTTTATAGGACTCTATAAAGTAGCAAATGGGGGAAAATTCTTCATATTGTTTAAAAATGTGATACACATACAGACTCATGTCAGTGAGGGTTGGTTAGTGCCCTGGGCTGGTGTATATTGAAAATAAATTAGAGTGAGGTCTCTATACCCTGAACCCCATAACGGTCAGTTTTCAGGGAAATGAGGCACATGACTTTCCTCTATGTTCTTTAACTAAGGTCTATAGGACAAGCAGGAAAAGACAGTCAAGGCAGGAATAAACTTCTGAATCATGCTGTTTGCAATGTGTTTAATTGTCAATCTCTGGGGCTTTAGTAAATCTATTCCAGATTATTTTAAGAATATCTGTCTAAATTTAAGAAAATGCATACAGGGTACATAGATATTTACTAAGCAAATAGATGTTTTTACCCTTCCAATTTTATTACATACATTCATTATTAAACTCTCCTCATTATTAAAGTCTATACCCTTTACATGTTTATTGCTTAAAACTGCTAATTAAAATAATAATTATACTATTTTACTTTTGATTTTATTATATCTACCATTAGGATATGAAAATACCATTATATTTTAATGTTAGTATATTAACCCTAATTTTACTAAACTAATAAAATTTTAATTTGTTTTATTTATACTTAATTCATATATATATATATATATATATTTATGTATATCTGTGTACACAACACACATATTTGTTTTTCATAAATAAGAGATATGAGAGTATATATAATCACAGAAATTACAAACGGTCAGATAATTGAGGGAACTCAGGAGATTCCATAGGGTACACTCATGCGAGGCTTTGATAAAGATACATGGTACACCAGGAAAAGTTAGGGAAGTCCATGTCTTTCAAACACAGATCTGAGTCCTTTCTCCATCACACAGAAGATGCTCCATCTTTTGATGTGATTTACCAAGACAAATATGAGACACCTTAGTCTCAGGTGAGCAAAAGCACAAGCTAACTAAAATCTTTATGACTCACTGGTTACCTAGCTAAAACCAGATGCATACTATCATCTACATACATTGAATAAACAACGTAAGCAACTAGATACAAAAGTGAGTTTTAGACTTTACACATCACATCATAAATCACAAACTAATTTATTTCATCCCTATTCTGCAAGCGTCGGTACCATGTTTCTAGCAATCCTGTAGAAAAAATATGGGACCACAGAGCAGCTGCAGATTAATCCTATTCTTACACAATAATGCATTAGTGCATCATAACAATCCATGGACTACTTTCCATGCCACACTGATCTACCTCTTTGTAATAACCACATTTTCTAGTTTTTGTATTTGATGCTTTGACATCTTGAAACCTTATTGACTCTGAAGGGGCTGCCCTTCTTGGGGTTAGTGAATTCCTAGAGATAGCAAAACAGACTGTCTACAAGCAAGCCTTCCATATGCAAAGCAAACAATCCAGAGTTCAGATCCCCAACCACCTCCCTTATGGAGAGATCACATACTCAGGACCACTGTTCCTCTACCGTAATCATATTAGGGATTGGTTCCAGACAAGTAGGGACAGCCACTATAATGTGAGTCTGTGGAAATTATTCAAACTAGCCAATTATAGATCTACTTACCTGCCATGCCTCCCTGCCATGCCCATTTTGTCCTTTAGAAACCACAATAAATATCTATGACCAGCCTTTCCCCTCATCCCCTCTCTTTGACTGACCTTGATGCTTCACTGTGTGTAGCCCCCCCCTAACTCCCCCAACATGCACCTCCTCTTAGGATCTGTGAGTATAACAAGTTAATGTTTTAGTGGCAATAATCTTTTGATCTGATGATCTTGCCATACTTGGGTAATAATAAAAGATTACATTTTAAAAGACACTTCTATTTAATAACTGTTAAATCTTTTTTTGGCTGAATGTACCATGATTTATTTAGTCAATTCTTTATCAATAGACAATTATATTGATTCAATTCTGTTGTTATTTTTACAAGCACTTCAATGACTGCTTTCATTTTTCTTAATGTCTGGGCAATAAATCTTAAAGATTTATTCTTAGAATTATATTGGATTTTGTGTCAGATACTGTTTGAGGAATAAGTTTAATTTAAAAATATCTACTTAGATCTGTCTATGGGCATAGTGCTAGTATCTACATGGTGCAATACTTTGTATAGTAGTTTCTAACATCAAATAATTTATAATGAAGTCAAAGGTTTTTTCTAGGGAGGCAAATAAATTGAATTATTAAGAAAGTAAATAATATAAGTTCATGATTATGGTAATAATAATTATAATAGCATTAATCAAGAACACATGCTGTGTTAGGCACTGCACCAATATTAACAAGAAAAATGTTGACAGTGTTACCTATGTGCCAAGCACCATTCTACCTATTTTACTTATATTAATCCATTTCATACTCAACAAACACCTATAAGGTAGGTGTTATTATTATACACATTTTACATATGTGGAAGCTTAAGCAGTGTTTCTTTAAAAATCACATAGTTTATAAAGGCAGAATTGGAATTTAATCTTCAGAAGAATCAATCAATAAAGTTGCATTATGGCCATTTTTAAAATTAATAATCTCAAAGTAAGAGACATTTTAAAATCTCTTAAAATCACATAATTGCTAAGTAGTAGAGTGAACCTGCAAATTCTAGTCTGCAGAAATCCAAAACTAAAGGTTATCTCTGGTTAAGGCAGTAAAAGGAAGCTTGCTAATGTCTCTTGTTTAAACTGAATCATGGGCCATGGAAATGATTTTGGTTTAAGTTAATATGTGGATGGGCCTGGTATCCCAGGAGGAGGTAGCACAGAGCATGAGTAAAATGAAAATATGTGTGTCATGTCTAAACAACACTGACTAGCCTGACTTGAAAGGTAGAATAAACATAGAAGACTTGTGTGTTCATTGGTTACAACACTTTGTGTTGCAAGAAACAGAAAACCCAACCAACAGTGGCTTAAGCAATGAAGCCATTAAATTCTATATATTATCCTATCTAATAATAGACAAACATGGTAATTAACCATACCTCTGCTACACTTCCCATTGGCTAATCAGGGTGATATGCAAATTAACTGCCAACCAAGATGGCGGCTGGCAGCCACGCAGCTGAAGCAAACATGAGGCTTGGTTGCCCCAGCGATGGAGGAAGCCAAGGTTCCCGGCCTATGCAGCCCAGCTCTAAGCTACACTCTAAGCAACAATGTTTTAATTATAGAAGCTAAACAAACCCCAGATAACTGCTTTCAGCCAGCCAGGCTCAGAGCTGGAGCCGCAACAAAGTTTCAATTACAGAAGGTAAATAAATCCCAGAATAAAAAAAGAAAAAAAAGAAAAAAAGGAGAGACTGGGAGCTTCAGTTGCAGGCTTGGCCTGCCTGAAAACAGCCTTCAGACCCTCATCCAGGATGGCCAGGCACCCCAATGGGGACCCCCAACCTGAAGCAGGTGTGACCAGCTGCAAACAGCCATAAGCCCCTCATCCAGGTTGACCAGGCACCCAAGCGGGACCCCCACCCTGATCCGGGACACCCTTCAGGGCAAACCAGCTGGCGCCCACCCGTGCACCAGGCCTCTATCCTATATAGTAAAAGGGTAATACGCAAACTGACCCTAACAGCAGAAAGACTGGGAATCACTCGTCACTATGACACACACTGACCACCAGGGGGCAGACGATCAATGCAGGAGCTGCCCTCTGGTGGTCTGTGAGCTCCCACATGGAGGAGCTCTGCTCAGCCACAAGCCAGGCTGATGGCTGCCAGTACAGCAGTGGTGGTGGGAGCCTCTCCTGCCTCCTCAGCAGTGCTAAGGTTGTCCGACTGCAGCTTAGGTCTGCTCCCTGCTGGAAAGTGGATATCCCCCGAGGACTGCTGGGCTTCCAGAGGGATGTCTGATTGCCAGCTTAGGCCCAATCCCCTGGGTAGCAGGCCTCAGCCAGCAGATGGTCATCCCCCGAGGGGTCTCAGACTGTGAGAGGGCACAGGTCGAGCTGAGGGACCCACTCCCTAGTGCACAAATTTTTGTGCACTGAGCCTCTAGCTTTTAATAATATTAAAAGAGCAAACGTTTCCAGAGTTGGCTCAGAGGTTCAACATTATCAAAGATGTAGGTTTTCTAATTTTTGCTCTGTCATCTTCTTTGTGTCAGCAAGTTCTCAGGGACACAGGTTGTTTATCAGCACAGGTGCCACATATAAACATGATCAATTACTGTCAATAAAAAAGAATTTGATATCTTGTTTTTTATGTACTCATACATGTATGTATTTCATGGAGGAAAATGTTCCCAAGAATTCCAGTGTCCTTACTCCATCTTTCATTAAGAAGGACTGGTACATTTGTAATACTCTCAACTATAAAAGTAAATTTACAAAGAAAAAGAAGAAGAAGGATTTGGCTACAGTCCTGCCTTATTCATAAGTCTGAACATGCAAATTCCTTGAATTTTCAGCTTGAAAGATTAGAAAATATGTTTGCCACTGAAAAAAATAATAGGAGCAAGGAAGGCTCTTGGACAAAAAATTCACAATGATTGCATGAGTAAGTTTCAATAAGCCAAGTAAAAATAGCTAAGTGTCTGAGCTAGGGTAGTAGGAGTAGACTGAACATTAAGAGGTAACAAAAATTTTACAGTATATTTGCATGAAAATGAGATAACAGGTTTAGCAAAACAAGGGAGATGTAGGGCTCTAAGTTGATTTAAAGAATATAATTGTGAATAACCAGAATATAAGTAAATGGCACTAATTGAAATGAAGAAGTTAGTACAGTAGACATATGTCTCACAGACCAGTCCATTGCCAATAGACTGTGAGCAGAAATGTTACATGGCACTTCTGGGCTAAATCAGTGTGTCTCCTCCATTCATGGCTTTCATTTTGGTGTTAATCATGGAGGTCATGTATTCAAATGACAGATACCAAAGATGAAAGCAGCTTGGATTTTGCATCAGAATTTGTATGCAAATAATGTAACCATTGTTTATATATCAGGGTTTATTTATTACTACATATTAGCTAACTTATTCTGACTAACACATAGTAGGGGGAGGAAAATGAGATAGTGTCATTCTATGCAAGACAAAGAAGAAAAAATTAAAAAAAAAAACAAAACACTGGGGAAATATTTAAAATGGCAGCTGTGTAGAGGGAATAAATATAGATGAAGACCAAACATGGTCATTGCACTGTGATTTAGATTTCATTGTTGATCTTGGAAAAAATAATCTTTTTTTATTAGTTTTTGAATGAAAGCCAAACTACAATTGAAAAAGAAATTACGGTTTAATAAGAAATTGGAGGCAGTGAAAGTAGACTATATAGTCTCTAAGTTTGGTATCTCAGTCACTTCAGGCTATTTTAACAAAATATTATAGACGGAGTGGCTTGAACAACAAACACTTGTTTTCCATATTTCTGGATACTGGAAAGACCAAGATCAAGGAGCTGGCAGATTCACTGTCTGCTGAGAGCCCTCTTCTTTGTTTGCAGTCAGCTGCCTTCTTGCTGCAAACTCACTTGGAGAGAGAGGAAGGGCTCTGGTTTCTTCCTTTTCTTATAAGGGCATTAATTTTACTATGGAGGCTCCACCCTCATAAGTTCATCTACACCTAATCACTTCCTAAAGGCTCCACTTCCAAATATTATCACATTGATAATCATGTCTTCAACATGAATTTTAAGGAGATACAAACATTCATTCTATAACATTTAGGAATTAAGTTTTCAAAAACAATAGTTGAAATAAAATATTAGAAAGGAGCAGAGAAGGGATTACCTTAATTCCAAGGAACTAAGAAAGCTGACTAAATTTGTTAGCAGAAGAGAATAAGTTGTTCAATAAGATACTGATCATACAAGTGAGAAAGGTAACAATATGCTAAAATTCAGATGTGATCGTTAATTTTGTAGGCACATATATTTGGTCAAACATTATTCTAGATATTTTTGTCAAGGCATTTTTTAGATGAGATTAACATTTAAATCAGCAGACTTTGAGTTATGAAGATTATCCTCCAAAATGTAAGGCTCATTGAAATTGGTGTTGGGAGGGCCTGTCAAGGTAGCTTTCATTCTCTACCACTCATCATCAATTATCCAAAAAATTAAAAAAAAAACACACACACACACATACTTTCCATTGCCAACAGAAATACATTTTTTCTACTCTACTGCTCCAGAAAGAGGGAGGATCTTCTCCTTGCCCTACAACCACCCAACCAATGAAAGACTGTCACAACCCAGCCAATGAAAAGCCATGACTTTGAACTCCAGTTCAAGCCAAAGAAATTTTGTTTTAAACAGCACTTTTGAATTCCCCTTTTCCTCTATAGAAACATTCCTCTCCTTTGTTTTCTGAACTTGCAGGTGGTTTGCCATTGGACCACATGTCACAAATTGCAATTCTTTGCTGTTCTGATAATTAACCGATTTTGCTGAAGAAATAGCTGACTGTGTATTATTTTAAGGTCAACAACAAAGCAACTAATGTTCCTAAGCAAGAAGGAATACTGTCATTTGAGTGTCTTTGGACTTGAACTAAAGCTCTCTTCTGGGACACCAGCCTGCCAATCCATCCTGCATATTTTGAACTTGCCAGGCCTCCACAAGTGTGTGAGCCAATTCCTTAAAATAAAATAAATCAATCTCTCTTCCTTTCTCTCTCTCTCATTCTCTCTTTACTCTTTTATGACTAATACATTTCAGTTCTAGTCTATCTTACAGTGGATCCAGAGGACCCCCAAACCTATACTATTACAATGGTAATTTTTACAGTTTTGAAATGTTTATGTGGAATAAACATATTTGGCAATGGGCAGAATCACTGCACTGGTTCCCTGAACTGTGGAGTAAAGGCTATTATGCTGGGAGAGGCCACGTGGAAGCCAATAGAACAGTCTCTGCCTAGAAATAGGAAGCCATCAGCGTTACTGCGTTCCTGGAAGACTGCCATCATCAAGGATTTGGAAGATGCAAGGAAAGTGATTCCCAGCACATCCACATTCAGTTCGCCTATTTGGACGATGCGGAAGACAGATGGATCTTGGAGAATGGCAGTGGATTATCATCAGCTTAACCAGGTAGTGACTGTAATTGCAGCTGTTGTACCAGATATGGTTTCACTGCTTGAGCAAATTAACACATTCTTTTAGACCTGATACAGAGCTATTAGGCCGAAAAAACTGCATTTTCCTTCATCTCTGTGAGTACAGACTACCAGAGGCAGTTTCTTTCTAGTGTGTAAGACCAGCAATATAGCATTAGCATCTTGCCTCAGGATAGTCAACTGCCCAGCTTGATGTTATAATTTAGTTCAAAGGAATTTTGATTTCCTTACTGTTCTAGAAGGTACCACACTGGTCAATTGCATTTATGGCATTAGGGTGATTAGACCTACTGAGCAAGAAGGAGCAACTCTTCTAGACTTCCGGGTTACACACTTTTATGCCAAAGGGTAGGAAATAAACGTGACAAGAATTGAGGGATCTATACCTCAGTGGAATTTCTAGGTGTCCAGTGGTGTGAAGATAAATCAAAATATCCTTTCTAAGGTGGAGAATAAATTATGGCATCTAGCACCTCCTACCACAAAAAAGAAAGCACAACATCATCAGGCTTCCAGGTTTTGTAGGCAACACATTTCTTATTTAAATCTGCTATCCCAGGCCATTTACTGAGTGACATGAGAAGCTGCTAATTTTAAGTAGGGCCCAGAATAAGAGAAAGGTATGCAACAGGTCCAGGCTGCCATGCCAACTGTTCTGCTATTCGGGCCATATAACTCAGAAGATTTAGTGATGCTTGAAGTGTCAGTGGTAAGTAGGGATATATATATATATATATATATATATATATATATATATATATATATATATATATATATATATATATGTATACATAATTTAGCTTTTGCCAGGCCCCATAGGTGAATGACATTGCAGAACTTTAGGATTTTAGAGCAAAAATCCTTTGCAGATAACTACTCTCCTTTTGGCCTGCTAATAAGCCTCAATTGAGACTAAACTCTTCACCATGAGTTATTAAGTTACAATGTGGTTGCCCATCATGAATTGAATGGTATTGGCCAATGCATATTACTATATAAGCCATAAGGTCAGGCACACACAGGAGTATTCCATCATCAAACGGAAGTGGTATACATGAGATCAGGCTCAAGCAGTGCCTGAAGGCACAAGTAAGTTATGTGAAGAAGTGTACAAATGATGAGGGTCCCAATCCTTCCACTCTATTTTCTTTCCTCAGCTGGCACCTATGTCCTCCTGGTGGGTTTCCTATGACCCACTGACAGAGGAAGAGAAGATGAGGACCTATTTGTTCTTTTTTTTAAAAAAAATATTTTTATTGATTTCAGAGAGATAAGGAGAGAGAGATAGAAACATCAATGATGAGAGGGAATCATTGATTGGTTGCCTCCTGCACACCCCCTACTGGGGATTGAGCCCGCAACCCAGGCATGTGCCCTTGACTGGAATCAAACTCAGGACCCTTCAGTCCACAGGCCAATGCTCTATCCACTGAGCCAAACTGAGTAGGGCGAGGACCTGTTTTATAGACAGTTCTGCACAACATGCAAGAACACGCCGGAAAGTGAATAGTTTCAGCACAGCAGCCTCTCTCTGGGATGCCTGGGAAGGAAGGAAGTCAAGGGAAATCCCCCTGGTGAGCAGAACTTCAGGCAGTGTACCTATTTGCCCACTTTGCTTGGAAGGAGAAATGGCCAGATGGGCGATTACATACTGACCCATGAGCTGTGGCTAATGATTTGGCTGGATAGTCATGGACTTGGAAGGAACACGATTGAAAAACCCGTGAGAAGAAAGTCTGAAAAAGAGTTATATGAATAAACTTCAGACTAATTTGCATATTTGAGCAAGTCTTGGAAGCAAAAAATTGCCTGTTAGAGGAGATTTGCTTTGGACAGAAATACCCAGGCATTAGAATTCTGAATGTGCACAGCCACTGCCTGGAAGATGCCCAGGAAAAAAAAAGCACGGCTGCAACTCAAACACTGAGGTGCGCCCTGAAAACAATAAAGTTGAGGTTCTCGGCTAATTCTGTCCATCTGAATGGCCAGTTATTTCTTGTGGAAGATTCATTGACACACCATCATAGGCACCACAGGCCTAGTAAGATCCATCAACATCTAAAAAAGTTATCTTGTGAGTTTTTAATTTAATTTATAGGGAAGAAGATTTGCACATAGGTATTTCTACCGGTAGTTTAATGAACCTTTTACCCTGCTGTTTTGCTTATCAGTTGACATATGATAATGATGTAGGGACGTTGTGTTTTTCTTTGTCAAAGTAAAAAGTAATGGGCTTCTAGAGGAACCAATGATGACCCTTTCCACAATTTACAGTAACAGAAATAGGAAGAAGATATTATGTTTTGTTCATGACATCTGAAAAAGATTAAGGAGCTTGGAGCAACAGCAATAGCTGGGCAGAAATAACTTCTCTCTATGTGGGTGTGTTATAAAATGAAATTTGCAGAATGATACTGCATTATCCAAGATCCATGAGCAGAGATGGCAAAGATTCTCATCATTATAAAATGTCAGCTGTCAGATCTCCTCACTGCTTAAAGATAAGCTACTGCATTTACATTTATTCTAAATGTAGATGTAGTGACAGGTTAGAAAAGTCTAGCAAATAGAAGACAGCTAATACGTATTATCCTTCTCAGGGCTTTATGTTATTCAATGATTGAGAAATTGATCTTTAGTTACAGCAATAACAATGCAGGTAGTGCTCTAATTAAAGAACCATTATGTGGGAGAGGATAATAGTGGTGTTTCAAGATTGACTTTCTTGACACAATTGTAAATCATACAATATCTGTGCTACTTGGAAGATTATTGAGTTAGCGGAATAGATCTCTAAATTTTAAGTTAATTTGGCCAATACATATTACCGTAGACATTAGCACATTAAAAAAGAAGAGCCCTAGATGGTTTTGCTCAGTGGATAGAGCATTGGCCTGCCGCCCGAAAGGTCCCAAGTTCAATTCATACCTCAATTGCAGGTTCCTTCCCAGCCCGGGCCATGGTTGGGGCATGTCAGGAGGCAACCATCGAGGTGTTTCTCTCACATCGATATTTTTCTCTGTCTTTCCCTCTCTTTTCCACTTTCTCTAAAAATCACTGGAAAAATATCCTTGGGTGAGGATCAAAAAAATGAAAAAGAAGAAAACATGATATGCACTGGCTTTTTTTAGAAGTAATATGAATATGCCAAGCAGAGTTAGAAAGATTTATATCAGACTAAATAAAAATTTCCAGGGACCTTTATTTCAGAGGGGCAAAAGTGTGAATGAATGGCTCCCAACTGCTGCCCCTACGGTGCTTCAAATTCAGATCACTTATTGGAGAGGGAATAGTAGGGGCACTGAGATTCTCACTCATCATTTACTTTTCTTCATACTGATAAATTCAATATTGAAAGATTATTTATCTAATGTACATAATAGAGGAATTAATTCCATGTACTAATTACCTAACAGATCTTAACTCTAGACCTAATGTGAAATGCAGAAATGTAAGTGTGTTGACTCAAAAACTATTTATGATCCACACTCTCCTTTAAATTATTTCAAAAGTCATATCCATGGCACATGGAGTCTTTCGTAACCCAACCGTTTTCTCATTTCCCACAGTTTTCAGTCCTTCTTTGCCAGTATAGTCTTTTCTTATTTACTGTTATTCGATATATTCCATGCACTTTGCATTTTAAAGACCACACTGAGTATATATATATTAGCATGCCACCTTTTTAACTTTAATTTTGAAATTCATTTATTTCACACCTCTTGGTTAGGGGGAAACTTATCTTTGCTACATACAAATAATGAATTTCTACTAATTCTAGGAAGGATAAGAATGTATAAACTTCTCATTTTGTACCCTTTATTCAGAGCTGCCCAATAAAAATATGATGCAAGTCACATATGTAAGTTGATGTTTTGTAGTAATCATAATTAAAAGTTTAAAACACAGGAAAATTAATGTTAGAATTATATATCTTATTAAGTGTAATGTATAAAATAGTTAAACTTAATATGTAATAAATATTAAAATTATTAATGAGTTATTTTACATTATTGTTACCTATTTTATTTTGTCCCTTTTTGTCAGATTTTCAAAAATTAAGCACAATATTATGTTGGAATTTTTAAAAAATAAAACAAAAAACATGAGACTGAATGACTTTATCTTGAGATAGAGATAATTATCTTTTGGGAGACATAAGGAGAGTTATGCAGCACAGGGAGACTGCTAAAAGCTCCCTCACTTTCCCAGCATCTAGACTGCCACATAAAAATTGGAAAATGACTCAGGGGACAATAGAGCTGAATTTGAATCTTTTATTTGCACTCTTTTGTTTAAAATCTTTTATCCTTCAGTTCTTATTGTCTAATTAGTACCCTCATGCCTTCAAACAGATATATATTTCCCATTGTTCTTGGTGGGAGATTTGCTCTCAAAGGACCTAGTCTGCCCTAGCTGGAAATTGAATCAAGGGTGAACTATTTGATCTACACATTAGTGTTTGTAACTGAGAACACAATCTTCAGGGTTGTTTTTTTTTGTTTTTGTTTTTTTGTTTTTAGCTATGATTTATATAAAAGACCATACTCCAGAAACAGCTGGTTAACATTTCCACTATCTTTACTTCTAACTAATAAAGACTTATAGATAATGATGTAGAGCTTTTGTTTTGTCATAGAAATGGATTTTCAAGAGCTTTGAGAGAGAATCTTTCCCAAGCCTCTCTCCCAACTTCTGGTGACATCCAGCATTCCCTGGCATTCTTTGGCTTTTAGATGCATTATTCCATTCTTTGCATTGCATTCTTCATGTGTGTCTATATCTTCATATGACCATTTTATAAGAACATGAGTCAAGTTGGATTTGAGCCTCTACTGCAGTATGACCTCATCTTAAGTAATTACATTTCAGTGACTTGATTTACAAATAAGTGCTGTGGTTCTTGTTCCAGCATCTAGAAGGGTTCAGCAATCTGGAGAAGGGCTGTGTGTAACTTAATAAAGGGTCCAGAGACGAAGCATAATTTTGAAAGGCATTTGGGGGTCAGAGGAGCCTAGCTAAAGAAACTAAGATCTCCTCGTCTCAGGACCCCATGCTTTTTATTAACACAAATAGTCCTGAGGCAAGGCAGAGATATATACATCAAAGGGTCAGGTTTCATTTATAGAGTCCACTGTCAGATTGGAAGAATTTGCATATGGCTGTTCAGGTGTTTGGCCAGTAGGAGGCAATAACATGTAGATTAAGATGCCCTGACCTGTCTGGCAGCAAGCAATCATCCGTTTTCAGGTTTGGGGAAATGCCCTCAGCCATTCCCAACAGGTGACAACATATGTGACTCAGCGCTTGTTGAGTCCCCAAGTTCCATCAACCTTTTAATGAAGCTCTTGCAATTATAACATGCTGGAACTGGCTTCCGGCAGATAAGGTTATAATCTGAACCATTGGGAATTAGGGATTCAACATATCTTTTTGGAGAAGGATACAATTTAACCCATAATAGTCATTATGGCATCATTAAAACAAGTTGTTTTAAAATTTTAAGAAGGGCAAGCATATTGTCTGTGTGCCTATTTGAGTTAGAGGCTCCTTAAGTTCTCAGTAACTTTAGCTGGTATTTAACTCTCAAATTAAATTTAGTAATATTTTAACAAATTTAACTTCAGGAAATTAGAGTTGCAACCATAAAATAATGCATTAATACTAGAGGCCTGGGGCACGGATTCGTGGCCTGCAGGGATTGGGACGAAACTGGCAGTTCAACACCGCCTGCCCTCCCGCTCATTCTGGCCCTGCTGTGCCTGCCATGGGCTCAGGCCCAGTCAGTCCCAAGGGGAGGGGCGGGTGGTGGGGAGGGCTGGACACGGTCAGCCCTTTGGGCTTGTGATAAGATGCCCTTGCCAGCCCTGGCTCCAGATCCATTCCACTGAAATTCCTACCAGTTGTTGGGATCCAACTGGTGGCCGCTTTTATATCATTTCTTCCTTGGGAAGTGTCAAGGGAGGAGAAGTGGCTGCAGTGCCCGAGGCTGACTTCCAGGAGGCCAGCAGCGCTGTGGGGATTATGCCAGCGGAACAGGTCAATAGGTGAACAGGTCAATAGGTGCCTGGCCGGTTCTCCAGAGATTGAACCTGCAGGACTACTGAGGGAGTGAGTGGCTGCCTCCAGGCTGATGGGCCTCTGGGACAGGTTGGGGCGATCAGCTGAATGGCACTCCCACTGTGGGAGTGCACTGACCACCAGGGGACAGCTCCTGCATTGAGCGCCTTCCCCTTGGTGGTGAGTGAGTGTCATAGCGACTGGTCAACTGGTGGTTTGGTCACTTAGGTTTTTATAGATATAGATTAAAATAAACAACAGTACCTAATGACATACTAAATTTCAAATCAAAATGCAATTAAATTGCTTGACTACTGGAGCTTTCAACAAGGTAGGACACAAGAAATTATCAGTTCAGAACTTGAGTTGAAAAGTAGCCACATATTTTCTAAAAAACTATATTTCACTTTATTTTGTAAATAGTAAAATCTTGATTCATACTAATTTTTTAATGATAGTATTTTTTTTTAAAAAATAATATGTTATGTTTTGTTCTTTCGCTGAATGGACACAAAAAATTTGCTTTTTTATCAATCTCATGTTGTACACATATTATGATATTACATGATTTAAATAACACATACAGCACAGTAAAGTCTTAGGATAAAAGAAGAGGAAATAAATTTTGCCTTTGCAAATAAAAGTTCCAAAAGCATACCTCTTTCAGCTTCATATAGAAATGAAATTATTTCTGCAAAAACGATGCACATTCATGATGTTTATGTGAAATTTGATTCACTAAAATTTCCAGAGGCTAAATAATTTAACAGATGGAAGTTGCTTTCAAATGAAAATCCCATATGATATTCTACTTCTATAAACAAGTATAGGCCATATTCTCGTATGGAATATGATCACTGAATCAAGGGAAATGCTTATTGTGTCAGTTAAATTATCTAAGTGTTTATATCACCATTATTATTTTCTTTCAAAAATAAGGAAATAAAACGCATTGGGTCTAATTTTTAATAAGCCTCAAAAATTGCAATTAATGTGTCTTCCCTTTGAAGAAAAAGAGAAAAGTATATATTTTATGTGCTTTTTTTCTTTGTCTATGCTGATATGTAATTTAAATAGATCATATTTATTGAGCAAACCATATAAAGGCATTATAATTAGTTTATTTTTTTACTTCTCAAGATCAGAAAAACAACAGCAACAACAAATTATTCTACTATGACCATTCTCATTGGTTCTTACAAGTAGAAATGGATCAATTATAGCAAAGTCTGGATTATAAATATTCTGAATATATTGAACAAAATATTGATTAAGTGGAGCATCACATCTTATCTTCTCTAGCCCTCAGACTGGAATTGAAACCACGGACTCCCCTTGTTGTTTCAGGCCTTCAGACTTGGAATGAGTTACACCATCAGCTTTCTTGGATTTTCAGCTTGCATTATAGACACCATGTTCTCTCTCTTTCTTTCTCCCTCCCTTCCTCCCTCTCCTCTCTCTTCTCTCTCACTCCCTCTAACATAGTAATAATTAGTGAGTGGTTTTCTTGGAATGTGGTAAACAAAAGCCAGATTAGAATTCACTGAGAAATGAGTAGACAGATGGAGAAAGAAGAAAAGCAGATGGCTTTAAATGGTATGTAGAAAGTAAATATGACAGCATCTAAAATTTATTTTCTTTGGGGATTAAGGACAAGAAGATAGTCACAGATGACTTCTAGGTTTCTGGCTTGATGATGTTAGCATTCTTTGAGAGAGAACAAAGTTTAGGGGCATAATGAATCTGGTTTCACACATGTTTGACTCATCCAAGTGGTGATTACTTTCATAAGCCACTGGATATGCTGTCTGATGCTCATAAAAGAAGTCTGTCTGGGAAGAGTTTCAGAAATACTTAGTACACCAATGAGGTATAGAGAGGAAAGCAGACTGTGTGAGTCAGGACCGTGTAGCATGGAAGCACATTTTATTTTAAGCTGATGAGAGGTAATCAGTTGTGGAAAGTATAAGTATTAAAGAAGAAATGTGATAATTCATAGCTGTGAAAATAAATGGATGAGGACCACAGAATAAGTGGAGTTATTGATCTTAAATAAGATAAAGACTATGGCTTTTTAAAATTCGATTTGTATGTTTTGTAGATGGCAGATAACTGAAGCACCTTCTGGTATCTTCCATTTTCCTAATTTAAGATGTAAATTTATCTGCTGAAAATGAATAGAGCATAAGACATTGGTGGAAGTGGACTATCTCCTATAAGCTAAAGACTGCATTAGACACTCTGGAGAATTATACACAATTAAAACATATTGCCCTTTACCTCTAAGGAATTTAAGACATCTAAATATTTTTTAAACTTCTAAAGAGAAATATACACTGCCTAAGCAAAGTAATAAATTTGCTTGGTTGGTTTGGATGAACAGAACACTACAGAATGTGGGACATAAAAGTAGATGCCATTTTATGGGAGGGGAAGAATGGGGGCATTCTTTGCTAGGAAAATTTATGAGCGAATGTGTGTAATAGATAAATATATGGCATTACTTGTAGCCCAGGCTGCTGTAGCAAATCACAGTAGACTGGATAGGTTAAAAAACAAACAAAAAAAGATTTGCTATGGTTCTAGGGACAGTGAAGTCCAAATTTAAGGCACTGGCTGGTCTGTTGTTAGGTAAGAGCCTGCCTTCTGGCTTACAGATGGCAGTATTCCCCTTCCATCCTACATGGCTGAGGTCAAAGAATGAGAGTTAGCAGTAAGTTTCCTGCATCTTCTTAGAAGGCACTGATCCTATTGAAGACGGCTTCACCTTCATGACCTAATTACCTCCAAGGGCCCCACCTCCTAAAACCATCACACCGGGGTTAGCATTACAACATATGAATTGGGGGTGGGAGGGATCTTTTTCATCCATAGCATGGTGATGGCAAACATTACCTGTGACCTAAATGAAACACGGACTTATTTTGAAGAATGAAAAATGAACTTGGATGGGATCTGAATATAAAAGGCATTACAATTTGTCACTACATTTTACTTGAAATGATCCATTTTTTATTCTTGAGTATCAGGAAATAACGTTTTCAGCGTGAGGTTAAATGAATATTGGTCTAGAAGTAGTTTTGAAAGATACTTTAGGGTGTGGAAGGCCAGACAGTGAAGCAATACTTGGAAGACTATTCCAACAATCAGTAAGTGAGGTAATTGGATATCTGTTTTAGAGCGGTAGAAGTGAGGAAGGTAATGATATTATGAAGCACCTTCCAAAGTTCTGAAATTCATTATGGGAAATTTTACTGTGAGGGTAAATTGTTTTATTTTCTTCATGGGTCAGTCCAGTATAGGAAACCTATTTTCTTCTCTAGGTAGGTTATTAAGCCACCTATCTAACTAGGCAGCTATTTCTTTTTTAATTTTTTTTTTAATTTAAATTCTTTATTGTTTAAAGTAGGCAGCTATTTCATATTGCTCTAGCTTTGTTTTATTTTCAGAAAAAAATGATGATGGAAAAATGTGGCTCTGCTCAATGAGAGAGAATATTCAGGGTCATTTAGCAGTTATTTCTTTCAGCACCTCTTTCACTAACTAAGCAACAGTAACATATTTTTTAAGAGATGTGAAAACTGTTTGCTGAGAACCATCCGAATAATGATTGTCTTCATCAAAATTCACTCCTCTTAATGTCGGCTTCTAATCTGTTCACACTGTATTCTGTTTAAGTTTCAGACCTTAAGGGCTATAATCAACTTGACATTAAAAAAAAAAATCTAGAACATCTGTTTCCAGAAGTTAGGCTGGAAATCACGACTAATTTAATCTATGCTATATTGAACTATATTCCTTCTCTGCCTATTTAATGGATGGTGTATTCTTAGGTTAAGAGTTGAGTTACCCAACATTGGAATATCTGAAGTTGCATGATATCATATCTAGCATATATTTTCTGAACATCAGCCATATCAGAGTCACTATATTGAAAAAAAAAACTGTTTTTAATTATCAAAAGCTTTCTAAATATTTTTTTACATGATGGAACAAAATAATGTTCCATATGATACCCAAATGTTTGTCTTGCATTTTTGAAATCCCATAACTGGAATAAATGATTTTAAAAATCTATTAGAACCTCTGTGAATTTAAGAGAAATATGGAAAAATATCTTACTTTGGAAATAAAAGCTTTCGGTATGTGTCAGAAACAGCTGGAGCCCAGCTGCTCTGAGTCCATGTAGTCTTCTGAATTCTGCTCAACTATGTCAACTGTCAAGGCAGGTTCCTTCTCAAACCCTGCCATTGCACTAACTGTCAGAGGCAAGCCCCTCTGCCAGGGGCTGGACCTTCTTGGATGCTGGGTGGTAGATGGAGAAGCCGTGAGAAGTTGGGAGTTTACATAAGAAAATCTTTATTGTAGAAGCTAGTGGCCATATAGCCATCAGACAAAAGAGTCCTTCACAACAAAGTCCCATATAAGTGGCTGCACACTGGCTAATAAACTAATACATCTTTCCCATAAGCAGTAGTAGACTCTGTACCCACAGCTATTATCTGAGCAGCCGATGCTGCCCCTAGACTCACCGCCTCACAGAGTAGCGGCACCTGAGCTCTCCACTCTTGCTTCTCTGGCCTCTCCCCCATCTCCAGCCTTTCCTGCCTCCTGCACTGCTCTCACAGCAGCAGGCTTTGCCCCCAGCACACTGGCAGGTTAACATGGTAGCTATATCTGAGCTCTCCATGAGCTCTTAGCCTCACATCGTAGCAGTACCCTCTGTGCCTGCCTCCTCTCCCCAGCTTCTCCAGCACACCTCTCGCAGCAGCAGCAGCAGCCGTACACTGGCTGGTCAGTAACATATGACACCACTTAGTCAAAAGAGGCCTCCTGCCAATAGTTACATCAATCAGTTTGGCTACAGAAAGGCACATGTGTGCAGTGTACCCTGAGATTGTTGTCCTTGTACCTGCATATGGTATCTTAGCCTTAAACATTCTGATTAAGATTCCCATGTGCAGAGTGGCCTTGGCCATCCAGCGTACTATCAACAAGGCCTTTCACACTCTGTTGCTTTAACTACCCCATGACTCTGGAATGGTTCCCACAGTATATTAGTGGTAAAGATTTTTTTAATTAAATGTATACAAAACCACAACAAAAAAATGAAGATATAACACTGTGTTGAACTTAGGGCATCTAAACAATTGGTATTGCCAGTTTTAGCCAATAAATTTTGTGAAAAACTGAAAATCACTTAAGTTTTTTAAAAAATATTTTATTGAAAAAGCTGTATTTATATTCTCTCCAGCTTTTTTTAGGAATCTGCAATGTCCTTTAAGATTTACAAATAACCCAGAAGAAATTAAGAACTCATCTTTATACAGGGTGTGGCAAAAGTAGCTTCACAGTTGTAAGTATGCAAAACACAGAGTTTATTCTTGTGTTATTATTTATTAATTATTGTATTATTTTACATGCAAACAACTGTAAACCTACTTTCTTCTCAACCTGTATATTATTGCATAGCCAAAAATCTTAAAGAAATTTGTTTTTCCAAACACTTTTTTATCATTTTTACTTGAAAAAGGCAAGGAGTAAGAAGAATTTTAATAAAAGATGTCTGAATAGACTGCAGATATATTTCCTTAGCTTTTCTACCTAAACAATGGAACAATCAAAATAAGCTATCACTATACCAAATTTCAGAAGCTAAATGATTAATTCTGTGACATTTTCTCTCACATCATTTAGATAAAGAAGTCAATTAAGTGGAACATTAAAAGCTGATGAATCAAAGAGTGGCATAAAATAGCAATTAGAAAATAATCAGTTAACGAAGTAAAATGACAATGGAGAAGTCATCAAATGACAGTAACACAACCAGTGCATTAATGAGAACTGACAT
This sequence comes from Myotis myotis, assembly GCF_014108235.1. NCBI lineage: Eukaryota > Metazoa > Chordata > Mammalia > Chiroptera > Vespertilionidae > Myotis > Myotis myotis. The sequence continues at coordinate 204,132,447 of NW_023416324.1, read as the reverse complement.
TGAAGAATAGGAGTGCTTGATACAACTGCTATGATGACTGAAAATATATTTGATAAGTTCATAGAGATAATTGGGGTTAAAGTGTCTCTGGTGCTTAGGATAGTTTTTTAGTGTTGATTTGGTATTATCATTAAAAAAATCTTAAATTTAGTCTGCTCTGGAGATGACCTCCAAGTAAATTCTCTCACATTTATAAAGCTATCCTCCAAATATCTTGTTCAAACTAGCCATCTGTAGCTTAAAAAATAGTCACAGCAAGATTATATGAATATGCATGAGGAATTAGAAAGCTTCTCTTACTTTTGTTCTTACAGGGTCTACATGAGTGAGAAAAGTCCTGACTACCACCAAATGGCTCAGAATGAGGGAGGGAACTGATGTGTTGCCAGGATGAAATGAAGAATGTCAAGAGTGAATTTGAAGTGATTTAGTTCCAAATATTTCTCTCTTCCCACAAGAATTTTCTGTTGACATGCACAGTACAAAGCATAGAGAGAGCTTGGCCCAGGCATCAGCAATTAGTCCCCGATCTAAGAGAATTCTTGTGAGAATGTAAGCAATGCAAAACATAAATAATGCACTTTCACACTTTAGATTACTACCTTTATGGTCTTCATAAGGAAGATTGTTTTTATAAATAGGCCATTTTTAAGAGATATTTTAGGCTCGCAGCAATGCTGAGAAGACATTAAATTGTCTTTCCAGGAAAAGCCAGTAGGTATTGGCTAGCCTTTGTAACTGGAATATGAAAAATGCACCTCATAAATAAATTAGAGTGAAAATTTTGCTTTTAATGGGAATGCATGTCAGTAATGTGTGGGGTTAGGAACTACATGGTATTAAGGGATAACAATGCTGTTTATTACCCATAAGTCCTGGCCAAACCTCCCTCCCCAGCCATTGTGTTTTCATACAGGCAAATTAGGGATATCACAGGGACTGGTACAGGGATATTGAGGCCCTGAGCCTTATGATCCTATTATGTGTTTGATGCCTTGAACGGCTTCTTTGTTTCTAAGGTATTAATTAATCTTTGGGAGAAGCTTTGAGGGATCTTGATAAGATGTTCCCTGTGGATTCTGCCAATATCAGTTAATGATTTTGCCCATAAAAAGGCTGGTAGCTGATCCAGTGGGGACAAATGATAAGTATCACCAGATTCACCACAGTGTTGTCAACAATGGAGCAGGTAGGCCCTGTATGGATTGCTCAGTGGTTAGAGTGGTGTCCCCATACACCAAGGTTGAGGGTTGATCTCTGGTCAGAAAACATAGAAGAATCAACCAGTGAATTCACAAATAAGTGGAACAATAGATCAATGTCTCTCTCTCTCTCTCTCTCTCTCTCTCTCTCTCTCTCTCTCTCTCTCATCTCTCTTCCTTTCTCTCTAAAAAACAAAACACAAAAAAAAATAAAAAAATCTTGAAAAAAAATAAGCATATTAAGAACCATATAATTTAGTGACATGGTTGCGTCTTTGTCCTTTATTAACCATCCCTTATTTTCATTTCTGGACTAAGTTCCTCAAAAACACACAAGGTTGTATGTTCTTCATCTATACCAGTGGTTCTCAACCTTCCTAATGCCGCGACCCTTTAATACAGTTCCTCATGTTGTGGTGACCCCCAACCATAAAATTATTTTCGTTGCTACTTCATAACTGTGATTTTGCTACTGTTATGAATCATGATGTAAATATCTGATATGCAGGATGTATTTAGGCGACCCCTGTGAAAGGGTCGTTTGACCCCCAAAGGGGTCGCGACCCACAGGTTGAGAACCACTGATCTATATGCTCTTCAGAACCTAACCCACTATACTCTTTTATTTATTTATTTTAAAATATATTTTTATTGATTTCAGAGAGGAAGGGAGAGGAAGAGAGAGATAAAAACATCAATGATGAGAGATAATCATTGATCAGATGCCTCCTGCATGCACCCCACTGGGGATGAGCCTACAACCCAGGCATGTGCCCTGACCAGGAATTGAACCATGACCTCCTGGTTCATAGGTTGATGTTCAACCACTGAGCCACACTGGCTCAACATACATCCACTCTTTTAGAGCAGTGAATACATATATATATATCATTTAATTAAAACAAGTTTAAGTAAAAAGCAAATGGCTTTCTGCTCCACACAATACATATGAAATTTTCTTAGTTATTCTACTTTTATAATTTCTAAAATTATTCACAATGTAATTTAGAAATTTGTATACTTATTTATAAAGTAGCTTCTAATCATAGGGGAATCAGTCCCTGCAATACATGGTCTTTCCGTGTATCACTTTTTGTTCAGTAATATTAATTTGGACAATTTGACTATCCATCAAGGGACAATAATAGCAAGGCATCCACTCCACCTATAGGTTACTGAGAAGAAAGAATCATGAAGAAAGCCCTGTGCACAGCCTCATTCTAATATTGAATTGAAAAATATTTCTTTGACAGATATACTTCATGATAAAAATAAAAAGTGACATTTCCAACCATTCCACTGAAATTAAATATTTGAAAGTTAATGACTCTCAACGACCTTGTCAAGCAGCTATGTTTGATGTTAATCATTTTAAGCATATCATATTTTATTATAATTGTCAAATTTCAATCATTTTTAGAGGATTCATAAAATTAATTAAAACTCACAAGATGTCCCAGGAAACACTAGATTAAAATACTAAGTAGAATGATAAAATGTGTATTTCTTATAATATTTGAGTAACTTATACAATGTTATAAATTACCATGTTTTCTTTCAATGTCTTTCTGGCTAAATATTAATTTGTCAATTAAACATAAATTATGATAATGATATATTTTAAAAAGACTATATTATCCTTTCCCTAATTTGGCACTGATAATTTCAGTACTATGTTTACTTTAAACTATTAGTGGATTCATTTTTAATTCTTTTTAAATTAGTAAAAATTCACCTAAATCAATTAATACCATGTCCAAAATATATACCTTTATATTATACTGAGAAGGATTTAGCAAACAGAAAAATAATTATGTATATTTATGCAGTTGTTTTTTGTGTGCATATAAATATATGTGCACATGAGCAAGAATGTGAGATATCTGGAACACTCATGTACTGCTACATGAGTGTGTAAATTGATACAATAACACAGGAAATATATATATATATATATATATATATATATATATATATATATATACTCTAATGTCCTATGCATTACACTGATATATATATATATATATATATGTATATATGTATATATATATATATATATATATATATATACTCTAATGTCCTATGCATTACACTGATATATATATATATATATACATAAATTTAAAATATATTCATTCTAGTGTTCTATGTGATACATGGTTGAAACACATTGGGAAAATGAGGACTAATGCCCTAAACAATTTGTGCCATTTTATTTTCAAACTAGAGGCCTGGTGCACGAATTCATGACCGGTGGGGTCCCTCAGCCTGGCCTGTGGGCATCAGGCCAAAATCAGTTCTCTGATATCCCCTGAGGGGTCCTGGATTGTGATAGGGTGCAGGCCAGGCTGAGGGGCCCCATCAGTGCACGGTCGGGGACAGGGAGGGGCCACGGGAGGGCTCCAGGGCATGTCTGGCCCATCTCACCCAGTTCTGATAGGCCGAACCCCAGCAGCAAGCTAACCCACCGGTCAGAGCGTCTGCCCCCTGTTAGTCAGTGTGTGTCATAGAGACTGGTCGAACAGTTGAACGGTTGGACACTTAGAATATTAGGTTTCTATATAGAGAGATTGGTTAATTTCAATTTTGAAGGTAACTAAAGAAAATAAGATTTCAAATGTAGTCAAGTTTGGAGTAAATGATAAAGATATTTTAGTTGAGCTCATACGTGTTAATTGAGGTAATTCTATCATGAGAGGATATAGTGTCATTGAATATATGCAACTATGGGTACATATAATTAGCAAATGAACAACCAACACTTCAGAAATGATATTTGAAAGATTTTTAAATTGATAGCTGATTATATCATTGTCCAAGACTAGCAGGTGTTCTCACAAATTACCTGAAGTGATTTGCAGAAAAGAGGTGCAACAGAGCTTCACATTAAATATGTACATGACATATGCAGTTCTTTCTACAAAAGTAAATCAAAGTAATTTCATCTTTTGGGGGTACTTACTAATTACTATATAATTATTGTCTCTACTTACAAGAAAATGTGTAAAATACATATTATAATGCAAGGTAGCATTTCCAAAATCTTAAGTAGCCTAAGCAATCAGGATGCAGATTTTAAATTTGAATGGGAAAGTGACACTTATAAAGGATATTTTTGTGTTAGTGGATATTTGTGATTATTCATAGCTGTGCCTTCTGTGAGTAACTTAAGCTATTTGGCTTGTTTAAAGTTATCCACTACGCTATTGAAATCTCATGGAAACATATTAATCACATGACTTTTTTTTTACTAGTGGCTTCTACATCATTTTTCATTGTAAGGACTTATCAATATATTAGGTGCCAAATATAAGTGCATAGTAAGTATTTAAGAAATTACCTAAACATTTTCAGAAAATTTTAAATTTATGTATATATACTAGCCTAGTTGCTAATAAATCTCATAAGAGAGTTGTGTCCATTTTTATTATGCAAATAGATCTTCCAGTTCATCCCAGGATGGATTTTGATGCTAATATTTTCCTTGTTTAATGTAAATTTAAGCAACACTCTATTATTTTAGTTCCCATAATTATAATAAACAACTCTTATTAACCTGTACCTAACATTTAATTTTAATATTCAAATGTATTTATCTCCAAATTTTAAGAAAACTATCATTTCTGGATATTGCCAAATTTTTAACAGTTGGACAATGCTAAAATAGCATATTTTTCTTAGATTTTACATAATCATAAGGAAATTTTAGCATTTTATTTAATGTATATTTTAGTGTGTGATTTTCCAAATTCTAAGAGAAAGCATTTATTTTCAATTCCAAAATCAAATAAATTACTCATCCCTGATTAAAACTTTACTTTGGATTTTTATCTTCAATAGTGTCACTTCACGTGTGAGGATTTTGAATACAGAAAACTAAGTCAGAGCAGGTAAAAAAATTGCAAAACACATGAATGAGTCACATGATTTACAACAGTAAAAAATTAAGATATCATAGGAGAAAAGTACATATTTATGACTTTTCCTGCAAATCAAATTTTACATAATTAAAATAAAAATTCAGACTCTAAATACAGCTTGATGCATGTCAGGTATATTTAATAAGATTAAAATTCACAAATAGAAGTCAATTCTTATGCAATTAACAAGAAAAATATAGATATAAATTATTAAATTATGCTCCTAAATTTTCTTCAAATTTATTTACATTGTTTTTTATTTTCAAAATGAAAATGTCTCATAAAAATATGTTACTTATTAGGAAAAAATAAACACATGTATGGAAGACCTTGAAGTAAGATTACAAAGACATTTCTTTACCAAGATTTTTTTATTTCTCTAAACATTCCATATTAAAAAACTAATTATACTAATATTTTAGTCTGTGTTGAATACATTAAATGATATTTTTGTTTTGCAATCATATTTGCATAAAGCAATACATTTGTTGTATTAGTTTTAAGATTATTAATTGTCTAACCTGAGATTGAACTGTTTATAGCTGCAATCACATCAGCAGTCCACTATTAGGTAGCTAGAAAACAAAAGGGGTCGCATTGTTCAAATTTAGTGTCACTAGTAGCAAGTGATATAGCCAAAAACATGTAATAAAAGTGCAAGATTTCACTTTGTTTAGTTTTATTAGAAAATGGATGTATAAAAGCAATATACAAGAAAAATAAATTTAGAAGCTTTAATATTTGTAAATTTAAAAATGAAGAATTATTAATAAGAAAGAAAAAAACCTTTTAAAACCTATTTAGAGAGTGCCAGAGCCTAACATAATAAAAGAAAATAATAAAAATTTCTGTCTTCCTTCTTAAAAAGAAACTTCAAATCAACAAAGAGACGGATGACCAACTAGCATGACAAATAATGAGAAACAATGAGAAAACTTCAGGCAGACTGAAATCTTTCAAATTATAGATAGGCTGCAGAAGCAGACCATGTGGTAGCAAGTGCAGTGATGGGGACACAGAGGAAAATAAGGGAACTTTGAGGCTGTGTCCTCCTTCATATTTGAGAGCTTCAGGGCCACTGCATTAATTCCATTAGTGCACTGAAATAGGTTTTAGCATCGTCGAGTTTACAGGAAAATACCTGGACAGCATCAAAGTCCTTTAGAGATGAGGCGTTAATGGAACCTGACAACCGGTCCACTGGGGAAATCTATTGCAGGGTTGTCTCCAGCCAGGGGTGCAAAGCAGAAATCTTACCACAGGGCTTCTTGCTGCCTGATTAAGTTCCTGCCCAAAGGTTAAAGGTCAACTGTGGCTCTCTGTCCCACTGTATTCCCTCCTTCCCACTTAATCTCTTGAGAAAAGATAAAAATTATGGTCTGCACTTTAGACCCTCTAATGACACATTATGGCAAAGGATGTCTCCAGGGGAATGCAAAACAGAATAGCTAGATATTTTCGGAGTATACTAGCTGGAGATGAAGGAGAAAACAGCAAGTCATATGCCACAGGAGCAGAAGAATCGGGACAAAGAGGCCATTATTTTTAATGCAGATAAAAATATTCAAGAGAAAGGAAGGATTTTGGTTCATAACTCAAGATTTCAAATATTGGCAGATGAATATTTCTAAAGAGACAGGTAAAGGACTAGTAACAAGGAGATACCACTACATGTTATTCAAATGGCCAATATTTGGAACAATGACAACATTTTTAACAGTGACCTTTTAAACAACAATTTACACATACTTAGACTACTAGATAAGGGACCCCTGTTCAAAGGAATTGTACAAATAAATGCATATGAAAGAAATCTGGGGAGTCTCAGAATAATTAAAATCCTCTCTCAGCCTTCTCTCTAGCTAAGCTGTCCTTCCATTACTCACGAGGTTCCTTTTTTGGAGGCAGCAGGCTGGTCTGAAGTCACAGGGAGGAAATCCCACACCCAAAGCCCCCTCCTTCAGCCTCCTTCCACTCATATATATATATGACACCACCAATTTGTATGTATCAGCTTCCCTCCATTCAAGTGAACACAGACCCTGGCTTTCAATTATTTCTGTCAAGAAGACAATTACAAGTGTTGATATGGTATTTGGACTTATTGATCAACCAAGCAATGGATGTACAAAACCTGTCTTACAGAGTTTAAGAATCCTTTTAGTTTATACTAATTATCTTTGAAGGGGACACCATTCAATATGACTGAGTCAACATTCTTAATAATTGCTTCTTGACAAGCAATTATTTAATTCCATCAATAACTTCTTTTCAAATAAAAGTGGGGAAATTACTATAGGAAGTGAGCCCAGCAACTTCACTAACAGTGAAAAAGCAGACCTGCTAAGCCACCAGCTGGCAGCAATGAGAAAGGCTGATTTATGCCTAAATTCACTTGTGTTCTGAAGATGAAAAGTAAAACATTCCTAATATGCCATGGATGGTCCAGCATGAGCTGCTATCGTAGGAGCTCAGGCAAATGACAGCTCATTCCCAATCATTTCTCCTTTCTCCAGACAAGAAGAAAGGTGTTAACTGATCTTTGAGGTGATCCTAGTTTTAAGCATATTATTTGCCTGTGTAAAAATGCAAATTATTTGAAGAGAAGCAAAACTTTTCTGTGAATTCAACAAATGTAGACAACTAACTATGCTAAATGCCTTACCTTTCCACATGACTGAACCTGCATAAAAATTGTCTTTAAGTGTAGTGACCTGGGATTGAAAAATTAATGAGGCTAGGAGCATTTTGAAAACTATAAATTCAATTAAGAATGCTTTTATTTTTTTTAAACATCCTATAATCTGTTAGATTACATCATGGCTAAAAACAAAGTGTTCTATAAAATTTTGACTAAACTGCTCATGTTTGACCAGCATATTGTGTTAAAATGGGATAATATAAACACAAAATTATTTACCTTGTTTTGTTGTGTGTGTTTTTTTTTTTTGTAAAAACCCATTTTGACTCACGGGTATGTCCATTATCTGTTCTTTTCACTGAACTGAATATTTGTTTTCCTAAGTATCATTATCTTTTTAAATTTTTATTTGAATTTATTGCAGTGACATTGCTAAATAAAATTATATGGATTTCAGGTGCACAATTCTATAATATATCATCTGTGTGTTCACCACCCCAAGTCACGTCTCCTTCTATCATCATTTACCCCCACACACACACACCTCTTTTACCTTTCCCCACCCCCCTTTCCCTCTGCTAATCACCATACTGTTATCTGTGTCTGAGTTTTTGTTTGTTTGTTTCTTATTAACCTCTTTACTTTTTTACCCATCACCCCTCAACCCTCCCCTCTGACATCTGTCAGTCTGTTTTCTGTATCTTTGAATATTTTTCTATTTTGTTTGTTAGTATATTTTCTTCATTAGATTCTACCTATGAGTGAAATCAAATGGTACTTGTCTTTCTCTGACTGGTTTATTTCACTTAGCATGATACTCTCCAAAGCTATCCACACTATGGCGAGAGGTGAGATTTCTTCCTTTTTTTATGGTTGAGTAGTATTCTATGGTGTAAATGTACCACAACTTTCTTTTTTCTCCAGTAAGATTCTGAACTTGGAAAGCATCTCTGAATAAAGCACCTACTGTTCATAAGACACTCGGGCCTGTTTAGATACCCTCTGGGACACAAGGGCATATGAAGCTGTTTGCAAACAGCAGGAAAGTTGACAGATGTTGATGTTCTTGACATTACTTCTAAGATCACACACCTCAAAAGATGCAAGTCTACGTTTTCTCTAAGGAACTGACAGAAAGACATAAAAAATAGAGAGGACATTCAGTGTCTCATATAAATGGCTTAGAATGTATGTAAGACAAAGATATGAATAGAGGGCTGCTGTTTTCTTAATATAAAATATATAAAAAAACCATTGAATGCATCATCTAAAGGCTTTATTTTGAAATTATTTACTCGATGAATATTCATGACTTATTGCCTTTATTGCGAGTTATGGGCATAACAAAAGAAAGAAAATGTATGCATATTTATCATTCTGTTTTAAAATCCACTTCTTCCCCTATTTTATTAGTTCTTTAATATCATCTTAATACAATTAGGTAAAGAGCATTATTTGAAATAGAAGTTGTAATAAGGTATAATCCATTTTTAATATACAATGAACATTTGATAAAGTTTAGATTAAATTTTATAAAAATTAATTTTGAATTTATTTATAGTCATGACCAGGGCTATTATTACTAATATTAATCTTGGAAAATATTGAAAACACAGTTTTAAACCATAAGTTAAAAATTCAGTGGTATGTTAAATATAGCAACATCTTTTATAGGAACTGCTTTTAAAGAAAGATTTTTGTAGAATTATATGGAAATATATTTCATGGAAATCTGTCTCAATGGTATTTTCAATTAATTTGAGGCTTTAGTGTTTATGCTTTGATGAGGATGTGCAATGCACAATATTACACTGATGTAACATTTTATAATTTATAATTCCTTTCAAATTTGAACTCTCAGTTAAATTTTATAACACACCTGAGATTTGCATGATAGGTGTTATTATCCTTCTTTCTACTGATGAGAAAAGTTAGACCTAGGTGGTGATTTAAGATTGCATGCACGGTTGCTATGAAAAAAAGAAAAAGAAAAGAAAAGAAAAGAAAAGAAAAGAAAAGAAAAGAAAAGAAAAGAAAAGAAAAGAAAAGAAAAACAAACCAAAGACTCATCTTCTAACCTTGCACCATCTTTATGAGTTTATGATGTAATACCTCCCCTTGTATCTAAAAATGTGATACAAGCCACTTGCCACTTTTTAGAAAACAACTTTTAGGATTATATATCAAAATGAGAATTTATGGTCAAGATCAGAATAATGAGAACATTCCAGTAAAAACTACTGTGTTTTCTATCAATTAATTCAATAATGCAACTCACCATTGTTGCTAAGGTAAAAAAAAAATTTCAACTGAAATTGTGGGCCTAATATACAAGTCTTTTTGATAGTTTTTCTTATTATGTTTTGTGGTTAGAATAATTGTATTAAATGTTGCATTTGTTTCCATATGTTGAAACAATAAGTTAAACTAAGTAGAAAAGAGGATATCTGATTCTTGCATAGGCAGTGTTATCCAAATCATTAGTGATTAGAAAAGACCATAAAGACTCTAAAGAAGATTTTTTTCTCCTTATAGTTAATTGACTATATATTTATGTTCCAAATTCTTTTTGAAGTATTGGATCTCTATATACATGTAATATTTAAAATGTAGATGACTTCTATGCAGTTTCAAACATTAAACAGACTTTCGGAAAACTTTTAACTCACTTTCTTTGTGATGCTATTATTTAAACAACAAGAAGTCAATGTTCCTATTAATATACTATACATGTATCACTAAAAATATCACATAAATCCTAAAAACCTGAACACTTTTTCTGGCTGTAATCAGCAAGATGCATCAGGAGGGTTGTGCTTGTTGCTGCCTTTGAAGATGAGGGAGGAGGTCCATGAGCCAAGGAATTCAGGTAGCCTCTGAAATGCCAGGAACCGAACTCTTCCACAGACCCTCCAAAAAAGAAACTGCCCTTCCTACTAAGATTCTGGCCTAATGAGATCCATGTCGAACTTCTAACCTGTAGAGCCATGGGACACTAAGTTTGTGGTCAGATTGCACAGCAGCAAAAGAAAACAAAAACACCTACAAAAAGATCTTTCTTAAAACATTCAGGGAAAAATAGCTTTCATCAAGGAAACATGGTTAAACCAACATGTGACTTAGAAGCGCCAATGGAATTTAGAGGTATGGGATATAACATACTAAGAGATCTGAAAAGAAAACCTCTGTCAACCTAGAATTGTGAATTTAGTGAAAATATCATTCAAGAATGACAGCAAAGCATATTTTTAGGCAAATCAAACTCAAGCAATTTTATCAGCAAAAGCTAACAAACAAAAAACTTCACCAAAGTCAAGTCAAAGCAATTGTACTTAAAGTGTGATGCTTGGACCAGCAACAAGACATTATCTGTGAGACTTCTAGAAGCAGCAAATAAAATAATTAAATAATAAAAAAATAAAATGATGGTCAAAAAACAAAACAAAACAGGGCATATTTGATAAAATTGCACTTAGCAAACTTGGAATAGAAAGGGCTCATTCTATAGTTAGTTCAAAGTAATCCATAAGAATCTACAGCACATGCTGTACATAATGGTAAAATTTTCCTTCCCCTTTAAGATGAGGAACCAGATAGGTACGATTACTACCATATTTCATATAAAACAGTAAACTAGAGAACCTAGGTAGCACAAGGAAGCATAATAGACCAATAAATATAAGAACTAAAATGAAAACAGAAATGGTATATGTTGGTAGATGATATGGCTATATACATAATCATTGCACAAAGTAAATTGCTTCTTTGTTCAGTGCATTTACCAAATTAATTTTCAACTTTTTCTAAATGCTTATACTATATCTCAAGAACAGCTTGCAGAAAGTATTCCCTGCACTTTTTAAGACCTATCAAACAGAGGCACATAGAAGAGAATAATTCTCCCTAACTACTCTAAATATCCCCTTGATAATAAAACTATTTGACACATGGTTATAATAGACCCTTTCCCCTATTATAATTAAATGACAAGGCATAAAATATTTAGTACTAAATTAAGTTACTCTCCAATTTGGTTAGGCAACAACATTGCGAATGCAAAGTGTGTACCCGACAGTCAACCTTCATTGAATAAACAAAGCAGGACCTGGATATTGTGAGCAGTGAGTATGAATATTCAGTTGAATAGTTCCTCGGTAAAACAGTATCACATGAAATTGGAATGGAATTCTAAGAAATGTTATTCCTTAAAAATGTGTGTGTATGTGTGTGTGTGTGTGTGTGTGTGTGTGTGTGAAGAATTACACTATTATACAAATAGAGGAAACAGGACTATTCATGAAATTTCTCTCTAGATTAAAAAATACATCCTAGTTCTCTTAAAACAATTCTACTTACAACTTAGTGAAAGTGCTACTGTATGATTGTGTTTTATAAAAATGAAATAAACATTTGATATGGGCACACTTTCCATAGAACTATAGATGCCACTTGAGTATACAAAATTATATTTGCAGAATATATTTCCTATATTAAATCCATCCACAAAACATACAAGGACACCATCTATTATAGTGAAAGCCTCAGGATTTGGCACATTGATTAAATCTCAAGAAAAGTAAAGGCTCATGTCTCAAATGCCATTGTGCAAATAAAAATTTCAGAATCCTTTTTATGTGCAACTCACTAAATCTAGAACTCAGATATGAAATAACATACATTTTTTTTCTCACAATGGGGAATTTGGAATTATTAGTGACTTTCATAATTGTATGAAGACATCAGATTTAGCTTAATTGTGTAGATGGCTGATTATTCACCATGCAATTGGGTTTGCTTGTTGGCCTGGTTAATTTGAGAAATGTCAAGTTAGTCTCTCAGTGATACAATATATATGTGCTAATAGGAATCTATGGATTTATCTCAGTAACCTGAACAATAAATGCCTAGAGTCAAATTCCTCAGTGAATGTAATTATTTGCAACACTTTTTAGAGAAAAAACACATTAGTGCTATGCAGATAGCAAGACAAAATTTAGTCTTTGAAAATATGCCTAATGCCATTTATTCAGTTGTCTTGAGGTGAAATTATATATAATTTCCAAGTAATAGCTACTTATACTGGGTATCTTTCATAAAAAACAGATCTGTGTAAAATTTCCAGTAATGTGCAAAGCATTTTAGTGAAGTATAAGTTACTGATAAAAGATGATAGGTTTTATCTAATGAGCTGTTTATGTGGAATTGCACCAGTGGAAGTAGAACATTTTTATTAGAAGTGTTGATTATTTAAAAAAAAAATTTCTCCTGGTACCTGAAGTTTAAAATATAATAAAGCTGCTTTCTGAGAAATATTTCTACATTGATCTTCAGAGTGAACTAATTACGCACTTATGGATAACTTAACTAATTAAATCCAACAGAGGAATCTTCTAACCTATCATTTTTGGAAGATATAGTGCTTTTTGTTTTAATTGAACTTTATTTTAGATATGAAGGAAGTTGGAATCACAAAACACAGTGAAAATGTTTCTAAAATGTGTGAGGTAGTTGAATTCAGATTGCACTCTGCTGTATATATTCTGACTAGAGAGGATGTTGTATATTTGCATGGTAATATTTTAAGACAAAGAAGCACAAGTCACAAAACCTCTAATTTGAATATATGGAAGTGGTCATGCCTGGCCAGTGTGGCTATGTGGTTTAGCATCAACCCATGAACCAGGAGGTCATGATTCAATTCCTTCCCAGTCAGAGCACATGCCTGGGTTGTTGGCTCGATCCCCAGTGGAGAGGTGTACAGGAGGCAGCCGATCGATGATTCTCTCTCATCACTGATGTTTCTATGTCTCTATTACTCTCATTTACTATCTCTGAAATAAATAAAAACATATTTTTAAAAAATGGTTAATCCAAAATAGTTAAGAACGTTTAAATGTAATTTTAGTGTACTTTTATCTCATGCAAATGAAGAAAATTTAGTATCAAAGCAATTGCTATAGTGCTCACTGGAGGGGGGGGGGGGCTACTGCTCTCCTGTAAAATCTGTTTATTTTTTATAATAACTTCACTTAGTAGTATGGTACTAGTTTCAGAAAGCAAGTAACTAATCATTTTTATAGACAAAAAAAATATCCAGAGAAAAAGAACACCAAAACATATGGGAGGCCAAAAATCATATCAACATATTCCAAAATAGGTAAAAATTAATGTATTTATATAGGTATCCTCCCTCCTTATATTTAGTAGATGGAAGGAGGACATTAACCAAGTGTACTTGGAAAATTTTCTGGAAGGAATAAAATTGTGCTCTGGGCTGCTGGCATCCTTTGTAGAAGGTCCCCAAGGAAAGAACTGTCATTGCTGGGCAAAAGGACTCTGTATCTTTTATATATATATATATATACTAGAGGCCCGATGCACGAAATTCGTGCAAGAGTAGGCCCTCACAGCCCTGGCTGCTTCGTGGCCCAGCTTCCTCCCAGGCCTGTGGCCCGCCCCCACCCCTCACCCACTGGTCATGAAGGTCATTTTGGAAGGTTGTTCCGCTTTCTGGTCTAATTAGTATATTAGCTCTTTATTATATAGAATATTTTTTGTCCCCATGAACAGATTAAACAGCAAGCAAGAAGATTCTTAAATGAGAAGAGTTGGTGGATTTATAAGAAATGAAATGAATATAATGTATACAATATTTTAACAGACAACTTTTTTCATACTCAGTGAACAGAGTGGAAACATGTTTTGTACTTGCTTGACAGACTGAGACTGCACAGTGCCATTACAGATACTGAGATGGGGACAATCAGTTTCTGAAATGAAAGTAGTAAATTTTGCATCTCAATGGCTGTCAGATTACAGTTAACTACTTGTTTTCATTAGCAGTTGACAAAGCATGTTATTAGTAAAGATCCATGGAGACACATGAGCATCCTTGGATTATTCTTATGATAATTAGCTGAGGAAGAACAACTAATATTTATTAAACGCCATGATGATATTGGCATTCCTATCCTTTTTTCCCATTTCCAAATTATGTTTTGGTATCATGAGCTACAAAGTAAAAACAGATTTGATGCTGAAAATCAGTTTGAAATTAAAACTGAGCCTTTATGACAATTCATTACTAAAATTCCTAAGATACATGAGTCATGCATATATATGAAAAAGTAGATAGTTTACTATACAATATGAATGGAGAGTTAATAAGGGGCAGAACAGGTTACGTTTAAAATAGGATGGACAAGGAATTTTTGAGCAAATGCCTGAAGACATTCGCTACCTTGGGCAAGAGCTTTCACTAAGAAGGTTCAAGAAGTGCAAAGGGACTGAGATATGTGCTCACTGGCTTAATGGAACGATGTGGAAGCAAGGCTAGTTTCAGTGGAATGAGAGAAAAATGGAATATTCGTCAGAGTCAAAGAAGTTGCAGAGTTCAGATATGTTAGCAATGGTTTTTTAAAGCCTTTATTTTAAATGCCTACCTATAATGTTTAGTATTGTCTGCTTCAATTAGTTGTACCTGTATAATTTTCCCGTGTGTCATATTTGGAGAAGTAGTACTAGTAAACTCATCTCCAGAGCTACCATAAGTCCTTGGCATGTTACGTATCCTCAAACAACATTCATAAAACAAAACCTAAGATTTCAGCACGATGTTGAGAATGGAGTTGTAGCCCTCATAAACTCCTGGTTGTTTAGAAAAATGCATTTGAAGTCCAAAGAAATCAAAAGAGAAAAATAATAGCTTAAGTGAATAGGTATATTTTTTCTTGCATACCAAGATAGCCAGAGGTAACATCTAGTACTTGAGTGATGGTTCAGCAATACCATGCCCTACTTTCTTTCTTCTCCATTATACTTAGCAGATTGGCCTACCCTTGCCTGGTTGAAGAATTTCTACTGAAGCTTTAGACTTCGCTTTCTTTTTTTAAGGACAAAGTAAAAGGAAGCAGTGTCCATCCCCAAGTCTTCCTTTAATAAGGAAACAGAAGCTTTCCTACACTCTTGCCCCCCGGATCCAGAAAATTTGATTCAATTATATTGTTATCAGTTACATGAAAACTGAGAAAAAAAATGTATTTACGCTTTTCCAAATTCTATTCTGTGGGCAGAAGAGGAAGGATTTTGGAATACGGATATGTTTAGCAAGATGTACTATCAGCTTAAAGCCTTATGATCATACATTATTGTTCTAGAACTTGTTTTAGCAATAATTACTGTGTAGTAGTGCCTGATAGTGCTATGCAATATCTTTGTCTTTCTACTATGTCTTCAGTCCAGAAGAAGTTACAGATTAATTAACTGACACTTTGTAAGATTAACTGACTCTTTGTAAGATTTATTAACTGACACTTGGTTTTAGACTTGTTTAATGCATTTTCTCCCAGCATGTATTATATGAGAACCCAGTGGCATCCACCTCTTCCTCCCCGCGATTTATACTTGATTGGGAGGCTTAGTAATAAACATCCTGTATAATAAAAACCTAATATGCAAATCAACCAAACAGCAGAATGACTGGTGGAATGACCAGTCGCTATGATGTGCAGTGACCACCAGGGGGCAGATGCTCAATGCAGGAGCTGCTGCTAGTCCGCAGGCCCCACAGATCAGCCCTGATCACCCACCAGGCCTAGGGACCTTACCTGTGCATGAATTTCATGCACTGGGCCTCTAGTATATAATAAAAATTTAAATCTTTTCTTAGTCTTCTATAGAAAAGAGTATCTTCTAAGAGTAAAGGATTACATAGTTTGACAATGTGCCAAGTATAATGTGATCACTTGATAACTATTCACACAATTAATCTTTACATAAACCATTTGATCTCATTTGCAGATAATAAGACTAAAGCCCTGGAGAACTTCAGGGACCTGCCCAAGGTCTTTCAGATAGTGTTTGGCAGAATCAGAGTTCAAACCCAGGCAGCCTGGCTCCAGAGTCCATAGGCTTAAATCTACTTCATTGGCAGTGGTTCTGCTCTTCAAATGATTGTGCAGACAATTCTCCAGCATCCCATATTTCCTCAATCAACAGAAGCACATAAAACTATTAAGAGGAATGTGCACTTTATAGGCCTTGTGTAAAATTTTTAAATTATTGTGCAAAAACCAAATTTTAGACATCTTTCATTGTAATTAATATGATATAAACATTCAACTGTACTTTTACAGCACAATAATTAAACAAATGTTTTCACACTCCATCAGGGACCGTTTTGAGAGTGAAAGTGTGTGGGCAATAGGCATAACACAGAGTCACCCCCCGCCCACCCACACCCCCCCCCCCAGTAAATTAGAACTTTTCATCACCCCAATCCTCAATACCTTCAGTAGAATGATCTTATTTCTCTGCAACTAACTATAAATTCTAATTTAAATAATCCACTCAAGATTTTCCTGAAGCAAGAAAACATTTTTAGGAATACACCTTTCATTTATGTAGGTAAATAACTGTCACTCTTTTCAACTAATATCTATAATTGTAAGCTTGTTTCTGATTGTCTTGTCAGACTCCCTACTGCTATAATTGCTTTGGTTATTCAATCTCTAGGTTGAGAATGCAAGCAAGCCCATGGAACAGCACACTGAGAGATGACATAATGATCTCCAGCATTGAAAATCATGGTTTCAAGGTCTCCTTAATGTTTGTTTTCTGAAATTCCCTCAGTTTTTTCCTAGTGTGTATGTTGTAGCTGGGGGCTGTTAGCATGGCACTGTGGCTGTCAGTATTATTTTCTGGAGGCGTGAATACCTGAATAGTAGTGGGGCAAAATAATGTGGATTACCTAAATAAATGCTTTTATATTTTTCTTAGCAATATGATCCTCAAATCCAGCCCATATTTTGCACTCACTTTTCCATTCGGGGAGGAAAACATATTTTGTGATACACACAACTCAACTGTGATCACATTGCTCCCCTGCTCAGAGATACTCAGTCAATATCAATTCCCTACAAATGAAATCTAATGTTTCAACCAGACTTTTAAATCCTTCACAGTTTAAATCCAGTCTCATTTAAATTCATAAAATGTAATCCATACATTCTCCCACCACTTCCACCCTCCTACCCCCCACATTTTAACAGTTATGAACCGGGGAAGAATCTTACAATCGTCATTCCTTTGATGTGAGTCTTTCTTTACAGTTTAGATAGTTTCTCTTTAAATTATTCCAAGCTTGCTGAGTTTTCTTCTGCTTTATCTAATCTACTGTTAAGATCATCTGACACTAGTTTTTTTGTGAGAACTAGAGGCCCAGTGCATGAAATTCTTGCACTCGGGGAGGTCCCTCAGCCTGGCCTGCACCCTCTCACAGTCTGGGAGCCCTCAGTGGGTGTCTGACTGATGGCTTAGGCCCACTCTCCCCGCCAGCTGTGAGCTTGGCTTCTGGCTGAGCAGTGCTCCCCCTGTGGCAGCACACTGACCACCATGGGGGAGCTCCTGCATTGAGCATCTGCCCCCTGGTGGTCAGTGTGCATCATAGCAACTGGTCATTTCACTGTTTGGTCTATTTGCATATTAGCCTTTTATTATATAGAATTATTGAATTTTAATTCAAGTAGTTCTACTTTATTCTTTTATCTACTTTTTCTCACCTCATGATGTTTATATTTTTCTTTAAATCCTTGTTCATATATATAATAGTGAATGTAAAATTCTTGTTTTCTAATTCTACCATCTGTCATTTCTAGGTTTATTGATGGTATTCTTTCTCCTTTAGGTCATATTTTTCTGATTCTTTTCATTTATTTAATGTTAAGCATTTTGATTGCTACATTTTTAATTTCTAGATTTTGTTGTCTTTAAAAATAAATGTATTATTATTATTATTATCACTAAAAATCCAGTGCATGAATTCATGCATGGGTGGGGTCTGGCTGGCTCACCCTAATTGAGGTCAATGATCAGAGTCTCTCTCTCTCTCTCTCAATCTCTCTCTATATATATATAGTCTCTCTCTATATATATATAGTCTCTCTCTCTATCTCTATCTCTATCTATTTAGAGAGAGAGAGAGAGAGAGAGAGAGAGAGAGACTAGAGGCCTAGTGCATGGATTTGCGCACCGGTGGAGTCCCTCGGCCTGGCCTGCACCCTCTCACAATCTGGGACCCCTCGGGGTTTGTAGGACTGCCGGTTTTGGCCAGGCGAGGGACCTCACCAGTGCACAAATCTGTGCATCAGACCTCTAGTATGCATATAAGATCTTTGGTTAATCTCTTCCCACCCTTTCCCCTCCCTGCTTCCCTCTGAGATTCATCAGTCTGTTCCATGTTTCCATGCGTTGAGCATCTGCCCCCAAGTTGTCAGTGTATGTCATAGCTACTGGTCAAACAGTTGAATGGTCACTTGGGCATATATATATAGATTATTATTTGGTATGTGCTTTATTTACTTGCAAGGATCCACTTAAAGCTGATTATTTAGGGACCTCCTTTTTACGCTTTATTTGGCAGATCTACTTTGCCCCTTCCTGTTCAAGCAGGGTATTTGTGGAGTCTTCGCTAAATGTCCAATGTATTCAGTAAAGTTCCTCCACTCTCATCAGTTGAAACTTAGCATTATGCAAAAGCTTAAGGAGCCCTAAAGAGATTCTTGCATCTCTTAATTGACATATTTCTCATTTCTTTGGTACTATGCCCTATACCTTCTAGACATCTCAGCCTGACTCCTGTCTCTTTCTCCTCAAAGCAGTGAGACTGCTATGCTCTTTTTTTGGGGGGGGGGGGTCTCCTCCTTGTTTTTCATTCTGGAAAGTGCTTTCAGTTTAAAACCTGGGTGAACATTGGACTGGACTCATTTGTTTTCTTTCTATCCAACACTGTCTGTAAACAATTGATTTATATTTTTTTCCAGGTTCTTAGTGCAGGTTTGGGGGCTACTAAGATATGTTATTCTGTCATGGACAAAAGCAGGAGTCCCCAATATGATTTTAATGGATCAGAGTCTAAATTAAAGATGATTCCCATCAATATTTTTATATTATTGTTTCCTTTATTCTTGTATCCAGTGTTATTGATGTCAGCATGAATTTTGATTCTTTTAATTTTTTCTCTTTACACTGTACTTAAATCATTATTTTCAGTATTCTAACATTACCATTTAATGTTAAAGATTTTTATTATTATTATTACTTCTGTTCTAATCATTTGCCTTTTAACTTTCTGAATATTTTTATTCTTTCTTCTTTCTTCCTTTCTTTCTTTCTTTCTTTCTCTCTCTCTCTCTCTCTCTCTCTCTCTCTCTCTCTCTCTCTCTCTCTTTCAATTCATTTATTCATCAGACTACTCATAAAATTTGGCCCTTCAGAGGTCCTTTGGGAAATTGAATGGGGAAACCAATAAATTCACCTCTCACTTACTATTTAAGAAATTTCCCCAGGCAATAGTGACATCTCTTTGCCTCCAGACCCTGCTTCTGTGATCCTTCCTCCAGTTCATCGCTATATTTTTCTTACTTTGCTACCTTGAAAACACCTGTGATGTTAATGTTTTTCAACCATGTCAATCAAAGTGCACTTATGCTTGTCTTGTCAGATCATATGATATGACACAGACCATTTAATTAGAGTATCAAACTAATTTTATATTAATATGACAAAATAATTCATGACTTTTAAAAGTATTTTTTTAGATTTATGTCTATATTTTAAACTAGATAAAGTTAGATACTATTTATAAAATAGTTTGAACAACTTCTCACTAACCTTAAGAGTTGATTTCTCCATAATATTTTAAATAAAAAAGAATTATTTTGCAACCTATCAGTCTATGATTTCTTCTGAGGTGATTTACCCCTTTACTGACTACCAACAGTCGGTATTTAATAACATAAGATCAACTTGAAGTTGATCATTTAGGGACCTTCTTTATAAGCTTTATTTGACAGATCTACTTTGCCCCTTAATGTTCAAGCAGAAAATTTGTGGAATCCTTGCTGAATGTCCACGGTATTCAGTAATTTCCTTCACTCTCACTAGTTGAAACTTAGCAAAACTTAAGGAGCCTGATACAGATTCTTGTATCCCTTAATTTTTCAACATTCCTCTCTCTCTCTAATACAAATACTTTTTAAAAAAAAAGTTTAAAAAAATAAGTTAGCATTAGACAACTGTTAGAATGGCTGTAATTAAAAAGCCAGTCATATCAAGTACTGGAAATGATAAAGAAACTACACACTGCTGGTAGGAATGTCAAAAGTACAACTATTATGAAAATAGATGGGATATTTATTAAGTAATTAAATGTACATAGACCATATGACTCAACCACTCCACTCCTACATACTAATTTCAGAAAAATGAAATCATATTTTAATGCCAATGAGGAGACAAAGGAAGCTAAGTAGACCAGGACTGGACTATGGGGGGAGGAAGTAGAACTGGGGAACCCAACGAGGCGGAATTACTAAGGCAACCCAGCTGGGTAAGGAAGGAAATGCATGGGTGGGAGACATGAGCTTTAAAATATATGGCTGTTGCTAAGACAGGCCACTTGCAGATAACCCATCACAAGGCAGTGAGACATATAACCAAACTCAAGAATATTATAAAGGCAGAATTCTTTGAAAAGACCAATCAGGAGCTAGCAAGGCATGTATCAATCCCTAGGAAAAGAGTGTGCACGTGCCCATGCCCTCTCTGCTCTCCCTGGCCTGCTGGGTTCCTGGCTCCTGTGGTGGGGGATGTGCTCCCCTGAGCCCACGTGGCTTATGGCCATGTGGGTCTCCACACATGAACTAAGAGACTTGAATTAACTTGGATGCTGAACTAGACCCTGTGGCAACATGGACCAGAAGCTCTGGACACTGGCCTGCCTTTGGAAGCCCAGCTGCACCTTTTCCAGGACTGGCTGAATGGGCATGGGCCTTTGGAAACAGACAAAGAAGCTTCACCAGTAACCCTCCCAGTTGCTCCCTGCGCCTGGGATTCCATCTCTCTCTCAATAAACTTTGCTTCTGCTAACCATTTTTGTCTGTGGATTCATTCTTTGGTTTTGTGAGACAACAAATTATGCCTAAATGTTTATAGTAGCTTTATTTATATTAGGCAAACATTAGAAACAACCAAACATTCATTAATGTAGTTGAACACATTATGCTATATCCATACTACAATACTATTCAGCAATAAAATAGAACTACTCATACACACATGAATCTCAAAAATGTCACAATCCATAAAAGAAGCCAAAAACCAAAGGCTACATTTTATGTGATTTAATTTATTTAACTTTCAAGAAAATCCAGAACTAGAGGGACTGAACATAGATCAGTTACTTCCAAGGGCTGGTAGTGGGGGGTGGGGTGGTTGACCTAAAAGGGCTATGAGGTAATGGATTAATTCTGTATCTTGATTGAGGGGAACTTGTAGAACTTATATGTGAAGAATTATCATATGTTAACAATACCTCACTTTAAAATAAATATGCTCATTTATTGACCAAAAACACTTTCTTATTGAACTACTCTTTCTTACATTGTGCTTTTATACTTCCCTCTTCCTTTATGTATTTTATTATTAAGTATATACTCCCTTTTAACTCTTTTCCTCTTCAAACACAGTATGAAAGAGTTATTTAATCAAAAACAGTCTCAACTTTTAATATTTTTTTTTGCAGACCAATTTGTCTGCAGACTCTATCTTCTATTGATATACATGTCAGATACTGCATTCAGTACAAGGATATATTTCTCACTGTTTTAATTCTCTGTAAGACATATTTTATGATACTTTATATAAACCTTCAATATAAAAATAAATTGAATTGAGCTTGTTATAGCTCTATCAAAGACGGATTCATTTGGAAAGAATTTTGTCTGAGAAGATAATGAGCAGGTACTTATGTATGCATCACCATTTTAAAATGGTGCGTAGAAATTTTTCTTTGAAAAATATGAGTATAGCATATATTAGGTTGCTGCTCAACTTGGGAAGCTTGACAATTTATATCTCCCATTATAATTTTTTCTCAATCAAATTATCTTCTGCCTCAAGATTAATAAAAAAATTAAAGATGAATTCCTAAATTAAAGTTTTACAAAGATAGCCCTTCACTCTTTTTCCAAATGAAAGGGGGAATTTGGAAAGGAGATTTTTTTTTTTTAAATGTAGCAACCAAACATTAGCTCTGTCAAATTAATATTTTTCCTATTTTTCTTTTTTTTAATATATCTTCATTATTTTCAAAGAGTAAGGGGGAGGAAGAGATAGATAGAAACATCAATGATGAGAGAGAATCATTGATTAGCTGCCTCCTGCACGCCCCCTACTGGGGATCAAGCCACAACCCGGGCATGTGCCCTTGACTGGAATCGAACCTGGGACTCTTCAGTCCGCAGGCTGATGCTCTATCCACTAAGCAAAACCAGCTAGGGCAGCTCTGTCAAATTAACTTATGCGGTCACTATCTTCTTTCCAGAGATTGTACTTCTTTTTAATTCCTGTGATGTGTAGTGTGTCCTTTACACCATGATCTTATACAGCTTTAAAACAAATTATTTCGAATTTATTTTTCAAGAGATGTAGTTGTTTATCAAAATTAGAGTAGCATTATTTTACTTGGTGACTATACATTTAGAGTAAAAATGTTTGCAGAAGTTTTTAGTCAATATGTATATTATGGCCCTAGTCCGTTTTGCTCAGTGACTAGAGCTTTGGCCCTTGGACTGAAGGGTCCTGGGTTTGATTCTGGTCAAGGGCATGTACCTCTGTTGCAGGCTCAATCCCCAGTCCTGGTCAGTGCTCCTGTGGAAGGCAACCAATTGATCTGTCTCTCTCATGCCAATGTTTCTCTCTTTCTGTCTCTTCCTCTCCAGTCCACTCTCTCTTAAAAAAAAAAAAAAAAAAAATCAATGGAAAAATATCCTCAGATGAGGATTAACTACCCCCTCCCCCACACACACAAAAAGAAAGTGTATTATTTTAGGAGATTTGAAATTTTTATTAATAGTTTTTAGATTTATTTGCTATCATTATTTTTAAATCCTCACCTGCAGATATGTTTTTATTGATTTGAGAAAGAAAGAGAGAGAGAGAGAGAGAGAGAGAGAGAGAGAGAGAGAGAGAGAGAGAGAAAGGAAAGGATAAAGACATAAATTGGCTGCTTCCCATACACACCCCAACCAGGGATTGAGCCTGCAACCCAGGCATTTGCCCTGACCTGGAATCACACCTGCAACCTTTTGATATACAGGAGGGCGTTCTGACCAACTGCGCCAAGTGGCCCAGGCAAACTGATTAAGAAATCTTTCAGTTCTAGGTGATTAAAAATACAACTAAATCTGACTTAAAAAACAAACAAATGTAGACTCATTGGCACACATAAAAGTAGGAATGGAACTGGCTTTTGGTTTGGCTGGTTTTGCCAGTACCTCCACGTTTTATCATCACTCAGTTTTCTGTGTTGTGTTAATTTTTAGGTAGACTAAGACTTCCACATTCATTCCTTACATAACAAGTGAAATAATCATGCATTTCCTTCCTCCAAAAGGCTCTGAATTCCAAAGTAGAAGCTCACCTTAATTTTCTGTTTGAGTATTTTTGGGACATAACGACCACACCACTATACACATATTAAATATTTGCCAATCAAATTTAATAATAACTAACATTTACTTATAATTAACAATTTATACAGCAGAGTTTTAAGCCTTTTTATCTCCTTTCATAATTTCAACTCAATTATCTCCATAACAGATCAGAATTATAGAGTTTATAAGTGGAAAATCGAGTGCTGTTAACAGGAAATAGTGATATATTTTATTATTTATTAAGGTTTTCTGTTTGAGTTCCCTGGGATCAACTGTTAAAAAAAAATTCATTATATCAAGATTACTCAAAATAAGATAGGATTTAATGTTACATTTTAATACGTGTAATTAATTTTTGTTCTTCACAATGCTATCTGTATTTTATAGGGAAAATATTTCTCACATCTTCCTTCCCTCACTAAATAAATGTTGAATATATCGGTGTAGTTTTAGATCATTAATTTAAAGGAACACCAAGTTGTTGCTCTGTTTCTCAGACCAGGCATATGACTGTAGAGAGGCAGTGCCTAATTGGATTATTGACCTTTTTCCAAAGTTCTCAATTTCTCTCTACTTACTTTCTGCTGAAAACCATTATTTTTAAGCAAAGAAATTTCTATTATGAAATGGCCTTTCTATTTTATTTTATTTTTATTTTACTGTCTCCTATTCAGCTTATGTTTATCAGTTTCATTTTATCACTGTCATTCTTCTTTACACTTGACACATAGCCTATTTCTTTATCAGAACTCCTCACTCCTATGCATTATCTACTTTCTTGTTCTGTTAATGCTTGATATCCAGATTGTTTTCATCAAGAATGTTGATAAAAAATATTAAATAAATGATTAGCTTGCCATGTGAACCTCTGATCATATCAGTACTGTGATTTCACAAGTTTGACAACCAACTTTTATTTCTTAAATGTGGTATTCTTAAATAAATTACACAAATTTTAAAGTTAAAAAAATAGGCCAACTACTCTTTTATAAAAATTATCTTTATTGTTGAAAGTCTTACAGATGTCCCCTCCCCCACACCCTCACCCCCATTGACATCCTCCACTCTGCTCTTGCCCCCTCCCCAGGCCTTCAGGGCACTATTGTCTGTGTCCATGGGTTATGCATATATACAAATAAGTTATTTGGAGGCCAACTACTTTTAAAAACAAGATGATGTTTACTATAAGATCAAATATATGTTAAAACTGGCCCAGAAGTGGTCACCTGCTGAGCTCCTGGGCAAACATAAAAAGATTTAACAATTAATGAAAATAATGTTGTCTGAAGCTGACACCATCTTTATTGATCTCTTTCTTGTTTGGTCCTTTTCTTTAGCATAAATCCTTGATTTTGGTGAATTTGAGCTCGGAGGCCATGACCACTGATAAGGTTGAAGCATCCATTCTGCTTCTCCCTGGAGGAATCTGGAAGACTCAGCTATAATTTGGAGATGGTTCTATAAAATTTTCTGTAGCAACCATCTTTCAAAACACTAGTCCTCATTCTAAAATAAAGAGACTGGAGATAGAGATAGCCAGATTTAGAAGGATGGTTGTCAGTGGAGAAAATGTAAGCTCCCTCCTATCCACACTCACTCACTCTTCCACATATATGAACATGTGTAAAACACACATGTAACTATTCATTTATAGCATTGTGTTATATTTATATATTGGAAATATACTTTTTAATTTTAGATATAGCTTACCACTATGCTGGGGGTCTTGTCCAGCATCTAGAAGGGATCAGGAATCTGGAGAAAGGGCTGTGGTAAATTATTAAAGAACCTAAAGATAAAACAAATTTGGAAGGCATTTGGGGGAGCCAAAGGAGACTTAGCTAAAGAAAACAAGTCCTCCTGTCCCTCTGGACTCAGAGCTTTTTATTTACACAAATTGCCCTGAAGCAGATATACATATCAAAGGGTAAGGTTTGGTATACAGATGCATTGTCAGTTTTGGAGGAACTGCGTTCAGCTGTTCAGGTGTTTGGCCAGCAGGAGGCAATAACATGTAGATTGAAATGCCCTCAGCTGTCTGGCAGCAAGTAATCATTTATACATCCTTTTCAGGTTTGGGGAAATGCCCTTAGACATTTCCAGCAGCAGATTATGCATTCAGCCCTGCTGAATCCCCAAGTTCTTTCAACCTTTTGATGAAACTTCTTGCATTTATGACATGCTGGAATTAGTTTCCGGCACCACTATATACATGAGAATATTATAATGAAAAGCTGAAGTTTGTTTAAGTTATATAAATTATGATGTAAATTATTATGAAAATATAAATTATGATGTAAGCAAAATTAAATAGTCATACAAAATATTTCTATTTGAACATGATTTTAAGGATTACTTTCCATTGTTTTTTTTTTTATATAGCATTTGATTAGAAGTTAATATAGATTTGTTGATGTTATTCTTGCCTATAATTATCTAGGGCTTTGAATTAAGTTTTTACTGCAGCTATATAAAATATTTATTACATATAGATATAACAGTCCTATATAAAATATCAATCTTTAGAAAAATAATTTTGAATAAATATTTCCTCAGAAAACAGACTCATTTATATTATTTTCATTCAATTTTACTTTATAAGCAGTTATGAAAAATATACTGCAGTCTTAAGTTAATATTTATTGATGATGTTAGCCTAAATACATATTTGCTTATATTTTGTTGACTTAATTTTAATGTACTTATTTTGATAACCTCCACTTGTGTTTGCTCTTGTCTATAATGATAAAAAAATTACAACCATTGGTGATCCCTTTAGAGTCAGCTAATTTAGTACATATATCTAGAAATGTATCTTTCTCTGTATTTTGCCAATTACTTTAAAATATATTATTTTAAAAATATTACAGTTAATATAAAGTAATTGTATAGTGGACACTTGCTTTCTAATTTCATGTAAAATGATAAAAACTTTTCCTTTAGTTTCAACTTGCTAACTGCTACTTGGCTTAAAATTAATGAATCATCATTTTCTTCAAATGGCAGGTAAAGATTTAAAAGAAACTGCACTGCTAGAATTATATATACGTAAGCACACACTCTAATACATGCATAATTACTGATACCAATAACCTTCCATTCAGCTGTCCCTTGTTAGGCTCCTAAGAAAATGCAGTGGACAACACAGGGATCTTTCAAGTGAGACCTGAAAGCCATCAGTCTATAAAATATCTAGAACAGCTATGAACATCTGGCACAAAATAAATTCTGCTGGTTTAGCCACTACCTGTTTTATTGTTACTTCAGCCCCATTAAAAGATATCTCAAATAAAGCAAAAACATTTCAGAAGCTCTCTTGCATATAGTACATCAAAAAGTCATCTGTCTTTGACAGTCACTGGTTGGCTGCCTCCTGCACACTCCCTACTGGGGATTAAGCCTGCAACCCGGGCATGTGTCCTTGACTGGA
Source organism: Myotis myotis (assembly GCF_014108235.1). NCBI lineage: Eukaryota > Metazoa > Chordata > Mammalia > Chiroptera > Vespertilionidae > Myotis > Myotis myotis. Next base: position 204,104,761 of record NW_023416324.1, on the reverse strand, counting down.
ATTGAACCCAGGACCCTTCAGTCCACAGGCAGATGCTCTATCCACTGAGCCAAACAAGCTAGGGAAAAACATCACCTGCCTTTTGCATATACTTCATCAAATAGTCTTCCTCACAAGCAGGAAGGGTTTCTGACATGAGAAGTATCACAAGTGAGCATTTAGCGCAGAAAAGAGAGCAAAACCCACAAATCTCCAAAGCTTCTACTAATTCAGTAGAAATATAAGTTTAAAGAAGAAATATTTCCTTTTAATTATTCACAAAATTATCTTCTTTGAGTAATTCAATTTGGCCTAAGCAAGCCAAAAAATACTCTCTGTTACAGACAAAAAGAAATCTAATTTTCATTCTATCAAACATACATGTTGGGTCCAATTCACTCATTATGGAAATTATCTGCTATTGGCAATGCTAAAAGGACATCTATATAATCCAAAGTCACTAGACAACCACAGGACAGACAAGTTCTCAGTCTCTCAGGAAAAGCATTTTTGGAGCATGTTCACTCAAATGAGGACTATATTCCTTTAGAAATTTGTAGAGGACTTCTATAAAAGCCAATGTCACTCCAAATAATGTGTTTGTATATCAATTTTTATTGTGTGTTCTCAGTCCCAGTTCTGGTATGTGGACTGTGCCTTACATTATCATGATCATCAGATTATATGAAAAATAGTAATCTTTGACACCAATACAGAATGAGGCAAATGACAAGATCAATGCACATATGAGTTGATGACACATATACATACCTATGCACATATGCCTAAAATAAATTCAGGTCAAGACATATATGTACACCAATTCTATGTTACATGAAATTTGTTTCTTTGCATAGTATTTCCTTTGTACTTCAAAAATTTGGAAAGAGAAACAGATAACAACAAGAAGAAAATAAAAACAAGGTAAGACATTCCCTTTCCTTTTCAGAAACAGGTTACTAGAAATTTATAGTCTCTATCCTAATATTTAGGCATGCTCATTTCCTACCAGGTTGAAAATTGTTGTAGTGTGTGATACTCAACATTTCATTTTGTATAGAAAGGTCAATTTTTATTAACTATAAAATTCATTTTTTTACCAGAGTTTCTTAATGGTAAATATATCCAACATATTAGTCTTATATAATTGAGTTTTCCACTACTCATTAAGTAATTAATAACATGGATTTTTCACAGCATCTATATGCTCCATGCAAAAGGTAATTACTTTGGAGAGGTAGCTAATACTGTACAAGCAAAGCTGTCATCAAGGTGCAGCTCGGCCAATATATTCCGTTAGGATTTTCTGCAACTTGACCTACTTCTTTTGTTCCTAACGTCTTCTCACCTGGAAAGCGATGGCAAGGAGGTTTAAGACTGAGGAGCATGAAGCCACGGTAGCTTCCCTTTGACCTACTAATTTCTACTGATAAATTTACAAATCTCATGGGATAATCAGAAAAATGATGACTAGTCAAAATGTCTATCTTAAAACCTCCTCAAGGTACTGACAGGATTTGGACCTACTTTCTGCCTTTTCAAATTTTCAATGACTTAAAAATGTAGATATTACACTAAAGAAACATGTAATAATGTTATTTTACTATACAATATATTAGTCGTGTGTGATATATTTTGCAAAGTCCTTAAGGTTAGAATGTTTTTTTATAGCTCAGAATAAGATAAAAGCTCACTCAAGTATTCAGCCAGATTTAATTGTTTACATTTTTAAAATTTCACTTTTCAATTGCATACTTAGCTCTGTTGGGTATGGGAAGATTGGTATTGTTCTATCTGTCTTGCATGCTGCAGCGCCACTGTACACAGAGCTCACACCCCCATTGCCATTCTACCTAAAAAAAAAAAAAAAAGCATAGTATGTAACCCCAAGATAGTAAATAATTTTCCCACGTAAGTTACTATATTAGTTAAACTTGGGTTCAGGGTAGAGATCAGGTATGTCTCCTGTTTTGTCAGAGGAAACAGAGGTAAAAGTGGCATTGGTCATTTGGTCTCTTCCGATGCTTGGTGTTTACTTTGCTTGACAGGGCATGGCATAGACATAGGGCCATGGATTCTATTTTAGGCTAGAAAATCTGGATTTCTCCTGTATCTAATAACATTCTTTAACTGGCTGGATAAACTAAGAGGGGTTTTTATAATTCAACACTAGAAGGGAATTTTGACTTCAGATTGAGCCTGATCTGGATGGATTAAATTTGGAAATCATATTTGGTATATTCCCACTGCCGGAGTCCAACCCCAGCAGGTCCAGGGGTCCCCAAAGGTGTAGATGGAGTCGGCGATGAAGGAAGGACACGGAGACAGTGTTCAGTTGATCAGCAGCCTAGCCAGGATCTCCAGCCAGGATCTCCAGCCAAGTTCTGGTCTGGATCTCCAGCGAAGTTCTGCTGTTTATTGTTTTGTTACATCCGTATTTATACCCAGTTGATTTTAATCCTGTCAATTTCTATTACAAAGGTTAGGGCGTTTCTTATCTCCATTCCAGGGAGTAAAGATTATGTAGCTTAAGCATGATTGTTTATAGTGATTAACTACCCGCCTGGCACTTAGTTAAGGAGTTTCATCCCCTCCCTGACTTCAGGGAAAAATTCCTACCTGGGGAAACAACCTTTCTAGGAGAGGCATCCCCTCCCTGACTTCAGGGAAAAATTCCTACCTGGGGAAACAACCTTTCTCAGAGAGGTGACCTTGGTTAAAACACACAGTGCTAAGGGGAGCAAACATATTAAGAACAGTATGCTATATACACCAGGTCCCTTGAAACATATGCTGTGCAGATGTTTCTTTCCTGCAGCGACTGTGTCAAGCAGCAAGGATGGACCGGCTTCCGGCAAATTCCCCCTTTTTTATTTTTTAAATGATCACGCGTGCAAATCAGTGGCCACCTCTCAGATTGGGCCATAGGAATTTTTCCCTGAAGTCAGGGAGGGGATGAAACTCCTTAACTAAGTGCCAGGCGGGTAGTTAATCACTATAAACAATCATGCTTAAGCTACATAATCTTTACTCCCTGGAATGGAGATAAGAAACGCCCTAACCTTTGTAATAGAAATTGACAGGATTAAAATCAACTGGTATAAATACGGATGTAACAAAACAATAAACAGCAGAACTTCGCTGGAGATCCAGACCAGAACTTGGCTGGAGATCCTGGTCCCACTATTCAATCTTTCAGTCAAAACATAGAATAAATAATTTTATATCATTAAAACAGAGACAATTTTCCTTTACTTTTCCTCAAATTGAATCATTGTTATTCAATTACTCATTATATTAAGTATATATTTTCTGCCTTTTTCATTATCAAATGGCATTCATATGTTTTTTATGTGTGAATGGATGATGTGTATTTAATTAAGAGTCCATGGCATCATTATTTATTTTACTTTTTTAAATATATTTTATTGATATTTTTCAGAGAGGAAGGGACAGGGATAGAGAGTTAGAAACATCAATGAGAGAGAAACATCGATCAGCTGCCTCCTGCATGCCCCCGACTGGGGATGTGCCCGCAACCAAGGTACATGCCCCTGGCCAGAATCAAACCTGCGACCCTTCAGTCCGCAGACCGACACTCTATCCACTGAGCCAAACTGGTTAGGGCTATAACAGCAATATAAATTAAATTTTAATTCAAATATTTTATATATCTACACTAATAAAAGAGAAACATGCAAATTAACCATCATTCCGCCACTCCGCCACTCTGCTACACCCACCAACCAATTAGAGTGACTATGCAAATTAACCCAACAAAGATGGCAGTTAATTTGCATACGTAGGCACGGAGCGAAGACTGAAGACAACTGAAGATGGCAGTGGCCACGGAGCTGGAGCAAGCAGGGGGCTTGGGTTGCTCCTGGCGATGGAGGAAGCCAAGCTTCCCGCCCTCCCTGGGCTCTGCTCGAGGAGCTGGGGGAAAAAAAAAAGAAAGAAGAAGGAGGGGCTGGGAGCAGCCGGAGTGGAGAAGCCAAGCCTCACTGCTGCGGCTGGACCAAAGGCCTGGGTCCCAGGTGTCGGAGGAAAACTGGTGCCAGCAGCCAGGGGAAGGAAGGCTTATTGCGTGAATCTTCATGCAATGGGCCACTAGTCTATATATATATATATAAAAGCCTAAGTAACTGGATGACCAAATGACTGAATGACCAGTCGACCAGTCACTGTGACATGCACTGACCAGCAGAGGGCAGATGCTCAATGCAGGAGCTTTCCCCTGGTGTCAGTGCACTCCCACAGAAGGAGCACCACTCAGCTGACTGGTGGGTGCCAGACACAGGGCTCATGGCTGGCTGCCATAGCCCAGAAACCACAGAAGAGCAGCAGTGAGCCTACCAAGCAGCAGCAAGCCTACTGGGTGATGGCAGCAGGTGCAGTGGGGCTGAAATGAGCAGGAGCAGGAGGTGGCATTGTACTGATCCCTGCAGGCCATGCAAAGGGACCCCACTGGTGCATGAATCCATGCACTGGGCCTCTAGTTCCTTATTGAAACTGGAGCAGATTTATTTTAATTTTACCATAAGGCTTAGTCCAGAAGAAGATAGACCCATTGAGAAATTGTCTTTATTTATAATTTTAAAAGCTTTGAACTATATTTTGGGGGGTTGAGTTGTTTTGCAGTTAATCCTCCATTGTTCGTTTTCGTTTTCATGGTCAATGACTCACTATCTTCTGACCTTGCATTTTTGTAAATACTTTTATGTATTTATATCAACCTTATCATGAATTCTGACTTCTTTTTTTTTTTTTAAATATATTTTATTGATTTTTTACAGAGAGGAAGGGAGAGAGATAGAGAGCTAGAAACATCGATGAGAGAGAAACATCGATCAGCTGCCTCCTGCACATCTCCCACTGGGGATATGCCTGCAACCCAGGTACATGCCCTTGACCAGAATCGAACCTGGGACCTTTCAGTCCGCAGGCCGACGCTCTATCCACTGAGCCAAACCGGTTTCGGCGAACTCTGACTTCTTAACTTCTGGCCTAGTATTTGTTTAGATTTCCTGCCAGAATAACTCTGGGATGAGAAGACGATAGGAATATGAATTCTGGCTATTACCCTTTAGCAAAGATTTAAAGCTTCTGCTTAACCATAATCACTATCATATACATGAAATGACAATTTAAAATGTAGCCACATTGAGTCATTAATAAAGTTGACCCCTCCTCTTGGTAAAGGCAAAGATATTCTCTTGTACAAACAGTTAGATTTGGCAACGTGATTAGAAAACAAGCCTAGTAAAAACATCCCTGGATAATTTTGCTGAAGAACAGAACGTCCACAGGGATTTGCTAATTGAATTGCTACAGGCATGGCAGAGCAAATTAACGGCTGTGATTCCACGGGTTCAGGGATTCACTGTGTTTCATGATGTTAGACAAGACTGATTGCCAAAAGGAGCGCTTGTGTCATAGTTTCAAAGGCTCTGTCTCCCTGCAGGTGGGTTCAGTGTGGGTGGAGTGATCATTGAAGTGCACAGGCAAGGCCACTATGTTTTTGTCTTAGTGGATACATTTTATGATAGGGAAGAAAAATGCTGTCATTTATTTATCTTTTTAATTGATTAATTTTCAAAGTTAACACAATCAGTTAACCATGAATAATATGTCATATTGCTCACCCATGTTTTTAAAGCAAACCCAGGAGTTGGAGACCTTATATTATTGAATAATTTTCTTTAATAAATGTAGGTTATATTTAGTTGAATATATTGGAGGCATTGAAGAGTTATTAATTGAGTATTATTGGATAATTAGTATAGACAAGTTCCTATACAATCACAGCAAATATTTCTGGTGAAAATATACAAAGTTGCCAAAATATCATTTTTCAGAAAATTAAACTGTTTTCATGATGCCCTATTTTTCCAAATTGTCTAGGATTGAGTTCTTGTCAATAATATTTCCTCTTCATATAATGGTCATCTCTTTTACTCAGTTTCCTCTCACATTTTATGACTTTAATACTGTTTAATAAATTTGGTGAATGTGCATTTATGTGATTAATATTTTGAAAAGATTAAACATAATCATATGTGTAAATTGTAATATTTGAGTGTTTATTTGCAATATGTTTATTGCAAATATATCGTTCACTTTCATATATACCCTAAATATAATTTGCATAAACAATAAGTAATCTGCGATTTAATAATTTAAATAGTATTTTTCTGGATTATTGAGAAGCTTTGAGGGAATTTTGAGTAGTCTGAGAATGGTAAAACAATATTTGTAGAATTATTCATAAGCTTTAAGTAAAAGTATGAATTTATAGTTGACAAAAATCCTCAGCCTATTCTAACTACTTTTTTTTACAACCCTGAAAATTATTGAATAAAACAATAAAGTTGTTTAAAATGCAGAGCAGGTATCAGTGATGAATGGAGAACATGAATGATGACTTTTGAAGACTGACTTTGTATATGCCATCCATATTGGACTAGGTTATTGCTAAAACAATTTATATTAAATTTTGTTCCTGGGAAATTACTACTCTGCATTCTAGAAGTAGTTTTCCATTCTCTTTTTATAGTCTCTTTGAATGTAAGAAGCAGGATAAGTCTTAGACATAAGCATCTATCAGCATATATCACAAATAAATGACAAGTGCTAAGAAAATTCTATATAATAAAAGGCTATTATGAAAATTGACCGAACAACAGAATGACTGGTCGCTATGACGTGCAATGACCACCAGGGGGCAGACGCTCAATGTAGGAGCTGCCCCCTTGTTGTCAGTTTGCTCCCACAGGGGGAGCACCGCTCAGCCAGAAGCCCTGAGCCGGGCTGAAGACTGACAAGCTCAGTGGTGGTGGTGGGAGCCTCTCCCGCCTCCGCAGCAGTGCTAAGGATGTCTGACTGACAGCCCAAGGGGAGCAGGCCTAAGCCGTCAGTCGGACATTCTCCAAGGCTTCCCAGACTCTGAGAGGGCACAGGCTTGGATGAGGGACCACCCTGAGTGCCTGGATTTTGTGCACTGGGCCTCTAGTCTATATATATAAAAGCCTAAACGACTGTTGCAACCAAAACAACTGAATGGAGGACCAAACGGGCTGCATGGGGCAACCAGGCCAGCAGGGAGGGCAGTTGGGGGTGAGCAGACTGGTGGGGGGCAGTTGGGGGTGACCAGGCCAGTGGGGGGCAGTAAGAAGTGACCAGGCTAGCGGGGGAGGCAGTTAGGGATGACCAGGCTGGCAGTGGAGGCAGTTGGTGGTGACCAGGCCAGCCTTGGGGGCAGTTTGGGGTGACCAGGCTAGCAGGCGGGGTGGTTAGGGGTGATCAGGCAGGCAGGCAGGTGAGCAGTTAGGAGTCAGTGGTCCCAGATTGTGAGAGGGATGTCTGAAGGGTCCCAGATTGGAGAGGGCGCAGGCTGGGCTGAGGCAACACCCCCCATGCACGAATTTCGTGCACTGGGCCTCTAGTACATAATAAGACATTTCTCAGACACTTCTTAAATTTCTGAGGGTTACAAATTTCCTAATCTATAATAATAAAAGGGTAATATGCTAATTAGACCAGAAGTCTTCTGGACATCATTCAGATGTCCTTCCTGACAAAGCCAGGGCTGGAGGGAAGTCAGCCCAGATCCTGGGTGCTGACGGGAGGCTCGAGGGAAGCCAGCCTGGTTCTGGGTGCCTGCCAGCGACCTTAGGAGGGAAGCTGGTGCTGGCAGCCTAGGTCCCGCATTCCAGAGGGAAGCTGGTGCTGGCAGCCTGGGAAAGGCAGGCCTACTCTAGCATGAATTTTCATGCATCGGCCCTCTAGTTTATTTACATAAGAAACTAACCTACTGTCTAAACTCACCTTCAGTATGCACAGGTTTACTTCAGATTCTAAAGAGAACACAAATGGAATTTGAGAGTTCTTAAGTATATTAAGTTATTTTGTGGTTGCCATAGAGATAACTTTTACCTACTTACTTTGTTCAAAGTTCTTAGGTAATAAAAAATAGGTACCATAATATTTGAAGATAGGTCAGGACAAAGATAACTTTTGGCATTTTGCTCTTCCTCTCCTAACTTTTAGAAAAGTGAGGAATGGATCATGAAGTTGATGGGCTAGTCAAGGTCTTAGATTCTTTGCTAACATCATTCTTGTTATTTGAATGAGCAAGTAGAGTTTCAAATCCCTTTAATTATTTGAGTCTTTATCTCCCTGTTTTCTGGTTAGCTTGTTGCTGCTTCTCTCTGTACATCTTTATCTAACAATTATTGTTTAGTGCATAATTAAGTTGCCTCCAATTTAAATCAGAAATATGAAAATAGCCGAAACCGGTTTGGCTCAGTGGATAGAGCGTCAGCCTGCGGACTGAAAGGTCCCAGATTTGATTCCGGTCAAGAGCATGTACCTGGGTTGCAGGCATATCCCCAGTAGGAGATGTGCAGGAGCAGCTGATCGATGTTTCTCATCGATGTTTCTGACTCTCTATCTCTCTCCCTTCCTCTCTGTAAAAAATCAATAAAATATATTTTAAAGAAAAGAAATATGAAAATATATATTTCAATGAAGCAAAGCATGGTAGAAGCTTATATCCTATCTAATAATGGACAAACATGGTAATTAACCATACCTCCACTACACTTCCCATTGGCTAATCAGGGTGATATGCAAATTAACTGCCAACCAAGATGGCGGCCTGCAGCCACACAGCTGAAGTGAACATGAGGCTTGATTGCCCTGACAATGGAGGAAGCCAAGATTCCCCACCTGCCCCGGCCCAGATCTGAGCTCCGGATGCAACAATGTTGCAATTATAGAAGCTAAACAAACCCCAGATATCTGCTTTCAGCCAGCCAGCCTTGGAGCTGGAGCAACAACAAAGTTTTAATTACAGAAGGTAAATAAATACCAGAATAAAAAAAAAAAAAGAAAAAAGGAGAGACTGGGAGCTTCAGTTGCAGGCTTGGCCTGCCTGAAAACAGCCCTCAGCCCCTCATCAGGCTGGCCAGGCAGCCCAGTAGGGACCCCCACCCTAAAGGGGGTGCAGGCAGCCTGAAAACAGCCATTAGCCCCTCACCCAGGCTGGCCAGGCACCCAAGCGGGACCCGCACCCTCATCTGGGACACCATTCAGGGCAAACCAGCTGGCCCCCACCTGTGCACCATTCCTCTATCCTATATAGTAAAAGGGTAATATGCAAACTGACCCTAACAGCAGAAAGACTGGGAATGACTGGACACTATGACACACACTGACCACCAGGGTGCAGACGCTCAATGCAGGAGCTGCCCTCTGGTGGTCAGTGAGCTCCCACATGGAGGAGCTCTGCTCAGCCATGAGCCAGGCTGATGGCTGCCAGTACAGCGGTGGTGGTGGGAGCCTCTCCTGCCTCCTCAGCAGCGCTAAGGATGTCTGACTGCAGCTTAGGTCTGCTCCCTGTTGGCAAGTAGACATCCCCCGACAGCTGCTGGGCTGCCAGAGGAATGTCTGATTGCCAGCTTAGGCCCAATCCCCTGGGGAGCAGGCCTCAGCCAGCAGATGGTCATCCCCCAAGGGGACCCAGACTGTGAAAGGGCACAGGCCGGGCTGAGGAACCCCCCCTGCCCCCCCGCCGAGTGCACAAATTTTTGTGCACTGGGCCTCTAATATTTATATAAAAGTATATTTTATATGAATTGTAATGCAATAGTCAGTTATAATTGATTTATGGATATTAAAGTTTTATTTTTTAATGTTAGTAAAAATGGCACAATCTTCTCTTATAGATAAGTTACACATGACTTTTTCTAGAACTTATTCTGTGATGACAATTTTTAAACAGAAATCATTTACTATAAAAACTAAGTTTGCAAAAAATTCTTCCAAATGAATAGTTTTACTCTAGACCATATTCACTTCAGAAAATCACATTTATAAAAATTAAAATGCAAAGAACTTATATCTGTTTATGATTATACATAGAGTTATTTTTTGCATAGCTTTAGCTGTATTATCAATCAAACCACGGTACAGAAAACTGCCATTAAGTTTGATTAGACCAGCTAAGAGGGAACACAAAAATAATCATCTTAATTTACTGTTTTGTTTTCACAAACTTTCTTATTTTCTTTCTATCTTTTTTCAAATAAATCTATGATTATGTTTATATTGTTCAGTTGTTATATGACAAAACATACTGTCTGAATAACTATTTGTTGACAGAAAGATATTATTATATTTATGCATGCCATTTAGGAACATGTCTAGTTTACTTTGAAGGACGTATGTTTATGTTTCTTCGTTAGAATTACAACTGAATTTTTCCCACCATTAGTTTTATGCATCCTTCCTGTGGGGAATCCTTCATTCAGTGAATAATGCTGAAATAAATTTTACCAATAATTTAAACATACACAAATAAAACAAACTAAAAAAAAAAAAAAACACAACTGTCTTAACTTCTTAGTTGGCCACCATAATATTATTTTGCTTAGCTGAAACATTTCAGTTGGTCCTATTGGAACTTGATTCATGTTACAAAACTAGAGATCTTAGCACCCTTACTTTTTTTCCTTTCTTTCTTTCTTTCTTTCTTTCTTTCTTTCTTTCTTTCTTTCTTTCTTTCTTTCTTTCTTTCTTTCTTTCTTTCTTTCTTTCTTTCTTTCTTTCTTTCTTTCTTTCTTTCTTTCTTTCTTTCTTTCTTCCTTTTGACTACTAATACCACAATTAAAAAGTAGAGTCAAAACAATTATTAAAGAATGCCTCAAGACTCCTGGCTATGGTAGCCTTAGGAGGCTTGAGTTCTTGGGTCCTACAGGAATGTCACAAATCAGAAAAACAATTCTGGGCAGGCCACCATGCCCAGAGAACTGTACAGATACTAGACCGAAACATACACCTGGTCTTTCTGTGAAAGAGCTTAGTTGTTTGTCTTGAGGGGCAGATTTCAGGTTCATACACATCTAGAGGCCACAGAGGAGTCTCAGAGAACACAGGCCAGGGGATGCCATCTTAGCACTCTCCCTCCACTCCTTTAGCTCACAAGTATCTCCCAGAAAGGAGTTCATAGAATAATCTAGAGCCCTTATTTTTGTGACTGCCACCCAGGGGACATCTCCATATCAGCTGGCTCTGGTGGCAAGAGGGGCTTACACTTCCATTTCTATAGGATTGTGTATACTCACATTCTCTAAATGCGGCTATCTAAGAAATTAAACACACATTAAGATATTCTAGAGAAAAAGCACTCAGGGCAGCCACTAAGTATTAAAAAAGGTATACTGTTTATTACTTCTTTCCTCATTTGAGTTGATTAGATGATTCAAATAAATGGTAATATGAATAAACTATAGGCCCTGTGCACAGATTTGTGCACATTAAAAGGAGATTAATTAGAAAGTGGCTGGTGGGGTGGGACTGGGCGAGATGGGCCAGACACGTCCTGGGGCCAACCTCCTATAGTCTCTCCCCAGCTGGCCACCCCTGGGGCAGTGCTGGGGCTTGAAGGGCATCTATGGAGTGAGCGGGGTCCCTCCAACAGGTGGGGTCCCTTTGCCTGGCTTCAGGTGTTGGAGGCCAGATGTAAGCTGGCAAGGTCCTTGCACCTGAAGGGGCTAGCAAGGCTGGGACCCTTCCCCACACAGTTTTCCCAGACTTGTTTGGATGGCAGTTATCAGTAGAATGAGAGCAACCTTTGTAGAATGAGAACAGCCTTTCATAGCTTACCAAGAAGTCTGTAACTATTTACTGAGATATGCTGTACTGAGAACTTGTCCTTCTGCTGTGTCTCTCCCCTAGAGATTAAGAGGAACAAAGAATACATTCCTCTTGACAGACCTCCTATTCAGTGTGTTATGTATAAATAAGATTGTGTGGCTAATAAACTTGCTTCAGTTCTTCGAGAACTGGGGTCCTCCTGATCCCGCTTTCCTGTCTTTCTTTCTTTTCTCAATTCCCACCTCCCTGCCTCAGCCCAGCTCAACCTTGTCAGGCTGGCCCTGACATTCAGGGATCAGGCCAAAACCAACATCCCCTGAGAGGTCCAGAAGTGCAAGAGGGCACTCCGTAAAGTTGCTGTCACTTGGCAGCTCTTGCATTGAGCATCTGCCCCCTGCTGGTCAGTGTGTGTCATATCTACCGGACAGTCAGCTGGTTGGCCAGTCACTTAGCCTTTTATATAGGTAGATAGATAAGGTTGCTCCAGTGCCAAGCAGAGCATATTCTTCTGGTAGTAGCTGGTTGTGTCACTGATATGACAAAAAGCATGACAGGAATATCCATGGCCCAGATGTGTGGCTAGAAACAGGAGCCTCTGCTACTACTGTGATGGTTGGCTTACTTGTGATGCCTACATTGTTGTGTTAGCTGATCTGGACCATCAGAGGCTGAATCTCTGCAATGGTCTGAGCATAAGGAAAGAAAAGTGGACTTTCCCTTTGTTCCCTTTGGTTGACATGGATAAACATATCACAAATGACAGTGATGTTTGTGTGTCTCTTTTTTTTTTTTTTGCAAAATAATTCAGAATTGTTATTATTTTTTTATTCTTCCCATGGGCCCTCATATAGGGTAAGAGCCTGGTGTTCTCAATCCCTTCTTTCACCTAATAGCTCTGCAGGTTTTCTGGATGAAATTCATCTTACCTTCCCTCTTGCTCTCTGAAGTTTTACTTTTCCTAGGTGGCTCCTAAATCACTGTATGAAACAGATTTCAGCAAAGCCACCTTAGAATTCTCTTGATTATGTCTGGAGACTGAGGTTCAAGCCACATTTCCCTCTGTTGCACTAAGTCAAATTCATTTGAATAATGTAAGTATAGCATTGTTTGAGCAAATAGATATAATTCCAGTATATATCACTTATAATATAAAGTCATATAAGGTATATTCTATATTTCACTATCTGACTACAAATGCTAGTATTTATTTCTTATTTTCTCCAACTGAAAGCCAAGACCCATGATGATAGAACTCTTTTGTTTGGCACATAAACCGGTAGGCAAACATTTAATATTTGTTTGAACAAATGAATGTTAATATATATCCTAGAAAGAACTAGCAGGGTGGTTGAGTGTTAGGATTAATTATAGGTAAAGGAATTGTACCAGCAACAGGAAAAAGATAGTCAATATGTATTAAGTAGAGGCCCGGTCCATGAAATTCATGCACGGGAGGGGGGTCCCTCAGCCCAGCCTGCACTCTCTTGCAATCCGGGACCGCTCGGCGGATATCCGACTGCCAGGTTAGAGATTGGGCCGAAACTGGCAATCGGACATCTCTCTCATAATCTGGGACCGCTGGCTCCTAACCATTCGCCTGCCTGCCTCGTAGCTGCTAACCACTCTGCCTGCCTGCCTGATGCCCCTAACTGCTCAACTGGCTGCATGCCTGATTGCCCCTAACTGCCTCTGCCTCGGCCCTTGCCATGACGGCTTTGTCCAGAAGGATGTCCAGAATGAAGTCTGAAAGGTCGTTTGGCTGTCCAGTCTAATTAGCATATTATGCTTTTATTATTATAGATTAAGATTATGCAGAAACAGGAGTGACAAAAATATTTTTGGTAAAATAGGATCTTTATATGATTTATTCTACAAAAGTCAGAAAGTGGTAGCATGTTGCTGAAATGTACAAAAAATACAGGTTCCTCCTGTGTGCTTCTTTGTGCCTTGTATTTTGTTGCCAAGGCCAATTCATCACTTAAACATGGCAGACGCATCCTGAGAATGCGGGTGTTTTCTGTTATTACACAGTGTTTTACAAAGTATCTTACTTTAAAAAGATATTAGCTTGTAAGAACATGTAACAAATAATTTCAAAATGCAATGGGTATTTAATTTTAGAGTGTGCCTTTAACATTTATGTAAAACGTTTTTTGTACTTGTTCAATAGGAACTTACCTGGCCACTGGGTAAAGCTAGAAATAAGACTACTGGTCCACAATGTGTTAAGATGGTCCTCCAGTTTCAACAATCATGAAATATTCCATCCAGCACAAAGGAGGAGACAGAAGTAGGAGATATATTCTTCTCTTTGATGTAGATGGGAAAACAGAAGGAATGTGCATTTTAGGAAAGGTAATGTGCATTTTAGGGCCTCTTGAGTTCAGGGCACTGGCATATAATATTTAGTAACATACTCATGGTCATTTAAGAGCCAGTTTTATTTTGAAGAAATTGATTTTAGAGTTATCAATATTTAACACTAAGAGTAGATAACAATTACCAAAGAATTTCCCTAGTTTTAAAGCTTTTAGATGAAGACAGCATTTTTTTAAAAATATATTTTTTAGCTATTTCTGAGAGAAAGAGAGAAAGAGAGAGAGAGAGAGAGAGAGAGAGAGAGAGAGAGAGAGAGAGAAACATCAGTGATGAGAGAGAATCATTGATCTCCTGCCTCCTGCATGGCCCCGACTGGGGATTGAGCCTGCAACCCAGGCATGTGCCTTTGACCAGAAAACGAACCTGGGACCCTTCAGTCTGCAGTCCGATGCTCTATCCACTGGACCAAACCAGCTAGGTCTAAAGAAAGCATTTTATTTGATTTCTTTTACTTGCAGTACACAGTGACTTATATTTTATACATTCTAAATATACACACAAACACCATCATACACTTAAGGAAAGTTGATAAATATATTTTTAAGCAAAGAAACACTAATTAATATTAAGTAACACTGCATTTCACACTTTACATGTTAAATAATCCATAGAGCACATGAAATGTCACAAACCCTGTATCACTACCTAGTAATCCAAAATAAAAATATCCCAATAATAAAAATAAAATACAAGCTTTGGTGAACATTTTAAATATTGGAATCTGTTAGACATTGAGGACCACTGAGAGACACATTGTTTCATGACATGAGACCAACATTTACCTGATTAGTAAAATGGCTGAATCATCCTATCTAATAAAAGAGAAACATGGTAATTAGCCGTACATCCACTATCCTTCCCATTGGCTAATCAGGGCAATATGCAAATTAACTGCCAGCCAAGATGGCAGCCAGCAGCCAGGCAGCTTGAAGCGAACATGAGGCTTGCTTGCTTCAGTGACAGAGGACTCCAACGTTCCCCGCCTGCTGCTGCCGGCTTCTGAGCTTGCAGTTTGAAACATTGTTACAAATATAGAAGCTAAACAAAACCCCAGAAACCTGCTTTCAGCCAGCAGGGATCTCAGAGCTGGAGTTGAAACAGTGTTTCGATTATGGAACCCAAACAAACCAGATACCTGCATTCAGCAGCTGAGGCCTCAGAGCTGGAGCCAAGCCTCAGAGCTAAAGCTGGCCCAGAATAAAAAAAAGAAAAAAAGGAGCGGTTGGGAGCTTCAGCCACCCACCAGCCTGAAAACAGCCCTCAGCCCCTCACCCAGGCTGGCCAGGCACCCCAGTGGGGACCCCCACCCTGAAGGGTGTGTGACCAGCTGAAAACAGCCATCATCCCCTCATCCAAGCTGGCCAGGCACCACGGTGGGTACCCCCACCCTGATCCAGGGCAAACCAGCCGGCCCCCACCTCTGCACCAGGCCTCTATCCTACACAGTAAAAGGGTAATATGCCTCCAAGCACCGGGATCAGCGGAGCTGAGAGGCCTCCCGGCACTGGGATCAGCATGACAGGGGGCAGCGCCCAAACCCCCTGATTGCCCTGCGGCTCTGTGTGTGACAGGGTGCGGGGCCACAACCTCCCTATCCGCCCTGCTCTGTTCGTGACAGGGGAAGGCACCCCAAACCCCTGATCAACCCTGCTCTGTGCCTGATAGGGGGGAGCTCCCCAACCCCCTGATCTTCCTGCGGCTCTGTGTGTGACAGGGTGCAGCGCCCCAACCGCCCCCCCTCCCCACAGGCCCTGCTCTGTGTGTGATGGGGTAGAGCCATAACCTCCCCATCGGCCCTGCCGTGAGTGTGACAGGGGCGGCGCCTCAACCCCCTGATCGGCCCTACCCTGAGCGTGACTGAGGGTGGCATCTCAACCTCCCGATCCGCCCTGCTCTGTGCATGACAGGGGCAGTGCCTCAACTCCCCAATCGGCCCTGCTCTGAGCCCGACCAGGGGCTGCACCTAGGGATTGGGCCTGCCCTCTGCCACCCGGGAGCAGGCCTAAGCCAGCAGGTCATTATCTCCCAAGGGGTCCACGACTACGAGAGGGCACAGGCTGGGCTGAGGGACCCCCTCCCCCCAGGTGCACAAATTTTTGTGCACAGGGACTCTAGTCATATTATGAAATATTTTTTTTTATTCTGACTAGACTACACAGCTTTTATTAACATTGAAAAAATAACCTAGTCTTCATAAAATTTATTAAAACATTTAATTATTGGCAGAAATTAGCTTTCTCATTGAAAAATTAAAGCTTGCTATTGTAAAATGCTTTTCTAAAATTTAAATTTAATATGGTCCCCCAGTGACATGCATCATAGCATAATATAACTAAATAGCTACCTTTAAATTGAAATCTAGTAAACTAACTGTTTTAAATGGGTTTCTTAATAAATAAATAATTCTATTATAAACTTTTTTATATCCATTTATTTTAACTGAGGTACCTTTATATATTCCACTTTATTATTTGTCGATTTAATAGAGGTATTTATTATGTTTTGTCTATATTTTGCTTTGAGATAGAAGAAAAAATACAATCTTTCAAAAGCCAGATTGTGAAACTTGGTTATATTCTCAGAATAAATAGCATAGCTTCCTAAAATTACATTATTTTGAAAGTAGAAATAATCTCAGAATTTTAACATAGATTGTCACAAACTCTTAGACACATTTTTTCTCCTGCTCATTTAATGATTAGATACATCTGGCAACTCATTTATGTCAATGACATTTATTAATCACTTCCCATTATTTCAGTTATGATGTATGAAGGCTTTTACACTTGTGAGATTTCAAAAGTATCTAAAACTGATGATTCTCATTTCCTCATTTAAAATCTATTATGAAGTCCTCTCCTGAGAAAACAGCCACCTGTGTCCAGTTAGTAGCTTATGGTCACCTAGAATTCCTGATGGCAGAGCTGAAATATGTTTTCCTTCTAGCCCTACTTTTCCATTACAATAACCTTCAACTAAATTGGCCTCATTTGTTCATTATTAATATATCTTTCAATATAATTAATCACTTATTAAGTTAAAAATGTAGTGTCTCTATGTGCTATTTCTGCCAAGTTTTGAATTGGTTGAGATTGTGATACCAAGTAATATGCATAGATCACAAAGGCAATGTAAACATCCAAGCATCCATAAGTAAACAGAAATATTTTATGTCGATTACTTTTTCAGATTTATATATTTAATACAGAATTACCTTGCACAAGATAAATGTGTAACAACATGGACTAGGTAAAGGAAAATAAATATCATATCAGAAAAGAATCAGTTTATATCATTTTTAGTATTTTTACCTTAAATAAAACTATACAATGTAAATGAACATAAAAGATCATTTCTATAATACTCTCACCCTGCACTCCAGATTGATAAATACACTTTCAAATACTTTTCTCTCTCTCTCTCTCTATTAGGATGTACATATAATTATAAAAGATTGATGATAGATAGATAAGTTATAGATAATGATACAAAATGGTGCATTTCTATGTAATTAATCTTCAAATTTTTCAAGACATAACTATCAAGTCCGCTGGGATGGCAGCTCCAAATCCATTTTGAAATGAGTTCATTTATGTCATTTTTTCTACTAGTATAATATTGGGGGAATAAAAAGCTTAATAAAATAAAATTTTGCTTCTTGTAATGTCTGTGACCTTACTAAACTTATACAAAGCATTAAAGTGAATGATAGATAACATCCATTAAAGCCTCAGCAGTGTATTTCAATTCTTTCTGAAATAATAATAAATACTTTTAATGTTTCCTACAAAATCATGTAGTAACTGACTACTTTAGCTAGCACTGCCCGTCAAGTAAGTCTGCTGGTCAGAATATACACATGTTATAGGAAAAGCTTCCTTTTACTATTTGAGGGGTTTAAAAATAATGCCTTATATATTTCTCACAGAATATTCATTTATTTAATGCTTTCTAATCTTGTTTTAATCTGGGGATAAAAAAATAATAATGGAAATCTTCTTATAAATCTAGACTCGAGTCTAGAGGTTGTCAATTAGTATAAGAAAATTTGCAATCTAGTTGTAATATAATCTTACACGCTGTCAAATGAAGAACAAATAAATATTCAATTATAGAGAACTCTTTTTAAAAGTTTTCATGAAAAGAGAAGGGGAAGAATTTGGCAGCTATGAGCCGATGAAAGTTTAAAGGAGACCTTCTTTATTCATTCTGGAATTTATTAATAGTTTGACCTTGCTTCTACTACATAATCCTTTCTCTGATTTGAGGACTTTGAGGGAGAACAAATACATGTACAGTTCCTCTCTGACTCTATTATGTGCTATCCTGTAAAATACTTTTGCCGACTCCCACAAATTGTATTGCTAGTAGAACATAAAATGCTATTTAAGGCTACTTTTAGCACTTTAGTGGTGTCTTATTGCTGCTGTAAAAAATTATTGCAGGTTTAGTATTTAAAACTATTCAAAGTCATTAGCTACAGTTCTAGAGATCAGAAGTTCAATGGGTTCTCACCTGCTAAAATCAAGGTGTTAACAGGGGTATGCTCTCACCAGCCTCTCATGTGTGAATCTGCCTCTGCATTATTTAGCTGCTAAGCTGCCTTTTAGCTAGCAGTGGATTCTGTGCTCACATCTTTTCTGAATTACCCTTTTTCCTCTTTCCCTTATAAAGACCATTCTGATTACAATGGGCCCACCAAGATAGTTCACAATATTCTCCTCATCTTAATTTAGAGCTACCTAATGACCCAGCAATGTCAGTTCTGGAAATTTATCCGAAGAAACCCAAAACACAAATTCGAAAGCATATATGCACCAGTTTGTTCATTACAGCATTAATTATAATATCCAAGATTTGGATGCAGCCCAAGCACCTATCAGGAGATGAGTAAGTAAGAAAACTGTGGTGCATTTGCTACAATGGAATGCTACTCAGCTGTAAAAAAGAAGGGAATCTTACCTCTTGTGACAGCATTGGATGGACCTAGAACATTAAGCAAAGTGATATAAGCCAGTCAGAGAAAGACAAATTCCGTATGATTTCACTCATGTCTGGAATCTCATAAACAAAATGAACAAACAAAAATAGAGAGCAGACTCACAGATATCAGGTAGGTGGTTGGGGTTCTGGCTGGGGGTGGTGGGTGGAGAAATTGAACAAAAAGGGAAAAACAAAAAAGAAAAACTCATGGACGTGAACGTGGACAAGTGTGCTGATTGCCATTGCGGGTGGAGGGGAGAAGGGGGATAAATAGTGATAGAAAGAGACTTAGTGGGTGGAGACAGCCTTGCTAGCTCTTGATTGGTCTTTTCCAAGAATTCTGCCTTAGTAACATCTATGGGATTTAGGCCTCACTGCCTTGTGATTGGTTATCTGCAAGCTGCCTGGATTAGCGATATTCATACACTTTAAAGTTCATGCCTCTGGTGCTGCCCTTCCTTCCCCACCCAGTTGGGGTGCCATTGTAACGCCACCTAGTTGGGTTCCCAGTTCTATTTCCCTGCCCCATGGTCTCAATTTCTGACTACCAAGCTTCCTTCTGTCTCCTTACTCATATTCTGAAAGATTGTGACTAGAGTATTTTCAGGAGCAAACTCAATAAAATATATTAAACTTTATGATGCTTGTGTATTTGTGAATGTTGATCAGTTTCTGCTATTTGGGGACATTAACCTATATCCAATAATAATAATATCTAAGGGGAAGAGATTATTTATATGATATATGACAATTACAATAATAATGTTCTTTACATTTGTTTAATAGTAATTGGTTTCTGGTCTAATTCCCAGAAGTCCACCTAATGCTAATTGGTACTTATCCAACTTCTCACCACTTGCACAACCACTGTTCAGGACTAAGTCACCATACCATTTTACTACCATTGTTGCAAGAGCTCCTATAACTTCTCCCTGCCTCTATTTTTGCAACTTTGCAGTTTATTCTCAACAAAGAAACCAAGGTGATCCATATTAAACATAAAAGTCAAATGAGATCACTTTGCCATTCCTGAGATCCAGTAGTTTTTCATGTTATCAGGAAAGGAATCAAGAATTTGTATAATACCATCAAGAAACTATGTGATTATTATTGGACTAAAGGGGTCTGTTTGCCTGTGCACATTAAAGCTCAATCAACTGTGAACAGGAGTTTCCAATCAAGAAAGTAGGGGTTTACTAGTTGTGAAAATGGCACCAAGCCTAAAGTCACAGGTAAGTTAGCATTCAAAGACCTGGCTCCTGGATGACTTCCAGGGGATGGGTTATATACTAGTAAGAGGGAAAAAAAAATCATTGATTACAGTGGTTAAATGAGTTGTTGTTGTGTGCCGGGGTCCAACCCCAGCGGGTCCAGGGGTCCCCAAAGGTGTGGACGGAGTCGGCGAAGAAGGAATGACAACGGAGACAGCGTTCAGTTGATCAGCAGCCTAGCCAGGATCTCTAGCCAAGTTCTGGTCAGGATCTCCAGTGAAGTTCTGGTTAGGATCTCCAGCCAGGTTCTGTGTCCATGTTCTCTTGCTAGGTTCTCCAGGTTCTCCAGCCAGGTTCTGTAGCCATGTTCCCTCACTAGGTTCTCCAGCCAGGTTCAGTCACTAGGTTCTAGTCAGGTTCTCTTGCCAGTTTCTGTAGTCAGGTTCAGTCCAGGATCTTTTGCCATGTTTTCTCGCTAGGTTCTGTCTCTAGGTTCTGAGGCCAGTTTCTGTCCAGGATCTTTTGCCATGTTCTCTCCAGCGAAGTTCTTCTGTCTCTAGAGAACGTTCTGTGTAGGTTCTGTGCCTAGGTTCTGTCTCTCCTCGTTCTGTCTTCTTACATCTGTATTTATACCAGTTGATTCCAATCCTATCAATCTCTATTTCAAAGGTTAGGGCGTTTCTTATCTCCATTCCAGGGAGTAAAGATTATGTAGCTTAAGCATGATTGTTCGTAGTTAAAGTGATTAATTACCCGCCTGGCACTTAGTTAAGAGGTTTTATTCCCTCCCTAACTTCAGGGGAAAATCCCTACCTGGGGAAACAACCTTTCTCAGAGACCTTGGTTAAAACACATAGTGCCAAGAAGGTGAGCAAACATATTAAGAACAGTATGCCATATATGCCAGGTCCCTTGAAACAGCAAGGATGGACCGGCTCCCGGCAGTTGTGGGCTCTACTGATTGGTTGGGGGGGGTAGTTGATCACTGTATCAGGTCTTGATGCCAGCCATAGCATTGCTCGGTTTGGATTATTGCCCCCTGACTTATATACATTAATTTTTTATAATTTATTACTAGTCTACCACCAATAGAATAGGCAATAAATGCATAATTAATACTTGTCACATAAATCAATAATGCATTCAAGAAAGGAGGAAATTTTCTTCTGTAACAGAGGCAGAAAATCTGAAGCCCTTAGGCTAACTCTAATCAGTCACCTCGTTTTATAAATAAAGTTTTATTGGAACACAGTTGTTCAAATGTGTTTAAATATTTACTAGAGGCCCTATGCACAAAATTCATACACAGGTGGGGACACCAGGCCTGGTTAGCAATCAGGGCCAATTGGGGTCAGGCCGATCAGGGCCAGGCTGGAGAGGAGGCAATAGTCACCAGGCCAGGTGCAGAAGGAACAGATGCCTGATGCTGACACTGCCATCTTTGGCACCCCACCACTGCGCTGTTCCCTGTCTCCCCTCCTCCTACTTCCCTCGCTGCCACGCTGCCATGCTGCCTCTGTGGTGGGTGGGTGGCAGGCTGATTGGGGCCTGTTGGTCGGGGGGAGAGACAGGACATTGGATGTTGGCTGCCAGCCCAAAGGAGAGAGCAGGCCCTCGGTCCCCCTGGGAAGGGGATGCATCTGCCACCACCCACCCCCAGTTCCCTGTCCCAGCCCAGGGGCTGGCCCCGATTAGGCAATTGGGGTCTGCTGGCTGGGGGGAGGGACCGCAGGATGTTGGCCAGCTGGTGGACGTTGGCTGTGGGAACACACTGACCACTAAGGGGCAGCTCCTACGTTGAGCATCTGCCCCCTGGTGGTCAGTGCACATCATAGCGACTGGTCATTCCGGTCATTCCAGTTGTTCTGGTTGCTTAGGCTTTTATATATATAGATGTTAGGGTCACTGAAAAAGGAGCACATGAGCCAACATTTATTAATACATCTGCTAGCAGAGGGGCTGAGACCAAAATGGCATCAGAGGGGGATATTTATGTTTCTTGTAAGGGTCAGTCAGAGTAACTGGTCAGAACAGGTACACTTATGGGGGACAGGTGTAGGCAGTCCACTGGAAACTGGGTGAGTGGTTTACTGGAAGCAAAGGCCATTAATAATGAGACCTATAATATGAAAAACAGAACAATTTCTGGGAGGGGCAAGAGCCCCAAGCACAGCATAATGGAGTGCAAGAATGTGCCTAACAATTTATGGAAACTTTTGCACAATAGATTGTCAAAATTGAGTACTTGTGATAGAGAATGTGAAGTTAGCAAAATCAAAATATTAACTGCCCAGATCTTTACAGAAAAAGTTTACTAATGACATAAATGATTTCTACAATCTACTCCTTTCCTAGTTGGCAGGAGTAGCTATTATTACAGCAGTCAGTATTTTTATCAAGAGATTAAAATCATATTTTAGTAACTCGTGGGAATAAAGATTTCTAATGCATCGGGAATGTGGTTTTGGAATCACAAATTTCACTTGAAAATTGATGACCATGTAAAAGGAAGTTCTGTGAGCATTTCCTAGGCATGTTCCCTAAGACTATCTGATAAGATGGGAACAAAGCACCACAAGCTCGTCAGTTAATCAAAGGAGTTAAAGAGATCATTGAAAAATAAAAAGAAAGCAATTTGGATGCAGGAGATGACATTTCACTAAGATTTGTTGTTTCATCTTTCATCTTTCAAAACTTGTGTGAAGAACAACATGTGATGCTTAGTTCCATTGAGCAATTAAATATTTAATGAGAAAGAGCACTAATTGGTAGGAAATACTCTCATTGATTGTTTCTTAACCAGTTAGTAATTGCATATAAAAGTCATATATTAGGGACTTAATGAGCAATACAAATTACTCTGCCAAAAATGGCCTATCAATATGACAGAATTCATGTTGTAGCCGTCCTCATTTTCCCCTATGGCTTCAAAACCTTAGTAGAGGAAAGAACACTAAATTTAAGTTGACAATTTGCATTCTCTTTCTAAATCTGTGCCATCCTTTGATTCTCGAAGTCCTGTATTCCCCAAGAAATCCATTCTCATATGTTGAATATTATTAACTGTTTATTCCCCCAGTTCCCTAGAAAGAAAATAATCTGACAGATGAAGTCCTGTGAGGTTCATGAATAAGAACTGAATTAAATAGCCTTTATAATTTAAATGATATGTGTATATGTACATACATGTGTATATATGTGTATAGATAGATAGATTCATTCTTCCAGAAAATATGTAAATGTTTTAATGACCACAAGGTTAAAACATATATAAGATAGAATACTACAAAATAAGAGTAAAATAACAAAAAATATTTTAATCTGGTAAATCAATTAGGTAATAATCTATTCTGAAATTTATGTCAAATATGACAATAAACATTAAATACTGAGCTACATTGTTCTTTCATACTAGATATATTATATTATAAATTAAAGTGAATCAAGAGAACAACGGAATATGTACATCCCTTCTGGAAGTAAAAATAATATAAAAACTAAGGGCTCTTGACTGATAGTGCCATTTTCTTTGTATGAAGTAAAAACAGTGATTTTATTATTTCTTATTCAGTTGTAATATCCTATAACACTAAGTTTATAGAATTCTGACCATGTTGACACCTCATTGATTACAGTTGCCTCTGTTATATAAGTATTTTAAACATATTATATTGTCTTAAAATTGTACTGGAAATGCATTTGTATACTAAGAAATATAAATAGAAAATGTCTTGCATTATTTTATATAGAGATTAGTAGGTTTTCTAAACAGTATTAGTTTTTTTTTTTTTAAATGTATAAAGATAGCATAAAGTAAAAACAATCTAATATTTTCCGTTTAGAAACTATAACTACTACTATTAAATAATATTTAAAAATACTTATATGGTTAAGTATGATAATACACCAGAAAGGTTTTGAAAAGTAGTACTAATTACTAAAGGGTAAAATGGAAAAAAAAATACATTTTGCCTCAGTGCTTGAGAATTTCAGCAACTATTTCACAGCTGTTGTTTAACATTTTACTTGGTCAATTTGTCAGGGCAGCTGTGTCTACCATTCTGACCTTTGATGTCACAGGGACCTAAATACCAGATTTCAGAAATGAGAAAGGAGACCTAGAGTGACATGTTACATATTAAGTAAAGAAATAACTTTTTGTATCATCTCCATTGGCCTTTTATGGTACCTGTTATCCTTTTTTCTTTTTTCTTTTGGAGGGCAGCTTAATCTTCTCTTTTTCCCTCCTGTGTGAGGGCACTACACTGTCAGTTCATGTCTTGCTTTCTCATTGTGTCACATTCATATAAATAAACACTAACAACAACAATAACAATAGGGAACAGATGATATGGACACAGCGAGCAATTATCATCTCCAGTTTGCCAAGGCTTTTATTTCAAACAGATAACTACTGACTACTAAGAACTATGTTTGGAAGAGGCAATAGTTTATTTTATTGGAACCAAAACAAAATATATAAAATCGTTATTAAATTCAAAGAAGCTTGTTTCATTTTTTTTTCACTTTTTTATTATTTAGCAATCTTTACAGTAAAAGAACTAACAATAAGTAAAAGTAATCACTGACAACACTTAATTGAGCTCTGATTCTCCACCACTTTCTTAAAGCCCTTCCAGGCCTTGCCCCCGGGAAGCAGTTCCTGTTAGGAGGCCCACATTACCAACGAGGAAGCCAAGGCCTTGAGCGGTTAATAAACTTGGCTGAGGTCACACCATTGTGAAAGGAGGAGCCATGAGTCCTACCTGGGTAGTCAGCTTCTGGAGCTGTGTTGTTTCTCAGAAAAAGAAATGTCTTTTTTGAAAATTAATCATTCACTACTGTGGTGCGATAAATATATGAATCACTGGAAGTCACAGGTAGTAAATGGTAAGCTTTCATTCCTTAATTTCCCTTAATGAAAAAAAAAATACTTTGCAACATTCATGGGGGGAGGCAGAAGAAGGTAAAGGGAGGATAAATGGTGATGGAAGAAGACTTGACTTGGGGTGGTTAACACACAATGTAACATACAGATGACGCATGTAGAATGGTATAGTCAAAACCTGTATAATTTTATTAGCCAATGTCACCCCAATATATAGAATAGGATACATTAATAAAATTCTTTTAAAAGAAATTCATGGAAATTAGGAAGGAAGCATAGGCTAATTCTATCCTCTTAAGTTATCTAATTCTGTTAATCGGACATACCAGTATAACAGCTAATGTTTATAGAATGTTTACCATGTGTCAAGAACTTTAAAGTTTCCCATTAGCATCCTCATTAGATTAATCTATAATATATATTGAAAATTAGGCTTTATTACACCATAATTTTATTCAAATAAATAAAACATTAAATACATTATTATTATATATTCAAAATGTAGTTTGATACTCCTAACTTACCCTCTCCAATCAAATGTGTCTTCAAACATTTAGAGGCGATCATTCAGAAAAATCTTATCCTGACAGTAAATTTCCCTGTGACATTTTTTGAGCTTATTTTGTTGATTGAAACATGACTACTCTGTTTCAGGATGTGAGATGTACAATAGCCTTGATTTTGTCATTGTTTTGTCAAGCAGATGTAATCTTACATAGGCGATTAACAGCAACACATATGATGTGTTTAAGCGATGAAAAACAATTTTTTGAAGTCATCAAAGAGGTTTTTTGTTATGTATGTTTCCATATTTACGTAAGGTTGAATTCAATGCTAGCAAAAGATAATTTATAGGTAGTAGGTGACATATAATATTGTCTCTACGTATCCCTGCCAAAATTCAGGTCATTGGTAATAGCAAGTATGTATTTTATGGGACATTAATCAGGCAATCAGCTGCTGTGAAACACTAAAAATGGTCTCACTAAAAGAGAAGCGAATGAGTTTAGGAAAACTCAATTTAGATACAACAGTTCATTTCTTTCAGCTGCCCAGATATCATCAACCCAATAGGCAACAGCATGTAAGAAAGGCAGAAATCAAAATCGATGGATACTGGATCCCTGACATCATCAAGCTACTGGATAGCAATATTGTTAGGTGAGCAATAAACTTACCAGTAGTCTAAACCACTCTGTCTTAGGGTCTCTTTTAGAGCAGCTTCACTTATACCCTAAATATAATTACTTATTACATCACAGTAACAAACACAAAGCTATTAGTGAATGAGTCTAAAACCTTGCACAAGGTATACATTTTATATAAAAGTTAGAGTTTTGCTGTCACTTCTGTTAATAATTTTTATATTCCTGTTCTCTATTATCTATCTATCTATCTATCTATCTATCTATCTATCTATCATCTATCTATAATCTATCTATCTACCTATTTATCTATCTGTCATCTATCTATCATCTATTTATCTGTCAAAACTAAACATTCATAAATATATTGATGGTGGTAACCTAATCACCCAATGTGTGTGTTTTGTTGTTATTGTTCAGAAATTATAGTTTGGGGATGATTTTCTATTCTATAAATGATTGTACAGAAATAAGAATTTATTATTTTTATATAAACCCTTTTTTAATATTATTCCATACCCAACCATAGGGGAAAATAAAATTTTCTCATTCAAAACTAGCTTTCGATAGAACAATTCCCAAAGTAACTACACAAAAGAGGACAATTCTCCTCTTGAAATTCAAAGTCCTGGCATGGAGCACGTAGGCTTATGTGTATTAAATAATGAAATCCATATGGTCTGCTTTTCCCGTAGCTTTGGCTTTCACTAAGCTCAAAGAGGGGTTTTTGTTTTCTGCTTTATTTCAATATCTTGGTAATGATGGAGAATGAAGTGAGAGAGGAAACAGGGGCTTGATTTTATAATGAATACCTACAATTATTTTAAAAGACCCACCCCTGGCTGCTTCTCTCTGCCAGAACTAGGAACAAACAGTAAGACCATTTAGGAAAATCCTGCAATAAAAGATTCAATGTGATAAAGCTAACTCCAGAGTCATAGCCGGGGAACTAAGGAGAATTGCCACGCTCTGTGTGTGATGGCGGGCAACGCATAAGGGTCTTGCTGAGCTGTACTCATTCCCAGATTTGCAGGACCATGCTCCCTTCGAGGCCCTCTCCTACACCCTCCCTCCTTAAAAACAGGCAAACATTTTGGTAAACTGAAGCCATCTCCTAAGAGATAATAAATGTAATAAATTTAATATATAATAAATAGATGCTATACCTAATATGCAATGAATTTTGAAGTGTAACTATAGCCTATTAATATTATGTTACTAGCAAATATGTAAAATGACTTAAAATAAAGGCATAGTGACACATCATCATTCTTTTGTCACATAAAAATTTTAATATGTATAGTGGACTTGTATTTCAAGCGATAGATGGCACTATTGTTCCATTATTATGGTGTTATAATCGGTTTTATCTTGTTTACCCCTCACCAATCTCACCCTAATTATTTTCCTGCAGTTTTATGGGTAACTGTATGAAGATATTAAAAAAGTTAATTTGAAGATGGCTTTTTAAAAAAAAAAACCTCAGCAACTTTGATTTGCATTTCCTGTCTGTATGGAGTGTATTAACTGAAGAATGACAGGAGAAGGAAACAAAAGGCTTTAGTTCTTTTGTGCGTGGTTCAGGATAGATTCCTCACAAAGTCAGTTGGAAATTGCCAAAGTGTGTTGCTCTGGGACCATTCATCCTCTGTATCTTTATCAAGAGCATTTGTTCTTTTTTTAAAAATATTTTTTAAAAAATTATATATATATAATTGATTTTTTACAGAGAGGAAGGGAAGGGATAGAGAGTTAGAAACATCAATGAGAGAGAAACAGTGATCAGTTGTCTCCTGCACACTCCCTACTGGGTATGTGCCCTCAACCAAGGTACATGTCCTTGACTGGAATCGAACCTGGGACCCTTCAGTCTGCAGGCCGACGTTCTATCCACTAAGCCAAACCAGCTAGGGCAAGAGAATTTGTTCTTAGGAAGCTTTCAACAATACTTTTCATAATACTTAGCCTTTGAAATCACTTGGATTATAATATACTAGTGACCCAGTGTGCTAAATTGCACGAGACCTAGACCCACTGGAAATCCCCCGAGACCCAGGACCCCCCAGTCCTGCCAGCACCACGTGACTCCCCCAAGTCCCAGTGCACCACGGGACCCAGAGTCAAGTCCCCACCCATGCACGCCTCACCATGCACAAAGCCTTCTGGTGACTGGTCTTTGGTCATTACGGCGTTACAACCACTGAGTTTTTATTATATAGATTCACTGATTCTGAGGCTAAATTAAATGCAATGAGAAATACCTATTTTCCAAAACTTGTTTTCTGTTGTCCTGTTAAAAAATATTAGAATTTAAATGAAAAATGGGACCTTATATGATCAAAGAAAAAAAGTATTCATTTTGAATAACATCGGGGATAGGACTAAGGAAGATGCATAAACAAATGAAGGCAATGATACTGTTATAATGACATGAGTCTTACATTGTGGAAGGAAAAATTAAAAAGGAAACGATATTTCATGGGTCACCCAGTTAATTTTCTTTGTAAACATTACAAAGAAAATACTAGGAGGACTATTGTACCGACTCGAGAAGCTTATTCTGGTCACCCCTATCTTGAGATGATCCTTGGTGGTGGTTTGATAACTAAGCAGAGTATCTCATATGTTGAATCTATTCACTTCTGTTGGCATTAGATTTCAAAAGAAAGTAAGATTTAAAAGTTGTACTTCCTGTGTGTTTTTCATAGAGAGATCAAATATCAATTGAAGTTAATAACTGGAGGAAGAAGGCACCAATTTAGCATCGTCAAATTTTCGTGAAGGCTTTCAGCTGTGAGAATGCATCATTACGGAGCCACAATAAAGTGATGTGTTATCAATGCTTTTTTCCCCTCTGCCTGCTAAAATAATAAGGTACGCTTTTGTACTGCACCGTAAATAGCAACCGACATGGGATATACTGAGCTTCTCTGTATAGTTTATAGCATAATCAAGCTACCACAGCACATCTTCCTTCTGAACTTCCCAACATTGAAAATATAACTCAGTGTTATCAGGATTAATTTGGTTTTATGATTTAATAGCTAGGACAAAATTTTCTTTGTTTTTTGATGCCTAATTTTTACCTTGTGCTCTTTCAATATCCAAGCCTACAGAGATAACAATAAAAACCCCAGTTTACTTAATGTATTCGGGATATAAAGCTCTTTATAACTTTTTTCTGAAAAAAGAACTCTTTAAGATAATTAGGTCAGATATTACAATATCTAAATGCCAACTGTCATCTGAGAAAAAAAAATGATACTCAGTGCGAACAAGTAAATTGCCTGAGGTCAGACCAAGTAACTGACAAAGGCTTCAAATGCAGAATTCTGATAGTTTGCCCTGAATCTTTCTGCTGCCTTGTGCAGCTTCCAATTTGAAAATCAGATTAAATTTCAATCATTTCTTTAAAGACCCAATGCTTTTTGAAAATATGCTAAAGTAATTTTGAAACCACATGATGGTGGTGTAAAGAGATTATTTTGTTTGCTAGAATGTTATTATGACCTGCAGTAGCCATAATATTTAATGAGAGTAATAATTCTATAGTTTGTTGGTAACCATACAATTATTACATATTATGTCTTAAATGGACCACACCATGTTTATAATATATACAAATTATAAAATTATAGGAGATACTATAAAATTATATAGTAAAATATACTGAACTCTAATTTATGTGAATTAAGAAAGCAGAGAATTACTTAGAAGAGTGCTTTCAAATTACAGCTCAGACACCAAAAGCATGAACAACAACAACAAAAATAAACATAAGTTAGAATTCGAATTTAAAAGCCTTGGTGCATCTAAGAGCATGATCAGAGAGTAAAAAGGCAACCTACCGAAGAAAAGGGAATATTTGCAAATCTTCCAGCTGGTAGGCTCTGTATCCAGCCTACATAAAGAATTTTTACAATTCAACAACACAAGAACAAACAGCCTTTTCAGATTCCCTCAATTGCTATGTTCTATATCTTTTCTTGGTGCTCTTCCCTCTCATTTATGCTTCCGCAGACTTCAATGAGACTGCATACAAGATGATTAGGACGGTTACCCAGGGAGGCCTGGGGTACCACAGTCCTGCTCTTGTGTCTCACCCTCCAGGGGCTGGCTGATGAATACTCTTATAGTGATGGCAGAAGAACAAATGTGGAAGAGCACTCAGCTGATCTGTCAAGTCTCTGCATGGATCATACCACCAAACAGCTTGCTGCTTTTTTAAATAAGATGGACTGCCAAGTGGAATGACAGAGGGTGCTCCAACAGTGAAAGATGAAAACTGTAGACCTGAAATGCTATCCACTATGTTTACCTTGGACCTTTAGACCTGAGGGAAGTGCTTGTCCTTGGTTGTCTGACCATCTGTTGTTGGTTCTCATAACAGTGACATGTTTATAGTAAACTAGAGGCCTGGTGCATGAAATTCATGCACAGGTAGGGCTCCCAGGCCTGGCCGGCGATCAGGGCCGATCTGTGGGGAGACCGGAAAGGCGATCAGGGGGCAGGGGCCTGCTGGCACTCACCTTGGCCAGCTTGGTGCCACCCGCTCACTGGCCACACCTCCACTGGTTGTCTACCTCTGTGGGTCGACTGGCAGGGTGATTGGGGGGGCCCGCTGGCACTTGCCTTGGCTGGCCTGGGACCTATGGGCTGGGGGAAGCTCCTGCATTGAGGGTCTGTCCCTGGTGGTTAGTGTGCATCATAGCAACCGGTCGTTTTGCCGTTTGGTCGAATTGCATATTAGGCTTTTTTTTTATAGGATAGTACCTTCATTTTATTCTTTTTATTAAATCCATTTGACTATAATAACTTCCCCCTTCCCAAGAGCATGGGCAGATATATAATAATTTATCATGCTTGTACATAACCTGTTAAACCTAGGTTTTTAGCAGCAGTTATAATTTATCCACCTATCATTGGAGCTACACATAGTTAATAACCTCAAGGCTTCCTCCCAATGAGTTTAAATTCTTTATTCTTAGGAAGTTCATGGCTCTCTCTCTCTCTCTCTCTCTCTCTCTCTCTATATATATATATATATATATATAGATAGATAGATAGATAGATGGAGATAGAGATAGAGAAATATTTATTTCTATATCTATATCTACATATCTATATCTATATCTATATCTATCTATCTATATGAACATTATGATATATATATATATATATATATATATATATCAGCGCCAGCTACCAGTGGAATATATATATATATATATATATATATATATATATATATATAAAAAACATTCTTACTGCCCAATTTAAAATATTGGTGATACTTTAACTCGGGATTTCTGTCTAGTAATTCAGCTCACTGCATGTATAAGTATCAACTCTCCCTCATCACATTTAGAACTGCATCTCAGGAAACTAGTGTAAAAATGCTGATACTCTGGCAATGGCAACTGCTGACAGTAAGAAACTGTCCTTTTTCTCTGACCCAAGGGTCTTTTGTCTTCTATTATTCATTATTCAACCACTTCTTTTGGATACAAACCATGCTCAAAGCAACATTGAGGACATTGTAATTCATGAGAATATGTTTCCAATGAATTTAAAAATAAACATAAATATATTATAACATTTTTCTAAGCACATATGCTAGGCAAAAGGAGAAAGGGACGTTCGGCAAGACTTTATAAATTCAAGGTCACGCAGTAATGAGTATTTTATAATGTTAAGAAGATGTTTCCAGGACAGACTGCCTAGTAATCCATTCTTAAACAATGTAGTATGTTGCTTCTTAATAAAATTATAATGTTTATTTACATATAATAAATTATATATAAATATTTTAAATATTTATTTGGCATTTTGAATTTCCTAGTGAGAGCTATTCATGTATTACATTTATTTTTAAATAGATGTATAAAGTTAAGGTTAAAACAACTTTATCCTGAACAAACTTGTTATTCACAGACAGCCAAAGGGCTATATTGAAGGTTACAGGAAGACAGAAGTACTAAATTGCACTGAGCTTTCATAAACCAGGGGTTATAATGACCAGCGGAGACTCCACAAAACCTTTGACTCACAAGAGGAAAAATGGCACCGATTGCATTTGAAGTGGAAAGACAACACATTTTGTCTTCAGGATTAGAAGAAAAATGGTTGTCTCATTGCTACAAGTGAGCACAACAAGCAATCCAGGAGCATTATTTGTGCGCGGTAGTTTGTAGAATCTGTTCCATTTGTCAGTGAACTAGTGATTGAGGCTCAGGAAAATCTGAGTTATGGCTCAGCCCCAGGGTCAGTGGCCACATATTCAAAGTAATACCTTAGGTTTAAAGGCAATTCACATCCTCAGAAACACTCACCAGTATCCTCAACCCCAAACTATCCATCCTTACCTTGCCGTGCCTTTTAAAGGAGGTTAGAAGATTACCTGATCAGATAAAATTATAGAGAGAGAGTGTGTGTATCATGTACATGAAAT
The DNA here is from genome assembly GCF_014108235.1 of Myotis myotis. NCBI lineage: Eukaryota > Metazoa > Chordata > Mammalia > Chiroptera > Vespertilionidae > Myotis > Myotis myotis. Next base: position 204,072,067 of record NW_023416324.1, on the reverse strand, counting down.
AATTTTGTCTATAACAGCTATCATACATTTTTAGTGAATGGTTACATATCTATTGATGAGAATTTTTCCATTTGCTTATAATTATTTGTTAACATCGAACTGCTGTTTCATTTGCAGTTAAAAGGTTTTTCGGGAGCTATTGGACATGCCTTAAAAAGGAAAACGGAGATGGCTCACACCCAATCATGACTTTCAGAGGGCTCTGAACTGCAGCAACAGCTAGGAAAGGAGAATTTATACAGCCACTGGCAACCTGCATGATGTCTCCCACTCGCATTCTCTGTGATTACAAAGTTCCAGCTTATAGAAACAAAGCATGTTTCAAGTAACCAACTAAAACATTTTATAATGGTTAAAAAATAGCTAGGTGATTCTTTGGTCAGCTTTGTGGAACCAGAACTTAAAATCTGACATGGAATAGGACAGCATGGACCTGGATGGGGATAATTAATGCCTACCTATATTATATGTCACTAAAATGACTCACAATTTTAACTACTTTCAAATGAAATTGTTTTGATTATATAAACAATAAGCCAAATGGAAAACAAAATTACTGTCAAGAAGCAAATCTATACTGCACTATTTACACATGTCAAGCATTGGTTTAGAGTCAGACTATACTATATGACTAGGCGTATACTATCTCTGCTGTGGTTTGAAGAATTCTAGGATGGCCTCTGATTCCCTCCTTTATTGTACATGCCCTATAAAATCCACTTCTCTTGAGCTGTGGGAGGGACTGATCAAAATGATAAAATATTCACTCCTTTTAGATTAGATTAGATGGCAATGATGGTGAGACTATTTGTTTTTTTCTCCATACAAATGATTCTCCAGTTCTCTAATACCAACTGGGTACATTACAATTCAAATCGATTCGGATACTACCTGGAATGAGCACTACCTGGAATTAAAGGCAGAATCCCAAAATCAATTTCAGAGCCAGCTACCAGTGGAATGAGTCCTCAGGTTATCTACATTTCTTTCTGCCCAGGCAACTGTGCATCCAGGGTTAACACAAACCAGCCTTAGGTTTGATCACTTGTTAGACTAGCTCATAGAACTCAGGAAAACACTCTGTATGTGGTTCAAGTTTCATAATAAAAGACGCAAATGAACAGCCAGATGAAGAGGAACATAAGGGAAGTTCCAGAAGGGTCCTGAGCACACAATTCATCATATAATTATTCTAATCACAGCAGAAATGATACATGCCTAGTCTACCCAACTGGTGAAGGTATTCACCAAACCATGTCATTCTGACTTTTCTTTTTTTAATCCAAGTTTCATTAGGTGGATATGATTGATCTAATTACTGGCAGTTGGGGACTGAACTCAATCTCCAGCCACTCTCCTTCCCCCAGGGATTGGAGAATGGAATTGAAAGTTCTGACCTTCTAATTATGTGGTTAGTTTTTCTGGGAACCAGCTACCTATTTGAAAGCTACCTAAAACCTGTCTTCCCCACTCTCCACACACACCCGAATCATAACATTAACATACACAATTCAGTGACTTCCAAGGATTTTAGAGTACTGTACCAGAAACCAGAGACAAGCCAAATATATCATCTTATTATGCTACAGATATCATTTTTATGACCATGTTACCGTATATCAGTCAGTGGTTCTCAACCTTCTGGTCCTTTAAATACAGCTCCTCATGTTGTGACCCAACCATAAAATTATTTTTGTTGCTACTTCATAACTGTAATGTTGCTACAGTTATGAATCATAATGTAAATATCTGATATGCAGGATGGTCTTAGGAAACCCCTGTGAAAGACCGCCATAGGGGTCGCGACCCACAGGTTGAGAACCGCTGCCTTATATAGTAACGACTGTCTTAGAAGACTAAAGAAGAGATTCTCCAGCTTGCCTTGAAATGGTATATAAGTTCTAAGAGCTAAGAATGGCCCTCGCTGAAAGTGAGTAAGTCCGCTATTTCAGAGGAAGTGCATTAAGCTAACGAGGCCCTTCTGGTGAGATCACAGCACTGCCTGACATCCTAATTTTTAACCTGGTTGAAATCCTGACCAGAGAACCTAGGTGGCTCCTGCCAAGAATTCTGACCCAAAGAAACTACAAGATAATAAATTTGTGTTATTTTAAGCCACTGTATATGATAATTTCCTACAGAGCAGTAACAGCTAATTACTTGTCTTCATGGAAATCCATTGAGGGAGAGAGACAATAAAAAACTGAACAGCTAAAGAGTGCATTTTCAGGAGATAAGGGCTTTGAAGCACATTAAGATAGGTTGGGTGTAAGAGGAGTTGTTTAGTGTCTCAATGTTGATGAAAGAGAGTATCCACTGATCACTGAAGAAGCCTCAATGTCCCAAAATGGGGGACAGGGGACTCATCAAACTGTAAAAGGTTTCAAAAGTGTCCATAGCAGAGCAGAATGAACTAGAAGGTGCGGAAGGGAATCTGACAGGAGAGGGGTTTAGATAGGAAGGAGATCAGATAATGAAAACTCGTGACAATAACTGATTCCTACTTTTTGAAACGGTTTTAACAGATTAAATGAGGTATCTTATGTAGACTTTACAAGTATTTGACCATTTGTGACAGAAAATTTTGATAGCTGATCAATGCTTTCAAACTCTGCTGACGTATTCTCCTTTAGTCAGTGTTGATGGTGTATTTTATTTACACACAGTGGTCTATCTAATTGTGATACCCAACTTTACATAGAATTGCACTGAGAGCTCCAATCTTCTGTGTCTACATTGGGAGTCAATGACAATTGGTGATATTTTGTTTTTCCTAGTGAGCTTTGGAAGTGATTAGCAGTGGTACTGTGTTTCTCAATGCTTATGCATTAATTATATAATTGGATCATCAGAGATTGGTTCTTATTCCATGTTTTGGTTGCTCTGTACTTATTTAGCAACTTTATGAGCACAATACCTATAACTTCATTAATTGCTATCATTTGATAATAATAAAATATTATTTGTGACAGTGGTGTGTTTAAAGCTGGCTCATACCAGCTCATGTAAGTCCATTTTGAGCATCTTTTCACACCTCCACATTCAGTGACGTCATATCAGGAGTTGAAATTGTCTGTTTTGGGAGTACTTATGCCACAAAAATTTAAAAAAAAAAACACTACAAGTATATTATTTATTTCCTCATAGAGTCAGTAGGTAAACTTTAGCTACATACCAGTGATCAGATATATCATTAACATGTTGACTAATATAAGTTTCAATAATTTTTCTTGTAAGTTGTTGTGTTTACTTTGACTTTCTATTACTCATAAAAGCAATTTTTGAAAAAAAAACACAACTTTGTTTCAATTGCAATTTATGAATGGAAAGTTATTTATATGTATATCTGTAGTAGTCACAGTTAATGAAATAAAATTTAATTTCTGCATTCAGAGTAAACTATTATTTAATCATTCAGTTAATTAACAATAGTATATTCTGAATGCTGAAATTAATATAGATTTATCACATTCAATTATAATTAATAATTAGAAAAGCTCTTCATACCAACATCGTTGTATGCTCCATTTCAATTATCATTCAGGAACATAGTGTAGCTTCTGCTGGTAGGTAATTATTGGTAACAAAATAAAAAGTCTATGCCATCATAAATTTTCTTACCATAGTAATTGGAAAGGAAAATGTGCCTAGTTTCACATCTAAATGCAAGGGAAATTTAGAAAACAACAATATTTTTTTACCTGCAATATTTAATTATTCAGTGAAGAAAGCTGAAAAGCAAAATAGAAAAAAATACATTTGAAATAACTTGCTAACAGGAAAAGAAGCATGCATTTGTATTTCAGTGAAAAACAATAATAAAAGGAAAGAGTAATGTAATATGTATTTTTAACATGTTGAATACATTTTGTGTCAGAATAAAATATCAAAAATTATAAACTATGATATGTATTATGTGGATTTTTCTAAATGCTATCTTGTTTATAGTTTATTTTCCTTCCCAAATAACTATGTGTTACACCTATTTATGTTTCACTCTAAAAATTTCATACCCAATTTTTTCTGGAAATTAGGATTTGGGGCACCAGCCGCTTGTACCAATTTCTGCTTAGGAAAACAATGAAAAGAATCAGATTGTAACTTTTATTGTGTAGCGGGCTGTATCATCAGGGGCCCCATTTTCTTCCCTGGCTATGCCAACTTCTATTACTTCTGATATAAAAGAAAACTATTCAATGCCTTTGGAATAAGCAGTGCAAAGCAGTTGGCTGGGATTTAATGTACAAAACCAATTCATAAGCCATTTTTCACACATTCATTCCTTTTCTCAGACTTTTAAAATACATATTGGTTATCTACTGTCTAGAAGATAAAGCATTTTGTTAGCTTCTTTGATAATCATGAAGATTCTCAAAACAATTATTATATAGGTGCTTCAATTAGATGTTATTTATTAGTTGTGAATATATACATCCTCTTTTGTCTTTTATGAGTTAAATTACATATTCCACACAAGACCACCTTTGTTTTTTTGTTTGTTTTATTTTTCTAATTTAAAAAATTCTGAATTATTTCATTTATCTAGTACAGAATATTCTGAGGACAGTGTTAGCTATAACATTTTTCCTTCCCATTTTATGCCTAAGGAAAACAAAAAGAAGCAAAATGGTAGTTATCTCTGATGATTATGCTGACCATATTTTGTTTTTAGGGGAACACAGATCAGTGAGAAGAGAAAAAAATATAATTTTATGATCATATAACTAGCAAATTAATGTAAATTTTATTTAGTATTTGTTGACACATATCAACAATGTCAAAGTTTCAGAAATAGTCAAATGAAACCAATCACTGAGGTAGTAATTAGTAAAAGTTTATTGTGCACATACCATAAAATAGTATTCAAATTAGGAACATGCAAACTAAAACATGGAAACATGAAATGAGGGTCAGGGGCATATTTATATAAAGCAGCTTACATAGTGAGAAAACAGTGACTGCTTGTTCAGTGGCTACCTCATATCAACCTTGGGAAACATTCCAAGATTTGCCTATGATTTCCAGAGGCATAAACAAGAAATGCCCTAGTTCAAGTTAATCTTGCAAAATAAGTGAAGTCAAGCGTTGTTTGTACTGCAACAGTGGTTCTGGCTGCTCAGGGAACCTTCAGGGTTGGTCTCTATTTGTTTATTTTTATTTTTAAACAACTAAACTATAAATTAAAAATAAAATGCCTAAGAAGACAACATATGATTTATGAGTTTAAAAGCAATATATTTTTTCCAAGTACATCTGTGGTCTTTTGTTGTTGTTAATCCTCACCCAAGGGTATTTTTCTATTGATCTTTTAGAAAGAATGGAAGAGAGAGGGAAAGACAGAGAGAAACATTGATGTGAGAGAACCACAGCAATTGGTTGCCTCCTGAATCAACCTGGGACCCTTTGGTCCACAGGCCAATGCTCTACCCACTGAGCAAAACCGGCTAGGGTGCATCAGTGGTTTTTGATATTGTCAAAATAATTTCAGTTCTAAACACTGAGACAGAGGATGTTATAATTTATCATTATCACGGGGTAAATTTGAAAGTTAAAGAGGGTGCTAAAATTAATAAAAATAGTAAATTTTACTATAGTTATTAATGGAATGACCATGTGGTTTGAATTATGTGGTTCCTAGCTCATTTTGAATTTATTCCTGACATGCACTTTGTCAAAATTATTCTCTAGTAATTTTTCATTATGGTATGTGTATAATTTAGACCATTTTAGAATTATTTTTGAATGTTATGTTATAGAGGATTACCTATTTTTTAGGCATAGTCAATAATTATTTGCTACCAAACCATGTATTAAAATGTACATCATTTGCACAGAGTTTTAAAATGCTGCTTTAAGCTTCATGTACACAAATAATAAGCTCCATATACTAGTGCTTATTGGTAGAAAAGTGCTTGTCATGTGCTCAGTATAGTTATTGAGTAAGTACAAATTTTCCTTTCAGGATTTTCTATTTCATCTCTTGGTCAAATGTTCCATTCTTATTTGGAGCTACAAGTTTTATAAAAGTTTACTATAGACCAAAAAATAAATTGTGGAATGACTTAAGGAATGAAAAAGATTGATAATATCTCATGTCACTTTATTATATAACTCAATATAATAAGACTAGAGGCTCGGTGCACAAAAATTTGTGCACTGGCAGGGGGGAGGGAGGTCCCTCAGCTCGGCCTGTGCCCTCTCACAGTCTGGGACCCCTCGGGAGATAACCACCTGCTGGCTTAGGCTTGCTCCCCTGTGGCAGATGGCAGGCCCGATTCCATGGTGCTTGTCCCACCTCCTCAGGTTGCAGATGGCAGGCCCAAATCCTGCCCTGGGTCGCAGATGGCAGGCCCGGATGGCAGCGGGGCACCTGGCAGAGCGCACTGCCCCATCCCACTGCCCCGAGTAGCAGATGGCAGGCCCGGATGGCGGCAGGTGGGTGGCAGCTCACTCTGTGCTGCCTCGCCTGCAGTATGCAAATTTAACAACCATCTTTGTTGGGTTAATTTGCATACTCTTTTGATTCGCTGATTGGTGTAGCGAAGGTATGGTAAATTAGCATCTTTGTCTTTTATTAGTGTAGATATTAATTTTCTTCAAATAAATATTTTCTTGCCATGAACTGTCAATAAAAATCTCAGGAATTTTTAGTTTTAGAACCTGATGATCCTTTTAATATTTATTCTGGAGGAAAAATCATACATTCTCTGTATAACATGTAAAATTCTCTATAAGTTTGGAGAAGTTCATTTTTGTCATATCACTTTCCTATATTTTTATTATGCATTTTTACTTTAATTTTTTTGTCTGATATGTATAGATTTTTTTCACAACCCTTTAAATGTGGGTATCTTTTTAAACCTATTTCTTATTTAGCCTGTTATATATTATCTTGCATTACTTCTATATGATTTTTTTCTATTGATGCTCTTGGGTTTTCTGAGTAGAAATTACTTGGGAATAACTGTAATTTACTTTTCTAACTATCCAATACACACACATATTTTTTCTTATTTTTTTGTATATTCTCACTATTTAAACTTTGATCCCCAAAGTATGTTGAATAATAATTTTGATAGGTGATAATTTTGTCTTTTTCTGAGTTTGAGAGAAAGTTTTTAATTGTTCATATAAGTAGTGTTCTTATTGTTAGATTCAGAGATAGTCTTATTCAAGTTAAGGAATTTATCTGCTCCAGTGAAGTAAAATGGTTTTGTTTGTTTTTTTTCAAATGAATGTAGAATTTTATGAAATTTATATATCAAATTGACCAGGATTCTCTCTTTTAATTCATTAATTTAGTGCAATATATTGATATATTTTCTAATGTTGAAATATTATTTATCCCACCCCCACCCCCAAAAAACAACAACAACAATTCATGGTGTAGTACTTTTCAAAATAATGAGATATATACACTTGTTAATATTCAAATTTTTGGCTTTTACTTTCAAATAAGATTCATCTATATTTAGGTGTTTTCTGATGCCTTTATCTCATTTTAATATCACAGGTATGATACTTATTTCTCAAAACATTATCAAGATCTATAGACAGTGGTTCTCACTGCCAAGGAAGCCTAAAAAAAAAAGGCCCAGGATTGCCCTGACTGGTTTGGCTCAGTGGATAGAGAGTCGGCCTGCGGACTCAAGAGTCCCAGGTTCGATTCCAGTCAAGGGCATGTACCTTGGTTTCCGGGCACATCCCCAGTGGGGAGTGTGTGGGGGGCAGCTGATCGATGTTTCTCTCTCATAGATGTTTCTAACTATCCCTCTCTGTAAAAAATCAATTATATATATATATATATACATATATATTTAAAAAGGCCCAGGATCAGAGGGGGAAGAGCAAGAAAAGGATTAAGTGTGGAAATGCACTGGGGCAAAGTAGAAAAATGTGTTTCCACTTTCCCTACCTTCCCTTCAATCCATAATGAGATCTCAGGCAGAGCACCTAGGAAAGGTCTTGTCAAAGGGCTCCCAAATAAAGAGGCCTCCACATTGAGGCGGATGGAGATGTGGGAGGCAGAAATGGAGGTATGTGATGAGCATGGCTGACCAGGGGTCTGAGTGCTTGACTGACACTTCCTTCAGAGGCTGCAGCGCATTAGCAGTGCATCCAGTCTAGTGAGGAGACACTTTGCCCATGAGACCTGCCAGGGAAAAAGCCTTTGAAATTGCCTGTGGTCAGGCCTGAAAAATCATGCATTAAGAGTCTGGCCTGGAACCAGATTCTTCAATGAGGGTATTGTAACAATGCAGGTTTTTAAGCCTCAGCAATTCAAAAACTGTGTATAAAAATATACACTGAGTGTGTATGCGTGTGTGTGTATATATAAAATGTGGGGATCATATTAATAATTTTAAGCTATGTTATTAGCTACTTTTGTTGAATACACAGCAGGACTATCTAATAACATATGCATTACACACAAAACATATAGACATTGTAAACAATAACTTTTATAAGTGTAGTTATATGTGGTTATTTTATTTCAGTGATGGTAATATGATACAAAATAGTTTGAAGGACAAGCTGTGGTAACTGCCTTCAGCATTTGTGGTCCATTTTGGGTAAAATATATTTCCTCAGTGGTAGCCAAATTATTATTTCTTTAAAAATATTCAGAAAAAAACATTATGTCAAATATAGTTTGGTTTGCTGGATTGTTATATCAGTGGTTTTCAAGTTTTGTTGTAGTCCAGAATCTTTTCTTCAAATTGTGAAATATGACTCCTTCAAATATTGTTTTGTGTTTGTTTATTTTTTTACAGTATGAGGGACTGTTTGAAATAGCAAATTTCCTTTAGAATAGAAGTACTGATCTAATTTTAAATCACATTTCTATTCAGTTAGACTACATTAGAGTAATGTATTACACAGTGGAACATAGGATATTACATATTGCTGAGATATTAATGTTTTAAATTTTATTTTTCTCTTAAGAGTGAGCTGCTATTAAAATAATAGTGATCAGCTTCAGATTCCAATGAGATTTTGTATCTAACTGGCCATATGGATTTAAGTCACATAGCTATTTTACCTTTGCTGTTAACTTGCGATTAAGAAGAGGTAGATATAAATTACATAATTATAAGTGAGGGGACAGTTTGTGATAATGGAGCTAAATTGGGTAGAATAATAGTGACCATTTTGTTATTTTTAATTGATATGAAATGTATATACCCTGTAATACATAAACACAAATACACTGATATATGTATGTATTATGGGATTCCTAACATAAACATAAACATAAACGTGTGTATATACATATATTTTTTTACTTGATAACTTAGGTTATGCCCAAGCATTATGTTTGTTATTACATATATATATATATGTGTGTGTGTATCCTATCTAATAAAAGACAAAAAGGGTAATTAACCGTACCTCCGCTATGCTTCCTATTGGCTAATCAGTGTGATATGCAAATTAACTGCCAACCAAGATGGCAGCCAGCAGCCACGCAGCTGAAGCGAACATGAGGCTTGCTTGCTCCAGTGATGGGGGAAGCCAAGGTTCCCCGCCTGCCATGGCCCGGCTCTGAGCTCTGAAAGCAACTAAGTTTCCATTATAGAAGCTAAACAAACCCTAGATACCTGCTTTCAGCCGGCCACGGCCTCAGAGCTGGAAGCGTCAGTGATGGCAACAGTGTTTCAATTATAGAAGGTAAATAAATCCCAGAATAAAAAAAAAAAGAAAAAAAGGAGAGGCTGGGAGCTTCAGTCCTGGCCAGCCTGAAAACGGTCCTCAGCCCCTCACCCAGACTGGCCAGGCACCCCAGTGGGGACCCCGACTCTGAAGGGGGTGTGACCAGCTGCAAACAGCCATCAGCCCCTCACCCAGGCTGGACAGGCAACCCAGCGGGACCCCCACCCTGATCTGGGACACCCTTCAGGGCAAACCAGCTGGCCCTCACCCGTGCACCAGGCCTCTATCCTATATAGTAAAAGGGTAATATGCAAACTGACCCTAACAGCAGAACGACTGGGAATGACTGGTCACTATGACACACACTAATCACCAGGGGGCAGATGCTCAGTGAAGGAGCTGCCCTCTGGTGGTCAGTGTGCTCCCACATGGGGGAGTTCTGCTCAACCACAGGCCAGGCTGATGGCTGCCAGTACAGCGGTGGTGGTGGGAGCCTCTCCTGCCTCCTCAGCAGCGCTAAGGATGTCCGACTGCAGCTTAGGTCTGCTCCCCGCTGGCAAGTGGACATACCCCGAGGGCTGCCGGTCTGCCAGAGGGATGTCTGATTATCATCTTAGGCCCAGTCCCCCAGGGAGCAGGCCTAAGCCAGCAGGTGGTCACCCTTGAGGCTTCCCAGACTGCGAGAGGGCACAGGCCAAGCTGAGGGATTTTTCCACCCCATTGCACAAATTTTTGTGCACCTGGCCTCTAATATATATATATATATATATATATATATATATATATATATATATATATATATATATAATGTGTGTGTGTGTGTGTGTGTGTGTGTTAATCTTCACAACCTTTCTTTTCAAATTATTATTGAGGCAAAATTCACATAACATAAAATTATTGATTAATCATTTTAAAGTGTACTATTTTGTGGCATTTCAGACATTCACAGTGTTGGGAAACCATCCCCTCTATCGAGTTCCTGGACATTTACATCATCCAAAAAGGAAACCCTGTATAGATATCCCCAGCTTTTTGAAAGTTCACGTTATGTCACTTCACTTTTATGAAAGACCTACCCTAGTAACTTGTTTTCACAAACAGAGGAAATTCAGAGAGGATTTTTGCTTTTCCAATAAAGGCAAAAAGCAGAAATAGCATGCAGCTTTTGTTCTGTAGCAGCTGTTATAGCTGTAGCACACACCCTGAGCAGCCAGGGGGCCCACCAACCTCCTTTCACCCCAGCTACACCCCGCATCTCAGCACCAAGCCACCATCGCTTTAATTGTGTCTGTGAGCATCTGTGCTTTATCTTGATTTATTTTGTGCACCTGTTAGCAAGAGGTGTCTTAAGATATCAGAAAAACCTGTGAGAGCGCATCAGGGTGTTACACTTAGTGTAAAACTGGATGTAATTAAGTATTTCGATTATGGTGCATGAAACTGTCATTGAATTTGGGGTCTGGAAATGCTCAAAAAGTTTTCATATAAGTCAGTGGTAACTGCTTCTTAGAGTAATGCCATTTCAGCTTAGGAAAGGTTCCACAGAAACGCTCTTCTTTCAGAGAGCCTGTGTCTACTAGGCAGTCATTACTTGTTCCTCTTCGCCTAGCCCCTGGAAACCATTGGTCTGCCTTCTGTCCATATGGATTTAACTCTTCTAGAAGTTTCATATAAAGAGAATCCTACAATACTATGACATTCTGTAATTCCATTCATTTAGCATGTTTTAAGGCTTACCCACATTGTGACATAGCACCCCTTCATTTATTCATTTATTTATTATTTTTAAAATTGATTTTAGAGAGAGAGGGATAGAGAGATAGAAACATCAATGCGAGACAAATATGATTTGGGCTGCCTCCTGTACGCCCAACTGCTGGGGATTGAGCCTGAAACCAGGGCATGTGCCCTGACTGGGAATGGAACCGTGACCTCCTGGTTCATAGGTTGGTGCTCAACCACTGAGCCACACTGGCTGGGCCCTTTATTCTTTTCTTTTCTTTTTGATGGCTAAATAGTATTTCCTTGTACAAGTGATACCACTGTTGTTTATCCATTCATCAGCTGGTGGATATTTGGCTATTGTTATTACTGTTGTAATGAAAATTATGAAAGCAATTATCTAAAAACCTATTTTCAATTATTTGGGGTACACATCCAGGAGTGGAATCAGTGGGTCACATAGCAATTCTATTTTTAATTTGTAGAGGAACTACCAGATGTTTTCAACAGTGGCTGCACAATTTTACATTCCAACCCATAAAGCACAGGGTCCCAGTTGTTCACAATCATGCCAACACTAGTTATTTCCTGATGATGGTGGTGATAATGATTATGATGAGCACACCTCATTGTGAAGTAGTATCTCATGATTTTGATTAGCATTTTTGTAATGACAGATGATGTTAAACATCTTTTCATGTGCATGTTAGCCATTTGTCTGTTCTTCCTTGGAAAATTGTCTATTCTAGCCATTTTGTAATTGGTTTATTTGTCTTTTTGCTGCAAGAGTTCTTTATATATATTTAGAAACTAGATCTTAATCATGTATATGATCTGCAAATATTTCCTCCCATTCTGTAGACTGTTTTTCACTTTCTTGATAGTATCCTTTAATATATAAAAACTTAAATTTTGATGAAGTCCAAATAATCTACTTTTTCCTTCTGTTGTCTTTGCATTTAGTAGTCTTTCTAATATAGAATTACTTTTTATATGATCTCTCATGTGCTCCATCTCCATGACTACCACTATAGCTGTGTTCCTACAATGTGACTGATGATTGCTCCAAATGTGTACACCTCACTCACCCTGAGTCAACAAGTGCCTGCCTTGGGACTCTTTATTTGAGTTTGAACGTATCAGACCTTGTCAACAGAGGTGCCAGAAGCTATGGAATGTAAAATGATCATCTAGTTGGTAGCCATATTCCCTGCCCCTAGGAGGAAGCCTGCAGCTAGAATCACATTAGTACAAAGAGAGAATCAGATGCAAATGTCTGAGATGCAGTCCTGATTATTCAAGCTGTAGGTTACAATGGTCCCTGAGTCCCACCTAGGTCCCTTAGCTTTCTCCCAGCAAAATAATTTATTAGTAAGTAAAATCTCTGTAGAAATGCTTATTCCTTTATTTTTTTAAGCTGTCAATTTATGGTTTCTTGCTATGCATGCAAATGAATCCATCTAATAATGGCTTATTTGAGCTACATAGAAAATGGAAAGTGATGCTTAATCAACTAAATTAACACTGCATTGATTTTATTTATCCTGTAAATTAAATAATTAGAATCACTTCCATGTCCCCTCACTAAGCACCATCCCTTCATCAGTCTGAATTTAATGTGTTTATTATCATATATTTTTCTTAAATCTGACTTCTGCCTCTGAAATTTCTCCAAAGTTATATCTTAACCCTTAAGAATCACCCATCCCAAATAATCACAGGTTCTCTCTTCTTCCCCTTAAGTAATTATTTAAACATTGACTATGTTTCAAATATGTAAATACGCACATTGTCATGGTGAATGTTAGTTTGTTTTCAATAAGTAATAACCTACTAAAATTAGCTCAAGGAAGGAGGAATTTATGGATCAAAAAAAACAGAAAATGTCATTTGGATCCAAGGTCAAGAAATAAAGTCACATCACACAAAGAAATGGCTAATGAAAAACAGAGTTCACTCATCTTTTTAAAGAAGCCATCATTATCTCCCATTTTCCCCTTTCTGTATGCAGCTTTGCTGTGATGCTTTTCTCTACTGAACAGTGAAACATGTTCCCTTGCAGATTCTCCAACAGTCAAAATCTAGCTGTGTTATCTATAACAGCAAAATAGTGCCACAGGGATTACAGGCTTGGGATTTCACACCTTTATTATCTCACAGTTTCTGTGGGTCATGAATCTAGGCATGGGTTAACTGGGTGTTCTGCTTCTGATCTCTCACAGCCTGCAATCAAGGTGTGGGTTAGAGCAGGGATTACATCTGATGGTTCAACTGGGGAGTAAGCAACTCCTAAGCACACTCAGGTGCCTGTTGGTAAAAAGTATTTTCTCAGGCGGTATTGTACTGAGGGCATGTTTGTTCCCACTTGGCTGCTACACAGAAGCTACCTTCGCTTTCTTTTCACCTTAATATCGTATTTCAACATGCAAAGTTGCTTCAGCAAAATCAACAACACAGTCTGTTAACATTTTTTTATATTTATTATTTTTTATTGATTTCAGAGAGGAAGGGAGAGGGAAACATCAATGATGAGAGACAATCACTGATCAGTTGCCTCCTGCACATCTGAGCCTGCAACCCAGGCATGTGCCCTGATGAGGAATCAAGCTGTGACCTCCTGGTTTATCGGTCAGTGCTCAACCACTGAGCAACACTGGCTGGACTGTTAACATTTTTTTTAATATCCCATCATCTTTGCCATATTGCATTGGTTAGAAGTAAGTAACTACGTTCAGTCCACATTCAAGGGGAGAGGCATTTAGACAAGGCCATGAATACCAAGAGGCAGGAATCACTGGGCCTATCTTAGAACCTGAGCACCATAGTATTATTAATGTTTATGCATTTTAAGTTAATTTGCATTCATTCATTTATTTATTAAATCAACTGATATCTTCTGAGTCCCTTCTATATGCCAAAAAATGTGTTAGGATTTAGGGAATCAAGAGTAGATTTTATTTATTTATTTATCTCTATTTTTTTCCCCTCATTGTCCCTTCTTAAAAGAGCTTTTGAACTACAAAAGTAAACTTTGCACCTACCATATTGTTGCTGCAGATAAATAATAATTGTGGCAAATCTGGATCGTTCACCTTTGCGCTTTCATTATTTGAAATGTTTTCCATTTACATGAGCCAAAAGATGCTGCCCTGGAGAAACAGGTGTGGGTTTTCTTATCATCTGGTAACAGAGTTGAGTAACAAGAAAATAGCATTTTGACGTTTTAAAGAACGTACTTCCTAAGTGAAATAAGCCAGTCAGAAAAAGCTAGGAACCATGATTTCACGCACATGTGGGATATAGAACTGAAATGTGTGAACAGAAACAGCAGTGTGGTGGTTGCCAGAGGGATGGGGTGGGTGGAGAAGGTGTTCCTAATATATGATGACAGGAGAAGATTTGACTCTGGATGGTGGGCACACAGTGCAATCTACAGATCTTGTAACATAGAAACCTATGCTTGAAACTTATATGATCATATTAACTAATGTCACCCCATTACTTTTAATAAAAAAAGGAAGAAAAAAGTACTTCCACTTAAGCTCTCCATGAGTGTGCTTCCCTGTGCCCACTCATGAGCTTAAAGTCTATCTTTCCTTCAGGGATGTTCTTTTGGCAAATGTACGCTGTAATCTTGAAATCTAATTTATGTATGAGATGCTACCATTAAAAAAAAGAAAAAAAAAAAACAACACCAAAACTAGCCTGGCTCGTGTGGCTCAATGGTTGAGCATAGACTTATGAACCAAGAGACCATGGTTCAATTCCAGGTCAGGGCACATTCTGAGATTGTGGGCTCAATCCCCAGTGTGGGGCATGCAGGAAGTAACTGATCAATGATTCTCTCATCATTGATGTTTCTATCTCTCTCTCCCCCTCCCTTCATCTCTGAAATCAATAAAAATATATTTACAAAAAAACTAAATACAATTATTTTATTAGTAAAAAAAACAAACAATGAAAATTGTTTGTCTCCATGTTGTTTATATTTTTGTCTGAAAATAAAAAGGCTAAAGAAATGATTAAAAAATTGAAGTATAACTTATGCAGATATACTAGAGACTGACATAGAAATATCTGAGAGCAGTGGAAACTTCCCTAGGAAAATGGACTACAACAGAGACCTAAAGATCCCTTGAAGAATCAGAAGAGAAAAAAGGAGATGGGACAGTGTTCTTTGCAAGTTGAAAAGCATGTTCAAGAATAAGACCCTGGAAGCAAGGTATAGAATAACACTTTTAAGATATGAAAGATCTCTGTTGCTGAAGCTCAGTAAACAAGACAGGCAATGAGGGTGGAGAGCTTGACCAACTGGGCTTTTATGGGCCCTGTATGCTCTCATAAGAAGTATAGATCTTATTCTAGGTAACTCTGAGTGGTATTAAACAGAGAAGTCACAAGTACCATTTCTTATTTTAGGAAGATTAATCATTTATAACATAGCTTTTATAGCACGGCATGATTTATGTCATACTTTTTCAAAACTATAGATCACTTCCCTTAAACTTGATATGTATGCTGCATAGCCCATCATCATGTGCACAGGGTTTTTAAAGGCATTTTTAGCACTTTCACTCCTTCAACCACGTCCAGAACCTCTGCATTGCATTCTAATATCTACCAGTTATGTTTATGGGGGCAATTAAAAGTACAAAAATAATTAATGTACTTGTATGTGCACATGTCCATCTATTTTATGTCAAGTTTAACTTCTAAAGCAAATGTGTGGTTGAGCTTAGACACTTTTCTGTCTCATTACTGAAACACTTCAAAAATCATCATTTTACGGAGTAAATGGAATGAGTTGATCTCAATATCTATGTGTTGAGTGCTCTCATCATAAGCTAGTGACAATACTGAGGTAATTGACTCCCTGGAGATAAAAGCCTTGCAAGTGGGTTGTGTAGTCTGTTATGCTCCCCCAAAACTTGGGTTGTGTCTTATTAACAGAGCAAAGTGCAGAACATATTTCACTGCAATAAAATTGTGGGATCTAATCTTCAACTGTCAGGGGTAATCTGTCCTTAGCTTGAAATAAATGTGGTTTTATCATTGTTGTTATTTTAATTGTGGGCATTGAAATGCTTTGATTATTCAGATCAATTGCTAGGACCATAGAGTATCTCAGGAAAATAAAATGTATCCTTGATTGAGTCTTTAAATTATTTTTTTACAAGTAGTTATCATTAGCCATTAGAATGTATCATTTATAAGAACACTATATATATTTTATAACTTTCATTCTAATTGAGTTCATTTTAACTACCAATATTCTAAAAAGAATTCTTTTATCTTTTTTTTTAAAGAGTTCTTAAAGAATATATGATAACCTCACTCTTAGTTACTTTTTAATAAAATTATTCCTTAAAATGATCCTGTCCCTCCCTCCTCTTAGTGGGACTTATCCTGCTGAAAATATGCCTGCGTTAAAAAGTAAACAGTGGCCATAAGATTCAGTTTAAGGGATTCCAGGCTGAGTCCCAATTTGCATGTCTATTAATTATTTTGATAAGATGTTCACAATTACATTATTTCTTTTAAAAATCTTTAGTAAAAGTCAAGATTCAACTAATTTGTAGTTAGAATTAATCATATTACTGGAACTACCTATAATTAAGGTCAACTTCAGGACCATGAAACAAACACACAAAACAGTTTATGTCAGTTACTTTCTAAGAAGTTTCTCTCTATCTTTTCTATCTTTTTTCATGAAGTCAGAAGTTCTTTTTCATATACATGTTTAGTTACTTTTAGGGAAGATAATAAATGATGATTGTGATAGTAATGATACTAGCAGACATTAAAAATTCAGAGATTTTAAGTGCTATGTAAAATAGAATCTAAGGTTCGCATTATATATTACACATCCTAACCTACATCCTTTCATCCTGTTCATTGATAGTAACAATAATAAATTATAAAGTCTTCCATTCTATTATATAATTTTCTTTACAGAAAATTAGGGTAGTGTTAGTTTTACTGTTCAGAATTTAACCATCTTCCGTATTATAATGAGTGTTCATTTTATAATTGGGGAAAAGTGTATTTGAGTCCATGGGTTAAATGTCATTTTAGAATCATTTTCCATTATAAAAATACTAGAGGCCCAGTGCACGAATTCCATGCACTGTGTGTGTGTGTGTGTGTGTGTGTGTGTGTGTGTGTGTGTCCCTCAGGCCAGCCTGCACCCTCTCCAATCTGGGACCCCTCAAAGGATGTCCGACTGCCCGATCCTACTGGGATCAGGCCTAAACCGGCAGTTGGACATCCCTCTTACAATCCAGGACTGCTGGCTTCCAATCGCTCACCTGCCTGCCTGCCTGATTGCCCCTAACCACTCTTCTGCCAGCCTGATCGATGCCTAATTGTTCCCCTGCCGGCCTGATTGTCCCTAACTGCTCTCCCCTGCTGGCCTGGTCCGTCCCAATTGTCCTCCCCTGCTGACCATCTTGTGGCAGCCATCTTGTGTCCACATGGGGGCGGCCATCTTGTGTGTTGGAGTGATGGCCAATTTGCATATTACTCTTTTATTAGACAGGATAGTTACTATGAAATGAGATAACGTATATGCATTAGATAAAAATATATACATAAATGAAAGTCATTCTTTCAGAGAAAGGAATAGATCTAAACTTGTAGTTTCACTTAGGTGTCTACAGAATTTAAAAATTATATTATATTGAATACAAGGTTTTTACTGTGAGAAACTGTATAGAAGAAACATTATTAGCTAGGGACACACACAGAAGTAATATCACATGATGAGGATGCTATATGTATTTTTTTCAGTTTTGTTGAGAGATAATTGACACATATCACTGTGCTTTTAAAGGGCAATGAATAGAGAGACAACCAAGATGGCAGCATAGGTAAACACCTGAACTTGCTGCCATGCACAACCACATTAAAACTATAACTAAAAGACAAAACATATATCATCCAGAACCATGGGAAGGCTGGGTGAGTGGAAATTCTAGAACTAGAAAGAAAGAGAAAAGTGCATTGAGTTCAGTTGGAGATGCAGAGGTGTAGAAGAGCAGATGTATGGAGGAGGCATGCATGAAAGGGGCTGGCAGCTGGGTATGCTGTTGTCTTTTTCAATCAGGAGGGAGATACAAGCTCCCGACTGCTCTGAACTCCGGTTCTGGGTGAGAATTAGAGGACCCAGACTCATACAGAGAGACACTGTACTGTCTGGCATCAGGCCGGAACCCGAGAGCAGCTTTCTCTCAGAGGTGTTTGCAGTGTTCATTGTTCCTGCCACAAGATACAGACCCCAGGACCTCTCTGCGGTAAAGCAGACTGGCAGCCATTGCTGTTTGCTCTGCCCTGGTGATTCCCTGACACCCCGCCCCACCCAATTTACAACCCCACCCAAGCTGTGTACAGAGGCTTTCAGAGCTTCCAAAAGAAGGCCTAAGGCTCATCAGCCTGCATTACTTCACAGGTGGGCCTCATCTGGGCACCTGCAAACCCAAAACAAAGAGGAGGAATCTGAAGATCTCTCTGTAGCTCCTTCTGGGTAGCCTCAGGCAGTGGCTGTCTTTGCACCTCCTTGGAGATCCAAGAACCAGTCTAGCCAGTGGTCAGAGTGAGGCCATCCAAATTACAACTCTTCACAATCATAAGAGACGAGACACACTCAGGGGGCAGACTCAGTGAGTGCCTAAGCTCCACTGAAGCAAGCCCTGCCCCATAAGGGTGTCTCCAGCACAAAAGTAGACACAACTTGTTCTCACAGTTGATTGACCTGGAGGTCAATTCCTACCAGTGATATCAACAGCAATCAAGGCTTAACTACAATAAGACTGTGCACACAGCCCACAAAGGGGTGCACCAAGAGCACCCATCTAAGGTGACTGGGGAGGCTGAGCCACTGGACCCTAGAGGACACCTGGCACACAAAGCCACTTTATCAACACAGGGAAGCAGCCAAAATGCGGAGACCAAGAAACAGGTCACAAAGGAAAGAAATGGAGGAAAGCAAACTATTGGATATAGAGTTCAAAACCACGGTGATAAGGTTACTCAATAATTTTCTAGAACCCTCCGAGAAATATAGTGAGATCTTCAAGGAAATGAAAAAGGACCAATTAGAAATTAAGCATACACTGGCTGAAATAAAGAATAATATAAAGAGATCCAACAGCAGACTAGAGGATCCAAAGAATCAAGTCAAAGATTTGAAATACGAAGAAGCAAAAAACACTCAACCAGAAAAGCAAAAGGAAAAAAGAATACAAAAATATGAAGATAGTGCAAGGAGCCTCAGGGACAACTTCAAGCGTACCGACATCAGAATTATAGGGGTGCCAGAAAAAGAGAGAGACCAAGATATTGAAAACCTATTTGAAGAAATAATGACAGAAAACTTCCCCTACCTGGTGAAAGAAATAGAGTTACAAGTCTAGCCCTAACCAGTTTGGCTCAGTGGATAGAGCGTCAGCCTGCGGACTGAAGAGTTACAAGTTTAGGAAGCCCAGAGAACCCCAAAGAAAAAGAATCCAAAGAGGGCCACAAAAGACACATCATAATTAAAATGCCAAGGGCAAAAGACAAAGAGAGAATATTAAAAGCAGCAAGAGAAAAACAATTAGTTACCTACAAGGGAGTACCCATACAACTGTCAGCTGATTTCTCAACAGAAATTATGCAGGTCAGAAGGAGTGGCAAGAAATATTCAAAGTGATGAATAGCAAGAACCTACAACCAAGAATACTCTACCAAGCAAAGCTATCATTTGGAATTGAAGGTCAGATAAAGAGATTCACAGATAAGAAAAAGCTAAAGGAGTTCATCACCCCCAAACCAGGATTATATGAAATGCTGAAGGGTATTCTTTAAGAAGAGGAAGAAGAAAAAGGTAAAGATAAAAATTATGAACAACAAATCCATATCTATCAACAAGTGAATCTAAAAATCAAGTGAATAAAAAATCTGATGAACAGAATAAACATGAATAGAATAGAATCAGGGCCATAGAAGGGGAGTGGACTGACAATTCTCAGGGGGGAGTGTGGCAGGTGCGGGAAGAGACTAGACAAAAATTTTACACCTATGGACAAGGATAGTGGGGGGCCGTAAGAGCAGGAGGTGGGGTGGGAACCTGATGGAGGGGAGCAATGGGGAAAAAGAGGAACAACTGTAATAGTCTGAACAATAAAGATTTATTTAAAAAAAATAAAAAAGTAAAGGACACAGAATAATGGTCTAATTTGCATATGTTGTGAAACGATCACCATTCTAGGTTTAATTAATATCCATCATGTCAGATTAATATATAAAAAAAGGAAAAAATACTATTTTCTGATGGGAGCTCTTATGATCTACTTCCTAGAATCTAAATTAGGCAAGAAGAAATTATATACATACTAGAGGCCCGGTGCACAAAAATTTGTGCACTTGGGGGGGAGGGAGGGTCCCTCAGCCCGGCCTGTGCCCTCTCACAGTCTAGGACCCCTGGGAGATAACGACTTGCTGGCTTAGGCCTGCTCCTGGATGGCAGAGGGCAGGCCCAATCCCTAGGTGCAGCCCCTGGTCGGGCTCAGAACAGGGCTGATTGGGGAGTTGGGGCACCACCCCCTGTCATGCACAGAGCAGGGCAGATTGGGAGGTTGTGATGCCACCCCCAGTAACCCTCAGGGTAGGGCCGATTGGGGGAATGGGGCGCCACTCCCTGTCACACTCAAGGCAGGGTCGATGGGGAGGTTGTGGCGCCACCCCCTGTCACGCAGAGAGCAAGGCCAATCAGTGGGTTGGGGTGCTGCCCCCTGTCACTCACAGAGCAGGGCCAGTCAGGGGGATTGGGGCTCCGTACCCTGTCACGTACAGAGCAGGGTCGATCAGGGGGTTGGGGAGCTCCCCCTTGTCATGCACAGAGCAGGGCCAATCAGGGGGTTGAGGAGCTCCCCCCTGTCACTCACGGAGTAGGGCTGATAGAGGAGTTGGGGTACCACCCCCTGTCACACACAGAGCAGGTCGGATCAGGGGGTTGGGGTGCCGTACCCTGTCACACTCAAGGCAGGGCCAATGGGGCAGTTATGGCTCTACCCCGTCACACACAGAGCAGGGCCCGTGGGGGGCGGTTGGGGCGGAGCCCTCTATCACCCACAGAGCAGGGCCGATCAGGGGGTTGGGGCACTGCCACTGTCACACTCAGGGCAGGGCCGATGGGGAGGTTATGGCTCTACCCTGTCACAAACAGAGCAGGGCCCATGGTGGGGGAGGGGGGTTGGGGCGCTGCACCCTGTCACACACAGAGCCACTGGGGGATCAGGGGGTTGGGGAGCTCCCCCCTATCAGGCAAAGAGCAGGGCTGATCAGGGGGTTGGGGCGCCTTCCCCTGTCACAAGCAAAGCAGGGCAGATAGGGAGGTTGTGGCCCCGCCCACTGTCACATACAGAGTTGCAGGGCGATCAGGGGGTTTGGGCGCTTCCCCCCGTCACGCTGATCCCAGTGACAGGAGGCCTCGCGGTTCTGCTGATCCCAGTGATGGGAAGCATATTACCCTTTTACTATATAGGATAGAGGCCTGGTGCACAAAAATTTGTGCACTCAGGGGGGAGGAGGGGTCCCTCAGCCCGGCCTGTGCCCTCTTGCAGCCTGGGACCCCTCAGGAGATAACGACCTGCTGGCTTAGGCCTGCTCCCGGGTGGCAGAGGGCAGGCCCAATCCCTAGGTGCAGCCCCTGGTCGGGCTCAGAGCAGGGCAGATTGGGGAGTTGGGTCACCGCCCCCTGTCATGCACAGAGCAGGGCAGATTGGGAGGTTGCGATGCCACCCCCAGTCACCCTCAGGGTAGGGCCGATTGGGGGGTTGGTGCGCCGCCCCCTGTCACACTCAAGGCAGGGTCGATGGGAAGGTTGCGGCGCCACCCCCTGTCACGCAGAGAGCAGGACCAATCGGTGGGTTGGGGTGCTGCCCCCTGGGTCACTCACAGAGCAGGGCCCATCAGGGGGATTGGGGCTCCGTACCCTGTCACTCACAGAGCTGGGTCGATCAGGGGGTTGGGAGCTCCCCCCTATCACGCACAGAGCAGGGCCAATCAGGGGGTTGGGGAGCTCCCCCCTGTCACACTGATCCCGGTGCTGGGAGGCCTCTCAGCTCCGCTGATCCTGGTGCTGGGATGCATATTACCCTTTTACTATATAGGATAGAGGCCTGGTGCACGGGTGGGGGCCGGCTGGTTTTCCCTGAAGGGTGTCCTGGATCAGGGTGGGGGTCCCCACTGGGGTGCCTGGCCAGCATCGATGAGGGGATGATGGCTGTTTGCAGCTGGTCACACACCCTTCAGGGTGGGGTCCCCACTGGGGTGCCTGGCCAGTCTGGGTGAGGGGCTGAAGGCTCTTTTTAGGCTGGCAGCTGACTGAAGCTCCCAACCGCTCCTTTTTTTCTTTTTTCTTTTTTATTCTGGGCCAGCTTTAGCTCGGAGGCTTGGCTCCAACTCTTAGGCCTCCGCTCCTTAAAGCATTTATCTGGTTTGTTTGGGTTCTATAATCGAAACACTGTTTCAACTCCAGCTCTGAGATCCCTGCTGGCTGAAAGCAGGTTTCTGGGGTTTTGTTTAGCTTCTATATTTATAACAATGTTTCAAACTGCAATCTCAGAGGCCAGCAGCAGCAGGCGGGGAACGTTGGAGTCCTCCATCACTGAAGCAAGCAAGCCTCATGTTCGCTTCAAGCTGCCTGGCTGCCGGCTGCCATCTTGGCTGGCAGTTAATTTGCATATACCCCTGATTAGCCAATGGGAACGGTAGTGGATGTACGGCTAATTACCATGTTTCTCTTTTATTAGATAGGATAGCCAGGGGCCATCACATCCGAAACAACCGAATGAATGACCAAACAAGCTGGGTGGGGCGACCAGGAGAGCAGGGGGATTAGTGAGGGGCGACCAAAGAACTGAACAAGAAGGTTATGTGTGGTGACCAGGCCTGCAGGGTGGTTAGTGAGGGACAACCAAATGACTGAGCAGCAGGTGAGTGGGGCAACCTGGCTTGCGGGGCGCAGTGAGGGGCAACCAAATGACTGAACATCAGGCTGCATGGGCGACCAGGCCAGCAGCGGGGCAGTTAGGGGCAATCAGGCCAGCAGGCAGAGGTGGTTAGGGGTGATCATGCTTGGGGGGAGGCAGTTAGGGGCAATCAGGCAGGCAGGCAGGCAGGTGAGCAGTTAGAAGCCAGCAGTCAAGGATTGTGAGAGGGATGTCTGACTTCCAGTTTATCAGACATCCCCTGAGGGGTCCCAGATTGGAGAGGGTGCAGGCTGGGCTGAGGGCCCCTGCCCCCCGTGCATGAATTTTGTGAACCTGGCTGCTAGTAAGGTCAAAAGGAGGCAGAAGGGAAGGGAAAGGAAATAAATATGCACATAGAATACAATCATTTTCTTCCATAATATAGGAATTCTTTTTTTAAAAGTTTGTTATTGAATTTAATGGGGTAACACCAGTGAAAATTACGTAGGTGTCAGGTGGACAGTTCTGTAATACATCAACTGTATACTGTATGATGTGTTCACCACCAAAGTCAAATTTGCCTTCCATCACCATTTATCTCCTTTTCATCTTCTTCCACCTTCCCCAGACCCTTTTCCCTCTGGTGATCACCATACTGTTGTCTGTGTCTATGAGGTTTTTTTGGTATTTACACTTAATCATTTCGCCTTTTTCACTCAGCTTCGCAACCCCCATCCCTTCTGACAGTTGTTAGTCTGTTGGCTGTATCTTTATTTTGCTTGTTTATTTTGTTCATATAAGTGAAATCACATGGTATTTGTCTTTCTCTGAATGGCTTAGTTCACTTAGCATACTTTCCAGGTCCATCCAGGCTGGTGCAACAGAATTAAAACAGTTCTGATTAGTAATCCCTGACAATATTTTGCAATGACCATCATATTGGCCTCCCCATCATAATTATCCAAGCTCACTGGTTTTAATTTTGTTGAAGAATTTCTAAGTTATGAAGGGAAATAATCACATCCTATGTATACATTTATTTTTTTCTCCTTTGTTACTGCCTCTTTTTAAAAAAATATACATTTTGATTTTTTACAGAGAGGAAGGGAGAGGGATAGAGAGTTAGAAACATCGATGAAAGAGAAACACTGATCAGCTGACTCCTGCACATCCCCTACTGGGGATGTGCCTGAAACCAAGGTACATGCCCTTGATCAGAATCGAACGTGGGACCCTTCAGTCCGCAGGCCGATGCTCTATCCACTGAGCCAAACCGGTTAGGGCTGTTACTACCTCTTATGACTTTATTTCATCTTGACTAGATTGGGTTCTAGAGAGGACTTAGTTTATGGCAATAAATTCTGGATAATCATGAGTATAACTTAAATTAGACTTTATGCCTTGTGAGGAAAATTGTCCTTAGCTGAGAAATCATTACATATAATGATCTACTGTTAAAGATTTTCCAGAAAAATGCAAACAGTTTTCAGGGGAAAAATATTTTGTTTTTGGTCCTCCCAATGTAAAATTAGAAAGATTCAACTTTCTGAGTATAAAACACCCTACACTGAATTGTTCTTTGAGACCAATTTATCCACCATAGTTTTCTGGCTTCCTGAAATAATACAATGCTTTTATTTCCTTCTTGAAGGTGAATGATTAGTAAATTACATACTGAATTTTGTAAACAAATATTGTTTCCTCCCCACACTTATTTATTTTTATAAAATAAAAAGTCTAGAATTTACACATGTGAATAAAAGTTAATGGTCTTTAACCAAAATAAGCTTCTTTACATAGGTGCAATAACAGATTTAAACTATAATTATCTTCACTGGGAATATTTACAAGTATTGCAGCTTCTTACACTTTTGTATAAAACTCTACCTCAAAGAAATCAGGAAAGAGAAATGTGTATCAGATTCTTTGGGAATATTTTTGAACCATGTGCTAAAATTCAAACGGGCTATGTTAACTTCATCACATACAGTTATTTTAAAGTAAAAATTCAAGCAAATTTTACTGATCTCTTGAGCATGAATACAAATTAGAACTAAGTGGTTTAAAAAAATCACCGTATTGTCTACTGGGAAATGCCATTTTGTATCTTGAAAGGGGGAAAAATACAACATGCTTGGAAAGATTTCCTAGGCAGTAGGAGATCTCCTGGGATCATAGTGGGAAGCTGGCTAGGAAACGGAGCGGTGTATATATTCACCTGGATGTGACTTCAAAGAGAATAATAACTAACAATGACATTCTCTTTAAGGGATAGACTAATTATATTGATTTGGAATATAATTGTTTCTCTAGTTTTAAGACATTTTCAAATTACATTTCAGGGGATATTTGTCATTGGGATTATCCCAAATCTGATATCTATTAAGGGGGCAGCATCCTGCTGCTGACTAAGTAAAATAAATGTCTTAGATTTTATTTTATTTTTCTGTAAATTTCAATGTTGGTCCCTTAATAAAACAATCATTGCTTATTTATATTTTGGGCTGCAACTGAATTTATTCTTTAGTTAAGATTTTAATCATTTTTAAACAGTAGGAAAGTATTTTTAAATGAAGAAGTGTTATTTTAATATATAAATGAGTAATATTTAAAGAATCTAAAGCATTTATTTATTTAGTTGACATTTCTGATTTTGATTCCACAGAGAAAGAGAAACAATATTTCTGAGCATAAAACGCAGCAACTGTTTTCTTCATCAAAACATTAGACACAACGATCAGGACATACAAGCTCAGTGCTTCCATTTCTTGTGGGTGTTCAGATAGTATGAAGTGCTGAGGGAACACTGAAGAAAAGCCAATTTAGAGTTTGAAAAGCAATTTGAACTTGTTCTGAAGCCAAAGCTTGCAATCTGAAGTGTTTCAGTTGATAACCATTTTGTATTCTGTCTTGCTCATATCTTACACTATCAATATTGCTGAAATTTTGAAACTTTTTAGGAAAAACATTCTCTATATTTAAAAAGAAGCATTTTAGGAAAAAACATTGCCTATATTCATCAAGAAGCACTTTACATTCTTCATTTATTCAGAATTTACTACTCAAATAAGGTATCTTGCACACATATATGTCTATATATGAAGATAGCTGTTTCTTATCATAGAAGCTAAAATTGTAATGCACAATTTGTTGCTGCACTGGGACGCTATTAAATGTCCACTTGTAGAAAGGGATATGTGATTATGTGATTCTGACTTATAGGTTTACAAAAGAAAAAAAGGAAGGAATATAAACACTTGTATCTTATAAAACACTGATCATTCAATTTATTAATTGACTTAATTATGTATGTGTAGGATTGAAGAGTTATAAAAACTATTTTCTGTAATGTTTTACAGATAAAATTTAGATATGCCTTCATAATTTTAATAATTTAAATGTTAACCTGAAAAAGTATTTCTGATGCTCATAAAAAATTATTCGAAATCATGTACTAAATGAGTGTTATTTTCAACTATTGACATTTACTAAACTTTTAAAAAATAATATAATTAATGAATGACCCCGTTTCCCCCTACACCCATATAGTGTGAGAGAGTGTTTCATTGTGTCAAAACAGGAAAAGGCAAGTTTTCCACTCTTCAGCATGTTCAGAGACTAGTCTTTCAGGTCCAGGCTCTGGTAGGCAATAAATATAGAAGAAATGTGGTGATCAAAGATTAAAACTCCCAGCAATTATCATTTTCTGCCTCTGCTTCTACTTCAAGAGACCAAGGGTTACAAATATCTGCTACAATCCACTTATCAGCAAATGGTCACCAGCTCACCAGAAACCTCACAAGGAGGGGGCAAAATTCCAGCCCCAGAAAATTAACTTCTGCTCTAGAGTGAGTGACCGTAATCTGTTTTACAATTGTCAATGCCCACAGGGACAACTCAGAGGTTTTTGTCTCTATCTGTATGAATAAACAGGACCCTGTCTGCCTGCGCCTTTCTGAGAGTCTTTTGAAACATGTTGCCCACACTTAATTTTTTGTCCTATTGACCTGTCTGAGTCTCTTTTCCAATATTCCCAGGTCCTAGCCAGGATTCCTGCATAGCATTATTTTGGTTCTTGGCCCATCATATTTATCTTGACTTCTTTTAATCGCTCAGATATGACTGTTATGTCATATGTGACATCTTCTCATGTTATGTTTGACTACTTGAGACTCAGTACTGTGTCCTTTGAGTTGATACTTCATATTTTGATATTTTATTTCTATGTGAATTAATATTTATTCACCTATCTTAACAATATACTACTAAAACCAAAATATACAGATTCTAGCCTGCCCCAAGCAGTTGTTATCAATACTAGGATTTAGAGTAGAATAATGCCCGGAGCCGGTCCATGCTTGCTGTTTCAAGGGACCTGGCATATATGGCATACTGTCCTTAATATGTTTGCTCACCTTCTTGGCACTCTGTGTTTTAACCAAGGTCTCTGAGAAAGGTTGTTTCCCCAGGTAGGGATTTTCACCTGAAGTTAGGGAGGGAATAAAACCCCTCAACTAAGTGCCAGGCGGGTAATTAATCACTTTAACTACGAACAATCATGCTTAAGCTACATAATCTTTACTCCCTGGAATGGAGATAAGAAACGCCCTAACCTTTGTAATAGAGATTGATAGGATTGAATCAACTGGTATAAATACAGATGTAACAAGACAGCAAGACACAGAACTTAGAAGACAGAACTTAGAAGACAGAACCAAGAGAGACAGAACCTACACACAGAACCTACACAGAACTTAGAGACAGAAGAACTTCGCTGGAGAGAACATGGCAAAAGATCCTGGACAGAAACTGGCAACAGAACCTAGAGACAGAACCTAGCGAGAGAACATGGCAAAAGATCCTGGACTGAACCTGACTACAGAAATTGGCAAGAGAACCTGACTAGAACCTCGTGACTGAACCTGGCTGGAGAACCTAGAGAACCTGGCTGGAGAACCTGGACAGAACCTGGCTGGAGAACCTAGAGAACCTAGCAAGAGAACATGGACACAGAACCTGGCTGGAGATCCGAAGCAGAACTTCACTGGAGATCCAGACCAGAACTTGGCTGGAGATCCTGGCTAGAGATCCTGGCTAGGCTGCTGATCAACTGAACGCTGTCTCCGTGTCATTCCTTCTTCGCCGACTCCGTCCACACCTTTGGGGACCCCTGGACCTGCTGGGGCTGGACCCCGGCAGAATAAGACATAATACATAGATAATATTGGAGCATCAATCCAAATCATATAAAAAATTGCAATATGTATGCTTCATATTTACTTAGATTTGTTTATATATATGAAATAAATATATACATGGTTAATATGCAGTCCCTAAAATACATTATAAATACCAAACATAACAATCATTAGGCTAATAAATGAAATTTCTCACACCATATGGCATAGTGTAAGTTTACTGATTTTTTTTTTGTCAAAATAATAACTAACTTGACAGTATTTAATCTCCAAAATGGTTGAAAAGCATATTTTCAAGTTTAAAATAATATTAAATTATTTATGGTTTGAAACTACTCAAGTAACAGATAAGGGCATTATTGTTGAAAGAGAGCTAAGCACATATTGAAGTGTTTTGAATAAAACCACATATCTTTTGGAATGAATAACTATGAATAATTTGATGGGTTTCATTTAATTTATTTTTCTATGTAATCCTTTAATATTTATACTCACTTGTACATACTTGGCTTGCCTATTTTATTTTGAATTATATTTTATTTACTGTGTAGTGACCTATATTTATGTCAGATAACACTATGCCTTGGAAGATTTTTTTCTGCACATAGCTGCACATCATTCCATTGATCATAAATTTCAAATTTTTAATGATCCCTCTGCTGATGATCATTTATGTTAGGTATATTGGTCCCACTTTTCATTTTAATTGATATATGTGGTATGTATTTGCACAGGAGGGGCTTTTTCTGCTAATCTGCTCAGTGAAAATAGCATCTCATGCTTTGTTCAACTTACATTTCTATATTTATTGTCTTAGCCCATTTACTATAAAAGCAAGATATCCTATCTAATAATAGACAAACATGGTAATTAACTGTACCTCCAACATGCTTCCCATTGGCTAATCAGGCCATTATGCAAATTAACTGTCAACCAAGATGGCGGCTGGCAGCCAGGCACCTGAAGTGAACAGGAGGCTTGCTTGCTCCAGTGAAGGAGGAAGCCAAGGTTCCCTGCCTGCCGCTGCCGGCCTCTGAGCTGCAACTCTAAGCAACTATGTTGCAATTATAGAACCTAACCAAACTCCAGAAACCTGCTTTCAGCCAGCTGGGCTTCAGCCAACAGGATCGCAACAGTGTTTCAATTATAGAACCCAAACAAACCCAGATCCCAGCTTTTAGCAGCCAAGGTCTCAGAGTTAAAGCTGGCTCTCAGTTCTAGTGACAGCCATAAAAGTTAAATAAATCCCAGAATTAAAAAAAGAAAAAAAGGACAGGTTGGGAGCTTCAGTTGCCCGTCAGCCTGAAAACAGCCCTCAGCCCCTCATCCAGGCTGGCCAGACACCCCAGTGGGGACTCCCACCCTGAAGCAACAAGATGGCGGCTAATTTGCATACTGAAGGTGGGCGGAAGCAGGCAAGGCTGTCCGCAGTCCGGGACTGGATCTGTGACCCTGCCGGGTGGGGGGCAGTGCTTGAGGCTGTCCGTGGTCTGGGACCCGGATCCATGACCCTGCCGGGCGGGGGGCAATGCTTGAGGCTGTCCATGGGACCAAGACACAGATCTGTGACCCTGCCAGGAGGAGGGCAGCGCTTGAGTATGTCTGCGGTCCCGGGACCCGGATCCATGACCCTTCCCCGGCGGGTGGCTGTTCGCACAGGGGCAGATTGGCTGGGGTTGGGCAGGGCAGGACACCTGGCTTCCACCCAGCCCCAGTCACTCTGGGCAGGTGAGCAGCACAGAGAGCCTCTGGACAGGGGAGGCAGGCCGGCGGAGGGCAGCCTGTACTCCCGACATGGCGGTGGTGACAGCTGTGAGTGCGCCAAGCAGAGCCTGCAGGCTGAGCTGAAGTAGCGCCTGCAGGCCATCAGCACCCAGGAGTGGCTGCGCAAGATCTGCCTCCTGGCCCAGAAGGTACAGGATCGCAGGGACAGCCATCGTGGCAGGCCAGACTGACGTCCTCCTGGCCACACCACGGGGGTTTGCGGATCTGCAAAGCCAGAGGCCTCCGGTGTGCACATACCCCCCTGGCATGCGAACATCCCCCAGCACACTATCACCCTCCCACGCCTGCACCAGTTGCAAACCAAGGCGTGCACAAGTTCTCCCCGCCTCTCCACCGCACTTCCATCAACCCAGCATGCCTAACACCCCCACAGGATGTGCATACATCCCCTCTGATGCGCTCACATCCTTTGGAGAGTGTCTGGGTGTTCTGGGTGCTGAGGGTGGGCGCCTGTGAGATGACAGTGAGAGGGTGGAGTGGTGAGGCCTTGTTTCCACGGTGGCCAGTGCAGCTACGAGATCAACTCTGGGGGGTTAATGCAGGTGCTGAGGCAGGAGCAGGTGCAGACAGACACACCTGGTGGGTGTGGCGGCCCTCACTGAGGTGCCTCCGGTCAGCGTTCAAGATCAAGAACCCAGAGGTGGAGAGGAATTCCGTGCTCTCAGTGAAATAGTGGGATATTCGGGGCGACTGTAGAGGAGGAATGTGCACTTTGGGTGCCAGCACCCATGAGCGAAGGCTGCCCTGACTGAGCCTCGCTTGCTTGGGGCCTAGCGCACTCCTGCTGGGCAGCAGGTGACAGGACGTGCTTTTCTGATTTAATGAGAGAAAAAGTTGATTCTCCTGCTGCCCACGAAGGTAGAAAGTGAAGTGAGGAGACATGTGGGGAGTGAGCGAGGTTCCCTGTCTGGGGGGTTCCAAATATGCTGTTGGTTTCTTTCACTGCTGACTAGAGATATACAGCGTGTCCCCCCAAAATGTATACACACTTTTAATACCTACTGATTCCAATGGTTTTAAGCATAAGAAACAACAATGGAGCTGTTATCTGTTAAAAGTGTGGGCACAAACAGGTAGTTGGACATTCCCTGAGGGGTCTCAGATTGGAGAGGGTGAAGGCCAGACTGAGAGGCCCTTCCCCCTCCCCACCCCAGTGCACAAATTTCATACACCAGGCTACTAGTAAAATATAATTAAATACAGCATCCAGTTGAATTGGGGCCAATGTGTTCAGAAACTCTAGAATCCTTATCCAAATAAGTTCTCTTTCCAATGATCTCAGAAAAGTTGGAAAGCCACTAGTAGGGTAGATAAGACACTGATTAAGCATAGGGGGCATGTATTGTAATTGTGACCGGGTTCCTCTCAACTCTGAGGTCTTTGTCAAACCAGTTGATCTCTGTGGCACTTGGCTTCTTTATTAGTCAAATAAATTGGTGAGAATAAGAAGGATGCAGATGATTTCTCTTTCTTCCCTAGCTATTAAATTGTGCCAGAATGATCTCTGCATAATGAGTCACAAAAATGAAAATATTGAAGACTTTGTCAATTAATTCATTTTTGTAATCTGAAATGATAAAATATAGCCATAACTCATTATCAAGACATTTTTGAAACAATAATTAAGGTCATTTTCTTTGTATTGCTGAACAAATTAAAAAAGCAGATAGAACCCTATGACATTCTATAATCATAAAAATGAAAGATTGCATTGATACAGATGAATGGTCAGTGGCTATAATACATAGTAACTGAGTATTTCCTGAAAAAAACTCCAATGTGAATTTATAATGGCTTATTACTGGAAAAGCATTTCAATCTTCAGATGGTCTAGAACTTGACATTTTAGGCTGTGGTTCTTTTTTCCCAGGTTCATTATACGGGGTGAAAATAGTCTCAGGAGAAACAGGAACTTAGATCACTATTAATGTAGCATCACTTTTTTTTATAAGAAACTGTGCATATTACTAGAGTTTAGTAATATGATCTGGGAATAACTAGAGGACCCTCTTTTAATAAAACTGTGTATAAGCATCCTCCTAGAAGGCTGGAGTTGGTTGTAACTCCCATTCTGGTTTTAGGAGTTTGGTGACCTCTAAATATTTAAATTTGCTTCTATATCTGTATCTTCTTTCTATCTACCTATCTAGGTATCTAAATTATATATAAACACACACACATCAGGGAGATCCAATTGATACTTTTTTCAGTCAGTCATATCAACATAGCAATCAAAGTTTTATCTAACTAGCTAGAAAGTTAACTCATTCTTAAGTGAATGAGCACAGTAAGATTTAAGAGGAACATAAAATCTTGAAATTTTAGACACTGTAGAAAAGGCAGGTAGTTGAATAGGCTACACTAAGGTAGGACAATGTAGGCCCAGGGAAATTGTGAACTCTGGGTCTCTGTTAGGGAACAGAGCGGTGGGAGATTTCAGGGCCCTTCAAACAAATCTTAGATATTTTATTTAATGTCTCCCAACTTGGTATTCTTTTATAAATTCAGTTTCAAAATGATGAGGTATTTAACATGGTTACAAATTGCTTCTTCTTTTCTTTTTGGCATCCAGAAAACTCTCTTATTTCCAGGTTTATTATAGCCATTGACCATTCAAAACTGTAAGTAGGTACTTCTCTGCAGACCATAGCTCCTCCGAAGAGTGCTGCCCTGTCCTCTTTCCCTATGACTTCCCACAGCTACCGCCCGTCTTCAGCCTCCTCGTCCATAAGGGGCCTGGACTGTGGCACAGAGAGGTTTCTCCATCTGCTCTTGGCTATGGGACCTTACACTTGAACTGAGTTATGGTATATTTAGCAGAAATAGCTGATTTTTTTTTTTTTCATGACACACACAAAGAGGTTTCTGATAAACATGGATCTTCCTAGTGTCCTGAAGCCACATGACTTCATAGGTCTGTGATAGTCCAAAAATCTCTTTTCTTCTTCCCAACCATCTTTTCCGTGAAAGTTTTAGTGTGTAAGCCCTACTTTAAAATGGAGTCAAGCAAAAGATGTCTTCTTTAGCCAGTTCCTACTAAGATCCCTGAAAAGACACGAAGATTCTCTCCAGTGTTTGAGCTACAAGCCATGCTGCAGCCGCGGGGTGTATAAACATCGTGGAGTTGCCCAGCTCTGCGGTGCACAGGAAACTTTTGGCAGTAAATGCATACCTGTTTGCCAGCGCTGACTTTCTGAGTGTGTGGCTGCCTCCTGCTTCCTTGCCATACAGCCAGGTTCCAGTTGCTGCATAATCATCAGGCAAAATACAAAGATCAAAACAAATACGTCCTGAGGTTGGTGTTTTTCAATTTTTCCACCCAGCAGGTAAGCAAACATCTGTCAATTTTCTCACAGTGGGTTCCCTTCCAATTTCGAGGAACTGATTATAGAAATTTCTTTGAACTCAGTAGAGAGGGAAGATGTAGGTCCAGGTTACACTTTTTGGTTGCTCTTTGGTTGAGCCCCTGTGAGGTTTCTCCTGGGAAGAAAACTGCAGACGAACCCCACAGTGTCAGTCTGTCACCAGTGGCCTGCACACACACTGCTGTTCTAGTGCATTCCCACAGGGCCTTTGCTCCTGAACTTGATTTTAGGACCTCAGTGAAAACGTTACCCATGTGTTCAACTGGTTGCTAAATGCTTTTACTCATTCCTCTAAAATACCTTTCTGATATCAAAGATGAGACTAATAAGAATGAGATTATTGCAGCATATTCACACATCAATGAGCAGCGTCAAAATTTTATCCATTTTCATGGACATTGTCCGTAAGTGGTTCTAATACATATAATATTTTACCAAAATTTACATAAGCCCTTAAATATTATTTTCACTATATTTAGGATATGGCTGTTGTTAGTTCTAGATGTGCTACTCCTGATACCTTGTAGGCTTTTCAAAGGAAGACAGTATGGTTTGGACATCTTTGATCCAAAAAATTAATAACCATATATAGCTAGCTTATAGTAAATAGTCCATAAACATTTCTTAGTGTCTTTAATACTTAAGAAGAGTTGGTATCCAGATATATTTTGTATATAGGGCAATCTATATACATTCTTATTTTTTCATGTGTTTGTATAATAATCTCTGTATATTACCATTCATACATTTTTTCACATTCACTTGCTCTATTATGACTTTATACTTTTAAAAAGTCACATTAACATTTTTAATAATTTTAAAAATATTATTTTATGATAATTAAAATATTAGCACATTTTATTGCTAATATTAAGTCCCAAAACAGTTCTCAGAAAAATATATTAGATATATCTAATATTTTACCTGCCTAGATGAGCTAAGCCTTAGTTCATTCAAGGCATTATTAGCCATCATTGTGGGTAAAAATGTCAACCGAACACAATTATAGTGATAAGCACTGGAAGTCAGTGTTTATTTGTATTTTGGAAGATCTGCTGTACCAGCTACTGAGTGAGCCAGGAATTGTGAATTACCCATTATCATTTCATATCTACGGCTCTATTCTCCAGAAATAGTTATTTTTAAAAAATTCACAAATAAAAGTTGAATATATTATCATTGAGAAAATATTAAAAACAAACTTTTAATTTATTTTGATTAGCATTCCCAACAATCCCTGAAAATAACCATTGTAACCCAGGGAACCCTTGTCCCTTGTGTCTTTTTTATCCACTCACTACTATGTGATCTCATCTAGCCTTTTGTTTCAAATAATATAAGTGAATTATATCCAAATGTATGTTTTCAATTGTGAACACTTATTTGAACTACAAATTTCTATAAATAACTGCATACTTATTATCATTAATTAGATAGTAAGTCAAATGGCAGCTTAAACTTAAGTTATCCAAAAGCAAATTACTATTCTTCCCTCCGAATGTACCTCCCCCGACATGGTTCCTTTATTTATCAATGTTGATTTCATTCTGCATTGCTTAGCCCCAAACACTCTTATTTTCCTTGAACATTCACTTTAGCTTGCAGCAAAAATTCAATCTATTGGCAAATTCTACCTGTTCTACTTTCAAATATATCCACTATTGAATATTAACCAAGCACTCTAATGCTACCATCCAACTTACATTCACTTTCATTTCCCACTTGATTCTGCAGTTGGTACTTAATTTACCTTGAATTTTCTACTCTTCGTTTCCTACAGCATAATCTCAAAATAAGAGAGAGATTATTTTAAGACAGGTGATCTCAGTCATGTTTTCAAAAGTCTAGAAGTACTACACACTTCATGTAATGTAAAATCAAAGTTCTTAAATTGCTCTCAAGCTTTTACAAAGTCTCTTCCTATATTTTTTACCCAGACTCACATTTATATAAAACGTAAATATATGTATCTTAAATATACCAGGAATGCTTTCCATTAGAGTAATCTAAGGGATATTCTCGGACAATTTTCTCTTGGAATTGCCCTCCCAGTGATTTTCTCAACACAAAATGCAGTTTTGACCTGAGGTTTTATTACTCCATTAAAATGAGCTTCAAATAACAAGTGCTGGCGAGGATGTGGAGAGAAAGGAACCCTCGTGTATTGCTGGTGAGGATGCAGACTGGTGCAGCCACTATTGAAAATGGTATGGAGTTTCCTCAACAAATTAAAAATGGAACTGCCATTTGACCCGGTGATCCCACTTCTAGGAATATATCCTAAGAAAACAGAAACACCAATCAGAAAGAATATATGCACCCCTATGGTCATAGCAGCATTATTTACAATAGCTAAGACCTGGTATGGGTTCATTTTAAGAGATGAGTCAGACTATTCTAGAAGAATTTGTTTGGATCGGTCACCGAGCAGTGATATCATCCAGACTCTCGTCCCTTGTCGAGTGCTCTCACAGAATCCACAGGTAAGTGATTTGATGGAAAACTGCTGTGTAACCCGTGTGAAGTTGCTTCATTCAAAGGCTCATGTAATTCCTAAGGGTCCTGATTTTATCAGGCTGTTATCTACTTCCAAACAATTTTTTCAAAGAAGAGACATAATCCATTTTTGTTTTCTATTTGTTCTCCCATATCCAGCATATCTTTTGTTTGCCTTTACATCTCACTTGTGATATTTTATTTCTTCACATCTTTGCCTGTTATCTCCTAGAAGACAATATAATAACTTAATCACCTATTTTCATTAGCACAGTGATTGGTCAAGAATAGGTACTCTGCAAATGTTTACCTGAATTTAATTCTGAATATCCTACTTCCTAGAACATTTATACTAGGCACATCATTTTCCTCTTTTTTTTCCCTTTGTTGTACAGGAAAAAAAAAAGCAGTATTACTAAGGTTGACAAGATATGAAAAAAGATTATGTTTTTAATTAGGATAAGAAGCTTCTCATAAATTAACAGCTAATTGGGTATTTACCATGACACATTTCAAAGCACATCAGGGTTTGTATGATCTTTGGTTTGTGCATCAACTGATCCCGTGAACTGATCAGTATAATTTCTTCTCACTGTTTATGTCCTTATATAACAATGCATGAAAGCATCACACGTCTGATGATCACAATTTACAGTGTAATATCTTCACATTATATATTTCTCAGCTATATTCCTATTAGAATGTGCTCAAATGGCTTTCATACAAACAAAACCATGGCTGGGGTGGAAACTCCTTAAAGTGACCCCCAATGAGCCAAGCCCTTGGACACTCCCCTCCCCTTGAGTACAGGTGGAACCTGGGACTTAATTCTAATGAATAAAAAATGAATATGTATGACGGTATATGAGAGTGGGATTCTGCTATAACAGCAGCTGAAAAGTATCTTAAATGTGTTAGAAGTTTAGGGTCTAGGAAGTGGGCTGAGGCTGGAACATATTTGAGGAACATGATAGAGAAATTCTGAAGCACAGGAACAGCCTGCTAGTAGAAGTTTGATGTTAGAGAGGGGCTGACAGTGGTCCTCAACCTTCTTATTGCCACGGCCCTTTAATACAGTTCCTCACGTTGTGGTGACCCCCAATTTCATTGTTACAAGTTGAACGTAATGAAAGCATAGCGATTAATCACAAAAAATATGTAATTATATATTTATATATGTTTTCTGATGGTCTTAGGTGACCCCTGTGAAAGGGTTGTTCGACCCCCAAAGGGGTCGCGACCCACAGGTTGAGAACTGCTGGCTTAGAAAGAGGCGAGGAGTATAAATTAAACTGGATGAAGAGCTATCCTTGTCATGTGGTGGCAGAACATCTGATAACATTCTTGCCTGCACTTATGAGGAGAGCACAGCTTGGAAGTGATGCATCTGGTTATTTACTAAGGAGATTTCTGAACAAAGCTTTGAATGTGGGACTCAATTTCTTCTTGCTGCTTATAGCAAAATGCAAGAAGTGAAAAATACATGGGGGAGGGGCGGGGGGGCGGGAATTGTTAAACAAAAAAGTAACCAGGACTAGATGATTTTGAGAATGATCAGCCTAACCAAAAAGACATTTAATTAAGATTCACTGTCAGGAGAACATGCTGAAGGGACAAGACTTAGGATGAGACTGTATGACTGCACAACCTTTTATAAAACCTCCAGAAGATAACAAGGACAGAGAGAACCAGAGGCATGGAAACATGAAACAGACTGGCAGGTGTCAGAGGGGAGAAGAGGGGGAACTGGAT
This sequence comes from Myotis myotis, assembly GCF_014108235.1. NCBI lineage: Eukaryota > Metazoa > Chordata > Mammalia > Chiroptera > Vespertilionidae > Myotis > Myotis myotis. The sequence goes on along the minus strand of NW_023416324.1, from coordinate 204,034,144 downwards.
AAAAGGTGAAGAGATTAGCCCCAATGCATATATGACTAGCCCTTGGACCTAGGCAATAGTGTGATGAGGGCCAAGGGAGGGGGGAGGAGGGGGTTTTGTAGGGGTGGAGGGAAATGGAAGGCATCTGTAATAGTGTCAACAATAAAAAATAAAAAAAAAATAAGTATTTGAGTATTGAGGAAAGAGACTAAAAGAGTAATGAATTGATTAATTTAAGAAAAAAACATTCCCCGGAAGTCCATCTGGCATTAAACAGTCTTCATAGTTTTCTAAAAGCAAAAGGAAGCCATATCATATCGTATAAATGAACAGTCACCTAATTTAATCAGTTTATTTTTTGAGAGTATGGGTCAATGGCAATGTTGTACATAATTGTTTAAAAACTTGTGTTCTATTCCACATCTAATTGGAATTGTACAAAAGGGATTTGGTTCTTTAAAATGGCAATTGCCCTTAGCAGTGTCTCATTTCACTGAGAGTCAGTGCTCCCTAGGGAGGAAACAGCTTTGTGTTCTAAGTAAGAAATTGCTTCCCAGCACTACAAATTAAAGGGTAACAGGTCAGAGAGGACTATCTTGACCTACCCTAAAATGCCATAGAAAGAGCAAGTAGAACTTACAGTTGACGCATAAAAGAAAACTCTCATTTGTTTGTATTCTACATTCTCCCCATGTTAAAATAAGTCATCATAGCTGAAGATCTCTAGAGGCATCGTGGTCTTACTTATGAAATTATATCAGTTGGGATTTTAATCACATTTGTACTAGACTCTGAGAATGACACCAACTTACTGATTTCCATGATTCATTGATTTTTTTCATTTAATAATTATAATTGATTAGCTATGTATAAGGGGTTGGTGTTAAGTTTGAATTTAAAATTGGTGAAGTTATTATATGTTTACTTGAAAGAAAAGATGCATAGACTATGGTACTGTTTCTAAGGCAGGGGAGGGTGGCAGTAAGGGGGAGAGATCAACCAAAGGACCTGTATGCATGCATATAAGCATAACCAATGGACACAGACAACAGGGTGTTGAGGGCATGAGCAAGGGGGTGAGGGGGTTGGGCAATGGGGTGATAAGGACACATGTGTAATACCTTAATCAATAAATAAAAATTAAAAAAAAGAAACAACCTACACACTTTATTTTGCAATGACTGGGGTTAATCAAATTAGTCTATACAGTAACATATTCAACAATCCCATTTTCTAATATAAGCATAGTCCATAGGTTAAATTCAGAAAGTATAATAGTTTACATATTTTTCTTAAAGGTTATATGCCAAGGAAATTAAAAAGGGATTTTATATTAATTATTGAATAAAAGAACTAAGCATAACATGACGCATGCTAAGAGTTTCTTGTTTCTCCCATTTAAAAGACATCTTTCCCCATCCATCTTGTGTCTTTGTTCTAGACTCCTGGAACTATCAACATATAAATGTTCTTCTGTGACCTCTCTTGCTTACTGGGGAGGTTAGTGATCAACTCAGATTTGGAAAATTCAAAATTCTTTCTTTAGAAGAGTAAGTATTCCTAGGGCATATGAAGTAATATGCTTCTTCTTTTTTTCATCCTATATAAGAAAAGGCTAATATGCAAATTGACAAACAGCAGAATGATTGGTCCCTATGACACGCACTGACCACCAGGGGGAAAGAGCTTAATGAAGGAGCTGTCCCCTGTTGGTCAGTGCGTTCCCACAGTGGAAGTGCCGCTAAGCCAGAAGTTGTGCTCACGGCTGGTGAGTGCAGCAGCAATGGTGGAGGCCTCTCCCGCCTCTATGGCAGCACTAAGGATGTCCGACTGCCGGCTTAGGCCTGCTCCCCTAGGTTGGTAGTCGGACATCCCCCAAGGGCTCCTGGACTGTGAGAGGGCTCAGGCCTGACTTGAGGGACCCCCCCGCCAAGTGCACAAATTTTGTGCACCAGGCCTCTAGTTTCAAATAAGAATCCAGCAAATATTATGTATTTAAAATTTGTTTCATTATCTACTATGGCTCAAAGACTGTGATAGACACTGTGATAGACACTGGAGGTAGAGGACTCCAACATGCCCCTGTCTATGGTGTAGTGAAGAGAGAAAGTCCAAAACTGAATTCTAAATACTGTGATTGAACTATGTAGAATATCCATTTTGTACTTGAGTTTGTTTTCTGACACCTGTGTTTTAAGGGTACTTTATTATACATGTATTTTGTAAGCATGTTCGCTCAGTCTGGTGCTTATATATTCCATGAACCTCGCAGTGGTTCTCAACCTTCTGGCCCTTTAAATACAGTTCCTCATGTTGTGACCCAACCATAAAATTACTTTCGTTGCTACTTCATAACTGTAATGTTGCTACTGTTATGAATCCTAATGTAAATATCTGATATGCAGGATGGTCTTAGGCGACCCCTGTGAAAGGGTCATTCAACCGCCAAAGGGGTTGCGACCCACAGGTTGAGAACCACTACTCTAGTGTAATGATTATCTCTATTGGGTTACTTTTGTCTGCTTTGTTTTTGTTCTTGGATGCAGTTACTTATATGACACTATGTTCTATCTTTACTATGATGCATATAATCTATCTATTATACACCCTTTGTTTCTATGACATTAGAAAAATTTTATGGCTGAAAATAAATTTTTTGCATCAACCTCCTCATCTCTATTCACTCAACAATGACCCTGATCTTTAGTGGATTTTCCCAGCCTATGTAATGAACAGAATAACCCATGCTGAACCTGACCGTGATCAATATGAAAAATCAAATACTATATTTGAAAGCACTTAACCTTTTCTCTCTCAGGGCAATATTGGACTGGGTTGCACATTCCATTATTTAAATGTAATTTAAATTATCCTAATTGACCCTACTGGCCCAAGAAGGAACTCAGGTCCATATACAAAGTATTTTCCCAACCACAGGCAGGTATTTCTACAAGTCCCAAAGGAACATGAGGCATGCATACAGGAATACGTGTTTTCCCGTCCTGCTGCAGTAAACAAAAGCATGCTCAGAGAGGCTGCTACAGCCCTGTTGGACATGGTTCCCCTTCTCTGTACTTGACAGCTTTGGCAGGCATTGTTTAGTATCCATAGCAGAGGGCACCACCAATTAAGAATTCTTTTAGGTTCACTTGACCATTAGTGGCTAGTTCTTCTTTTATTATATGTTCTATACTAGAAAAAGAAATCATTCCCATGCTACAATTTATCTCTATGAGGTTTAAGTACCAATGCAACAATCTTAGAATGCCAGAAATAAACCAGATTTTTAAAACAACATATATATTTCAGAGAGGAAAGGAGGAGAGAGATAGAAACATCAATAATTAAAGAGAATCATTCATCATCTGCCTCCTGCACACACCCTATTGAGGATCAAGCTCTCAACCCTGACATGTGTCCTTGACCAGAATCAAACCTGGGATCCTTCAGTTCACTAGCCTACGCTCTGTCCTCTGAGCCAAACTGGCTAAGGCTGAACCTGACTTCTTGACTTCCATGAATCCAGACATGTCACTGGTATGAAAGCCCAAACAAATGATAACTTTCATCACTGGGAAGGAGAAAAAAGTTATGTCAAACTCTGAGTTACATGAGTATGTATTCCAGCTGCAGATGACCAGAGATGACAGAGTGATGGTTATTCTCCTTGTCATTTCTGGCTTTAAAGATGAAGGAGTGGGGTCATGAATCAAGGAAGGCAGGTGGTCTCTAGAAGTGGGAAAGACAAAGGAATGATTTCTCCCCTGCACTTCCAGAAAAGAATAAGTCCTATCAATGCCTCAAATTTAGCCCAGTGAGAACTGGGTCATATTTCTTACCAAGAAAACTATAAAGTAATATATTTTTATTGTTTTAAGTTACTGAGTTTATGGCAAATTGCTGCCACAGCTATAGAATACAAAGACAATACCTGAATGAATCCACAGCATGGCAGGGAATAACAAACAAACATTTGAACCAAAGCTAATTTGAGCTTATAATCTACTCACAAATAATTATTCATCACATATTATATGTCTGGGGATGAATTGGGTGTCATCAATGTCCATGTAACTGATTTTGTCCTATGGACCATAAGAAGTAGACTTGGTGCAAAAAGTGGGGATATGGCTAACAATTTATATTACATATTGGGAGAATCAGAGAAAAGTGTCTGTAAAGGATTTGAAATATTGACATAGTATCATGGTTCTACTATTTAATAATAATTTAACCTGGAACCAGATACTTTATTTATCCAAGTGATAGATTTAGCAACTGTTCAATAGAATAATATTAAATCACATTGGGACATGTACATAAAATAATGATGCATTATATGCATGGATTATTTAAAATTCAAAGCACGCCCTGACCAGTTTGGCTCAGTGGATAGAGCGTCGGCCTGTGGACTAAAGAGTCCCAGGTTCGATCCCGGCCTAGGACATATACCTCAGTTGCGGGCATATCCCCAATAGGGGCTGTGCAGGAGGCAGCTGATTGATGTTTCTCTCTCATCGATGTTTCTAACTCTCTATCCCTCTCCCTTCCACTCTGAAAAAAATCAATCAAATATATTTTTAAAAAATAAACAAAAGAAAATAAAATGCAAAGCACAATTATATAGTGATGGTAATCAGAAGGTAAAATGCTAACCAGCTACCCAAACACTTAAAAGGTACTCAATAATTAATATTTATATTATTATTAAAATTACATGATATGTAATATGATCTATTTTCTGTCATTTTCAATATTTGTTCATTCATTATTCATTTAATGTTTATTTTATTCCACAAATATTTATTAGATTTATATTATGTACTAAATATTGTACTATGTGCTCAAAGAATAAGATTAAAATAGATAAAATCCCATATCTCAAGGACTAGAGACTCAGAAGAAATGGACAATAAATATACAAACATATGCATGTATAGTTTCATGTGTTACTCCCTTTTCCCATGTTTTGTGTTTCTTTTTTCTCTTATTCTGTTAATATTGTCCTCTCAATTTAATATAGAAAAATGTGGCAAAAATGATTGATCTGGTATCTCTTTGAGAAGTAGTGATTTGATCATAGAAGGAAAAAAATTTCTTTTGTATGTGTATAAATGTATATGTTTACATTGGGAAATAAGCAGTTTACTAAGAATAATTTTAATGCTAACAAATTGGGTAAAATCTAGTCATATAGAAACGTGAATTTGGTTTAATATGTGTTCTAAAAGAAGATATGACACCAGTTACAACTGTTGAAATCAGTGTGTTTTTTCCTTAGATGATAATTAAGGGTATGAATTATTTTATAATTTTAATTATGTCTAGTTAATTAATTTCCGTTGGTAATATTTATAATACATATTTATTTGAACAGAAAATTTTAAGAAAATCTTTTTATAGATCAATTTCAGTAAGCTAATAATTATCAATCAGCCATTTTTGCATGTGAATATGATAGATGATATGAAATGTGAAAAATGCCAGGCTGGGAAAAAAATCTATTTGAGAGCAATGATCTAATTGAATGAATAAGAAACTCGCAGTAAAAAAAAGTAATTATATGTCACACATTCTATTGGTATGTCTCACCAGCCTGTCAAGAATATTCATGTGTTAATGTCTTTTTCTAAGGAATAGAAACTGTGGTTCAGAGAACAAAGGTTATAAATGAAAATAGGATAGTTATTATATACACATGGCTCCATCATTTTATTGAAAATGTGCTTTTCAAAGCAGCATATTTTGTAACATCAGCATCTTGCCTTATGCAATAAAGCGGTTTGGAAAGACCAACTACTGGATAAAGTATAAGGCATGCTACCTGTTTTGGGACACACAGCCTATATGCTATACTGTTCCTATTACATAGATATATTATTTTCTATTTATAAGATGGTTTGAAATGTAATGATCCAAAATGAAATATAAAATGTAAGTGAAATATTATGGCTTCCTAAAATTAAAAATGAAAGAAAGTACTTTTCTAAATTTTCAATGTCTAAAAACTAAAGAATAATTTTAAATGGATAAATGGTCCTCTTAGAAGCCTGGAAAAATGAAATTAGGTTTCTCCACACAGTTAAAAAGCCAGTGTTCCAAGACTAAGTGCACTTAACAGAGTTGTCTACTGGGAGACTAATGACAACATATATAAAGTCAAGATGAATAGCATAGTCCCTCATATTAACATAAACAAGAAAGCAAAACATTTATTTATCTAGAAAAAATTCAAGGTTCCTCACTGCATCTTAGTGAAATGAATAGCAATTTGGGATTAATAGTATACTCCAGAATTTAATGTCTGCCCAACATTCTCCTCTTGCAAACGGACAAAAAAAGAGACAAAAATAAGTTTTAATGGAGTTTAGATATCCCAGATTTGGTGTAGATAGTCTGTATTTCAGTTGAAATATCATCTTTATTTAGAAGATGAGGGTTAAAATAGCCTCAAGTTAAACATTATATAATTCAGAAAAAGTTATTAAAGTGATAGCCATATAATTATACAAAAGCATAGAATTGCAAATGTAACATTTTCGATACATTTAAGAATAGCATCTTTTCATCTCATGATTGAGTTATTGTTGCATGCTTGATTGTTAAGGAACCTAAAATTATGTTAAGAATGCACCAAAAATTGAAAAAAAAATTTATATCTATTTTATATGTATTTAAGGAAGGTACCAAATAATTTGAAAGTAAATCTATTTCTTGTTATATATACAATCACATATAATCAAAAGGAATGCTTTTTTTCAGATGTGAATAAAATATCAAATATGTATCTATTATCATTAAATGTAAAATGAAAAAAATATGATCTTTGATTCTTGGTGAAAATTCCATGTTTATGATACTCATCTGCCTAACTGACTTTGGTATATTTGAATACACATTTTAATTGATATAAATCTAAACTGATGTGACCGGCATTTTATCCAGCATTATCCATTCAATGATAATAAAATTAATTAAAAACAACAAAAACCATGTTAAAGAGAGAGTCATACTCTACTGAGTTAGGAAAACCCACTTAAACAAAATTAAAATATTTTGAAATGAGTAAAATTATTTATATTTAAATTACCTCATATTTTAAAGACCAGCACCATTATACATTGTCCAAGCCCATAGAATGTACAACAACAAGAGTGAATCCTAAAGTGCATTAAGGACTTTGGATGATTATGATGTGTTATTGTGGTTCATCAATTGTCACAGATGAACCACTGTGGTAGGGCATGTGGATAATGGAGGATATTATGCATCTGTGGGAGCAAAGGGTATATGGCAAATCTCTGTACCTTACTCTCAATTTTATTTTAAACATAAAACTACACTAAAGAAATAAACTATTTTTAAAAAGCTAAAACAAATTTTAAAAAGTGGCCCAATATGATCATGGAATGGTAATCAAGTCACGAGAGAGAGAGAGAAAGAGGAAATTAATGGCCCAGATACACTTTAAAAATCAAATTGAAAAAAAGAAATTGCAAAAGCAGTTTTACAAACAAGGTTACTCATATGATTTTGATGGGAGTGTAAATTGAAACAGTTTTCTAAAGAGAAACATAATCATATGTGTCATTAGATATGGAAATCTGTCTCCAAAAAAATGTGTGTATATATATATATATATATATATATATATATATATATATATATATATATAATTTAAAGACAAGTAATTATAGTGATGCATATGTAATAGTGTTTGTGATATCAAGGGTCTCATAAACTAGTCATACAAACTGGGGACTTAATTAATAAAAACATTATAATATGATTTCAGCAGAATTTTCACTATATCAACTTCCAACCAATTGAACAAGGTTATAAAAAATCAGCTCTTTTTAATAATTGAAAATTAAAGATCTTATAATGACCCAGTGATGAACTTCAGTCAAGTAAATTATGACCTATCCTTTCTATCTATAATGTGGAGTCATCACATGTCTCTCATAATGGCCAGAACTATGATGGCTTACATGAATGTACTTGTTACGGGCTCATTATTTCTTTCAGTTTCACAAATATATGATTCTCAGTCTCACTCCCAAACTGGCCATTCTTGCCTGCCTTAAATTTCTCTTACATCTAATCATTTTCCAGATTCTGGGGCATAACACTGTTGTTTTCCTTGCCAAGAAAATCTTTAATTTCGTTTGTCCTTTGGCTAAATCTTGGTCACCTAGAAATGTTCAAATGTTTGACCATAATGAATGGTTCTAGTAGCAACTCCTAATGGGGAGCTGTATTTAATTACTGATTAAATCTCTGGGACTTGAAATACTCATTAGACATTCAAATGTAATTGGATAATGAAAGGGATTTGTTTCACATTCTGTATTTAAAGCAGAGTTCAACTCCTAATGTCAAGGACCATAGAAACTACATAACTGGTAACATAATTTAATACAGGATAAATTGATAATGTGATGACTTGCAATAGAGTATGGTCAGCCTGACTTTTTGGAAAACTAAAATGAGATTATTTATTATTTGGAGACATCCAATAGAGAATGTGAGTTCCACAAAATCTGCATGAACTTTGACATTTACTTAATGTCACTGTGTCATTATCCTCATCTAGCATAGAATAATATAGCCCCCTACCAGTACATTGGGACATATCTAACTAGTGGCAAAATATAATTGCATTGAAATCATGTAAAGTGTTATTCCACAAGTGGTTACCAGTGAGTAGCATGAATTACAATAGCACATTCATAAAATTGAAGAAGTGCCCAAAACATCTGGTACTCACTATCAGAGAGCACCAAGTAACTGCACCATGAAGCAACAAGATTGGGTCTGGGCGGGAACCCAAATCACACAGGGCCAGAATTATACTACTTTTTATATTGTTTTCCCCTCCTAAATCTCAAGATAAGTCATAAATGTCTAGCATAAAGTTGAAACTCTGAGTTTGAGATATTGTTATAGGGGAGGTAACGCTTTGTTTTAAGAAGTAATAAGGCACTCAGGATATGAGAAACAGAAATTCAGGAGAAAAATAACCCAGAGAAGTAATTCCAGAATTCAGAATGCTTTAATGCTGTCATTGTTAAATCCTAAGGAGCCTGGGACAAGAGGCCAAAAAATTAGAAAGAAATGGCTTAGTGACTGAAAAGCGAAGTCCTTGCAATAGTCTTATGTTGCAGGGTAGACAAAATTGCACTGCAGGATGTGTGAGGAGCTAGGACAGCGATAAACACCCCATGCATTCAATTGAGACGCACAAAGCTATGCCCTAAAATAAAAAGGTGTCAGGTAAAGATAAGCCTTACAACACAGGGCTCAAAAACTAGGTTGTTTATTGAGACACAGCAATATGCCCTTATTCTAACTCTGGTAAGGAGGAAGTTAATTCCTCCTTGAAGGAAAATAAAACTATCTATTTTCAATAGGAAATTGAAAATAAAACTTTCAATTTTTCACATAGAGTGTAATATGCAATAAAATAGCCCTAGGATTAACATGAGACAGAAATAAAAACAAAACAAGAGAAAACCTTACAAATGAAACTGATTCACAGTTAATCCTGAAAATTAAGTCAGCACACATGGAATTTAAGACAAATCTGATTAGTATTTTTAAATGTGTTCAAAACAATGAATAGCAAAGTCAGAAATTACACCAGAACCTTAAATCCACCTTTGTTACCTAACCCTTTATGTGACTCCTGCTGGTGGACCAGCAGGGATAGGATTTACCATATTGACAAGGATAATTAAAGCTAATCACTAGGTATGGATAAGTACTAGCAAGCTTTTACATAATGCTGACTAGGAGAAATACACTGCAATTCATTGGGGGCAACTCTTGGTTTTCCATTGTCCAGTATTAGCTATTAAATAACCAAGAACAACATATAAAGCCTGATGAGAATATGGTAAGCAGGTTATCAGATATGAATTTCGGAGTCACCCAAGATGGCAAGCTTCTTCTTCTTTTTTTTAAAAAATATATTTTATTGACTTTTTACAGAGAGGAAGGGAGAGAGATAGAGAGTTAGAAACATCGATGAGAGAGAAACATCGATCAGCTGCCTCCTGCACATCTCCTACTGGGGATATGCCCGCAACCCAGGTACATGCCCTTGACCGGAATCGAACCTGGGACCTTTCAGTCCGCAGGCCGATGCTCTATCCACTGAGCCAAACCGGTTTCGGCGGCAAGCTTCTTAGCAGCAGAAATATCACTAAACAGAAGGTGACCCTAGCAGTGATGGCGAACCTATGACACACGTGTCAGAGGTGACACACGAACTCATTTTTTGGGTTGATTTTTCTTTGTTAAATGGCATTTAAATATATAAAATAAATATCAAAAGTATAAGTCTTTGTTTTACTATGGTTACAAATATAAAAAAAACTTCTATATGTGACACGGCATCAGAGTTAAGTTAGGGTTTTTCAAAATGCTGACACGCCGAGCTCAAAAGGTTCGCCATCACTGCCCTATAGTGATAGTGAAAATAGCGAATCTGTTTATGGGTTATGGTCTCAGGACCGATGGAAACAGAAAACCTAAGGTTTATCGCATGAGAATTAATCCTTTACTTGTAATTTTCCCAGGAATTATAATAAAATAGATTATTGCTGAAGCTGAGTCTAGATAAAATAAAATCAAGGGGAGAAGCCATTGAATCTGTGTGGTCCAAGGAGCAGACTGTGCTGGGTGCAATCACTCGCCAGGGTTCCCTTTACCAACTGGCATAGCTGTTCCCCAATTTCACTCATTGTTGACTAATGAAATTTGCAGCTGTCCCATTCTCCATGCAATTGCTAGAAGGTTTTCCTCTGTGACTCCGCATGCACTCCACAATTTCCCTGTGGGAACAGTCTGAAGCTAGTCTCAGCTGAGCGCACGTTCTTGCTTTAACTGGTTTCTCTGGTCTTATCCTGAGTGAATTCTCCCCAAAACATTTAGGCTACAGTGATAGGGAATCTGAGATAAAACCACTTCCCAACCCGTGCTATTGCCCCAGGATAACCTGAATGCAAAATACTGATGAAGGGGTTACCTGAAAGAATTACTTAGGCCAACATCTCTCAAGAATATAGTTTAAAATATACTTTAAATGAAACAAAACACAAGAAAATTTACTTATGAATGAATATATAGTACATCACAGACATACCAGATTTACACTAGAAATTTAAAAACTTTAGCATTCAATAAAAATAAATGCATATCACTATACAAATAAAATCATCACAACAGTTAGAAATATTAATAATTTCCTTAATATGACAAAAAAAAATATTGAGCAAATCCATCCAAAATGTTAAACAATGTCATTTTTTCTCCTGAGAGTAGAAGCAAAACAAATTTAGAAGCAAAATATTACCTCTATTTAACAACTACTGTCCACATTACTAGTCAATTTAATAAAACAAAGGAAAGTAGTAAGATTTGGAAGTGGAGAGATAAAATTGTGGTAATTGGCACATAACAATGTATATATCAAAAAATGTCAAAAGCACCTACAGATTAAATGAAAGTTAGTAACTGCATTTAGTAAGTTCTCTGAATACAAATCCAATTTAAAAATTTATATTCTATATACAGTGGAAGCCGATAAAGAGATTTTAAAACTCACTGAAACCATTTATAAAAGCATCACAACACCAAATATCTGGGAATAAATCTAGAGGAAGGTGTATAAGACTTCTACACTAAAGATATAAAGCATTTTGAGATCATTTTTTAAAAGTGTACAGAAGTTGAGAGACATACTAGTTCACAAAGTGGAAAGTATAGCATTTTAAATATTTTAATTTTTTTATAAATTGATCTATAGTCATGTAATTGCAGTTAAAATCCCAGAAGTGTGTGTGTGTGTGTGTGTGTGTGTGAAAATTGATGTTTTTCTAAGTTTTACATAGGAAAACAAAAGTCTAAGAAATATCAATACATATATGTAAAAACAAAGATGGGGTTCTTATATAATGTGACAAGTCTATGTTAAAGTTATAGAGATTAAAGTAGAGTAATGTTGACAAAAGTGTAGACAAACATATCAATAAAATAGAATAGTAAGTTTTGAGGAAGGCCCAGTCACTTATAGTTGTATTAGAGACCCGGTGCACAAACATTTTTTTTTTAAATATAATTTATTAATTCTTTACAGAGAGAAAGGGAGAGAGACAGAGAGTTAGAAACATCGATGAGAGAGAAACATCGACCAGCCACCTCCTGCACATCTCCCATTGGGGATGTGCCTGCAACCCCGGTACGTGCCCTTGATTGGAATCGAACCTGGGACCCCTCAGTCCGCAGGCCGATGCTCTATCCACTGAGCCAAACCGGTTTCGGCCCGGTGCACAAAAATTTGTGCACTGGGGGGGTCCCTCAGCCCGGCCTGTGCCTTCTTGCAGTCTGGGACCCCTCGGGGGATGACCACCTGCTGGCTTAGGCCCGTTCCCCGGGGTATTGGGCCTAACCTGGCAGTCAGACATCCCTTTGGCAGCCTGGGAGCCCTTGGGGGATGTCCACTTGCAGGTGGGGAGCAGGCCTAAGCTGCAGTCGGACATCCTTAGCGCTGCTGAGGAGGCGGGAGAGGCTCCCACCACCACCGCTGTACTGGCAGTCATCAGCCTGGCTTGTGGCTGAGCAGAGCTCCCCCTGTGGGAGCACACTGACCACTAGGGGGCAGCTCCTGCATTGAGCGTCTGCCCCCTGGTGGTCAGTGTGTGTCATAGTGACCAGTCATTCCCAGTTGTTCTACTGTTAGGGCCAATTTGCATATTACTCTTTTATTATATAGGATGATTTGTAAGAAAACACTACTGTATTACAGTGGGAATTATTTTTTAATAAATGGTTTTTGGTAATAGCCATGGACATTTTGTGTGTGTGTTTGTGTGTGTGTGTGTGTGTAGAGAGAGCAGGGGTTGGGGGGTTAGGGAGAGAAAGTAACTTTAAATATGTCAGATTAGGGTTTATAGGGATGAGTCTAATCCAACAAAGTCCTGATATGAACAAGAAAGACAGACCTTGCCCTTGCTGGTTTGGCTCAGCCTGTGGACTAAAGGTCCTGGGTTTGATTCCAGTCAAGGGCACATGGCCAGGTTACGGGCTCAATACCCTTGTGGGGGTGCAGGAGTCAGCCGATCAATGATTCTCTCTCATCCTTGATGTTTCTGTCTCTATCTCCCTCTCCCTTTCTCTCTGAAATCAATAAAAATATACTTTTTTTAAAAAAAGAAAGACAGACCTTTTTCTCCCCCAGCTTTATTGATATAAATAATATATGTATAACATTGTATAGGTTTACAATGGATATGATGATTTTGATATAGATATATATTGTGAAATGATGGCCAAAATAACGTTTGTTAATATCCATTGCCACACAGTTATTTACCATTTGTGTGTGTATCTGTTTTTGTGAATGCTGTGAGAACATTTGAGATTTACTGTTTAAGCAACTTTCAAGTATACAATGCAATATTGTTAGCTATAGTCACCGTGTTGTAGATTAGACACCCAGAATTTACTCATCTTATAGCTGCAAATTTGTAACCTTTGATCAATATCTTCCCATTTCCCCTATTCCCTCACCCCTGCAAACCACTGTCTATTTGTTAATTCAATGACTGTCTTTTTTTGATTCCAAATATCATACAGTATTTTTCTTTCTCTGTTGGAATTATTTTACTTAGCATAATGCCCTCAAGATTCATCCATGTTGTCACAAATGACAAAATTTCCTTTTTATGGCTGGGTATATTCCATTTTATGTAATACTAGAGGCCTTGCATGGTGGTGGTGGGGGGGGGGATCCTTCAGCCCAGCCTGTGCCCTTTTGCAGCCTGGGAGCCCTTGAATGTCAGTCAGACACTCTTAGCACTGCTGTGGAGTTAGGAGAGGCTCCACCAACACTGCTGCGCTAGCCAGCCATGAGCCTGGCTTCTGGATGAGTGGCGCTCCCCCTGTGGGAGCACACTGACCACCAGGGGGGAGCTCCTGCATTGAGCGTCTGCCCCATGGTGGTCAGTGCACATCATAGCAACTGGTGGTTCCCCCATTTGGTCAATTTGCATAATGCCCTTTTATTATATAGGATTTTTCATATCCTTTCATCCTTCAACACACTTTTAGGTTGGTTTCATATTTTGGCTATTGTGAATAATACTGCAATGAACAGGTGTGCAGATATTACTTCATTACTTCCAGATAATGGTTTTATTTTCTCCAGATATATATTCAGAAGTGGGATTGCTGGATCCTATGGTAGTCTTTTTTCCTTCTTTCAAGAAACCATCATATTCTTTCCAATAATGATTATACTAATTTACATTCCCACAAACAATGCACAGAAATAAAATTTTTAACACATCCTCATCAATACTTATCTTTTTTAAAATACCCATTCTAATAGATGTGAGGCAATATGTCATTAGTTTGATTTGCATTTCTCTGTTGATTAGTGATGTTGAACATATTTTCATGTACCTTTTGGGCATTTGTATGTCTTCCTTAAAAAAAGGAATATTCAAGTTCTCTGTCCATGCTTTAATTAGATTATTTGGGGTGTTTTTGCTATATATTTTATATATTGACTCCTTACCCGATATATGGTTTCCAAATATTTTCTCCAATTCCATAAGTTGCCTTTTAATTTCACTGAAAGCTGCGCAGAAGCATTTTAATATAATTTCACTTGTTGATTTTTGCTGTTATTGTTTGTGCTTTTAGTGTCATATTTTAACAAAATTATTGTCAAATCCAATTGTTTTCCATGTTTTCTTGCAGGAGTTTTAAGGTTACAGGTTTTACATTTAAGTCTTTAATCCAATTTGAGCTTACTTTTTAGTGTCTAAGGTAGAAGTCTAATTTTTTCCTTTTGCATTTGAATATCCATTTTTCAAAAATTATTTATTGGAGATTATCCATTCCCCCTTGAGTAGTCTTATCAAACATTAGTAAGTTCTCCGTGTGTGTGTGTGTGTGTGTGTGTGTGTGTGTTCTGTTTATGTGGGGTGGGGAGGTATTTCTGGGTTCCTAATTCTGTTCCATTGGTCTATGTATTTGTTTTTATTCCTGTGCCATACTGTTTTTGATTACTATAGGTCTACAATGCAATATGTCATTAGAATGTGAAAATTCAGCTTTGTTCTTTTTTCTCAAGATTGCTTTGGCACCTCAGCTGGTTTGGCTACGGATAGAGTGTCAACCTTTGGAACAAAGGGTCCCTGGTTGGATTCCAGTCAAGGGCAAATACCTGGGTTGCAGGTTCTATTCCCAGTAGGGGGCGTGCAGGAGGCAGGCATCAGATCAATGATTCTATCTCTCCCTCTCCCTTCCTCTCTGAAGTCAATACACATTTTTTTTTAAAAGATTGCTTTGGCTCTTTGAGGGTCTTTGTGAATCCATACAATTTTTAGTATTGTGTTTTCTGTTTCAGTGAAAAATGCCAGTGGATTGTTGATAGGCATTGAATCAAATATATAGATGGCTTTGCATAGTATGGCCATTTTAATAATATCAACTCTTCCAATCCATGGGCATATGATATCTTTCCATTTATTTCTGTCTTCTTCAATTTGTTTTTACCAAAGCTCTATAGTTTTCAGTGTAGTAATCTTTCTCAGCTCCTTGGTTAAATTTACTCTTAAGTATTTTATTATTTTTGATGCTATTATAAATAAGATTATTTTCTTTATTTCTCTTTCAGCTAGTTTTTCATTAGTGCATAGAGACACAACTGATATTTTTATATTGATTTTGTATCCTGAAAATGTACGGAATTTGCTTATTAGTTCTAACAGTTTTTGTTATAGTATTTAGGGTTTTCTGTAGATAAGATAATGTCATCTGCAAAAAGACAATAAAAATACTTAGTTTTACTTTGTAATTTTAACATTCCTACATTTATATAATGCACTTGCCACATACATTTTCATCTCTGTCCACAATATACTATTTTTATGAAGATATCTTTTGAATATATCCCCCCCTACTATTATGTATTGCATTATATAGGTTTAAAAGCATTGCCAATTGTTTCCTGGACTTGTAAAAACATGCATATAAAAATATAACATTGACAGTTGTTATGATTATTACTAATGAAAACATGAATTCATATAAACAGAAAAAAATATAACCAATAAAATTGATTTATATATGTGGACTTTTGTGATTTAACAAGTAAAAATTTAAAATTAATTTAATTTCTTCTGACTTCTCATAGGTAATTTGTCATACACTAAGGTAAGCATAATCCTATCTAATAAAAGAGAAAGATGGTAATTAGCATACAACCGCTATCCTTCCCATTGGTTAATCAGGGCGATATGCAAATTAACTGCCAGCCAAGATGACGGCCGGCAGCCATGCAGCTTAAACTGAACATGAGGCTTGCTTGCTTCAGTGACGGAGGACTGCAACGTTCCCCGCCTGCCTTGCCAGCCTCTGAACTTGCAGTTTAAGAAACATTGTAACAAATATAGAAGCTAAACAAAACCCCAGAAACCTGCTTTCAGTGAGCCCGGGATCTCAGAGCTGGAGTTGATACAGAGTTTCAATTATAGAACCAAAACAAACCAGATACCTGCTTTCAGGAGCGGAGGCCTAAGAGCTGGAGCCTCAGAGCTAAAGTTGGCCCAGAATAAAAAGAAAAAAAAAAAGAAAAAAAGGAGCAGTTGGGAGCTTCAGTCCCAGCCTGAAAGCAGCCCTCAGCCCCTCACCCAGACTGGCCAGGCACCCCAGAGGGGACCGCCACCCTGAAGGGTGTGTGACCAGCTGCAAACAGCCATCATCGCCTCATCCAGGCTGGCCAGGCACCCCAGTGGGGAACCTTCAGGGCAAATCAGCCAGCCCCCACCCATGCACCAGGCCTCTATTCTATATAGTAAAAGGGTAATATGCCTCCCAGCACCGGGATCAGTGTGACAGGGTGCAGCGCCCAAACCTCCTGATTGCCCTGCGGCTCAGTGTGTTACAGGGGGTGGGGCCACAACCTCCCAATCAGCCCTGCTCTGTTCGTGACAGGGGAAGGCACCCCAACCCCCTGATCGTCCCTGCTCTGTGCCTATTAGGGGGGAGCTCCCCAACCCCCTGATCACCCTGTGGCTCTGTGTGTGACAGGGTGCGGCGCCCCAACCCCCCCCACCCCATGGGCCCTGCTCTGTGAGTGACGGGGTAGAGCCATAACCTCCCCATCGGCCCTGCCCTAAGTTTGACAGTGGCGGCGCCCCAACCCCCTGATCAGCCCTGCTCTGTGGGTGATAGAGGGCGGCGCCCCAACCCCCCGCCAGCCCGCCCATGGGCCCTACTCTGTGTGTGATGGGGTAGAGCCATAACCTCCCCATCGGCCCTGCCCTGAGTTTGACAGTGGCGGCGCCCCAACCACCTGATCCGCCCTGCTCTGTGTGTGACAGGGGGGAGCTCCTCAACCCCCTGATGGGCCCTGCTCTGTGCATGACAGGGGGCAGCACCTCAACCCCCTGATTGGTCCTGCTCTGTGTGTGACAGGGGGTGGCGCCGCAACCTCCCCATCAACCCTGCCTTGAGTGTGACAGGGGGCGGTGCCCCAACCCCCCAATCGGCCCTACCCTGAGCGTGACTGAGGGTGGCATTGCAACCTCCCGATCGCCCTGCTCTGTGCATGACAGGGGGAGGCACCCCAACTCCCCAATCGGCCCTGCTCTGAGCCCAACCAGAGGCTGCACCTAGGGATTGGGCCTGCCCTCTGCCACCCGGGAGCAGGCCTAAGCCAGCAGGTCGTTATCTCCCGAGGGGTCCCAGACTGGGAGAGGGCACAGGCTGGGCTGAGGGACCCCCCCCTCCCTCCTGAGTGCACAAATTTTTGTTCACCGGGCCTCTCGTCCTATATAATAACAGCCTAATATGCTAAGTCTCCGGTCATCCGGTTGTCCATTCAACCAAAGTGTAATATGCTAATAATATGCTAAGGCCATTCAACCTCTTGCTATAACCTTTACTGACCACCAGGGGGCACTCGACCAGTTGACCAGTTGCTATGACGTGCATTGAACACCAGGGGGCAGACAGTTGACCAGTTGACCAGTCTCTATGATGTGTTCTGACCACCAGGGGGCAGATGCTCCAATCAGTGGGTTAGCTTGTTGCTGGACCAATCAGGACTGAGTGAGATGAGCCAGACACACCCTGGAGCCCACCTGCGGTCCCTCCCAGGCTGGCAACCTCCCAAGTCCCTCCTTGGCCCTGATTGTGCACTGGTGGGATCACTCAGCCTGGCCTGAGCCCTCTCGCAATCTGCGTTGAGATATCCCCCCAAAATGCATGAATTTCATGCACCGGACCTCTAGTATAATAATATTAATTGATGTTGTCTTTCATAGATATATATATTTCCATACTGTAAAATATGCTACAAACTTAGAGCTTGTGTGACAGTACATTTAACCATAAATCTGGACGTATCTTACTGACTGCTTTCAGTGTTTGTAAAGAAGTTGTTTTCTGCAGTAAACATGCTGACTCCTTTTAGTGGCCTTCTGAGTATATATCCCCATCTCATTTTATTCCTGTGATAAAATGTCAGCAAAAATGTATGCATTCTTTAATAGCCTCAAGAGAAAACTGAACCTAAATCAGATAATAACAACCTTGATGATAAAAGGTATATGTCTTGCTATTTGGGGTCTAATCACATGTATTTGCTGAGAAGACATTTTGTATTGATTATTCCAATGTTTATGAGTAAGTAACACATATCTCTAGGTGAATATTTAAGATGATAAAAACAAGTGTGTTAATGAACTGTTCTTTCATCTACCATCATCAATAAATCATCTCTGTAAGCTAGTTTGATACATCTCAAAAAAGTGTATCTATCTGGTGATATATACTGATATTTTTAAGACTAAGACTAGTACAAGTGACAATGAACACTTAGCTATTTCCTTTCGACAGCATTCCTACAAAGCTGTGAATGGCAAGAGTGTCCCTTCGATGAAATAAATGATTATAAAAAGAAAATTTGAAAAAACTCTGAGTTTATTGATGTGAGCACTAAAACCTAATGGGCATTTCAAAAACAAAAGAAAATTATTATTATTACAATGTTAATTAATACATCCTTCAGCCAAGATTTTGGTGAAAATATGTTGAACATTTTACAGCCACCTCTAAAATGTGAATTCTTAATATTAGGGATTGAAGTCCTACAACTAAATAAGCACATTGGTTTATCTATATCACAGAGATAAATCACCAACATTGCTCTGTGCCTGATAGGGGGGAGCTCCCCAACCCCCCCCCCCCCACAGGCCCTGCTCTGTGTGTGACGGGGTAGAGCCAAAACCTCCCCATCTGACCTGCCCTGAGTGTGAGGGTGGCTCTGCAACCTCCCCATCGACCCTGACTTGAGTGTGACAGGGGACGGTGCCCCAACCCCCCAATCGGCCCTACCCTGATCGTGACTGAGGGTGGAATCACAACTTCCCGATTGCCCTGCTCTGTGCATGACAGCGGGTGGCGCCGCAACTCCCCAATTGGCCCTGCTCTGAGCCCGACCATGGGCTGCACCTAGGGATTGGGCCTGCCCTCTGCCACCTGGGAGCAGGCCTAAGCCAGCAGGTCATTATCTCCCAAGGGGTTCCAGACTGCAAGAGGGCACAGGCCAGGCTGAGGGACCCCCCCCCCCCGAGTGCACAAATTTTTGTGCACCGGGCCTCTAGTCCTATGTAATAAAAGGGTAATATGCAAATTGACCGTAATAGCAGTCTCTCTGATTCACACTGACCACCAGGGGCCAGATGCTCAACACAGGAGCTGTCCCCTGGTGATCAGTGTGCTCCCACAGGCGGAGCTCCGCTCAGCTACAAGCCAGGCTGACAGCTGCAAGTGCAGCGATGGTGGTGGGAGCCTCTTCTGCCTCCTTGGCAGAGCTAAGGGTTTCTAACTGCGGCTTAGGCTCGCTCCTGCGGCGAGCAAGCCTAAGCCGTAGATATCCCCCCAAGGGCTCCCAGTCTGCCAGAGGGATGTCTGACTGCCAGCTTAGGCCCAATTCCCCAGGGAGCATGCCTAAGCCAGGAGGTGGACATCCCCTGAGGGCTTCCTGACTGCAAGAGGGCACAGGCCAAGCTGAGGGACCCCCCGCCCCCCAAGTGCATGGATTTTTGTGTACCAGGCCTCTAGTTAAAATATAGTTTCTGAAAATAAACAAATTTAAAAATAGTAAGGGTAAAGATGGTTAAATATCCATATATTTTCAATAAGATTTGACTTTAGGTGATGGATACAGAATGCAACATACAGATGATACATCATTGAATTGCACATTTGGAACGTATAACTTTATTAACCAATGTCATGCCAATAAATTTAATGAGAAAATTAAATAACAATATATAATTTAGGATATAATTCTGAATATTAACTATATTAAAGAGAATATATGAGATAATAAAGAAAATTAACCTTGAAACCTTCAATATCTAAACAAAGAATTTAAATTATTTTGAATGAGTTCAGTCCTATAATAAAACTGGACATACATTTACCACTGATTTGTATTTTAATATTTTTTCAAATATTGTATGTACCTTATGTTTTGTATGTTTTATGTTTTATGCTTTCAAAATCCCTTGTTGACAACTTTATCAGTTAGCTATTACTGTATAATGCTCACTCCAAATTTAGTAGCTTAAAACAAAAAACAATTTTTAGTGCATGATTATCCCAGCCAGCAATTAAGGTTGAACACAGCTGGCTGGTTCTTCAGAACTCAGCAGAACTGTGAGTGCCTGATATCAGTTATGGCCAGTAAGATACTCTACACGTGAGGGTTGGCTAGGGCATATTAGCTCTTCTCTACATGTTTCAAATCACCAGGTGAGTTTCTGTTCTGGTGCAGCTCTGAACAAGACTGGAAGTATGCTGCATTCCATTGACCACAGCAAGTCATAAGGCCAACTTTTACTAAAGGAATAGTGGAACAACTTAAACTCCTGAGAGGAGGAGCTTAAAGCAACCTTGCAAGTGGGAAATGACAGAAAGAAGAACAAGAATTTCAATCCATCCCCACACAATTAAAATCTCATTTTTTATCATGTTACTGTATTTAGAGACATTTAAAGATAGCTTTAAAAAACTCTGGGGAAGTCCAGCTGGTGTGGCTCAGTAGTTGAGGGTTGTTGACCTATGCATGTATCAAGAGGTCGCTGGTTAAATTCCCAATCAAGGCCCTTGCCTGAGTTGCAAGATTGATCCCCAGTAGGGGGCGTATAGGAGGCAGTTGATCTATGTTTCTATCTCTTGCTTCTCCCTCTTCCTTCCTCTCTCTCTAAAACTCAATAAAAATCATATATTTAAGAAGCGTGAGAGAGTCCAATTATTTTTTTTCTCCAATTTAGAGATCATCCACCCTAAACTGAATTAAATATTACTTTATTTGCTTTCACAATTGGTGCATATGTTTGTATGTGTGCAGATGGGTGTCCCACATCTATATAAGTTTATAATTACTAGTGATGCAATGCATATTGCATATGTAGTTACAACTACATATCTTTTAGAATCTGGGTCCATTTATTCTTTACAAACACCTGTCCAATACTTGACACTGTGTTTCCAAGTGAACATTATATTCATATATTGCTTAAATTATAAATTCCTATTAATTTTTATGTAATAATGCAGTTTATTTAATTCCAAAAATGTGCCAATATAACATAATGATTTAAATTAATATTAAAATTATTTTTAAATAAATGAGACTTGTTAATGCTTAGAAGCCAATCCACATCCAGAAAGACAAGTTCCAGTGCTTGGTATTCATGACATAAAACAAATGGCATAGTTTCTCAAGTCTCTGCCGGGTTGTAAAATCATGCTAAATAAAACTAATTTTGACAAACACAGTTTTGGTTTATTCAATTTGACTAAATGAACCTATTCTTATGAGGCACGGCCTTCAGTTACACACATATTATTTTTCCCCTATCTATTAAGAAGCAAATAATGATCAGGGAGAGATTACATTTTTATCGGGTTAAAATAAATGGGAAGGAAATGTTACATGTCCTCTGATTGCATGGCAATTAAATCACTAGTATCATGCCTCCATTTTCCAAATGTGCACTTTACATATGTAAACTCTGAAGCAAAACATATGGAATTTCTGGATTAAAGAAAATCCAATCTAAGTAATGAGGAACACACTAACTTTTAAATTTTAATTGGGTTATAAAAGTAATCTCCCCATTCTATAAAAGCTGTTATCCCTATTAAGAACATACATTAATTATGCCCCTCTTTTTTAGCCCTATGATTTCTAAATGAAACAAGAAATGAGGGGGGAAATGCATTAGGTGTATAAGATTACTTAGTTCGCATTTTCTATTTTATTTAATTACCAAAAACATGCATCTAATAAACTTTATTTGCTCTACATCGCTAATAAATGTCATAAATAATTCCTCTAGCTGCTGAACCAAGATGTTCAGTTACAGCACTAAGAAATGTCTTAAAACATTGAAAAAAAATGACACTAATACAAGTGAAGAGGGCAATGATTTTACCTCTTTTACCGTTAATTATAAATCTACATCCTAAATTTCAGAATTCAATTGCTAAAGAGCAAATGTGGTTCATTTCCTTCCCAAATGCCACCATATTTACCATTAAGTAACCCCATAAAATTATAATGTGAACAAAAGTGTGTGCATGACAGCCTGAGGCATTGGCAGTAACCTCTGCAGAGCATTGCGCTATAGACTTTTTTTGTTGTTCTTTTAATTCTTGTTTAAGAGTGGAAAATAAAAACACTTAGAACCCCATTTAACACTTTAACTCACCAAAAGCTTTCTGTTACTTCCATTGCTTTGTCTTTGGGGGATTGTACTTAAGTTCCTCCACCCATATGTGGACCAGATTGTTCTCTGTCATCATTGCAAGTTATGGGCTCCCAGTCTCCAGGAGAAGATGCCATTTTTGGTGGGGATGGCATCGAAGGTTCTCAACAATGTTGCGGAGGCTGTTGGTAACTATTCAAAATAGACTTTTGCCACATTTATTCTCTTTCTTTGATTTTTTTTTTTAAAAGATGCGTAAATTTATTAAAACTTTGAAGACATTTAACAATTTATTGAAGTCAGAAATATAAATTCTTAACTCTAAAACACAAAAATTCAATTTCAAAGGCTTTAGAAAAGAATTCCTTATAAAGGGTTAGTACTACATTCTTTGTTAGGGTGGTACTTGGAACACTTCCCATATAATTTCACCATTTCACCCCTGAACCATTGCCTTGATAAACTGACCAGCAGTAGCACATGAAATTGTGGAGAGATGAGAGTCTCATATTCATATTTATCTAAATGTAGCAAGTAGCACCGGGTTTCCCATTTAATGAAATGCCGTTTCTTTGATAATTCTTTGGAGGAATAAGCCTTTGCATTCCCATTTTCCCCAATCAGAGAAGAGCCACTCAGGTGCCTTTGTCCTAACACACCTTTAAGTATTTGTCAGGAGTTAAAACACTGGCTGAATTATCACTGGAGGAGTCCTTACAGGGATGCAGGGAAAAATGCCTCAGAAGATGCTTTACTCTGTTTTGTTCACAACTCAGATCCACTTGGCTGGTCACAGGTAGGCAGGTGGAAACTGGTTAAACACTTTGCAACCAGGATTTTTATCCACAAGCAGATGAAGATGATGAGTATAAGGCATGACGTCAGAAGCGGGGCCAGCAGTCTGCCCCAAGGCGGCGGTGCAGGCATGAAGTTGTGACAAAAGCCATCCCAGCCACCTTGCGCCTCCATCCAGGTGCGGTGCTTTCCCGTGAGCCAACCGGACAGGAAGGTGACCAGGCGCTGGCAGTCCTGATCAACGGTGGCACCCCATTCCCTGCGTGCCTGCGAGTGGCCTGGCGGCGGTCTCTCCAGCAGGGCCCCCGCGAAGGACACGAGCGCCACCACGCTCAACCAGTTGGGGTCTGTGCCGTCTGGAACTAGCGACTCTATCTGGTCCACCATCTGCTGGAGGCGGTTTCTCTGCCTCCGGGACCAGGAGTGCGGGGTAACCAGCCACGAATGAGCAGCCAGGGAGCGCATCACGGTGGCCTCGGCCGTGGACGGCGGCTGCGGGGCGGTGCCGAGCCTTCCGGCGCGGTGTTCCAGGAACTCGGTCAGCAGCCTTTGGGTGCGCAATCTCAACTCGTCGTCCTCCACGGCCTCAGTAGCGTTTCGGGGTCAGGAAAGGAGAGAAAACGGTGTGCCAGCGTGTTCTATTCCGTGGAGAGACCAGTGTCCTCCTGGAGCGCACCTAAGAGGCCTCGGGCTGTGACTCAGATCAGATGCTGCCCCTGGGTGGTCCTGGGCGGTCCTGGGTGGCCCAGAAAGCACGCGAGGCTCCCTCGCCGAGCCCGCGCCTCCGTGGCCGCTCGTGCGCCCGGCCCGGCGCCCCTGATTTTCTTTATTATTTCCCTGTTTTTAATTCCCTTGATTTCTGCTCTGAAATTTGTGATTTATTTATCTCACTTGCTTTGGGTTATTTGCTCGTATTCTAGTTTCTAGAGGTAGAAATATTAAAATTATTTTTAAAGAAATGAGACTTGTTAATAGTTAAAAGTCAATCCACATCCAGAAATGTGGATTTCAATCCACATCCAAAAGTACAATCCACATCCAAAAGTACATTTTAATTTAAAGTATTTTCCCTTTCTATTGTAAGCCTATAGTGCTATAAATTTCCCTCTCAGCACTACTTTAGGTGCTTCCAACATATTTTAATGTTTATTTCCACTTTCCTTTAACTCTATGTATGTTTAATTTTTATGTAAATTTCTTCTTTGACCCCTGGATTATTTAGAAATGTGCTGTTAATTTCCGGGTGTTCAGAGATTTTACTGCTGCTTTTTAGTTGGAGTTCATCATCATCATCAAATATAGACAGCATAATTTCAATTCTTTTTAATCTGTTAAGGTTTGTTTTATGGCCCAGGATATGGTCTATCTTAATAGTCTATGGGTGCTTTAAAAACTGGGGATTCTGCTATTGTTGGGTGGAGTGTTTTATAAATGCCACTTAGACTTGTTGACCATATGGTTCAGCTCTTCTACATACTGCTGATTATCTAGTATTTCTATCAATTACTCAGAGAGAAGAGTTGACATCCCCAACTATAAGTGTGGATCTGTTTATTTCTTCTTTCAGCTCTATTGGTTTTTGCTTACACATTTGTGTTTTTATGTCTTGCTGGTGGTATTTTCATTTTATCATTACATAATATGCCTCTTTGTCTCTAATGATTTTCTTTGTTCTATAATCTACTTTATCTGATATGTATAAAGCCATTCATGCTTCTTTTCAAAATTAATGTTGGCATACTATATCATTATCTGTCCTATTACTGTCAGCCTATCTATATTCTCATGTTTGAATTTATTTTCTTATAGACGGCATATACTTAAACACTTTTTCTACTTAATTAATCTCTGTTTTAACTAATGTCTTTACACTTGGCTATAAAAAAAGAAGATCTGTCAACTCTGAAGGCAAAAACAAAATAAAACAAAACAAACCCCCAAACTTTGCTTCATGCTTTGATATATAAATAAAAATCCAATCAGAAAAGGGCATTGATAATGTATGTTTTTTTTTTTTTTTAATATATTTTATTGATTTTTTACAGAGAGGAAGGGAGAGAGATAGAGAGTCAGAAACATCGATGAGAGAGAAACATCGACCAGCCGCCTCCTGCACATCCCCCATTGGGGATATGCCCGCAACCCAGGTACATGCCCCCGACCGGAATCGAACCCGGGACCCCTCAGTCCGCAGGCCGACGCTCTATCCACTGAGCCAAACCGGTCTCGGCGATAATGTATGTTGTATTCAATAGCATGGTATCCAACAGATGAGATGAGAATTTAGTTAAATATAATTTCAAATATATTTTGAAATGAAAGCTTTGGTTTGTTTTTCCATTTAAAATTTCAGAGTATAATTTTTAAATTAATTATTTAAAATATTTTTTTAATTTTATGAATTTAGAAGTTAAATATATTTTATGTAAATTTTAAGCTTTTTATAAAAAATCATTTCTTTGACCTAAAGCCATTTTATTTACAACTGTGCAGTTGAAAATGTTAAAATAACATCCAGAAACTTGGTTGTCAAGTTTAAATGCTTTAATATTTAAATTTACAGTTATGTGATTTATTATAATGCTAGTTGATGAATAATCCCCTTATATCTTTATAAATTTTGATATAATTCTATATATTTTTTCATTATTTATTTTGAATAATTTAGTTTCTTCAATTCATAAGAAACCAAATGAATGTTTCACCTTCTTAATAAATATTAGAATAGCATAAGTGAGTGCTAAAATTAACATTCTAAATTACATAATAGTTTACCCCCTCATTTTTCAGATGACAAAAAATTGTGCAAAGAGGTAAGTGCCTTTGTGTCTTGGAGCAAAGTGATCAGATTGTGATCAGATGAACAATTAGGTGTGATCTTTTAAAGAAGTATTGAAATCTTTATTTTTGAAAGTAATGAGATCAGTTACATAAATATATGAGGTGTCATCCTTAAAACTGAGTTAGCTTACTGTCATATACAGCAAAAATGCTCTATCATTTACCACACCACAAGGAGATCTTTCCTTACAGACATCTAGCCAAATACACTGCAAATAGCATGACCCTGGATGAAGCAATACACTCTCAGGGAGTTGTAATTTTTTGAAAACGATGTTGACCTTTCCAAGTCATGAGGGAATATTTTAGTATAATGAGTGCTAATTTCCTAAGTGGTATCCCAGTGACCTAAAACAGTTTTACAACTTCTAAAAGTGTTTATTAGTCCCCATGGTGTCATTTACATAGTGTGAAAAAATGGTTCATTATCTCACAAACATACATTACAAGCAAAGAACTTAATAGTTGCAGTGACATTTTTGATGAATTAAAACTGGGTTGCAATAGAAGGAGGGTTTCTAAAAACGAAGTGAACTTTACCTGTAGAAAGACAAACATTATCATACAAGATTTTCTTTTTTCCTAAATTTTTTTTCCAAAAAAGTATTCATCTATCAACCAATTTTAGGATGACTTTTACGATGTAAATGAGATTCAGAAGGGAGGGGCTATCTAGGGCTAATTCCTTTAGTGCTCTCAGAATGATGATTTTCATCTTCTATTGCTCTCAACGGCCCTTTTCTGGTTCTACAAACTGGTGTTTTGCTGTTTTCAAGCTTGAATGGCAATCGGAACATATTTTTTAGTTCAATGAGTTTGTATCTAGGCAACTTCCTAATTACCTTACATAAACAGCTTCTTCAATTTTTCTATAAAAATATTCTTATACAAATCATTGCCTCTAAGAAGAATAAAATTTAGATTTCTCTGAATGATAGGGAAAAGGGGTAATGGAATGAGGAGAATATTATACACCATATACTCCCATAACATTGTATACATATTATTCTTGCTTTTCCCATGTGCATCATAAATATGAATGCACAACTTAAGAGGGAGGAAATCACTTCTTTCTCTTTCTCATTCCTAATATGAATCATAAATCCTTTTTCAGAGTTATGATCAACTCTGAAACCACTACTTTAGAGATGGGAGGTTAGTTAGTATGTTGGGAATTTCAAGTTAATGCATAGTATACTTCCACAAAGAATATTAAGGGTGATGGAGCAGCAATATATTAGTCTTTGTGAGTATCAAAGGGAAGAGTGGGAGGGTATTGGCCACAAGCTTTGTCATTGAAGTTCCTTAAACATGTTTTGTTGTTGTTGAATTTACCTAGGAAATGTTAGTTGCAGAATCAAGTTCATTATGACCAGTTTTCTTCTCAGTTATATCAAAAATATGCATTCTACTGTAGGGCAAAGAGGTCTGTATTCTTAACTGTAATGCACCTACATTAACCATGTCAACATGGGAATCTTCCTGGAACAAGTACAACTTGACCATGCCTCAGATCCACTGCTTTTAACACTCCCTCTGCTCCACCTCACTTTCTCAAGACATGCAAATTATTTCTTCATTCCAACAAAGTCTCTGCTAATGGTCAACTCATCAGAAAAGCCTCCGGGGATCACCCACCCTAAGATACATCTCCACGTTACTCTCTGACTAAAATTTACCTCTTTTCTTTAACACTATTTAATGATAAAGAATGTTGTTGTTGTTTTTTGCCCTAGCCGGTTTGGATCAGTGGATAGAGTGTTGGCCTGTGGACTGAAGGATCCCAGGTTCAATTCTAGTCAAGGGCAAATGCCTGTGTGGCAGCCTCCACCCCAATGGGGGACAAGCAGGAGGCAGCCAATCAATGATTCTCTCTCATCATTGATGTTTCTATCTCTCTCTTTTTTTCCCTTCCTCTCTGAAATCAATTTAAAAAAACAAGAATGTTTTTAACTCTTTCCCCATTATTAATGTCAATTCCATGAATATAAGGATTCTTTGGTATAATTGATATATCCTCAATTACCAGTTAAACCTACTATTTACTAAATACTCAAGACCTGTTTATATCTCCAGTGACTTTAAAATGACTGCTGTACAGCAGATATTCACTTATATATTTATTTAATGATCTGGTGAATTAATTAATTAGTTTTAAAGGAAAACATTTGAAATAATACCTATTAAATAAGCATAATAAATACAAAATCATGCAAAATAACATTTTGGTTGCTTTACTTAACTTTATCTTGCAACAATAAAATATGAACATTATTATTCTCCCTGTTCTGTACTGTAAAAACTAAGGCTTATAGCCACTGGCACAGACCAAGAAAGTGACTTCATTCCCACATTGGTTAAAATAGATATAGATTGATAGTAGGAATGCGTGTAGTAGGTAAATAGATAGATATACCATATGTTCACATTTGGTCAATACACAATTGGCAAATTATGAATTGAGTTCTTTTTTTAAAAAAAATATATTCTATTGATTTTTTTACAGAGCGGAAGGGAGAGAGAGAGTTAGAAACATTGATGAGAGAGAAACATCGATCAGCTGCCTCCTGCACACTCCCTACTGGGAATGTGCCCGCAACCAAGGTACATGCCCTTGACCGGAATTGAACTCGGGACCCTTCAGTCCATAGGCCAACGCTCTATCCACTGAGCCAAACCGGTTATGGAGCCAATACACAAATTTAACAAAGATTGTTAAAGGAAATATACCTCGTGAAACAAAATAAAAGTTAACATCAGAAAAGTAGGTTTAGAATTTGTTTTTATTTGGTTTCACTTTTGCTTAGTAAATCTAGTAGGCATATTTGAGTCGTTGTATTAGAATTATTTACCAGATATTGTCATACAGAAGTAACAAATGAGACTCAGAACTTTTGTTAACTTTACAATTGTCATAGAATAGGGACAGACAGAAATAAGAGCACCGCTGAGTTAAATTATTCTAAAGGGACAGAGGAAGCATTAAGTGTAGGCTCATTTAAAAAACATTATAGCTGAGGTCATCCAAGGTCAGTTTCAAGGAGAATGTTAGGAACCATGAGGGTCTGATATGTTAGTCTCTTTGCAATCTGACTAGTTAGCTGACCCATATTTTTTTTGAATGCTTCTAGAATAAAAGAAACTCTTGGGTTAGAGAATAAGGACATTGGGTTACTAACAGCAACGGCAGTAGCCACATCAGTATTTTTGGACCGCTCCCCTGAGCCCCCACGTTCCACAGAATGACCCAGAGAGGGCTGGCTGACGTCTGCGCCCTCAATGTGTTGAGCTGGAAGATGGAAGTGCAGACCTGGAACCATGGGTTAGTAAGCAGGCCAGCCATTTGCTCCAGTGGGATGCATCTTTAAGACACTGAACATAGAGACCTGCCTTTGGAAAGGGACGTTATTTCCATCTGCCACTGCTGTAATCAAACCTATCATTTGAGAGGTACTCTCTCTGTATTCCAAAGGGTTTGCTAAAAATATATTCTTGGAAACATACTTCAGGAAAATAAGTCATTCGGTACTTCGTTTCCAAGATTTGAAGACATGTCAGAAAGACAAATGGAGAATGTCCACAGAGAGTAGCATCTAAATTATTTACATCCTTTATTTTGACCGGTGTCTCCCTCGTTATTTATGATAGACAGAAAGGGCAACACACAGTTTGGGTTTGTTTAGCATTGTAATGAGAGCAGAAATAATCCAGGAGCAATAATTCCTCTTGTTCCCCCTAACTCCCACCTTCAACATCATGTTTTCCTAATGTTGGTTATATTATATTATGTTTCCAATCAGTGGTTTATTGGAGCTAACTCATACCATGTTATAAATTTCAATTATTAAATGTTCAAGAACTTTGCATGAAAAATTCAAAACATGACCATTGTTAAAATGAAACTATATAAACATAATTATTAAATTATACTAAAATGGCAATAAATTATCAAAACATAGCTCTTGCTAATTGTTTTAAAACATTTACCATTAAATATTCTTTTGAGTTTATATATATTTAGTGTATTGCTATGGTGGAAATTCATAGGATGTCATGCTACTGTGTATCTTTTCTTATCAAATCAAATTACAAAAGTAGAGTGGCATGAATTGAAATATATCAAAGGTTGACTGGATCATTATGATGCATATTCAGAACTGGCAAGTGCTTAGATCAATATTCTCTATATTTTTCCTCTAATAATGAGATCCCATGATTCTAATTTTTCCCTGTTTATTCTCTGTATATTCTCCAATGCCTCTAGGGAGAATGATCTAACCATCTTCTATTGGTAGTGAGCCTTTCCTAAATATGCAGCCAGAAGTGCTGATGTGTTCCTAACATTCTCAAACTCCTTGTTTGGGCTGCAGCTGGTATGCCCAAAGCATAGTATCATTGCCTTTGTTCAAAGTCACCTTAATCTGGCTAAAACTACACAGAGACATTCTTCCTACAGTCTCCAAGCAGGCCTGCATATGTTGCTTTGTTTAGAGTTGTATTTTAGGATATTATTAAAACACTAGAGGCCTTGTGCATGAAATTCCTGCACGGGTGCGGTCCCTAGGCCTGGCCAACGATTGAAGCACAAGTGTCTGGCATGGAAGGGCAGGCCCCAGCTGACCTCTGGGCCCTGGACACATCTGGGCCTCAGGGCCCCCGCGGGTCCCCCTCCACTTGAGTCGTCAGCCCTCGCCTGGCTCCCTCAGTTCCTGGGAGCTGGGCAGTGGCCCTGCCCCCTGTCCCTGCTACTGGTCACCATCTGCGGGGTGATTGGCCTGGCACCACCCGCTGACCTGCTCCACCATCCCACTGCGGTCCTGCTCTTATCAGGGCCAGCAGCGCCTCCACTGCTAGCGCCATATCTCCAACGTCCACCATGTTCTGTGCCGCCTCCGGTGTTCAGCGCAGGTCATAGTGAGTGGTTCAACTCCCGGTTGAACTCCTGGTTGAGGGGACAATTTGGATATTAGGCTTTTATTATATAGGATGTCTATACATCAGTCATCTACCTAGGCTTCCCACTAGACTTAATGGTATAACACCTGCTTTCTATAACATTGTCTACTAAGTATACATTAACTAGTGGAATTTGACATTGGCATATTGGTTCCATTTTTAATTGGTGTTTCCAATCTTGCCTTGTCATTTAATTATAAGTATCATGTTCATAATAAAGTCACACCAAATAAGCCAGTTTAACAGCTATTAAAATAAAACTAGTTATTTCATTAATTACTTGACAAATGGAAGTTGATAGTATATTTAAAGCATATTATATATTCATCTCTCAAAATATTTGATGCCTTTATGGCTTTGTTTGCCTCTTTGGGAGTTAATTATATACACATAGGATGGGACAAAGCATTTAATGATTGTTTTCAGAACTTCATTACCTCTGAAAATTACAGGCTTAATGATCTGTTTCTTTCCTGCAGGCCGGTTGGTGATATCAGACTCATTTAACTTGGTCATCCATCCAAAGCACTGTGCTGACTCTGCAAATTAATTAAAACACTCTGGAACATTCTCATCCACAGATGACTATTTAGACTTTACTGTACACAATTCAGGTGGAACACATCTTTTCCAAGTAAATATAGTGTGAACAAAATGGTATATGCACAATTATGTCCAACATTTGAGATGTAGGAAAACCAAAGTAGTATAATATATTGAGGTCATGTAAAGCTTTTGAAAGACGGAAACATTCTAGATAACACCAAAAGGGAAAAGGGGGAAAGAAAGAAAGAAAGACAGTGAAAAAGGCAGAAAATACCAAAGGGTCCTGAACTACCAGATCACTTGGGTGTGTAGACCTCAGATATACAACCTTTGCTGCTTACACATTGTCTGGCTGGAGCTACTGAGTGCGATTCTGCATCATAGTTACTATATAGTGACTAATGTAGGTTGTACTTCAGGAAATGCTTCTGATGTTCTTTTGGAAACCTCAACCGTGCAGCTAAGTGAGAACCTCTATTGTGGGTTGAATTGTGTCACTCCAAAATTCATCAGTAGACCCAACACCCAATGCCTCAGCATGTGACCTTATGTGGAAATAAGGTCTTTACAGAACTTATCAGGTTTAAGTGAGGCAAAGGGTGTCCCAGTATAAAGGGGAACTTTGGAGAGGGACAGGCACACAAGGATAACTACATGTGAAGAGACACAGGGAGAAGATGGTCCTGTAGGAGCCAATGAGAGGGGTCGGGAGCAAATCCATCCCTCACAGCCCTCAGGAGGAATCCCCTCCTGACACCATAATTTCAGACTTCTGGCCCCCAGAACTGGAAGACAATATATTTCAACCACCCAGTGAGCGGTCCTTTGTTATGGCAGCCTTAGCAAACTGGTACCACCCGCCTCATCCTACATGATTCTGCCTACCTGATGACAGTGTCTGGACTAGGGATGGCTCCTGCCCTTGCTGGACTACACGCATAGCCTCCCTTTGCTAACAGTGTGAGAGATTGGGTGAATGGCCTAAACCCGTGGTTGGCAAACCGCGGCTCGCGAGCCACATGCGGCTCTTTGGCCCCTTGAGTGTGGCTCTTCCACAAAAAATACCACGTGTGGGCACACGTACAGTGCGATTGAAACTTTGTGGCCCATGCGCAGAAGTCGGTATTTTGTGGAAGAGCCACACTCAAGGGGCCAAAGAGCCACATGTGGCTCGCGAGCCGCGGTTTTCCGACCACTGGCCTAAACCAAAGGCCAGAGTCCTTTCATAGAGATATTTAAATTGGAACACAGAGAATAATACCTCTACTCTTGAAAGGAAATTCTGGGAATATGAGTCCAGGCACTGCCGATTGCCCTGGTTTCTCTCTATGGAGAAAAAATAAAGAGCAGATATCGAAAATGGATGGATCACATAGAGAGAAATAGTGCCAAAGGAGAGAAAAAGGCAAGGACCACTGGCTGTAGTTCTCAAATATACACCACTCTAAACTTTCCGGATTACATGAAGCATTACAGGGAAATTTTTTTGTTTGTTTTGCTAATTATCCTGTTTGATTTTGTGCAAATTTCTTAAACTGTTTGATCCTAAATTCTCACTAGTAAAATGCTATTAATATAAATTAACTTTTAAGATTATCAAAAGGTCAAAGTAAATATTTTTAGAGTTCCTGTCACATAGTATATGTTGACATGTTGATTTAAATGTTTTATTTTATATATACATATATATGTAATGTTTTATTATACATATATGCTTTATTGTTGACAGTATTACAGATTTCCCCCATTTCCACCCCTTTGCCTCTTCTCTGCCCAGCCCCTGGGCCACTCCAGGCCCTCACTATGCTATTGTCTGGGTCAGTGGTCGGCAAACTCATTAGTCAACAGAGCCAAATATCAACAGTTCAACGATTAAAATTTCTTTTGAGAGCCAAATTTTTTAAACTTAAACTATATAGGTAGGTACATTGTTATTAACTAATTAGGGTACTCCTAAGCTGGCCTTTGCTAAAAACGTCCTCAATCTGATTGAGGTACGTTTGCTGAGGTCCACCCCTTCCAACTTTCCCATCCACACTTGTCTTGCATACTTGTTTCGTTCATCCTCTCTATATGTCCAAACCATCTCAACATACCTTTCTCAGTCCTCAACACTACATCTTCTTTCACTCCACAATGTTCCCTAAAATTAACTTACTTAAAGGTTTAAGTCAACTACGCACCGTATGTGCGCACCCACACGTGGTATTTGGTGGAAGAGCCACACTCAAGGGGCCAAAGATCCGCATGTGGCTCGTGAGCCTCGGTTTGCCGACGACTGGTCTGGGTCCATAGCTTATGCATATGTATGTTTTTAATATTATATTCCTCAATGTCTAAGCAAAATTAATTACTGTTTAATATATGTGAGCACCCTAAGAAGGTCTAGGATCTCGACTTATTGTGGCACCATTACTTCTGGCAAAATGTATTCTTCACTCTGAGCTTGCCTGTCTGCCTGTGTAGGTCCTATTTGTTGGTGTACCTTTCCCTTGATCATATCCAGGCTTCTCCCTGCCCCCAGTTAAGTCCTTGCTGGCTTTAGCACTCAGTGCGCCTCACTCATCCAACTCCCAGCTGCTTGAGTTATTTCTCACATTGCCCTGACTTAATTCTGCTTGTTTGTGATTCACATCGTAATGGGAACTGCCAAATATATGGTCATTGTCTGGCAAGCCATCAACAAAATCACCTGAATTGAAATCTCATTTTCTTTTCTGAATTCTTGGCTGTCATACAAGCATAGTCACCCGCTGACGGGAGAAAAAAAAATGAATGTGATGGCAGTAGTTCAGCAACAAATTTACTTCTGTTTCAGAAAAGCAGCTCTTTAAGTGAGTTCAATTACAAAAATTAAAAAAAAACAAAACTGGTTGATAATAGACCACCCTAAAATGTTCTAGAATCTGCTTTTTAATATTTTGCTTTCTTATCTACTTAATATTATTCTTGCAATAAAATAGCTTAAGGCAGCTTTGAAGTAATTTTATGTTTAATTTCTACACATGAGGTTATTTTGCTTTGTATGCATGACTTTTCACAATCTTCCTTCACCTGAGTAAAACCTATAGTTTTTTACACATTACTGCTCTTTGGCCATAACGATAGGCCACGTAATATAAATGTCTCTTTAAGAGGTAATAAAAATGAACCATTAAATGAAATGTGCACTTTAGAATGGAAAAATAAGCAAAATAAGTAAAATAATTTCTAGAGGACAAATTCAATATTACATGTTTTTTAAAGAAATCTTTCACATCTACATTGTCATAGGAGTGATTTTATTATTGTTGCCTAGGTAGAAATAAGCGTTGACAAGATGCAAAAGAATGTATGTCGTATTGATGTTTACAAACTTTGAGTTTGTAATATAATAAATGTAATGAAATTAAACTTTGCCCATCTTGGTAACTTGTAATACAATTATAGATTTTGTTAATTTTTTTCAGAATTTATCATTTTGTTGATACAGTTTATGCTTACAGATACATCTTCATATATCAAATTTCTTCTTAATAACTACTTAGCTACTCATAAGCATTATCCCAACAAATGTTACTCTGTAATAGGCCCTAGAAAAAAAATGAATAAATTAAAATTAATAATATAGACAAGATAAGCATTGCTTTCAGGGAGAATTTAATCCTTGTATGGGAGGGTGCAGGGTGCTATAGAATAGGTAACTAATTTAATCTTCAGTGATAAATCACATTTATCCTCTAGCAGATACCTAAAAGTTGCATTTTCTAAACTCCTAAAAAACTATACACACACACACAAAGGTCACCAACAAAGAGTCCAAATTCACATACAGGAAAAGCACACACACACAAATATCCTATCTCTGAGGTTAGAAAAAGGTAATCAGATTAAGTGATTCATTGTTTGAGCAGGGTGTAGAAAGTTAGATAAATAGGACTAAATTGGCAGCAGTTACTTCTTAGATTTTTCATAATCTTCTGTTTCAGGAGAAAGGTGACATTTCTTGAATTCTGCTCCAGGTCACAAGAAACACACACACACACACACACACACACACACACACACTTTTTATCTTATTGTACCTCTTTATTTTTTCATTATGAATCATCTAGAAGTAACTATTTCAAAGCCTGAGTGAAAGATATTCATTCTCTGAGTTGTCTCAATCTAAATCCCCTGCCTCACTAACATATAACCTTAGTAATAAATTAGAGGTCAAAAATTGACCTACAGAACAACAGCCTTACTATGTTAGTGACATTCTAAATTAAATACCTGTGGACTTCACTGATTAAAGCAGAAGCTATAGATAGAGAAACATGTAGCTGGGGTTTGAGAAATGTCAGAGTGAGGACATATTATAAAGTATTGGAAAAGATTTCATGGTAATACTAATTACCAGAGAAGATTCAAAACATACTCTAAATGTTCTAGAGTGGATTGACTTAAAAATCATGAACAAAATGAATAAAAATATACAGCTATAAGCAGGAAATAGAGAGTACATTTTGGTGATAATTAAAACATCTTACTGGCACCCTACAAATGTGCCATAATTAACTAACTATAGTGTGTGGGTTAAGTATACCTTGGGTCATATAAAATTTTTAGAAAATTGAAATTAACTAATGAGAATTTATACAACCAGTACAAGTGTTTAAGGATATAGAGGAAAACACTCACATGAATATAGAAATTATGGAGAAATTCAGCATAAGAATAAACCTATAAAGTAGGACAAAAGGAAGTTCTAAACTGAAAAAGACAATATATGAAATAAAATACTCATTGGGTGTAGGTAGTAAGCAGAATAATGATCTTCCTCCCAAAAATGTCCACATCCTAACCTGCAAAACCTGTGAATGTTAGATTACATTGACACAGAAAATTAGGTTGCAAGTAGAATTAAATTTCTAATAAAATGACCTTGAAATAGGGAGATTATCCTGGATTATCCAAGGGACCCAACCTATCTATATAAAACCCTAATATGCAAATAGACCAAATGGCAGAATGCCTGGTGGAATAACCAGTTGCTATGACACGCACTGACCACCAGGGGACAGATGCTCAACACAGGAGCTGCCCCCAGCCCACAGTCCCCTACCAGCTGCAGAGTGCGGAGGGCCTGATGAGCCAGCTGTGCCAGGCTAGCCAAGGCGAGTGCAAGCGTGGGCTGCAATCACCCCACCAGTCACCCCACAGATTGGCCCTGATCACCGACCAGGCCTAAGGCCCCTACCCGAGCATGAATTTTGTACATTGGGCCTCTAGTGTAATAATAAGGATCCTTAAAATTGGAATCAAGAATTTCAAGAATTGAAAATAGCAAGTGAGGACATTAGCACAACTATTACAATAAATGTCTGAAGGATTTAGAGGAAATAGATACACATAATAATAGCTAACAGAGGAATAGCTGTCAGTGGAAGAATGGAAACTATAAAAGATAACCAAATGGAAATTCTAGAATTGAAAAAGGCAGTATCTGAAATGAAAGTGCTACTGGGTAGACAGCAATAGATTGTACAATCAAGAAAAAGATCAGTGAATTGGAAGACATATTAATAGTACTTAACTGAAGAAATGATGATAAATACGTGGTTTTATGATATTGGATATGATAAATATGTGGTTAAAGTGTGGGTTTTCATTAAGAAGTCTCTATAGATAATTTTATTCAATTCCATCCCTCTTTTTATATACATTCTACTCCTCATTGAGAGACTGAGTTGAAGGCAGCAAAAGTGGCATTCTGGGGCTTTGCCAAGATTTGAAAGATCTGGTATCTTCTATTTTATCTCTCAGCTGTCATGAATGGATAAGCCCAAACTGCATGGAAAGGCCACATGCATCATTAAATAAACTGCCACAGATGAGCGCCGGGCCAAAAACAGCACTAACTTCTAGCCAAGTGAGTGAGCCATTGTGGTAACATAAACCCAGACTAGCGAAGACACCCACAGCCCCAGCTGACATCAGATGTTGCAGAATTCTTTATCTGAGCCCATCCAAAACATCCCACTTTGTACAATTCACTGGAACCAATGTTTACCGTGTAGATAGTCCCCGTTTACTGCCCCTATTCTATGAATTACTTCAGACTGCTTCTCACACTTCTAAGCAGTTCAATGCCACAGAACTTAGACTTCCAGCACTGGACACCCATTTTCCAAGGCTGTCGAAGGATGGGCAGCGGCTAATCCTATGTCCCTAAGCTTTTCCTTTCTGTGCATTATCTATAGTAATAAAAGGGTAATGTGCTAATTAGACCGGATGTCCTTCTGGACAACCTTTCGGACAAAACTAGGGCTGTGAGGGAAGCCCGGGTCCCAGGTGCCAGAGGGAAGGGTCCCAGGTGCCAGAGGGAAGGGTCCCAGGTGCCAGAGGGAGGCCCACTCTTGAACAAATTTAGTGCATCGGGCCTCCAGCATGTAATAACATCATAGCACCCTAATATTTGAGTATATAATTCAAATTAAGTTAAAGGAACTTCATCCACATCTTAAAATCCTAAGTACCTTACATTCAACAGCAAGAGAGCACCTCCCATCCCAGATGATAGTGCTTTTACTTGTCTTGGTCATGCAGTAGACTTGCTGTCATTTCTTCTGCACATACTCCTGATCAAGACGTACCATCTTTAAATTAATAGGGAGCATATTCCAGTTCACTCTATTTTTATGTTCTGTAGCCAAACCGGACAAAAATGTCAGCTTGAAAATTGCTTGAGATGAAAAAACATATTAACTACACAGGACAATCCATCTTCTGAGCTTAAACTGGTCAGATGACCCCAAAGATGTAGGGAAATAGTTTTAATCACCTCAACTGTATGTCTCAAACTCTGTTTTATGGGATCATTTTTTACCAGAAAAAAACAAAAAACAGTAGTCACAGTGGTCATGATCTGTCTGCGTGACAAACACGAGTCAGAACCAATATAATGCCTCTTACTCATTTATTTCATTTTCTTTATCTTAGGGGGAAACTGAAGGAAACCAAACAAGCAAGACTGAAACAAAACAAACAGAAAACCCTGACTTCCAGGAGGCAACACTGGCAAAAAAGTAGAAAGGAATTCACAAAAGCTCACTGGATCTTAGCGCACTTACAACTCTAAGCATAGCCCTGTTTACTGCCCTTACTCTATGAGTTACAGCTCTAGACCGGGGATGGGAAGAATGGAAGAGTTAATGCCAAGACCTGTGCAAAGAGCAACAGCACAAAGACACTCAAGTCTCCAGAGACGTCAGAGAAACTGGGCATGAGAACAGGAGAACCTCCTCCTTCAAGAGAGTCTGGTGTACGATTAATTGGTGCATAAAGATGAACAATCTTTCTAGGTATTGTTTGTTCAAAATATATCAGGTTTTTAAAATATATTTTAAAAAAATCCAAGGAAATAGAGCAATATAATTTTATTTCCAAAAGATTCCTTCAGCATTTTTATGAGAGTAAACTATTGAAAAATAAGCAAAAGTTTCCAAAATAGAAATATGGTTATCATTCTCAATCATGAAAACAACTCTCCAAACCCCATTTTTACATGTGTATACAATAATATGAGTATGCATTCCAATTTAGTGTTAATTTGAAGCTTCACTTAAGAACGTGCTTAACCTACCTGGTACCTCGATATCCTCCTCTGGAAAAAAGAGAGCAAAAGAGAAAATAGAGAGCAATAAAATCAAATACTATTGTATGAGGATTAAATGGACAACACTTAAAAGTGAATCCATTGTATAATATTGGCTAAATAACAGTTAGACTCCAAGCCTATTTCTCTAAAAGTGTATTTACAATATCTCAGTACTTTCCAAACATTTTGACCTAGATTGATGGGCAGAAATGCTATATATATTCAAATAATAGACAAACATGGTAATTGACCATACCTTCACTATGCTTCCCATTGGCTAACCAGGGCAATATGCAAATTAACTGCCAACAAAGATGGCGGTTAATTTGTATACATAGGCACAATGATGGAAGGCGAAAGGGGAAGGACGGTGATCAGAAACCCAGGCGACAGGCAAGAGCTGGGTGGCAGGCCAAAGGCATCGCTGGGGGCTGCCCTTGCCCTGCCCCCTGGCCCTGGATCGGAGAACCAGGGCAGTCTTTGCCCACCCCCCAGCCGGTATTCGGAGAAGCCGGAGGGGGGCCAGAGAAGAGGCGGGCGCCGGTGCGCACCTCTTCCCTGGCCGCCCCCTGCCCAGGGATCGGCGACCAGAGAAGCTGGAGGGAGGCCAGGGAAGAGGCGGACAGCTGTGGCAGGTGTTTGGAGAAGTACCTGTACTTTTTTTTCAAAGTACCTGTATTTTTAATAATTTCTTGACATGGTAAAAGAATTTTACATTACGATCCAAGGGTGGTGGGGTGAGGAGAAGGAGCAGCAGAACAATCCAACAAATAAAAAGGGAAACAGAAATGCATGGTAGAAGGGATTTGAAGGATGGGTAGGGGCATTGCCCAACTAAAATGCAATTGGTTTGTTACTGAGTACTATTCATGGAAAGACAGCATCCTGACTCCTTCTCTATACAGCATATTGGGTTTAAAAATGATGCATCCAGGTGGAAATATGATTAGGGGTTGGAAGACAGACGGGGAAAGAAGAAGTCAGAAATAGACACTGAGAGAGTCACTCGCTGGCTGGCTGCAAATACTGACTCTCCAGTAGTGATAGAATAAAAAAGTGGGGGATATCTCTGGGAGATTCAAGAGATAGGGGGCAACTCTTCTATGGTTTTGACTTGCCCAGCAGATTTCCACATACACACCTGAACACGCCTATGTTTGCATGCACAAACATATACACATAACTGACTGCCCTCCTTGGAAACACAGAAGAAGAAAAAGTCACCAGAAGAAGAAGCCGCCCACCTTTGGTCCAGGCACCAGTGCCTGCAGCTGGCTGCAGCCCAGGAGATGGACAAGCTACCCGCCCGAGGTCCCAGGCTGCAGTCACCCGGAGAAGCTGCCACCCCTGTGGTCTAGGGCGCCTGCGCCTGTGGCCAGGGAAATAGGTTCCCTCTTCTCCTACTGCAGTCATTACTTCAATATTCCCCTTCTGAATTTCTCTCCTGTGCTGCAACCCAACTCCACTTTTCATTGGAAGGATATGGAACAGAGAGAGCAGTGTTAAAAGTTTACATTTTTAAGCAGGTAAGGTTGGTACTTAAACATATAAATGGAAAACTAGAGTCCTTAAGGTAACAAAGGCTTCAAAGGACAGGGACAGTGCATGACCTATCATATCCAGCAATCCATATGGGGACTGAAAACTTTGCAATGATGACAATTAGTGAAGATATGAATCAACTAAAATAGTTGACAGGGACAATTCTTTCATCTTTGAAAATACCTACATCAAATCTGTTTAAATAGATTTTCATCTGCATAATCTAACACATTCTGACAAGACCACCACCACCACCAATGTGGTCAGTGTTGTGCTGATAAATGTTTAATAACTGAGGGACCCTCCCCCCGAGAGTGCACACATTTTTGTGCACCAGGCTACTAGTATATATATATATATATATAAAATCTTTGTATCTATACTCAGTTTTACTGCATAGTTCTTTTTTCTTTAACTTTGATACCATTCTGGTTTATGTGGAAACATAATCATACATATAATTACCTAGTCAAAAATGCTGGCAGCTACCAAAAAATAAGAGTATTTATATATCCATTCTAATTTAGATATTATGGAGCTTCTAACTCATTTTCTAGTTCATTTACATTCCACATTACTGCATTAAATTACTATGGATGTTTGGCCTTGTCACAATACTTTTCATAAAATATGACAGCAGACTAGTAGCAGGCTATACATACACAGTGAATTAAACTCAGTAAACTGTCAGTGTAATTTGATATTAGTTGAGTATTTAAATTGAATTTGTAACTTCATTTTTAGTAGGATGTCTTATAACCACTATGTTAAAATAACTGGAACAAGTGCATAGAACATAAAGGCACTGCATGTTAACAGCTGCTGCATAGCACAGGAATTTCATTGGTGATATTTTTTGCATATTATTTTTGAACATTTTTATTATGAAATATAGTAAAAATAAAATTGAGTAAAATAAATATCTTTTATTTATTAAGACATCATAATAAATTTTAAATATCTACATTAAATGCTTACATTAAGAAATATTTCCTTTGACTCTCAGAGAGTAATCTTCTGAGGAATCATAAAGAATATACACCAATGTGCATGTGCATGTTTATTGGGATTGAATAAAAAATACCCTATGTGAATGTGTCGATTACTCTCTCACTAATGGTAGAATGAAAATTTCAATTGTCTCACACTCCTACAGACATAACAGATAGGTTTTAATATAACTTTAATTATTATAGAATTGGTGACTATAAAGGTGTATTTCATTATGGATTTAAAGTTCTTCTCTTTGATATTTATGAGATTAAGTTTCTTGTATTTCTTCTGTGAAATACCTGTTGTATTTTAACTGTTATCATTCAGTAATTGTTTTTATTGATTCACACATATTATTTAAAATTAAAATCCTCAATTTATTATGCATATTATTCTGGCGATGTTTGGCCTTTATTTTCACTTTAATTATGCAATTTAAAACAAATGACCTTATAAGTTATCTACAAATGGTTTTTACTTATTTGTCTTATATAATTTCAAA
The DNA here is from genome assembly GCF_014108235.1 of Myotis myotis. Taxonomy (NCBI): domain Eukaryota; kingdom Metazoa; phylum Chordata; class Mammalia; order Chiroptera; family Vespertilionidae; genus Myotis; species Myotis myotis. Next base: position 203,991,564 of record NW_023416324.1, on the reverse strand, counting down.
CAAAAATTCATTCATAAAATATTCTCTTACCTGGTACATTATTTTCTAAAGTTGTATAACTTTGCCTTTTACATCAATTTTTAAAATTTAATTGTTATTTATTTTTTTCAGGTCATGAGTAAGAGATGAAATTTCATTTTTCCCCAAATAATTAGTTGTTTCATGAGCAATTATTAAGTAACTCATCCTATCAAAATAAAGTTGTTTATTTTATTTAGGATTATACTTTTTCCCCTCAACTAGAATGTTTTCATGTATATGTATATAAAATCTTTTATATTATTTGAAACAGAAAGTCTGCCCTTTTAGTATTTCCAGCTGAGCCTCACATACTGCCACATGTTTACAAAATACTATGATGTAACACATGAAAATGTCTATAGATGCACTGGATGGCAAGAATGGACAAAATATTGTCAAACCTCTAACCCCAAGGTAACTGTTATTCTAAATATATTTCCTTAAATTATATCTAGTACTATCCAAGACATTGTATACAAAATGATAAAAAGTATTTCTGACAAACCTTTCCTTATGATCATCCAATTATATGTTATTGCCAAACACCACACTTTTATTTCACTGTCTTTATAAACTATTCCTTTAATGCCTCACTTAAAGAGTAAAATAATAATGATAAAAATATTTACCATTAAATAATTCATTTGTATTATGTACTGTACTTGTGTTTTGTGTGTTTTGTGCTAGTCCAATGAAATCAATGAGGTATTTTATGTCACAGATGTTATCTTCTTGTAAATTTAAGAGTCTTAAAGTATTACATATTGATTGACACTACTCCTTGGTTCTTCAAATGGAATAATTCCCCAGGCTGTGTTGGATGTTTATTTAGAATAATAGTGGGTCAAAAATTTACTTTGGGTAGGGTAAAATTCTGTATGTTTAGAGAAAGTTAAGCAGTTTAGTTGGATGGCTTTCCTAAAAACATAACATCTCAAAAGAAAGCAAACTAAATGCTAAAATGGATATGAAATGTTGGATCAGAACAAATGTCACATGTCTATTTCTTCTGTCCAAAATATCAATTGTGTCAGAAAGTCATTTAATATTTATAAGACTTGTTTTCTTTATGAGTAAAATGGAAATAACAGGATCTGACCAACTTAGCTCATGGGATCAGTTATGAAATCCTATATAATAAAGAGGTAATATGCAAATTAACCCTCACACTCTCACAAGATGGCTACCTACAACCAGACTGGCAGGGAGGTTAGTGAGGGATGACCAAAGGACTGAACAAGCAGGCTGTGTGGGACAAACAGGCTGGTTGGGCGGGGGGGGGGGTGGAGTTGGGGGCAACCAGACTGGCAGGGGGGGCAGTTAGGAGCAACCAGGCTGGTGGGAGGGCAGTTAGGAGCAATTAGGCTAGCATGCAGAGGCAGTAAGGGACGATCAGGGCAGGAGGGGGTGGGGCAGTTAAGGGCGACCAGGCAGGCAGGCAGGTGAGTGATTAGGAGCCAGCAGTTTAGGATTGTGAGAGGGATATCCGACTGCCGGCTTAGGCCTGATTCCCGGGATCAGGACTAAGCCAGCAGTTGGACATCCCCCAAGGGGTCCCAAATTGGAGAGGATACAGGCTGGGCTGAGGGGATGCCCCCTGTGCACGAATTTTGTGCACCAGGCCTCTAGTTATCTTATATGCTTTGTTTTTGTTTCCTTTAGCCCCGAGGAATACTGTGGTTTCATGTGGAGATCTAATTGTAAAGGGCTAGCCTTAAGTAGCAGAGCTACTTTTCAGATGTAATTATGATTTGGAAATGTACATACTTGAACAGAAGTGACTCATTTTAGAAATGAGGAATGCTGATGGTACTGACCTTACAGTGTTCTCTTTTTTTATACCCATCAGTATATTCCAGTTGATTTTATATAATGCAGGGATCAGTAAACTTTTTCTGTAAGAAGCCACATAGTAAATAGTTCAGGCCCAAAAATAAAAAGAAACTATCTTTAGTAGTGCTACTACAAAAGAATATACAGATGTTACTACAGTGTCCCCCAAAGTACTAAATGTTTCAGAACACCAATAAGAAAAGGAACAGAGGAAATAATCAATTGTACAACAGTCCTCCCTGGCTTTCAGTTTCACTTTCCATGGTTTTGGTCAATCACAGTCTGAAAATACTAAGTGGAAAGTTCCAGAAATAAACAATTCATACGTTTTAAATTGTGGGCCATTCTGAGGTGTGTAATGGCATCACCAGCCAACCTGCTCTGCCCTGCATAGGACATGAACCACCTCTTTGTCCAGCACATTCACATTGTGTAAGTTACCTGCCCATCAGTGTCTAAATTGCTGCTTCCTTTCTCAGATCAACTGCCTCAGTATCACAGTGCGTATGTTCAGTTAACCTTTATTTTACTTAACAATGGCCCCAAAGTGCAAGAATACACTGGCAATCTGGATACACCAAATAGAAGCCATAACCTTTATCATAGATATGTACGTATAGGGAAAAATCATAGCATATGTAAGTTTCAGTACTGTCAACAGTTTCAGGTGGGATTGGGATGTATCCCCAGCAGATAAGAGAGAACGACTGTATTGCTAAAGGTGATTTCAACTCAGAAAGAGAAAAAAAAAATAATGTCCATTGGAGAACTTAGTCAAAGGCATTTCTCCGGTGTTATTTTTGGCATTTAAAGATTGGCAATGTTTGTAGAGTTCATTTCTAATGTACTAACACAAGGTCTGGCAGACACTCAATTCACAGAAATGTATATACTAATTGCTTTCAGGAAAATGAAATGCTTTTATCAGAAGCTGGTTAATGTAAATGTGTGCTCTCTTTCTGAGAGGAGAAGAAGAAAATTGTTCTCATTATTGCGAAAACTGTATTAGAGAGTAATGGGGACAAAGTGAGAATTTGATGAAATTAATCTTGACAATAAGGTTGAGGTCATGTAGCATATTTATGAATTATCACATTTCTTACATTTTTATGTCCATGATATAAACTTCTTGTTTTCTACTTTTAATCTGAAATACAATTACTAGGTATCTTCACAAAATTGGGTAGGCATTATTGTAGAATAACCCCATATTGTTTTAGGAATGACCACATTGTTGACCACATATATTTTTTTATTGCATTGTCCCTCCCTAATACTCTTCATTCCAGGGAGAAAAATAATTTCTTGGGTTCCAGATTTGGATAGTGAAGAACTATAATATCATTGATTTTTAAGGGTGGGAGTGAAATGCATAGCTTACAAATATCGATAATTGAAGAACAATACCAACAACAGAAAGGATGGATTAGATTGGTCATTTGGAGCAAAGTAAGTGGCTGTTCAAAGGATATTTCAACATATGTGCACCTTGATCGACCAAAACTAATTACTCTCTCTAGATAAATCAATAAAAAGAATAAGAATCTAAGGAGGCTTAATGCTTCCTTAAAAATAAAATCCTTTAGTTTGCTGAAGGCTTCACTGTGGATCACAGGACTGAAAGTGAAAGAGCAACAGGCATCGTGTCACTTCTTAGTTCCTTTTCTGATTTTCCCTTAATCAGTGGAGTACAATCCTTAAGAAATGTCCAGCTTGGCCTTTCTTGGGAGAAAATGTGTCCATATTCTGTTTTATTTCTAGGAAAATAAATTTACCAGAGCTCAGCTCATGGGAATTTGTGAGGTTAATTTGTCTGGTACCCAGTGGGTGGTCAGTAATATTAATTTCCACTCATTTTTCCTGTTTAGTTATGTAAATAAACTTTAATTCATATCACATTATTATGTCATGTTATAGCACCATGGTAACCATTTTATAATATGTAGATCTTCTGTTTAAATTTTCCAAGGAAAACATACAGATAATTACATTTAAATGCTAAAGATAGAAATTCTGGAAATGATAATTCTTAATAGCCAGAAAGGGCATAAAAATATGCAAGTTAAATGACTAAGAAATGAATAAATAAACATATGCCTGAGTAAAGTGCACATGTAAAATTGTTGTAAATGTGTGCATGAATATCTTGAGCTTCTGAATGCCATACAATAAGGCACAGTTACACAATCAGAGAAGCATATTTGGCTATATATCACATAAATAGTCTGCCGAGGGAAATAAAAAACAATTAACCTAAGAGAAGGATCTAATAGTGCTGACGTGATCTATCTCATTTAAAATGCTTCATTGCATCACAGCATAACCCTAAGCATAACTGTCAGTGCCTCCTTATTAACAATGTCTGTTTAAGAAATATATTGTATTATGAAATGCACTGAAATGCAAAAAATGTATGTCAATAAATTCTCTGAACATTGATAGTAAGTCTGATTTGGGGTAATGGCACCATATTTTTGTCCCTAAATGCCCTGAGATAATGCTACTGACTACATGATACAAAGTATGAGAGAGGTATAGAGCCATATCTTTTCTCACAAAGGCACTTTGAAGTGTCATTACACAGACAATCTTCCAAAAATATGTTAAGATGTATCAGCTACTACTGAACTATTTCAATTAGTGTTGCAGAAGGTGTTTTATCAGGGACACAAAACGAATCTTCTCTTCCTAGTCTTGCTACATAATGCAAAAATGCAAAAACACCTATTTAAATGTCACAGAATTTAATATATAAATAAAATTAGATCAATTATTTATTTTTTTTTCCCCATAGAATGGATGACTTACTCTAGGAAAGATACCACTTAGAGTACGATGATTCTTCTACCTAGAATTTAGCCTAATATACAGCCGTGGACAATAGCTGGGCCACTATCCCTAATTAGGATGAGATCAAGCCCCATCTCACAAGAGAGTTACAGAACGACTCTTTGATCCAGACACCTGAGAAACCTAGGCATGAGGTAGACAAAGGAGGCTCGCTGATTCCAGAGGCATTTATAACCCTGTATTCAGGGAGGATATATCTTAGTATAAACTGATGGCTAATAGAACAAAACACGTGTCAACTCTCTCTCCAGAGGTAGAGCAGCCATTTGGGGCTCTCAAGTCCCAATGAAGGTTCTCTGTTGCCGCTGGTCACTGCCAATACACAGCAGGGTCTTGTCAGAGTTTCAAGAAGCTTCCCTTCAATTACACATGGAGAGGAGGAAGGTTATACCTTCTGGGACTCAACAGCTCTGAAAATTCTATCTACAAGTGTTCCTGTCCTCTATGCCCAAGTAACATAACAAACTCTACATGTCTCCCTGTCCTCTATCTCCAAGTAGCATAACAGCCTAAAACTTCCCTGCGTATTTTTCTGCCAGGGTGAATTGAACATGAGCCACCCAGGAAGTTTCCAGAGATTGCATATCCCTAGCATATTCAGGCTTTAGTGTGCTTGAGTCATTCTTTTATATTCTATTTTAGAAGGGGTAGAAAAAGTACTTTCTGCAGGAAAAATACGGCCATCTTTTTTGTAAACAAATGTCATTAGCATGTAGCCATACTGACTCATTTAGGAATTGTCTGCTATTCTGCTACAGTGTTGACTATTGAGAAGTTCCTGCAGACACTGAAGGCCCACAAAGCCTAAAATATTTACCACCTGGCCATTTGTAAAAAACAAAACAAAAAAAAACAAAACAAAACAAAAAAACAGTTTGCTGATTCCTGCTCTAGTAAATTAAAGGAAAGAAAAACCACGTTGTTTCAGGTTTATTTGTTCATTTATGATCATGCTTTTTATGGGGAGCAAAGATAGAATCACTATGATGCAGATTAAGAAAATGATGCAAGGAGGTAATATTAGAAGTGATTTGCCCAAGAACAAATTTCAAGATACTCAGGACTTGCATGAATACTGAAATCATTTTTCTCAATGCAATTATTTCTTTCCACTGTATTCTATCAATTCCAGGAATATAATCTTACCAATCTTCATGTTGTTAGACAACATACGAACTACGGACAACAAAATACAGTTTTAGGTAAAATAAAATGAAAATTGATCAGAATAAAAGGAATAATGTTTCTTTCTATGAAAGTATTCTGTTTCAAGCAATCTTAGATGAGCGCCACTCACGGCATCAGGAAGTGAAAAGACTGACATCACCTCACAGCCTTAACACTGGTAGCATTAACAGCCTTAAAAGTAAAGAGCTCATACAATTAAGAGAGAAAAAGATGTTCTGATCTTTAACTACCAGCATTCATCACTTTTCCTCCTATAGAACTATAGTCTCATAAAACTAAAATTCCATACTTTTGTGAATTACACATTTAAACTCTCTCTAAAACTCCCCACTGCGATTTATTATGACGATTACTCAGGATCCTAAAACTTAATCATTCCAATAATTCATTTAAAGGTATTGTGCATATTTAGTTCATGGAAATCCTACCCAGTTCATAGAGGAAAAAAATTCTGAATTCATTATGCAGTACTTTTGCATTTAGCCATCTGTGCACAATATGAATCATTTATTTTAATATTTTCAAAAGGATTTTATAAACCATAGCCTGTATTTATCATCCTGCCTTTGATAAATAGCTATGTGAGCAAGGAATGGCCCCAGCAATTAGTGTAGCTATTCATGTAAATTTTTCAAGTATCATTTCAATATCTAAGTATGATGAATTTCCTTTACTCTCTCTCTCAGTTTTATAAGAGGAATTCTTTATTTTATATTTCATGAATAACCTCAAACATGTTTCTGTGGGAATCATAAACTACCTAAAATGAAGCAATTACCTCATTCCTAATGAGACTCTTAAATTGTTAAGAAAAATGAGAGGCTATATGTATCAAACACAATTTTCCCTAGTTTATGTTAACTGGCTCACTCAAAAGACTTTAGAGAGTATTTTTATCCCCTTCCCCATAATTTATAATCTAACAATTAAAACTTTTAAAAAATTCTACTCTTCTAAGTTTTGTTAACAATCTTACTGCTATGGCAAAAAAAAAATATAAATAAAAGTGACAATTTTAATTGTAAGAAAAAATGGTAAGGAAAAACAAAACAAAGATGTTTGATATTAAAGATCAATCACTGAATCTAAATTAATCCCTACTAAAATCCCTCTAATAACTAGACAGAACAAATACATACTGTCATAAAATATCTATTATTAAAAGGGTTAATTCTTCCTAGATTAGTTTAAAATTATTGCATAAGTTAGAAATTATCACTACATATTTAAATGTCTTAATATGGAATAAATTCACTCTTCATAAATTAATATTGTTTAATAAAATGAAGTTGGGTGATATATAAAAATAATTCCAGAATTATGAATTATTGCAGAAGATATTTAGATTTTGATATTAGTTATTTTCCTATATGTATTAAGTAACTCATACATACACAAACACACACACATGCTCAAGAGTGTATATTTTACATAATATATTAATAGTCACACATATAAGTATGTGTGAAAATATTTAACATAATAGATTAAGATCTGATTCTTACCATGATTTTTAAAAAACTTAGAATTGCATAAAATCATATGTAAACCAAATATTGTTAAAACTGAAAGGAATCTAGGAAATTATTGACACAAAGTTCTGCACTTTGTATCAGAATAAAAAAAAAAATGAATGCTTGAGAAATCAAAACACTTGTCCACTGACAAATACATAATTTATTGATCTGGAATTAGAAAAAATGTTAACATTCCAGTGAAATAGACACAAATGTCCAAAACAGTGACATTTCTGTTACTTCTACATTGAAGGAAAGGAAGCTATACTAAGTCAAAAGGACCAGAACTCCTGTTCCACTTCAGTTGCGTTGTATGCCTTTGACTCTGGGCAGATGCGTTACCTAACATTTTGTGAATTTCAGTTTTTTCTTACACAAATGGAAATCACAAGGATTCCTTTCTTATTGTTGGAAAGAGCTTAGGTTTAATACATTATTAAATTGCTTTAAGCTCTTCTAGGCTACCAAGTAACATTATTTAAGTGTCATAAGCATTATCCCTCATTGTGGATGTTTCTCATAGAAAGTCACAAATGTAGAAGAACTCTTCTCATTCAATTCAAGATATGTATTTTTGATGGTTCAAATTATAGTACAATATATAAGACAAATACATATAGTGATGAAAATAATGGCATACTATTTACAAGAAATAACAATAGTAGGCTTAAATCCCTTTTATGGGTTGGAAAGATGTGAGTGATATAGCCTAGTATCTGAACATCTACACTAATAAAAGAGAAAGATGCAAATTGACTGTCCCTCCATGATACCCACCAGCCAATCAGGAGTGAATATGCAAATTAACCCAACAAAGTTGGCGGGTTGATTTGAATACGCAGGCACCAAGTGGCAGGGGGCAGGGTGGCCGCTTGTGCGTGTGCTGGAGCCAAGAGGCCTAGGTCCTGGGGACGGGCATCCTTGGGACCCAGGCTGCTCTGAGCCTGTAGGCCTGTGTGTAGGCCCAGAGTGGCCGGGGTCCTGGAACACCCCCGGCCACTTCTGGCCTATGCTTGCAGGCATTAAGCAGCTGGGGGTGGGGTGGGAACATCCCTGGGACCCTGACTTCTCCAAGCTGGCGAGCGCACTAGTGGCCGGGGGTGGGGAAGGAATGTCCCCCGAAGCGAGAGAACAGACAGCAGGGCCCTTCTTGCCCCTGGCCTCGGTGGCGAAAGGCAAGCAGGCCCCCACAGAGAGCAGACACCAGGGCCTGCAGTGGTGTCAAGCAGGCAGGTCCACAGAGAGCAGAGAACAAAGTGGGGCAGGCCTAAGCTGTCAGTAGGATATCCCATGAGGTCTCCCTGATTGGAAAGGGTGCAGGTCGGGCTGAGGGACCCACCCCACCCCCCGTGCATGAATTTTGTGCACTGAGCCCCTAGTTCAATTATATTGAGCCTTCCACATTGATATATTTTCTTCTTCTTTAGGTCCAAACTGACACAATGATTCAAAGTAAAAACTCTGTGACTTAAAAATGACAACATCTACATTTATCTGTTTCTAAAGTCTTTCTTAACAATCTTATAGAAAAAAAAAAAAGAGATCTGTTGGATGAAAAATTTTGCGTCAATCTTGTGGGTGTCCATTGTTAGTTACCCTGCTCTTAGATGCTTGCTTGTGCTGATATTTCTCAGTGTCAGAAGATGTATCAAGGTGCGCTGCTCTCAACTGAGTCTATGAAACTTCCCCAGATGGCTTGACTCATAATTGGTGTTTAGAAATTGTGTCAGCACTGTTGATTGACTTCCTTTGGAGCAAAGAATGACCTCCTGTACAAAGATAAAAAGAAAATAAGAAATGGTTGTCCTAATCTATTTTTTTAAAGCATTTCCTCTTAAAATAAGAAAACAAATGGAAAAATCAAATAAAATAAACTTATGGTATCAGGCAGTCAATGGTAGAAACAGCTGCAGTAAATATGATAATAAGAGAAAAATATATCTTAATTGAAACAGATGTTTTAAAAATGTGCAGTTTTGAATGGTATACAAATATTGACATAAAGTAAATTTTAAATAAAATGGAATGAATTGGAAGTATAATTAAAACCCAAAGTGAACAAAAATAATCTTGATGAAAAGTGAATTAGAATGATAAACAATAATTGGTTTTGCCTAGACAACAAAGTGTTAGATTATGGAGGAAAGTTATCTTTTATTTTAACTTCAGTGCTATTTAGGCAAACATATATCTAACAGGGTCTCAACAGTATTCCATTGTGTACTAAACCTACCACAGCTTTTTTATCCAACTATCTGCTAACGGGCACTTCCCACTTCTTAATTTCACTTAACTGGTCTTAAATGCTGTCAGGTCATACCTGTGCCCATACCCACATCTTCTGTAATGGTCAGATAAGGGCATGTTATTTGGTAAAGAAGCTAAAATTATGCATATTTGGAACAGAACAAGAGCACACTGGAGAGAGCAGAGGCAGGAAAAGGCTGCTGAGAGAGTTCTGTATTATTCTGATAGAGATGTTATAAATGGCAATGGGGCAATAAGGACACATATGTAATACCTTAATCAATAAAGAAAAAAAATGGCTAAATCTGGGAACTATGTGTGTCACATGTCTCATAAAACCCAAAGGTTTCTGAATTATAGGAGTGTTTTATTTTTCCTGCACATATCTTGAAATTAGCTAAAATGTATTTGAATTTGGTATAATTCAAGTGTATTTAAATTATCCTCCAAAATATAATTTCTTATGTATTAAGCTTTATAGAAGGCTATTTTAGTTTTCTTTTTTTTTTTTTTTAACTCTAAAACCAAAGGGGACTTGATAGCTGAGGGCTGGAATCATCCAAAAGCTCCTTCATGCACATGAGTGTTGGTAGATGCCATCGCTGGGAACTCAGCTGAGACTGCTGCGGAGAACACATACATGTTGCCTTTCCATGTGGCTTCCTGGGCTTCTTCACAGTGAAGTTCCTGCTCTTAAGCAGCCAGAGAATAAAGAAATCCTGGAAGGAGCTGAGTTGCCTTTGTAGCCAGCCTCTGATGTCACATAGCATTACTTCTGCTATAGTCATGGGCCCACAGATAAAGAGGATCACGGCCTTCAAAGGGAGAAATATCAAAGCTACATTATCAAAATAACATGTGGAAGAGGTGGTATGATCTTTGCAATCTTTGGAGAATATAATAAAAAAGTGAAGCTCCATGTACACTGTTGTATTGGAGCTGTCTTACATTGGCTCATGAGAGTTGATTTTGTGCGCCTCTTTCCAATTCTGCGTCCAGTGGCATCACATGGACATCTGGAAATCAAAGTATAGTCATTGTGTAAATCCAAAGAATAAAATGTCAATAATGCTTTTTCTTCTTTTCAATCACAGCTGGTCGGTAAATATTTACCAGCATGAGTAGTTACCCATATGCTACCTTCCCTTTGAGATATTTTCATTCCTTTTCAAAGTCACCTTCTTCTCTGATTTTCTACAACATAAATACTACAATACAAGCTACACTACTGACACATTTGTACATCTCCTTAGTTAGTAAAATAATAAAACAGAAATAGAAAAAATTTATAGATAAATGATAGACATATAATAATATCAAATGAAGGAAGAACATTCTATAACTATTGAGTTCTTCATTTTTGCATCAGATCACATAGTGTTAACTGGTATTTATAAATTGCTTCTTCTACCACCCAACTCATATTTACTTTGCCTCAGGCAAGCACTTCTGTTGGCCAGTCACCACATTCACTTGCTTGCCAGGGTGACCTAAAGCTTCTTCCCAGAAATGTCTAAGCAATAAATATATTTTTTCCATTTTAAATATTTGATGTGATTTCCCATCAAAGCATATCTAAGTAAATAAGAGTAAAAATAGGTGCCCCACAAAATCTCCCCCTCACCCCATTTAGTGTTAAGAACTAATCAGCCTAGCCAGTATAGTAACTTTCTTCTTTGTTCTTGTTTCCTGATCATTTTAAAATGGTCTGTGGCACTTCAAAGCAAGGTCTTTATACCCACAGAGCCCACCAGTGCAGGTAAGGGAAGACAATTTATTAGTAGATCACAAGAGTTAGTAAAGAGAGGAGCTGCACACATATTCTCCCTTTGATGGCCAGACGTATGAATCCTGGCATTAGGGGAACAGCAACTTACATTGTTCACTGTTTCTAAGGAAATGCCACAACCTGGTAGATATTGAGAGTGCCACGTACTGTACTTACAATTCAGTAACTGATTCTCATTGCATGCTGTTCTGTCAGCTATAAGCCATGCTGTTCTAGAGTGATGAGAAATAAGACCAGTGAATTCCAAAAGCAGGAGCTGATTGTTGCAGTTCACACATTGTAAAGGGATTCCCTAGTTAGAAGTGATATCTTGTTGTATAATGCAAAAGTGAGTAAGGCATTCTATAAATCATGGAAGGTGGTTTTGGCAAAATATTTAGGTAGTAAAAAAAAAATCACACATAGATTTTTTTTCATTGAGGACAAAGTACTATGTCTTCCATGATGGAAATGTAAACTATGAAATCTGTGGCTGGTCTCCCTGGGGAATAGTGTCATATTAAGACTCAGTTCAGATCTTTGTTTCAGGCAGGTTTTGCACTGAGCTAATGGGTCTAGTCTAGTCAGATAGCTTCTAGTGCAAGCATGTCAAACTCGCGGTCCTTGGGCCACATGCCTCATTTATTTGGCTTTTGTTAGCTTTTGAGTTTGACATGCTTTTTGTAGTGAGTTCAAGCTCATATTGTTGAGCCCACACATTATCTCCAACTCTATCATCATGACATAGTGCAGATAAGCCCACTGGTTTAACACACAGATTTGTACAAAGAGGCTGATATCCACAGAACAGATCATCTTTGCCAGTTGATAAAAATCTACTTTCCTTGGGTTACTCTCTCTTGAGCATTCAAATAAGACTCATAGATCTTTTTTTCATAACTCTCTTATCAATTTGCCAATTGCTTAACTTCCAAATCACTACACTTTATTGTTTAAAGTGTTACATATGTCCCCCCTTTCCCCCATTAACGTCTTCTAGCCTGCTCCTACCCCTACCCCAGGCCTTCACCACCCTGTTGTCTGTGTTCATGGGTTATGCGTACCAGTATATGCATATAAGTTCTTTGGTTGATCTCTTTCCACCCACCCATTCTCCCCTGCCTTCCCTTTGATACATACTATTAGGCAATGATCATGGGTGAGTGTAGATCTATACCTGTCTTTATTTCTTTCAAATAAAAAATAAATACAAAGATCACTGTTAGAACTTCTGTTTATTAGAATGGAATGATTTCATCTTTCCACTACCCAGTGTGTGTGTGTGTGTGTGTGTGTGTGTGTGTGTAGGGTCCCTATTGCCAGGGAGTTATGTTGGTTTTATTTAACATCAAAACCATATTTGGAACAGCATACGCAGTTGGAGCCACTGTCTATTTTACTTTATAAAAATGCACTCAAAGGTCACTCTGAATTCTCCAGAGGTCAAATAAGTGTGTTTAATGGGGATGTGGGATGTCTTAGTAACCAGCAACCTTCCATTTCCATGTTCTTGATGGTGGAAATTGATAGAGGCAATAATCTCTATAAATCCTCAAGGAATGTGTTATTGCTTTCAGTATACTATTTCAATCAGTAGAAATTGTTCTAATGGCTTCCACTTCGCCTTGCTGCTGTAAAAGGCCTCACTTCATGCTTCAGGGAATTGGTGAGGGGATTCTGACTACTGTTGCATACATTTGTTAAAGCTATACATTCTGAAATTGGGGAATTAAACACAGGGTGGGTTTTAGGAATCACTGTATCCATCACAACTCAAAACTCCATTAATCACCTCAATTCCATATGCCCAAATTGTTCCTGGGCGTACATGAATCTCCATCAATTCAGTATCAGTGGGCAGTATTCCCATCAAATTCTAGTTATACTCCCTTCCCCATTACACAGTAAATGGCCAACGACTGCTTTGGGAAAAGCTAGGAGACATATATGTATTACAATTGCGAGAAGGGGGAACGCAGTGTAGGGTTATCCCAAGGGGTACTTAGCTTTCTCTTCATTCAGAGTATTTTTAGGGGAATAGGACAAGTCTTTAGTCATGGAACTGGAGTGGGATGCTCTTTTGATTATTCAAGTCCAACTGCTGTTTAGCAGTCCCAGAAAATTTTTACTCCATCAATCAAGGATCTTTTAGTAATTGTTGTGACTGCTGCTATTGTTGTTGAGCATGTTGGTGCTTATCATTATTTCAGCTCTAGGTTCCCCATGATATATTAGGCAAGGCCAAAAAAAAAAAAAAAATCTCTGCAGGCAAAACCATATCTTGAGCTGTGATCTGCTTCCCATTATAGTAGTCACACCCATCTTGACTTTGGCAATTTAGCGTTCACTCTTTTCTCCTGCCTCCTTGGGATCCCATTACCTCCATTTGGAATCCCTACTTCAGTAAAATGCTTCCTGCTGTCATTACTGGCATGCAAATACCGCAAAGCACATCAGGGATTTGGGGACCAAATATAATCAAGAGATTCAACTTCCCACACTATAGAAATAAATGTTGGGCTAGGGGGAATTATATCAGGGATCCTAAATGAGTGAGACCTTCTAACCTCCTTCCTTATATGGTTAGTTATCTTTCAGAATATTTTCTCAAGGCAATTCTGCATCTTATCCACTAAAATATAATCTCCCATGGCAAAGAAAGAAAAGGATGATCAAACATTGAAATCACTTAAAATGAATTTGACTAGTTTGGGATACTTTTTAATTTCTTCCATAAAAGACAGTAAAATTGCACAGTGTTAAGACTAAAAATTTTATAGAAGCAACCATGTTTATGCTTTTCAGGATAAGTTTAAATTATCTTGGAAGATCCTCTCTGTTCCGTTGCTAGTAGCAAGTTTTTGTAGCAATCGCTACAGGATTTAACTGATTCTCAGGGAGAAGTGAGGAAAAGCATTCACCCTGATTTTGATCTGTTTCCCATAAGATTCAGCTGCAGGAAATGTCAAACCAAAATTGTTTCAGGTTTGCATCATGCTTCAGGGAAGGAGCGGTTTTCTTCTGCACTGTAGAATTCACTTTATAATACCAGGAAATGTAGGTTTCAGGAGACTAATCTGTTTGAGAGGGGAGAAACACAACATATTCCTTTGGCCTTTCTCTCGTTTTCTCTTTCTGGATTTATTTATTTTTTACTTGTTTATTTACTACAAAGTAATTCCAACATCAGATTTCAAATGATATTTGACTTGGCAAAGCCAATCAAATAAACTCCCTAGTCCCGTTTCTGATTAAATCTCAGATACTATTAAAGCTGAGTTTAAGTTTCCCTTAGCAAGTTTGGTGCCATTTCCTTGACTATAGCAGCTAAATTTTCCTTCTATTTCATTAATACAACCATAAGCTTTAAAATCCTAAAACACAATGTCTTTCCAATGTTTCTACTCATCAAATTCAGTCTTATAGCTATTGTTGCAAAGAATCTCATTTAAATAAGCCATACTAAATTTAGATGATTTTTTCCAATAGCATCAAAAAGTTATGGCTATATTGAGATCAAATGAGGGAACAGAATATTTTTCTCTCTTTTATATGTGTTTTCTTATTTGGAACACAGAGCCATATATGGTCATGTTATCTTGAAGAGAATTCCTGCAGGAGCATATAAGCACTTCCCAGGCAATGGAGTCTTGTAAAACAACTAGAGGCCCGATGCATGAAATTCCTGCAAGAGTAGGCCTTCCTTCCACTGGCTGCCTGCACTGGCTTTCCTCTGGCACCCAGGACCTGGCTGCCCTCTGGCCGCAGGCAGGCACTTGAGACCCAGCTTCCCAGGGAGCCCCAGCTTCGTCCGAAAGGTCATACCAAAGGACATCTAGAAGGATGTCCAGTCTAATTATCATTTTATGCTTTTATTATTATAGATAATTGTCAGATTTTGAAATATAACTTAATCCATTATATCATGCTTTTCAATCACATATGAATATTCAAGAATTTCTTCTATAAATTAATATATGTATGATTTACTTAATGCCAATTGCTGAGTCATACTAAATATGTTCTTATAAATACCCTGCAATGTAAGATCTGATAAATCCCATCTGACATGCTTATGTATAGAAATCATATGCAAACAAATGAGATAGTGATTTGATTGATTTGGAATTTTCAAACAAGTATAATTGCCTCGCTTAATAGAATGGCTTAGATAATTTTAATAGTTTTAATTGGTTTCTTTATTCAATTACCAGTATATCTGGGGGGGAAAAGAGGGATTTGGTATTTTCTGGGTTTATATTTTTCATATGCTAGTCCATTCTGCTCATTTAAATGACTTTCATTGCCTTCCTGGCAAAACATCAGACCGGCTTAATATGGCAAAGCTAATTTATGTCACAGACAGAATAAAAACATATAAACACCTAGCATTCTAGCCACGGTTTTCCCACTGTACAGTATTAATATTAAAGCTTATTTTGTAGACCATAATTCACTGATTTTGATTAACATATTACTGAGGAAGAAAAGAAAAAATTAAGACAAGACATTACTTTATTGAAGTTAAATATAAAATGATACTAAAATATTATCAGATACTGTCCCAGTATTTCAAATATAGAAATTTAAAAGTAGCCAAACATTAGATTGGAAGAACAGAAAAGAGCAAATACATATTCGCTCAAGTTCAAACTCAACCCCTCTTTTTAAGAGAAAAACCAGTGTTTCCTGGATGACATTTGGGTAAGTTTATTTGCAAGAACTTCTGTGCATATACATTTTAATATATATTCCAAAGTATTCCAAGATTGCCAGTCTGTTTAAGTGATGTTTACTTTGAATATATAAATTATTTTTTTTAACTTAATTAATTTAGGTCGATGCATTATTCATTCAAAAGATTGCATTAACTCAGAAATGTAAAAAGGAGGCCAATGCGGGAAGGCCGGGGAGGGTTGGGGGGCAGGAGGTAGGGGGGTAAGAGATCAACTAAAGGACTTGTATGCATGCATATAAGCATAACCAGTGGACATAAGACATTGGGGGATAGGGGAGGCTAGGGGACTGTCTAGGGCGGGGGGATAAAATGGACACATATGTAATACCCTTTGTAATACTTTAAGCAATAAATTAAAAAAAATAAAATAAAATAAAAAGAAATGTAAAAAGGACATAATGAGGCAAGGATGAATTGAGCAGATCTTAATAGTCTTGGCCCCCATTTTCATTTTTTTTTTCTAGAAAGAATTATACCACCAGACAGGGACTCCTTTACAGACTTTAAAAGACAATCATACTAGTATTATCCATTTCTAGAGTTTTTATTTACTTTTTGGGAGAAAAAATCAAAGCAATTGTCTGCTAAATAATGCATGTTGGTTATTAACAGAAAGCAAAAACAATGGAGTGTGCTACTGTGCAAAATCATATTACTAATAAATGACATGTAGAACCATAGTTTTTTGACAGCAAACATAAGTAGAATAAATTTTTCATTAATTATCTGTAATGTTAACTTAATGGATATTCTTTAAATTGAAACTATAGGTTAGTAACTGACCCTTATTCTATTAAATAATTGTATTTTTGATCTTCATGACATACTGTTTTAACTATGAAATAAAAGTGTTTTAAAGTAAAACTAGATTATCATATAATGAAAACTAAGACACAGACTAATGTAGTCTCAGTCCAGAATCCATGCACTTGACCTTTGTATCTAAGTTTGTCAGCCATGTAGGGAAAAGTCAAAAATGAATAAAATAGTTGATGAATGAGTCAAAATATTAGTTTTAAATCATTTATTAAGTATTCATATAAATTAATCCAACAGGTATACTAATTAAATACGGAAGGTTCAGTATTAAGGTCAGGTATTAAAGACATAAGTTAGAAAATAAAATAAATTCTAGATGAAAGATAAGTTAATCATGCAAGAGAAATTCTCATGCTACTAAATTAATGTGAGAGGAAGCTATTTCCGGTGCTCTGCCCCTGTTTTATTTTCACTTTCATATATTTCCATAACATTAAGTTAATCTAATAGAGATAAAATATTTTAGTTTTAACCTTAGCAGAAAGGTTGCAATAAAAGAGCAAAATGATATTGTGAAATCAGGTTAAAGGAGTAACATTGGTACCTAAAATCTCAAAGATTAACCAAACCTACCCTTTCTGCTTCAATCTCTATTCTCCCAAGAATCTATAAAGAAAAGAAGCTAGAGAGACTCAGAAAACAAACATCATTGCTCTAAGAATCTTATTCTCATTTAGTCCAACTTTTGAGAAGTCATGTGATGACTAGTGATGCTGGTAGTATCATTATCTTGTGTAGTGATAACAAAGGTCCTAGCTCTATTGTGTGATCTATCTTCCCTATCCTGAGTTAATCCACCAAAACTGAAAAAGAATTAAGTAAGATGTAGTGAAAATACGACAGCTAAATTCCTCTATTGGGAAATAAAATGGAAGAAATCACCTTTCCCAGAACTCTCTAGAACAGAAAATACTGAGTTGCACACTTTAATAGGAAATAGACAACTTTAATCATCAATCATTTCATCAAAAGAAACGTATCTGAACTGGGGAAAAATTAAGATGTTTTTAGATGACAGATAAATATTAAAAATGTTAAGGTTTTCCAGTAATAATAATACTTGCTCTGAGAATGTATTCAATAGTTAATTTTTTTCTTAAAAAACTACAGAAATATTATATTCACTTTAATTATATTGTATTATTGTATTGCTATTTATTTATGACTTTTATAATCATTATAGAAATCAATTTTTCTGAAATCATAATTTCGTATCAACATTGTTGATGATTATACAAGTTATGTTATTTACCATTTGAAATTACAATCACAACCACCTATGAATGAATATATTACTGAAATGATCCTTACTCATCCTTTCAAATTCAGTATCTAAGAACCGCATAAATAGGTAACTTATGTATTTTTCACAAATAACATCAGATATTATTATGATTCCAATATAGAACTTTTAGATAGTCAGATCTGGGAATAGTTGGGCTCTATTTAAATTAGAAGAGCAAATTATGGAAATTTCAAATCAGTATCTATAAACAATCATTAAGAATAATTTTGGAGCAATTCAAGCACAAAATTATTTTTCCTTTGAACTGCTGAGAATAAAAGCAATAATGAATCTATTCTAGGATACATGAAATATAATAAGTTTGGAATTTATTTTATTAAAATTTAAACAAATATTTGCTTATTACTATTTGAATAAAAAGCCACTTATTATCTTTTATTCTGAGAAATTACAAATTAGCTTTTGATTTGTTTTGTTTTACTCATAAGTATCATGACTCTAATGACCCTAAGTATGGTGAGAAAATATTGTATTTATAAATATTAAGGATTATTGAAAAAGAACAGATAGCTATACCACCTTTTCTCAAGCAAATTGAAAATGTCTTCCCTCATGATTATACAGTATATCATTTTCCTCTATTTATAGGAACCAAATACAAAAATACATGAGAGAGAATAAGGTATATTATTTTATGTAAAATAACATTCACCTGTCTGTACAATAAGATTTGGAAAATTATGGAACAGTGAAAATAGAAAGGTACTATTATTTACTTACCTAAATCCACAGTATGGTATTTTTCTTAATAAAAGCTGTAACATTCTTTTCAATGTACTTTATTATGACTATTATTATTATTACCATAAGAAGTCTGTTATTTTGCAACTCTAATAACATATATGGTGAGCACAGGATATTGCTTTCAGCAACTTGAAAATGCTTTTAGCACAGTTATCCATGTAAAACTCCTAATGGCCCATAAATGGTGGCTAATAAATTATATTTGGACCCAAGAAAATTATACCTTGACTCTTTAAAATGTGGTTATTATGATTTCCAGTAGTTAAAATTATAATAGAGAATTGTTTATACTAAGTGACATAGAAATACTGTTTTTATAAAATGTCTTTCTTTTTTATTGAAGTACATATGTTCATGAGAATTTAAAAGAACTATCTAATAAAAACAAGTGACATCTGTTTCTCTTTTTATATCTAAAAACTTGTTCTACCTGGAATTGCCCAAATTCTGCCTATTTTATAAGGTATCTTACAAATGTAACTACTCAACACAGTTTACAACTTTATATTTACATGAAAAATAAAATATATTTATTTTGAAGACTCCATGGAATCCAGCTCCTTGGAAGTAGGTAATACTAGTTGGAAATTATCATTCATTAAAGGTTACAGAAAGAGGTATTACCTTTAGCAAAGGGGTTATTTCAAAGTATCAGAAACATTGGGGATAGTAAAATTCCAGTGCCAGTATTTCATTTTAGATATTGGGTTACTCTAAATTCTCCTTGTAAACAGAGCCAAAAGTTTTCACAATGTCCTAAGATTTTAATGTTTCTTATTCTTTCCTTAATTAATACTCTTGGTTACTGTGCAGTAAAGCAAATAACAAGCTATACCAATATAAAAGAGGCATAAAATAGAAACGAAAAATCATGTCCTAACTTTCTGCTTTGTATGTTGAACCTAAAGATTAGCAACAATTTTAATTTTTATTTTTGTTAATCCTCACCTAAGGATTTTTTTCCCATTGATTTTTACAGAGAAAGTGGAAGGGGGAGGGAGAGGCAGAGAGAGAGAAACTTCGATGTGGGAGAGACACATCGATTGGTTGCTTCCTGCATGTGCCCTAACCAGGTACATGCAACCTAGGTGCATGCCCTTGACTGGAATCAAACCTGGGACCCTTCAGTCTGTAGGCCAATGCTCCATCCACTACGCCAAACTGGCTAGGGCAGAAACAAAGTTTTTATTAATTCCCTAAGGCCTGGTGCATGACATTCGTGCACTCGGGGGGTAGGTCCCTCAGCCCGGCCTGTGCCCTCTTGCAGTCCAGGAGCCCTTGGGGGATGTGTGACTGATGACTTAGGCCTGCTCCCCACAAGAAGATGTGAACTACAGAATCTAATGTGTGACAATGCTAAATATGTACATGAATTAATTTCTTTTGTATTGAATTTATTGGGGTGATATTGGTTAATAAAAGTATCCAGGTTTCAAGTGTACAAGTCTATAATAAATCATCTGTATATTGTATTGTGCACTCATCACCCAAAGTCAAGTCTCCTTCCATTATCATTTAGCCCTTCCTTTACTCTCTTCTGTCTCCCCCACCCCCCTTTACCTCTGGCAAGTTCTTAAAATATTGATAATCAAGATGTATATTTAGAAGAATTTAAATAAGGTTAGATGTTCAATGTTATATTCCCAGCACAGATAATAATGAGTACCAATATTTATAGGGAACCTATTAAGGATTAGGAAATTTTCTAAAGTTTCTAAACTTTTTACAGATACATGATTTCCCCCCTTTCTACCAACGAGTCAATTCAGTTATACGAGTAAAATCAATTACCCAACATCACTCAGTTAAGAAATGTGGAAATCTTGATCTCAATATGCTCCTGGAATAGCTTTTTATTATTCAACTGACTTTTATCAAATTACAAATCTTGGTCCTTTATTAATCATTTGGCAGAATTCCAATTTTTCTCAGGATAAAAAAAGAGCTGGAAAGAGTGTTGCTACTACACACAAACACACACACACACACACACACACACACACACACAGTCTATACAAGTTGCAAGTGTATGAACTTTACAGACCCTATTAGGCAAAGTGAGGGTGCAGAACAAAAAAAAAACAACCACGTTTATTTATTTATCTATTTATTTATTTATTTATTTATTTATTTATTTATTTTTACTTACTACATAGTAGAGGACAACTAAATTACAGAGTGACAGAAGACATAAGTGTCAGCTTACATGGGGTGGCTGGGAAGAGGTCAATGGGGAAAAAGTACTATATGTAATACTTTAAACAATAAAAAATTTTTTAAAAAATAAAGAAATTGGGGAAAGCAAATCAGGGACACACACACACACACACACACACACACACACACACACACGTGGAGCAGGACTCTGTGGTGGGCTCAGCACTATGGACAGTGGAGATACAGGAGCACTGGGAAAGCCATACCAGCAAGACACAGGAGCCTAGTGCCTGCCCAGAATGGAAGTTTAACCAGAGCAACCAAATCCCTTTTGTATGGCTCCCCTCACTGGCAGACTAACTGGAATCAGATAACTAGTAACAGCAAAATACTTTAGGGAGAGGAAAGGAAATGGGTCTGAGTGAGATCTACTCTGAGGGTGATGCAACATTGAAAAACACCCCCTGGAACACCCATAATTGATATGTTAAAGACTCTGGTAGGAAAAGATGGAGAAACTGTAAGATAAGACAGGCAATTTCATCAGAGAGATGGAAAATAAAGTGTCAGAGGGAGTCAATTATAAACGCTGGAAAAGAAAAATATCCTAACAGAGATGAAGAATGTTCCTGATGGCCTCATTAGGAAATCCATCACAGCCCAGGAAATACATTGGTTAACTAGAGATAAAACAGCAGAGATTAATCACACTGAAACAGGAGAAGTAAGAAGAAAAAAAAAGCACTGAAGTGCTTTCAGGCACTATCATATGTTCTAACATATGTATAAATGGAATTTCATCAAGAGAAGTGAACAAGAAGTAACATTGAGAGAAATAATGGACAAGGCTCTTTCAAAATGAATGATTCTCAATCACACATTTAAGAAACTCAGAGAATACCAAGTAGAAAAAAAACAACCGAACAAATCACAACAATTCATTAAAAAAAAAATAGCACCTAGGCATACCTTATTCATTCTGGGAGGTGATGGTGGGGTGATGATATAAAGAGCAGCTTGAAGACAAAGAAAAAGGTATCTTTCCTACCAAGGAACTAAAATAGTATTCACAGATTCCTCATCAAATTGCATGCAGATTAGAAAACAGTAAAAATATAACTTTAAAGTGCTAAAAGATAAAATAGAAAATTATATTTTCTTATGTTTCATTTCTGCCAAGAAAATTGGCTAAAGCACAAATCAGAGCAATGTATTATATACAGGGTGGTGCCAAAATAGGTTTACAGTTGTTTGTTTGGAAAATAAATAAATACTACAAGAATAAACTCCGTGTTTTGTGCACTCACAACTGTAAATCTACTTTTGCCCCACTCTGAATTTGTAGTTTATGTAAAAATAATGTGGCAAAAACAGAACAAACACTGGGAGAGAGCAATTGATAATAGGCTGTTGTAATGCCCTTAGGCTACATGCAATGTGGTAAAATGCCATTTGAAGGTAGACTCTTATTACTTAGTTATGTATTGTAACTTTAAGATATCACTAAAATTATTTCACTGGAGGCCTAAATGCTAAATGGGGTATGAAAAAATGTTATGCATACAATAATTTAAAATTGCATTTTAAAGCCTTAAAACAGATCATGCATGAAGAGTATTTTTAAATAGGCACTACTTCATGGAATTTTTCAAGGAAAATCAAATCACTGAGGGCAAAAGAAAGAAAGGTTATCTACCCCTAGAGTATGAACGGCTGAAATAAAAAGGTATTTGGGTCTTTCCCATATTTTAATAAATCCTTTGTCTATAAAGAGTGACACCTTTTAATTCTTATGTGAAAAGTGGAAAAATGAGGTTAGCAAAAATTCCACTGAATTATGTTGGCAAAATTTCCACACTATTGTTAAGTCCGTGTATCCATAGAGTGTAAGAGAAGCTGGTGAGGTGAGCAGAGATTCGTCTGATATATCTGTGGAAACATGTAGAAGTGCTTTAGCCTCATGTTGTTTCTTGATGCTGTTTAGGCCAGCCAGTTACCAGAAATTATTTTCAGCTTTGTAGTCCTTGTTGTTCTACGAAATCACACCTATAATAGCACATATGGGCAAAGTTATTATTAGTTACAAATATGAGTTCTAGTGACACCCCAAATTGCACTCCCCAGTTCTTTTCAAGACTTCTGTCTTTGGCTTTTTTTTATGCTATTTCTTTGCTCCTTACTGTCCCTTTTACTCTCTTTTTATTTTTCTCCCATATATACAACAACTATACACACACACACACACACACACACACACACACACACACACACACTCACCTTGCTTTTAATGCAATGTGCCAGGTAATTTGGTTTGTCTTATTCATTAAATTAAGTTATATTAAACAATGAGTGATTCTGTAAGCCATGATATAGAAAGATATATAGGGTATATACAACATAAAAAAGTCTACAAAAACTAGACGTTTTTGTAAAGAACAAGTTTTCATATGTATACCCTTTGGTATTTTAATCAATAAATTAATATTTGGATGAGAAGTTTGGATGGAAATTAGCATGTGCCCATTACCCTTCTACATAAAAATATGTACACATTTGCACTGTAAACCACAGTGCCATTAGGCAAAGGAACTCTTTGTCATTTTAAAACTATCCCTTTTAATGTTCATTATAATGAGAAGAATTCTACCGTGCAGCTTTAATCTTTAATACTGTGGTCACTGTATCAACAGCTATCAGCAGGAACTACCTCTGTTTATCTCTACGGATGCTTCTTACATTAAAAGGGGGTTCTACAAACTATAGACTATGACCGGCTGCCTGTTTTTATAAAGAAAGTTTAATTGGAACACAATTTTTATGCACACATTGTTTGTCTGATCTAAGATATGGAAGATTTGATTAATTGAAACACATGCCCTATTTCCCTCCTGACTAAAATATTCACCATGTGGCCCTTTAGGAAAAAGTTTGCTGACCAAGAAATAGACCCAGAGGCATGGATACATGGAACACACTGATAGCTGTCAGAGTGGATTGGTGGGGGGTGCGGGGGGGAGTTGAATAAAAGAAGGTGAAGGGATTAGCCAAAGAATATGTATGTAGACAACAGTGTACTAATGGCCAAAGGGAAGGGGGAACTGGGGCTGGGTAGAGATGGGCAAAGGGTTGGAAAGTGGGGACACCTCTAATAGTATCAACCATAAAAATAAAATTTAAAAATCCTATATAATAAAAGCCTAATATGCTAAGTGTCCGACTGTCCGACCAGTCACTATGACATGCACTGATCACCAGGGGGCAGATGCTCCAACCAGTAGGTTAACCTGCTGCTGGGGTCCGGCTGATCAGGACTGGGTGAGATGGGCCAGACATACCCTGGAGCCCTCCCGCAGTCTCTCCCCGGCCCTGATCATGCACCAGTGGGGTCCCTCGGCCTGGCCTGTGGGGATAGGGCCAAAACTGGCTCTCTGACATCCCCCGAGGAGTCTTGGATTGCATGAGGCACAGGCCAGGCCGAGGGACCCCACCGGTGCATGAATCTGTGCACCGGGCCTCTAGTTAGAATAATGAAAAAAAAAATTATATCAACCTGTTCTTTCAGGTCTAATTTTCCTTTTCTACCTTGTGAATGTTAATAGTCAGATATATGTTTTTAACTTATATATCACCGTGTCCTTTTTATCTCCCCCTGGAGTGTCTGAGCAATGGAGCACTGTGGTTTGAAAAGCAGCCTCCGCCCTAGCTGGTTTGGCGTAGTAGATGGAGTGTTAGCCTGCGGACCAAAGGGCCCAGGGTTTGATTCCATTCGACAGCACATGCTTTCTTTGTAAAATTACATATACATTTCACAATCATTCATATTTCATCTCTTTAAAATATGTATGTTTCTCATCATGCTTAAATGGTGAGGAAGGTCCTAGATGTAAAGAAGGAAAGGCGGATATTATACATCATCCTGTCCTTCATAGCACAGAGCCTAATTTTTCCATCAAACATTTCTAAATGTTTTTATTCATTTTGAACCTCAGTGTCTTAAACAGTTTTTACTAATTTTTTTCTCAATAAATACATTTTCTTCTTTTAAAATTTGTAATTAATTTATTTTTTATTTCAATCTTAGCTAATAATTTATTATTCTTATCATCACTAATGGAGAATCTCTTGAGATTTACTATGTCAAGCAGTAAGAAAAAGTAGTGGTGGTCTGCATCCATTCACCTCAGTAATAATGCCCTATCATGACCTAGCAGAGAATCTACAAGGAAGTTAGTTTAGTTGAATTGTTTTTAAGTCAATAGTGCTGAATCACAGAGCATATCTACTAAAATAGTGACAGAGAAAATTTCAAATTATTTTTTTAAACATGTAAAAAGAATCAACATATGTTTTTCTGGCCAAATCAGAGAAAATGAAAATTTATATTTTTGAGCTCTGGAGTCATGCAACATTTTATCTGTTTATTTTCAATTCTAATGCTTTCAACAGAAGTGTTCTTTGTATGTACGCACTTTTAAATTTTGCATTAAAGTGAAGAAAGGATTTATTACTTCAGAAGAAGTCAATATTTTTTTCAATCATAGAATATGTAGCCATATTTCAAGATACATTATGTCTTTTTTAAAAAAAACATATAGATCATCATTTTTGTCCCAAAGAAAAGCCAACTTGGTCAACAATTCTATCTCATTTCATGTTTATTTGGTCCTGGGGAAAAAGAGTAAATACTTCCATAACAACTAAATATAGTTTAAAATGACTTTTCTAATTTCCTTTGGAATGTGAAGAAAAATAATCTTCATCAAGAAAGACTGTCCTAGCAAGTAGAAATATTGCTTACTTGGTAAAATTCTATGAAATATTGCTACCTTCCTACTGTGAGCATCAATATTTAATTTTTCTCATATGTTTTTGTTATAAGTGTCCAAGAAACATAATACATCAAGATACAGAACTTCAGAGACTTAAATAGCAAAAGATACAGAACTTTTGCTTTCATTTCCAAGTACATTGATATCAGTTTTGCTTTGCAATTTGTCTCATCAATTGCAAAGGTAGATAACTAAAGACAAAAGTTTAATTCATATACACTTAAACAAGAGCAGATTATATTAAACAGTTTCACATTTGTCACAAATATTAAACACTTTTTATCATAAATACTTTTGGAACACTGGACAAAAATGAAATTGACATACAGATAAGTGGATTATTTCCAGCTATATAAGACCTATTTAATATGTTTATTAATCTCTAATTAATCCATATTAGCAGATTTAAAATATCACCATATTTAAAGATAGATAAATGAAATACAAGAATTCATGTGGCATACAAAGATTTAGCAATACCTCTAGCACCTAAAGATGTACAGAATATACCATACTGGTTTTTCTGACTGTTTAAATTAGCTAATCATTAGAAACCACAAGCTGATCATTAAAAACAAAAAAAAAAACACCAGAAAACCCTAGCTAATTTTGCTCAGTGGACGAAAGGGTCCCAGGTTCCAACCTCTAACGCAGGCTCCTCTTTGGCCCCAGTCCCGGTCCGGGTGCATGCAGGAGGCAACCATTCAATGTGTTTCTCTCACATCGATATGATGTTTCTCTCAATCTTTCCATCTCTCTTCCACTCTCTCTAAAATCAATGGAAAAATATCCTCCAGTGATTAAAAAAAACAAAGAAACACCAAAAAACAAACAAACAAACAAAAACAAAAACACCACATGCTAGTCAACAAAAACCATTTTGCATAGAATACATCAGTCTTGATCGCTGGTGTTGTTTGCTTGTGATTTTCTCATTTCTTTTTGGATTTTAAAACACAATTATTTATGAAGCAGTTATACTTATTTTTATAAGCATTACTTCAGAACAATAAAATAGTGTTAGAGATGAAATGAGTTGATAGAGATAGAAAGAAGTAAAATGCTTTTTTTTTTTTCCTTTCTTACTCTGTTTTAGATTAGTTGAGAAAATTTTATTTCTTGTGTTCTTCTACCTTAGGTCTTTATTTATACTGTTTATTTTATAGTGTTTGTGGCTATCAGAAAAATATATGTAACCTTGACTCATTGAAATCAACAGTAAATTAGTTATTTGCCACTTACAAAACAATATAAAAATCTTATAACCATGCACCTGGTTTATCCTTTGTGTAATAAAATATAACACGCTATAACTTTTGCTGTCTAGTCCATATTGTTTTATTTTAAGCAGCTATTTATTTCTCCCACCAATTTTTATATCTTATTGGAGTTTCAGATTCCATGTGAGATCATTTATTTCAGACTGAAGAATATAATTTAGTACTTCTTATTAAATGAGGGCATGAGTGGGGGTTGGGGGGTAATGTGGGGATAAGGACATATATGTAATAACTTAATCAATAAAGAAATTTAAAAAACAATAGGAACAAAAAATGCTGGTAGGTAAGGAGTTCATTTTTTGAATGTCTAAAAATAACTTTATTTTCTTTTTAGTTTTAAAGAATATTTTCACTGGTTTCAGAATTTTGGATTGACATTTTATTTTTAATTTTAGCACTTTAACTGTCATCCTATTGTCTCTGGTTTGCATAATTTCTCTTTCAGAATTCTCAGTCTTGTAGTTACTCTTAAAAACGTGTGCCTTTCTATCTGGCTATTTTGGAGGTTTTGTTTCTTTGTAATTTTTGTTTGTTTGAATAAGTTTGTCTATGATGTACCTAGATGTAATTTTATCCTGCATCCCTTTCTTAAATATCTAGCTTTATATTTTTCATCAATGTTAGAAAATTCTTTGTCATCATCTCTTCAAATATTATTTCCATTTCACTCTTTATCCGATCCATTAGGAGCTAACATTGCCATATGTCATGGACTTCTGCTTGTGTGTGCCATGTGGCTCTTACACTCTGTTTGTTTGATATAGATAGAGAAGTATAGATAGCCTCTGTATTTGAGGTTGTTTTCAATTTGAAATCATCCTTCTACTAATCATATCTTCATGTCCAGTCTACTGTTAACTCATTAATATTTTTTTGGTTATAATTCCATGAATTGTGACAAATTGTAACCACTATCACAAACAGGATATATAATATTTCTATCACCCCCAAAAGTCCCATTGTGCCCTTTGGTAGCACACCCATCCCCCTAGTCTTTAGAATCCACCTACCTACCTGCTCTTCCTACCTATAATAGGTTGTTATTACAATGGAACCTTACTGTTTGCATCTTTTTTAGTCGACTTTTTTTAATTAGAATTATTCCTTAGGATATCATCCATGTTCTTGCCCTTGTTGAGATTATTGAAGAATACTAATATGAGGTCATTGAAAATAGACACTGATAGCGATATCCATGTTGTCATAAGTCTTCACACACAAGTGGTTGTGAGAGTGGATGATATCTTGTTTATTTTATAACTTGTATAAGTATTTAGAAATTATTCTATTTAAAATTTATTTTGTGTTTAAAACAAAAAAAAATCATTTAGGTGCTAGAAAAATGCCTTTTTGCATTATTCCCCAACTGTCCTCAAATGCAGAAGGAGTTGGAAATTGTCTTAGGTTTAATGCATGTGTCGTCCAGCTATTGCCTTTTAAATAAGCAATTCCTAAATAAAGTGGAGGAAACAATTTGTATTTCAGTAGAGACCTCATTAAAGATCATGAGCTTTTAACTGAGTTGGAAATCTATCCCCTTTCTGTGAAGTTTCTGCTTCCTGAGACTGCCAGGTATATGGGAAAGTTATATACAGCCATGATCATTACACGCCTATTCAGATACAACAGCCTTAGATAAAAAAATAAACAGACAAATAAAAAAGATAAAGAATCTAATCTGAAGAATACATTTTACTGTGCAATGAAGACAAACATCTGTGCTTTAGATGAATACTAAGCATAGAACAGAATTTGAGCTAGTGTTGTGCCAATTCTGTAGACCTAGCAGTTGTAGATCTAAGAAGAGATTTCTATCAATAGAGGTAATGGATGGAGAGAAGGAAAAAGAGGAAATCACATTTGGTTGTTTAAAAAACACAGCTGGGGAAAAAATTACATACAATATGAAAAGAAGTAAGACATGTGACTTAGGAAATACAACTTCAGAGAAAAGCAGGACATGAATAACAAGTCAAGGCACCCACTGGTAAAAAAGATCTATCAACAATAAAAGGCCAACAAGGATTTGGACTTTATTTGTATTATGTTTCTCCTTAAACTGAGTCACAGGTAAACTAGTGCTCAATATATTTTTCCTTTATTAGTTTTGTATAGAAGATATTTTATAACAACGATTTATTATTTTGTCTTGATAGATAGAAAAGTGTGCTGAACATGCAGAGAAAAGACATGAGTGTTGAAATAAATAAATTTTAATAATTACCCCTTGTAGAGGAATATGATAAAATAAGAAATTCTTTGAAATTCTCAATGTACTATATATAAACAATTGAAATAAAAAATGAAATATATGATAGTTAAAACGTGACAGAAAGCTAATGTGAGTGGATAGACAAGATTAAAACAATATATTCAATGATAATACATAAAATGGAAGGTGAAAGTAGACAAATTAATTATTGTTAAAGAGAAGTAAAAATTAAAGTAATGAAAATTTAAAATCCACAATGAAATAAGTATTGTGAAAAATCTAACTTAGTCAATCATAGCAAAACATTGAAAGCTATCATGAGAAGCAGAGTAATAGCATTAAGACACAGTTCATGCTAACAAAGAGACATTAGCATGCAAAGAAAAGAGAGAAGAAATAGAAAATTTCATATTTATATAGACAGATATGCCTATGTAGAGTTATAAATATGTACTTTTAGATACAGATAGATATATACATATGGGTCCATATATACATTTCTAACTGATAAAATTGGGAGAAAAGGCTATCTTAGAACATATACTGTATGTATTTTGGAAGAATTAAAGTATTTATATAGTATTTACTATGTAAACTAAATTGGCAATAGAGTATGATGTGTGTGTGGGTGGTTGTGTGTATGTGTATATATATTTTTTATTGCTACCAAAGAAAGTCATCATAAGGAAAAAAGATGTGCTTGGTGATAACTATGAGTAACATGTACTTATGAGAAAGCAAGAAAATGAAAAGATAAATAATATCTTTGGAAATAGTATGTATGGATAAATAACATATTTAAAAGGCCATTGCATTTGATGTATAAGTAACTGCAACAGACCCTCAGAAAAAGACAAGAACATGATGAGACTGGATGAAGATCATTGTAGGGGATTTCTGGTTAACTCTGAACTCCGCACTCAGGCAGTTCCACTCTGTCCTCTGAGCTCTCTTATCCTTTGCCTTCTGACTGTAGCCAATATGGACAGGAGGTGTCAGGAGGAGAGTAGGGTTGGGGGCATTATTCTTCTAACTCCTTTCCTTAGGGTCATTCGGGGATAGCCCTCACACTGTTACTAGTCTTCAGGTTCTGCACTATCCCTTGTGGTTTCCCCACACATTACCTATAGTTTTGTGAAGTTCCCCTTTATTAAATTACCTTTAAATTTCCACCGGGGGCACATATTCTGCTTTTTCTAGGAAACTAATAAGGATTAATTGACAAATGAAGAAAACCATGAAAAATAAAAGTTTAATCTAACTAATAATTACATAGTCAAACATAGCAAATTAAAATAATTTTTATGAATTATTTCACCTTAAAAATTGTTATGTTAGCCAGTGGTGCTGATAAAGCAGGCAACCCATCTGCTGGTAGGTACATAAATTATCATAAGTTCTTCTCTAGTGTATTTTTTGGCAGTACTTATTAAAATATGTAAATATATGCTAAACATTGACCCAGAAAATCTACATTTAGTACATAATGTTAATTTTATTAGAGCAGCTAGATAACCACAAGGACATTTATTATATCTAATATTCAATTATAAATGTTTAAAAAGTTTTAACATATTTATCCCAATGTTAAGTTGGAAATAACCTAAGAGTGGGTGGTTAAATATGTTTGCTTTATTTATATAATGCTATACAGTAAAAAAAATTGTAAGAAATATTGATTGGCATGTGAATATATAAGAAACTGTTGCAATGTGAAAAATTAGATTACAAAATACCTCATAAATATAGGTATAGTATGACAAGATTTGTCTAATGAGCATGCAAATAGTATGGGAATGAAGACTAAAAGACTTTTAAAAAGTTGAAAAATAATGTTTGCAAATTGTGAATGGGTAATTTTCCCTCTCATTGAGTTTTCTGTCTATTTTCTTCATGTGTTTCCAGCATTGAGCATATGCTTACTAGCAGCTTTAAAAATACTTCATAAATACTCATACCTTTAAATACAGAATCTTAAGGATTAATCAGAAAGAAATCATGAAGATGCAATATTCATTGCATCACTTTTTATATAGGAATCAACATTTGGAAGTAAAAGTATTCACAACAAGGTTTTATTAAATACTGCATGAATATTTGTAAAATGGAACACTTGATAACATTTTATATTTAAACTAGTAGCCCTGTGCACAAATCCGTGCGCCAGTAGGTTACTGCTACCCTCCTGTAGCTCTCTGCCCGCTGCCCTGCCCTTCTTTAGCTCTCCCCGCCCCCCTCCCCGTCCCTCTTACTCCCTCCCCCCCTCATAGCTTGCTGCCCTGCCCACTCCTGTAGCTCTCCACAAGCCACCTATACTTCACTGGCCCACCCTCCTGCTGATCTGTGATCTGGTTGTGATGCGCTTGGTCGTTATGCCTTAGGGAGTAATGGCTAATTAGCATATCCCTCTCTTATTATATAGAATTAGTTATATGAATTGCATAAATTCAAGTTACAATATTGTATTTGATCATTTAAGAGTCAGACGGATTTACAAATGAAAGAGGCTATGAAATAGCAGAATGTAGGACAATACTTAAATAAAGATTACAAAGTCAACAGATAATTTTTATTTTGTCTAACCTGTACGCTAAGCTTTTTATAATCAACAAAGATTTATTGTTAAATGAAAATGCGATAGAATTTTGCTGGATGCAGGAAGCACTCAGAGTCTATAGGAAATCAAAGAAACAAGTATGAGAGGACTTAGAAGACAAACTAGGGCTAGAAATCTAAGGCTGGCATGAAACTAATCTTAAAGCCATTGGAAAAATGCTGAAAACAGCAGAGACAAATTAGAAAAAAATATATACAGATGCAAGCATTAAAAATATTATGCGTACAACGATTTAACTTTATTTGATAGCAGGAAATCCAGGTGTGAATCAGGTGATTTGAAAGACAAGAGTTAAATCTAGTTACGTGAAATTGACAGATATTTATGAATAATCAGTTGAACAGAAATAATTTAGTATTCAATTTTTATCAGCAACCTAGGGGAGTTTGTTATCATTTAAAAATCTGACTTTCAATATAACATCTTAAAAATATTTATTTCAGTCTGTGGATTACAGATGCATATAATATAATTTTATACCTAAGTTATATGAATGATTCAGATAATAGTAAGTAGTCATTCAACACATAACTAAATAAATTATTTAATTAATTAATTTACCAGATACTGCTAATAGTTTCAGTTTACTTGGACTGTGTTTAAATAGTTATAGCCTTTGCTCCAAAATAGTGAGATTATATCAAAACATTTTCTTATAGTTCAGAGAATTTAAAAATATTTACACATATTATAGGATGTCTAAATTTACTTCAAGTTCTTAGGCTTTTGTGAAAACCTTAAGGTTATCATATGAAAAATTAATAATATGTACCATTTTCAACTTTATTTTAA
The DNA here is from genome assembly GCF_014108235.1 of Myotis myotis. Taxonomy (NCBI): domain Eukaryota; kingdom Metazoa; phylum Chordata; class Mammalia; order Chiroptera; family Vespertilionidae; genus Myotis; species Myotis myotis. Next base: position 203,958,646 of record NW_023416324.1, on the reverse strand, counting down.
GAAAGTATCATAAGTTCAATTAATAATCCATTTCACAGCATCTCAAAATTTCTTTTAGTGAAGAATTTATAACATTATTTAGATACTAGAGGCCCTGTGCACAAAAATTTGTGCACTCGGGGGGGGGGGGGAAGGGTCCCTCAGCCCGGCCTGTGCCCTCTCGCAGTTTGGGACCCCTCGGGAGATAACGACCTGATGGCTTAGGCCTGCTCCCGGGAGGCAGAGGGCAGGCCCAATCCCTAGGTGCAGCCCCTGGTTGGGCTCAGAGCAGGGCCAATTAGGGAGTTGGGGCGCCACCCCTGTCACACTCAAGGCAGGGTCGATGGGCAGGTTGTGGTGCCACCCCCTGTCACGCACAGAGCAGGGTCAATCAGGGGGTGGGGTTGGGGAGCTCCCCCCTGTCACTCACAGAGCAGGGCCCATCTGGGGGTTGGGAAGGTCCCCCCTGTCCACACAGAGCAGGGCTGATCAGGGGGTTGGGGAGCTCCCCCCTGTCACTCACAGAGCAGGGCGGATCAGGGGGTTGGGGCACCGCACCCTGTCACACTCAGGGCAGGGCCCATGGGGGGCGGTTGGGGCGTCGCTCTCTATCACCCACAGAGCAGGGCCGATCAGGGGGTTGGGGCACTGCCACTGTCACACTCAGGGCATGGCCGATGGGGCGGTTATGCCTCTACCCTGTCACACACAGAGCAGGGCCAGTGGGGGGGTGGGTTGGGGCACCGCACCCTGTCACACACAGAGCCACAGGGGAATCAGAGGGTTGGGGAGCTCCCCCCTATCAGGCACAGAGCAGGGCTGATCAGGAGGTTGGGGCACCTTCCCCTGTCACGAACAGAGCAGGGCGAATAGGGAGGTTGTGGCCCTGCCCCCTGTCACACACAGAGCCGCAGGGCGATCAGGGGGTTTGGGCACTGCCCCCTGTCACGCTGATCCCAGTGCCGGGAGGCCTCTCGGCTCCACTGATCCCAGTGCTGGGAGGCATATTACCCTTTTACTATATAGGATAGAGGCCTGGTGCACGGGTGGGGGCGGCTGGTTTGCCCTGAAGGGTGTCCTGGATCAGGGTCGGGGTCCCCACTTGGGTGTCTGGCCAGTCTGGGTGAGGGGCTGAGGGCTGTTTTCAGGCTGGCTGGTGACTAAAGCTCCCAACCGCTCCTTTTTTTCTTTTTTCTTTTTTATTCTGGGCCAGCTTTAGCTCTGAGGCTTGGCTCCAGCTCTTAGGCCTCCGCTGCTGAAAGCAGGTTTCTGGCCTTTGTTTACCTTCTGTATTTGAAACAATGTTGCGATCCGGCTGGCTGAAGCCCGGCGACTAAAGCAGGTTTCTGGGGTTTTGTTTAGCTTCTATATTTGTAACATAGTTGCTTAGAGTTGCAGCTCAGAGGCCAGCAGTGGCAGGCGGGGAATGTTGGAGTCCTCCGTCACTGAAGCAAGCAAGCTTCATGTTCACTTCCAGCTGCCTGGCTGCCGGCCGCCATCTTGGCTGGCAGTTAATTTGCATATCGCCCTGATTAGCCAATGGGAAGGGTAGCGGTCGTACACTAATTACCATGTTTCTCTTTTATTAGATAGGATTAAAATAACTGGTGAAGCTTCCAAAGTGACCAAACTTGTAATGCCTGGCCTCCCCTTGGATTTCTTTCTATGATTAATATTAATAACTAGACAATTATGACAATAGCAAAGGCATGAGACTCTACTAAACTTTGAAATATAACTCAAAGTGCAAATATTCTTTTTAATATCACAGATGATACATTTCTAACCCTAACCACATTTGGCTCAAATCACAAGGAATTCAGTAGTATTAATGTCACAAGAGTTTCTTGGTAAAGAATTTTCCATGTAGATGTTGATTGATAGCCATAAACTCATTCAAAGCCTAGGAAAAAGATGAGTGATGTCAAGCAGTTGGCAACTATGCAGATCAATCAAAGTAATACCTCATTGCTCCAGAGACAATGACAGGAACTCTTGTTGAATCTGACAGGTTCACTGACATAAGTTCTAATAAGACCACATTTCAGTGCAGTCACATTAGGCTGCAAACTGAACTGCTCCCTGCTCGTAGTCCTTGAGGAGGAGCCCTGATTCATGCCATCGGATACTGCACAGACAGGCAATGAGTAGTTACAGCTTAAATGTGATGGAGTAGACATGGTTTATTCCCTCCATAATCTTCTTTAAATTGCATTTGTCCAAAACATCCCACCATTTCAAGCAAATAAAAACAGAGTCCAAAATATGTTTTTTTGCACTTGGATGGATTCTACAAGGGAAATAAAGGATGCACATATAATTTTCCTGCCTTCATGGAGATTGGGGAAATATATGGACAACAGTTCTCTTTTACTCACTTCACAGTCTTGGCCTTTGTTCCCACAGTCTAACTGAGGAAGCAAGATACTTACAATACATCAAAGAGCTGGACACAATTTATATGCTCAAATGAGGAATGTTGACAGTAAGGATTTTATAGAATAAACTAGAGGCCCAGTGCATGAAATTTGTACACCGGGGGGAGGGGGGTCCCTCAGCCCAGCCTGCACCCTCTTCAATCCGGGACCCCTCAGGGGATGTCCAACTGTTGGTTTAGGCCTGATCCTGGGGATCAGGCCTAAACCGGCAGTTGGACATCCTCTCACAGTCCTGGACCACTGGCTTCTAATTGCTCACCTGTTTGCCTGCCTGGTCACCCTAATTGCCACCCCCCCCCACTCCCCCGCCGGCCTGATTATCCTTCACTGCCTCTGCATGCTGGCCTGATCACCCCTAACTGCCCCTCCCTGCAGGCCTGGTCGCTCCTTACTGCCCCGCCTGCTGGCCTGGTAGCCCACACTTCCCCCCCTGCCAGCTTAATTACCCCTCACTGCCCCTCCTGCCAGCCTAACCACCCCAACTGCCCCTCCCTGCCGGCCTGGTTGCCCCTAAGTGCACTCCTCCCATTAGCCTGGTTGCCCCCAAGTGTCCCCCAAGCTGGCCTGGTTGCCCCACACAGCCTGCTTGCTCAGTCATTTGGTCATCCCTCACTAACCACCCTGCCTGCCTGGTTGTAGTCAGCCATCTTGTGAGGGTGTGATGGTTAATTTGCATACTACCTCTTTATTGTATAGGATATTCCAATGTATATTTTGTAAGAAAGTTTGACTTTGAGTTAAGACATAATTGATGAGATGGTTGGAAGAATAATAAGGGAGGATTTCAAGTAGCAGGAAGTGAAAAAATCATAAATATATGGAAAGGCATTGGATGGTATGTGTTCCAAGAGATAACTCCTCTAAAAGGAGTTGTTTGTAGCTTTTACTGTCCAAAATTTGGAGGGACAGTGTTTAGTGATTAGTGATTAAAAAAAAAAAAAAAAAATCAAAGACATAAAAATGCAAGCAGAAAATTGAGACCTAACAATGTCTCATTAAAATTAATGAATATTTTAAACTGTAGCATTAGCACAATAGGAAATTCTGAATTTTAGGGAGGATTCATCATTTAGCATGAAATTCAAAAGCTCATGAAGTTCAAGTGATCATTGGAAAGCCAGTGTACCAATCTGATTCTGAATGAGTGTGAAGCTGTAGGCCAGTGGTTCTCAACCTTCTGGCTCTTTAAATACAGTTCCTCATGTTGTGACCCAACCATAAAATTATTTTTGTTGCTACTTCATAACTGTAATGTTGCTACTGTTATGAATTGTAATGTAAATATTTGATATGCAAGATGGTCTTAGGTGACCACTGTGAAAGGGTCATTCGACCGCCAAAGGGGTCGCGACGCACAGGTTGAGAACCACTGCTGTAGGCTAACACAGTAACAATAAGACTAGACAGGAAGGAACAGGCATAAATGACATTTCAGAAGATAAGTATGATGTGATGTTTTATTTTCACTATGAATAGAGAACAATATGTAAAGATTAAAAAGTCTACCATCTTAAGGTCCACTGTTTATTTGCATATTCTCCCTATGATTAAAAAAATAGCAAATTGAAAATATATAACTGTGCACCAGATTTAGATGGTCTGGCTGGCATGTTTGAAAAGGTACCTAATTCAAATGAGTAAAGCAGAAGGATCATCTAATAACATGTTCTAGGTGAAGCGTCCCAGCCAAGTACATATCTCTCCTGATTAAAGTGAAAAAAGAAAGGAAATTACATTTCCTATTTCACCAATGGGCCCACCCAATTAATAAGCTTTATTTGAAGAGTTTGGTCATGAGCAAGCTTATGCACATCAGTCTCTTGGAGTTCTATGGATGGGCTTAGAAAACCCAATATGCTAAGAGCTAGAAGATGTTGTCTTAATGCCCATCCAGTCCAGGGACTTTGTAACAATTGGTTAGTCTTAACGAGGTGGAATGGATAACCAACTATGGAGAACTCTACTGACTTTTGTTATCCAGTCCTCTTCACAGTATGAAGAGTTTAAACTTACAGTAAATTAACCAAAATAAACTATTTCCTTAATAATACATACATGTAAGGCTGACTTACAAAGATGCAATGAGCTGGAAAGCAGGCTCTGTCTAACAATGTGCACTAGAATATTTAAAGGAGAGATATATTTAGCATGAAAAAAAGGGACAGGGTTATCAGATGCAAAGTCTGCATTTCACATTTATAAATATCCAAAGGAAAAGTTTCTCTTCAGTAGACTTAAGAGAGGATCTACTTAGCAAGAATATATTCTCACTCTGAAGGTGGAGGTATTTTGCACCGTAGGGAGTCACATGCCATTGGAGTGTATATGCTAGAAATAAATTTCCCACCTTCTAAGTCCATAGTTAACAAGCTTCTTATTAAAATTTAACATTCAAAATAGATTTCCTAGCATTGAAAATAATGCTTATAATTCAACTTTCCCCCATTCTCATAACTTTTGCAGTGATCATTACACGGAAAAAAAACACAAAATTCTGTCTTTGAAATCAGACTTTGTTAGTTTTGGTCACAGGAGCCAACTCTTCCAAGGTTGACCCTCTCTGAGTGCTGCCATAGCTAGGAAATTGACCCTTAGACCCATGGAGTGGCTTCATTTAAATAATGCCCCACAAGTTTTTCCCAAGCCTTTTAGCAAGCTTTCATCAAGTAAAAGCATCCTATTTCATCATTCCTTCAACTGGAAATGCCTCTATCTTTCAGACAGGGAGTATTTGGAAATAGCTCTGAAGCCTCTAGCACAGTGGTTCTCAACCTTGGCTGCCCATTAGAACCACCTGGGAATCTTTTTAAAATCCTGATTTCTGGGCCTTATCCTCCGGAAATTCTGTTTCTTTGTTATTAATGTGGTGGCCCCGCCCCATCACAAAGAACCACTGTGCAGCCAAGGTTGAGAACCACTTCTCTAGCATGTCATGAAAGCCAAGTGAACTATCTTCTGTCCTGTGTTTTGTTGTTGTTTGTTTGTTTTGTTTTTACAGAAGTTGTCATTTACTCCTACAGGAAAAGTTGACACTGAAACGTAATGATGCGAGTTTCATTTAAACATATAAGGTTGCCTGAGCTTTTTCAAAGAAAGTTTTCAAGAATCACTGAAGGTATTTTTTTCATGGGCTGGCTTATTTCACTTAGCATAATGCTCTCCAGAACATTATAACCTGATAAGCAAGAATGGATACAGAGGCAAACAGGCATCGAACAGACTGTCAAACTACAGTGGGAAGGCTGGGGAGTGTTGGGGTGGGGGGAGTAAGAGATCAATGAAAGGACTTACATGCACGCATATAAATATTAGCATAACCAATGTGCTGGGGTCCAACCCCAGCAGGTCCAGGGGTTCCCAAAGGCGTAGATGGAGTCGGCGAAGAAGGAAGGACACGGAGACAGTGTTCAGTTGATCAGCAGCCTAGCCAGGATCTCCAGCCAGGATCTCCAGCCAAGTTCTGGTCTGGATCTCCAGAGAGGTTCTGCTGTTTGTTGTCTTGTTACATCCGTATTTATACCAGTTGATTTTAATCCTGTCAATTTCTATTACAAAGGTTAGGGCGTTTCTTATCTCCATTCCAGGGAGTAAAGATTATGTAGTTTAAGCATGATTGTTTGTAAAGTGATTAACTACCCGCCTGGCACTTAGTTAAGGAGTTTCATCCCCTCCCTAACTTCAGGGAAAAATCCCTACCTGGGGAAACAACCTTTCTCAGAGAGGTGACCTTGGCTAAAACACACAGCGCTAAGGGGAGCAAACATATTAAGAACAGTATGCTATATACGCCAGGTCCCTTGAAACATATGCTGTGCAGATATTTCTATCCTGCAGCGACTGTGTCAAGCAGCAAGAATGGACCAGCTTCCGACACCAATGGATGCCAGACACTGGGGGGGGGAGGGAGGAGGAGGGATGTGCCAGGGAGTAGGGGAGGCCAGGGGAAGGTCAATGGGGGAAAAAAGGAGACATATGTACAGTGGGGCCTTGACTTATGAGTTTAATTCGTTCCGTTACAGAGCTCGTAACTCAAATTACTCGTATGTCAAATCAAAAAGTGAATGAGTGAGACACGTGATGCTGGGCTGATGTTGTGGCGTTCACTGTGACGTTCGCTGCGCCAACTAGCGGTGGGGTATCTGAAGCTGGCTCATAACCCAAATTTTAGCTCGCAACTCAAAGCAAAAAATCAGCTGAGAGACAGCTCGTATCTTGAAAAACTCGTCAATCGGGACATTCGTAAGTCAAGGCCCCACTGTACTACTATTTGTAATACTTTAAACAATAAAATAAAATTTTAAAAAAAAGAATCACTGAAGGTGCTTCAGTTTCAAGGGGAGTGGTGGTGGGAAGAGAACTCTTGAGCGAGAAAGGAAAAAGAAAGGCACACTAGTCCTCCCTGACTCCTTCAATCTCAGTGGATAGAGGTGACATGCTTTTCTCCTAATTTGCATAAACAACTAGGTATGTGAAAGAATACGAGTCTTAATTTAGATGTAATTTTAAGTGGATTTGTGGTACAACCTAGGTTCATTTTTAAATTTTTACTCGCATTCTACTCCATCGTGCCATTATGAAGTATTATCGGCTGAGAGACAGAAGCACTTGGGAGTTTGTGAAAGAACAAGTAAGTGTATTGAAATATTAATTAAAATAGTTACCACTGATACTGATGATCAAAGAAGAACATTTCCAGATAAGTCTGAGGAGTTTCCTCAAAATCATTTCTATGTACAAATGGTTATACACCTTCCCTTCTTCAGAGAATAACCGTAGGCCAGATAGTGTCTGTACCTTGCATACCATGTTTTATCTTAACCCAGATTCATCTTCTTCTCCTACAAACTAGTCTTGAATTAATTTTTATTGCCTAGTAAATGAGAGTACACGGATAAAGGTTAGATATTCTTGTACAAAAATTCTTGTTTAACTCAGCTGTATCTCTCCTAGAAATAAACTGCAGAAGCTATTTTTTTTACCTGCCTGCCCTCAATGTTACATCCCTCCCCTCATCCAATTTTCTTTAATTTCTCTTTTTCAAGTACCAGCATTTTACAATCAACTTTATCAACATTGCCTGGTTTAACATCCTAGCTCTTAAATGTCAGGGCTTGTAAACCTTGCTTGCAGAAGACCTAGCTCAATAAAGCTGTATTGGTGTTCAATAAATGGTACATGACAATAATAAAAATTCAAAGGGCAATTTTCCCCACCACACTGACATCTGCACTTTGCTAGCAAGAGAGCAGAGTGAACTGCGCCTTAACATTAATGTTCTTTTACATGTGGCCCTTGTTTGTTCTGGAATAATAGTATTGCTGATTATGATATCGTCCTTTCAATGTCAGTAAGAATAGCAGAATAGACTTACAAATGTCCAATTAATTATTCAGCAATGAAATGGAAGATTTTTGCTTTGCCTGTAGGTTGCAGAATGTTTACTGGCTAGAAGATACTCAGCACCAGAGAGGCTGTTTGCTAGCATTGATCACGGCCTGTGAGTGGCTATTTGCAAGGGGAGGGACAAAGAGGACTACACAGAGAGATCATTAAGTGTGGTTCTGAAAACATCTGTAATGTATGAAGCAACTTTAATGAGAAAAGTGTTCTATAGTGACCTCAGTGCTTATCAAAACCTAATTTTATCCCTAACCGGTTTGGCTCAGTAGATAGAGCATTGGCCTGCAGACTGAAGGGCCCCAGGTTTGATACTGGTCAAGGGCATGTACCTTGGTTGTGGGCACATTCCCAGTAGGGGGTGTTCAGGAGGCAGCTATTGATGTTTTTAACTCTCTATTCCTCTCCTTTCCTCTCTGTAAAAAAAAATCAATAAAATATATTTTTTTAAAAAACACCTAATTTTATTCATGCAATATTTTGGGAGGAAAATATAGTGAGCTGAGAACAAGTTCTCAAATAGCTTATCCAATTAGGAGAGTGCAATTTGTATTTTAAATCAGAAGAGGGGGAGGAAACAGAACAAAAACACCTCATTATTTTACTTGAAAAAAAATTGTTGTCATGTTAAATAGGAGTAATATTGCTTGGGCATATCAGCCCAGGATCATTTGGTAATTCAAATGGAAATAACAATATTAAAATGCCTCTAATTATATTTTTCTGACCATTACTGCCCATGTTTCCTTTTTTCCACCCTCAATTCCCTTGACTGTACTCTTTGGCAGCATCAAATCCCTAGAAATACATGATTTTTATTGTTGATTTTTGTACGTAACTATATTGACTATCCCTCATTCTGGATGGTCTTCTCCTTTATCATTTTCCCTACATCTATCTTCTTCTGATTCTGCTTTGACTGTTCTTCCTTTCCCCATGCCAAAATGCAGATGTGCCCGAAAGTCGTGTCTTTGAGACGTTTATTTTCTTTTCCTCCTCCCTCCACCAGTGATTTAAGCAGCTTATTAATTTAACTATCCTAAATTGATGATATCCAAATCGGCCTATCTTATTTTCCACCCAAGAGGGACAAAAATGCAGTTGTTTCTATGAGGCTGACCTGCTGAGGGTCACTGCTGATGATCAGGGTGTGTCTTTGAGAGATTGGAAATTCATCTTTAAGTTTTCTTTCTCAGTGATACATAGGTAGTCCAAAACAATTTGAAACTCTCTAGACAGAACACATATCAATGACAGACGACATAATTTTTTTTTAAATCCTCACCCGAGGATATTTTTCCATTGATTTTAGAGAAAGTGTAAGACAAAAGAAAAGACAGAGAAATATTGATGTGAGAGAAACACATCAATTGGTTGCCTCCTGCACGTACCCTGATCAATGCTCAGGCTGGGAAGAGACTGCAACCAAGGTAGATACCCTTGACCAGAATCAAACCCGGGACTCTTCAGTTGGCTGGCCAATGCTCTATCCATTAAGCCAAACCTACTAGGCCTAATGACATAATTTTTAAAGGTTATGACCCTTTGTATACAGAATAATAGTTTTTAGAGAAGGAAGTTCTATAGGAAATTACTTAATGTGAACACTTAATTTTTTTAAATATTGTGTTTGAAATCAACTAAAAATAAATATAAAATAGATATGTATTTTTTAACAGTGATTTGTGTTTTGTTTTATTTTATGCCTTTTAAGAGACTCTTCTTCTTTTAAGACAAATAACTTTCTAAGAATATCCTTCAGTGTTGACACAATGGATCAAATTTTCCTAGCCATTTTGACTTGTGTATCAGTCATCACTTTTTTTAATTCTCATTTCTGGATACTTTAAAAATATTGTTTAAAATTTATTTTTTAACATTGCTGTGTTTTAAAAATATTGTTTAAGTATTTATTTTTTGACATTGCTGGGAGATGTGTATTCTGGATCTTCTTTTGATGTATCCTTTAATCAATATTTTGTTTTTAACCATTGTGTCTGTCATAAGCTAGATTATACTATAGAACTAAAACTGAAATGTTTCATAGTTAAAAAATGTCTATTCTTTGTTGTGTTAGTCTAGCATCTCTGATTTAATTTCTTTAATAGCTTGCCATATCTTTCCTAAATTCTTGCATTTTATTTTTGTATTACTTAACATATTCAATAGCAGTTAGTACTGTTTTGTCCTTATTTTTTCTAATAACATCTATTAAAGAAAGTTGTTTATTCAAGAAAAATAGATAGACTTTGATAAGAACAAGGTTTTTAGCATTGTAACTTAAATTACGCCCATCTCTAGATTCTATGATAGCCTTGAAAACCTGCAGTCTCACAACCTCAGTAACTGAAAAAAAAAAAAAAGAAAAAAAAAGAAAGAAAGAAAGAAAAGGAAGGGAAAGGAAAAAGAACAGAAGCCATGTGGAGCTTTTCAAAATGCCCCAGTCAAATAGTTTTGTCACTACTTGGCCTGTCTGGAAGTCATATAATGACTGAATTTTTGAATTCTGCTGAGGTTGAATATTTTTCTAAACTATTCCTTTTTTTCTATCATAATGACATCATCCTCTTATTGAAAATTTTTCAAAAGATCCTAACTGATTTTGTCATAAGTATATTTAATCTATCATCTATTAATAAGGCAGGTCTGTCTACAACACAGGAACCAGAACTATGGGGCTTTTCACCTATTGTAGCTTTGGCTGTGGCTGAGGCTGACTGTTTAATAGGCCTGTGTATTGTCAATGTTCAAGAGATGCCACTGGAGTCACCAACACAATTGCAAGTTCAACAGTTTCTTATTTGAAGAAAGACAAGCACAGATTTTTTGTTAAAAACCCAAACTGAATCTATTGCCACCTTCTACCACTCTTTTTTCTAGAATGATTTCTATTAATGATTTTTTATTTAATTACTAGAGTCCCAGTGCATAAAATTTATGCAATGGGGAGTCCCCCTCAGCCCAGATTGCGAGAGGGCACAGGCCAGGCCCAGGGACCCCACTGGTGCACAATCAGGGCCAGGGAGGGACGCGGAAGGTTGGCCAGCCAGGGAGGGACCTCAGGAGGGCTCCAGAGTGTATCTGGCCCATCTCGCTAAATCCCAATCTGCTGGACCCTAGCAGCAAGCTAACGTACCAGTTGGAGCGTCTGCCCCCTGGTGGTCAGTGCATGTCATAGCAAGCAGTTGAGCGGCCTTATCAAATTATTAGTATATTATGCTTTGATTGGTTGAATGAATGACCAGACAACCGGATACTTAGCATATTAGGCTTTTATTATATAGGATATATAACTATATTTAATTATACTAAAATTCATTTTAAAATATAACACAATCAATTATCACAATATTATTAAATGTTTAAAATATCACTATAATTTTTAATACCTCTTTATTAAAACAGAAAAAAAAAACTTCCAGCATGTTATTTACAAACTTTTTTTACATAGCCCCACTTTGTAACTATACATAAATAATACATGTCTGTTCAATTTGGGGAAAAGTATAGGAGTTGTACAGGTGGAATTTCATGAATAATAGATTGCCCAGGTATAACATAATGAATTAGAGATGAATATCTATCCTGGATTTTGTGTGTGTATTTCTATCTAATTATCTATCATGGCACAAGTGCTAACATTTTTTAAATTATTCTAGGTTTATAAATAGTTTTAATGTCTAAAAAATGCAAGGACTCTCCCCCACCAATATTATGTGATTAAAATTTTGAATGATATTCATAAATGTCATGTTTGGCAAAAATAATTTTGTGATTTGATTATGAGTTTATTATTATATTTAGATTTGATTTTGTAGAAACCAACATATTTTAAATATTTAGTAATCCCCACAAATAACATCCTATATATACCATTTATTTTAAATTTATCTTTTCCTATAATTAATCCTACCAGACCTGAGGCCCTGAACCTAACTGTCCCCTATACCTGGGTTCCTGAGCGTTAAAGAGAAAAAACCAACATGATATAGAAAAATGTTAGTTACATGCAAACAAGTGGTTAGAATAAGATGGAACTTGGAGACATTGTAGAAAATAGATCTAACTTTCATCTACCTTTCATCTAATGCCAATATTCCACCTTTGTGTGCAAATTACCGAAAAATCGGTACAGCGGTCTGGTAGGGTTAAAGTTTCATTATCTTTTTAAAGACCCTGCACAAGTTTTGTGGAATATTTATACATCATTATTTTAATTCAATGAAATTGAAGCAAGTGTTTTCAATATAGTGTTAATTTAAAAATAAATATTTTATTTCACTCCATATAGGAAAAAGAATGGGAGTGATTATTCATAGGAACTCATAAGTAAAATCTTTCTCAACTATAAGAGATTGTACTATAGCTACAATTTGTCTTCAATCAAAACCAACTAAGATAATTATTTTCCTCATACAAAATTATGAAATCAAGAATAGTGGGTCCAGTTCAAGGATTTGGCCTATACTTCTGAATTTTTCTCTTAATAATTGTATGAACTGATTACAAAAAATTGTCACATTCTAGCTAGTTTTGTATTTCCAAAGTAATATATATTAGGCACAAGTGTGCTCTGTGGTGGTGGAAAGAATTAACATGTTCTTCATCATTTGCTTCACTTATTTTATATAACACTTGAACAAGATAATTCATCTTTAAGATCTCTTTGAGTTATAAGACCCTATTGCTATTCTACAAAATTAACACATATACAGGTGATATTATTTGTAATATATGAGAAATTTTAAGAGTTTACCTAATGGCTGTTTTAAATGAATCTTATAACAGATGATCTTTCTGTCTTCTGTCCTAATGGACAATCTTCTGTTCCAATCTCTATCAACTGAAAATAATAATCATATTTAAAGTTACGCCGTAACCAGTTTGGCTTGGTGGATAGAGCGTTGGCCTGCAGACTGAAAGGTCCCAGGTTTGATTCCGGTCAAGGGCATGTACCTTGGTTGCGGGCACATCCCCAGTAGGAGGTGTGCAGGAGGCAGCTGATCGATGTCTCTCTCATCGATGTTTCTAACTATCTCTCTCCCTTCCTCTCTGTAAAATCAATAAAATATATTTAAAAAAATAAAGTTATACAACAATTTCATAATTATAGTCATAATTTGTTTAACAAAAATTGTGTAGATGTAACTATGACAGCCTCAAAATGTATTATTTAATTTCATTATGTTCATTTTACAAATGAGAAACATGAGATTCAACAAAATAAACCATAAATAAATAAAACTTGCCCATTTCCTCCCACCTAGTAAGTGACAGAGCCTGAATTCAGACCTAAGTCTCCCTGTCTTCAGTCTTCATGACATCGGCCTCTGCTGTGTCATATCTTTATCTCTCACAGGATGTGAAAAAAGCATCCCTGCCAGAGCTTATGAAATTCATCAAATGAATGATTATTTTTGTTATCTGACCTTGCTTTATAATGTCTGATATATATAGCTCTTTGTTACTTATCAATTTTCTGTGATAGTCCATAGCAGGAAGACAGGGGGGCATGGAGAGTGAGTTTCGCTAAGAAAGAGCCTTTCAGTGAAATCATTAATCCTGATGTAAGCAGGTGTTAAGGTTACTTACATGTTCCATTGGAAATTTGTTTTTCTTGTTTGATTGTTGTTGTTGTTTTACTTTGGAAAGATAGAGAAACGTCAACTGAATAGAATTCATCTTTTGCTTTGAATGCATACTTGCATAAATAGATTCTCTCCTTTAGACCAAAAATGTGAAAGATCATTGTTTAGAGTCTTACCAACTTTTTAAACTTAACATAAGACCTAAAAAGGAGATATTTCGAGGGTGATTATGTGCAACAGAAGTTTGCATGCACATTACTGTGTATGTGCATATATGTTCAGGGAAGCTTCCTTTTTCCCCCCAAAGGAGAATTCTAAAAGCCTTGATTGTATGGAACGATTTATTAAAACTAACTATAAAATTCAGGTTATCACAAGAAGTGTGCTTACTTAGCAGATCATTGAGGACATTCTCCTATCTTTCCATTCAGACATTTCTAATGAAAAAGCAGCATTCCTTCATGTGTTGGGCACTGCAGAGATAACAGCAAAGTGAGGGCACAGAAGTCAAATCCCTGCATTAGCTTCCCTAATCCAAAACCTTCTTCAAGAACTGACCTTCCCAGTGATGTTTCCCATCTTTCTCAGCACCATCAGAGTGCTTAACCCACAGATATCCCTGCTTCCCTTTTAGTTCAGGTTCTCTCGGTAGCTCTGGGCTGGGACAAGTGCTCATAAGTTTTGCTTTGTTGGTAACTTATGTGGCTTAGAATTCCCTGCAGAATTTCCTTTCTCAAATGAAAATGCTTAAACTCTGCCACTGTGCCACTGAAAAGCAATGTGTGGGAGGTGGAACTCAGTCATGCAAATGAACAATAAAAACTAAATGCACCCTTTGTCAAGTACCAAGTAATTGCATGTGCTGTTACCTTTGGAGCTAAATGAGTTTTTCTCTGCAGATTTTGGAAAGCTTACAAGCTTGGCCCAACTTTGGTTACATTAACTCAGCATCAGGCCAGTGTAGTTACAAATATTAGGAAACTTATGTGGTTGGAAATAAATCAATGTGTTTCATCTATGCTGCTTATTTACCCCATCGTGACAAATCTGGGACACATTTGCCGGAATGTCCTGAATACACAGAGACTAAATCTTTCAATGACACACACCAGAGCCATAAAACAATTATATCAACATCTAGGCCTTTGGAAAAAATCGACGGGTTCAGTATATAATAAATGATTGTCCTAAAAATATTTTCTGAGATAGGATTTTTATTTCCATTTTTCCCATCTCTTCCTTCTACCACCCTCCTCCTACTACTCATTTCCTGCACCAGACCAGATATGGGGAATTAAATTCTGAAAAAAAAAAAAAAAAAGAGAATGAGAGAGAAAACATTGATTTAGATTTTGATTTGAATGTCTTAATTCTACTTTTCTCAGAAAAACCTGTGAAATATAGACAATAGACTTACCAGAAAAGATACAGAATCCAAGACCACCTGGGTTTCTGTAGAATTAAAACTGCCTGTTCTACATTCCTCTCCTGCCAGTTGCAATAGTCTTTGATGGCTGGGACTCAAGCAGCCATGTTGGACTAAGAGATGGGAGACCTTGCCAAGGAGGAGGATGTCATGGCATTGAGATGGAAGGGTTTTGGCTTTCACATGACCTTCCCAAGCTGCCTCACAGCCCTGGACTAGAGTTCCTTAGTAAATGTAAGATAATCTTATTAAAGTCATGTCATTTGCACTTTCTATTGGGTGAACCTAATCTTAATTCATAGAACACTTTAAAATAGTCAGTGGAGGGAGAAATTAAAAAAGGCTTTTTTTTTTCTTTCTTTCTTTCTTTTTTGAGTAGGGCATTTGTCTGAACATGCACGGATCAGAGCAGCAGCATCTGACATGTTCACAGAGCAGCAATGGTCCAGCAACACAGCAGGAATAGAAAAGCACTGCACCCATGAACTGGGAAAGCAGGAGGGTGAACACATTCTAATACAACTGGCTGTTAGCAAAGCTCAGTGATACTAGGATGCCTTTTCTTAGGGACGGGGGGAGGGGAGGGAGCACTTTGAAGTCTTTGAAGTCTAATAAGCTAATGAAATGCTGATACTAATATTAAATGCCATGGGATGGTAGATCTTTTTGTAAAATACAACAAATCGAGACCCTACCAACCAAATCTAAGTAGGTACTGAAAGGGCGAGGGCTACGCCCTCCATCTTGCCCAGGGCGAGGGCTACACCCTCCATCTTACCCTGGATCCTCCATTTTTGGGCAGCAGCCTTAGCCATGTGCTCAGCAAGGAGCTTCTTCCCGGAAGCCCAAGACTCTGCTAGCCACACCCAGGATTTCTTTAAACTAACCTATGACAATCAAGGGAAGTGCACGCCATAGATATGACCACATCCTGTGTAACAAGACTTGCACCTGGCCAATCGGCAGGGCCCGCAGTCCTCTCTCCTCCCCTTACTCCAACCCCCCTATAAACCCCCTCTCCACACAGAGTTCGCTCTCTCTCTGCTGCTTGCCACTGTGTTGGTGGGTGTGGGGGAGCTCAAGCTAGCCTGAATAAAGACTCTATCTGCTTTTGCATCGGACTCGACTGACTCCCTGGTGGTCTTTTGGGGATCCTGAAATCTGGGCATAACAGGTACTATCTTAGTTTCAGTTCCCAGAAAGCAGAGTCTAAGAAAAAGAAAAAAAAAATTACTTAGGGGAGTAGAAACACTGGAAAGTAAGACAGAGGGGAAAGGCAGAGTGAGGAGGACTGGCTTATCCGTACACTTTATTCTCAATGTGATTTTAAATTTTGTTCACCAGCCTAAAGCATGTGTGCAGGAGTCATGAACGGAGACAAGTGCTGAGTAACATCTTTAGTGGGGGGTTAGAGATGAAGGCAGGGCAGGTAGAGGTAAATTTCAGTTCATTTGATCCCTATGGGGAGCAAAATAAAATTGGGCTGCAGTGTTACTATTCTGTGTGTATATTGAATCAACAGAATCTTGTCCTTTTGCTCCCAATTTTATTAAGGTAAAATGTTATCTTGTCATCTAAAACAGGTGAATTCAAATAAAATCTTAGGTGCCAAAATGTACGAAGCAGGTACTCTGTTTATATGTGAATCCTATCCTCATCTGGAGTAAACACACTAAACTAAAGATGAAAGGCTTAATAATGCATGTTTATTACAGGCTTGAGATGTTAGCATTTTGTAAAAACAGCTTTGTTTTAATATGAAAAAAAAAACAACAACTTTTAGGATGCAGGCAGGACTCAGGTTAGAGAAATAATGGCATCCACGTGCTATTTTGGTTTGTTAACCAAACTCAGTCCACACAGAGACAGCCACCAGAATGACTGAGTCTGAATTCACTACCGGCTTGTAGCCATGTTCCTTTTAGAGCCAAAATAAAATCGACTGGCAGAAAAAAAATGAAATATAAAAGCACTTCATCTCACCTCCCACAGCTTGTAAAATATGATTTGTACCCATTTAATGTAGGGACTGCATCTGGGTTTGCTAAGATCTTAGGCCAAGGAGGGTCTGCATAATGGGCCTGTTAAAACTCCCGGAATTGCAGTGAGTTTGTTTTGGCAGATGTCTATGGCCTTGTTGGAAATGGTGTAACACAGCGAGGAGAGTGTTATCTTGTTTCCTGAATCCCAGTGGGTGGTGACAGAAAACTTCTGAAAGGTAACTTCAGAATGTTTTCAAACACTGGATGTCCAGCAAGAAGGAAGGCAAGAGTTTATGAATGTGGCCAGTTATGTTCTGGGGTTGATATTATTTCTGTTACTACTAAAAGACTCCTTTAAAAAAAAAGACAGGTTTGATCATTTTAAGTGTCTATAGCAGACTCTCAATAGACTCAAGAAAAACAAAACAGCCCTAATCGGTCTGGCTCAGTGGATAGAGCTTCCGCCTGTGGACTGAAGGGCCCCAGGTTCGATCCCGGTCAAGGGCATGTACCTTGGTTGCGGGCACATCCCCAGTAGGGGGTGTGGAGGAAGCAGCTGATCGATGTTTCTCTCTCATGGATGTTTCTAACTCTCTATCCCTCTCCCTTCCTCTCTGTAAAAAAATCAATAAAATATATTTTTTGAAAAAGAAAAACAAAACAAAATTAACTGCTCCCAAACACTGACCTCATTTCAGGAAAGGAGATTCCGCGTAAGACACCGGAGCCTTGGAGATCCTTGTCAAGGTGTGAGGAGCAAGTTTTCCATCAAACACAAGCTGAACGACCGACCGTAAGCAAAGGATGAAAGGTGAGTTCTGGAGATGCCGTCTTTCCCAAGGGAAAGAGAAATGTGTATCTCAGCCAGGCCAAAATGCCCGATTGCCTTAGAAAATGACGTAGCCACAGCAAACTCCTGACTCCTAGAAGCTGAATTGCCAAATGGGACACTAAATAAATAACCCCTGACACCATTTGGACCCAAAACCAACGAGGCGTCTCTAACTCTGGCTGGATGCCTGTGTCCTTTGAAACTTGTTTTTGGCAACATGAGGCATCCCTGGAATATTCCAGATACATCTCTTAAATTTACACTGGGAGATCACGCCAAGCGTGCTGAAATGTATACTGAAATCAGAGCACACTTCCATTCAGGCATCCTGGGAAGAATGATTGTGAGCTGGCTGTCTCAGGCAGGGTCCCTCTTAGCTAGTTCCCGGCTTCATTTCTACTCCAATGATATGCCATCCATTGAAATGCTATAATTTGGTGGGTGGAAGTATTAGTTTTCTATTGCTGCTGTGACCAATTACCACCCATTTAGTGGCTTAAAACAGCATAAAATTATTATGTTGTCGTTTTGGAGGTCAGAGTCTGAAGTAAGTTGGCTGAGCTGCTTTCTCTCTGGAGGTTCTAGGAGGGAATCCATGTCCTTGTTTTGCCTGCATCTAGGGGGCACTTGCATTCATTGGTTTATGCGCATGTAATAAATAGTATATATATATATTACATATGTGTATATACACACAAATACACGAAGATCTATCTCTAACATCTACCTATCTGTCATCTATCATCTCTGATTTTGTCACATCTCTCTGACCTGATCCTTCCATCTACCTTTTATAAGGACCCTCATGGTTACATTGGACCCAGAGAGATTATCCAGGGAAATATTACCATCTCAAGACCCTTAACTTAATCACATAAAATAAGAGTTATCATATATATATATATATATATATATATATATATATATATATATATATATATATAATCAGGGGCCCAGTGAAAGAATTCATGCACAGGTAGGGTCCCTCAGGGTAGCCTGCAGGGATCGGGCCAAAATCTGCAGTCCAATGTGCCACCTGCAGCTCAACGCCACCTGCAGCTCCTACCTGCTGCTCCCACTCATCCTGGCTCCACTGCGCCTACCAAGGGCTTGCGCCCAATCAGTCCCTATCGGGAAAGGCTCGCTCCACCACAGCAGCACTCACCAGCCGTGAGCCCTGCATCTGGCGCCATCCCGAGGGGAGTGGCCTGCGGGATTGAGATGAAACTGGCTCTCCAACATCACCTGAGGGGTCCCAGATTCCAAGAGGGTGCAAACCAGGTCAAAGGACCCCACTGGTGCATGACTGGGGACAGGGAGGGACCGCGGGAGGGCTCCAGGGTGTGTCTGGCCCATCTCACTCAGTCCAACGTACCAGACCCCAGCAGCAAGCTAATCTATCAGTCAGAGCATCTGCCCCCTGGTGGTCAGAGCATGTCATAGTGAGCGGTTGAGCAGCCTTAGCATATCATTAGCATATTACGCGTTAGTTGAACAATTGACCAGTCACCAGATGGTGAGACACAGGATAAAAGCCTAAGCAATCTTTACAACCAGTTGACCGAATGACCTGTTTATCAGTAGCTATGACGCGCACTGACCACCAGGGGGCAGACGCTCAGTGCAGGAGCTGGCCCCTGGTGGTCAGTGCGTTCCCACAGCCAACCTCCCATGGTCCCTCCCCCTGGCCTGCCATCCTGATTGGCCTGATTGGGACTGGGCAGGATGGCTCCAATGGGCCCTGATCACTGGCCAGGCCATGGAGCCCCACCCATGCACGGATCTGTGCACCAGGCCTCTCTCTCTCTCTCTCTCTCTCTCTCTCTCTCTCTCTCTCTCTATATATATATATATATATATATATATATATATATAGTAATATATATATTGCAAATACACATATGTATATACATATATATGCATAAATGTTCTGTTAATTTTTTGTTAAACTGGATATATAGGCATATGGATATAATGGATTATATTGTAGATCTCCTCTACTTTACATATATAATATATAATGGTATTTACTGCTAAATCTTCATTTAACTTATTAACATACTTAATATTTGGTAGTGAAGCACTTGAAATCAAAATTATTATTGTATTCTGTTATCCATTTGTTAAATGTGATATATTTAATTTAAGGTATCAGTGTTCGCAAGTCTTGTTAATAATGGACTTGCATTATTTTCTTTAAAAATCAGTGTTCACCTGCCCATCCTCCTGAGTCTCTCATAGTGCCCATGCCAGAGCTAGCTATGGCCTTGAACTATTGCCTGCCCTCTACCCCTAGGCTACAGGCATTGAAACAGGTTACACAATGGGTGAAAAACATTACAGTATTCATTAGAATCTCAATGAATTTCCCTCACTTTTTGAGACTTTACCATATTAGCATAAGAGACACTGAAACTCTTATTTGGTCTGCCAGATATGATAGGCAGCTGCTTTATAAATCTTACATAGATCAATAAGAAGGGATTATGGAGACTTGTTTTCCTTTATAGAAAGGAAAATCAGAAGACATTTTCTTAAAGTGACATTATTATACTAAATAACTGTGAGAGAAGATAAGTAGTGTTAACATCTTATTTTTAGCATTTAATGGAGTTTGATCAATTACAAGCAGTTGGAACTTGGATAAATTTTAGTAATTTGACACAATAAACAGGCAGAATTCAATTTTTCTTAAAATATTTTAGAACAAAAGAGATTTAAGAAACATTAAAGAAAAATAATGAACTTTCTAAGATGAACAAATGTCCTACTTGCCAGTTAAATAATTTAACAGTGTTTTAAATATGGAGAATTGATTCATGGAAATATTCATAAGATAGACTTTATTTAGCGCATTTCTTAAGAATGGCAGTATGCTGCAGCATTCAAGGGTCGCTGTGTATAATAAAATGAGTTACCATATGATTTTTATTCTTTTATTTGATAGCTAATTAGTTTTCATATTGGTAAATTATTACAATGAATGAATTTTGGTAAATGCATTACAATGTCAGGTATTAGAAAACCTCATGTTTTAGTACTCCATTTATATATTGAACTTAAAAGTTTTCAGACATGCTTGGAAAAAAATTTGAAGTGTATCTATTTTTCTAATATCATTTTTTTCAACTCATAATAATAATTGATACCTATATTTCTTCATATGACAGGCTATGTAGCACATAGTACAATCACCAGGTGGCAGGTATATAGAAAAGTCTATTAACTTTTTTCTAACTTATATATGTGTATAGATATAATAGAATACGTTATAGACCTGTTTTACTCAGTGAGCACGGTCTTTGCAATAAACATAAATTATTTTAAGTAAATTATATACTCTTCAGTTCTCTACAATTTAATCACTATCATTGTTTTGATCTAATTAGCATTAATCTATTTATGTGAAAGTGAAGGCTTAAAATTTATGCTAGACTATTTTTAAAGAAAGTCTGATTTAATGTTCATATCCCTTTAACACACTAATCTATAAAAGGAACTGAATGCTCAGAATGCATGTAAATATTTAATTTTACTCATATGCATTATTAAAGTCACATGCACATTGATTTTGTCTGGTTAAATGTGTATGAAAAAGACTACTATTTCAGGAAGAAACAGGTAAAACAGTGTTTTCTTTTTCCAAAAGGAAGAGCACTAAGAAACTACATTTCATGTTTGGCATTTCTAAATAAAACTAATCTGGAAATATTGATGTCAGAATTGTGGGCATAAGGTCATGTCAGAGATTCTGTACTTCAAATCTATGTATAGATGGTACCACCAAAGAACCAACAACAAAACGGAATTAGGAAAAGAGACAGAATTATGAAGTTAGCTTAGTAAGGCAGGCAAGGACCAGATAATGTATGCCTTTTTGAGTGTCAACAGAAGTTTGGATTCTTTAATTAAATAACAGGGAAAGTGTGTGTGTGTGTGTGTGTGTGTGTGTGTGTGTGTGTGTGTGTGTGTGTGTGTTTAGTTTTCCCTTGCTCTGGTGGTTTATTTTTTACTGTACTTAAAATCTGTAACATAAAGTTTACTACGTTCACCACTTTTAAGTGTACAGTTTGGTTATTTTAAGTCTAGTCACTTTGTTGTGCAGTCATCACCACCAACCACCTTCAGAATATTTCCATCTTCTTCAAGTGAAGCTTTGCACTTTTTAACACTCTCTCTCTGTGTCTCCTCCCCTCAGCCTCTGGAAACCACCACTGTAGTTTCTGTCTCTATGAATTTGCATATTCTGGGGACCTTATAGGAGTGGAACCAACATGTGTCCTTGTTGTGACTGGCTTATGTCACTTAGCATCACGTCTCCAAGGCTCACTGATGTTGTAGCAGGTACCAGACTCTCCTTCATTTTCAAGGCTGAATAACATTCTGTTGGGAGTATATACCATATGTTGTTTATCCATTCATCCATTAAGGTTGCTTCCACTTATGGCTATTGTGAATGATGTTTCTATGAACATAGATGTACAAATATCTGTTCAAGTCTCTGCTTTCAGTTATTTTGGATTATATTGTATGAAATAGAACTTTATATTTTGTGTACATATGATAGTCATTATATTTAATATGTAACTATAGCTTTATTGTGTGCAAAATTTAACATTTTCTAGATTGTTTTTTCTTTTTTGACTGGTAGGCTTTTTCCTACCTTTAAAGGAAAAAAAAAAGATTTACAATAGGTTATATAAGAGTTTGACATAAAGCAATAACTGTAGAGTTCTTTTTCTTCATTCAAGGTCATTTATTAAACTACATTTTTTTTTTTGTTTTTATGAAGCCAGGAATAAGTGTAGTCATCAATTTTATTATGCATATTTATCAAGAGTGGTAAAACACAGGACTATTAAAATCAACATTCTAGTGCAGGTTAGTAACATCATTATTACTCATTACTATTTGCTTATCACAGGTAAGTTGCTCTTGTTTATTAATTTGTAAAATGGAGCAATGAATATTCTACAGCATTTACATGAATTAACACATCAGATAAAAATACCTAGTTTAGGATTCCTATTATTAGGACTCAGTCATAATAATTCTGCATCACTCCCCTTAATTGGCTGACCTAAATATAAAAATTGATATTTTTACAATACTAATTATATAAATTAATTAGATGTTTTGGGGGCACTTTCACTATTCTGTATACTTTATGTGCATTTATTCATTACTATCACCAATTACTTTCTAAAGTAATATAATTTTCTACATTATGCAGATGATTGGCATTTATTTGTAGTAGATATGTTTTATGACATAATTTATAAAATAAGTTATTTACTATCAAATTTATAGTTTTTCTTTTTACTTAAGATTTGTATTAATGTATTCTCCATTCTTACCAATGAAGCAAGAATGATCTGTCAAATCATGAAATTAACACTGTGTGGGCTCTAAGAGTTACACTGAAAATAATGGACCACTGTCATTGGTCAAGGTTAAAGGCACATTTAGAACGTTCAAGAAACTGTCTTTCAGAATCTAATTAGGTCAAGATTGCAGGAGATGTTATTATAATTTCTGCTTTAAAGATAATCCCATTGTATAAACTGCAGATATAAATGACCACAATGGGACAAATTAGTGAGGCATTTTCACAAATTTTATTTTTGTCACAGCATGATCTCGTCTTTGAAGTTACATCAAAGATGGGGTTTTATAAACTAGAATCATGTCTTTCAAAGGACACCTCTATGTAAAATCCAATTTTATAAGATTAAAATATCCTGCTCTTAAAGAATTCTTATAAAAATATTAATGTTGAAAAATGTTAACTCTGAAATTGTTTCCAATATATAAATAAAACAGAGTATGTGTAGATGTAAATGCATTTTTGACAACTTAGCAATATAATAATTCCTTAATGTGAATGAAAGTAGTGTCATATTGATTTCTCAATGTTATGGTATATATTGTTTTAAAAATAATACAAATGCTATATAAACATCAGAAAAATATTATTAAAAACTAAAGACAAGTAGGAAATGTTCTTCAAAAAGTACACACACATTATTTATAAACAACTTTCCAAGCTTATATAATTAAGCAAAATTTAATTAAGGATTACTGATTACTGTACTACATACAAAACCATGATCACTGCTTCAGGCCAAATATATACCTGTATTTTATATATTTTACTGAGTCACAAATATATAAGATGTAACTATTATTTCATTTTCAATATGAACTACTAGGCACTGACATAATTTTAATTAATATTTAATTCATTTAAACTTTTGGGAAACCAAATATCATTCCTTATTTAGAAAATCTAACTAATGCCTAGAGAGGAAAATTTGTTTTAAGAGTAAAAGTTAAATTAGCAATCTGCTCATATCTGACAGATTTCAGTGCATATGTCTTATCATTACAGTTCTTTATCTCTGCAATTTCATTGCAGTATTAAAAACTAGAGGTAAGATATGGAATTAGTTTATAAAGGAAACAACTTTTAAATGATACTTACTTAGTATTTTTTGGAAAATAAATGTGTATATTATATGTCCAAAGAATAGAATACCGACCTTACAAAAAGTCTACATGCATCTTGAGACAGTTACTAAGTTTTGATATGATTGGAATAGGTACAGCTGCATAACTTTGAAAACTTCATGCAAAACCAAAAACTATTTTATATATCAATAGTTGATTTATGTATTATATGTATCAGCTGATATAATGTATTATTCAGCTAAATATCTAAAAATCTTCCCAAATAAAAGTCTAAAAAGCACATAAAATACTAAAAAACCCTATATGCAACAATATAAAAAGTGATTTGGAACATAAAAGCATTACAATTAATAAAAATAGAATTAAAATTAAAGAGATTATTTTTAGCATTGTTTTAAAATGTGTTCCTTTAATTTTTAGTCTTCAGATACTTGTTAATTATTCAACTTTTCCTTACATGTGACCTATTTGTTCATACTTTTTGCCTATTTTCCTTTAAGCTACCAATTCTTGTTTTATTTTTCCCCTTCTTATTGGCTTTTAGAAGTTTCTTGAGTATTTAAACTGTTAATATCAAGATGATTTGGGCAGTGGATTTTTATCATCTTTATAGAGTCATAATTTATATAAAAATTCAATTTTTAATGTTAGTATTGTAGTATTATTGGAGGATTGTTTTTTCCCACCATTTAGGTGTGCTTGCAGCAGTGTCTTCCTATCAATGCACAAATGATGTAGCATCTTATTTGGGTGTAATGCTGACTATAGATTAGAACAACAGGGCTTCATTTTTTCTTCTAAACTTTCACATTTCTATACTGAGGCAGCGGATGCTGGAGAGAAAAATAAAATACAGCATGCAAATATTCTAAGCATAAATTCTTATGTTTTATAATTTATTATTTTTAAATGATTTTACTGAGGTGTAATTTAAATATCACACATAATCATTTTTATGAAAACTTTAAAAATTTATAGTTACCTTAATGAGTGAGTACACCCTTATCATAAATTGGTTTCAGTGCATTTCTATCCATGTTGCCCATTTACAGTTAATTCTTGATTCCAGCTCAGACCCAGGCAACCACTAATCTACTTTTGTCTCTTTTTTTTTTTATTTTTTGTGGACATTTCCTGTAAATGCATTTATAGAATATGTAGTTTCTTGTGTAGCTTCTTTTACTGAACATAATGTGTTTTGAGGTTCACCAGGAGGCAGCATGTCAATAGTTCATTTTTGTTTCGAATAGTGTTCCATATATTATCTAACCATAAACCAGATGATGACATTTACAGTTTTTCTCTCTTGTGTTTACAGTTTTTGTCTATTATGAATAATGCTACTGAAAACATTTCCATGCAAGTCTTTTTGTAGACATATGTTTTCCTCTATTGTTGACAGATACGTACCTAACAATGAAATTACTGAATCATATGGTTGCTTTATTTTTAGCTTTTGGAGAAACTGACAAATGATTTTCTAGAGTGGTTACATTATCTATAATAATAAACGCATAATATGCTAATTAGACCAGACAGCCAAACCACCTTCCTGACATCCTTCCAGACATCCTTCTGGACAACCTTCGGGACAAAGCTGGGGCTACGAGGGCTGAGCCCCTTGCACAAATTTCTTGCATCAGGCCTCTAGTTTTAAAATAATGGAAAAAAATTCCAGTTTCTTCACATCCTCACCAACATGTATTATTGTTTTTCCTTTTTAGTATAGCTATCTTTATGGGTCTGATGTATCTCATGGTTTAATTCGAATTTCTTTAATGATTAGCAATGTTGAATAACATTTTATTTTAAAATGTTATAATCAGCTGATTGTTTTGTTGGATGCATAAAGCATACTGCTCAATTAAAAGCTTACCTGATTAATTAACCAGGATATTTATTTTAAGCCATAATATATTGATGAATAAAGCCAATAATGCCAATAATATAGATTACTTCAAGTGCACAGGTGGCATGTTAAAAATGGTTTAAATTAATAAACAGTAGCACAGCTCTATAATTAAGTAATAAATATTATGGACATTCCAGAAAATATAATCCTAAATTAAAATGAACGGGCTGAATTAATATTGAAATTTTTTTAAAAGCATAGATTTTAAAGGATTATATGAAGTTAAATTATTTAGTGTTCTGATGATATCAATTTACATAGGTGAGAAAAATATTCTATCAAATATCTTCCCTATTAGATTCTGGGTTAGAATTAGTCAAAACAGAAACTTTGTACAATATTTGGAAGGCAAAGTGAAGCATCAGCCATCACTTTTTGAAGGTTTCATTTTTATGTGAAATTCTGATTTATGAGACATAATTTATGTGACCACAAACCATAACCTTTTGAAATATCTTTTCCATCAGATGCAGTGGACAAAACCTACATGTTAACCTTTAAACCTATGGAGTAGTGCAATAGCATTAGGATTAGGATTAGTTTGGGTTAGGGTTCATTATCCAAAAAGAAAATCAGTGACCTCTTTCCCTATTTTCCTAAACAAATTTGAATTCAATATCTAAATATCCTCAGCAAACAAGAAAGCACACACTTTCTTTAGTACACACTCACTTTCTTTGTCTTCCACTCCCAGATGCTTGTCAATTGTTAGTATCACATGGAATTTCTAATTTTCTTTATGTCCACTTTGGAGAAGTGCCTATTTAGGTCCTTTGCACATTTTTTAATTGAATTGTTTATCTTCCTTTTAAGTTGTATGAGTTCCCTGTAAATGTTGGAGACTAATCCCTTATTGGATGTATCATTGGTCAATATGTTATCCCATGCAGTGGGCTTGCTTGTTATTTTGTTGATCATTTCTTTTGCTATGCAGAAGCTTTTTATTTTGATATTAGAGGCCCAATGCACAAAATTCGTGCAAGGGGCTCAGCCCTCAGAGCTGCAGCTGCTGCCTCAGCCCTCGTAGCCACGGCTTCGTCTGGAAGGACATCAGGAAGGTCGTTCAGCTGTCTGGTCTAATTAGCATATTAGACTTTTATTATTATAGATAGTCCCACTTGTTTATTTTCTCCTAAGTTTCCACTGTCCTGGGGGATGTATCAGTAAACTAATTTTATGACTGCATTCCTCCTATCTTTTTTTCTCTCTTTTCTACTTTCTCTGATAATCTTATCAAGGTAACCATACATTTCAATAAAAAATTATTTTCTCTTACTCCCCATATCACATTGATTTCTTCTCAGACTTGTTATTTAGCTTAAGTAATTCCTCTAAAATCCACTCAATATAGAACTTTGATATACATTTCATAAGTATTTCTTTTATTTTGATTTTTCTACTGTCATTTTAATCTATTGTTTTACTACAAAGTAACTCAAAGTTTAATTTTATCCTCTGTCATATACTTATAGTAATTCTCTATTTTCTTGTTGCATTCAGCATTACTATATTTATTCCTCTTAGGTGTTAAGCATTTATCCCTCTGGAAATGTTTAAGATTTTCTCTTTGTCATTGACGTGTTAGAATTTACCATAATGTAAAACCCAGCTCCTGCTGGGTTGTGATCATTGCTCACATCAAAGAAAGTTAAAAAAAGTAGGCGAGGATTACTTACAGATAATGATTATGATTTTCCAAATTAAACAGTGATGTAAAACTTGAATGGGAATGCCTCATAGAATGCCCATCACCTAGATAAGTAAACACAAAAATACAGTTACACAGAAGTCTACCTGTTATCAAATATTTCTCTCCATTTTAGATAAGAATCTGCCTTCCATTAAACTAATTAATTCATGAATACCACTAGTGATAAGGAGAAACCACAAGGAGGGTAAAAGAACCTGACTTTTGCATTTCACATATTGTTACACCACATACTTCTCTCCATAATGTCCTGGGAGTATTATATAACATATAACATATAACATATATGTTATATATGTTAATATTTAATTATGACATGATAATATTCAACTCTGGTGTGAGATATTTCAAAGCCCAAGTTCCTTGATAAGAGTGAAAGGTCTTTTACACCTTGAAAGAATTCTAATTTCGTTCTTCTAAGTTTAATATTTGACAAGTTCAATAGACAGTAAATTGATTTAATAAATCCTTTCTCTTTCCAACAATGCCTATATTTAGAGCTATATAAATCTTATGCTCTCCTGTCCTGTCCTGGGGAAAAAAATTGAAGTGGAGGTCATGGGGCTGAACCTGCTTTAAAGAGAGGAATGAACACAAATCAGTTTAATAACGGCAGAAACATTCTCATTTCACTCATTTAAAAAAGTGTCAGGTTCCTTGGTTGTATTTCTCTGAAATAATGAAAAATGTCATTATTCCACTGGGTTAAAGTTCTCCTGTCATTTCTCCTTACCCTCTGCTCACAAACCTTTCCGTTTTCTAACACCTATCTCTTCTGAGCCCTGCAAAGTCTGTGAACACCAAGTGGTGTAGTTCTTACATTTCTCTTCTCCTTCCTTCCCAGCCTTTAGGATATGGCTAAATTTGATTTTCTAAAATTCAACCCTTCCTTTAATTTTTTGCACTTCAAGTTTCCATTCTTCTCCTTACCATTTTTATTCTTTTTTAAATCACTGAAGCTCAAAAGGTTCAGTCTGACATATACAACACCGCTTAGGGAATCATGATGGGGAGGCCCCTGTGGTAGGACTCTTATGAGCAGATGGCTGATTCATATTATATACTGAAGTATGATTTAACATCTATACACTAAGTAAATACAGGTTTGAAAATCTATTTACAATAAGATAAGCTATTTTTACTCTGTTGTAGTGTAAAATTTTTTTCAGATGAATTTAGTTATTAGTACTTCTTAAACTTGTATTATAATATTTAAAGGGAAAGGCCTGTAGTAGACCAATTCAACGTTATATCTGCAATTTTTTTTACAGGATAATTCTACATTTTACTGGGCAGGTTCTTGCTATAGTAAAATAAAATAGCTAACAATCATTTTGAGCCTAGATTCAAAAACAAACAACTCACGAGATCCTTCATTGTGGCCCAGGTTTGGTTACATCAACATATATTTAAAAAATAGACTAAGGATCATGTCAAAATCTATCTAAGAAAACAATTGGGACAAAGTTTCTTTTAGATAATTAATATTGTAAAATAGAAATTGTAAATATGTCTCTCTTCTCCACGTCCAGCACAGCTAGAGAGCTGTGGTCAGGTTCCTGAGTAGGGGCGGCTGAGGATTGAGAAAATGAAAGAAAGAGACAGACACAGAGATGGAAGGAAAAAGCTGGGGCCGGATGGGACCACTGTCCTCTGATGATGAGACAGGGACAGGGACCCAGTGCTGATACAGTGTATTTATTTTATAAAGCAAAAAAAACAGGAAGTTTTACTAAAAGTCAAGACAAAGGAGATTATTTGCCTTCTTGGGTGGGCTGGAGTCCTATTCCTTTCTGGTGCTTCCCTGGATTTAAATAACAAAACCCACCCCCTGGCACCTGGGCTGAAGGTCAAGCTGACAACACTCCTGCCTTTTGGCAAAGCATGTTTCCAGGACGTGGCTCTGCCAATGCCACTGGCTACAGCTGACAATAATTAAAGAAATGCCCCCGTGCCTTCCCAGGCGCTCTCTACAATAAATTAGGAGGGGTTGGGGCTTTTTACAGTGGAGGGCACAAGGAGAATACAGAGACATGAATGAAAGTGAACACAGAGAGCAGGGAGCCTGCAAAGAAAAGGAAAGCGTAGTTGGTCTGCTTTGGTCCAAGGTTAGCTGCTGTGTAAATAGGTTTGTCAGCTTAGAGTCAGAGCTGACTGACGGCTGTCTTTAAGCTCCTATGGCTTTGATAATACTATCACAGTGCTCCTGACCCAGGAATGTGAGCACAGGTTTGTTCTTGTAAAAGACTTTTGCCTCCTGTAAGGCTAATCAGAATTTCAAAGCTCTTTGAAAATTTTGCCCTAAGAACACTTAACAGAAATGAATATTTGCCCTAAGAACTGTTTATTGAGAGGAATCGGTGTGTGATTTTTTGGATATCCAAATTTCAATATTCAAGTGAGAGAAAAAAAAAATACAAAATATTCTTTTGATCAGAAAAGAAAAGCAGGAGAAGCAATTCTGACATGCCCTCCTTTAGGTGATGGGGCAGAGGCCATGCGCTCAGAAAAGTCCCTTCTTCCCGAGCCCAGGCCCCTGCTGGCCACGCCCAGGATTTAATAAGACCCGACTTGCGCCTGGCCAATCGGCAGGGCCCACAGCCGGCTCCCCTCCCCTCACTATTCTCACGGGTGGCACTCGGTTTCCGGTCGCTGCGTTGACTGGAGGCCCGGGTCGGGTTAGCTAACTCAATAAAGGACCTTCTGCTTTTGCATCGGACTGACTCCCTGGCATGGTTTCTTGGGGATCTTGAATTCTGGGCATAACATTAGGGAGTCAACAGTCCACTGGCAGAGGGAGCCACATGCCTCAGCTAAGTTTTCAGGAATATCAATGGTGAGGTAAATGACCCTCAAACTTATAATTTCACACCCCAGAAACTATTTCAATGCATATCAAAAGAAAAAGTCACTTGGCATCCTAATACTAATTCCCTGAACTTTCAGATCTACTTGGGTACAGGAAGAGAGATTATTTAAAAAAAAACTAGAGGCCTGGTACACAGATTCATGCACTGGTGGGGTCCCTCAGCCTCGCCTGCACCCTCTCGCAATCTGGGACCTCTCAAGGGATGTTGGAGAGCCTGTTTTGGCCTGTGCGGGATGGGACTGAAACTGGCAGTCCGGCATTCCCCAAGGGCTGTGCTTCTGATGCTCATCCAGGCCCAGCTGCTCCTGCCTCAGCTGCTTGGGTGCATGGGGGAGTGTCCATGGGATAGTCCTTCAGCTGAGCAGCATTCCTGCTGTGGGAGCACACTGACCACCAGGGGGCAGCTCCTGCATTGAGCGTCAGTTCCCTGGTGGTCAGTGCATGTCATACTGACTGATCAACTGGTTGGTCGATCGCTTAAGCTTTTATATATATAGATAAGACTTCAAATAACCTACATTCACAAAGAGAGAGGGAGGGAGGGAGGAGGGGGAGGAAAGGAGAGGACTTGTATTTATATAAAGTCAGTCAGTAAATTTCTTCAGGAAGCAAACTGAATGATATTTCCTATAGGCATAATGTGAAAATATAGCAGTCGTCAAATGCCTGCTTTTATGTTGAAATGATTCTGTTACGAAAATTATGACCATGAGGTTTGAGCAGGTATGTGGCCTTCCGGTTTTAATTACAGGACAATTAGAAGAAGTGAGTCCACTCATATCAAGGCATGTGCCTTCTGAGTGATGTCAATGATTAATTACACTCAGTTCAGCCCTGATAAAATAAAGCTTAGTTCATTTTTCCTTACATAGTCAAAATATCAAGCCACAGTTGCGCACTCATATACATGTCAATGGGGTAATTGTATTTCATTTTTAATTCCAATATGGACTAAGGGATTTTATTTTTATTCTGTTTATAACATATAACGTCATTGTCTGTGTGGTGTTCAAATTGCCCCCATTGTGGCCAATGGAAGCCTCTTCAAGCTGCCTTATGGATTGTTTTGACATCTACACTAATAAAAGACAAACATGCAAATTGACCGTACTTTCGCTATGCCTTAAGCCACGCCCACCAGCCAATCAGAGTGACTATATGCAAATTAACCCAACCAAGATGGTGGCCAGCAGGCACAGAGCTGGAGCAATCAGGAGTTTTGCTTGCCCCAATGATGGAGGAAGCCAAGCTGCTGCGGCGGCTCTGAGCTCCACTCAAAGCAACAAAGTTTCAATTATAGAAGGTAAATAAACCCCAGATACCTGCTTTCAGCTGGCTGTGGCCACAGAGCTGGAGTGAGCAGGAGGCTTCCCTCCCGCCTGGCCTGGCCAGCTCTGAGCTCCACTCAAAGCAACAAAGTTTCAATTATAGAAGGTAAATAAATCCCAGAATTAAAAAAAAGAAAAAAAGGAGAGGCTGGGGGCTTCCGTCACCAAGAGGGCTTGGCCAGCCTGAAAACAGCCATCAGCCCCTCACCCAGGCTGGCCAAACCTCCATGGGGTGAGGGTCCGCACTGGGGTGCCTGGCCAGTCTGGGTGAGGGGCTGAGGGGCGTTTTCAGGCTGGCCAAACCCCTCCAGCTACAGAAGCTCCCAGCCTCTCCTTTTTTTCTTTTTTTTGACCAGCCTGCAAACAGCCATCATCCCCTCACCCAGGCTGGCCAGGTGCCCCAGTAGGACCCCCACCCTGATCCGGGACACCTTTCAGGGCAAACCAGTCGGCCCCGACCCATGCATCAGGCCTCTATTCCATATAATAAAAGGGTAATATGCAAATTGACACTAACAGTAGAACGACTGGGAATGACTGGTCACTATGACACACACTGACCACCAAGGGGCGGATGCTCAATGCAAGAGCTGTCCCCTGGTGGTCAGTGCACTCCCACATGGGGGAGCTCTGCTCAGCCACAAGCCAGGCTGATGGCTGCTGGCACAGCGGTGGTGGTGGGAGCCTCTCTCTCCTCCTCAGCAGTGCTAAGGATGTCCGACTGCAGCTTAGGTGTGCTCCCTGCTGATGGACATCCCCCGAGGGCTGCCGGGCTGCCAGAGGGATGTCTGACTGCCAGCTTGGGCCTGATCCCCCAGGGAGAGGGCCTAAACCAGCAGGTGGACATCCTCAGAGGGGTCCCAGACTACAAGAGGGCATAGGCCGGGCTGAAGGACCCCCCTGAGTGCACAGATTTTTGTGCACCAGGCCTCTTGTTTCATATATGTATATATTTATATATTATCATATGTGTATGTATATATCCATATACATACATAGCCATGCATATATACACAGGCATATGTACATATATATTTTTGTTATATTAAATTATAAATTTATTCTGATACATCTAATATCAATCTAAACTTTTGCCATTTCATATATGTGTTCCTCCTCTCACAGTGAAAAACTTGTCTCCAAAAATATTCATATATTTACTTGCTTGTTAAAATTAGTTTCATAATTGTTATAGCAATACTACTACTAATGTCTAGATCAATATATATAAATATATATATATATATATATATATATATATATATATATATATATGAGGGTTTTTTTGAGGGTAGAGGGCAACTGAGATTATATCAATGTTACTTGTATTAATTTACTTTTTTCCTCCCTGTGTTTATGTTACCATTTGATATACATTTGATTCATTTGTTTCTTTTTGCATTGGGTTTTAAATTTTCTTTTTCATTCCTTGTCAATTTATATTTGTTAAAATCTGTAAGTTAATAACATGATTTCAAAATTAAAATATCTGCATGTGCAGAACTACAGGAATAATGTGTGAGAACATTGCAAATGTCAGAGGGGCAGGGAGCCACACACCTGTAGTAAATTTAAGATGAAATCCAAACAACTTTGTTAAATTATGGCATATAATAGAAAAAGTAACAGATAAATGGTAGCAAAAAAAAAAATAGAATAATCTTGTGTATTATTAGGAGCTTAGCAAGTGTTGTTAGAAATGGGCTCTTTGCACTTATTTCCAAATTGCAGATTTAGATTACACCCAAGCATTAAAAGTATTCAAAAAAAGTTAATACTAAGAGAAAAAGCATCTTTTGAAATTAAAATTCTTGCTTTATTGTCTCTGTCTTTATGACTGCTTGATAAACTGGTGAAATAATAATTTATTTTTATGTTCCGGGATGATATTCAATTAATTAAAACTATCCATCTATTTTTCATATGATCCTTTATTTCACAAAAATGTAAACTATGAATTGAAAAAAAAATATTCAGAAAACTTTACCTCTGTTTTACCACTTTTCTCTGAAGTGAGGGCAAGAATAAGTTTCATTTTAATCTTTCATGTACTCAGCAGTTTAGTGCTTCTTTGCTTTTTAATTCAAGTAGGGAAAGAGCATAATCAGCACTACTAAAATGATTATAAATAAAAAGTTAAAATAAAAAAATATTCAGTACTATTTAGAATAATTTTTACACTGATCTTTATATATATTTATATATATATATATTTCTTTATTGATTTTAGAGAGGAAGGGAGAAGGAGAGAGAGATAAAAACATCAATGATGAGAGAGAATCATCGATCAGCTGCCTCCTGCACACCCCCTACTGGGGATTGAGACCGCAACCCAGGCATGTGCCCTTGGCCGGAATCGAACCTGGGACCTTTCAGTCCACAGGCTGACGCTCTATCCAATGAGCCAAGCCGACTAGGGCTGATCTATTTTTTAATAAGCCATTTGATTAAGTTTCACCATGAATCATTTGATTTTTATTGGCCTGACATATTTATTATAAGAGTTTCTGTTATCATTTGGAAAGATATTTCACATTTTCACACTTTCTACAACTCTGAGAAAATCTGTCTCTTAAAGTGCTAACTGCTGTTTTGAAGTAAGGCAATCTGGAAAAACAGAAACAACGCTAACAAGTCATTTATGGGTGCGTAGCACATGGCCTTAAAACATTGTGGGTTAAGACAGCCAATGTTTACCATTTCCTCCAGTTTCTGACAGTCAGGAATCTAGCAGAAAAGGAGCTGGGGTCCTAGCTGAGCTTGTAATAAGGTGGAGGTAAGCTCGTATTGGGGCAGCCGCCATCTCAAGCCTTCACTGCACTTTTAGCACCTCCTCCCTGGCTCTCTCCCCTGATGGCTGGAGGCCTGAGTTCCTCACCTGGAGATTTCAGTTCCTTTACACATGGCTTTCTTCATATGCCTGTTCACATTAGGACCGCCTATTTCTGCCGAGAGAGAGACAAGGAGAGGCATGAAACAGACAGGGAGACAGAACAGAGAGACAGGGACAGAGCACGCAATATTCTGTCATATGCTGTTTGGCATATTCACAAAGCCTGGTGGAATATGGGACGGGACTATATAAGGGGGTGAGACCATGGGACAGGGATTAGTGAAGACCATGTAGGAAGCTGGGGATCGAGCCTGCAACCCAGGCATGTGCTCTGACCTAGAATCAAACTTTGACCGGGAATCGAACAGTGACCTCCTGGTTTCATAGGTCGACAATCAACCACTGAGCCACACCGGCTGGGCCCACGTTGAAACTTAAACTAACTCATGTGATGCAGCCAATCCCCAATTCCAGAATCATTGTTTAAAATGTACCTCAAATCTCTAAAATACTACACACTTTATTTCTTGTTTTTATTGTCTACCCCCAATTAAAAAAATACAGTTTCCATGAGGCAGAAACTTCTGTCTGTTGTCTTCTCTTGGGTATCTCTGAGAGAAGTATTGAGAGCATTGACTGCAACCTATTTAAAACACAAAGAATATATGTTGAATGAACTAATATGTGGAGCTTATTGAAAGAGCGGGCTAAAAAAAATCTGAAGTTTAAATAGAGCATACTAGGCATGTCTCTAGGTCTAAAGAATAAATTGTTATTTTGAAATACAATAAAGTGGAATTATAGACTTAGATCATCATTGCATTTTTATTGGAAATACTTCTCATCTTCCTGGCTATTGTCACATTCGGAGCTATGAAAGGATGTAAGTCTTTTTTTTATAAAGTATCATTGTTCTTCTAATACTCTTATTATCAATCAATGTCAAATGACTTTTGCCAAACTACACAAAAATATTATTGATTATTTCAATTTACAAAAAGTTATTTCGTGAATTGTTTAGCACAATTTTAGAGCAATGGAGAGAGAGAAGTTATATTCTTCAGTGACTTGAAAGGCTGTATAATCCAGTTGATTTTAGCTTTTCTATAAGAGCTTCAATTGTTATCAAGGTTATATGATAATACATTCCATTTTTCCTATTGAGCATCATGCCAATAGATAATTTCATTTAATGGGATTGCTATTGTATTTCATAGTAACTTTTGCAAATTCGATATCTCCTTTACTCAAAGAAAGATCAAAGGGCTTTTTGCTCTCTGATCTCTAGTTCTTCAAATATCCATGAATGCCATTTCTCATTACTTTCTGAAAATCCAAGGTAAGGCAGAATGCCACAGTACAGTATAGAATCACTTCATGCCGAAGAGGTAAAATTATCAGTTTTATGTTTGCAGGAACTATTGTCAGCAATCGTTACTACTTAAAAAGAAAATTTCATTGTATACAATACTTTAGAATTATTTTATTTTTCTTCCTCAGATGTGTCTACTACTAATCCAATTATTCACCTATTGGCGCTCATGCGAAGTAGTTTATTTTCTACAACCTAAGATAGGTTGTGTCTTTTTTTTTTTGTCTTTTTTGTATCTTCTGTAAAGAGTTTCAAATTGAGGGAAAGCTATGGGAGTGTTATGAGTAAGGACTATAGACATTAAACAGTGTTTCAAACAGATAAGTTTGACTATTTTTATTTTAATTATCGTTTTTTCATATTAGGTTTCTTTTGATGAAATAACTACTCACTTGGTTGGGGGAAAAAAAAAGTAACTGTCATAAAACCTATTACTGTGTGGTTGTTTTGCCTCAAAAAAATATGTGATACTAAGTACTCTGGTATGAAGTATCCTCTCAAATTTAGGTCCACCCAAAATATCATGTGACTGTATCCTATATAATAAAGAGTTGATATGCAAATAGTCATCACACCCTCACACCCTCTCTCCCTCCCGCCCTTGGGCCCTCCTGTCCTGGGGCCATCGTGTCAGTCCCAGGGGACTTGAGGCTGGGACGGGGACCTGAGGCCACACCCCCTACCCTGTGGGGCTTGATTGGGGTGGGGTCAGCTGGGCCTGTGTCTCATGTGACTTGGAGGCACGCGCACATGGGTGGAAATTTGACTCTTGGTCCTGTGGTGTGCCCCAGACTCTGACAGGAGGGAGATTTTCATACACATTTTACTAATTTTCTTTCATCTCTGACACTTCTATATAAAGGGCAAATAGCAATATTAAAATATTTCCTTGAATTAATTCCCTTTTAATGTGCACAAATTTCATGAACTGGGCCACTAGTTTGATAATAAAGTCTTTCCAAATGTAATTAATTAAGATGAAGTCATACTGGATTAGGGTGAGCCATACATTTAATGACTTATTCTTGTTTATTGTCCTTATATCCAATGTAATACATATCCATGGGTTATAAGAAAAACATGTATTGATATAGACAGGAATAGAGGGTGAACACCATGTGATACCAGGTCAGAGGTTAGAGTGATTCAGTGACGCATCTACCACCAAAGAATGCCAAGGAGTGCTGGTAACCATCAGAAGCTAGGAAGAAGCAGAGACTGATTCTTCCCTAAGCTTCAGAGGAAGTGTGACTGTATACACCTTGATTTTAGACTTTTACCCTTCAGACTAAATCTGTTTGAAGCCACCCAGTTTGTTGCAGTATAAGGAACTAATACCCTAATATAGAATTTATAGGATCACTCTCTATAAACACTTATTTAAAATATTTTGAAAGTCTATGTATTTTTCATATTTCCAAATTCTTGATGTATTCATTATTTTGAGGGTCTTCCTTGTTAATGTCACTATTTTTGTAATGTGAAAACGGTAAATAATATTTTAAATAATTATATAAATCCCAGTGATGCAATCTTCACAGATATTAAAAATTCACTTACACTTACATTATACATTACTAAGTTGATTACGGAAATGATTGTATTTGGTCTTCTCTCACCATAAAAACCACTACATTAAAAAAAGGCAGAGTGAGATCTTTGATAAGGTATTGTCTTTTTCCTAGCTAAGTTTTATTTCTCAAATGAACTTCATTTTCTGGCCACCTGATATTTATTTATTTATTTAGATCTTTATTGTCAAGAGTGTTACAGATGCCCCCCTTGCCCCCTTGACCCCCACCCTGTTCCCACCCCACCCCATGCCTTCACCACACTACTATCTGTGTCCCTTACCCACTCCCCACCTCCTTCCTTTTGAGATCCCTCAGTCTGTTCCATGTTTCTATGCCTCTGGTTCTATTTTATTCACCAGTTTATTTAGTTTATTAGATTTCTTGTTCATTTTTTTTGATTTTTAAGATTCAATTATTGATAGATATGTATGTGTTGCTATTTTATTGTTCATTTTTTTAATCTTTTTTTTTCCCCTCCTTCCTCCTCTTCGTAAAGAATACCCTTCAACATTTCATGTAATACTGGTTTGGTGTGATGAACTCCTTTTTGTCTGTGAAGCTCTTTATCTGGACCCTCAATTCTAAATGAGAGCTTTTCTTGGTAACCTTGGTTATAGGTCCCTGCTATTCATCGCTTTGAATATTTCTTGCCTGCAAAGTTTCTGTTGAGAAATCAGATGACAGTTGTATGGGCATTCCCTTGTAGGTAACTGGCTGCTTTTCTCTTGCTGCTTTTAAGAGTATCATTTTATCTTTAACCATTGGCATTCTAATTATGATGTGTCTTGGTGTGGGCCTCTTTGGGTTCCTCTTGTTTATACTCTCTGTGCTTCCTGGACTTACAAGTTTATTTCTTTCACCCAGTAGGGGAGGTTTTCTGTCATTATTTCTTAAATAGGTTTTCAATATCTTGCTGTCTCTCTTCTTCTATTGGCACCCCCATAATGCACATGTTGGTACCCTTAAAGTTGTCCCAGAGGCTCCTTACACTATCTTCATATTTTTGGATTATTTTTTTCTTTTCTGATTGGGTGCTTTTTGCTTTTACATATCCCAAATCATTGATTCAATTCTCGGAGTCCTCTATAGTTGAATCCCTGTAAATAATTCTTTATTTCAGTTAGTGTATACTTAATTTCTGATTGGTCCTTTTTCAAGTCTTTGACATTCTCACTAAGATCCTTGAAAGTCTCACTAAATCTCTTGAAGCTCTCATGAGGTCCTTATAACCATTTTTTTGAACTCTGTACCTAGTAGTTTGCTTGGTTCCATTTCTTTCATTTGTGACATGTTTCTTTGTCTCTGAATTTTTTCTGTTTCCCTGTGCTTGCCTCTATGTGTTAGGTAGAGCTGCTATGTCTCCTGGAATTGGTAGAGTGGCCTGTGTAGTAGGTGTCCTGTAGGACTCAGTGGATCAGCATGCCCAGTCACCTGAGCTAGGTGCGCCCCTGTGTGGGCTGTGTGCACAGTTCTGATTACTGTCTCTGGGAAGAATTGACCTCCAGGCCAATTGGCTGTGAGGTCCAGCTGGGACTACAGAGGGAGAGCTTCTGTGCAAGAGACACCCCTATGGAGCAGGACTTGCTTCAGTGGGGCTTTGGTGCTCACGAGTCTGCCCCTCCAGTGTGCTGCTCATGGATGTGCAGAGTTGTAATCTGCTATGGTCTGAAGCTGTCCACCGGGTGCACTGGCTCTAGGTCCTCCATGGAGGTGCAAAGTCAGCTACTGCCTGGGGCCACTCGGGAAGAGCTATTTGTATTGGGCTTAGAGGTGCCCAGGCGAGGCCCAGCTGTGAAGCAAGGCAGGCTGGTGCTAGTGCTGGGTTTTGGGCCTTTTACGGACAGGTTTGGGGCATGCTGTCACCAGCTGCAGACTGTTTGAGACATTTTAGCCTACTGTGAAGCCTGAGCAGGGACAGCTGTTGCACACAGGTTGCATGGGGCTGCAAATTGAATGGGGCGGGGCCTCAGGCAATCCCAAGGGTGGAACAAATAGTGTAAACCAGGTTGATAGGAACTCAGATATGGCTGCCAGTTAGTGCTGAAACAGGGGAGGTTCCAGCACAGGAACAATGGCCCCTGTGAGCACCCCTGTTTGGGGAAAAGCTGCCCCTGAGTTCCTGCCCTGATGCCGGACAGTTGAGTTCCTCCTGGATTCTGCAGAGTTGCTGCCTAGCACTGGAGCTCAGAGGAAGCTAGACTTGGTAAGTTGTGGGGCGACCCTTTAAAAGGAAAAGCTGGGTCTCCAGCAGCCTCTGTGTCACACAGCACCAATCTCTGCTGGTTTTTACAGCTCATAGTTATGGGGACTTCTTTTCCCAGCTCTGGGACCCTGGGCTGGGGAGGGGGAGTGGGGCTGGTGTAGGCTGGCAAATCATCACAGGCAGATCTCCCTCCTGATTAAAAAAACTGCACCTATGGGTGTGGGTTCAGCCTCCACCCCTCCTACCAGTCTCGGTGTGCTTTCTTTATCATCTAGTTGTAGGACTTCCATTCGGCCAGTTTTCAGGTGGTTCTGAATGATGGCTGTTCTGTATTCTAGTTGTACTTTTGATGTGGTTGTGGGAGATGGTGAGTACAGGCATTTACCTATGCCATCATCTTTAAACTATCCACCTGATTTTTAAATGTTATCCTCATATGGAAAATTTATCATTGACATATACTTTACATTTATTTTAAACTAAAGCTTAATTGTATACAAATATGTATATCATGTTTTGAGCTTGTGTCAGCAAGGTAATAGACTAAATACCACTTGTCTAAAATGCTCTCTGGTTGTATTATCCCAATAAATACATTGAAGTTGAAATCACAACATTTTTTTAACAGGGAAAATAACTATATTTGGTTTTATTTGACAAGGACATGACATTGTGTGTTCAGAGAAAGTTTGTGAATTGTGTATTCTAAAATGAGTATATTTTATAATGAGTACATTTTTCTTTCAAGTATATCTTTGCTGCTTGAATAATGTAACCACTAATATAGAAAATCACAGTTATTTCAGTAAAGAAAATTCAGCTATTGTACAAATTTAGAGAAACACACTCCATTAACCTTTCTGTCTTTGGAAACCAGACTGACTTATTGTGCAATTTCAATTAGCTTGTCAAATAAATGCACTGCCACTACAATTCTTTTCTTTAGATCAGTTTTAGGAAACTGGGTGTGCCAAGAACTGAATAAGCATTATAATTTTCTTCCCTGGGAGACATACTGGGCAATCCATATTGAAGTAATATGTAAAACTGAGTATATTTTTTAACTGAATGCAACATGAATGCTAATAGACATGGCTTCTGTTTGATGTTCCATTCTCTTTTTCTTTAAATGATGGAGATCACTCAGCCCACTTATAGTTGGGTGGATTTGGTATTGCCTGACGTTAGCTATATATGAAGAAAAATTGACTGGCTTTCTATTTATGTAGCTCAATCACATATATTATTATTGGCCATGTGTATATAGTATAGGAAAAAGAAAAAAAAAAGAGGAAAATGTGAAAAATGGAATTTTATATATATATATGATTTTATTATTTTTTTTCTTTAATTGAATTTATAGGGTGACATTGTCTAATAACACTATATGGGTTTCAGGTGTACAATTCTATGATACATCATCTGCATATTGTAATTTGATTTTACCACCTGACGTCAAGTCTCCTATCACCATTTACCCCCTCTTTACCCACTTTGATCTCCCCCACCTCCATTTCTCTCTGACAATCACCATACTGTTGTCTGTGTCTGTGAGGTTTTTTTTTTTATTTCTTAGCTTACTCCCTTCACCTTTTCACCCAGACCCCCAACTTCACTTCCCTCTGACAGCTGTCAGACTGTTCTCTGTATTTATGAGTCTGTTTCTACTTTGTTAGTTTATTTTGTTTATTAGATTCCACATATAAGTGAAATCATATGATAGTTGTTTTGCTCTTACTGACTCATTTCACTGAGCATAATGCTGTCCAGGTCTATTCATACTGTAGCAAAAGGTAAGATTTCCTTCTTTTTTTATGGGCAAGTAGTATTCCATTGTGTAAATGTACCACAGCTTGTTTTATCCACTCATCTACTGATGGCCACTTAGGCTGTTTCCAGATCATGACTATTGTAAATAATGTTGCAATGAACATAGGAGTGAATATATTCTTTTGGATTTGTGTTTCTGTGTGTTTGTGTTTTTTGTTTTTTTTAAAATATATTCCCAGAAGTGAAATTACTTGATCAGAAGGCAGTTCCATTTTTAATTTTTTGAGGAACTCCATACTGTTTTCCACAGTGGCTGAATCAATCTGCATTCCCACCAACAATGCATCAGGGTTCCTGTTTTTCCCCCCATCTTCATCAACACTTGTTGTTTGTTGATTTATTTCTAATAACCATTCTGACAGGTGTGAGGTGATATCTCATTGTCCTTTTAATCTGTATCTCTCTGATGATAGTGACCTTGAGCATTTGTTCATGTCTATTGGCCATCTGTCTCTTCTTTTTGCAGAAGTATCTACTCAGGTCCTTTGCCCATTTTTTAAGTTGGATTGTTTGTTTGGTGTTGACTTTTATAAGTTCTTTATGAATTTTGTATATTAAACCCTTATCAGATGTATCTACGAATATGTTTTCCCATTTAGCGTGTTGTCTTTATTTTGTTTATGGTTTTCTTTGTTGTAAAAAAACCCAAACTTTTTAGTTTGATGTAGTCCCATTTGTTTATTTTTTCTTTTGTTTCACTTGCCTGAGGAGATATATCAGAAAAAAAAAAATTGCTACAAAGAATGTCTGAGATTTCACTGCCTATGTTTTCTCCCAGGATTTTTATGGTTTCAAGTCTATTTTTTAGGTATTTAACTATTTTGAGTTTACTCTTGTGTATGGTATAAAAGAAGTGGTCTAGATTCATTTTTTTAAATGTATCTGTCAATTTTTCCCAGATCCATTTATTGAATAGACCATCTTCACCCCATGGTGTGTT
The DNA here is from genome assembly GCF_014108235.1 of Myotis myotis. Taxonomy (NCBI): domain Eukaryota; kingdom Metazoa; phylum Chordata; class Mammalia; order Chiroptera; family Vespertilionidae; genus Myotis; species Myotis myotis. The sequence continues at coordinate 203,915,964 of NW_023416324.1, read as the reverse complement.
TTTGCTTACTTTGTCAAATATTAATTGACCATAAAGTTGTGGACTTATATCTGGCCATCCTATTCTGTTCCATTGATCTCTGTGTCTGTCTTTATGCCAGTACCATGCTGTTTTGATTACTATGGCCTCATAGTACACTTTGATATCAAGTAGTATAATACCTCCAACTTTATTCTTCTTAAGTTGTGAAGGCTATCAGGATCTGTTGTGGTTCCATATAAATTTTGGAATATTCTTTCTAGTTCTGTAAAATACACCACTGATAACTTGATAGGAATTGAATTGAATCTATAGATTGCTTTGGGTAGTGAGGACACTTTAATGATGCTAATAATTCCTGTCCATGAATATAATATATGCCATGTTCATGGAAATGGTTTTATTCTTATTGTGAATTTATATAGAACACAAATAATAGTAAATGTTTTCATCTTTCTTCATAACAAGCCTTAGACTTACCTAATCACTGCTCACTTTCATGAATATATATGTTAAAGAGGAAGAAAAAGTTTCTAATTTCTAAGTAAGAAAATCTGAAATTATTTTAATAAATATTTCTCAAAACATATTTGTCATAACAAAAAACAGTTTATAGTTCTTATTCCAATAATCAGGTTCAAAATAAAATGTTTCAAAAATATTAGCAAATGCTAATTATCCTATCTAATAAAAGCCTAATATGCTAAGTGTCCAATTGTCTGGTTGTCCCATTCAACCAATCAAAGTGTAATATGCTAATGATATGGTAAGGCCACTCAACCACTCGCTATGATGTGCACTGACCACCAGGGGCAGACAATCCAACTGGTAGGTTAGCTTCCTGCTGGGGTCCAGCAAATCAGGACTGAGCGAGATGGGCCAGACATGCCCTGGAGCCCTCCCGTGGTCCCTCTCCAGCTGGCCAACCTCCCACGTCTCTCCCTGGCCCTGATCATGCCTGGAGGAGTCCCTCGGCCTGACCTGTGCCCTCTCGCAATCCAGGACCCTTGGGGGATGTCAGTGAGTTGATTACAGCCTGATACCACAGGCCAAGCCGAGGGACCCACTGGTTCATGGACTCATGCACTAGGCCTCTAGTTTTCTTTTTAATAAAAAAACAAATCACAGATTTGTATATTTTATGGTGAACAATGACAAATTTTACACTAAATTTGGTACTGAAACTTTTAATTTTCTTTTTTAGTTTTGTTATTATTTAGAAGCAATATTGCATAGAATGTTGTGATTTTTTAATTGAAGAGAATATTAATATTACACTAAATATGTATATCATTGTAATTTTTGTTTTATAATTTGTTTTCATTTGACAAATGTTCTGAACAATATGTACCTTCTCACTCATAAAAAGTGCATTTCTACTTCAGTGCCTTTCCACTTCTGTTAGTTTGATGTAGAAGGTATTTTCTCAGATTTTTTAGGGCTCATCTCCAAACTTCAATCAAATCTTTTGAAATAATGCCTTCAAACGGAAGTATCTAGAACATGAATGAATATTTCTAGGTCTGATCTTTCCTGACTATCCTATTTGAAATTGTAGTACCCATCACTTTGTTTTCCCTGATTTATTTTTTATATAATACATATAAAAACCTGACAATACATTACATATCTATTTGTTCATTGTTTATTTCTCTGATATTATTCAGGGTTTTATTACTTTAATTTTAACTAAAGGCAGTGACTCTGCTGAGAAAGCAGAAAAAGAGTTCATTACAAAAATAAAATAAAGCATCTCACAAAATTGTTTATTGGCCCAGAGAACCAACCTAAAAACTCAACAACATGATGGAGAAAATCACCCAGAAAGCGTCATGAGTGCCATTATCTCACTGACCACTAGAGGCACTGCTGCTAGGGCTGATGCTGCAGCTACATGGATGCCTCTCCTGTGCCCAGAACTCAAACCACAGTTACTCCTGCAATTTAGATGCATCTCGACTTACCCCCAAAATCAATTCCCTTCTCCTTAGAGCAGTGGTTCTCAACCTTGGCTACACATTAGAATCACCTGGGATTCTTTGTAAGTCCTGATTTCTGGGCCTCATCCTCTGGAAATTCTGTTTCTTTGTTATGGGTTGGGGCCACAACATTAGTAACAAAAAAACAGAATTTCCGGAAGATGAGGCCCAGAAATCAGGGTTTTAAAAAGATTCCCAGGGGATTCTAATGTGCAGCCAAGGTTGAGAACCCCTGAATTAGGGACTTCTCCATTTGATTTTCAGTCTCATCTGAATGAAAGAAGTTTGGCTCGTTATGGGGGTTTGGCTCAATAAAAGTTGAATGCATTTTATAAACTATGATGCTTTTGAGAACCTTAGTTTGGAAAGAAGTTAGTCTGATAATTTTGTCTTTTGAAATGTCTCTAACTGAATTTACAGAATGATCCTGATCTTAATGGTCAAACTAGTTACTAGTTACTACTAAACTTATGTCCAACCCTACTTTCTTTTTTCCAAAACAAAGACTCTCCTCTAAAATTGATTCATGTCTCCAAACCATTTCTCTATATAGATCCAGAATTTTTGTGTCTATCATTCATATAGGTTGGAGCAAAAGTAGGTTTATAATTGTGAGTATGCGAAACAGTTTACTCTTGTATTTTTACTTATTAATTATTGTAGTTTTACCATACAAACAACTGTAAACCTACTTTTGCCTCACTCTTGTATGTTACTACCAAAAGACATATTTTATCTCTATCTCTAATTATGTATATAATGAGAGAGAAATTATTTCATTTTTATAATGACAGTAGAGGCCCAGTGCACAAAATTCATGCACAGGTAGCGTCCCTCGCGACTACTGGCTAGGGCCTCTCTTCTCCCGGCTGCCCACCTCCTGATTGTCAGCTCACGTTTAACTCCTGGTCAATCGAACTCCCACCCATGGGGAAAATTTGCATATTAGCCTTTTATTATATAGGGTATTGCATTAATACTTCCCTAAAAACTTGTACTATTAAGAACTTCTGAAAAATTGAATCAATCTGTGATTTAAGGAGTATGTACACTTTGTTACAGTGGGTAACTGCGACAGATGTTGGTAGATAAAAAGCAGATTCTAAATGATTCTCTTTTTACAAGACATTTATAAAAGAGAAGCAAAATTAAATGTCAAAATGATAGAACTATTCTCAGTTCAGAGATATAAACCTCCCCAAGCTCATTAAACAGGAAACAACAGCCAGAACAGGTGTTTATGTAAGTGGGAACTTAAAACTTTTATGTGGGGAAATATATATTCTTACTAAAATAAGATCTATTTAGATATGCCAATTTTCCTTCTCATATTTAAAATATTTTACTGGGATATTTTGACAGAGGCTACTTTATGATTTCCATCAGTAGGTGGATTAAATGAGTACAATTTCTACATCACACAATGTAAAACTAAAGAAAAGAGGTAACTATGCATATAGCAAACCTAAAAAAAGAAACTGTCAAAAATAAATTAATCATAATTTAAATAATAACACAGCTTTCTTCAAAAGAGCAAAAGATACTTTTAATTGACATTTGGAAACCAGCTTAGAGAAAATTATATATACCCATATATTGAAAATACTGTTTCCCTTAGAACAGAGCAAGGTATCCTTTTATGAGATATATTTATCATCAGGGAAGCTAAAAACAAGAAAGTCATTTTCAGGGACTTCCTCAGCTTCAAGAATTAGGCAAGTTAATAAAAATTACTTGAGTTTGAAGTTGTCTCCTGGCGAGAACAATACTTCAGCTCACTTTTACACTGACTCACTGTGTGGCAGAAAAGTCTAGTGACCCGAGTATCACCGTTCTTTCAGGTGTCAGTAAAACTGAGATCTTTTTCAAGAAAATGTCTTAGGTTCTAGGGACTTCTTTGAAGGCGAATACTTGCTCAGCATCAGTTGTCTTCATGATCATGTATCATTTGTCTAGTGATGAGCATAAATAACCTCGAGACAAAGAAAGTTAACTGTCTCAGTTGGTTCTATGGGGCACTCAGTAGGAGGAGCCAAGAGGTGCCCTGACACGTCACCAGTCTATAAGGTGTATTCATTCACATTTACATAACTTGTTTCTCAAAGACCCTATAAAATAAACACAAACACATTAAGTGACTTGCTGAATTTCTAGACCCACTAAAATATGGGGCTTTATATGTTGTGATGATAATTTCATGTTTTTCAGATTATATATCACTGTCTCTAATTCTTTTGACCCCCAAACGCATTTACTGTCAGGGCTACATTATACCCTACCAGTAAGATGGAGTCAGGCCAATGGTTTTGAAAATCAAGCGATAGGCAACAGGTAACTTTTTTATCCTAAAACATAACTTCCAAGAATCTCTCTCTCACTTCCCTGACATAATGACAATCAATGAAGCATGTTGCTTCATAATCTAGCAAGACTTTTAACGTATTTTTGTGATCTAGTACTTATAGATGATGAAAAATTACCTAGCATAACCTTTCTAATTGTGCTGGGATAAGCACCATACTCGAGGTGGAAAATAAATTCAAAATGCAGTCATTGAGGTTCAATATCTGTAGCAACCCTGTAACGCAAAGGCTTTAAGTAAATAAATCAATAGCAGCATTTAAAATAGTGTTAGGAGAAAATTAACTTTCTGATTCACCTCATTATAGTAAAAACACTGCTTCTCTGCACACACACATTCCTGGGAGTGTAGATGCAGAATCAATCTGACTTTAAAATATGTTATAGCACCAAAATAATCAGATCGTGATGAATGATATGGACAGAAAGTATAAAAGTGTGAAACATTTGACATGTTGGATATCAAGAAACTAGTACACATTTTTAAAAGGTTAGGAGAGAAAATACTTTTATTTAAGGCAAATGACAGAAAACTATTATCTAAAATGGCTTTTCTACTAAGATTAAATAAGCAAAGATAACACCTGTGTTGAAAATTTATGAAATTAAGGGAAGGATAGTATGCACAAATAAAAATTAGAAATGTTGCAATCACAAATAGACCCCCAAAAGATTTATTGCACACACAAAAAACGAAAGAAAGAAAAAAGACACCTTAGTTCCTAAAACATGAGCAGAAAATTAATATATATATTTGAACCATATATTCTGTAAGCCGTATGGAAAGATAAGGAATCCAAGGACTCAGATCTGGAGACTTCCAATGTAAAGAGATCAAAGCAATTAGATGAAACTAAAAATAAGAGACTAAAAGGAGTTGCTATTGAAAGGAGTGGGTGCGGGGGGCGGGGAGTCCTCACGAGATGAGAGAAGAGAAAAACATAGATGAAGAGAAACCGATGATGTGTGTTAACTTCTGCTGGTAGGTTACAAATTAACAGAATGGAGAATTGACCATTAAGTATTAGAAACAGGTGGTCATTGGTGACATTGACATGAACAAAGTTTAGGGGAGGGGTGTGGTCAAAAGCCTAAACAGAGTTGGTTCAGGAGAGAACTGAAGTGAAGCAATTATAAACAGCAAGTAAAGGAAACTATTTCCAGTAAAGGGATGTAAAGAAATAAATTAGTGATTAAAGGAAGAAATGAAGTCAAGTGAATGTTTTATTGTTTTTTAAAGATGGTGGAAATAATAACATTCTTGCAGCTGGGAAAAAGAACTAGGGAGGGGGAAGTTGATGCTGCAGTTATAGAGAAAAAATTGCTATAACAGTGGGCTTAATGATATGAGATGGTCTGAGATCTAACACGTGAATGGAAGAATGTAGATAGCCATGCCAAAGTAACAGAAGAAAAGGTAGAATAGTCAATGGTTATATAGGTAGGTGAGTCAATGGACTTATAGGAGCTTACAGTAATGCCCTTCTGTTCCCATTTATTTTCATAATGAAATAAAAAAAATAATAAGGTGGCTTGCTGGGAATGAAGATAGATCAGGAAACATTGAAGGCCTGAGGAGAGAGCAGAAGGTATTAGGTACAAATGTTATGTGATATTTATGTTTACCTCCCTAGAGCTCAAGTTTGTATTTGTAGTTGTGGCTTACTGCTATTGTATTCTACAAGATAATTCATGTCAATGAAAATAATAGATTTATAGAACTGTCCTATATAGTCATTTGACAAGAAAATTGATTGTTTGTTTATCATCATAATTTTGGAAAGGATAAATGATCCTTCACTTTCCCACCAGCTTTCTTTTTAATCTGATATTATGCTCGAGGCAAAGCAGTGCATTGATTTCCCCAAGCAAATTGCTTATACAGAACCAGGATGACAACTCTTTTAGCAGTCCTTAGATCAATGATAACTAATAATCAGTGCCTATGTCTTTTTTGAATTATTTGTTTACAATCCACAGACACAGATCGGGCTATCTTTAGCAAAGTAATTTATGGGAAAGTTATGGGATAGCCATTACAATCAAAGCAAAGGCTACTGTGAGCAATTCTTGAACAGGACTGAAACAAGAGAATCCCTGACATTTTTATAAATCAATGGGCACTCTCTCTAGGAAACAAAAACAGGATGGATTAACCTAAAGGGATGAATCAACACACCAATATCTTTGTACACACTGTGAAACCAGTGGAGAACTTGCTCATTCGATCCTTCCATGTAAGGCCACAGCACTGTAGCACCTCATTAGCTCAGAAGTTGTGAAAATTCTAAAGGATATAAAATTGCTTTGACAGTAAAGCTGAAATTAATTTGCACATTTTTGACTTCATACATATAACATGTTGTGATAAAATTTAATGGTGATATATTATAATTAGAATAATCAATGAAATTTAATGATTTAAAGGTTTTATTTACCTTGCTGTCTTACTTCTATAATGCTCCTTATTGAATGGTAACGCATTACTCTAAATAGCATACTCATTCTTTCAAAACAACTATTCAAAATTATTACTTTGTTCCTATCTCTTTTTCTACATTCTATTCACTACATCTCTTTTCTACATTCTACTCACTAGACCAAGTTTATTATATTACTAGAGACCCAGTGCACGCATTTGTGCACAAGTGGGGTCTGGACAGCCCGCTCCAATCAGGGCTGATTGGACATGGCTGGCCTGGGGGAGGGATTGCAGGCAGTTGGCTAGTCCACCCCCGATGGGGAGGGGGCGATTTGGGGCAGGGCTGGCTGGGGAAGGGACCATAGGTGGTTGGCCAGCTGGCCCTGCCCCCTGTTCGAACCCCAGGTTGTGGGGACAATTTGCATACCAGCCTTTTATTATATAGACTTTAGATCTTGATGGACACATCAAAATTCTTAAACACAGTGTCAAGAATAGATTCTCTGCCAACAAAATTTCAATATTTATTTATTTGCAAATATTTATGACATACAGTTGAAAATGCTAAAGCCCATTTGTGTATGTATTCAATGTGTACAATTTTCTCATTTGGGTAGCAATAACAATATTTCCTATTTACTGATATATTCAATGTATTATTCCATTATTTGGATTTTATATGACAATTTCTTTTGTATCATATTTTTTCCTTTTTTAAACTTGCAGATTTTTAGCCCATCTTCAACAGTTTATCATTTTATTTATTATTTAATTATGTTTAAAAATGTGATTCATGCATATAAAATTATGATCCATTTTTCTATATACTTGTTTATAGATATCTCATTTATCTGCCTTTTCATTTACTCTTTAGCTTTCTCCTCTAAAATTATTTTTTTATTCTTTTCCCTTTGCCTTTTCCTTTTTACCGACTCTTACTTTTCTCTGTTTCTTTGCCTCTCACTTATTTTAGTAAAAACAAGCTTTGATATGAGCAAGAGAGAAATATTCCTTATTCATTCCTCATCCATGAGATGAAACATGCCTTCATATGACACTGGATTGTTGCAGCAAAATAATCTGGAGAGATGAAGAATCACATTTCCTACTGTCACAGTTTATGATGATGGCCTTGCCAAAGTAGTTTACTAGAGCTAGAGTCTGAAGCACACTACAGACAGGCAAGGCCATTTTCATTTTCACATCAGAGACCAGGGTTGGGAGAACTTCAATCTTCAGGTTTGCTTTGGAAATGTATTTCTTTTAAAGTTCTACCCAATTCTCTTTGATTAATGGTTAGGAAGGTAAATTCACTCTTCCATTGAAAAATACGTGCTCTGGGTCAATAATTTAATTTCTCCTACTGGACTTTTTATAGGTAGAAAATGTCCAATGCTTACTTGCTGAAAATAAATTGTGTCACATGCAGCCTGATTTTTTGTTCAATATATGTAGAACTTTACTTTCTACAATTTGTTTTAGTGAAGTGAGGTTGCTGCATTAGGAGAATATATATGCCTAGCACACATGACTAAAACGTTTGACTCATGACTCACTGGTTAAATGTAGAATTTTGTTTATTTACTAAAATTTATATAAATCTGTAAAATACTGTGGCCTATAGGTCGTAAACCTAAAGTAGTGAAATTAACAGGTCCATTGGAGAACAGAAATTTTGAGACAAAAATAATCCAGATATTTGTCTTAGAGAAAAAATTAACTGGCTAATATACCTCTGCTTAGTCTTGTCTATTAATTCTATTTTTTTCTGATTAAAAAAAATCTAGCCGAAACCGGTTTGGCTCAGTGGATAGAGCGTCGGTCTATGGACTGAAAGGTCCCAGGTTCGATTCCGGTCAAGGGCATGTACCTGGGTTGCGGGCACATCCCCAGTAGGAGATGTGCAGGAGGCAGCTGATCGATGTTTCTAGCTCTCTATCTCCCTTCCTCTCTGTAAAAAGTCAATAAAATATATTAAAAAAAAATCTAACAGAATGGATTTGAAACAATCACATAGTAACCTTAGGGTAGCAATCACATTATCTGGGTGAGGTAAGTACTCATGAAGTTTGACTTTATTCTGCTCCTCTCCTGAACTTTCCTATCCTGATCAAGTTGTCTACATGTCCCTAGAGCCTGGGAAAACAGGGTTTCAGAGATTTGAAGGGTAGAATGATATCCCAGGAAGGAGTAAACCCCTCCTCAGAATATGCCTTGGAATAACATCTTGGTAAAGAAGATGTCTTTCTTCAGAAAAGATGGAGAAGAAATTCCTGTACTTCGTGTCACTAAGTACATTAGCATTCTTCCTTTAAGATCTCAGGGCCTCCATATCAGGCTTGTTATAGACGAAGGCTCTATGCTGACATAAAAGCGTTAAGATGAACACCATTTTAGGTGACTACAGTGTAACACAATGGGATGAGTAAATGAAAGAATGAGCCTATACAGAATGAAGAAACTATATTCAAAGAGAAATCAATATTATAATGATTCTGTATCTTTGGAGAACCCTAACTATTCCACTGCTTATCATGACCTGCATGGTTATCCCTGGGTTGGCTTATGATAATTCTTGTTCTCTTCACACACTTGTTCTATTTTTTCCCTATGCTCTAATCACAGTGAGATATTTTTTTCTTCCCCCACCCACATTCAAAAGTTGGCCTCTCAGTAAAGTCTCCACTAACTCCCCAACCTGTGTAACTCTATCTGTAACCAACTCCCCAAAAATAAAAAAAAATAAAAATCATATTTTCCCTGATTTATTTTCCTACCCAGAACTTATCACTTTATAACACGCCATTCCTTTTCTCATTTACATTATCTGTTATTTGTCCTCTTCATTAGAATACTCTGTGTTATTACTAGTGATTGCCATGTTTTGTTGCTTAATGTGTCCCAAATGCTTAGGATAGTGGCACATTGTTACCACTCAATAAGTATATGTTAAATGGATAATGGATAAAATCCTAGTAATGTTACCTTCAAAATATACCCTGACTCTCCTAATATTTTACTGATTAAAGCATGGCCACCCCACCCCATCCCATCCTAGACTTGGCCATTTCTCACCTGGATGATTATAAGGTTTCTCCTCTTGTTCCATGACCACCTAGTTTTTCAAAGACACAAGTCAAATAATGTCCTCCTTTTGTTCAAAATCTATTATAACTTCCAGTCTTGCTCAGAATGAAATACTAAGTCTTTACCATGGCCAAAGACCTAGTACTTTCTGAATCATGGGAGAATGAAGGATTGGTTCTAATTATTCTGTTGGGTAATAGGATACTGTAGATATTTGCATGCCTGCTCCCTATTTTTTAATCAGAAATATTTTCACAAATAATGCTTTTACCTTTGTCCCACATATTTAATCATTTTTCTCCTTAGCCCTTAAATACCTGACGAATTGCATAGTTATTGTTAACTTCTTTTAATTGTGTGGTTCCCACTCTCAAGTATGCACAGTCTATGAAAACAGGGAATATTCTTTTGCCTGTTCTTTTCACAGTACCCAGAATATTGTCTGGTTCTTACTAGAATTAAAATAATTTAAATAGATATATGAAATACTTAACAATATCAGTACTTAACAATATCAATTTGACGTGAGCTTCCATCTATCTTTCTGCCCAGAATGACCAGTGTACGTCTGAAAAATATTGACCGATGTAAAGTAAAAGACTAATAGGGATCTACAATATTGAAGTTTTCTCCTATGATGGAATTTCTGTGGGTGATGAAACATCAATAGTGTTAACAAGCAACAGGATATTGACAATATTTCTGTATAAAGGCAATTTATCCTATGACTCTCCAGAGAGGATTAGCTCCAGAAATTATCAAAGGACCTCATTATAGTTTATCTTCACCTACATGGTAAGCCCATGAAATGAACAGGGTTTAGAAACAGGATTTTAATAGAGGTCCAGCTTATAAAATACTGTTTTCATTACATGCCATAATAAATATTAAAACCAAGAAAAAATTGTTTTTAACATTTAAAAAGTGGCACTGATCTAATAACAAAAAATGACATATGACCATTAAAGGGAAATATGATTACATTGTAATTACTTATGGTATCAAACATAACAAAGTTTTTTTATCTTTATTTAATAAATCTCTCTGTTATCTGAGATTCTTATTTTGCTAGTCAGCAAAAGTTTAAGGATAAAATACTCCTTTAGATATTTCCCTACACTAAAATATCACTAAATATTAGTATTACAGATTTTTATCTTGGGATATTGGCTATACGAGAACTCCTCTCATAATGAGCATCACATGAGGTGTTTGTTGATTTGCGATGCCAGAAAATGTGAACCACCTGTTCACTTCTGGTTTAATATTTGATAAAATATTCTTACTATAACAATACTTTCGTTATAAAAATATAACTTGATATACTGTTATATAATAAGACCTTGACCAGACAGATGAAGAAAACTGTTAGGGATGACAACAACATAATGGCAGGAGTGTAGTCCCTGGACAACCTTGTGAACTGCAGCCTTCAGAAGAGTCTTGGACTCTCCATTTTTAGACACTGAGATAACTCAAGTATCATGTTTAAGCCCCTGTTATTTGGGGTTTCTGTATGAATCTACAAAAAAAACAAGTCATAATTCATAAAATGATGTTTCCGTTCCAAACTATCTCACTCAGTAATTTGTTTTCTAAAAAGAAGAATGTGTAATTAAAATATTACCTACATTTATTGGGTGTCATTATGTATGATCCCCTTGGTAAATTTAATCATTAATAGTTATTATGTTTACTACCTATCTGATCAATTCATTATTTTGTCAGAAATGATTTGTTGCAAGATTTTTCACTTACCATATTGTAAATGTTCACAAAATCAAATTTAGAAATGCATTCCTGCCATGTTTAGTTTCATCAAATAACAATTAACATTGATCTGTTTGTGAACATTAGTGACCTACAAAATATGGACATCAACAACAAGTATCTCTTAATTGATTAGTACATTTCATAAGTAAATCTTCTTGAAAACATTTTTAAACAGATATACTTAGCTATGTCAGCGATATATGCACCATCTTTAAAAGGCTGTGAGGAAAAGTAACCATTAAAATTTCTGCCCATGAATCTAAAGAACTTCTTTGATTAACTTGTTCAAAGATAAAAGGAGAGATTGTGTTGCCAGCACCGGTTTGGCTCAGTGGATAGAGCGTCAGCCTGCGGACTGAAAGGTCTCAGGTTCGATTTCGGTCAAGGGCATATACCTTGGTTGCGGGCACATCCCCAGTAGGGAGTGTGCAGGAGGCAGCTGATCGATGTTTCTCTCTCATCGATGTTTCTAACTCTCTATCCCTCTCCCTTCCTCTCTGTAAAAAATCAATAAAATATATATTTTTTTTAAAAAAGGAGAGATTGTGAATGAATATGTATCTCCTATAAAATCTAGTTATTCAGAGAAAAAATAGTGAAATTAATTGTTAATTTTAGCATTTTAGCTACTTTTTAAAGTAAAGATTTTTTTATATGTATTTCACGCATACATGAGAAATAATATTGATCATTTGCATACACTTCACCCATTGTTCTCTATGCCAATTCTATCACCTGGTCAGATTACCTCATTTCAGTGCTGAGTGACTGTAATAGCTGTATAGCTTGTCACTTAGTTCAACATTTTCAATCTCCAACTCCTAATATAAAAATGCTGCCTCTTTAAAAATTAGACAGATTTTTACTAGTAATATGTAAGAATATACTTTAAATTTTTACATATAACTCTTCTTTGTAAATTATAAAAAGTGTTTCTTAGTAATTGTAATTCTGCAAATTCCAAATTCAAACACCCCTACTATTAAAATTAAGATACTTGCTAGTTGTCTTTATTCTCATTATAGGGTGTTATTACTCACCCTATGACAGAGTGGCCTCAACAGACCATTCTTCTTGCTCTCTAATTATTGCTTGAAATCAAGGATTACCATTAGTTATTCCTAATACAAAATTATCTTCTTTACCAATTGTTTTCAGCAATGTGTGACATGTCTGCAGCAATCCCATCCAATAGTTATGGGAGGGTCCAACTTATGTTCTTCACCTTGAAGGTTTTTGCATAACCACATTGCTTAAGTGAAGCTATGGTGAGAATTTAATTGATATTTTTAAAACCACACTAGGTTATTGCATTGAATATTTTTCAAACTAAAAATAATTACATTTATCCTGTATGACATAGAGCTTTAGGGTAATGACTATGCAATTAATTGTATTATTTGAACAGATTCACCTGGATCCATTCCTAACAAATGTATGACCTCCCACTTAGGTATACTTCCATTCAGTGTTGATAAGATTAGGAGGTCTTTGTTAGGGTCTTAATTATTTCTGAAAGTACTTAGCCTGTCTGTGTGCCTCACTGATTACTAAAGCATACATCTGCCATTAATAGGCATTACAAAATACCCATATTCCAATTTCTTGCAGTGTGAAAATTTTGTTTACCAGTCAATAGAACCTTGTCTTGTCATATAAAACAACCTTGAACCTTCAGATGTTCCAAATACTAGTATATCAAATATCTGATGTAATTAAAAAAAATCTATGAAAGATGTACTAAAGAACACATGGTCCACTAATTTATCTGAATGTCCTAAATTTTATATTGGATTAAGTATGATAAGCTGAAAAGAGATATATCAACTATCCTTGGTCAGCAAACTGCGGCTCGCGAGCCACATGAAACTCTTTGGCTGCTTGAGTGTGGCTCTTCCTAAGCCTTAGGAGTACCCTAATTAAGTTAATAACAATGTACCTACCTATATAGTTTAAGTTTAAAAAATTTGGCTCTCAAATTTCAATCGTTGTACTACTGATATTTGGATCTGTTGACTAATGAGTTTGCTGACCACTGAATTAGATCAATAGCTCAACTAATTTTATTAAATAGTGTTTTAATAATTGTTAATTATTTTATAAGTGACAGCATTAAGGCACATTAGATGATATATATATAGATATTATTTATCATGATCTTGGTAATCATTTCACAATGGACATACATATCCTATCTAATAATAGACAAATAGGGTAATTAACCGTACCTCCACTATGCTTCCCATTGGCTAATCAGGGTGATATGCAAATTAACTGCCAACCAAGATGGCAGCCGGCAACCATGCAGCTGAAGCGAACATGAGGCTTGCTTGCTCCAGTGATGGAGGAAGCCAAGGTTCCCCGCCTGCCACGGCCCAGCTCTGAGCTCCTGAAGCAACAGCTCCAAAAGCAACAATGTTTCAATTATAGAAGCTAAACAAACCCCAGATACCTGCTTTCAGCCTCAGAGCTGAAGTGAGCAGGACAGCAACAATGTTTCAATTATAGAAGCCAAACAAACCCAGATACCTGCTTTCAGCCAGCCTCGGCCTCAGAGCTGAAGCCGGGCCTCAGAACTGGAGCCGGCTCTCAGCTCCAGTGATAGCTATAGAAGGTAAATAAATCCCAGGATAAAAATAAAAAGATAAAAAGGAGAGGCTGGGAGCTTCAGTCGCCCACCAGCCTGAAAAGGACCCTCAGCCCCTCACCCAGACTGGCCAGGCACCCCAGTGGTGACCCCCACCCTGAAGGGGGTGTGACCAGCTGCAAACAGCCATCAGCCCCTCACCCAGGCTGGCCATGCAACCCAGCGGCACCCACACCCTGATCCGGGACACCCTTCAGGGCAAACCAGCCAGCCCCCACCCGTGCACCAGGCCTCTATCCTATATAGTAAAAGGGTAATATGGAAACTTACCCTAACAGCAGAAAGACTGGGAATGACTGGTCACTATGACACACACTGACCACCAGGGGGCAGATGCTCAATGCAGGAGCTGCCCCCTGGTGGTCAGTGTGCTCCCACATGGGGGAGCTCTGCTCAGCCACAAGCCAGGCTGATGGCTGCCAGTACAGCGGTGGTGGTGGGAGCCTTTCCTGCCTCCTCAGCAGCACTAAGGATGTCCGACTGCAGCTTAGGTCTGCTCCCTGCTGGCAAGTGGACATCCCCCAATTGCTGCCAGGCTGCCAGCGGGATGTCTAATTGCCAGCTTAGACCCAATCCCAAGGGGAGCAGGCCTCAGCCAGCAAGTGGTCATCCCCCAAGGGGTCCCAGACTGCGAGAGGGCACAGGCCCGGCTGAGGGACCCCTCCCTGAGTGCACAAATTTTTGTGCACTGGGCCTCTAGTATATAATAATATTGTACACTCTAAATCAGTGGTTTTCAACCTTCTGGCCCTTTAAATGCAATTCCTCATGTTGTGACCCAACCATAAAACTATTTTCGTTGCTACTTAATAACTGTAATGTTGCTACTGTTATGAATCGTAATGTAAATATCTGATATGCCGATGGTCTTAGGCGACCCCTGTGAAAGGGTTGTTCAATCACCAAAGGGGTCGCAACCCACAGGTTGAGAACCGCTGCTCTAAATCCATACAAATTATTTGTAGATTATTTCTCAAAAATTTTAAAAAGCACTGAAAATTTTCAAAAAATATTGTACTTTAGTGCTAGAAGATATAAACAAAGAGCCATTAAAAAACACTAACACTTCTAGATTACATATATAAACTAACATGTTCCATTAACATGCAAAATTTTCCTACAATCATGGGATAGTATAATTTTTAGTCATGAATTCTTTGAAGGATGTTAAATGAGAAGGAACACTGTCTATGATAATAATAAAAAGGACCAATCTTTATGTGTCAGCCCCAATGCTAAGGTAATTAAAAAAAGATTTTATTTCTCACAATGATCCCACGAAGTATGTACTATTTTAATTCTATTTTTTACTGATGACTGAATTGATGCATGAAAAGAAAATAAGGCATATTATTTTTGTAAACCTTAAGACATATTCCCATCATTTGTAGGAACACTTTTACTTTTTCCATCAGCTTCTTTTAAAGAGAGATCGATTTTAATTAAAAAATTTCTTAGTTTTAGATATCAGGAAATGTATTGATTTAAAAATATTTTATTTCTTTTGCTCTTAATGTTTGCTTTGAATCATTTAACTGATCATGTCTCCACTTTTGGTTTGGCTATTGGAACCAAATTTGCAGCGCAGCTCTGGTAGTCGAAGCATGTGGTAGGAACACCAATCTTCTTTCAGTCTTATAATATTCCTATTCATTTTTGGAATTCTCTCTGACAAACTGTGATGATTATTTTCTACATTATTTTATAGAATCCAAATTTTCTAATTACTGTAACATCTCTTTCAAATAAGGCAATACCTTGACAAATGGCAAACCAATGAACCAATATGTTCAACCTGGCAGAACATTTCCCCAATACAGATGAGCTCGGTAATGGCTACCTGAGCCACTGTCTGCTCACACCTGCAAGAATAGTGCCTCTTGGTGACATTATTCACTGTATTAACTCAGGAAGAGTAAAGCCCAGCTCCAAACCATAACTAATGGGCTGTCCCTTTCAGGTTTCTGCTATAGTTGATCAGATGTAAACATTCTCTCTGTTGTGCAAGAAAATCTCAGAACTAAATCAATTGTACTCCTTCTCACTATTGTTCTTGGTCAGTGCTCAACATGTAGGTTTCTTGGAGCCTAGATTTTGTAGTTTATTCTTTTCTCTGTAGCAATCCTCTAAATCTCCTTTGCCTCATGGAGTTTCTTCTCCGTTACCTCACTCCTCTAGCATTGCTGCTATGAACACTGAATATTCTACTCCAATGTCAATATCTTAAATTGTAGTCTTAACTTGTATTGTCAGAAACTTTTTTCTAACTTTATTTCTTAAGGGAGCACAATGCTTCCTTTTCAATCTTCTCAAATAGAGGCTTTTTATTTTTTCATGTTCCATTATAATGCATGTTGAAATATAAGATTACTCTGCACCTTATTCTAAAACTATTTCTCTCCTACGCTCTTGAAAATTTCACTATTGATTGTGCCATCTTGATATAATTCTTTCTACAGTCATTCATTCTGCAATCATCCACTTTTATGGATATTATCTTCATTTATTTAACATCTTATCTGATTTACAGAATTCCTCTTAATCTATCAGGAAGTCTTCATGTTCTTGATGAAAATTATCATCTCCTGTAAATAACTTTCTTTATTACATTTTTTGTCACCCATCCTATGGTCACATGCTGGATCATTGGGAAACAAAATACCCTTGAATTACTGTGGTTGGTATCCTAATTCTAACCATAGTCTTTTTATCATCATAGACTATGTCTTTCTTTATATACAACTATGATTCATGGACCATTTCTTTTTAGTTATTTTAACTTCCTTCCCCTTCTATCATTTTGCAACTTACCAAGGAATGCCTAATCATGTATAAAACATCTCTATGTAACTTCTCTAAACCTGCTCCATACAACTAAATGCTAATGGATAAAATCAAGTAGGTACCACTATACTATACATTTATAGTCACTAATGACAACTTAATCTCAGATTTTTTAATAATCAAGGAATTTGGTTCTTTTTTCACTACTAAGATATGTTTCAAGTCATTTCAGACTATATCTTCTTTATTTCCTTTCCTTTCCTTCCTTTAAACTAATGCACTTACCTCATATAGGAAAGCAAATAAAACTGATGATATAGTAACTCCCTAAACACTCAAACTGATAATTTTAATTCTCCTTTCTTCCCTTCCACAACAAGGAGGCACCTGTCCCTCTTATTAAAGCACAATATTTCCATCTTACTATAGTCCACCCTATTAATCTTTTAGGAAGCATTCAGTAATTTCTCCCTACTTTCCTAAAACATAAAATCCTTTATTTTTACCGCACTCAAAAACAAATTGCTAAAATAACCTTCAGATCATCAAATGAAATAAGAAAGCCTAATATAAAATGATGTAACCTCCAGTGTAACCTTTAATTCAAAATCTAAAAAAAGTAGAAATTTTATGTATCTTAATTCCTAATCCATGGATCTCAAAATATACCTCATATGCTCTTTTATAATTATGGAATTTTACATTAAAAACATTAGGTTATTTTTGAACAGTTATTTTAGAGATTAAAATGG